>NW_024508101.1:7393927-8666777 GCF_017590135.1 Pyrgilauda ruficollis
AAGACCCAAAAAAAAAAAAAAACATTTTTTTTTTTTTTTTTTTTTTTTTTTTTTTTTTTTTTTTTTTTTTTTTTAGTAAAACCAGGCTTAATAAGAAAAAAGAAAAGCCTGTGAATTCATGATTTCTTGAGAAAAAAAAAAGACCCAAAACCAATAACCAGCATTATTCCACACTGAAATAGCATCTCAGCTAATTTTAGAAAAAAAATATTACTAATGCTCTGTTTAAAATTCAGATCCTGAGGGATATTAAAATATTGTGTGGGCTTTCAGGATGCCTTTCTGTGGTGTGTGCAGTCCTGAGCAGATACCTGCACAGGTCTGGCAGGACACCAAAGCCACTGTGTCCTGGGCTAGCAGCCCCATGCCAAGACTTGTGGAGACACAAACCCCCAGCTGGGGCAACCAGGCCACATCTCAGAGGCACTGATCAGGCAAGAGCCCTTGCAGTACCATGGTCATGTCCCACTGCAGGCACAGACATGCCCTGGACCTCTTGGAGGAAAAAAACACCCTCACTTTCCTGTCAGGGATGACCTGAACTGGGAGAACCTGGCAAACAAGCCAGCTCCTGCCTTCTGGAAAAGTCCTGAAGAGGCAGAAGCCTTGCACAGGTGCATCTGGAGGAAGCCCCTCTGACCCAGCCCAGGCAGCCTCAGGGCTCTCCCAGCTGCTGGCCACGTGTGGGGCTGCCCAGCAGCTTGACCCAGGCTTTTCTCTGCAGATCAGCCCACTGGAGAAGGCAGGGGGAATCCAGCATCTTGGCCAGCCTCATCTTCCAGGGCTCACTCAAGCCTGGACAAAAGCTGTTTGCCACTGGCTGACGAATGCAGCATGCTGATACAGTCATAAGCACTGGGCAGGCCAGCCATACAGCAGAGAATGATTTTCTTCATGTTAAAAACATTCCAGTGGGCTGGAACAAACAAAATTAATTTAACAACTCTGCATTCATCTCTCCCATAATTTGATTTGTATGTTGTATTTGGCTACGTAACCTCCACGAGGCTTTCCTAACTGAAACCCTGATAAAGCTTAATCCAAAAGCTCCTGGCAGCTCCATTTCAGTGAGTTGAAAGACAGAAAAGGGGTTTGTTGCTTTGCAAAAATTAATTGCTGATACTAAGACACACCCATGAATGCAGAAATGGCATGTAAGAGAATACTGAAGCATTTTAAAATTAATATTGTTCCTTAAAAGCAGCCTGTATTTCTCTTTCTAAGGCAGGAATGCAACACCAGTCAAACTTTCTGGGTTTCATCATACTTTTTGCATATGCTACCTGTGGTTAGGAAAAGACCTATTTAAGGAAACTTTGTGAGAGTGCAAGAAATGTGTATTCAGTTATGGCTTGTATACTTTCTCCCCGTAAAACAGGTCTTCATATGATGAATCTAGTTGCACTGGGCTCAGCGGGATTTATAAAATCCTCTAAAAATGTTCTAAGTTAGCTTGTCCATGCATAAAAATGTCACCACTTTAAAGGCAGTTATTTCTAGCTGTGCTATGCCCTCCTTTGAAAAATCCCACTCTCTACCTCCTGCTGAATGTCTCAGCAATGCAAAACTGCTGTTCCTCTCCGTGGTGCCGTGGGATACACGTTGTGTGCTGAAGCCCTGACAATTTTCAGCACAGAAAAGCAACGTGACAGTGAGATCCTGAATCCCTTGTGATGACATGGGCATCTTCTAAGGCAATTCATACATGGAAGGGGAAACATCAGCATCAGGATGTGCCCATAGCACGTTACTGGCTCAGAGCTGCTCAGTGGTAACTAAAAGACAAGGGCTTTTTAGCTCTGAGAGGCAGCTCCTGGCTGTAAGGTGAGAGAGGCCTCATTTCTTTTTCTTACTAGTCTGGATATGCAGGATGATTCATTCAACAGGATGAGTGGCAGGGAACAGTGTCTCTGCCTTACAAAGCAGGAGTACAAAGGAAGGTAGTTGGGGCATTTCTTCCCCCATGCTCAGTAGAAGAGAAACTGAGAGGTCAGTGTGGGGGTTTCATGTCTTTCTTCACCATTGGGGCAAACAATTTGGTGGCCAAGTTCTTGGGGAGAGAGGGTGTTTCCTTCCCCTCTGCCCCAGCCCTGGGAAGGAGCTGGAAGGGCCAGTCCTGCAGGACAGATGTACCACATGCTGCTGTAATGACACCCAAGTCAGCCACAGGCATCCCAGATGATTTAAGAGTGCCTGCAAGCTGAGGTCAGTGCCTGTGCTATTGCCAAAACACTGCACCAAGTTCATTCAGCCCTGTCACCCCCAGGAACCTGACTGCAGACAAGAGAAAAGCAATGCCACCAATAGTAAAGGGAAGAAAAATACTTTCAACTACATCTATACCTATACACACACACACATATATATTCCTTCTCATTATTAGATCCTCAAAACTTCAAATAAACCCTGAAATGCAAAAGTATGGGTTGTGCTGCAGTGACAAAACTCACACTTGCTTTCAGTGCCATGGAAAGGGAAGTGATACAGGGAAGGATTCAGCTGCATTGAACTGGTGTGACTCAGTGGAGGTGCTCAGGAAGAGACACCAATCCATAATAAACAAGAGCATGCTTTGGGCTGTCAGATTCAATCCCAGAGTTCAGCAAGGGCTGTGCTCCCAAAGGATAACAAATAAACTATGAAGATCATATGCACAGACAACACAGGCTTTAATATATCAGAAAGTGCTAAGAGGCATACTTATAACATTTTCCTCCTTCTTTTACTAAATGTTTGCAGTTTTTCAGCTTTGCTTTAGTGTACATTGTTGACTTCTCAGAGTGCTTATAAATGACATTATTAATACATAAAGATAATTGCTTTAAAGAGTAGCACACATTTTTCCTTTACCTTCGCCTGCACTTTGCCAGCAGGCATTGGCAGGCTCCGGAGCATGCTGTACACACAAATATTTGTGTTGATCTACTTCAATCCACAGGCAGAATGTAGCTAGGAGACAGACTATTTATCTTCCCTGCTCTTACCTTCCACTATGCTTCAAACAGACAGGGTTGTTGAGGTGTGAGGCACAGACCCCACACTTGTTTTATGAGCCCTGTGAAACAACCTGATGAGCAAATAGGCACATGGGTCCCTCTGACAGAATGCATCTGGACATGATGGGGTTTGCCCCTCTGTTACTGGCCCATTTCCCAAAGCATACACACAACCAGCATTTGGATTAATACTTGTATGGCTTTGTAGCACTTAAATTTCCATGTCATCACAGCAACACATCCTGTTTTACTGAAAGGCATGGACCATCAGATGCCACGCTGGGCTAAACTGATGTCCAACAAAGGACCTGCCCTGCAAGTTTTGTGTTTGTATTGCACACATCCATGTGTGCACACAGAGGGTGACTTGTGTTTCAAATGTACACCTGTGCCCTTATTTACACAGTGTGTTTGTGCCACATGTGTATCACATTCAGGGCACAAACAGTATCAATGGGGAGAGAGAAGGAATGCCTGCCAGGACACATATTTGCTCTGTTAGCCAAGCTGACCTTTGCAATGTTCTGGTGAGGGCTGTTTGGCCTGGGGAGCATAGGAAGGATACAGCAGTAGGGCTGGTAGAGCCTTCCAATACATGCCTGTGGGAAGCCCAAAATCAGATTAGGAAAGCAGCTTTCCTTTCATAGTTTCTGGATGCTTTTTAAAGGATGAGCTGCAGGGACTCATGGTTCAAACTAAAATTAGTACTTCTGTGGGCTGAACAGCTGGGCCAGCAGGTAGGCAGTGCAGAAAGGAATTCCCTCCAGGTGTAAATGGAATAAATCATCAAGCGCAGCTCTTCCAGCTTTAGTGGCAGCTGTGAACCCAAACCACACCTACACTTTCACACTGAATTCCTCTTGCTCTGTTGGTTTGGACCCTTTATAATCTCTGAAGAAGTGTAAGCAGTGACCTACTGGTTATTAATAAATCTATTGATAAATTGTTCACTACATTCAGGCCCAGACACACATACTCCTCACATTACAACCACACATAAGTTACTACAGGTGTAAAACAGAACCCCACAGAACAGAGCCATTGCAGGGGAAGCATGAGGTCTGTGTCAGTTTTAAGTACCACATCTTTTTGCATCTGATTCCCCCTCAAAATGGGTCAGTTTTTTTTAATGAAAAGCTTTGTGTTCCACCTGACCTGAAAGCCTCTGGAAGGCAGAAGCCTGTCCTTCCCTGCTTTTGCAGGACACTCTCCATGACAGCTGCACACATGAGGACCCAGCCAGCGCAGCAGAGCAGCACAGGGCTGAGGTGGAAGGGATGAAATATGCAGAAGGAACACACTGATTTCTGCCTAAAATGTGCATTCAGCAGCCACTTGAGGCTCAAAAAGAGACTCTTGCAGCTGCAGGTGAGTACCTTTACCTGGAGCACTAAGGCAGCAGCAGATGGGCAGGTCTGCAGCACAAAGATGAAGGACAAGCAATGAGCAGGACAGTGTCACCACCCTCAAGGGTGACCAAGCCAGGCTGCTACACCAACAGAAGTCCTAATGATGAGACATGAATTCATTTGCACCACGCATAGTAGGGTGCTGACCTGATTAAAGGGGAATAGAACTGGGAAAGGATAACTTCCATAGCAAAATGAAATCAAAAAGCAAATAGGAAAAGCCCAGTTGTCCAAGAAAATGAGGAAGGAGTTATTAATCCATGAAGAAATCTTCCAAGATTCTTTCAAAGGACAGAAAGAATCAATACTAATGGTAAACATACTGTAAATTAACTTAAAAAGGTTCTTGTTTATTTCCATTCCCCCTGTGATATTTAAATAAAATAAAGAGCTAAATTTTGCTTTAGTCATCCTGAGTTAAATTTTCAATAATGAATCATTTTAAATTCACCTTCATTTTGTTGTTGTTTTGGATATGTTACATATTACTGTGGAGTATTTTGAGTAATTTAGGTTTGACTAAAACAAAAAAATGACATTCTGCAAGAGTAGAACTTCTCTGCCTAAGACTCCTTCTGGACTCCCAGAGAGAACCTGAGGGCATGAAGAGACTGCAAAGTTGTTTTGAGACAGTTTTCATAAAACATGGGCATTTAGAAAGCAAAATCAAATTACTGGGAGTAATAACAGAGACTATAAATGAGACAAATAATGCTCTCATTCAGAAACACTGCTGCCAATGCTTTAGACTATCTGCAAAGTGTTGATGTCAGTGCACTGAATCTCTGCTCCTTTGGATGCTGCTGCATGGGAGGTGCACTCCAGTGCTCTGCAGAAAAACAACACCTTTACAGAAGGCTGTAGTCTCATTTCTGACATCAGGAGCCATGAAATGGTGAATCAGAACTAAACTGCTTTGCTTGAGCAGTGCAGTGTCCTTGTCTGCAGGCCCCTCCCTGAGCCATGCTTCCAGCACAAGGCTTGCAGAGAGGAAAATCCAAGTATCTTCTAGCCATGTTTTAGTGGCATTAAGTTAAAAGGACTTCCAAACTGTGAATTACTACTACATAACAAAAACCAGTAAGGAAAATGATCACCTGTACAGCACTAGAGAAATGTCCCAGCTGTTAATTTAGAGTCCAAAGCCAAGTCTTACTGGAGTGAATTTATGACTGCTCATTATTTAACTTAGTCTAGGATCATAATTACAGATGGTATTCTGAGGCGAAATCCCACTGATGGGAAACAGCATCATTTGAGACTCCAGCAAAGAGTAATCAGACACCTTTGGGAAAGTAATCAGGCATCTGTGAAAGAAAACTCTGATGTCAAGAGCCCCTCACATGGGATGCTTGTTTAAGTGTTGTAAGGCATGCAGCACATTTAATGAGTAGAAAGGTTAAAGGGTTTCTTTGAGTGTTAAAAAAAAACCCAAAAAAACAATAAAGAAACAACATTTGATGTAATCAGCAGCAAAATAAAATGGGCAAGTATTGTTGCACAGGGGGTACTTCCTCAAACAAGGAAATGAAACACCTTTTCCTCCTGAGTTTCCAGGCCTACACCTTTACTAAAGCAGGTAATGTTTTGTAAATACAGCTCGGCTTGATGGGACAACATGTGAAAGTAGTAAGAATCCCCTGCAGACCCACATCCTTGAACTGGATGTGCCTTTATGTAAGAATTCTGTTTGTCCCTGAAGAGCAACGTACACTATTAAAGCAATAAATAATTAGCAATCCCTCTACCAGAACTGCTTGAAAGCAGCCCAGGAGCTGCAGGAGCACAATATATGATGTGACAGAGCAACACAGTCCTGAGCCACAGAGGACAGGCCGGAGAAGAAAGGAAGCAATTTTAACAGAGATTGTCTTGTCCAGAAAGTCAGACACTGCCACAGGCACTGATAATTACAGTATCTGATTAATGCTTTACAAATGCATTCTTTGCTTAGAATGTTTGTACAGAGAACCTCTAACTTTTCAAAACTTTACATAAATTAGTATTGCAACATGGGTGAGCCCTCTTGTTAAATGATGCCTCATTTAACAGTATGATCTGCTGTACAGCTTGGATCTCTGAAAGTTTCATCTTCTTAAAAAGTATCACTGTACAAAGGTTTATTATCAATCCACCAGTTGCTACAATTACATAGCTTAACCTGGATGGTGTATTTCAGAAATAAGATCTTTAAACATCATCTGTATGGTTTTTTGAAATAGCTCCAGGGTCAACTTAAAAATTAAGCTCACCTCATGGACTCTGATTCAGCAAAGGTCTTATGCATATGCTTTTATTCCAGGCATACAAGCAGTCCTCAAGAGAACTGTTTTAAATCAGCTTTTGCCAATAGGAGAAGCAATGAGATAATGGAATAAAGGAAAACTCCTCTTGTTAAACTCTGACACAAAAGAAAATCTGGTTTTCACTTGTAAGTGAAAAATTGGTCCTATTTCAAATTAGCTGAAGTATTTCACCATCTTGTGTTCTGATGACTGAAAACAATGCCCTTCTCTTCACTGCCTCTTTCAAATTAAAACAAGGGAAGGGAGAGGAGAGTAACTGCAAAGCAAAAGGCTGGTAACATTCACACTGGTTAACAAACTGGATCCAGGAGCACTGAGCTAAAACAGCCTTTCCCAGAAGACCTTTTGTTTACCAAGTGCCACCACTTTTGGGGCTTTGCTAAGGAAATTCCCAGAGGACTGGTATAGAGTGAGAAAGTTTCCCTCCAGTGTATCTGCGGGTTATGCTAGTGGTCAGAGTTCTGTGACAGCTATTTCTCTCAGCTATTAAAGCTTTGAGATAGCTTTAATAGCTGAGAGAAATAGCTGAGAGCTCTTTGGTCCCAAACTGTTCAGGATGTTACATTTGCCAGTGGACCACAGCTTTGTGTTGATCTGAAATACCCGATTCACCAGGGAATTCTGAAAATTATTCTGAATATTATGCAAATTGTTCTGGGCACATTTTCCTCCAAAATAAGAAAGGCTTACATAATGAATGCTACACTGTTTTCCAGATTAGCAATACTGCCCACAGACTTAATAGAGTGTGACAGAAGAAACAAATTGCAAAAATTCACACCGACAAACATACCCGAACTTACCCTGCAGAGCTGAAGACCATCACAAACCATATCACCTTGCAGCAAGTAAAAGACACATTTTCATGACCATGCCTTTTTCTACAACACACAAATCAGGAACAGGGAGGGCAGACAAGAGTCAACATGTGACAGCCATTGGTCACACTGCCTAATGCAATGTGGAAAGCATTGAGGTGCAACCAGGAGGTATGCAGAAGAATCTGCATAAAAGAAATTTGTAATGCTAACCTTACACTCTTCTATACTTGTATGCAAGACTGTCTGGGTGGGAAGCACTTCATGCACTCTGTTCCTCAGTCCTTTTGCATGAATGACACTGTATAAAGTGGTATTGTATTTACTAGCTGAATAAACAACAGGTTTTGCTTTCACTCAAGTATTATGACTTCAACTCATTGTATTTATATGTCAGTAGTTCAGAATGTGCAGTGGACCAGGCACATCATCACTGCTCACCTTTGTCAAAAAAGAGGCCAGAAGCATCCACATTGCTATATTTCTGGAACAGCTATATCTCATCCCTGTAACCTTTGGAGGATGCACTACATTTTGTGTTAGGAACACTGCGCCAACCTATTTATCTTAAGTTCATGAACAAATTGCACCTATTTTCAATGTCCCCTGGTGTGCACACAACCCAGAAACTGACAAACTAACAGAGCTGGTACAATACAATTGGCTGCCCTGCCATTTGCCTCCTAGAGCAAAAGCTGAGTGGAGGAAGAAATCACCAATGGCCTCATCCCTGCCATTAGATGGCACGCTGAATGTTGTCAGACAATGGGAAATGCATGTCCCCCACCTGAGGGTCACTCATGTCACAAATTCAAATTCTCAGGCAGGCACAGAGAGCATTAGGGTACTTGAACATAATGGCAGAGAGAACCTGTTCAGGAAACCAGTCCTCAGGAACCAAACCACATAAACATGGACTAATGGCTGTGCTGGCCCCTTGCTCCTGTGGACTGGCTCACTCATGATAACTAAACCATGTGTGTTTGGTTCTTAAAGATTCAAGTCAAGGTGAATCCTTCTGGTTATTCAAGGTGTTCCTTTGGTCTTGACAGCTCCAAATTCAAGATCAGCTCATTAACTATAGACCTTACTGTTTGCAATGCTCTGACAAAATTGTAGATTTTAGTTATTTACTGTGGTGGTGAAAATCACTCCAAGATTCTTTATAATCTTACAAACACTCCAGCAAGGTGAGGAATATGCAGGCATGTGGCCAAAGCAGTTAAATCTCCTTGAATGTTATATCAGAGGTACCTTGGCTGCATTCAAAAACTAGTCAGTTTTGTCACTTTTAGCATAATGTAACTCATTAACTTTCATCACTGTTCTGGGTAAATAATATGTACAGAGGATATAACTGAAGAAATTACTGACACATGTTGCTGTTACAACACTGATTGAAAACTACAGGCCAGAGCACCCAAGCGTAGCAGAGTTTCTTCACTCCCAAGATCTCCTTCTCACTTCTGATGCAAATTCTCTGTCCCAAGGCTGCCTTGTACATGAGGTTTGTGTACGTGTATATTATATATATATATATATATATATAAATAAGCACGCTCAGAGAATAATGAGCCCTGAGAAATATACTCTCCCAGCACTCTCTTGGGAAGGTGAGGTGGCTGAACACAGCTGTTTTCATGATTCACATCCTTTAAAATCTGCACTTCCTGTGCCTGGCCAGGTAAAAACACCAGGTAAAAAAGGGAAGCTTGTAAATCTGCTTAGCTGTTTCCTTCTGGCAAACTGCCCCTCTCTTCTTTACCTCTACTGGTTAAGCACCAAGCACTTTGCAAGACTGAATACTGGAAAGTACATGTGATTTCTTCTACCTATAAATAACACCAGTCAGTAAAATAAAGCCAAATAAAAGTAGTAAATGATATTTATTTCTAGTCTTATTTTATCCAGAACACATTTCTCTCAGAATTTCTGATGTGCTCCTCTAGCCAGAGCTGCCTGTGCCAGTGTGACAGGAACCTCCCTCCAGCTCATTATCCAGTGTCTGACAAAAGCAAACACCAGCTGCTCTACAAAAAGGCACATGAAACACTTCAGCAAGACATTAGAAAATCACCTGCCTAAAAGGAAGAGATTATTTTCCTCCTGTCACTATTACCAACAGACTGATTCAAACGTTGAATTAAAAGGTCGGCAGTTTTTCAGAAGTCTTGTTACTGGAGAAATGAAACCCATAACCACATCTGGATACTCTACTTCCATTCAAACACCCAATGCCTCACTGCTAATGGGGCTAAATTTTTACATCTGACCTTGGTCCTTTGGTTTTCCCTTTTTGTCTGGCATCTCCATGACCCTACAGCCAGCTGGCAAAACCAGGGACAAAGCCAGTTTGAGATTCATGTTTTGTGGCTCTGACACCCACATATTCTAAGGCTGTATTGTCATGGCACATCGTGACAGCGAGTTCTACAGGTATCTGCAGCATAAGCAGAATTATTTAATTTATTGACACTTACCAACAAGGAATGCCTGCACAACCTGCATTATTTCTTTGGTAGCTCACAGCTGTTCTTAACACCCTTTGATAACAAAGTAAACAGAAAAAATTCTCCTATTAGTCAAGCATAAAAGTCTAAAGTATAATCTACCTTTGGAAGCTTCTGTGCCAAGAGGATTTTCCAAGATGTCTGTCATATCTTGGTTCCAAGCATCCTTCACAGCAGACTTGGATACCTTCCTGTTGTTTAGGCTTTGCTGTGGTCGGAAGTTATTCCTCAGGTACTCCACAGACTTGACATGGTCCTGCTGCTCAGTGGTGAAGATGGAGTAAAAGGCCTCCAGCTGATGGCAGCCATCATGGCAGGGGAGAGAAAAGATGTTAATTAGAAAAACAATGTGGTGAAATCTGGATGGCTGATAAGACAGCAAAATTGAAGGAAGTAAAATGTTGATGCCAAGACTGATAAAAGCACATGGGAAGTCAGACTGCCCACTGAAATTATTGCCAACCACCTTATCTCAGCACAGGGCTTATCCTGCCCAACATGGGAGAAGGCCTTCTAGAACCTGTGGACATCTGTCATTGGCAAAGAAACATTTGCCCTTAAGATCCCTTTTGTGTGTTTGCCTTGCCAAACCCTCCTCACTGCTGGCAGCGCTTTGTTTCACAGTATCGCGTCAGAAAGTGCTTCCAGGTCATTCCACACCAAGAGCTTTCTCCTGGATAAGGCAATACTTCCTTATCTCTGAATACCTTACCAAGTTTAGCTGCCAGGCTAAGCTCCACAGACAGCTCGTGCAGCATTTTTAGGCACAGCTAGCATATACTCCTCTGGGAATAAGTTTCTTCTGTTGCATTCAGATCTGAGCTATTTATAAGAAAACGTATTAACCTGTAAGAAAGAACTGTAATTGGAAAACTTTCCTGTTACTTCGTATCTTACTGTTTCTTAGAAAAAAATTCTAGCAAACCAAGGAGAAAATATTTTCAGCTAATGTTTTTCTCCCAGCTATCAAGGTAGGCACAGCATTTACTGTTACCTTGTTATCATTCAGGACAAAACTAGAATAGTTATGTTGCTGCTGGAAAGACTGAGCAAGACAGAGCAGAGAAGGAATCAGTCCTGATATTGTTTGCATCACATCAATTACACATACTGATAGTATGGATTTTGGGAGCACAGGATCTGGCCCAGGACTTCAAAAAGGGACTTAAGTAATATTCATAGCTTAATGACAGTTGACTGAGACTTACACACTTTTCATTAAGTGTGTCTGCTCTAAAAGCTCTGGAGAGGCATGTGAGCCCCAAATCTTAAAACTGGAAGAATTATCATGGCAGCCTCAGTTGATAAAGCTGATAAAAATAATCAAAGAAGTGTGTAACAGAGCAGTTGAGCATCGTCCACTGACCCATGGACTACTACCATTCTTTAATTTCCCTTCAAACCAGTAATCTGAGCCCCCTTCAGCAGAGGGACAGCAGGGGCTGAGCAGGGAGGGGTGACCACCAATGACCACTTCCCAGTGCAGGCAGGGAGTTCAGGTGCCACTTCCAGAGCTCAGGTGCTGCTTCCAGGCTTGCAGGTGCAGATGCTGGGATTTGAATTGTCCTTGTTTTTTTTGCATCTGAGTGGCTTATTCCCAGGTTCTCAACACAATTTTGTTTCTGATTCTTTCAAAGAAACATCTTGAAAAATTGCAGGTGCAGATGCTGGGATTTGAATTGTCCTTGTTTTTTTTGCATCTTATATGAGTGCCTTATTCCCAGATTCTCAACACAATTTTGTTTCTGATCCTTTCAAAGAAACATCTTGAAAAACTTCAAAAGCCATTTCCTAATTATTAGCAGGACCCCCTCAAAGGCAAAGGAGGATGGATTAAAAAAGGGGTGAAAGGACTGACTTACACTTTTGTCTTTAAAAAACCCCCCACAACAGACGATCCTGCTACACCCTTCTATAAAAGCACAAATCAAAACTTGTGCTTATTTACAAACCTTTTGCACTTCATACACTGGAAGCAGTTTTGATGAAGCCAGCTAACAGGGCTTAAGGTGACTTTTATAAAGTGCAAGAACTTGGGTAGTAACTCCTTCTCTGAAGTCAAGTCTCTAGGCTTACACGTCTTTGACATTAATTGAATTTTTAAACTTTCAGAGAGAACTTTTAAAATATTTTCTTCTGCCATGCTACCTTGGGGAGGTATAATTGCATTTTAACAACTGCCAATTCAAACATGATTTTTAACCTTCCACTTTTTATGTGTTCAAGTATATATAAGCCATTTCAACCTCACTTTCACTATAAAAATATTATCTACGACAAATGAGAAATTAATTTATCTATAGCTGCCAGGGAAAAAAAAATTCTAAGATCTGCTGTCAAGGAGCTACATTCATGCTCTTTAAGGAGTACAAGAGCTCCTGCTCAGAAGAAGAAATTAAAACCTCTTGTAAGACTATTGTAGATACAGGGAAACCTGATCTAAAACTCTGAGTCATGCAATTACAAACCATTAAAGCCTTATGTGTAGTTTTCTAATGGCTGGATATACAAATGGCAATTAAAAATACTGAAACTGTTGTGAGCACAATGAGCTGCTCTGAGGTATGCATTATGAGAGATAATGCCATGCTTTGGGTCATTGAATGCACTTAGCTTTACAATGCATCCGCAGGGTGACACAGCTTGTCCTGGTTTGCTGTCTAATTATTGGGGAAGATGATGATGATGGAGGAGTGCAAATAAAATAGAGAAGCCTCCGCAAACGGACCACTTCACTACTGTCCTTTTTCCAGCAAGGTATTTTGCACAAAAGCACGAATTTAATTGGAACAGCAACAAAGCTTAAACAGTATCACTGTCATCCCCTGGGATTACAGGCTGCTTCATGGGGTTTGTGATAAAGAAGGTTAAACTATGGCAATGGATTATGTTACACTGTTTCTGTTAGAGGAACAAATAATAATCGTAGCAGTGGCAGAGCGGCAGGCTCTTGAAACACATACATCTAGAGCTATTGGGGAGGGGGAAAACTATTATTTATTCCACATGTGTTGTAGTATCAATGAAAGTCTGTCTACACACAGAATTCCCAGCCCTTCAACCACATGCACATAGCAGCACAATGCCAAATTTTAAAGGCCTGATTTGGAACAGTTACTTCTGTACAGCACAGGAATGGAGCTATGCCAGGATAAAGTACCTTTATACCAACAGCTGAAATTGATATTTACCATTTTATTTGCATTTGTTAAAAAAGAAAAAAAGAAGTCGTGACCCACCTGATGTGCACACAGGGTTATAAAACTGAGCATGGGCCAGGCCTTGCAGCCACCAAATAATAAACAGTAAACTTATTGATGTAGTGAAAAGCTACAAGGGATTGCAAGTATCCTGCAGTCAAGGACAGAATTCAAAATGATCTCGACAATCAGAGAAATAGCCTGAAAAAAACAAAGGGTCTGATTCAAAGAGGACCATGTGCAGAGTCCCAGGCTCCAGCCAGAACTGGGGGCACAGTGTGCTCAGCACTGCCAGAGAGCTCCAGGGAAAGCCTCCAGCAAAAGGGTTCCTGCTGACCAGGAGCTGAACACAGGCAGTACCGTCAGGCTTTTGTGGAACAGGCAAAATAACACCAAGATGAATCCTGACGTCCCTCGGCCTCTGGAGGTCGTCAGCTGAAGCAATGCAACTGATTTTGAACACTGACTGTCAAAAAAAGATGAAAGAATCTATGGGAGAAGCATTGAGATCTAGAAAACAGGAAAAAAAGCCTGGACCAGGGGTATTGCAATTGCCTTCCATACTTCTGATACCTTTGAGCAGAACATCTGTCAGTCAGGATCACCCAGTGAATTGTTCATATGCACTTGACAGAATTAGTAATGTAAAAACATTTTTTTCAGTGGCTTATGACAGATGAGTAAGAGGCAAGACTAAGTCCAGCAGGTTGGCTTTCTAAAGACCACCGTCTTACAATGTCAAAATACACTGAACTGTCAAACATTTGACTTCATCTAGACATTGCTTTATCAGGATAATTCTTCAAACTCCAGACATCGTGTCTATTTGCATTAAAAGCTGCTATGTGATAATTTTAAAGATTTGTGCACCAGCTCGCTGAGCACATAATGGCAGCTTTACTGTGTTATAAAAACAGTTAAGCATGGAGAATTAATGGAAAGATGTCTTTTCTAATGTAATTAGTTCAAATTACTAAATCTGAGCAGAACTGAAATCACTCACTTTACTTTGAAAAGAAAGTTTCAATTAAAAAGAATAAAAGGGAACTCTATGTAACTATTTACACCATAGCTTAATTTAATCTTAACAAAAACAATATGAAATAAATCACTGAAAGGAAGCTGGGTTTCATGTTGTACTGTCTTCTCAAGACTGATGGCTCCTGTTCAGAAACAATATTACTTAAGAGAATAAAAAAAATCACCGACACTTCCTTTTTTGTCAACAGAAACATTTGTGTTCTCCAAATTAAACTGGAGGGTTTTGAAAACACAGTCTTAAGGAGGGCAAATTAAGAGGTGGGCTTCACTGATAAAACAAACACACCTGGTGGTAAGAAATGGGCACAGGCTTCCGAAAAACGATCCACTCCACGATCTCGCTGCAGGGAGGAGTAGTCAGGGAACCTGTGTAGCGGTAGTAGCTCCCCAGAGACGTTGGCAGAAGTTCCCTCAGCACAAAGGGATCCAGAAAGGTCTCCTTCTCTGCAGGGAAGATTGACAAGCAGGATTACACTTTTTTTTAACGTGTCTTTAAAACAGACATCACATCGCTAGGCAGCCTAACAAGGTGTAATGGCAACAACATATTTTATCATATATGTAATGAAAAATGGAAACCCTCTGTAAGAGCTGACGTGTGGTTTATTAAAAGAGCAGCCAAAATGCTAGTCAGCCCCATCCCAAACACACGCCCTCCTAATCTGAATGTGTGCAGGTGTGAAGTGCACTTGCTACCTCACTGGTTTATGTCAGTACAGAAATAACGCTGCAGTCAATGGTTCCAGCACTCAGAACGTGGCTCTCCAGCTTGATGGCAGCAAGGCAGAACCTAGTGGGACACAGCCAGGCCCATTGTCCTGTTTGCTGCTGCTTGACCGAAGCACACCAGGCAGTGCATCTGTCCCATCTCTGCCAGCGGCAGAAAGGGATGTAGGAGCAGAGTCAAAGCCTCAGTGGATTGCTGAGATGGAAGAGGCAGAGCCATGCTGCTCAGCCAAACTTCTCTGGGAGCTGCCAGGCAGCTGGGCTGAGGAGCAGGGACACAGGACACTGCTGAAGCTCAACGTGGTGCTCAAAGCAACATCCAAGCAGTGCTTGCTCAGGCTTGCCTGCAGCCACCCACGCTGGCACTGCCATGGTGCTGCCAGACACAGCCAGCACTGCACCACAAACAGGTCTCACAGGCAGAACTGCTGCATCTCCCAAATCCAAGAAAGTCCTTCCCAGGGTCCAGCAGTCTGGGGACAAACCATTTTTTTCTCTGAACATCTCCTTGGACAGCCTGAAATGCAGACCTAAGCACTGGAAGCATTCACCTGCAAGTAACAGTGACAAGCTGGTAATATTTAACACCGTGAGGAAAAAGAAACAAACAAAAGGAGGGAACAGCTGCAGGCAAGGCAATTTCCCTGCCGTCCCTGAGCATTTATCCTCTCCAGTTCATGTTGACTCAGAGGCTGAAGCGCCCTCTCAGCCTGGGCAAAGGTGCTCACTGCCTCGGGCAGGCTGACACACAGGGCTCTCCTGGACATGTCTATTCCTTAGTTTCAATATCCTGCATGTCTCAAACAGGAGTCCAGACTTGGGCAGAGGGAAGTCTTTTTTCTGTCTCACCAGAGCTGCTGAGCAAACCCACCACCACCCCCTCCCCGCCCCAGCAGAAGGGAGAAGCAGGTGGGCTGGTGATTGACACACACGTCTCCCAAATAGGATGAAGTCTACAGAATTCACTTCCACAGCATCCCACAGTCTTCTATGATCAAATCAGGAGTTGCCTAAACCTCTTAGAAGCACTCTGATAATTGGGAGACTTTTTTAACTCCACTGCTGCTGCATGATGCCAATGATACATACACTTCATGTATCTTCTATTTTCTGCACAATATCAACAGGCCTGTGATGTTTTCATAGCTTTTAGCATTCCAAAAGATGAGTAATTCTATTAAAGCCAAGGCACTACTGCAACCTCTTGGTGAACAATTCCTTTCCTTCTAATCTAAGTAGATTTTGACCACATCTGCATCTCCAAAAAGGAAATAAACAAATAACAATCTAATTTTTTTCCCTCATCATAGCACACCTCTGTGAGAAAAAGTGTGCTTAAGTAATAAATACTAAAATATATGTGATTGGCCAAAGTTCAAAGAGATTCTAATCAAGAAGTCATAATCACAGCAAAAGGTCGCATTTAATTTGATTGGCTCATTTTTATGCAGAAAAAAACTTGGTTGGAAAAACTAGAAACTCAGTCACAGGACTTGATGCAGCACACAAACCTTGACACTGGATTTCTATTTCAGAGCTGTCTCTGTATCAGCACTCAGCACACAGTGGGGCACGATGAATCCCAAAGAGTGGCTGAATATGCCAACATCCCCTGCATTAACAGGCAATGACTACACATGAAAGAGCTGGGAGGCAGAGGCACACTCTGAAAAGTGTTTTCCTCTTGAATTTCAGAAAAAAAGTGTTGCAGTTAAAATTAACAATTTAACTCTTTCTAACTTTTGTAATCTTTTGATTACAATGATGGAATCACTTGAGATGCTGGATAAAGGCTCTGCAAAACCACAAATATGGTATCCCTTTATCAAAGGATGGCAGGAGAAGGAAGCTCATTCTACGCTTTCAAGGATTTTTGTGCCATATGCTGACAATATTATATTTTAATAATTAATTGTTCATCAAAGGAAAAGATGAAGAACAGGGATGCTAAATTCAAAGTTATTCAAATTGCAAAAATGAATAATGCATAACTTTTATATTAAATACACACTGTATTAAGCAGTCTACATTTCATCCAACTCTGTCTTTCATTTTTAAACATTTTGAACTACAATATGAATAATCAAGTAAAGGAAGCTTATTTAGACAGAGAAATACCTTATTTGAATGCAAACTGGAAGTATCGGACTATGATTAATTTTTGGTTATCAATTACGGAGGGTTTTTTCCTAAGCACTTGGGAAGTCACACTTAGCTGTGAAAAAGAGTATTTCTCAAGGAAAAAGTAGCTTTGCTAATACACAGTTTAAGTAGGGCAGGGTGTACTCGATCTAATTTTTCATGGCTACAAGCAACGCTCTAAGTTTTCATTAATGAATGCCAAAGATTAAAATGAAAAAAATACATATAATTGGATTAAAATGACTACAAAAATAGATGATAATCAATTGATTATGCTTTAAAAATGCAACACTTTTGAAAACATGTCATTCTTTTGTATTGCTTGCCATCTAGATGCATGGTGCAGAGTTTTAGAAATCGGAGCCACAAAGATCTTCACATGAAGCTTAAAGAAAAAGGGACTTTGAAACTCCAGTGCCTGCCTGCCATATCCGTCAAGAGCATATTGAAACAGTAAATGCCATGAAATTAAAGTTCCTAAGACCTTGAGACAGTTTTGAATATGGCATTTTGAAGTCATATCATTTTAAAGATTTCAACGCTAAGTCAGTTATTGTTGTTGGTAGAACTGTAAGGAGAATAATTTCCAGGCTAAGCAAGAGCATTCACTGATTATCATAGAAATATTTTTAATATATATATATATTTATATATACACACGTGTGCATGTATATATAGCTTCTACTAAATGAAAAAGAACAAGGTTGGAAATAATAACAAACCTTTCTTCACTGTCTTTTATTACCAGCTCCTGTTTCCCATTTACAGTGTTTGGGATGGGCATGAACTGTGTCCCGGAGGCTGGGAACAGACTGAGTGAAGGGAGAAGATTCTAGGAGGAAGAAAGTGGAAAAGGCTGGAAACTACATGACTGATGAGACAGCATTTGCTGACAGGTACTAGGAAATAACTGGCAGACAAAAGCAAAATAAGACAGCAAAGCAAATGTGGTCACCTGCAAGCACCTGTGAATCACTAAAATCAATGCTGCAAAACTGACCCATGAGCCATCTACTCACTCTCACATGTAAACCAGAGCCCTGCAATGCTCTCTTCTGCTGCTCCTTGTCCTCCTCCCATCTCAGCACCAGAGCACCCAAATAGAAATATCAACAATCAGGAAAGCAGAGCCCCAGAGATCCTGACCCTGAAGACAGGCCCTTGAAGTACAGAGCGTTCCCTTGGGAAAGAACAAGAACTTGCTGCTGCCACCAGGGCTCCCAGGTGATGCAGCAAAGAGCAGTATCCAAAACATCCCCCCACTAATGCAGTTTTACCCACAGGTAACAAAGAGCAGCGCTTTGTTTACAGCACCAATGCTTGGAAAAACATGTTCACTCTAACACCTTGAAGGTAAAAATAGCAAACACCACAGATTCATTGCTGACCATTAAGACAATGAATGTGGCATTTAAAATACTAAGTGCTCCTCGGTATGAAAGGACAATATTGTATTTCAACTCTTATATTCACAACAAACAATTAACTGAGCCAGCTGGTAACATATTTGACCTTCTGACACAACATTCACATCTGCCTCTTGGTCTATGTCTCAACAGCAACGTGAAAAGTCACACCCAGCATATTCTTTGTTTGGGCTGAGAAACCTCCCCAGCATTTTGCATGGGACAAAGGGCCATTTTCTGCACAACCTGACCCAAAGGCAGAGCAACTGCAGACATGCTTTAAAAGCCTGACCTATTTACACTCTGTCAAGTCATCACCACTAGGTCTAAACTAATACTAAATTGTGCACACAGTTTACAGAGCAGAGGAAAAAATCAGATCTTAAACCAGATACCAGCAGTGGATCTCCACCAACTACTGCAGTTTTCACAAGCTGGTGCAAACAAGTATTATTTTGTAAGAGCCATCAGTTGAACATTTTGCCTTCGAGGACTTACTTGCTAAAAATACAGTCTGTAAATCAGTGGAAAAAGATAGACCTGAATTTTAACCAAATCACTAGACTAAGAGGCTTCTTGAGATATGCAGGTAAACAGCATACAGCTATCTGTGATCAAAACTCTTTTAAATCTAACAGGAACTTGGATCGGACATCACAAGAAAATAGCTATATGCCAAGTCCATTTATATCTCATGGAATGCTTTGGGACTTTCATCATGATTTTCTGTAAGAAAACAGGAACTTGGCTGCATTGAAAACAATATCTTAAAATGAGCTTATTTCCAAAATTAACGTATGTGCAGTGCCTGATAGGTACCCAGCTACACTTTGAATAACTGAAATCTGCAATACCAATATGAAGAGCTTTGAAAGTCTCCCAAATTTATCAAACAATGTTATTGCCAATTTCATTTTCACAATGAGCCAAGACATTCTAAAGCTTCTGCATTCAAACTTTCAAAAAGCAAACACACAAAAATAATCAAAAGGACACCATGTCGCACACCCACTGAGCCAGAACTTCCCAGATAAAGCAGGCAGCAAAGCATAGCCAAGGATCAGACTCGTGGGGGTGATTTTAAAGATGAGATTATAAATGTTTTATATTACTTTAACTGAAAGGATCATCAGATGAGTGCTTGCTGTGTAAATCCTGCAGGAAGAGCAGTCTCTGTATTCAGGGTAATTCTTGTCATTTATTGTGCAATTATTTTTCTCACTTTTATTTAATTTTTTTTTTTTTTTAAAAAGAGCCTCTGCTGAGCCATGTAAGGAGCTGTAAGGACGCAGAAAGCACAGCATGGCAGGGAGGAGGGGAGTGAGATAATAACACAGTCCTGCAGACTAATTTAATCTGAGACAACCAGTGAGAGGAACAAAAAACCAGGAGGAAGTAACAAAAAAGGCAAGTCTCTTATTCACAAAAAAACCCATTTCCATGCCACGTGTTTGTCTCAGGCTTAATTTTTCTCTCTCCCTTTCTTAAAACAGCTTAGGAGGAAAAGACTTAGCTGCAGAGAAGAGGTCTTAACTTTTTAAAGAAGGAAAATGTTATTCTGAACCTTTCATGCTTAAGCAGTGCCGATGCAGAGCAGCTGTTGGCATTCTAGACTGGGATGAGACTTCTCCAGGTTTCACAAAACCTGACCTGAGGCAGAGGTACATGAGGCTGGACAGGCAAGGAAACGAAGAAATACAGAATAAGCACCAGCCGTAAGAGGAAAAAGAAACTATGACAAAGTTTAGAGGAGAGGAGGATCCCTGGCAAAAACTGGACCCTGGCAGAGGCTGAAGTGAAGCAGAAGTGCCCAGAGGAGCATGGAATTGTTCACAGCTGCTCCTGCAGAGCCAGAGCAAAACCACACGTTCTCAGACTTCTCTACCCCTTATTTCTCAGTGAATATCCCCAAAGCACCGCACAGCACCAGCACCAGCACAGCACCCAAATCCTACTCCCTGCAGATGATTTGTTCACATTTAACATCAGCTTTAATTCCTGACTTTTACAAGTGTAATCTTTTTTGTTAGTTTGAGTTAGTTTTTCTGTGCAATTATTAATTCTCTGTCAACTTGCTGGTCTTTACTCAGCCGTGACCAGCACTGCTTTTTGCTGAGGAGACAGGTGAAGGACCAGAGATTTCCAACACTTCCACCATTTATTCCTTTAAATGATACAGACCCCCGCAGCTATGCACAGAGCTGCCCTATATAAAGGTGTGAACTTATCACCTCTGCTCTCATCTTCATTTCCCACTTCCCTCCTCCTCCCCTTTGCTCCACAGCAATCGTGTCCTGGCCCCTTTCACAGGGCTACTCTGACTGTGAACACAAGAACAGATCAGAAAACAAAAGAATATATCCAGCTCATCCCTGAGGAAAAAGAAATGCTCCTCCATGTTTCCTTCTCAGCTTAACATACGGTGTTGCTCTCCCTTTGATGGTCCTTCCTTGTTCCAAATTGAGCTGCTGCTTTCTTCAAAGTTTTACTTTCAAAGATGAGGTCCCACAGTATCACATCTCACCTTCACCCCTTTCCCCCACCCTTCTCTACAACCCCAGGATATTTGGTGTAGGAGGCAAACAGCTTGTCAGGCTGTTATGTTATGGTTGAAGTTCAAAACAAAAGAAAAAACGTGTCATGGTGCTAATGGTGTTTTCTTGCTATTATGCATTCTGGTGTGATAGATCCACAGGGTAACTAACACTGTCTAGATTGCTTCTTTTTTAGTGCTGATTTATTTTAACAGGTTATTCACGGATTTTTCACCTAAGACAACTGGAGAGATGTGCAACATATTTATTCTCTATCCTTTTTCATTATTAAAGCAGCTGTTTCCACTGTATTTTGATAAGTTCTCTCCAGTAAAAGCAGAAATTTTATAATCCCTTGCCTGACCACTTCTGGCCCATCTCAAGGGAGATCCAAGACTACAGACTGCTCCATGCTGGGTTCCAGTTACAGCTTTATAAGATTTTTTCCCAACCTTCCTTTTAAATAAACCAAGGTTCCTCTCCCCCTCTCACCCCACCTCATGTTCACAAACAAGCAACAGATGCCATTGATTCACTTTGTACCTAAGCTTTTGATCTGGTAGCACTTTGATTTTCAGAGCTCACTTTTGACAAGGAAGGTAATAAGAGTCCCATTTTTGTGACACTGAGCCTTTTCTGCTCTGTGGTAATTTATTTGTGCTCTAATAATAATTTTCTGCTGATCAGTGTAGATTCTTGATGACAGCCACAGAGAACAGGACAGAGTGACAAAAAACATGGTTTCCATCACTCTGAAATCTTTTCCAGGGGCCTGGGGTAGTGTGGGCTGCTGTCCCCTCTGACAACCCTTTGCAACACAGCAAAACAGGACTGTGGTCCTGTGCAGAGCAGCCATGCCAGGCTGGGAAAAGGGGAATGTCACACAGCCTCCAGCACTGGGTGCCACCCCAGGACTGACATCAGGGAAGAAGGCTCATTTTAATGCCTTTCAGGCAGTTGGTAAAAACAAGGAAAAGGCTTCTCTAAGAGGCTTACATACAAAATGGTACCAAAAAGGGCAAATCAAAGCAAAGGTGGAAAAAGCAATGTTTCTGTGCAATAGCTCCATCCTGCCAGGTGCTCCTCTGAGACCTCGCTGGAATGTGTGGCAGGCAAAAGCTTTCATAGCCATTTTAATGCAAATCAACTGTATAACACATAACCTGGTATTTCAGAGTCCCCTGTTCCCACAAGGCACAATCATTCTCTCTGAGACCTTAGCAGCCTCCTCAACCCTTGCACAAGAGCAGCTCCTCCTGCCCTGCAATCCTCAGCATCCTCAGAAGGATGAGGAATAAAGAGGGGCTCAGGGCAGAGCACCCAGCTGAGCACCTGGGCAGCAAAATGGGCAGAAGAGTCAGATGTGCAGCACCAAGACTGCCCCATGTGTGCTGCAATCACAGCCAGGCACCAGTGGCTTTTTTACCTGTGATCCAACTGCAACATGAACAACGTGCATCATCCATCCCACCGGCACCAGCAGTGCTGAAGACCCTTCCCACCAGATTTCATGATGAGAAGAGCATTTGCAGAGGAGCTAAAAAGACCCCCAGCAATCAGAGCTGAAAGAGCAAGTCAGCCCCAGAAAATCCAAAGCCCACCTGCTGGTCCCCCATTCCTTCCCCAGGGAGGGCTGCCCACTCCCAGCTGCCAGCCCTGGCTGGGCTCGGTGGCTGCTCCACATGCTCTGGGGCAGGGAAAGCAGCAGGGAGAAGAGCAGGCACCTGGCTGGCAGGAGGTGTGACAAATCCTTGGCAGAGCACAAAACCAAAAGCAATTTCAAAATCAGCAACAAGCATTTGACAGCTCGTGTAAGAGCCTTCTCGGCGTTCCTGGGCTGCTCTTGGAGGGCAGATACAGGAGCTGGGGAGAGGTGTGGGAACATCCTGTTCAGCAGCAAGAACATGGGGCAGACCCCAAAGCATTATCACAGATCCAGACATCATCTGGCAGTTTGGTGCACCATAATTTCCTTTCTAGCTAAGAAACTTTATATGGTTGCTCATGTAAAATTAAGTTTAATGTCGCCATTAAGATTCTACAAAATTATGCCTGGAGATGAGGAAACAAAATCAACTAAGTAGCAACTAAGCCTGTATTGATTTTTATGTGTATGTTTCTCTATCATTGTTACTAAGCTGGTGACACTGTGAAGGGCACAATTATTTATGTTCCATCAAATTAGTAAGTAATTCAAATCCCTGATGAAATATCAAGCAAAAATTGCTTTCACTTCTACAGAAAGTACTTATGACTTTGGAAATGTCTACATACCCCTGGAAGGGCAATGTAAGAATACAAGACCTTCACAGGAAAAAAGAAAAAGGATACAAAACATTTTTTAAAAAACTATCTCATCATACATGAGTATCATCTGTATATTCACCTGAGTGCTACAAGATCTGTCACCACTATGGGGACAGGCAGTATGGGAGCCCTGTACAGAGTGGTGCAGAGTGGAGTCCCCATACAGGGCCAGGCCTTCTAGTAAATGACAAAATGAGGATGATGAGGGCTTGTGCGGGTGTGCCATTCCCATGCTGAGAACTGAATGAGTGTGAGGAAGGAGTGAGTGTTCAGCACAACCCATGAAACATCCTCTGCCAGATGGAGGGAGAGGGACAAGAAAATCTCAACATTTGTAAATATTCTTAATATTACATTATACATATGTGCCTCTGTATTGTGACAACCACCTAAAACTAACATGGTAATGGAAATGTTATAAAATGCAAAAAAAGTAAGGTTTCAATTTTGCCTTCTTTTGTTGGATTCCTGCTTGATCCAACCTCTTTATTCAAAAGCCACAAGAGTTTTTCACTGTGTTTCAGCCAAAAAGTCCATGTTGCCTTAGGGTCCCAGTTGAATGCAAGGCAAATGGAAGGCAGGAAGAAGCTTTTCAGACAAATTCATAGAACTGTGCTCATGTAAGATGTAAGTAAACCACATCAAGAAAAGAAATGTAAGAATCTGGAATAAAACCCTCACATCTTTACTATTATTCTATACAATAACATTAAAAGAGAGATATGATATGAGAATTCTTCACTGAAGTGTTCTATCAATATTTAAGTTAAAGAGAATGATCTCTTTCAACAACTGCTTTGCAGGAGGAAATTCCTTTACTCTAACCACCAAAAGAACCTTAGAAAAGGCCTTTAATCAGGGCCTTTGAAACAGGAAGGAAAGCATGATTTTCCTCTTTTTCTTCCTTAATGTTTTGAAAAGGAAACAAGCTATTGAAATATATCAAGTGATTTCCTTTACTTGAAACACTAGCAGACTTCTGTGCATTGTGTGCAAAACAAAAATAAACGCCTTTTATCCACCCAGATTTTGCTGTGGGTAAGGCAGCACGGAGATGGACTGATCATTATGTGGTCAGGGAATCACAGCCTCAGGACGAGTCACATCCTACCCAAACAATTAATTTTGGGAACAGAATAATCCTCTAGGGAGACACTGGTGTGATTATCCATGAGTGGCTGTTTTTTGTCTGTGAGGAGCAAGACTGGGAGCAGAAAAACCTGATGAGGTGGCCAAAACACTGTGTGCTTGCAGGGGGTTGGAGTCTTGGAATAGAAAGCAGGTAAAGAACAAAACTAAAAAGAGATCCCAGTCCAGTTAAATGGCAGCTTGGCTGCAGTGTCAAATTACACAGACATTGAAAAAACCTTGCAGCCTAACGCATCCCAGCTTTGCTTTTGCTGCCCTGTTTTGTTATCCAGCAGCAACGAGGTAATAAGTTCTATTTTTGTGGAAAACCACACCAGTTTTTCAGCTCAGTGTGTTGTTTTTATTTCACGGCAGAACACTGCAATTTACAAGCAGCAAAACCTAAGGAAAATTCTCTAAATGAAGGACTTTACGGCATGTTATCATTTAACCCATTTTTCACTATGTTTGGATTTATTTGCCTTCCCAGTTGCAAAGTTAAATGATTCTGAAAGGAGAACAATTAATCTAAAATCCTATTTGTTTTAATCTAACACTGTCAACTAGTTTTAGGTTTGCAGTCAAGAGAAAAAAAATGTCTGTTAAGCTCTACAGCACTAGCTAATGTCTAAAGACAATCCTCAGAAAAGGTACAAAGATGTTTTATCACAGCACTATAGATGGAACAGAGATTTATTATTGTACTGAGCACCATTCCAGCAGATGCCTTTTGAATTACAATGAGATTATTAAAACTTTACAAATCATTATTTTAAAACCTGACAAGAGTACTTTGGGAACCAGAGCATCCTGATGTCATTGCTGATGATGCATTACCTGTGGTAAGGATTCAGGAAAATTCCCAAGTAAAAAATTGGTTATAAAAGTATAAAATATATTAATATTTATTTTAGTACCTGCTATAAGTTCAAGGATAACAGGTATATGCATCAGAATAGCTGAACGATCGTATTTATGCCAGCATTAGAAAGATGTTCATCTGCTGCAAAGTTTAATTAATTTTCATAGATAGTTAATTTTCTGTTTCATTATCAGTTCCCTAAATTTGAAAGACAAATAATTTATTTACAAATAGAAACTTCAGAGAGATGTATTTTTAGAGCAAACAGAAGATAAATAACAGAGTGAAGTATCCAGGCTGCCTTCGAAGTTCTAATATGAATGATAGATTGCAGCAGGCTGTGATTGATAACTTATGCATTCTGGAGCACTGACTGAAAAGAAACAAATTGTTTACTGTTCACCCCAAACCATGCTCAGGTAACAAATGACTCTGATCTTTACCTATCAAATAATGCCTGTGATGCCCTTAAACATCAGTGAATGAGGAATGTGTGGCCTCACTGTGTCCTTCCAGGGGTGACCTAATCCTTTAAGGACAACATTTCTGCCCCTCTCCCCTTCCCAACAAGTAGAAAGTTTAAGCAGCTACTTACCATGATGTACAACGCCCTTCAACCCATGGATAATGGGATCCAGTGCTGAATTGTCCCTCTGACTGACCTACATGCAAAGGATACAGGATTGGTTACATCTACTCTGGCATTAGGCAGAACAGTTTCAGTTTAATCTTCTAACAAGAGAAAAAAAAAAGATGTTACTTAACAAGCTGCTTAGTTCTCACATTTACAATGGATCTTCACCAAATGCCTAAGGTACATGGTGATAAAATAAAGTGAGGAAGGTTAAATAAAAACAAAAAGCCCTCTGCATTCTTTAAAACATTAATCACATTATCAGCCCTGCAAAGCCTAAAAACACAGAGCTGATTTTGCTCCATCTACTCTTGCTTTCATAGAGGAGAACTGCTGTGATAAACAGAAGTCATCTCAGACCAGTTCATTCCTTACCGACATGGCCATAAATCTGGTGCTGCCACTGCAGTCAGTGAAGCTGGATCCCTTTCAGCCCTAATGGAGTTTGGCCTTGGCATCTCATTGCTATTCATATTTTTAAATTTATTTAATTTAGTGTCACTTGGACAAAGGAAAGGCAAAAAAGCTCTGTGAGAGGATCTAGAAAAAATAATCAATTTTTGACAGTGTAATTGCCTGCACTGCCAGACCAAAACCTGCAACATTCCTTCTATCACTCAGAAATTGCTCACGTCCTCCACAACAGTGAGATCCACCACCAGAGAGAGGAGGGAAAGGCAGCAGGAAGGATTAACCCTGTTGAGCTCCACAACTTCCAAATTAAACCCATCATTTCAGTCACTTCCTTGCGCACAGCCAAGGAAATCACAACCAATAATGCAATTTTTTTTAACCTTTTGCCTCTTCAGAGGTATTGTAGGAATAACTCACAATTTCTGTGAACGTTTTCTACTATTTAAGATATTTGCCAATTTACCTTTAGGAGATAAATACTGCCATGTATCTTACTCATGGGGTACATTCTTCCTTCTTTTCCCCACCAGTCAGCTTCAGAACCTGGGCAGTGTTGATAATTTCTAGATGGACAGCTCCTAATGGGCAACACATCAGATACAAAAGACCTGCCCTGTACTTTACTGCCTGCTGATGACCTTAATGTCATGAGGAAAAACAGTTTAATCACATTATGGCTGTGTATTAATGTATTTGGAAAGGAGTGGAGACAAAAGGAGAAAACCCTGAGAAAGGACCCTGTGCCCAGCAGGGAACACAGTGATCTATGAAGGGCAGAACCAGCTTGGAGCTGTTCTTAGGAGGAGGACATCATTGACCACAGCACATCCAAAAAGTGTGCTGTAAAAATATCACAAATTTTAATAGCCTGACAAGAAAATTGGAATTCACTGCCCAAGTTTCACAAGCACAAGTGCCTCTCATCTTGTCCTTCCTCCCCGTAACTAATTAGGAATCTTAGAAACCTCATTATCTTCTCAGCCAACTGCATTGAGATAAACCAAAACAAACCACTTTTCTTTTTCTGTTCATTTGCCCTATGAACTACTCTGCTGTGTTCAAGACACATTCTCATGCACTTCTCTAGAGACAAAATGGTTTGGTGTTGTAAATGGAAATTGAAAATCCCCTCCTCATCGCAGTATTCCAGAACTTGCAATGATCATCTAGGGCAAGAAATGCAATAAAATTATCAAAGCAGCAAAAGCAGCTTTGAAATATATGCAGCTCAGATGTTACTGGACATAACACCATTACCCTGAAGGCTGCAAGCTCTTTGAAGCATGAACTTTTATATGTCCAAAGGGGTGCTCTGTACACTTTGGATCCTGTATAAATAATAATCACAGGACAGTGGACCCAATTACCCACTTTGTAGGTTCTGTCTGACATCTAACAAATCAAAAAGAAACTAAAAATACAGGGCCTGTTGTGTGACACATTCCTGCATCTTTTCCATTTATCCAGGTTTCTCCAACCACGGGCACCATTGAAAACAAAAATCATTAAAATGCTACTAGCATTTAAGGACAAGAACATAAGAAAATATTGCTCTGGTCTTAAACAATGTTTTATTTATTGCTGCCTAACTATAAGTGGTAGAGAGTTTTATTCTGTTTACTTTGGTTTTATTTCTGGTGACAGCTGCAATCAGTTTGAAAAAAGCAAATAGACAGAAAGGATCATAAAGGTTAGGGCTCTTCCTTTCGGGATTTTGTGTCAAAGTAGATCAATCCTTAACCTCAGCCCTGGCAGCGCCCCTTCAATCTGAGGTGGTGGGGCTGTATAGATCCAGCCATGCAGCCTCTTTGATAGCACATTCTGCAATGTGCTGTGCTCTTCAACAGCACAAAATCAACAGGCACAGGATTCCTATGGAGGCTGGAAGGCAAATGCTCCATGCATCTGTAATCTTGTTTTCTCCAGGGGTATGGGGAGCGGGATCTCATGTTTCTTTAAAAATCATATTCAAACAAGTACCACTTGCAGAGATGTCAGTTCAGACCTGCATGGGATATAGCTTTATTTTCCTTCCAGATGCTTTCCTTCCTTTTACCTTACGTTCACACACAGTTCTCTCACACCTCAGTACAATTGTTTCAGGATCTTGGCAAGACCATTAGAAAAGTGACCAAAAGTTTTCTTATTTTGTGGAAGGGTTCAGACTTCAGAACAGAAGTTTTTTTACATCTTTTTCTTCTTCAAATTTTAAACAACCCAAAAAACCCACCGTCAATTTCATTTCTCTCTCTTTTTTTCCCCCCCACTTTTTTGTATCCTTTTTTTCCCTGTGTTCACAGAGGAAATCAGGTTTCTGAAATCCAAAATGTCAAGTTCTATCCTCATTGCTGCACATCTCTGGTTTAACTGGCCTGCAGCTACCACACTGGTTGAGATCAGAGAATCACCCATACAAGAATACTGTCTCTCATAACAGCTGATACTTAAAAGAAAGGAAGAAAAAAAAATTTAAAAAAAGCAGAAGGAAAAAAATCTCCAGAATAGGAAGTGTCCTTCTGACCTGCTTTATGATTTCATGTCATGAAGCTTGATCTTATATCCTCCTACAAACTGTTTTTAACACATATAAAAAAACACATATAATATGTGTTTCAGACATGTATTTTTTTATCTTATGAACATATCCTGAAGGACAACCGCAATGAATTCTTCAGATTGGAATTATTACATTCCACATTTCTGCTGGTACCTTAGAGAAAGATCACACATCTGTAACTGGGTCTGGGCACTTTGGATTCACCCAACACATACCTGTCTAAGATGGGCAAACCTTTTCCTGTGAGTGAAGAGCCGTGAGTTTCCCCCTACTCCTTCAAGAACTTACCAGAAGAAACACAGAGAATGACAAATTTCTTAAGCCACAGGAATTCCAGGCACAAACACAAGCCTACAATGCTGCAGAGTGAGTATTAACAGACAGATGGAAAAGCATCCTGAAATTGCCCTAAAATACCCACAGTACCACTACTACAAATGTTGCTTCCTGTACAAGATGTTTTTGCTCAAAACTGACTAACACGCTATAGGTCTGCAGTGAACAGATGAAATAATGCTTGTGTGCATCATTTATAATTGAAAAATGCCTGTAATCCTCTTCAGCAGAAGTAAATAGGTAACTGTCATGCTAAGCGCAATGGAAAAACAAACACAGAGATATCATTAAGCAGTTTCCTGTGCTAACAGAGCTCTCACCATAGGGTAAATATGGGACAAACATGACATGAAGAAGCAAAATCTCTTGTTTATTGTACCCTTTGGGTGACTGCACTGCCTGGTGCACATGCCATTCTGAATAGAAAGAATGGCTTGATGCTAATACAATGAAGAAGACAAATATTTGCATTATGGGAAAAGGCAAGGCACAAGTGACCCCATTCTGCAGTCATAAACCAGTTATGTTCTTCACATGAAGTCATGGTGGTAATCTTACTCTAGACAGGTTAGATTTACTTACAGCTCCTGCATCTGATGCAGGGACTGAGAAATTACTCCTTCTTCAGAGAACAAGGCTGATCAGCCATGAACTCTATTGACAGCAGGGTTAACGCCTCTGAGCAGCACAATGTGCTGTCCCTGTGCTTCAAAGTGCTGCTTCTACAGCTGTACCCTTGAAGGCAGGCCAGGAAGCACAGCCCCTTCCCAGGATAACATTAAAACTCCAAAGAGGACAGTTTCAGTGACTGAGCAGAGTAGGGATGTGAGCAGAGGACAGATCAGAGCACCTCAGCCAGGTTGACCATGCTAGTCCAGCCACCAAGCCACAGCATGTGAAAACAGACTTTTCTGGGCAAGGAACTACCCCTGTGCTGCAGCTGTACTGAGCTCAGCATGTCCTCATGAGTTAAAAACCACCAACCTTCTCTATCACTCATTGTAGAGCAGCCTGTTCATCTAAAAGCTGTTCATGTAAAGCTCTCTGTTCATCTGATTATTATATAGGACATACTCAGAATCTCCTGAAGACCCTGATTTATCAAAACTCAGCAGACTCGTAAAGTGTTAAAATTTATGCCACATGCTGTATAATTAAAGCCATATGCTAAAGTCATGTAAGTAATCCATGACCTGTGTTTCTGCTGGAAACAGTTCTATAAAGCTGCAAAAAAGATCTCAGGCAAACACACTGATCTTACCATGCTTCTTTTAGAAACAGTAACAAATGAAAACAGGGAACCCCCCAAATATACACTGAGGCAGTTAGAGAGGCCACACAGCAACATCAAACCTTAACTCTAAGACCCCTGTCCAAAGCAACAGACACCCCCCATTGCCCAAAGCTCCAGGCAGCCTCTCTGAAACCCAGATTATCTTCCCAACAACCAAGGAGGTCTGGAGGGAGCATCACAAAGCTCTCTAATGATCACTGGTACCAGCTACCTTGTGAGAAGAAGGTGAATATTAACAATTTTAACAGATCAGGAGTAAGGAATATACTTTCCTTTTAAAAATATGTTGGAAGAAAAGGGTATGGGAAAAAAAGAACTGAAGAAAACTCACCTATTTGGGTTGATGCAAAATACAAATTTCTCTTTCATTTCCACCTTAAAAAATATCTGGCATTTAGACATTAAACTGTCATAAATTTGCAGCAACTGCTTTCAAGCTCATTAAATGGGCTCACAGACAGTATTGCAAAGCATCTCAAAGTGAAGGAGAATGCCACAGTCGGCTGTATTGAAAGGTGAAATGACATGCATTTTGTGCAAGGCAGAGGAAAATGAATGGCAACAATTTTGTGATACAGTACCTGAGCCTTTCCCCTCTGAATTGTGATATAATTTACTTTTCTCTCCCAATGCAACATTTGGCCCTTGACTTGGAAACTAAATCTTCCATCTATCAAGCCTTACCCATCTGCTAAGTAAAATGGCCAAGAAAATCTGCATGCCTTGAATTCGATATAGCCAGCTGCTCCCAGAGTGCTGAGCATTAACATCCAGAGACCATCCTCTCATGCTGCAAAGGACGCTGTCTGCCAAGGATGAATGACTACATACTTAACCGTGGCAGCTGAAGCCAGTGACAATGGCTGACACAGAAAGATGCCAATGTGTCAAACTCTACTTTCAATTACAACACTGAAAGTCAGGGGTAATATTCCCCCAACTGTGTGCCTTCAGCTCCCATACAGCCTGCAGTTAAGATATACAACTCACCAGCCAAAAACCTAACGCTCTGTACAAACAACTAAGAAGAAAAAGAAAACTATTATGAATTAACTGGGTTGCAGAGATTAAATTTTCCTGTAGGGTTTCAGGACAATCAACATGGTTAAACAATTTATTCTTCTATCAGTTCAGTGATGTTGGACACATGCCAGTCCCCAATCTCTGTGGGAAAGGACCTGATTTTCAGTTGGTTAGAACAGAAATTAGAAGAATCCCATTAATGTGAACACTGTGCCACACAATACTTATTTTAACATCACAGCAACAAGATTTAAAGAATCCAAGATAATCACCATCAAAAGAAACATTCTTTTCTCACTAAAGGGAAAGCACTAGGGATATTGCTTTTGAAACTCTTCAAATCCATGTCTTCAGGGCCAAATAATTTCAGGGCTAGCTATCAGCTTGGGCAGCCCTACTCCTAATCCTTCTGAACAACGATGCTTTAACCTGCATCAGTCTGCAGCACTTGGAAAGGATCCTGGCTTTGTGGTCCACACCCTTCTGCTCTGCACTAACCCCATTGTCCCACCTCTTGCCTCTCCCTTTTGAAGTCCACATTGTAAAATCTGATTGTGGATAAATATCTAGTTTCTTAAACATTGCTGAATAAAAGGAAGTGAAAGATTTCGGCCGCATCTGGAATGCGGATGAACAGATATGAAAAGTTTACATGTGTTTTGCTTTGAAATAAAGCAGGAAATATTTATCTGGAGCTTTCCAGGAGAGCTGATGGGTGAGAAGGGATACTGGTTGACACAATAGCACACTGAGCTATCTACGAAGCCAAGAAAATGCCTACAGAGCTCCCGACATAATGATAAGCTAGATTTGGTACTCTAAGTTTTTCACCTTCGCAAGCACCAAATGATCCAAGAATGATATATTCCTGCTCCTCCACAGATGATATTTTCTTCCATCTCCCCCATATAAGCTATAATTGCACATCTCCCATATGAGCTGATGCAAAAGGACAAATCTGGCCAAAAGCCTGCAGCCTGACAGAGGTGAGCAGGGAGGCAGAAGGCATTTGCTATGTAATGAATGCACTGCCCAAAGTAAGTATCCTGCAGAATATATTTGTAAGGGAAAACAAGAAATGGAAACAGCCCCCTTAATACTTCAATTTTCTACTCATGTGTAAAATCAGAGAGAATAACAGGTACCCAGGCAAGATATGACACTAAACCTTAAGGTGGCACACACACTATTGCACACAGATACCACCATGACCTTTCATTTTTTAAAAAAATGTGCATTAGAGCTGATTTTGTCTTTGCCTATGGCAACTGGTTTCAGATTTAGGGATTTGAAGGCAAATACTGTTGAGTTAAATTTGGGTTTTGGCCTTCAGGTGTTAATAATCCTGCTATGAATGAAAATATTCTGAAGTCATAGAGGTGCATATGCTGGAGGAGGGAGTGTTCCTAAATGTCTCATTCACTATGTTGTTTCAAGAGAAGAGGAAAAAAAAGTTAATGAGTCTTCCAATGATTATTTTAAATAGAGTAATGGGTGTGCATTGATCCTTCTAGCTAATTCCACTTTGAATAATACATTATTCTGACTGAAAGCTTGCTAGTGATGTATGAACTTCATATTTCACTACAGCATTGGAGGATATCTACTAGCAGGGTGTATTAACTAGCAGTGCCAAAGAAGAAGCTGCTCTTTTTCCTTTACTTATTTGAAGTCCACAATGGGTTTAAAAGCTATTGAACTGACTTTGGGGTCAGGTGTTCTGGCTGTCCCTCATTTTTGGTTGAGTGCAATAAAGCTGTTTGCAACCACAGCTCCTCACAGCCTTTAACTCAGCCCTGCATCACTTTGTACCTGCTGCCTCTGCACCTGAGTTGCAGACATTCTGGGACTAGGATGGGACAAAGTAGGTTATAGATCAGCAACTTCCCCTTTCATTATGTCCAGTAGGGATGCTTGAAAACACAAGGAGCATAAATAGTCACTTCTACACCACAGGTTGGCTGAAATACCAGTGTCACAAAAAGAGGAAAGCACTGGCTACCACAGAAGAATGTTGAACAGAATCTGTGTGTTGGTGCAATGTCCTGCAAGAGACTGTCTCAAAAAAAAAAAAAAAAAAAAAAAAAAGCAAGACCATGAAACTCCGAGGAAGAGTTAAGTCTGCTTAATAACTCAGCTCAGAGTGCTCTGTGTTTGTGCACACTGAGTTCCTTTGTTAGCACAGAGGAACATTGATCGTGCATTGCAACCTGCTGGCAGCGGCTGATTGGAGCACCAGGCTGAGGAAGACTCTGCAGCCCCCTCTCCACAGCATTTCCTCCATTCACTATCACAAGATTTGCAACCTGCAGCATGGTAAGAAACAACAGACAATGCATTTTCCTTTCTTTTTTAAGGCACTCTTGTGCTTGAACTTTGACTTATTCCATTGCTAAATTAATTAATTTCCCCAAAGCATTCTTGCACAAATGCAGCTATTTTACTGCAAGTGAATAGCACATTCACTTAACAAATAACTGAATGATCTTAATACACACATATCTAAGGAAAAACAAAAGGTATGTTCAGCCCAAAAGCCCAATCTGATTAGAGCAATAGAATATCTCAGATACAAAGTTCTGTAAAGGACAAAAATGAAATTGCAACACAGAGCAGAGGCAGCTTCAGTGGCAGCTTCTCAAAGCTGGGAAAGCTTGATTGATAGACTCTACCATCTGCAGCTGCGCAAAAAAGGGCTACAGTAGCTGCAAGTTTATTTAAAGCAATTTCAGTGCACTGAGCCTACTTGTTCTCCTTTGAGAAAATAATATGATTTCTTCATAGAGCATGTAGTCTATTTATTTAAGCAGCAGTGTGCAAGATCTCTCAATCCTACCAGCAGTTCAGCTGGAAAAATGACACACCAGGGGGTAACATTTTATCAGGATGGAGGCTATTTTATAAAAACTGCCATCAGGTATAAACTGTTCTCATCCTCTAAGTTAAAAAAAAAATTTAAAGGGGCCAAAAAAAAAAAAAAAAAAAAAAAAAAAAAAAAAAGAGTTGGGTATCTTTTAAGAGTTTTCGCAATTTGCTCAATTTACAGTTTTTAGGTAAAAATAACCATTTTGACCTAAGTAGGAAGGAAGTAGGAAGGAAAATGAAATGGTGTAATGAAAAAATGTAACAAGCACTACAGCCAGATCATCTTACAACACCCACTCCTTGATGTACAGCTTCACACATTTGGAGAGGCTTAACTCAAAACTGTGAAACCACAAATGGAAGTTAGCTCTCTCATTTTCTTCTGCTCCTGGCTCGAATTTGGTACAAAATTGTGCAAGTGAGAAGAAAGTATCTCCAGGTTTTTTTTTCCCCTTTTCTTATTTTTTTTTAAACAAAACTAAAGCCATCAAGTCTGTTGGCTAAACAGGCAAATTTCTTGGGCAAAATGCAAAGGCTGAAAAGGAATGGCTCAGATGGACATCTGGAACTCCAGCATTTTGCAGGGGTTTAATTGAATTGCTCCAGCTAAGCTTGCCTAGGATGCAGCAGAGATTTCCAGCCTTTTCCTCTTTTCTAGCCAACACAAAGGATTTTGGTGAGAGAGGTCACATCAATCTCTCCTTTAAAATAAAGAAAAGGAATTGTCTCAGCTTCCCAACATCTTTCATTCATTCTACAAGAAAAGTCCTGTCTTTTCCTCTCCCAGCACAGCCCTGGGCTCCCTCCAGCCAGGCAGCACAGATGACTCAAGCCAGCATCTATGAGTCACAAACACAGAGGATGCAGAAATGTCAATTAAGTTACACAGTCACTTCCCTAATGACAACCACACCTCAGTTCACAATTAAATTAGAAATCCAGTGAAAACAAATTATTGTAGGACAGCTTCTTCTTTTTTCCCCCCAATCTTATGCTTTGAAAAATCAAATTCCAGCACAGTTTGTTTGCCGCTCCTTTTACCTCATTTCTAAGGATGTTGGTGTAAACTGGCCTCCCAAAACTGCAGCAGGAATTTTGCTACACCAAATTCCCCATTTCTAATGCAGCAGCCATGGGCTGGGTGGGCTCTCAGGCTCCCAGACATCTTTGTGGTACAAGGACCCAATGCTAAACCAGTGCTGTTCATTAATACTTTCCAGCACAAAAGGACAACTACAATACACTCTTGCATTTGTAATTTTCTTTCAAGCAAATTCTTCCATCTTTACTTACATTTTTGTAAATTTTTCAGCGTCATATATTTCTTGCAGGTGTGTGCATGCTATGAACTTGTACAGTTTGGTGCTCATAGTACCTCAGGCAGAAAGCACCTACTAACCCTCAGTTTCCTCACTTCTGACTCCAGTTTCATGTCTGAGTTGCCTCCCTCTTCCATCACACACCTGCCACATCCTCCTCACTGTCTCTTTCCACCCAGTGAGCTGTTTCTGTCTCCTCAAATGTTACAGCCTTCTCCCTTCCCAAACTGTTCCACATACACCCTTGAGCATCCTTCCACAGCTCTCCCACCTTTTCCTCTCCACCTCCCTCTCCAAGGAAGCTCCTCTGCTCTTCCATCCCCTGAGATATTATGAATGGAGACAAGACAAAGAAGTAGCTTTGGCTGCTGAGGATGGTGAGCGCGTTTGTCCAGGGGAAACCTGGAAGCCAGCAGACAGGGTGCCAAGGGTACCAGCTGCAGGACTGCCAGTGGGAATGAAGTGTGGGTGCAGCAAGAGCCAGTCACAGAGCTGTCCCTGGGCAGTCACAGCAGTAGAACTCCAAGAAGCAGGTGAGAGAAATGAGGCAGTCCAACTCAATCTTCTTCAAGCCACTGAATTAAGAGTGGCAGGATGTGGCCTGCATATTTCCTTTTCTCAGCTGCTTCTGAACTGCTCAAGTTCCTGCAGCAACAGAAGAACAGCTCAATCCCCCTGTTTCACCTGGTGTAACACTAGACAAAACCAGTGATGATTATATGTCAAGATGTTTATTTTTCTCTTGGTTAGCATGACCCAACAACTCACTTGGTTCCTTAAAAAAACATTTCAACAAGTATCATGGCTCATGTTTAGAACAAATGGGTAAATTTTGTGCAGGAAAAACAGCACTTAGAACACAAGTGCATTAAAAGCCTGGCAAACATTCAGTTTGTGGCAGCAGTTTCTTCCTCTTGAAATACAAAGAAACACAAAAACTAACATGACATGTGTGCTTGTTTCAAGATGTTCTACATTTCAGCAGTGGCAAAGTGAATGCTATTCAATCACTGCGAGTAGGTGATAATCTTAAAGCCACAGAACTCCTCAGGATTCTCTAGCCTTCATGCCTCTGCTCCATGGGCTTCTTACAGCCTTCCTGTGCTCCTGTGGAGCATGACCTAGCTATGGAGGGCATTTTCCAGCTCTGTCTCTGGTCAGGAAGCCCTCCTTCTACACAGGGTATAACTTCAAAATTGCCAAAATCTAAAAATCTCAGGGAAAGTTATGAGAGAAGAAGCAAAATACAACTGAACAGGATTTAAAACAAAACTTAAAACAGGGTTAGAACAAAAGGTGCTCTTTGAACAAGTCTAGCCTGACCCAGAGGAGTGACGATGCTTCCTGTAGGTGAATGTATATAGGAATGCTCGCAGGAAGATTCTTCCATCTCCTCTCCTTCTCTGTGAATTTGCTCATCAGAAAATCTTGCTATTAATTTGAAGTGTTTCCTTATGTTTCCTTATTATTTTTTCGTTCTTCTCCCACCCAGCACTGTAACATCTGGGTGTGCACAGCTCATGGACAGTGGTTATGATCTGATCCCCAGTGCTGTGGCAGGTCAGCTGGACCATCCAGGCTCATGCATTGCCACAGCCCCAGTTTTGGCGTCGACCTCTAGAAAAGTCTCTTATCTCTCTTGTTAAGATCTGCCAGGCTGCATGGTCTCTTGATGTCACCATCCTCATACAACCATCTGCAACTGACACCACAACCTGCACCACCTTTTTGCCTGCCAAAAGCCTGATTGTTACGGAGGGAGCTAAAGAGCCAAGCTCTGTGAGGGCAATCCACAGAGGGCTGGCACCCAGGGACATCTGCACAGCCAGGCTGCCCAGACAGTCCTGCCCAAAGTGCCTGAGACCAACACAGTGGGAATTCCAGCCCAGCTGGAACAAGCACACCAGAAGTACTGCACTTCTGGCTGCTGTGAGGATGAGAGGCTTTCCAGGGCATCACCAGAGCCCAAAAGCTTCATGCTGGAGCATCCCATGTTCCCTGGAGTCTGGTCTGTGCCCCCAGCACACTGGTAGGATGCACCTGCACTCGCAGCTCTCTTTACACTCAGATTTTAAGGGGAGCAGCAAATAGATATGGCATGACAATGAAGGCATTAAAAAATCTCCTGTTTTTAGGGTTAAGACACTATATGTCTCAGATGGAATGCAAGCTGTAATGAATGAAGGAAGAGGGCACTTTCTAAAAGGCAGATATAGGCTGGGCACTTAGGACACAAATGCAGCATTTAAAAAAATTGCTTCTGACACAAGAACAGCTGACAGAGATAATCTCCACAGCCCAGCATGAATTTAGATAGTCTTTCAATGACTCTATTAGACAGGTGTGGTAGCAGCCAGCTGTACTGCATGCACAGACCAAGATTCTCTAAAACCTGAGGGTCCATATGGCCCTGCAACACACTGAGGTGGTGCCCAGGCATCACCCTCCTGGCCCACCACCATCTGTCCACAGAGAGGGATCAGTATCAGCCTGAGGGGTAGTGCAGAGCTGGTCTAGATAATGAGTGAGCTCAGACTCCAAAATGATGGATGTTCCCATCCACAACACAGGGACCCCCAAAGAGCTCGACCCAGACAGGTTCAAAAGCCAGCTTTACTTCTGGCCTTTAATTCTCTGCTGAAGTCATGAGCAGAGGCAAGTCAAGCCATAAGGCGGGGTGGGCTGTGTGCTATTAGGAAGGTAAGCTTATTATCTGAAATGCAATAAATCTCTGTAGATATCTGGAATAGCAGAAGGCAACAGTTTGCTCTGCCATATCACTAGTAATGAGTTGGCAAGAGGAGAGCATTCCAAAATGTTAACCTAAAGTTTAATTTGACTGGTATGCACTTTGGGAGAGTACTTAATAAGACTGGTTCACCCAAGATGGGGAACTATCTGTCTGTTCATGCCTCCCATGAAATGCAGGAGGATATAAAAGAGTGCGATTTTAGCAGTTTAGAATACAAAATGATGAGGGAAAAAAGTCTTTGAAAAGTGATTGATGCAGTCTAATCATGTTTCACACAAGAGCATTTCAAATTGTGTTAGATATTTTTATAGGATCTAGATATGATAAAGTAGGTTTGCCAGGGAGCAAGGTAGGCAGGAGGGAGGAAGGAGTAAGAAAATAATAAAATTATTTTCTTACTTTTTACACAGGCATATGGATAATGCCATACAAACCACAGACAAAATGCACCAAAAAATTGCTAGCTTAGCTGTTAAGGTTATGGAGCTTTGCTTTCTAATCAACACTTACCCATAAAGCTGTTTTTAAATATTGATCTGATATCACGATCCCAAGGGAAAATAAATATCAAAAGGGGTGATTTAATTCAATCTTCATGGTTCCTGCATAACCATGATCCTATTTCTTCCAAAACCTAGAAAGCAGTAACTTAAGTGAAGCTTACAGATCACCTAATATATTTACAGCCTTAAAATAACATGAGACACACTATAAAATACACTGAGATCCAAAGTTAATCTCTTTTAGCAATATTCTTGCAGCAAGTAAAGATGAATTTTACGGTGAAAAAAAATCCATTTCATCAGGAGCAAGACTGAGCTTTCTAATAACCAAGCTCCTTTCTAATGTGGTACATCATTTTACTTTTCTCATAAAGAACACTTTGCCAAATCTCCAGTTAGGCTTCATTTGATACAGCAGAGATGTTGCAAAACCAATATCCTCCTGCAGAAAGTCTCTTTAGACTTGATAATGACCACATTTCCATGCATTTTTGATGCACAGAAATGGTACAGTTACAATCAGCAGCTAAATACTGTTCTGATGGTGTCAGCCAGACAGCTTTTCCTTGGCTCCTCAGAGCTGTGAAGCAGTTGCAAACACCATAAGCTCATAGGAAAAATCCTGCTCCACCAAAACTCACTGTTCAGAGGTGCTGAACAGATTTAAGCAATCTTTATTGAACACTTTTCTGCATAGAATAAGATGGTGATTGGCATTCTTGACTCTCACCTATCTCCAGCAGAGCATAAGAGCACATCCCAGCCTCTGTGCTGGTTTTGTTCTGGAAACTGATACCAGCACACCTGAACTTTAAACAAAGGGAGCTTTAAATTACTCTAACCAGGACCACTGAGCTCATTTGGAACTCATCACTTGGAACTCATCACCTTAGTCAAATTTGTGTGCTTTTCAGTGAATCCCAGATGTAGAAGATACCTCTGAAAGCTACTATAAAGTTATGCTGTAAAAGGGTTCCCAGGTTTACACACCTTCAGCTCCACCCTATAAACCTGAAGATTTCTGATTTAGATTCATAGGAGGTAAAACATCAGGTACCAGGATTGCTCTGGGCAAGCTGCCATCTCAGCTGCAGAATTATTTTGGGGGTGATCTGCCATCAGCATTATCAGCTCAACCATCAGTTATACATACAAATGTCTACATCTGTACAAAGACATCAAGAAGGGACCAGACTAGATTATGATTTACTTTCATTGCCTTTTTTCTGACCTCTGGAATGAAAACCATGGGCTCAGAACGCTCTCAATAATCATCTCTCCCACAGTCATCCTGCAGCACAGAAACTACAGACAACAAAACCCAGCAACAATTCAACCCTCTGGCAGTAACCTTTAACACTGGATTTATAGTAATTTAGGACAGATGATAATTAAATTACTGGGATATTTTCCGGCATGCTTGCTCTGCATCATGTGTAACATTTAGGAATTGCACAAGAAACCACACATATCATTGGTAACAGCCGGGGTGGCGCTCACACAGACATGCCAACCTCACACCAATCCTTGTGAGCCTGAAAGTTCCCAACCATCCTCTTCTCTCCCTTGCATGCTTTTCATGCTTTCCCATCACTTCTGATCTGGGAAAATACTGACATTTCAGCCAGACCTGCTCTGTGATTTGAGTAAGGCTGAACGGTGTGGGCAGCACAAAGACACAGTCAGGATGACTGTGCAACCACCTCGCTGACTGTACCAAAAATGACACGTTCCGTTTATTTGTACAAAGAGAGCCCTAAGTGATTCTTACATCTCACAGCAACCTATTAACAAAAAGAGACTTTGTGAATGGAGTATCTGGCTAAACACTTCAAACAAATACATTAATTATGCATAGTCTGTATACTTTTTCCACCTTAGGGATCAAACTGGAACGAGACTAAAGAATCATGTTTTATTTGTATTAAAAATGTATCACTGCTGTCCGAGAAGGTTTTCCAGAACATTTGGTATGCTACCCAGGAAATTCTGTCTGAAGCTTGTATTGTTTATTCTTGCCAATACAAGGAGAAACGTGGTGCTGTTATAGCTGAGAACTACAGTAATAATTCTTCAGGCACAACAGCTTGTATTTAATAACTTTTTCATCTGAGCCAGAAGATCTAAAGGGAAAGGAAGCCCCAATTTTACCCATCTATTTTATATATTCAAACTTTACAACCAATCTCTCTTTTATGGCACAAAGTGAAACTAGACAATCATTTATGAATAGATCCTGTGCTCACCTTTGCTTAAAATGTGTCATAACACTAACTGGTAACCAGAGACACAGGAAGACTTTGCAGTTTAATGGAAGACACCGAGGGCAAAAACAGGTGTAACTTTTCTAAGGATTACACAAATCCTGTTCAAAATCCTGCAGAATTGGGCAACTATGGACTGGAGAACTGGAGTTTCTTGGCTGAAATGTTAGATTTCTCCATCTATGTCCCACGAATGTAAACCACATGTAATCCATTTGATATGATAACCCTCTGAGAGACAAATGGGTCAGAAAGCAAGATGAATAAAGAGCCTGTCAAAAAGAAAACAAAAACAAATTAAATTTTAAAATGAGGTGGGCAGACAGGCATAAAAGAATATCTTCCTGGAATCCAGGCTGGATGTCTAAAAACTGAGAGAAAAAAGGGACTTCCCAGAGGCAACTGTTATGTTTGGGAGAGAGGAGAAGAAAGGAGATGAATGTACATCCTTACATCTCCTGTGATTCTGTAACTAAGACCAATTTTAGCAAAACTCTCCAAAAACTTAGATAGCAAAAAAGATTCTTTATTTACAGCTTCTCTCTTTCTTAAAGAAAAGGTCAAGTAAAAATGTACCGGATTTGGGACATGTAAGAAGGACAGTGATGAAGCAATTGTTGGCATCACAAAGTCACAAACAAGCCACATGTGATGGCTTCTCAGTGCTCAGAGACACAGAGGGGCTGCTGCCCCTTCCCTACAGCAGTGATGGAGCCTGCAGCAAGGCTGGGGGTCTCTCCACACTGTCCCAGCTCTGGGTTTGCTTTGTGATGTTTGACAAAGTGACCAAGTGATGCATCAACAATGCACAACAGAGACCAAAATGCACAAACTACTACTGTAGTTAGGGAACTAATTTTTTTTTTAGTCTAATGATTATAATCAGTAAACTTCCTGAGTCTCAATCTTCCTGAACCACACAAGGGGTGAGATTATAGGCTGACAACTGTAATTTTTACATATTACACATGTAAGTGTCATTTGCAGGAGTCTAGTAATGAAAACTCCACGAGACATTTTCAATAAATTTAAAAATTTTTATGGCATGGCTACAAAATGGTTTGGTTTGTTTTTGTTTTTTTCTTTAAACAGGATATTTTTAAATCACAGAGAAGTAAATTGCTGTGTTTAAGAAGCTGACATTAGACATAAATATTCCTAAACTGATTTCACTTCTGAACATGAAGGGTGAAAGAAAGGAAAGGGAAGAAAAGAATTCACAAATGCATACTGAGCAAGTTCTTAAGGCAAGTAATTAAAATAAAACCACTAAAATGTAAGGGAACAGTTATGAGAATTAATGCTAACAGGTTGGTATGTAATTTAATGAAGCAAGTTAATAATGGCATCTTGCTTGGGATTAATCTCAATACATTAATCAATTAAGAATCATTCAGAAAGCAAAAAAACTGCAGGTCAAAAGCATTTACAATGCTGTGAACTGAAAGACAGTGATCCTAACATTCAAATGAACATTAAACCAAAGAGCACAGAGATCTATTCCCATGCAACACATACAGCCATCTCTCATTAATGGTTATGACTGATAACTCAAGACCTTGAGGACAGACCCCATAAAATGTGCAGAGCATTTTTCATATTTGCAGCATTGCAGAATTTTGGAGTCCAAGTCCTCTCAACAAGAAGAAAGTTTGCAGTTCTTTCCTACCAGCAATAATTGTGATTTTTCCATGAAATAAATTGGAGCAAAGGACTGTGGTTTATCACAAAAAGCAGAAGTCACTTGGTAACCCATCCTCACTGTTATCGTCCCTGCTCCTTGCTGCTGCATCCAAGCCAGAGACAGCACAAGCTGTGAGTTGTGGTCTCAGAGTTCATAGTTAAAAAAGCATTTACAGTGCATTTGAGGGAAAGAAAGGATCTAATTCTAATTTTTACCTTCAATTAGATCTTTTAGATGCTTTGGAAATTCATTTCCATAGGTATGTCTGAGATTAAAAACAAAATAAAAGCCAAAGACTCTCTGTGCATTCTGGTATTTTGCTCTGAACTGTAAAAAGAACTGCATGGCACCACTTTCAGTACTGCCCATATCCTTTAAAACTCAATCTAACAAAAATGCTTTAATTGAAAGTATTGCATTTTGGAGGTCACCAGACTTTTTGCCTTAGTGGAAAATACCATGAACAAGTTCACAGAGTGAGGAGAAGAAGGGAAAGGAAGACGATTGCTTGGGCACTGAAGAAGATAAGTGCACATAAGGTAAATTACCCCTCTACACTCCACAGTCAGCCTGTGGATAGAAAGTTTCAACACAGCAGGTTGCAGCCATCATGATCTAGAGACTGCAAATGCCTCTTGGCAGAACACAGGCAAGCAGAAGTGAAACGATGTGTTTGCTTCCAAGAACGATCTGTTTCAGCCGCCCTGTCAGTCTGTGCCTCCAAACCCAGCCCCCCTTTCGCTCACACATTTGTACCTCATTCCTCCAAGCAGGCTTGCTCAGGATGTTCAGGCTGCTGTGTGAACACCTCTGCTCTTCACACTCACAGACACAGCCACATGAGCTCCTTCTCATGACAAGCCATGACAAGTGTGCAGCCATGTGAGCAGGAGCCTGAACCCACAGCAGCCTGCCCACAGACAGAAACTCTGCTCCTGTCTGCATGGGATGTGACACCAGGGAATCCCAGGCTCTGCGCAGTAACCCAGCAGCAAAGGTGTGTCTCAGTGCTGCTCTCAACGCACTGAAAGTTTGGAGAACTGAAGCATACCTGGTACAAAAAAAACCCACAGGTGAAAGGGCTACTGTTTCTTCAGGGCAATTCAGCTCACTTACAAAGTGAGTTTCTTGAGTCCAGCAGCGTTGAGTGATGAACACCGCTGGGCTCACAGACCCCTTCCAGCTCCCTGAGCTCCCCAAATTGCTCACAGCAAGGTCCCAGGGCTCATGCCTGCAGTCTGCCCCTGCCTTGCCTCTTATCTGCCCTCCTCTTCGAGAAAGGGTTGCAGCTCTGCCCTTCTCACAACTGCATCGCCCTCCACAACTAAAAACCTTTTGAGGATTCTCTACTAAACTCAAGACTTCATCAGGGATTGTTTGCCTAGTGCTCTCAAGAGTCAGCCTTCTCATTTATGTACCAAAATAAAGGATGAAGAACATTACTAGAAGAAACCTTGATTTAAAAACAAAATAAAAAAATCTGTTGTAAACAGTAGTTTTGCTATTAAACGTCATTTGAAAGATGACTAATCTGGGCAGAGGTATGGATCAGAAGAAAGTCTCATTGTTAAGCACTGGAAATTTAATAAGCACCAAAATTGTAGATATACAGATATATATTTTACTCTCAGAGTTATTCCCCATCTGTTCTCCTTTTCCTTTCTTATTTTACATAAAATATTCAAAAAATATTCATATTTCCCTAAGAAACTTTCAACATAAGTTGAAATAAAAAATCAGAATTTTGAGCTTAGTTTAAAAAAAAAATTGTTTTCTTTAATGGAAAGGGTAGAATAGATTTTTTTAGAAACAGTTTCCATGACTTTTTGTCTTCTACCCAAACCCTCCTCCAATCAAAATGGTTTTAGAGGAAGTTAATCAGCATGAGCACTTGTTATTAGGCATCAAAACTTGCATATTTTGGCTAAAAAACACCTCTGGAGGCTGGTCTGTGCCACTGACATACTGAACTCTACTCAAATCCAACAGACCTTAAGAAATGCTCAAAATTTTGTATTTAAATTCTCCATGCTGCAAAATCACTTTTGGCAATTTTATCTCCACTTATTTGGGGAAAATGAGGAGAATCTTCTTCTGCTCCAGAGATGCTTCCTATGTCACTATACCCCCTGCTCATGCACTACACCATGTGCTCGTGCAAGGTATTTCTCAGAAAAACGTGCTCTGGTGCTGCAGTGGCCACATCCACGTGCTCTGGCTGTGTCTTTGTGTCAGGGTAGCTACTTTTTACCTCTATACTATTTTAAAACCATTTAAAGGCCCTAGTATTGCTTTTATTATTATTTTATTTTCGAACAACTGCAACATTTCAAAATGCTGCAAAACTGGACTTAATGTAGAAAAATACATTTCAAATTGTTTTTCTTGTCTTCACTCACATAGAGAGTTATTGGTATACAGCTACTGAATAAGGAGCTGTACTTACCTTCATGGTATGAAGATAATAAAAATACACCTGTACTGATACTAAATAACACTGCTAATCAATAACAACAGTTTATTATTCATGAGCTACTATTAATAAAACCCCATGGGCTCTAATGTAACCATTAAAAGAATTAATACCGTAATTCAATTTTAAGTTCTTTACATCTATCTGAAGTCTATTAAAATAAATGAAAAGTCTCTCAATGACTCTAGATGATGCTCTGCATGTTAATGATGCCATGTATTATTTTCACTCTTGCAAATCACCTTTAAGATATTGCCTAAACACTGGAGTACTGATTATGCTTCATGTGGGTGGATACAATGTTCCAAGAGAAGTGCACACCTCTCTCTCCATTCTCATTGTCAAAATCAAATTAGTTTTGCTCAGACTTTCAAAAATCATTAGAATAAAGGAGAGGCAGAATCAGGGAATTTCCAGGAATTGAGATGGGGACATGGAAGGGACCCTGTCTCCTACTGGATGTGGTTTTCTCAAAGAACATATTTAAATCACTTATTCACTGAATGTTTTGTTATGGTGGCAAACACATGAAACAGTTAATGAAAGGGAAGAACAGGGAGCAAAAAGGCTTCCAAGGGAAGTTAAAAGCTGAATCCTGTTGTTTGAGAAACATACATTTAAAAAGCGTATTTTTTGGCAAATATTCAATAGCTTTGATGGTGTTCCACCAATTTATTCTGTGTTCAGCTAATTTAGGCCCCTGTGAAATGTGAGTGATTGATCATATTGATAATGCAGATCAAGAACTACTATAAAAAATCCCACAAAAAGCAAGGCCACAAACATGCATTTTACTGAAGAACACATCCCTGGATACATGAGTAACTAGTAAATATAAAGACATTTATACGCAAATAATACACATATATATCTAAAAGTTAAAAGGGCTACAGAGTAGTTTTTTCAACAAACTTATGAAGACATGTCTGCATTGGCAGGCAACTCAGCTAAAGACATGTAAACCCTTGATTTTTATTCCATGTACTTTTAAAAATACTGCAAGTTGCACATTTGCTGCCAAGTACCTAATTACCTTTAAAAATCTAGCTCTGCACTGCTGAAGCTCTTGAGTGATCGAGGTATCAACATCACTCATCATTATGGAGCTAATTTTAATGATGAAAGCATTGCTAAAAGTTATTTTAAAATTCATTTTTACTTAATTTCTTTAGAGATGATTTGTTTGAGTACCTGAGACACAGTAACTAATCACTGACGGTTTTCTCTGCAAATATAAAATAGATTTATGTGCCCTCCCAGTAGGAACAAGAATTCCATCACCTCCTCCTGAATTTCTGAGCTATCGAATATTTGATGAGTGCTTAGGGAATCAGTATTGTGCCTTTTCACAGCAGTAATCAAGGAATGAAGTATTCTCTGCCATAATGAATCTACTGCAGGACTAAAAGATGAATATTTCAAATGCAAAAGCAATATGTTTGTTTTGAACACTTTCAAGTTTGGCTTTAATAAAGCAAGTAGTGAAGTATGCAATGAATTATATTGTTAGATGGTTAAAACAGAGCTGTGCAATATGTCTGAGTGCATTTAATCCAAGTAACTACTCATTTTAAATGTGACTTATAAATATGTATTACATGTATGATGAACGGATGACTCAGGAACCGTGAGAGACCTGGGCCTTGCCTTCCACTCCTGGTTTGCTTCAAAGCTAGCTCAGCCTGACAATTAACCAAGGCCCAGAGCCAGAACATCATTAACTCCAAGCTGAATCTTACGTGGGCTGAAATGAAACACGAGCACCAACGATTCAAGTTAGGATCATTTAAATCCAGCCTGAGGTGCCTGGCTGGGCTGGGACCTGCTGCAAGTGCTCCAGCAGCTGGTGGAACCAGCGTGCAGCCAGAGGCTTATTTAGGATTGCCACCAAACAGGGTCCCTCACCTGGGTCCATCACTACCCTTCCTGTAAATCCAGAAGCCCTTCCTGCCAGCCAAGAGGGTGCTGGCAGCAGGAGGAGATGGGCTTGTCAATTTGAACATCTCCCACCAGTACCAGCTCCACTCTGAGAAACACCAAATCACCGCAACACTGAGAGGAATGGCCATAATGTGTCCTCTTGAAAAAGGCAAGGTCTCATTTGTCATGGCATTCTTTCCTTTGTCTCCAGGGGATTTGGATTTTTGCTAAAATAACAACCGAGTTCTCTTTAACAACTAAGAAAATCCAGCTAGAGATTTCAGGCCAGCTCATCTCATTTGCAAATTGACAATATTGCTACAGAGTCCCCAGTGTGCTATTTTGTGTGAGACCCTCGCCGTGTCTATCCACAATGAGATACAGAGATGAGCAGTTATAGCAGCTTGTATTTGCAAGAATTGTTTCTTAGTTTAGTAATTTTTTTTGTCAGATCAACTAACCAGCAGCACACAAACAGAAATAGCATTTATCAACAGAGCTTAAAATGAAAGTAATGAGAAAAGCACAGCTTTAATTACAACAAAATTCCAAGTGCCTCAATTATCCAAGTTCAGAACCAATGTACTTTACCTGGAAATTGCCCCTGAAATAATGAATTCAATAAGGAAAATTCTTGTATAGTCCAAGTTAAATTATTTAAAAAGGAAGAAAGAGGGTACTTAATTATTTAATGTTTCACCAATAATTATATAGTTCAGTATAATGTTCACTCACTGGAGAACCTGATTTTCAAAGGAACATTTATGAACATCAGTCAAACAAAAAACACCTGCCAGACTATAAACTCAGCCAGTGTTGTGCACATTCATTCCAACACAGCATTACCACATTAGCAAAAATCCAAGTCTTAATGGCAAATGTATCCAATAAATTATATTAAAATATTTATATAGAAAAGCATGCATGATACAGTTTTCTAATGCATTTGTAAAAAACAGTATGACCTCTCTTGTTACAGTTTTTTAAATGAGTTCAAGATGGGACCAAAGCTCTGGGAAATAGAAAGCTGCAGTACTTGAGCAACATAAGCTGCCAATCAAAATGTGACTATGGACATCTTAGGGACATTTCATTCAAAAGTCACTAGGAATCAATTTTAAAACACAGCTTTAAATTAGGTCCATGAAACACTAGCCATGGCAAGTTTATCTGCATGGAGTCCTAGGGAGCAAGGCTCAGGGAACATCAAGTATTTCTCAAGAAAAAGGTTTCCCCAAGTCACAGACCAACAAGCTCGGCACACGATATGCAGCTGAAGGGGCTGAAACAGCACCTTGGTCAAACACAGTAGGAATCTGCAAAGGACCACCATCATCCATTAATAACCCTATGTACAACAATTCAAGCCCTATGGGACTAGCTCTGGAAAATCTTCATGATGGCCAAAACAGCAGCTGTCACACTGGTGTCCCTAAAGTTTACTTACAGGTGCCAGAATTCAGCACGTGCCCCTCTAGACTGGGGCCTCTGGGCTTTACAAATCTTCCTCAACTGTTCTCTGTCTTGGAGCAAAGCTGCCCAGAAGGAAAACCTGATACACTCACAAGTTTAACAACACAGCACTAATTTCTCATTTCAACCCAAAAGAAAAGGAAAATATGCCAAAACCCCCAAATAATTTCCCTGCAGCCACAAATCAGGTCGTCCCTGGGTCACTTTGCCAAAGAATTACTTTGACCTCACTCTTTGGAAAAGATCAGAGGGTGTCCATCAGTAATGGCCTCAGATTTCACAGCTCCCAGAGCAGAGGAGCCCAGCTGCACCATCACCCAGACTTTACAGCCTCATGTCCTGCGACCTGCAGGGCTGGAAATGTTGAGCAGTGTAGATTTCTGCTTCCCTGAGGGGACTGCAACACTCAACTGGGGTCTTGAAAAGCCTGAGGTCTCTGACAATCAAAGATGGGGGTCTTAACAGCATAACACACTATTTTAAGTTATTTTAATGGCTCCCTTGGAATAGCACAATGAGAGACTTACAGTAAGTGCAGCACTTTGCAGGTGGGCAATAACACAGTCCCACCACGATTTTAAGATCCCGTAAAAAAAAAAAAAGGATTTAGGCAATGCAGTGATGGGGCAGTGCTTCACATGGCTGATATGAAGCCCATCTGGGTAATTTAGCAGTTAAATTCCAGACAGATGATGCCACAACATGCAGTGAATACCATGGCACAAACCCATGCTCCTTCTGATATGGCACACACCCCAAACTCACAATGCTTCACTGTGGTATGAACCAGCCTTTGGTTGTTCTGCTTCTAAAATTCTGCCTTGTATGGCCAAATTGAACTTGCCCAAAGCTTCCCATAGTACACTGAGATTAAGAAGTCTGGGGAATCATCATCATGCCATGCCACTGTAAATTATCACAGCTCCAACAACTTTGCCCTAATATGAAATGCCACAGAACTGCTCAGAATCCAACAGTGATGAATTTAACATGCCTCCTTCCACTATCCTGATGTCAGCAGAGTTACAGCAATTTATGCAATACAAGGATCTGTCCTTTTCTCCTTATCAAAGCATTTGATCAAAATCAGTGTCATGCAAAAAGACAACCTTACTTAATTTGAGCAGCAGAGTCAGGCTTGTCACTCTAACATCATAAGAAAAAGGGAGGTATTTACATATGAGTACTTGCATATTCCTTTTTATCTGGCTTCACAAAGATAACAGCAAGATCACTTTCTTCCTCAGTAAAAACTAGTGTGAAACCTCACAAAGGATCAGCATTTTCCCTTGCTCTTCCCTCCCATCTTTCCTCTCTTCTGAAAACCAAGACCCCAAGACATTTCAAATCTTCATTAGCTACTTCTCTGCCTGTGACAGCCTGGTAGTGTGGAGCAGCTCCAGCTCCCTCTCTTCAATTCACCCTCAAGTCAGAAAGGTAAGACCCTGTTTCTGATGTGAGGTGACAAGGGGCTCACACTGCTGAATGCCACAGGTGACACTCCCATCACCAGCAGTGGTCCCGGCCTCACACTGCAGATTTGGAGCGTGTGGAACCACAAATGAGCTCACCCAGCAGCCCCAGATCTGCATCTCTCAGGATGCATTTCAAACAAGTGGATGCATAAATTCACTCATTTGGAAATCTGGTCTGTTCAAGAACTTGCTACTATGACAATTTAGAAGAAGCCGCTACAGATAAGATTGATGAAACGTATTGATTAATTTTCTCTCAAGCTACATTTGAATTTTAAGTTTTCCCTAAACAAAACCAGTTGGTGTTGGTTTGTTAGTATTCCAGGGACTGCAGCAATGTGTTTCAGCAGCAAAGGAAGTTCCATGATAAATGTGTTCTCCAGTCTGCATCTGTAGAGTAGCTATAAAGTCAGAACAATCCAGGCAAAATTTTTCATTATGTTTTTAAATATACTTATTTACATTTTAAATCACACATAGACAATATGAAATATCTTTCACTTAGACAGGTGGGAACAAGAAAACAGATGCATCCATTAAGCTTGAAATAATTCAATGAATTAGATAGTACTCAGTGAACACTTTGGTTTATGGATATAGCCTTTGTTTTAACTTACTTGAAAAAACACGGCCATGGCTCCTACCACCCTGTTTTCTAGAACTGCTGTTCCAAAACTGTCAAAGTCATCAGGATTGTAGAAGAAAATCTGCATCTGCAAAAATTAAAACCAACAACAGAATCACATTAGTGTTGATTCATACAGCTTTCACATGATGTAATGCATACAATGTTGTATGTAAACCCAGTGTTATGAACCTGAGATAAAGCAATTCTGCTGAACAATTGTTTAACCAGCATCTTGATTAATAGCATGACTGCCCTGCTGGGACAGTAAGCAGGGAACAGAGTTGATGCAATGCATTTTAATACCAAATCCAAAGGTAAACAGTATGGCCAGTCTGTTCAGATGTTAAACTTTGTGCTTTCTGCCAGCATCTCTTCATTTCTTTGCACATTGAAGACTCATCTCCTGCTCTGTTAAATGTGCTAAACATATTTATCTCAAAATCCATAGAGAATTTTGAAAAGGATTTCGATGTTTAGAGTTATTCCTTTACTCCTAAAGTAATTTGTAAGATAAAAGTCTGTCTCCATAGCAATGCATTTTTATGAGCCTCTGATATTCAGGTCTATCAGTTAAGGTCACACTTCTCCTTGTCTCCAGTTAAATTTCATGACTTTTATTTCCAAAGCGTTAGTACTCTGCAAAAAAACATGAGACAAAACCAGATATATTGCTATAATTTTTTAATGAATAATAAATATTAATAATCACACAAACCCCAAGTAAGAGCAGGTGAGAGCAACGATTACCCCAAACTAGCAAGTGTTGGAGTTACACAAATAGAAGACGACCAAGAACAGCCTCCTCTATACACTCTGCTGGTAAACAATCCCACTCCACCACACACATGCCATGAGTAAGGGCAGCCTACCCAGGCCTGTGGGTGCTCATGCTCTTAATTTCCTGTACAGTTCTTGTTCCACTTTACACAGTAGCTGAGCTCCCACTTCTGCCAGCTGTCTGAACACACTGCTGCTTCTCCAGTGGTTGTTCAACCCCTCCATTCCAAAAGAAGTCCCTAGTGTTAATCCATCTCTATCAGTCATGATTTGCTTGTTTGGGTTTTTCCAAAATAGTGCAGCATGACACATCCTACTGGATTCACAAATGCACCATTTTTCTCATATTTTGTATATGCCAAGAGAGATTATACCCTTTTTTCTTGCACAGATACATTCCTACTCTCATTTACTGATTCCCAGGCTTCTGACTTTATACACTGTCTGTAGTGGATAGGTGCTTTGCCAGTATTATACAGATAAAAAAACATCACATAGGGGAAAGGCCAACATGAAGGTCAAAGCATTCTGAGGTAGAGGTACTTTTTTCAGCAGAAGGAAGACCACACTCCAAATAGCCCACAAAGAAATGAAAAAATTTGGCACTCACACTAGCTTTATAAAATTTGAAAGCAATTTTCTTCCCCTTTTTTGGCCTTCCTATTCCCAGCATACTCATAGCACACACACAGATGCTGACAGTATCTCACAAAGGTGGCAGTGCCTCCAGATTCTGACAACTCGTGCATTGAACAAACGCAGAGCAAAGTACAGCCATTCATTGATGCAGAAACTAGAAACAGTTTGTTTCAGGTAGAATTGCTTAAACTTCAGTTTAGCCAGCACAGACCAAACCTGGCAAAACACTCACAAACTACATTTTGCTTCTCTTTAAAATAAAGTCTAAAATTATCTATACCTTACATAAAGCATTTCATAATATATTCCTCACAGGAGTTTATGAAGAAAAGCATCACTGAGTGAGTTCAGCATATGCCAAAATCATTTTGGATCCATTTTGCTCACGGCATTTTAAGGAAATTAATTTTTACAATGCACTTTTGCACACCAGTGCAAAGGGCTTTGGTAAAAGAGTTTTTTATTCAGATACCTCGTCTTAGCAGTTTAATCTCATAGCCTAATCAAGAACCACATTCTGCCTTGATTACCATACACATTGGAACATTTTACCATTGTTCCCTGGTGTTTTTCCAGAGAGCGTGGCTGCTCTCTCTGCATCCATCATGTCAAGGGGAACTGTCCTGTATGAAAAATTATTGTCATCTGTCATGCAGTAGCTTCCTTATGTGCTCGTACAGCTACAAGGAACATTTTAGGAATACAATATCTGAGGAATTGCTATTATTTAATTTACACACACATACCCTGCAAAAACAATGGTAAAAAGACAGTAAAATTACACCCTCAAAGCCTCATGGTTCAGGCTGCTCATAAAACCACACCTGGACACTGATGAGCATTAGCATTATGGCAATTTTCTAATTATGTGATCACATATTGTTCTCTTCCATAATACAGCCTCATCACTTTTCCCCAATTTACAATAAAATGCAAATGTATCCAATGTATTTTTGTTCTTTTATTCATAATATACATAATATTGAATGCATTTATCAGTAGATAGTTAATTTAATATTTTCTATGGGTGGGATAAGGTTCTTTATGTACAAAGTGGGAATAAGACAGTTAACTGTAAAATTAATTTCACCGCATACTTAAGTGGCCTAAACATGCTAGAAAATTTTCATTATTACTCCTTATTATATAATTAGTGTATACAATATATGGGACACTTTGCATATAAATGACTTTTACTGTCTCTGCCTGGGACGTAAAAAGCAGCAGCACAGAATGCAACAAAGAGGCTTTTAAGGTAAAGAAAATTTGGATCGTATTATAATATGCTATTTGTGAAATACAGAATGGAGAATCACCCAAGCTTACACAACCAACCTGATTTATGGCACTGACTGATTTCAGCCCCATACAACAGCATTTTTGCATGTGATTCGACAACGGCTTCTATTTTTCAAAATCACAAAATTTAAAGGCTGAGAATCCTGCAGTAAAGCCTGAAATGCCCTTTGTAGTGTGACAGTACCTGTGTGCAGTCAGAACGCTCTGCTCCACACATCCCTGCTGACTGTGCTCCAAAGAGCCTTCCCCGTGGCACAGGGCCAGGAGGGCATGAGTGTCCTGTTCTCTGTGGCACAAGAGATGAGATTTACAAGGCTTTCACATCTAGCCCCATTACAACTAACAAGGCAGGAAAAGGCTTACATGGCCTTCCTTAATCTCTGATGTGCAACACGGCAGTGCAATTGCAGTTACCTTGTAAAGAGGTATCATAAAAACCATGTGTGTACAAGCAACTTGAAATTTTCAGTATTTAGGTAAAGCCAAGCTGAGAAAAAACATCTCAAGTGAAACAAAGGTTCTTTGCCTGCAGGAAGACACTCTCCATCCTAAAAAGCTACCACTAATACTACTGCAGCTACAGAGCTTTACCAAGGCAGGGAGAGGGCAAGAGCTTGATTTTAATGGGAAAGCCTCATGCTTTGACACTCTTCAAGCTATAAAAGAATTGTTTCCAAACTTGAGAGAGATTTGCTGCACAGCACAGATTTAAGCCCGAAAAAATATCACTGAGGGCAAAATCTTCAGACTGTTACAAGTGCCTTAAAACAGAGGATTAGGGAGAAAGCCCTCACTCTGCCATAACCCAAGAGATAATCACCAGTCACCCAGAGAAAACATGTCATGTTTTCTAGTCTCTGCTGTCCAGGAAGATCCACTGGCCAACCATTACAGTTTCCAAGCACTCCAGGTCTGTCTATTCCCAGCCTACAACACTTAGACAAGTGAATACACCCTGCATATCCAACATGTGGGTGATTTTCCAGCTGGAGAGCCTTTGCCTCCAAGGTCCTACCCCTCCACCACGCCCTAGGGGCAGGAAATTGCCTCCTCCTCAGGACAACTTACTCCCTGCAGCAACACCTTTCTTCAACCGTGTGCTTTCAACCTCTACAGAAATCTGGTGTTACCCAGACCTGGCAAAATGTCTGTGCTTAGATTTTGATGCCAAACTGGGCTGCCACCATGCTGATGTTGTAAGGACAGGCTGTCCAAAACGTGTGTATTACTGAGAAATACTGCCCACCAGAGACCGGTTCTGATTTTATTAAGTGCAATTGCCTCTGAATGACTAAACCCTCATTATGAAAAGTCACTGGCTCGCAAGAGCTGAGCCTGCTTCCAATGAATGGCCTCCCCTCACCACCCACCCAGAAATAAAAGGCTCTGTCTCTCTGTTTGGCATGACAGGCATCCAGACAGAAATCACCATTCCCGTGCATGACATCTCTTTGCTGTCATTACCCCACTACAAAGACAGAAAGTTTACATCCAATACAGACTGTCATGGCCAAACTCATTCAGCACTTATGAGAGAAAAGCCACAATGAGCATTTGATAGATCCCAGAAGATGTGAGTGAGTTCAAAGCAATTCTAAGAGACTGGGAACCAAGCAAGTACATTTTCCATAGACAGATGCCAAGTATTTTTAAAATAAATAATTGAGACTTTTAAATTGGGCTGCTATCACCCTGTGCAACCTCCTACAGCAGATTTCTCTTTAGATTAAAAAATGAACAAAGGCTCATTGTGCTGTCACAGATGTGGAGTACAGAATATTCAATAGAATCAGGAATTCTGGTGCAAGGGAAAGGATCATCAGAATTATCTTTCTGCTCATTTCCTTCCAGCAATCCAAGGACTACCGTGCAATTTAAAGCATGGTAAAAAAGCATAAAAAAATAAAATAAATAGACCAGCCAATTTTTTTATGAATTAGGCAGCAGAATGCAGAGGGAGCAGCAATGTGGATTATTATGTAGTGTTTTAGAGACTGAGAGTATTTTCAGAACAGCACAACACCCAGGCAGTGCAGGTAGATTGCAACTCTTTGCAGAGTGGTGAAACAAAAATTGTGAAATGTTTGCTTTAAATGATGGAGTTAGGCACTGAATATACTAATTCTTAATTAGTGTCTTTGCTGCTTACATTGCAAGAATAAATTATTCTCAGACACTTTTACAACTGGATTTAAAACCTTTTGCACAAAAATAAATCCTCTGCTAAGATTATGAATCATACATGATTTTTCTTAATTGAAAGCTCGCATGTAACTTACTTTTGCTTTAAATATGTGCATAGATTTCCAGTGAACTGGATGATGTGATCCATTTGGCTGGAATTAAAATTTTCTACAGACATAATGTAATCTTCACTGCAGCACTAAAAATTCAAAATAACTGTCCTGCAGTCTGTGTGTTTACTGGAGTGTGAGATGTACACTGGGGCAATAAAGTCTAATGTTTGACTTCTCATTATATTCCCTTTAAAAAATCCATAAAACTTATCATTTATAACATATTCAAAATCTGCCTAGGAAAGGCAGGGGGAAGAGCGAATCGTGATGTTTTCCAGTTCTCCTACCAGAGCTTGATGTAATAACACAGAGTATATTGCATTCTTTTGAAAAGATAAAGTTGAACAGGAGCAGATAATGGCATGTTTTTCCTGCCTAGTCTATTATTCATCAGTGAATTTTTAACTATAGTTAGGCAGGTAGAGAGATGTATTTTGAATGTCATAACTTGGTATTCTGCAGTGACTAAAAGTGTGCTGGGTAAAATTGCAAAACAAAGAGTCAGACAGGGACTTTGTCCCAATGTAATTGCAACTTGATAATGAATACAATGCTAGGCTGAAAAAAAATGAAAGGAGCTGAAACACAGGAAGAGCAAGATCATGCAAATGAAATACCAGAATTTAACTCAATTTAGATGTTCATATCCCTCAGAAGTATGGCAAATTTCCCTTTCATCATCTTTAACAGTAAGCATGAATTCTTGCTTTGTTGTCTCCAAACAACGCAGTAGATGTACCTATGCTATAAATTGAGACTAAGCAATTTCAGAGTGTTTTTCAGCCTGAAGGGTGATAGGTTTTGCACCTTCTGCCCGTAAGTCTGCAGAGCATTTAAACTTCTCAGTGTTCCAGTGACAGTTCAGCAGAGCAGGCAGGAAACCCAGCACTCCTGGGATCACCCTGGGCTCCCACGCATTGCTGGATCACACCCACATATCTCAGTATTTTGAGCATTAAGTCCTGATTGTTAAGAGAGAAGGACCATGCCAAGACAGAAACTTCCCTGATTTCTACTGCCAGAAATAAATACCCCTCAGGCCTGCTCCCATCCCTAACACAAAAATCCATCTCGTGTGTACACAGTGAGTCATTACACAAGGAAGGCCCATTTGATGCTAAGAAGCTGCATGTTGCATTCATTTGTATTACCGTAATATGAAAATAACGGTGTCAGTGTTTACGCTTTCCATAACGTGAAACTTTTTTGCAATTGCTTTGTACTCCGAGTAACAGCCATATGATTCACCATGAAATGAAGTCTGGAAAATCGTTTTGGATAAATGGAACTATAAATTCAATAGAATTTCCATGACAACATAGATTGCAACACTCCACCACAAGTGAAATGTTATAAATCATTCAAAACCAACAAAAAAATCAGCAGTAAGTCTTCTCTTTCACAATGCACAAGACCCTTGAATTATAAAGCTGTGGTTATTACCTCCCAGTGCAATGTCTCTTGTTTCTGATCCTCCTTCCTCTGTGTTACAAGTGTTGTTTCATATTTGACCTCCTTCCAAACACAGGAGATTACAACATTAACACTTTAATACTGAGACATAAGCAAGAACTGAAACATAACAAACAGGAGGCTTTTTTGAACCTTTCTTTCTCATCTCCTAAAAATGTTCAAAATATCTTCATCCTGTGGTAATTATACCTGTGTACCCAGATATATCACAGCATCTTGTTAGACACACAAATTTAGGAGGCTCTTTTTCTGGAAACGTGGGTGGTAACTGGTGCAATAGGCTGCTCAGTCAGCCTGTGAAAGGGATGTGAACCACATGTCCAAGGGATGGAAGAGATCCAAGGAGAGGAGGTAAAAATAAAAAAAGGCTAAAAGATTGCCCCACACAGTATTGCTCATTTCTACCCTTCCATCAGAGGATTCCTGACAAATGGTATTTCACTTCAAGTTCAAGGAACTGAAATGATTTGATTCCAGGAGAACCCTCACTGCAATTTTAAAATCACTGTGGCTCTTGCCTCCATGCCTGGAAGAAAAGCTTAGAAAATGCAAAGCTCTTTCCTTCCTGAAAAGATTAAGAAATCCATGAAAACACAGAGAGAGAAATAGTTCAGTATTCTGGTTTGGGGTTTTTGGGTTTTTTTTTGTGTAAAAGTAGGAATATTTCTTAAATATCAAGTCTTTCGGTAACTTGATAAGTAACAACTTGTTAGCCCTTGGACTGCAAAGGCTATTAGAGAGTTTCTGCTGTCTTGCATTGATCACTGCCCTTTTCTGGGCCTCAGTTCCTCATGTGGTCATTGTCTATCCCTTCTTTAAGCAGAAGTTTTATGAAAAAAATGTTGAGAATTTTGAAATTAATGGGAAGAATGACACACAGTTGAAAACCATGTGAAATTAAGTGCCACATGGAGTATTGTTGGAGAAAAAAAATCTTTGAGGTTGCTGTTCATTTGCTTGATACTGCAAACAGGTACCTCACATAGAGTCTATTGCCTCCTTAATACTGGTACCAACTTCAAGCAGCTCATAACTGACAGGAGAAGATGTCATGAAAAGTTGTTTGTGCTGTGTCCCTGAGGTGTTCCAGGCCAGCCTGGATAGGCCTATGGATAACCTGATCCAGTGGAAGGTGTCCCTGCACATGGTAGGGAGTTGGAATCAGGGGATCTTATAGGTTCCTTCCAACCCAAACCATTCTATGCCATGTGGGTCGCATCCCTTTTACGAGCAGATGTTGCAGAGATTCAGTGCACACAACTGATGCAGGGCAGTGCACCCACACACCCAAGGGCATCTTCCCAGGCTCTGGGAGGCCAGCTGGTGTCTTTCACTGTCTTTACCTCCTCTGTCAGAGACTTTTTTGTTTATTTATTGAGTAGCTCTGAGTCTTACTCACAGTGGCATTGTCTAATGATGGCATATTCCAAGTAAGACAGCAGGAGCACACAACACTGAGGCAAACATGGCTTCCTAAAACTGCACAAATGGAAAAATTAGAGGCAATACTTAGCTGCTGTCATGGCTGAAAATCTGAAACAGGCAATTTAGAAAGTGGCTAAGCACCAAATAACACAGCAACCAAAAACAAGCTGGATGGACTAACTGTGTGAACAGAATAGCTCTGAACTCCACCCAAAAGTGGCTGTTTTAGATATCTTCTTCATCTGCTTCCCATGCGCTTCCTAAAAGAAAAAAAATCGCTACTGAAGAGTTTTAAACTTCAAAACATCCAAACTACCCATACTTCAGATCATCTTTCAGGAATCCATTTACTGTCTTAAATACCAAGAAGTGCTGCCAGAATGGAGAGAACTGGGATTTCCTTCCAAAAATACTCCAGCACTCTTGAGGAAAAACAAAGGAGCTGCACTTGAAGAATAAACCCCACAAAAGCGTACTTTTCCTAGCATGTTTGATTAACACAATTTCATGTCCCATTCACTTTAAAGATGCACTAGAAGAAGTATTCATTCCTCTGAGAGCTCATGTCTTAACACAAATTCCTCTTTTTGCACTGTGGAATTCAAAATGTCCTCTGTGTGTGGTCTTTTTTCTTAATGATGGGTTTTTCTTCTTCTTCTTCTTTTTATTTTTTTCAGTGGGAGAAGGCAAGGTCTTCCAAGAGGTTTAATGAACTTCCAAATGCCTCAGAACAAATTTTGAGGTATTTATAGTTTCACTCTGGATTCAAAGCTATGCAGCAGATGGGGCACGTTTTCAGCAGCATTTTGCTGGGCGAAAGGCCATTCCTATCTCTGAGGGGATGTGAAATCCTCCAGGCTGTACACTTGCAGAGTTATTTTTATTTATCAACTGTGAAATAGATGGACAGTTAGAGCAGAACCAGGCCAGCACAAGAGCTTACTTGGAGGGTAAAAATAATAATGGGTTTTCTCATATTTTGCAGAATACACCTTGATCTAGACCCTCATCACAGTGCCAAAGGCAGAGCAAACAGAGGGCTCAGCACTGTTCTCAGTAGCTACTTGCAAATTACTGGAGGGATGTGTGACAGCCTGTGCTGCAGGGACAGCACTGGTTCTGTCACAGCTGTCCCATTGGAACAAGAGGGATTTTTCCAATGCAGCTGCTTAATGTGGGTGTTTTACTTCAAGATTCTCAAAAAGGTTTAATATGCAAGGAGTGAGTACACTATATCCTTTCTAAAACTCAGGATCTCCTGAAAATACCTCAAATTGAAATCCTTCCCCACCATGGTCTGCCTCCCCAAATTCCCCAGTATTGGAAAACCTTACATGTAATATCACTGTACTGTCTCTAATTTTCTGGGTTTCTACCCTCTGCCTCTTCTACCAAGCAGAAAGTGAAATCTACACACATCTGGAGTGCAGTGTTAAGAAATCTGTGAACTTCTTTTCTTAAGTGTACAGACACACACACAGAGTAGCTGAGTGCAATCTTAATGGCACCAGTGTGTTAAGGACATGATTCTGGATTTACACTAACAAATCAAAAAGAAGTAGACTTCAGCACAGCAAGAAGCAAAATACTCAGGCAAGCAGCAAAACTGACAGAAAAGTAAAGTGCTGGAAATCATGTAGCCTTTTAAAGTTAAACCCTTGTCCACAGTCACAGCTGCAAACCCATTTGCAAGCACATTCTGTAATGGACCTTTGCTAAATGTCAAAGTTATTCTTCCATGCCTATGAAACAGACACACAGCTCTGATTCTCACCCCCTCCCTTGCTCTACCTGTCTGCAGACGACATGTTGAGACTCCCCTGGTGCATCTGATGCTGCTGCTCACTTATGGCATCACCTTATATAATGTTACTAAAACAACCTCTCAGCTTTAACACTTCCAATTTCTTACAGGCCCATTGATGTTGAAAAAAAAGAACACTGAACATCTTTGGAGTCCCAAAGAACACAGCAGCGCCACCAGATTGGCATTTGAGTCCAAATTTCCCAGGCTTTGGTTTGGTAGAGCTTTCAGAACACATTCCTGGTGGGAGGCATGCCCGTTATGTCCCTGCTCAACCAGGCTTTGAGCCAGTTTCATCCCTTCCCTCGACTGTATTTTAACCATAGAAACGATTTGCATGCCCAAGAGTCATATTTCCAGTGTGACTCACACCTGTGTATTTCTGAAAACATCTCTTCTGCCTCAGCATCTCACACTCAAACAATTCACCTGTGTAATGGACACCAGAGAAGTTCTGGTTCTCAGCGTGACGGCTGCTGGCTCCTCTCCAGACTCTTGGTGTCTCTGGCTGTAAAAGTGCCCAACCAATTTAATTCTGGCTCATGCCATTCCTCTCATCACCAGCACCAGATATTTGGATTGCACTGGCAAACACAAATGGGAACTGGGAACACTCCAAAGTGGTGCAGCCTCTCCCATCACACAGCAGGGAGAGCTGCCCCAAGCTGCCCAGAGCCAGGGCTGGGCAGGTACCACCTGCCACACAAATCCACACCAGTATGTGCTACTGGTGCATTCACCTCTCCTGGTGTTCTGTCCCAGAAATGCCTCAGTGGAACTTTTGAAATATGGGAGTTGCACAAGTAAAGTCTTTATCATAAATCTGATAATTAACCTGCATAACTCATTTCCCTCCTGGCAGTAGACAGGTTGGTATAAATAGGCTACTCAATACCTACTGAGAGAAGACTTCTATATTTCATGTTTACTTTAGACAAGTACAAAAACCTTTTGACAAAGGGCCTCAAAGAGTCAAATTCCTCGCAGTTTCAACAGAGCACCCTGAATAATACATAAAGCAGCTATGCTCTTATCCCTAAAACCACAGGTGTGAACCAGATGTCATGCTTATCTTCTCTTGAGATTACAGCAATCGCACGCCTTCAGAATATAAAGTAAGCTTTGGATCAAGGAACCTGAAATATATTAAAAATGTGGCACTGAAGTTAAAAATTCAAATATTAACCTAGAAATCACTGTTTCGTTCGAGAGTCTGTTTATAGCCTATGTTCTGTAAAAGTTGTATTTCTTTTATTTAACCTTTTTATAACAAGATGTATTATGAGTCATACATCTGAGATAAAACTATTTTGCATAAATCTCAGTATTGGTAAGCAGGATTTTGCCAAACAGATCTTTCAAATATACCACCATCTATTAAACATGCATCATGGCTCAAGAAACAGAATTAAAGTTAAAACTCTAATTTATATTTTAAGCTTTCTTATTATTGTAGTGAAGGCTTAGAAAAAGGTGAGCATATGCTGCACTCAAATACTGAAAAGAGATTAAACCCAGAAAGGTATCTCAAAGAGAATTTTAAAGTCAGCAATACACACTAACAAGAAATGGTGCAAATGTGCTCTAACCATACAGCCTTGATCATAATCAGTCACCTAAGAGTGCATAGCCGGAGAATTATTCAAAAATGTTCAGTTGTAAGAAAAATAACAATTTCCTTGCTCAACAAGCAAACATCACTAGTATGTGTGTTTGTTACTAGGGGCATTTCAGGAAAAGAACCTCACCAGATGCACAAAACATCCTGTCCCAGCAGATTCCAAAGGTCATACTCCCATTGCAGTATTTCTTCTCTTAAACCAGGTCCAGGCATCACCTCCTGACTCCTGTGTCAACGCCTCAGGAGCAGCAGTGATTGCTGCAAGGGTCTGTTGTCCCTGAAAGAGGGTTCATGTCCTCCTTCAGTTTTTGCTCAGCTTTCCTCCTCCACCTTGGCTAGCTTCATTCTTTAATCCAACATTCTAGTTTCCTTCCACAGCATCCCCTGTCAAACACACACACATTCCAAAGCCTGTCAGCAGCTAATGCTAACACTTCACTAAGAGAAGTCTGCTAGGTCAATTTATGACAGAAATATTGCAGGTTTGTAATTAGAGCCCTACGTAAGAAGCCTCTGTTTACTCAATAATCTCCACATTCACTTAACGGATGCATGCATCTCCTCTCTGGCTGTAGAGAAAAGGTGGTGAATGTGACCTGAATCCAACAGCTGCAATGTCACCTGCTTCATCTTGAGAGAGTTGAGCTACCTTGCTCACATACCAGTATTCACCAGTGACCCAGAGCCTCAGCCTGCCCTCCAGCAGCAGGGCCTGTGACTCCTGGGGAAAAAGCATCAAACATCTTGGCTCACTTGTGTCAAAAAACCAGAGTATGAAGAGTCGTAGGTTAAGGTGTTAACATGACCCTATCTGTAAGGCTGAACAGTCAAACTTGGTTTGAGTTTAGAGCACAGACCCAGGCTGCTCAGCTCCATGGCAACACTAATGATTTAAACATTTTTATAACTTTTAATTGAACATACAGGAGAAAAGTTGAGAACAGTACAAAAAAAAGATCAAGAATTTCAAATATAAACAATTGAGTCTTCTAGTGTCATCTATGCCTTATCTCCATCTCTGTAAGCAAATGGGTTTTTCTTACAAAAACAATCTATGGATGGTACTAAATGTGGTGAAAAACATTCTTCTTCAGAAAAATAGGTGGGACAAGCGACATCTAAGTCTGGAGTCCAGTCCTAATTTCTGCAGAAAAAAAACATGTAACAGCAAAAAGAAAAGAAGAGCACAGCCAGATAACTCAGCTTCTGCGACTGATACTTGTAACTTCATTACTGTGGAAGGCAGGCAGTGAAAATGGCTGTTATCAGCCACTTCAACACCTGGCAACTCCTGCCAGGTGGCACAGGACACAGCTTTTCCCTGCCTCGCCAGGCACGGGATCACAGCAGCGCCGTGAAAGGGAGCGTGTCTGGGCTCCCTGTGCCAGGCTGGTATTGAACAGATGGAGAAAAGAGATAGGAAGGGGAACAAGAGATGGGGGAAAGAAAAGGATAAAGAAGGAAAAGACAGCATTTCTATCTCTCACACCAAAGGGCTGTTAAGACTTCACTGAAATCAGTGGCAGCTCTGGTAGCTTCTGGTAGTGTTTTGAACTGCTGCTCTGAGCAGTTCAAAACACAATCAGGATCATGACTGGCTTCCTTGAACACCCAGTGGTTGCTGGGTTAGCATTACAGGGTCCTGACATCCCAGGAGATTGCAAAATTCAAGTATTTCAGTTCATCTCCTTCCCTGCACCAATCTGGCTCTTTCACTGCCAAGATCTCCCATCGCACAGCCTGCCAGCCAAGGGCTACGGGTGACACCAGCATATCTATCAATTACGTGCACCAATCTTCTACAAAACACCAGCCTGGTCTGCTAATTTCCAGCTCCATTCCCTTCTCATTTAAGCACATAGCTTGGAAGGCATTTTGATGGGTTTTAGATGATTTCAAGGTGCCCTCTTTCTGTTGAGTTTCTTAACAATGCTCCACACAGATCTTAAGTAGAGCAGTGTGGCCATGGATATCGTCTGATACTCCAGGCTGCAGAATACAGCTCTGGAGAGCCCTCACAAAACACTTGATTACAGCTACAGGTGCATTAGGCTCTGTATCACATCTCAGGCACTAATAGAAAGTAAATCAAGACATGGACAAAGAGCAACTGTTCCCTTTGGTATACCCCTGCAGCTTCCAGCAAGCCTCAGAGGCTTTTGTGACCTGGAAGCTGCACAAGGACCATCCTTGACTGGTGTGCCCAGAGCTCTGTTAAATCCTCTTTCTAACCTGTATTTATTGCTGACTGCTAGAAACTCATTTCCCAAGGGGCTCCACAATTCATGCACCTTGATACACTGCCAGAAAAGGGTTCCTTTGTGCACCTTCTGTCTCTCTGGACTCAGAACCTTAGCTACGCTGGGAAGCATAGCAAGTAACATTTATTTAACTTTGTTGAAATTTCCACAGCCCTGTGTAATAATGCACCCAGAGTCACCTTTTCCAAGCTGAGATGTCACAACAACTATTTATCTTTTTTTCTTGTCACTGATGGCCTCCTATATTTTCGGACATAGCCAGCATTTTTTTAGGATGGGCAGTCAGAACCACTCAATTTATATGTATCATGGAGTAAAGATTTTTCCATGCACTAATTTCCTATTATTTTCAAATCTTACTCTTTGCCTTTTTGCTGCTGCTGAGCTCACATGTTCAGACAGCTCTCTGTAAGAACTCCAGGAACACTTCCTTGAGTGGCAATAACTAATTTAATGTTCATTAGTCTATGTGCAAAGTCAGAGTCTTCTAACCCAGTTAAACTAGGAAATGAGATTTATATGATCCTGCTTTGTGTGTGTGTCTGCATATGATGGTGTCAGACCTTTATAATAATTTTAGAGTGCATTGACCAATTTGATCAAAACCCAACTGCTCACTTACCGTCTCAACTACTCAAAGACACACATTTAAGTGCCTTGGCAGTTAAGTAGTAAAGTTAAAGAGAGACCCCATTAAGTATGGATCAAATACTGAAGACACTCCCTGTCCTCCTTCACAGAGCACTTCACCATCATGCCCAGCATGGGCAGCAGACACTTCAGGGGCTCTCACATCCCCTCCAAACTCAGCAATGCTGCACACAGACAGCCTGGGCCTTTTTCAGCTTGAGAGCACTCATTTCTGCACCTGGGGATGTTATAGGTCACACAATGTACCCTCTTTCTTTTGCTCAGTGGGAATGCTATCAGTAGGTGCAGATTCCCCTGAGTCACTGAGAGAACACCAGCATTTGAATCTAAGCACACACAATATTAATAGAAATCCACCACTCTGTTTAATATTGTAATATGCTAACTTTAATCATAAAGCCTCTCAGTATTTAAATACTTCAGGCACTGTAGACATTTATACAACTAGCAGTAGATGAATTTTCAAACAGATACTTCTGAGTAATTATCCTCTTGAGACAGCACCAATTGCTAAATAATGCCTCAGTTTAAACAGCACGTAGCTATTATTCTGGGCACTATTAAATCTCTCAGAAACATAAAAAATGATGATGATAAATATCTGACACTCCATTTTAGTTTTCATGCAGATGAGGAATAGGACATTTTCCCTCACCTCTTAGTTGGTCTTTAAAGAGAATTCCTTAGAAAATTAGGAGGTAGCCCCTCCCTCTAATAAAGCAGGGTATGCAAATTTGTTCTAGACATCAGCAAAGGCTCCTTATGAGCAAAATTAGCACTCAGACTCACAAGGAAAGCTGTCTTAGCAAAACTTATCAGAGGAAGAATAACTGGATGGGATAGCTGAGTGGGAACTCCTGAGAATGTCAAAATTCCTACAGATTAGCTGGCAAGGAACAATTGTTCTGTCGCCCCAGAACATCCCTCTATCATTCCAAGGAAGAACTGCCGAGCAAAAAAGCAGAGAGAACAGAAAGAGTATTCAGTCCAAACTTCAGTGAATCAAGGCATGACTACAGAGAGAGTTTTCAGACAAACCTGCTTTTATATAACACACAAAGCCCTAGAATATCAGGAAAATGCAGACCTCTTGTTCAAATAAAACATAGGCCTTTATTCATGATCCCTTAAGATGCTTTTCCTGAAACTCCTCCTACTTGCATATTACTTATCACTAATAAAAGAGTCTGAGGAAAGAAATTTGCATTCTCTGGTTATCAGAGGTCTATGAATAGAGCGATTCATCATGCTGCTCCATAGAAAAAGTTGTCTTTTCATGGTCAAGAGTAAAAACATGGAAGAAAAATGCATAAAAATAATTGTCTCCTCATCCAGACATCCTTTCATGTCTCAGGGGTGTTCCAAAGCCTTTACAGATGATGAGCTCTCCAAAGCAAACCATGTCAGATTGTTTTTACCTTCATGCTAGTGCACAACATCTTGATTTAATTTCAAAAGCAGCCATCAACAATAGAGGCCATCTCCTTAAACACAGAAAGCAAAAATTAAAAGTACTGCAATAAAGCCAATTTGTAGCCACCAACTATCAAGTAGTTTCATCATCTATTATCAGTGCATCATGAAATGCTCCTTTTCTTAATTCCAGTTTGAATGATGACTGAATACAAGATGAAAGATTTCTTAACTTGCTGGCCAAAAATGTCCATTGTACTTTCCTCCTCAACAGAAAAAGTTACCATAAAAAAAAAGAGAAAGACTTTAAGCCATGACTGGGAGCTTCACATTTAAAAAAAAGCTCCAAAAGTAAGGACAGCAAGATATCTTTAGGTGTGCAATAACCCACAGCATTTTAACACACACACCCACACACACACACATATATATATATATATATGTGTCACTTTGAGTTCAGTATCTGATACATTTCCATTAGTATCTCACTGACAATTAAAGCACAGCTGAATACTAAATAAAGCCACATGGGTGTTCTACTAAACCCTTTTGTGGAAAAGAAGGAAGGTCTGAAAACTTGGGGGGAAAAAAGCATATGTGTGAGGTCTAATCACAAACACTTCTGTGGCCACTGCAGGGAGAGAACCAGAGGGATGTGGTCACTCCAGAGCACATGGTCACCACATGAATCGTGTCGTGGACCTGACAGTGGCCATCCCCTTGACCTGTGAAAGGTCTAACTCTGAACAGCTGAGTTACACCTTGCTTCAGTTTCTGCGGGCAAATCCTAAGGAGAAACAGAAGCAGCAACTTCTTCTGTTTTCTCATCCTAAAGCTGGGATTTAATAAATGCATAAAATAATCTTCAGAATTTTACATTCAAGAAGCATGTAGACCTGTTGGGACAGAGCTCTGGTGTATTCTGCTGTGAGTTTATACAGATGAAGCCCTCCTTTGATGCTACCTTAGGATTCAGTTAGTGATGACCCAGTCAGAGAGGATATGAAGGAAGTCCATGTCCTTAATAAATATAGCGACTTTATTATTCTGAATTCAAGACCACCTGAGAAGTTTCAGATCCAGGATTTCTATATCTACACATAATTCCTCAGGAAGCCATTCTCCCATCTGTAGATGTTCAAAACCTGGTAACACTAATGGTCTCCAGACCAAAAAAAATCAGCATATCTATAAGTATGTGATATCGAATTTAATCTTCTAGACAAATTCAGGAGTATTCATGGATACATATACTGAATTCTGTCTCTATTAAGTTACCTTTTCAGAATGTAAAGCATTTGACCAGTGCAACCTGCCAAGTGCCAGATGAGTTACAAGCAGAGCAACACAGCCCAATCAGTAAGTTAGGGTACATGTTAATTGTATCAGGCAGATATTCCTTTTTCACTTACTCACACAGACAAAACAAGTTAAAGCAGCCCTGTGCTAAACAGGGAAAAATCTCAGAAGTGGGATGCTGAGAACCAAACCAAAGGTCAGTGAGAGGGAGCCCTCGCTGCAGGAGGCTCATTTTGAAGCCACCCGTGTTTACACTGCTCAGACCTGGAGCAGCCTCCTTGCTTGGTGTTTGCACAGGATCCAGCCTGACAAACATGAAGCCTGGTTCAAAAGATGCTACAATCACAGAAGCTAGCAAACCACAGGACTTCTGCACGCTATTTTGAGCTCAAAGAACCTTAACAAAGAGGCAAGAGTTCCTTATTGTCTCTGGCCTATCTAGGCATGCAAACATTTCTGGTGGAAGGTGGTTCAAAGATCTGATGTATAGCATATATACATATATGTATATATACACATTTATATAACATAAACTACTGGAGCCAACTTAGGGGAGATTTCCTCCTCCTTCCTTCCATATCACAACTTGATTACAGTCACATACAAATCCAAGTCTGTAATCACTATTATCTTGCTCTTTTCCACGTTAACAGCAGCAAGGCATAAATAAGGATGAACTTGCCTCCTTGGCAATAATGTCAGGCATTTTACTAAATCTATGATACAAAGAAATTTCCCCCATTTTTAGATGCCCTTTATCACATGCATGTCACATCTCACCAAGAAATAGTTACATGCACGTGTTTTTCAAGGATTCAGGGCTTCCACATAAATAAACACACACATATGCCCACAAGCTTAGGGAAGCAATAGATTTGTTTTCAGCAGGATGCTGTGAAGACCGAAGTTTATTTCCCCTAAAATGCATAAAATTGCATTAACTGATTGTCAGAGCACTACAGTTTACTTATAAAACTCTAAGAAATTTTAGCTGTTCACAAACTAGCCTTGAAGGACTTCCAAAGACCTTTGTTAACACCTGTCTCCAGAGAGGACGGAGATTATGCAGGAATACCACCTGCCACAAGAAAAAAATCAGTATTTTAACATTCCTTCTGTGATACAGTTGATCCACACCTAAAAAAGAGATACCAGGAAAGTTAGCCACAGCACTTTCTGTAATTTTTCAACTCATCACACACCCAGACAAAGCTCTATGCATGATATTTTGGTTATTTTTGTCTGTATTTTCCTAGTATATTTCACAGATTGGCCTCCTTGTCTATCTAGGCTTTTAAAAAAGCAGTGATTTGTTGGACCAGACCTTAACTCCACAGATTCCACAATTTGGCTTTCCTAGGAGTTATAATTATTGGGGGCAAGGACTGAAATGAAGTTCTCAAGTGACAGTAATGGGCTCTCTTTCTCCCTTCCCCAAGACTGATGCTATTCATTTGGAGCAGGTCTGAACACAAGCCCTTCTTATCTGATCTCAGAAACCTTGGTGAGAGCTGGCTGTACCTCAACTGGAAAACAGTTCTAAAATTAATAATAAGCTGACCTTTCAGTTTAATGCTTTGGCTATCACAGTTATCTATTGGTACACTTTACCCAAGTCTCACAGCAGGACAGGAACAAAGATTAGAATTACAGCAAATTCTTTACTGCCACACAAATACAGCCACTTTAAATGCAGTTATTGACCAAGCAGACAATTTTATTTCATAATATATTCTGTTTCAGTAAAGCTTGATCTCAATCTTTGCTTATTCAAGAAAATCTTAAGACAATTGTGTGGGAGCAAAGGCTTCTTCTCTGCTCTAAGTATATAGATTAAAATGGGCTGAGGCTTGTCCAGTGACTGCAACACTGAGGTGGATAGGGACTACAGAATGCCATGGTTTCCTACTGAGTAGAAAGAAAAACATGAATACAATATCTTAATTTCTTAAATTTCAATTAATTATAATTCAATTTGGCAAGGCTAAACATAGGAAAATATCTTCACTTTCCTATCTTGTACATTTTTTAATGAATTGAGACTATATGATTGATGGAAGCTTTCAAGCTTTTAAGTAGTGGATACTATATATAAGCTTTCCTTAGATAAATGATTTCCCCAATGTGAAAATGTTAGTTTTAATGCAATGAAATAGCCTTAATTGGTTGTGATGGGAAGTAAACCCTGAGATAAACATTGCATAAATAATTCACATCCTTCCATCTGGGGAACTTCTTCCTGAACTGCAAAGTGTCTCCAATCTGAAATGCAATATACATTATTTTAGCAGCAACCAAAAAAATACAGGCTTCTTCCTATACACTGCATCTGGAGTGTAGAGCATCTGCTATTCTGGAGCTGAGTGCATATTTTAAGACACAGTTTCAGAAAGATTTTTGATTCTGGACTAGAACATTTTCTCTAAACACATGGTCTTCCACAGAACTGGTGTCCGCTGTAACCAGATCTAACTTTAACTGGATCTGTGGAAATTCACAGTTCCCATGATGAAGCAACTGGAATATGTAAAACCTTCTCCACTATTTTCATTTACACCATACTGTGGCCAAGGCAGCATCTAAAAGATATTTGGAGAGGTACAGCTGTAGCATATTTCAGACTGGTTTATGCTATATTAGCCTAATGTTCTTTCTCTGCACTTATTTATTCTGTTTATTTATTTTAAGAGTTTGTCTCCTGCTCAGGAACAACCTTTCCCCTAAGGACTTGCTTACTTACACTTACTTGCTCACTACAACACTTACTGCTGGCAAACACACTCAAGATGGGTCCCCTTGTTACAACAGAAAATACAGCTGATCACAAATTCTCTGCAGGATTTATGGCAATTACTGCATCCTGCACAGAAATCAGGGGGAGAATATGGAATCTGTGCAACCACAAAACCTGCACTTGCACTATTTGCACTATTTGATGTGATCCCATAAAATTCACCACGGAGAACGTAAGCAACCATAGCTTTTATGCGCTGGTCATTTGGGTGTTGTGCAAATGAAACCTAATAGCACATCACAAATTATTTTTTTCTAATCCCATCTCTTGTTCAGCACAGCTACTGACTTTTCCTGGGTGCCTGAAGGAAACCCAAAAAAGTTTTTTTTCAATGGTACTATTCAGAAAATATCACAACCTTTGATGAAAATAATGTAGATTTAAAACACAAATATGTAAAACAGAAGCCTCTGAAGTGAAAATTTACTATCTATACATAGCTTTTAAAAGGTTTCAGTCAACAATAATGTTGATTCAAAATGTTGTTCAAAATGTTTCAATCAACAATAATATTCTCAAAAAGGGCAACTGCTAGTGACATGCTTATTTTTCTGCCTATTACACAAAATAAATATAGAAGCATAATGAAAGAATATATTATGCTTGCTTATGTTCATTGTCACGATTTTTATAGGATCAAATCAAACAGACAATGGAAATGAGTTTTGCAGTTTCACTATGCCTTCTGGTTATCAAGTGATAAGTTCCTAGCTGTTGACCATTTTCATTCCCTTTCAATGCAGACTCCAAAATAAACAATTCCAGCACACAGAATGAAACTTTTAGGAGTAATTTCCTCCTCTCTCTGCAAAAGCTTACAGAGGTTCTCACAGATCAGGGTTGGATACAATTTTTCAGAGGATTCAGTCAGAGCATTTGCTTTTTCTTCCAGGAAAGCACAAGACACGCTGGGACTGGACTCAAATGACAGAGCTTACTAAGGCTGCCTTTACTCACTCTGAAGTCTGCTACACTTAAAAGGTTTCTCCTGGCTTGGGTAGCTCTTAAATATGGAGAAGTGCTACTGGATGAGTCACAAATCATTTAACAGGATTCTGCTCTGCTTCCAGAGAGGCACGAGCAATGCTTGCAGCTTTTTATACCTATCAAAGAGCATCAGAAAGGTGCTGAGATTTTCCACCCATGGAACAACTAAGAAAGGAAAGAAGGATTTGACATGCCAGGATTTTTGTTGTTTCCTCTTGCTGGAGAAAAGCACCTAAAACACTTGAACCTTTCATATGTCACTCCATATAATTAGCAGCTTGAACTGGTTTTCTCTATTATTTTCACACAACATGGGAAAGCGAGAAAGACAAGGAAAAAACGTGATTTTCAAACCACAACAGCGAGTGACTCAGAACAGGTACCAATTAGGAACAGTGAGTAAATGTTTTGAAATGGCCTCGATTCCACTTGGTGATGTCTCTGTTAGAACAGCTTGCTCAGAGAGGATGTGCATGAAGCCTCCTTTAAGTTACTTCATTCTTAAAGTCTAGATCTTTAACACTCAGAGCAGCTCAACAGTTTCAAAATATAAGAAAAAAGAAAAGGGGAAAAAAATAGCAAGCTTTATGCTCAGAGTAATTTTGCAGAAAATCCCCAAACTACAGAAAAACAATTGCATAGAACTTACATTTAATACTGAGGGCTATTCAGGAAATACAAAATGGTTCTTTAAAATGTTTAAACATATAAACAGCGACTGAGAAAGCATTTCTTATTAAGCATTTTTATGGTTACAGCTACTTTGCTGCTGAAAAAGCAACTACTTATAAAAATAAAGCTAATATTTATGGGCACTATAGCTCAGGAAGGGACCTCTTTTATAAGACATTTACTGCAGCAGCCATCGCAGCTGAATCATGTTATTGCACAAAAATGAGGGTTTTTTAAAACTCAAGCTACCATTTAACAACTTTAAGTAAATGATAGCATATGAAATTAACTTTCAACACTCGTAAAAGACAGAATAGCAAGGACCAAATCTGTGAGTTGTTGATCATTCTCCCACTGTGTAAGCACCTGCAATGGGGCCAAAAAGTGGGGAACACTGTGACCACCACTAAAGGAGATGATTTACAGAGCTGTGCAGGTAAATAACAAAGTATTGTGCACAGGCCACCTTTCCTTGAATGGCTGCGACCCCTGAAAGTTCAAAACTCCCCTCTGCGTTACTTCTCTCAGTATCAAGAGCTGGATACAACACATCTTCCACAATCACTGCAGGAAAAAACACCCCACCGTCCCTGTTCCCTAGGAGTTATGTCCTGAAGTTTTTCTCCTCTCCTTGGTAACTGCTGGCAGCCTCATTTGTGAAAATTCTGTTCTACAGCACCCATTACCAAAAGACCTAATTAGAGCAGTAGAGAGTTACCCTTACAAACCTCGATGGCATGACCTTTACAGTACAAGCTCAAGGTCATACTTCCATTCACCCAAAGTCCCCAAGATTATTATTTTACAATGTATGCAACAATCAAAGCCATGCTTTAGGGTTTGGCAGACAAGCTGTTCTGTCTATCAGAATAACTCACAGATGGTATGTATGTGACACAACATATTCATCATGTTATATTCTTAGTATATGCAATTTTCTTCCTTGCTAAATTTTCCAGCGTTCAGCAAGGGCTCTATGAAACTGCTGGTGCCTTGGAAGAGATACCCTTCCAGCCTTGTTGTCTTTAAATTAACTGAATAAAGAAAGAATCTAAAGGTTGAAGAAACTCATTCTCCTGTGTAATTGTAAAACATATTGAATTTGATTTTTTACCTTAGGTACTATTTTTTAACTCCTATTTTGTAGCTCATGTTTATTTTCTGCACTTCACATATTGTACTTTCCTTTTACTTGATGTGTGCCATATTGTTTTAGATTTTGCTCTTACTTCTGCTTATTTATGATCCTTTTTTGACCAGAATCTCAGTTAGATTTGCTTTAGGGGAATTTTTTTTCTCTTTTTTTCCAGGTAGTTGCATGCATAAGTGAACCATTAAAATTGAATCAGTTCAGTGAATCAAACTGAATGACAACAAACTAAAATGAGCAGAAACATACCTAAAGCAACAATCAGGTTACTTATTTTACTTATTTGTGATGCTGCTTTTTTCCTCTCCTTGAGTTCTTTTGATGAAATAAAAAGCCACTTTAAAAATACTGGATGAGATTCCCATCCTGAACACCACATAGTTTTTATGTAGGAAAACACAGAGGGAAAGTGCACCCACACAAGGTCAAGTTTCGGATGCTGGCCCAGCAGCCTGTTTTAAAGCTCATCATTTGGAGGAGTGAACCACCAGGCACAGGCAAGAGTTCATGAAAATAAACTTCCTGCTCCCAGTTTCTCTTGCTTCTGTTACATCTGTCTGTCAATTACTCCCACTTTGCTTGCGTTTTAGAGCCTCAAGGACAAAAGTCACCTCTACCACTGATCTTTGCTTTGCACAGTGTGCTGGCTTGGGTTAGTCCTTGTGAAATGAGCACAAGAGACAAAAATAAGTGAAAATTGGGTTCTCTGCTCTGGAAAGAACAAACCAACACAGCCAAAAAACCCACCTATTTTTTGTTACAGAATGATAAATGTCATTGCCATGACCAGAATTTTACAGTGGTTTTCAGTGTTTTAGCTTTTATGCCGAAAGCCAAAACATGAATAAAGCAATTGGAGTAGTAGGGATGTAACTCTATGAGTGTCAGTAGCAAGGCTTCATGTATGTCACTGTGCAGTAATAAAAGACTTCATATATAGTGTTAGCAATGGATGTTACTATTTTTATTTTTTATATGAGCAACTAAGGACAGGAATGCAAGTAAATGGAGGAGAAAAATGAAGGCAATTCCAATTAATCATTTCCCTTAGTGACATTTTAATGCATTATTACAATTATTCTAGAATGTCCTCAAAGGATCACCACACCAGCTTTTTCAGACTTCATTTTTCACAAAGTAAAAATTTAACAAGCAATCTTTTTGAAAAGTTTGGGTCTCTAAAGGGGCAATACCTGTTCATCTCTCTGACTTTGTGGAAGCAAGGCTACTGCATACACTGCCATATCAGGTGTGCTGTGTTACAAGGACCTCTTTTCATTTCCTTGTACCTTCATTGATTTGAGCTTTTCCCTGCTTCAGTTTCTTTTTTATTCTTTTTATTCCCTCCCCAATGACCTTCTTCAATTCTGCATTTTCAAAACCTGACTGAAAATATGGCAAGAAAAAACATAACAGCCAGGATGTGGGGGGGGATGAAGGAGAAGTACTGTTTTTTTTTTTTTTTTCCTTTTTTAAGCTATAAAGTTACTTTAATATTTTTTCCATTTTACAGCATATGAGTAAAATAACCTCTTCTGTCTCAGCATAATTAGTTCCCCAGTCCTGGCATGCCTAAGAGCCTCGTGTTGTTTGGGGTGCTGTTTGCCAGGGAACACTTAATATTCTCATCTATCACATGAATCAATAAAATGCAACCCTGTTTTTCAGAAGGTGGCAGTGTATTAGGAAGAGTCATATGGGCTGAGTTAATTTAAAAGTAATAGACTGAAATTGTCCACATTACTTTTATTGAACTGACAGAGCAGGTCCACTGGTGCAAAGAAATTAATCCCATTTCATGGAATCACAGAGTAAGGCCATAAAAGTTACCGGTTTATCTTAAAAAATAGTAAAAAAAATATTAAGGTCTGGTTTTTACTTTCAGAATATGGGATTTTTAAAAGGCATTACTCAGGAAATGAATAGGAGGATTAGAGCTCTGCCAGATTGATCTTATAGCCATTGGGTTAAGTTTATGTTCATCAGAGAATAAGCATCTCTCTCCTGATTACCAAAAGGTCAAAGCCTGAAAATAAACTTCAGGCACCTCTGACATGTATGAAAGTAGGAGTGGAGTAACACCATTACTTCCCTTCATCCTCACTGGAAGGATCCCTTCAGAGGGCAAATGATCCCAAGGGTTTGGTGACCCTGAAGACAGTGCAAACCATTACTGAACAGAGTGGATAACCACGGTGAAGAGTGGGAAGCAGGGACTGAGGTTTGGTCCACCTACCCAAGGTGGCCCTAAGAGGACAAAATCCTAGCAGTGAATTCCCCCAAATCGAGAGCAGGCAGGATGTTCAGCGCTGGATTGTGCTGGGGGCCTTTGCCTGCAACACTAACTCAGTCCCCCACCCCAGCTATGTTTGGGCTTGCTAACACATTGTACTTTAAAATGTTACGGTATTTTGTCCTGGACACATTTGTACAACAGAGGAGACAGGGCAGGCACAGTGCCAGAGAGGAGCATGGTGTGCATGGCAGGACAGGAGCATTAGCAGGATCTGTGTCAGCAAAGCAGATTTCACCTTCCATAATACCTCTTTTATCATTACTGGACCCATTACAGGAGGTTACCAGGCAGGAAACCTTCACTGCAGGAGACAGTGATGCACTTGTCATGGCATCCCCGCACCATGCCTGGAAATTCTGACCTTTGTTTTCCTAAAAGTTTCATCCTCAAATTGATAAATTTCCTCAGACGTGAAATTAAAATCTTCAGCAGCAAAAATATATTTGCATCCAAGGATACGTGTCATTTCTCATATTCTGCTATTTAAATCATTTGACTTTGAGTGAGATATGGGAGAAATTTAAGTTTCAGTACATTTTAGTCTCCATCATGTCAAATTTACAACCCTGGAGTAAATCACACTGCCAAGACAAATGTCTTCTCTTAAATCAGATTTGTTGCTTCCTTCCATACTTCAGAACATTAATAAAATTGGAGTTCTAGTTCATAATAATAGTTTCACCGTCACACTGCCAGGAAAACCACAAAAAGTTCACAGGAACCTTAATTCACCCTCCCCAGGCTCACTTCTCTAGGCTGAGTAATTCTAGGTCCTGTTTTTTATTAGCTGTGTGAATGTGTGTGCGTCTGACTCAGATTGTTACCAGTTCACCAGCACGCTCACAGTCAGTGCAGGTATACCAAAATTTGCTTTAAATGCCTTCTCTAAATGCTGTTCTTATCTTCAGACTTCCTGAAGATTGGAGTCATTAAAATCAACAAAACAGCTCTTTGGGAAAGGGGCAAAAGTACCTGAAAGCAAGCAAAAATGGCACGAATGTTTACAGCCCACTGAAATTACTTGACATTTCTCCCATAGGTAAAAGAAATTTCTAACAATTGTTTTTCTCTGTCATCTTTCCAACACTTCTTACATCTGTGCTCTCAAGAGAACCACGACCCTCTTTTACTTCTGGATCTGATGCTCAATTACAGGAGCTGCTGCTGAAGGGCATTTCAGATCCAGTCCCTCCAGCAGATGCAAAGGAGATGATCCCTTTATGTTCCCCCACTGCAGCACCACCCTTGACCCCAGTCAGAGGCCAAGGTGCATTGCTTTAGTCTTTGTGAAAAGTTAAAAAGCAGATCCCCACCAAGGCACACAGCACTGAGCCAAAGTGGCACAAGGGTATAAAGTGCACTGGTGTAACAGCAAGTCACAGACAGAGACCTCAATATCTTAAAAATTCCTTGAAGCTGTTTTTTTGACCCTCTGCTTTACTAATCATCATTCCTAAACCTAGATGCCAACAGAGATGGGGGTGAGTGACACAAACCTGGATTCCTGGCACAGACCAAGGAACATGAATGCACTTTCTAAGCACCACCCATGGAAACCCCTCTGGCACGTGTGGCTCCAGCATTACACGTGGTCAGGAGCTGTCTGCAATGGGAGGCACATGGCAGTGGAATGTTGCTGGGAACTCTTGTGTGATTCAAAGCCTTACTGCAGCATTATTACGGCAATCTTTCAGCATGCTTTCACTCCCCAACCTCTCCCCATTTTAACAAAACAATCCTAAGCCTTTATTAACAACGGGGTTTAATGAAAACCATACATTTCATGATGAGTGTTTGGTCATGCATGGGAGATTTGTTTGGAATCAGGATCACTTCTCTCTAGGAATATGACAGGAGATTAAATCATTAAAAATGTATAGTCTGTAATTAGTTTATCATTGCCAGAATTGCAGGAATATTTTTCAACATAAAACTGATGCCACCAGCAAGAGATGATTTTGAAAGATCAATGTTGCTGAGGTATCAAAAAACAAAGTAATTAGGAGACAGCAGGCACACTGTTCTCCTCTGCAATTTTTTTAATTTTTTTTTTTTTGTAGACACAGACGCATGCATATATGGACATAGATAAAAACTGTGTAACTCACTCCTTATAAATGCAACCAGTGATGGAACAGACTCTATGAGCCACAGAAACACTATTAGTGATTGTCTTAACTGACATGGTGATGTAAGATTATTCTGAAGCCATCTTCCAAGCCTTGAGGATTTATACTAACTGCATAATTCTGGGGAAAGCAGAGAAAGCAAAGCAAACAGGATCTTGGTATTAGTTAATTATGGCACTGCAATATTTTCACCGGAGGCATTTTAGAAATAAACTGCAGTACAGTGATGCTGTTTGTATTGCAATAGTTAAGGTGGTTTCAGACCATAAATTATAAACCTCATTTTTCAGATTTTATGACAGGGCTATAAAGAAGGAACCAGCCCTAGCCAGTTTTCTTTTATGACATAAAAAATTAGCTATTTGAAAGCTATACATTTATGCATGAGTTCAATGCCTTCAAATGCTTTTTCCCCTCCCACACTCTTTCCAGCATGGACAAAGCCATGGCCACATCTGATGGCCATTGTCCTCTTCCTCCATACTGTGCCCTAGTCCCTCAGATGTATTGCCACTTAAAATCAGATTCTTTTGTTTTCCAGAGGGAATTATCAACCTTATGTGAGTTAGCATCCCTGTACAACTCTTTGTATGTATTTAGTAAGGAAATATTAAAGCTGTCATTTTCAATATGAGGTTCACAGACCCCTGGGGGACTAATTTAAAGGGGTCTGGAAAAGATAATTAAGAAAAGTCAGTCTACTGTCAGTAGGCTTAAACTCATTGAAAAAGGGCTGACATTTCATCAGGAAAATGACTAGGAGACTCACAAATTAAAAAAAAAAAAAAAAACCAAAAAAAAAAAAAACCCCAAAAACAAAACAAAACAAAACAAAAAAAAAAAACAAAACAACCAACCAACCAACCAAACTTCACTGAAATACTAGATTTCTTTTTCCAAGGAGAATATGAATTTAAAGCAGCACAGAGGGTTGATGTCAGCTTCCAGTGCAGAATTTCACTGCAAAGCAGATGTCAGCCCTAGGCTCAGAGCTCACATGCAGCACTTAAAGCAGCAAATGCCAGCTCTTCCTGTGAACAGAGCAGGGAATTCCCACCACATCCATGGCTCTGCAGTGAGGCCACCACCTCCCCAAGCTGCCACTGAGCCTCCACCTCAAGTGGAGGCAAACACGCCAGCTCCACGCCCTTCTGAATTGAAATGGACTTACTTTCTAGATCTTGATTTTTTTGGAATTGTGAACCAGAGGAAGAAAATGTCCACCATTTTTAATAGAAAAAACAGATTGTCCTTGCCTCAACTGGTCAGTTCTTTGTCCCTTCTGACTGTGGTGAGACAGGCTACCTGGCAGGCATCTTCCTCTTTTTAGAGACCTATTTCTACAAGACAGCAGGGTATTTACACAGACATATACCAGTAGGGCCAGGAGCAAAGAACAAGCTGTTCCTGGACTAACAATTACCTTGATGCTTGTGGGCTTGACTTTTGGGAACTGAGGAAGCCACCATGTATTGACCTGAAACTATCCAGAGCCATGTGGACACAAATGGGACACTGGACCCTAAGTCACTTAATATACGTTTTTAATATACTTCCCTCTGCTCATTATTATTTCCAAATTGCTTTATGCAAGCAAGTCTTTCAGCATACAGATTGGTTTTACACATGCTTCTCAGGTAACAGGGAAAATACAATCATTTCACATGACCATTCATTCACATGGCACCGACACTTTCTAGGTGTGCAAACATCCTCATTTTATGAATTATATATATTATGTATATATAAATGAGAGAGAATGCAGAGGAAAATCACTTATCAGATATTAGTCACAACTTCTTGAAAGGGAGATAATATTTCTGTTGAAGCGCGCTTTAAGTACTTTAAATTGAGATACTGAAACCTCTTCAACATCATTAACCTGGATTGAAAATAATCAATAAATAATCATTTTGCATGTAAGTAGGAAAGACAAATGTCTGAAACATTAATTGTGAAACCCCTTCTGTACTAATGGTTGCCATAACCTAGGGGATCGATTCCATTATGGATATTTACACAGTGACCTATTAGGAATACACGGAAGTATCATTTTTTACATTGATTATCCATCCTTAAAACAGATAGTAATGTATACTTAAATGCTTGGATTGCAAAAATAATTTTTAACCTTTGTGATGTACTCTTTGTTGAAGAGGAAATCGTTTAGATATCACGGTATGAAGAACACAAATTCAATTTATGTCTTAAGAAGAGAGGACAACTATGAATGCACGTAAGAAAAAAATCTCTGATTTGTAATATTTACCTTGACCACAAATGGTTTTTATCTGAACCCAAGCAAACTATGCAGACATTGCTTGGGCATCATAAAATAAATCCATATTGAACTTTCACAAATTCTATCGCCTTTGGAAAATTCCTAAAGCAAAACTCCCCTTCTGAATAGCTCCAGTACAAACCAGTATAAATTCTAATCCGTATGGCCTGATGCTGGATGCAGAACATTTTAATTTGACAACCCTGTCCTGTGTCAAGTTTCCACAGTAAATAGCAGAACTAATGGGGAGGCAACTGCAAATCCAGCCATGAGCTCACAAGCAGCCCAAAGGTTACACCTGAGGGAGAACCCTCCAGCCACTGCTGTCTGCACCCCAGGGCATGGCACCTGCCCTTCTGGCATGGGGCAGGGCCATCGTGACACCAAGGAAAGGAATAACCTCCTCTTTGTGCCCCAAAGGAGAATAAGCCCATGGGTTACCAGGCTAGCTGGGAATGAGCAGCTGGAAATGGAAGCAAGGCTGTTATCAAGGCTCCGAGTGAGTCAAAGGCTGCTGCAAAGCTGATGCCCCCTGTCTAGGGAAGGCAGGGGAGGTGAAAGGCTGTAGTCACATCGAGAGGACAAACACTTGTCACTGATGATGGTCACTACTATCTGGAGAAAATGGAGATAGCTTAACCTGGGACAGCAGCTTCTTTGTAAAAGTGAGGTCTGGTCATCTTCAGGTTTGTTTGACAGCCAAAGAGAAGAAATGGCTTCTTTTATTTGGGTCTGTGTGGGGTTCATCCCAGAAAAGAAGGGAAAAATAAACTACAGCCTCCTAGTATATTTAAAACAAGCTGTCACTAAGTTAACCAAGCCCCAAAGAAGGCACGTAATACCTGCTCTTAGCAAACTCACTTACTGATTATCAGATCAATTTAGTGATTCAGTGAAGTGCCTGTCATCCCTCAAAGCTGTTACCACACCTGTCAACAAAACCAGGCACTGACTCCTCTCTTAAGGACATAACATGTGTCAAATTGAAGGTCCTATTCAAATCACAGCTTCCTGCCAGTTCTGATCTCCTCCTCCATCTTTCATGCCATAATCTTCTTAAAATGAAGAAAACCCACTGGCTGTGAAAGTGCTGAATTTTCCACCTGCCAGTGAAGCCGGTGGTGGCACAGCGGGGACAGCAACGGCCCTGCAATGAAGCGCCCGTCAATAATAGCAGGCAGAGGTACAAACAATTCCTCTCAGGCACTCAGAGGGCAGCCACTGATCTTTACAGCCTTTATCATAAAAATTATTTTTTGTTAATGTTGTAAGATAAATAGGTTGCTTTCAACAAAAACTTCTGCCTGGCTAGAGATGGCACATACATGTGGTGCAGCCAGGGAAGGGATACTGTCCTGTTGAATGTCTCCTTGCCTTCACAGCAGATGTCATCAAAATTAAAATTTCTAGTCCATTTCAATTCATCCAACACACATGCAGTTGGGGAAATCTGGTGAGTACACTCAGAGGAGCAGACCTAAATCTCTTGTCATACTTATCTACAGGTTACTTATTTGCATGGGCATTATTTCAACCCAATAATGTACACATTATTTCTGTGTCCTGGGATGTGCATTACAATCCCACAAATAGTTCTCTGCAATGAGAAAAGATGTGGACCAGCAGGAAACATTAACAGAAAGAAGCATCATCATGTTTAACCCAGCAACAATTTGGCACTATTAGAGCCTATGCACAATCTCAATCTACAAAAGCAAAACCTCAGCTGTGCCCAGCTCCTGTTCCTCCCCTGTCCATGAGGTCAGCAGAGCCAGCATCAGGGAAGCTCTAAATTCAAAATAACTCTTGCAGAAAACTCCCTGCCACTGTGAGCACTGCAAACTCTTAAACCTGTTCAGTATGAGGCCCCATTTTAATCTTCTCAGCATCCTTTCTTTTTAAAGCATAAGCAGATTAAGCTCACTAGGCATCTTTCTTCAGCAATCACCATAGATGCATTAAAATACAGCAAATGAAGAAGGTCCACTAAGGCTGTAATTAATGCATTATTCAAATCCCAGATTGCTATAACTTTACAGGAGTAAAACAATGAATCTAAGAACAGACTTTAAATACTGTTTCAAGGATAAAGTACTGATGTATCGATCTTATGAGTGCCATTATCAGATGGCTATCTCTGGGTGTCAGGTGAATCCATTCACTGCTAGAAAGACTCACCAGGTTGTCAAGGCCTGACAATTATCCTTACTAATTATTTCTCTCGTACTGCCTTTTTCAGTTCCAGTTTCTGACTACTGCCAAATTATTCCTTGTAGTGTTTCCAGAATACTTTTCACTGCTACCTCACTTAAGGATGATGGGAAAACATCTGAAATAACTCTGCTAACATTGCAGCAATATTATGTCAGAGATCATGCGTGGCAAGTGTTAAGCAAACCAAAATGGTTTATTAGGAAGCTTTCTTTGAAATGAGAGCTTGCTTCTTTTCTACAGAAAACATTAATTTCTTCTGACATCGTCTCATGAGAGCTTTCATATATTTCATATTTCTTTTCTTTAAAATGGACCAACACAACAGCCATTTGAGCTGCAAGAATCCAGAAACTGATGCCTTCAGTTTCTTGAAAGACTAACTTGTAACACTGTAATCCCATACCCTGGAAATAGAGCATTCGCTTCCAGGGGACACACAGCTCAATGCACACGTTCACAATGCTACAAAAAGAACAGAAAAGAAATATATTATCAGAAGCAACATAAGGAATATACATTTTCAGACTTGACCAACTTGGGTCTTGGTCTTGCTACTGCTAAACTGTCTGATAAATCACCATAAGGTTCAGTGGGAGGGCTACCAGGCTTTCAGAAATGGTATTCCAGCAACAACAGCCTGTAGCTTCCAGCATCACTGAGTAAAGAGCTCATGCTTTAACATCAGTGACTGGTATGTACGAAGGTATCTACTTCAGGTATTTGCATTTTTCCTAGTTAAAAAGGGAGCAAGAGGAATATTATTAGATGAGGTTGAAGAGAAGGACACAACTAGATGGGTGACTCAATTTATGTTCGGGAAATACTGAGTTTTACTTTTACTCTCTTGAAATTTTATCTTTTGAATGTAGGTCATTTAAGTGAGTGCTCACATTCCTGCCTCCCAAACACAATGAGAGCTCTCAAGCAAAGAATTTCAAATGAACCTTTTTCAAAATCGTCCTGTTACTGCATATCTCCTATTTTGAACTGGATGTAATGACAATTCTTTTTCTTAAGAGAAATTATGGTCCTGTCTGGAGCATGCCACCTCAGGATCAAATGTGTAACTCAACTCCCAGCAAGCCACCCCCTCCCTCAAGTGCACTAACCCGCCCTAGGAGGACACAGACCACAGAGAAAGGAGCATAGAATTTCACACTCAACCAAAGCTGATGAGAAATGAAGTAAAAGAGGCTTTCCTCTTCTTTTCAAATGAATTTTGTAATTTTGACTACTCATCTGAGGGTAGTTTTGCATTAAAAAAAGTTAACCTTCTATTCTTTGAAGACCCCTTGAGCACTGCATGCAGGCATTGAGTATTGAATTTATCTTATTTGTAGGCACTGCTGCCCTGAAGAAATGGAAGGGCTTTATGTAGGTATAAAAATTAACAAAAATCACCCTTACAGTGATCTGGTTAAGGTAAAGAGCAAACACAAGCACTATTGCAGTTCTGAACTTCAAAACACAGAAAGCAGTAAAAATGTATATAAGGGCAAAAAATACAAAATTAAAGAAATTTCATCCATTTATGGCACAACCAAATCGCGAAGATATCTTTTCCCCTTTCATAACAAATGTGTGAGAGATGTTGTACTAATGCATGTCTTTATTTCTCAAATTACATTCACCACTTGTGGTGAGCAAGTTTGCTTCTCCACCCTGCATTTGGTCCTTAAGAGTCTGTAAAAAAGTCTGCAAAAAAGTGAAATCTGCCCCCAATCCCAGAAAAGAATGATTCATCCCTAATTTAGCAGGGAAACACTCTCAATCTTCTTTTCCTGGACAATTAACAATCCCATCTGGAGAAACTAATGCTCTTTTGGCAGAGCAGGTACCATTTTCTGTGCTTGAAGAAACCATTAACAAACTGTTGGCCCACTGTAGGGGGGAAAGCTCTTTCCCACCTGGTAATGGTGTTTCTAGCTCTGGTGGGAAGTCTGAATTTGAATTTCTTACACAGTGTAGATCAGAGCTATGTTTTATTAAAAAAACCTTTCTGAATGGTCAATGACCAACAATAGCCAAGTGTCTTTGTGGGATATGCTAACAAAGGCAGTGAACACTGAGAGTAGCTGCAAGCATTTCCTATAAATACCAGCCCACTTTGCCTCCTGTCTGAAGGCAGAGGATAAAGGAAAGCCCCTTCTGCAGACAGCCAGCCTAGATGGGACAGTGACAGAAAAGGGCATTACTGGCCTTTCATAGAATGTGATGGAAAGCCCAACTATTTAGAGAAAAAAGAATGTTTCTTATTAAGCCACATAGAGAAACAGGAAGCAAGAAGACACATATTCAGGGATACAAATGTTTTCACCAAATTGTTTTTTCTTTATGGAAAGACGAGAGTCTCAAAGCATGAGCAAACACATACTTTTTTTTCTTGTTTTCAGCTACTTGATTTTTGTTTCATTTCCACCAGACAGTAAATTCTAGCTGTATTTTAGATCCTTTTTCAACTTTAGTTAACCTTCCCATCCTGTCTGGAAATACAATGCCTTTGAACTGGGAAAATAACAAGGATTATGCTCAGATTGCTGCACCCCAGACAGGAATTCCTCTGGGGCAGGTCCTGTACGAAACCAGCAAAGAGATTCTTTATCCCAAAGAGCATTTATATTCAATATAAGAAACTGCAGAGGGATTCGGGTGGAAGGGCAAGAAGGTAACTATGATACTACTGATCAGCACAGTCCACAATGAATATATTTCACAGCCTGTTCCCCCTTAGAATTAAAAAGCCTTTTGGTGACCTGCATTGGAAAATCAATTCTAATGAAAAACCTTTCTGGATACACAAATAACCAGACAAGAAGATGCATCTTCCTTTCTGGTTCACACAAGCTTTTGGTTGTCATCCCTTACAATGCAGTTCTTTAACACGTGATAAAATGATAAAAAAGAAGTGTCTGAATAAATATACACAAATGTCTCACAGCAAAAAACATGTCTGACATAATTTATTCTCTTGGCACAAAATTATAGTAACTGTTTAGAATTCTTCAGGAAAAAAAAACCCCAAACAAAACCCAAAAGAAGTAAAATGCAATCAGTAAAGCACCAGTATAATAGATAATTTAAATAATTTCCTCCTTGCTGCCTTAAATCATGATTAACATTAGTGAAATCTATTCTGATTGTTTGAGTCCCAGTGAAATGGCTTCCACGGGAAATACTCTCTGACAGTTACCAATCAGCCCATTAACCATATTAAGGTTTTGTTTTAAGATATTTGTACAATCTTTCTTTTATCCCTCACACCCCTAAATATTATCCCTCTTTGTTATTTCCAGAGGGCCTATTGGGATAATCATGAAGGGTCACACATCTCCATGGGAAGACATCTACAAGACTGTTGGACTTGCCCAACAGAAAGGGGCTGTGCTGAGCACTTACCAAGCCTCACATGTTCTTCCTAACCAACATGCCAGGATCCTCATGGGCAGCCAGCCTGGCACAGCATGGAGTGTGCCCCTGTTCTAGTGCTCAGAGCCCACAGCTCAGACACACCTGAGGGACCTGCAGCTCCTGTCCATGCAAGCCTCACACGTTTCATGGCTGTGCACTGCAAGCTGAAAAAATTGCCTTCTGGCATTTAAGTTCCCAAACTTCAAAAACTATGAGTAATTCTTGAAAACTTGGCTCTCTGTTTAAGATTGAAGTGGCCATCTCTACTGAGAGTAATCAAACAGCCCCTTTAATAGTTGCAGGAGCAAGTTTCTTTTGCAGCATTGCTGAAGCCCCCTTTTCTACCCACATTAAGTGCTTCTGTCCAAGATGTGTTTGATGCTGAGGTTCAGCTGACTCCTCACCTCACCTCACCTCACCTCTAACCCAGGTTAAAAAGCTTCAGTGCACAGCCTCCCTACCTGCACTGACCTCTCACAATCACTGCTGGGGAAAGGAAGTTGACATGATTGTGTAAGAGAACAGTTCATGCTAAACATTCTTTCAACTCGACCAAAGTCCTGGCTGCTCATTACAGTCAGGGCCAAATGAAGCCACCTCCTCATAATGAACCCCTTTTCCTTGAGGAAGACTGCTAGACACTCTCACATGGCAGATACCTAACATGCTGAAACAGCAGAAATAGCTATCACCTGCTGTCTTCTTCCTTTTCCTCCCATAATAAAGTAACTTTTCCAGAAGAACAGAATTTAGTAAGTTCCTCTACCTATTTTTCCTCCTTTTTTCATCATACTGAGTGGCCAGAGCAAATGCCAGTAAATCCAGTGGACTAAGTACACAGGAAGCTCAGCATGCAGAGCTCACCTTTACAGCTGGGGAGAGACAGTCCCATTTTTCTAACTCAGACAATCCTACATTTCAAGTAACAATCCTATTGAATCTGCTACCTTTCATTAAAGTAGCTCTTACAACTCTGTAAAATCCTCCAACCTTTGTATTGATTTTTTCTCCTATTCAAAATAACTCTCCTTTACAACAAGAGCTGGCTGTCAGCCTCTTATCTCTTATTTTCACCCCATCTGATCCTCCTTCTCCTTGTCAGTCTTTTCAGAGTCCAATTAATCATGTAGAAAATCAGGGACTTATGTTAAGAAGAATGTAGAACTCTTAGCTCATCATTAACATACTGTAATTGCAGTGTAGTGCTACTGCCTCTGACCTTTTCAACAAGTCAGTGGAAATCCTTTGGGGTAAGCAGGACATTCCCAGCTACAATGAAAAGGGTTATCTCTGATCCATGCTACTGGATAGTTACTTCAAAATAAAACTCTGGATGCATTGTAACATTTGTTATTCAGTCTAGAAATTACTGGGGCCTGGCAGACAGCAGGAAGATGCAGCCATAAAACCAAACTGCTGCTCTAGTCCTAAATTTTGTCTTAGTCTCTAACGAACAGCCCCATGATACACTAACCCCTCCACTAAACATATTTAATTTCAGACCATCCTCTCCCGTTTCTTCTTAATTATCATGGGACATTCAGAGAAAAGATCAGCCAGATGGAGACTAAATATTTCACTACTATAAGATGGAGCATTCTGCACTAAAATGGAACCTTGATTACAATAAAGTCATTAATTAAAGTCTCAACTGACTCTCCTGAAAGTATATGGGAGTCACTAAAGACAACTGAGAGGAGGCAGTGCAGCAGCTACACTAAGGAAAATAAAACAGTAAACCAGACAGTGATAAGATGATGTTTAATTTCCACTACTCACAGTGAAACAAGGCAGAAACTCAGTGATGTGTTCAATATATCCATCCATTTTATGTTTTCAAAATGATGACACACTGCTTTCCTGACAATGAGAAACTTGAACAAGATTTAAAAGAAGTGAAGAGCAAAAAGGAGTAAAGCCTAGAGACTCGGAATAAAATCTTACTTTACTGGAGATAAGACAGAGATGTAGATTTGGCTTTTTAGATAAGACAGAGACACAGATGTGGCTTTTTAGCACATTGTATGTTTAGAGTATTTTATGGCTATCTGGACCCTTGAAGACTGTGGGGAAAGGGGAGAGAGAAGACTGTAAGATAACCAAAAAACCCCTCATGCTAAGTGTCATTTTGAAGAAAAAGGAATTAAATGTGAAAATCCCCAAGCCATTTCCTTGTCTGAATGATTAAGTCAGAGGCGCTGTAAGAAATGCAGACGGAATAAGCAGAGCATGCTAAATTCCCTGGACACTCTACAGCACAGACATGAGTATGGAGCCAAATCCTCACCCAGAGTTTCACCAGCACATCTCCCATCAAAGTTACTGGGAGCTCTAAGTATCCCTTTATAAGTGTGGATTTGGTCCTTAGAGAGAACATTACACTAAAATTACTTCAGATAGTCATAGTATCTCACTGTGATATATTCCCAGTGGTCTTCTTTAGGTCCCCCTATAATTTTCTGACTTCTACTTTGCTACATCCTGCCAGATGGAGGTATGGAAATCTGAAGAGCAACAAGTAAACAAAATATAAGGAGATAAACCCATCACTGGCTCCCTGCTTCACAATTAATCTTTACTTGTGCTTGAAATCAGCACCAGAGATCTTTGCAAAATTACAGTTACCAGATATGCTGGATGCCAGAAATAATAAACCCAGCTGCAATACAGGGTGTTAGTTCTCTCCTGTATAGGAAGAGAACATGCTGTGGTATGTTCATAATTTAATGTCCTAGAGTGTGTGCAAATCTAAACAGACTCACAGCTGCACCAAGAGTAAAATTACAGAACAGAAATGGTCCCATTTCTAACATTACAAAGTAAATATTCCCTGCCATTCACAGGTGGACAGAAGTCTGGATATATACTGTAGGTGATTCCCGGTGTGACAGAAAGACTTAATATTCAGGATATAACAAAAAAAGCCACAACCTAGTAAACTGAGTAACTAATCTCAGTTTATTCCCTGTAGCAAAGCTTTTTGTGCACAGAATAGTACTCATTTCTTTTACTTTTATGACACTGATTGTCATCTGCCTGTGATAATACAAACTATCAGAATTTAAGTAATATAATGAGAGGTAGAACAGCACACAATGATAAACTCTGGCAAGGTTATCTGAGCATTCAAATTAGAGCAACCAATTGTAGATCTGGACCACACAGATGTCAGCATGTAGATTCAAAGAGAAAAGGAAGAAAATCAAAGAAGTAGCAAGAACAAAGACACCATTAGAACATAGAAAGTCTTCTAAGAAACACACTTGAAGAGCAGCAAGAATTGTTAATGCAAATTATTTTGTAATAATAACTTAATAAAGTGAATACATAGACATAATGTAAAAGGTTGTTAATTGACATAAGAGGGTGTCAGCTTTTCATTTTCTGCCGGGAAGGTTTGTGAAGGTGGTGGTTTTTTTGGTTGTTTTGTTTGGCTGGTTGTTTTGTTCGGTTGTGGGGGGTTTTTTGGGTCTTTATTTTTTTTTATTTTTTGTTTTGGTTTTTGTAATTAATGGAAAAGAACTTGAGATTTCCAACAACATGCATGTTGGTACTTGTGGGTATAAAATCACATTGCTCTTTCAGAAGCAATTTAGCCTAAACAGTGCAAGTCTGCTCATGTAAGAGTAAAAGGATGAGGTCTCTATGGCATATTGCAGTATGGTCCTTGGAATAAGATACTCATTTACTAAATAAATTACTGTATAGTACTGTATAATGGCGTTCACATTATAACTGACAATTAGCACCATTAAAGAGAACGCTCATAAACAGCCAAAGCTCACATCAAATTAACACAGCCATGATTAAAATCACTCTTCTGATTTCTGCTCTTCACAAAAATAAGCGGCATTTTGCATAAAAATTACTACCAGGCAGCTAAGGAAAAAAAAAAATAACCCCACGGTTCTGCTGGGATGGTGGTATCTCACTCCAGCAGCACACAGAGCACTGCCACGTCAGCTCCTCACTTGCTATGAAATATTAAGCATTGGGTTTCTCTCGGAGCAGCCAGCCAGCACAGCACCCTGCCTGCTGCTGGGAACCAGTTTGGTGGCACGGGAGATTAAAGTGCTGCAATTACTCCTCTTGGCTCTAATGAGGGAAACCCGGGTTCTCTCCTGGCCTGAGGGAAGCTCATCTTCTTTATTTTAATTTTGTCACTTTTCCACTTAAGTGGTTTCTAGCATTTGCATGTCCACTTATATTGCTGCGGTTTCAGAAAGAAAAAAATAACCTGAGGAATTATAGTGGAGAAGAACAATAACAAAATACAAAGGAGTCAGCAATTCATTAAAATTTAGAAAATGTAACATTAAAAACTTTTCTTAACTCTAAGAAAAAAAAAAAAAAGAGAGCCTTTTTCAAAACAGAGCCCATGTCCTCATTAGGATTCACACACCACTCACACAGCAATACACTAATGGTATCACTTTAATGCAGCATCACAGCACTACTTCCTGGCTTCACCCAGATATTGCTTGTAAAGTGGCAAGAAAGAGGGGAAAAAGAAGTTTCTAGTGAATGTTGGCCAGGTCTGGTATCAGTCTGGATGTACATGGAAGTTTGAAGCACATGGACATCTCTGATCATGAATGCTGCTTCAGAGAAAGCCAAACTCATAATGGCCTCATAAAGATCAAGTATCACTAAGGAAAATCTAGTCAATAAATAAGCAATGAAGACCACATAATGAAAGAATACCATTACATGTGCCATAGTTTAAAAAGAAGTCACAATATGCTACATTAAAGTAGTGCAAGATAATACGTCTTTGATCCAACATGCCTTTAAAGCAGGAAACAAAAGGATGTTCTCATATATCTTACTAACTAATTTAACATATAAATCATAAAAAAATATAATCCAGATGGGCTTCAGTGAAGGAAAACAATTAACGTAGACAGCCTTACCATCTGACACATTAGTTGTAATAATAAAGACCAAACAACATGGTCAAACAATAATGCTCTGTATTAGATCTGACATTTCTAATTAGTTTCTGTATCCTCTTCAAGAAAAAAAGACTACCAGCAAGCACTTTTTTCCCAGAGGAAAAAACTTCTAAACTTAATGTGCACAGACCTCATTCTATGGATGAAGCTGATCTGTCTGTGTTCCCCTGGGATGTGCTTTGGAACTAATGGGTTTTGCATAGTCCACATCTGGTTGCAAAATAAAGACTTAGAAAACATTTCCTTTCAGCTGCCTTGCCACTGTAACTGCTGCAGACCTGGAATGTCAATACCTGCACACTGCTGTAAGCTTTTCCTGCATTCATGGGCTCAGAATAACCAGAATGATTTAGGCTTTGCTTTCTGTAGGATAGAATTTTGGTTTATCCTTTCTACAGCCTCCCTAGAAATGCTACTTCTCAAATGAAGTAGAGTGTTTTTGGCACAGACTTCCCAGCATCAGGCAATTGGGGTTGCATCAGACAGTTGCAAGCTGCACCACAATTAGCATTACAAATTAAAAGCCCCACTGAGAATACATGTACAGTTGCTGTTTGAGAAGTCTAATCCCAACTATTTAGACTGGTTTTGCATCTATCAGCAATAAAAACTCAATTTTATCACCTTAGACCTACTGGACCCTCCAAAACCCACCCATAGCAATCCTTTGCAGCATGTGATTGAAAATCAGAATTCTTGTGTAGGAGGTAGACAGCATCACAACAGGGAAAGGCTTGATCTGGAAACTGTTCTTCCTTTACGGAAAAAAAAAAAAAAAAAAAAAAAAAAAAAAAAAAAAAAAAGTAAAGGAATGGCTGTGGGAATTCTACTAATGTCATCATATCAAGGAAGGCCAGAGGCCAGAGGTCCATGTCATTGCAACAAACACAAATCACTTAGAAATTATTAGGATTAACACTAAACCTATCTGATCCAGCAACTTTTCTCAGCATTCATAAACAAGCAAAAATAACATAAACATAAATTCCTAAAGGCAGTCAAGGCAGTCTCCCCCCACTTTTCAAGTTAATATTCTAAACAACTGAAATGAAGAATATTTACACTGTAAGAAAATTGTTTCTTAGAAACTTGCTTATTTCCACAGTACAAGAGCTTCCATTCATCAAGACACAATCAAATAGCCTTGGAATCCTAAGAAAGAGTTTCTGAAGTAGAAATATTATTTTTGACACAAACAAGAAGGCCTAGGATTTTTCAGCCCTCCACGTCCCCAAATTTCAGAAGAGGAGTTGACTGGCTCTGTACATTTCCTGAGTTTTACAAACACCTGAGTTTTACATCTTCCTGAGGTTTACAAACACCAGTATTGCCAACTGAGACAGAAGGGCAGCATGGCAGTGTTTGAGCCTTTGCTCCATCTGCTCAGGGGTGGCCCCTTGTGAGAAATCACAGCTACATCAAGGAGATGATAATGGAAAAGCTCATTAAAAAGAAGACAAAAATAAAATCGTTGCCTCTCAGAAAATCTAACATACAGGTACACACTTGGGATACAAAAACCAGCTTCTAATTCTTGTGTGATGGGGCAGTTTGAACAGGCAGGTGAAAATTGGAGGTTTTGATAATGCACCAGAGTCTACGACAACCTCCCTTTGAGCTTTGGAAGCCTCTTCCCACCTCCTGATAAACGTGACTTGGCTACAGCCACATGTGATGAATTATGGCAAGCTGGGGGGTGAATCAAGTCCCAAGACCACCACTTCTGCTCACCCATGAATTTTCTGGGAAAGCAAGAGCAGCTCAGGAACCACGTGCCACACTTGGGAACCGCATACCTACTTACCCACAGGCAAAGGTAATCCCAGATAACCTCTTGTTATTTCACCATGCAAAACCTTGACTATCGAGTGAAAACTATCAACAAACTCTGTTGACACAGAAAACACTGCAGTGACGAAAGAGCGACCTGGGGCTACTGCTCACAAGCCAAGATCCAACTGCACCCAGCTCCCTGAGAGTGCCTGCACTCAGGGCCCTCCAAAGGCACATCCCTGCAGTCACTGCACTGCACACAGGTGCCTGGCCCTGGCTCTGAGCCCATCTGAAGCCATGTACTTGCAGTCACTGCACACAGGTGCCTGGCCCTGGCTCTGAGCCCATCTGAAGCCATGTCCCCACAGTCACTGCACACAGGTGCCTGGCCCTGGCTCTGAGCTCATCTGAAGCCATGTCCCTGCAGTCACTGCACACAGGTGCCTGGCCCTGGCTCTGAGCAGGGCTGTGTTCCCAGGGCGCTGTGCCCGAGGCTGTCCCTCACTCCTGGGATAGCTGGGCCGCTCTTGGCTGGGGCTGGCTTGGGCCCAGCTGGCTCCAGCACAGGCAGAGCAAACACAGAGCTGTTGGCACAGATCTATGGAGAGGAACTGTTAGTGCCAGGCAGGGGACAGCAGCTGAACCCAGGTAGAGATCAGGTCCTGTGTGTGGGCAAGGAGGCAATTGCGATGACAGACAGCGGTCTCAGCACGATGGCTCCCAAACTGCTGCTATTTGTTTGTAAGCGTCATGGGAAAGGAAAAGTTTGGAGGACAACAAGGTCACTCAGCAGATATTTGTAAGCAGATCCTCCCACACACGGAAAGCTTATGGGACAAATGAGAAAAGTGGCTGTTTGCAACTTAACCCATGGGACATGAGAGCTGGCAAGGCCAGCAAAGCAGAGCTTGGAGCTGACATTGCAGAAGCACATGAGAGATGATGGATAGAGTGCTGTGAGGGCCGGAAGGGCCTGCAAAGTGATATGTTCACTGAAAGAAACATTGCCTTATTTCACAGTTGCCTCGGACTACAGCAACACATTCTGATTTTGTTTTCTCTGAGAACACAAGCACATGTCTTTCCACTCACCTCAACGGGGAACCTCTTGCCGTTGATGCTGTGTTCAGAGCCAGCTGATCCGTTGCTTTGACCCCAGTGAAACTCCACTTTCTCTGCCTTGAATCTGCCCGGTAACCCGGCACCACTGACAAAATAATCGTCCTTCAACAGGATAGCAACTGCACACACAGAACAACAAGAAAGAAACTCAGCATAGTTCTTCTGAAACACAGTTTTTGCTCATTATATCAGAATACTTTTCCTAATGCATGTAAAATGTCGGGTCATCATTTTCCTCTTTAGAGGGATTGTTAAAAATCAGGTCTGCAAGTAATGTTGGCTAATTCTGGAAATGATTATGAAGTTACACAGACTACAGAAAATCCCAAAGTCCAAATTTCTCAAGGACATTTTGCCATCCTTATTGGATTTTCATTAATTCTAAATGGAAACTACGTCGAAACCTGTTTAATGTGGTTCCAGAGGGTAATGGCTGACCATGGTCCTGCCCTTATAAAACCCTCACGGTCTGCAGATCACAAGTTAAGAAAAGAATGGGTCACCTGTTTTTTGGATTTCCTCTTTTTTGTTGTGGGGACCCCTGTGCCCTGTCCCACCTCTACTGCTGGACATGCTGGGTGCTTTCCTTAGCCTCCCTGCTCCTCCTCTCTGTAAAATCAGGAGAGTCACAATAACATTCTTGAGACCCAGTCATGAGACATCCTCCATAAGAACTGGGTTTTATTACAGTAACTCTGATATTATTATTACCTGATTCAATGAGGGTCAGAAAGATCTTCTTTGTATTCTCTTTTCACTTCCAAAAGCCTTTGTATTTTATGTAACAATAAAAGCTGTGGGTCCAGACAGAGGGCAGAATCGTATGGTGGAAGCTGGTACATGTTACAGGGGAGGCCTGTGGTCCAACCAAGAACTGATTCCAGCTTTCCAAAAATTCCTTTCTGCTACTCTCACTATAATATCCCTTTCCTTTCCAGCATATCCTGGTTTTAATACATGCCATTCCTAAAAACTGCTCCCTGCAAAATTATTTTTTCTCATCCTTCACAAAAACAGAACTAAAATTTGAATATTGTTTCTGTAAAAGTCATTGCAGACCAGTGCTTGCTGTGCCTAGAATCCTGTGATTTAAGTTGAGGGCTTGACTTTGGAGATTTTTTTCTTTTTTAATGGAAATAGCAAAACCCACAAGGATTTCTCTGTGTTCTTAAGCCAACTGTGTGTCATCACAACAGGAACATTAATATAAATCCGATTTCTTTATGTAAGAAGGAAGATTTTATTTACTGCTGAAAAAAAACAAAAGAAAGCTACTTGTGAAATAAAAGTTATTTCTCTGTTGGTGATACAGTGCAGGCTCTGCTGCAGCAGGCTTTGTGCCCTCCCCTGACAGGGACCTACACCAACATCATCTCAGGTGCAATTTTTCCACAGAGCTCAAAGTTAAACGGTTTGTGTCAAAACCATCCTAATGTTAAATTGCATGAGATGTTCGGGTGTTTCTAAACTGTGCCAGCAAAATCATGGGGCTGTTTTCTTCCATGATTTCTGCTTCTTTTTGCACTCTCTTTGCATCCAAGTGCTTTGTGTAGGAGGATGGGTGGTGCAGAAGTGCCTATAGGATACTGCGAGTGTCCGCTAGGGTACTGCTGGTAGTCTGTCTGCTTACACCAAATCCCTGAAACATAAGTGACTGAAAGCACCACTGCTCTCTACTTCCCTTAAAAAATTCTCAATGAGCTCAGCAGTATTTTAAATGGTGAAAAATCTCATTCAATTAGTTACAAATTCCATAGATGAAATTGTAGGAGATGAGGAATACAGCAAAGCAGATTCACATGCATCTGTTAAAAACCTCTGTGGAAATTCAGTTGCATCTAATAAATATTTGATAGTTCCCAAATAATTTATGGCTCTGTCAGGGGTCATTTTACTTGTTTTAGATGAATAATTAAAAAGGATAATTAGGAGGATGTACAATCTGTAATGTTCATCTAATTGTTCATTTTACAGTATTTCTTACACTGCTGAGCTGTATGACACATGTTCCCATCACCTTCCCAGCTAAGCAGCATCCCCTTACAGCCAGGAGCTTCCCTCCTTTTCCTGTGACCCCAGGTATTCAGTTCTGAAAGAACCAAACATCACTTTACTGGGCTTTGGGAGCCACTGCTTTTATCCCAGGATTTCTGTAGAGTGCAAGGAATCAAGCCCCAAAGCCCACTAATTTAAAACACTATATAATTGAGATTAAAAACCAAAGAAAGTGGTGTGCAGCCACCAGGACCACAAATGTGTAACGTCATTTTCAGGTTCCGGGCTGGTGTTGGATGCCCATCACCTCTGTGGGAGCAGGAATAAACCTGGACTCAAAGAGCTCTTCCCCTGCCCTAGCAGAGCAGCTCTGATGGTCAGGATCAGGCAGAGTGATGCACATTACATGGGATACTAAACAACATTTCTGGCAGAAATTTTACTAAGTTTTTCTGAGCAGAATTCTCCTGATTTTAGAAATTTTTTGTATGAACACAATTAATGCAAATACAACTATGAAATGTGTATATCCTCCAAGTGATCTCTAGCACTTAATACTATGGTCAGCTACTCCAGCTAAGAAATTGAACCCACATTAGTGCCTTTCCCAATGTAATTGTGCACAAAAGCACTTCTGGTCAAGACAGACCTATAAAATCCATTGATATTTTCTGAACGAAACACTGTTTTCTGTACATTGTCTGCTCTTTACCTGATAGAGAGGGGGACACAAAGAAGAAAGAGCAGAACAAATCTAAACAGAATTACCTTTCAGAGCCTAAAAATAACTCATTGTTCAAATATTAAAAAAAAAAATACTAGGTCCTACAGCCATAACAATAACCCAAGCAGCATATTTCCTGCCAGTTAATGAGCATTAAGGTTAAGGGCCTTTAGCTTTCCCAGGGACCTCTGTCTCTTTAAACCACACATTAATTGCTGAGAAATGCCCTCTACATCCATCACCATTTCTTAAACAGTTATTTAGTTTACTGTCTCTGTCAGTCTGCAATATGAAGGTCTTGTGTGGCCATCTGCTGCAAGACTCTGCTGCCAAAATGCATCGCGATTTATGGCACAGTCGGCCTCTATCTTCTACCCACAAGCCAAAACATCCTACTTGGTTTGCTGCTCTACCACTTACCACCTTAAAAATTCATGCCAGGCAAGTTTCTTCAAAAGGTCAGAAAACCAAGAAAAGGAATGGGACTTGATAAAACAAGGGAGGAGTTAGGAGCTCAGGAGAAGAAATCAGGGCTGACAGCAAGGCAAAAAGAGTCTTCACGTTACCAGTAAAAGGCCGTAAGTTACCAGGAAAAGTGACAGTTACTGTTGCTCTGAGAAGCAATAACTTGTCAGCAAAAATCCATACCCCAATGGGTGAGGAAATCAAATATAGCAGCAGTGCTAAAATCACCCAGCAGAGAAGACTGAAGCTTCAGCTTTCATTGCCAACTGCACCAAGAACCAGAAAATCTGCTGACACTTTTCACTTCAACAGAACAAGGTTCTGGCTTGCACCAGCAACAGTGTGGCCAGCAGGACCTGGGCAGTGACTGTCCCCTTGTACTCAGCTCTGGGCTCACTTTTGGGCCCCTCACTACAAGAAGGGCATTGTGGGGCTGGAGTGTGTCCAGAGAAGGCAAGGAAGCTGGGATGGGTCTGGAGCACAAGTTTGATAAGGAACTGCTGAGGGAGCTGGCAGGGCTCAGCCTGGACAAAAGGAGGCTCAGGGGGGATCTTCTTGCTCTCTACAGCTCACTGAAAGGAGGCTGCAGCCAGGCGGGGATCAGTCTCTTCTCCCAGATAACAAGTGATGGGACAAGAAGAAATGGCCTCCAGTGTTGCCAGGGGAGGTTCAGATTGAGTATTAGAATGAATTTCAAAAGGGTTGCCAAGAAGTAGAAGAGGCTGCCCCAGACAGCGCTGGAGCTCCCATCCCTGTAGGTATTTAAGAGATGTGTAGATGTGGCACTTAGGGACATGGTTTAGTGGTGTCCTTGGCAGTGCTGCATTAATGGTTGGAATCAATGTTCTTAAAGGTCTTTTCCAACCTAAATGATTGTATGATTCTAACACGGTTTCCTATTGTATGTGCAGCAATGTTTCTGTTGCATGTACAGGATAGCATTAACATCCTTAGAAGAATAGCACCATCACTTTTTCATGATCTTTCTAATTACATTTATTGCTGATCACCATAAACAGCCTCTCTGACCATAAAGGGCAGGGTGCATAACATGAGTAGATTAATTAAGCACCAAATTTCCATAGCATTCAACCTTGCCTGAACCTCATGCTGCTATCAAGGGCAACCAAGTCAGGATTTCAAAGCAAACAGGAGCACTTCTCAGTGAAGATGGGAAAAACCCCAAGTAATGCAGCAAAACCCCCAGCTATGCTTGGTGGTGGTTTATGTCAACTGGATTTGCTTTGCAGTGAAGGAAAACAGGCTACAGCCTGCCACTCCATTTCATCTGAGGGGCAATAACTCCTGCTAAGATCCTGAAATGCTGGGGCTGGACCTGAAGCACTTGCTGGACTCCAGGCCACAGCTCAGACGTGAAGTGCCCTGGAGTTGATGGGTGCATCTGAGGTCACACTGTGTGTACAGCTGAGCCACCAGCTCCAGAGCAGGTACATGCCCTGGGTCCAGCTAGCCCACCTGTGACAGGGGACATGGCACAGAGAGCACTATAGAGATGCATGTCAGATGTTAATAAAGATAAAAATATACTTCCAATAAATAAAATTGAATTAATTAGTGGTTTAATCCAATTCCCTAAAAATACTTGACCTTGTCAAATGAAGAGGGTGGCCTTATAATTTCTGCTTTTTACGTTTTTAGAATTAAAGAGTAATCAAATGCATGCAGCTTTGCATATAAATCAACCTTGACCTTTCGTTGAACTGTTTTGGTAAAAATAAGCAGTACTCATGCCTGCTCTTTTTTCTCTAAAAGCCAGAACAGACAGAGCAGAAAAGGATTCAGTTCAATGAAGAACACTGTGCTATAATCATACCAGAAAAACATTAATAAGCCCCCACTACTCTGAACAGTTATTGCTCTTTCTTCTCTAAAATCTTCCAATTTCTAAGACTTCCCCTCTCCTTCCCCCTGAGCCCTGCATCTCAGCATTCTTTTGGATTAGGTGTTGCAGCCTCCCAAAGCTGATAATTCAAGGTTACACCTTGAAACTCTTACACTGCCTTTTATTCAGAGGAATAACTGACTACCAAGAGAATTAGTTTAGACTGAGAACAAAAAAAACATCACCAAAAAAAAGCAGCCCTTAAAAAAAACTCCTCAAAATCAATCTGTAGAACTAGCTCTGCAGAGAATGCAGAGGCAGCGGTAGGTGGCTCCTACTGAAAAATTACATTTAAAAAAAAAGACAAAAATACCCAAACAACAGAACAATGAAAATGGAGGAGGGTGGAACATGGCTTGAATTTTTAATTGACTGCAGTCAGGCTATGGAGACAAGCAGAAGAGAACATACCTGTTTTTCCTGTGTTTTTCATCCAAGTCTTGTTTGAAGATTCATTGTCAAAACCATCCAGCTGCAGCTCTTGATACTCATCTCCAACATGGGCCAGGTGGTCGACGATGTCTATGGGGGACTGGTGAGACCCCCCACACTTCTCACTGGACGTCACCCAGTGCTCGGGACCATAGGTACCTGTGAAAAAGCACCAATGTCAACATCCCAGTGGCTCCACAGTGCTGGGGAACTGTTTAAGTGTGAGGATGAAGACTGAAGCTCCCCAGGTAACTCCACCACAGTTACAATTCCCACGTCTGAAAGGGGTTAAGACTTTTTAACTTATGAGGAGACTGAAATCCTTTGGCTTTGTGCTATGTTCCAACTTTGCCTCTGGCAGTAATGAACAATGGCCTTTTTTTTAAAAGCAATTATTCTATAAAACTTTCTGCAGTTCCCAAGCTCCTCCCATGCATATGTTATCAATTACCATGTTGATCCAAGAACTTCCCTAAAGTTCCAGCCTTAATATATTACTGTATAGTTTATGCTTTCATTATGGACAAATAATGCAACAGGCACACATTAACTTGTGCTCTTGCAATACTATGCCTAGATAATATGATCTTTATTAATGATCTCATTTCTTTTGGAGGTTTTGAAGCCAGAAAATAATAAAAGAAAGAATTAAACTAAATGTATGTTAGTAAATTTGAAGAAAACAACAATGGAAAAAAAAATTATTCCGGAAGAAGTAAACAAGACAATAACCTCTCAGGAATACACAGTAAATTTATTTTGTCATTATTCTTACCTGAGTTTTGTAGTTTTGATGAACAATTAAAATAATATGGAAAAATGAAAGGTCTGAGGCAAAGACCTTGTCATCCACACCACATACCAGCCCAAGATGTACTAGAACACCAGGGACTCTCAGCACCACTCTTAGGAGGATCTAAACCAAATTTCAAATTTTTCTTATGACCTGCCTCTTCAACCCTTAAGTTGTATTAACAGAGACTGAGAGCTTATCTTCCCATGAGTGCAAACAGTGGTTTAAGCTCCTGAAATAACAGCATAGATTTCTTGTAAAGCACTTGTTGCTCACAGCTCTTGAAGTGCTTTACAGCAGGAATCAGCTACACTATTCTCATGTAAAGACAAAGAAGTTGCTGGCTGAGAAGTGAAGCAACTTGCCCAAGCTCAACTACGAAAACCAAGTTACAACTCAGTAACTCTGCTCTCCTGAGAGTCCTGATGTTACACCTGTGTCACACCTCTGAACTGCAGTCAGGAGGTCTGTTCAGCAGGAAGCCAGCAGGAAATGATGCACCAATGTGCATTTATTACCCTTGCATCTGAGAGGCATATGTATATTCAATTAGTGCCATCCAAACCCAGCAGTTGGGAAGGCCAGTTTCTTTGGCCTCTGGGTTTTAATCTATCTAGTTGCAAAGTGCATTAGTGCTCTCTTCTCGTGAGCTGATGCAGGACATTTAATCAATAGCAAGATTTTGCTATACTCATCACACACAAATGCTGTTTGGTACCTAAATGATAATAAGAAAATTTTACTTTCAAGTACAATTAGGCAAAATTGCAATATAGTTTAAAAATAATTTACATCATCTGCCCAGGTTAAAAATCAGTTTTGTTTATCTCGGAGTTCAACTTATATTGTCAGCAAGAGCTGCTTTCAGTTATTTCCCAATGTACCACAACCAAGGAGAACAGAATTATTAAAACCCCTACATGGGGGAAACCAAATGTCTTCCACTCAAACACAGCTATTTTTCTCCAATCAGGATGCCCTTAGTAATTGGTCTGTAGTGAGTTAATTGGAAATTCAGATTTACTTTACATATAACCTCGCATCTACCCTATGAAATTTGGGAATTTGCTTTAAATATCTAGCACTACACATAATCAAACCCACCAGCTCTCGTTTTCTGGCTTTATAATAAACAAGGGGTGAGCTTTTCAAAAGCACTCTGCTCACAGAGGCTATCGCAGTGGTTTCAGCTGTGCATTCAAAAGGAGCTGTGCACTCCAGTTTTTCTTTTGTAAGTATTCTGGTGTCAATGAGGATTTTTTTCCCTTTTTTTAAGTAGGCAGATTTATTTTAACAGACTGTAGGGTTTCTTCCATGCATCTTGTCACAATTATTTATTTATTTGTTTTAAGTATACCCAGTTCTCAACCTATCTGCAGTGAAAACTGCCTTGTCAAAATGAATAAAATAAGCCATAAGGGTAAACAAACAAACCACCATGTTGAATTAAAACCTCAAGTGACTTAGGTACCTGAATTGACTCTTGCTGAAATGTAGTGTTTCACAGACATTTAAAGGCTTTGTTTCATTTTAAAAAACAAGTTTTCTTTTTTTTTCTTAAATTAATTTAACTTGCTTGAATTAATTTAATAGCAATAAATCTCTTTCGATAAACACAGTAGCTTCACTTGCTTGTAAATCTATAATCTAACAAAATAAAGCCTAGCAGTATCTGCTTTCTTCATGTGACAAGATAAGTTTCCATGCATAAAATGCTTCCATACTTGTGCTGAATTATTAAAGAAAAAAAAAAAATCTAATGCAGTGAAACTCTCAGCAACTCAAAACCTCAACTTAGTGCTGGTGCTGTGACTCCAAGTCCTGACATCACAAATTACAGTCATAAGGCTAAGCTCCGATTTAGAGGTTCAAGACCTGCTAGTTAAAATCAGCCCAAGATTTTATAAGTGCCTAGGCTTGCCATTAATTTCTTTCACAGGTTTTTGATATGTAAATGACTACATGCAATGTGACCTGCACCATTATGGCTGCAGCTTGAGACAGATATAGGGGCCACAACCCCAACATCTCCACTCCCAGCAGCGCAGAACTGGGGCTGCCCCAGCTTTAACAATGACCACAGAAAAGGGAAGGCAGTCCAGGGAGGGGAGAGGAAAACTTTTGAGTTCGAAAGAAAACTAAATAAATTATAGCTCCTACCCAGAAGGGAAAAAAAAAAAAAAAAAAAAAAAAGGCACTCAACAACCTATGAAATGTAATCAAGAATAGTGCAATGTGATTCACAAATTCCCAGGTGGCCACCAGAAGGGTTCAGGCCCAACTGCCTGTTTTTTTCCATGGACATTCAAGTGCACTTTCAATTAAAACTGATCTTCCACTACAGATTTCAAATTAATTCTTCTTCCAAGTGTCTCATGCTCCAGACATCCTTGCTTTGCAAAAAAGCCCTATATCATTAGAGGAGGAAATAGAACACTTTTTCCAAGCTTGCTGATATTGATTACCTATTCCTTCCATCAAAGCACAATTGCCATTCTGCACTGTATAAATCTCTTCAGCGTTAGACACTTTATAAAGTAGTGAGAATTATATCATTAATCATTTGCAGTTACACCTGTCTTACTTTATTGAATTTTTTGTTTTTTAGAACTTTAAATAAATGCTTTTAAATGAAAACATGACACTAAATAAAGACTGTTTCACTTAAACCTAGTTAAAAAAAGAAATCCTGTAATTCTGTGTGTGACATTTACCCATCTGAAACACAGGAACTTATGGCTATTTGTATTTCATTTTTCCAACAGTAAGCATGGTGACTTAAATCAAATAAAATTTCAAATGAATTTGAGTTGGCCTTTTAAGGCTGATAAATAATTCCGTTTTCAGAAACCAAGTTAAGAACCCACACCTGTGTTAACAAATAACACACATTTCCACTGAGAGGGTGGGACAACCTGCAGGCAAAGGTAAAACATCAAGCAGCCCCATTCTAGAGCTGGAATATTTGCTGCAGAGGCAGCACAGAAAGAATGATAACTGATAATGTTCTGCAGGAACTGAAGTCAGAGTCCTGCCTCCAGAAAACCATGGGCTTGGGTCCAACAGCTGGGGCAGGAGGGCTGCACCCACCCCAGGTCACCCAAATGCAAGAGCAGGGTGTGCAGGGGTGGCAGCCAGGTCTCTGTGGACCTGAACTCTCCTCTGCTGAAAGCAGGGACAAAAGGGCTCCCACGGCTGGAAGGAGAGCTTGGGTCAGGGAGCTCAGCAGCACCTGGGGTCTCACACACATTTTCAATCCATCCAGAGATGTTATCACCCATCCTTGTCTGAAATTACCTGACACTTCCTAGATTCTTTTCTCATGCAAAATCATTCTGTCAATGACTGCAGTAACTTTAATAGTTTTTTAATACACTGTCTGCTCCTTAAATATAACCCAAGATTACTTTTTTCTTCTTTTTACTGTACAAAGAAATGAGCAGTCTTCATTAATGAAAAACCATTAAAGTGTTCTGCCAAAATCTAATTAAAGCTTGTATAAAAACTTCCACTTAAAAAAATATCAAATGCATTTGTTTTTCTCACACAGGTTTTGTTTAAAACATCTGTTGTTAAAAACATTGGCATTTCCTTGATTTTGCATAACTTTTTAATTAATGGATCAGCTACTCTGATATAAACTTGTCTGTAACACATAAACCTTTACACAGATATAGTTTAACAGAAATTAGCAAATTTTGAGTAATACGATTTTCATCATCCATTCGTAAAGAAGTAGAAATAGAAACCTTTTTTAAAATTTCACTTATTTTCTAAACATTTTTACAAAAATGTGATTTTAAATCTCAGAACTGACACAGAAAGAACTAGTTTAGAGGCTTTAATTTTGGAGGTTTTTCATTATTTGTTCTTCTTGGGTCCTTTTTTTAACAGAATTACCTCAGACAAATCTTTGTGTGTACTCAATGCCTCTTTACTTTTCATTTTTGAATGAAAATGGTAATAATGATTGCAAAGCAATCAAATCCCCTCATTTCTGCAATTAACTTGATCATTTCATGGAGACATCCTATCCCATCATCTTAATATGGCAGAAAATTCCATGTTTCTCTTAGAACAAAATTCAACCAGTTATTAGGGATGGGCAGAACGAATTAGTATTTCCTCTTCAAATGAAAACAGAGGTCCCAGCCTTTGCTTGCACAGCTCTGGAGGGGCAGCCTACAGACTTCAAGAAGCACAGCAGTGAGAGGTGAGAACCTCAGTCAGGCTCTGGATAAATGGAGATGCTTCCCTTTTCAGGGACTGGCAGCTGTGACCTGCCCAAGCATTCCAGCATTTAGCTGAGCAACACTACAGATCTGAATCTCTGCCTCCAAGTCTCTGCCCTACCTGAACTGCTCCATCACGAGCCAAATCTCAAGAAATACTGAAATGTCACCACCAGCAAACAAAATCATCCTTTCTTCCACACAGAGAATGAAAAAGGAAGAGGTGCCCTTGCTCGGCTACAAAGTAATGAACTTCAACAGCAGGGTGGATTTTCAAACAGGAAAAAATTGTTTTAAACAAACAAGTACCAGTGAAATTCACTACAGAAGTGAAACGTTTTAAGATCCTTCAGAAACCTCAGTCCCAGGGCTCCTCTCTGTTATCTCCTGAAGCTGTCACTTGATGCCAGAAGATCTCACCATCACTGTTTGCCATGTAAAAGGAGCTGTATCAGTAAGTCCAGGAAGGTGCTTAAGCCACGTAAATAGTGACAGGAGGCAAGGCACATAGTGCAGATCCAGACTGGCTGAAAAATCAGCCTCCCTTTACCCTCTCCTCTCACCTGCAGTCCCCTCCTGGGAAGCAGAAATAAAGTGAAATCTGTAGGATGAAGCTTAAAGACTGCACTTAGATACAAGGCCGAAAAGAATGATTTGAATGACATATCTCTTACTGATTGATTTAGCATGAGGCTGCAGAGGTAAATGTATAAAAATCCCTGAAAGCCTTGATAAAAAATCAGTAGCATCTTTCAGAGGTCTTCCAATTGCAGAGAAAGCAGCCACGTTGTTAAATCATTATATTAGGGGGAAAAGTTGCTGAAATTTTACTGTCTTCCTCTAAAGTGATGGCATACCAAAATCAAAGGGATGGAGAAGGAGAGCCTGTAGTTAAGAGTTCACAGTGCTGCTTTGAACAAAGATTTCCTGCCCTGGGGGAAAAGGGCTTTTCATTTTATTATTCTCTGTCATCACTCTGTTTAACATGAGACACTCGTGCTTGCAGAAAATTCCAATTACTGCTTGAAAAATGAGAGCGAATACCAAGGGCAAGATCCTGACGAGCTTGCTGAGACACAAACAGGTCCAAGCAATCTGCAAGCTCAGTACAGGGAAGGTGTGCCAGGCTTGGGAGAGGTGTAAACAACCAGGGACAGTTTTCTGAGAAGTCAAAAAATCTGAAAGAAGCTTTCCCCAAGAACAATCTCTGATAAGGTACATCTTAACTAGTACTTGTTGGAACAAACACAGAATACAGGAAGATGGATTTAGATTTAGGTTGGATTTAGATAATCCTAGAGCCAGCAGCAGCAGCAGCACAGAAGCACTGATGCCACCACAGCTCCAGCTCTGCCCAGCCATGGGGCTGTGGAAGGAAAGCTGATCTTCAAAACTGATTGTGTCAGTGATACTGCCACACTGCCAGAATGTGGCAATCACAAAGAAAGGCTTTAAATCATGCTCCTAAATATAAACTATCCTTTAATGTCTGCAGCTTTTAAACTGAAAGACAGAGTGCCATGCATGTTCTCCTTAAATTTTCATATCCACAGATGCTACAGTTTTTTTACAGTGGATTTCTAATTAAACTTCCTAACTTTCAATTACCTTTGGAGAAGTTTTTAATGTGTTTTCAATCTTCATATTCCTTAGTGAACTATTCTCTATTACACAGTCACAAATGTAGTGATTTTTTATTACATATCCACCCCCCCGACCCAATAAACAGACTTTCTGCATCCCAATTTTGTTCCTCAAAAAAGTAGGAAGCTGCCATGAATCTTGTATGAAGCTCCCACAGTACCTATCAACCTGCCAGTGGCAAAATGTATGATAAATATCCAACATTAGGAAACACCAGGACCTTAGGACAAATGTTGCAGGAAGCTCACAAAAAAGTGGAATAAGTGTAATTACGAAAACAAGCTTTTTCCATAAACGTTTCAAGTTTTAGCATTTGTGAGCTGAATAATTTACCACCACACAAAAGTGAAAATAGTACTAAGTTTAGCTGTGCTGGCAAAATAGTTTGGGGCTTTTTCAGGGGTGTCTCACACAATAAACTCTAGATAGACTTGCCTAATGACCTGTTGAATTTAACAACTAATATTTCAAAATTATTTATACTGAGCACAGAGCACAACAGTGTCAATGAAATTATTATGCAGAACTCACTGAGTGGGAGGATAAATTGTGGTTTTGAAAGTTCCTGCTGGTGGCAAGTGACTGAGACAATGTATATCTACATCCTCTGTTTTTTATAATTTTCTACATTTTTAATAAATGTATCTGACATCTCACACCATTCATTTCATAACTGTCAGAGGCCTTTTAAAACTGCTCACCCTGAGCTGCACATAATAAACGAGGTGATAACTTACAATATAAGGAAAAAACAGGAGATTAATTTATATGAAGGCATCGTAAATTACCTTTCTTCTATTTTATACTAGTTCAGTAAAGCCCTATGAAGACTAGGGACAGACATAAAAATAGATTTTTTCCTAAATATAATTTAAAAAAGTATAAATCCTAATGGAAATTACAGAATGAAGATGTATTACAAATCAATGCAGTAGCTGAGTGAGAGCACTTTGTGTTGTTGGGAGGAAGACACAGATTTTAGTAATGGGTGCATTGGACAGGTCACATCCAGGCCAAGTTTCTCTGGAGAAGGATCACTCTTTTCAACTATCCTTTCTTCATTTACAGGGTAATAGCTGTATGATGATGGACCTTGACAGGAAGGATATTTATATTGCTCTAGCGCCCCAATGCAGCAAAAAGAAGAGGGGTTCCATTCTTCCAAACCTCACTAGCAAACAGCTGCTGCCTCAAAAAGCTTAAACTGAACAATGTAAGACAAGCACAATATAAAACATCTCAAACTTGAACAGATGCATCCCCCTGGGCTAACCTCCCCTTCCCTGTAACACCCTGCTTCATGCTTTCTTCTCCAAGGCCATCTTCCAGAGCTGGCACTAACACACCAGAAAGGTGATCAACCTTCCCATGAGAAAGAAAAAAAACATCACTTCTTCCAGAGAGCAAAGATAAAAGAAGAAATGAGTCTGGCATTTCATAGAACTAAACATATGAAAAAGCACAAGCTCATATAATGTTGACGTAAAGCATGGTTCCATCTGTGCTACTCCAAGGAGAAAGCACAGCATGAACAAAGCTCTCAGAAAATAAATCTGAGCAAACAAGAGGAAGAAAATGGGCAAAAAACTTTCCCACCCAAGAGTTGTTGGATGCAGATGGAGGATTCAGCGAGACTTTGCTGAAAGAAAAGGAATCAAGAGGACCTGAATTTGGCTCAGTGCTAACTACAGCCACCACTGCCAACACCCAGAGCAGGCAAAAGCCAGGAAGACAAGCAGCCAGCTTGCCACTCTGTGCCTGTGATCTTACCACTGTACTGCAGGTGAAATCCCCACAGGATCTGGAGTTGAAACTGGGAAGCAGCCTGGGAGCATTTGCTGAGCTGAAACTGTGGGAGACACACCTCAGGCTGCAGGAATAGTGAGGCAAGAAGAAAATGTGCAAGAACAGACATGATGGGCTCAGGAACCCTTATGTGGTTTTTGAGCCAGAGATCATAGGTTGTTTGAGGGCTTGACTGAGACCCTGCTGAAGCATCAATGCTCCCATGCTGCTGAACCTGCCCAGGGGCTCAGACATGAACACTGAACGACAGTGACAGTAATACACCATGACATTTACGTCAGGAAATCTAAAATTCCCATCTTGCTTCTCTGTCTCCTTCCTACCACCAGGAGCTACCTGCTCCATTTCACTCCCTTCCTTCATAAAGGGAGAAGTTCACCTGTCTTATCAGAGCAGCTGCCAAGGATTGCGCAAAACTTCAAGAGAGCTATGGAGATACAAAGCTGTGCAAGACTCAACTGTCCCACTACAGATCTTGCCAGGGTACCTGCAAACACATTTAGAAAAAAACCAGGTCCAGTTATTTCTCAAAGCACCACAGACTTGAGTTCTGTTACTTCTCACATGTACCCTTAATAGGCTTGATCTCACCAAAGAAACTGCTAACGTAAATGATGCATCACTGTAACTTAATTACCTCCAATTTGGGTGGGTACAGGAACAGAAAGTACCTTTTCTTGATTCCCATCTGTTCCTCATAACTAACCAAAGAAGCCCTCCCCAGAGCTCTGTCTCTGAAAGCCAGCATGAAAAAAAAAAAAAGAAAAGGAGAGGGAAAGACAGGAAAAAACTGTATATTTTTATTGAATTTTTGCAGGATGCAAGTTAATAAAACACCCACAGAGAGCACAGAGCAATATAGAAAGCGAATAAAGGGAGGGAAGGCTGATATCAATAAAGCTTATCCAGAGGCACTGGTGAAAGTACTCATCATTTCAAAAGGAACCTACTACAAAAATGATTTCCACTTGTTGCTTTGGCTCAGGTTTACAAAAAACAGAAGTGTCCGAAGCAGAGGGTGGATTTAAAAAATAAAGCCAGGAAGATAAAATTATCCGTTGTTGAAACACGTCACCCTCAGATTTTCAAAACCCCTTGTTGATCCTAACCTGACCAGAGACAGCCACCACATTAGGACCTCACTGTTTTAATCACATCACAGAAAACACTACAGTCCCCAAAGTCACTCATCAAATCTCGACAAATACTGCCTTTGATGTGATATTGCCTTTTTAGGTGAAAATCAACTTTTGCCCAACTAAGTTCTTAATGGCATCTCTGTTCCAACAGCCTTCTCAATCCAGCTGTCCCTTTCACTAATATGCACCAGTAAAACAGCTCCCAGGAGAGTTGCTGGGAGATTGCTAGCTTTTACTTAATGACACATCGTGAACCCTGCCCTCAATTTCTATTAACATTCAGTCTATGTTTCTACCATTAATTTAAGAGGAATGAACAGGAAGAGAATAAGCAGCCCTAGTGTCCAGCCCGAGGTACTCCATCAGACACTGCTTCTGCGGCTGACAGAGAACATTTACAACCAGTTCTCTCGTTGCTGTTCTATATCTGTCATTTCCAGTATGTTACACTACATGGCTTAAACTGCTCCAAATCAGCTTTAGTTTTCCATTAGGAAAGTCCAGAGTTAGGATAAAACAAATAAACAAACCCACCAAAAAGAAAAGAGAGAAAAAAACCCCACAAAAAACAACAACCCCAAAAACAAAACAAAGCCAAAAAACCCAACAAATCAAAGTCATGAAAGGGACCTAATGTTCCTAATGTGGATCTTATTCCCTTGTACCCCTTCTCTCCAGAGGAGTTTTAGGTAGTGACCTGTCAGTGCTGGAGGAGGGCACTGGCAGCAGCCCCTCTCTTGCCCCAGACCTCTTCCCTTCTGTCAGCACTACCCTTTGGGCAGGGCAATGCACACAAACACCTGAGCCGCTGCTCTGGGGGAAAACCAGCTGCTGCAGAGAGCTGGCAGCAAGGAACTGCTGTGATGGATGGAGTCAGGATGAGCACTACAGGAGATTCACTCCCACAGTACCTGTGGTGACCATTCAAACACCAAGTCAAATAAAAAAACCAAAAGATACCCTAGCTGGGATAAAAGTTCTTTCCTTCAGCACCATATGAACTGTTCGTTTAGGGACAGTCACCCCAGAGTGCAGCTTGCAGGCTTTGAGATGCAGCTGCTCCCAGGACAAATTTTCTGAGGGCAGTGTAAGGGCATCACCTGTTCCTCCACCTCACTGCCTGCTGCTCCCACAGCCTCCCATGGGAGCATCTTCACTTGCTGCCACCAAGGATGCTTGGAAGCAAGGCAGTGTTCCCACAGCCCTCCCTGTCCGGTGTGGGGAAGGCAGCAGCCAGCTCTGAACACAGCTCCCTGTGCTCTGCAGTCACAGCAGTGTTTGGGCAGCCCATGGTGACACATATCATAAAATGGAATCTGGAGTGTATCACTTCACTGTGAAATCTGTAAGATATTGGATTTATATGGTGTCTGCAGAGCACATTAGAAGATCATCAGCATCATCATGTCTTTTTGAGACAGCCATAATTATTCAGGCTGTTACTTTATCTCATTGGTGCTTCTGAAAAACTATTCAATATTAGCAAACTCTCACTAAAAACAATGTTTTGGTTGAGGGACTAATCTTCCTATCGGTACACAGCCATACCTGGGCTTATCTACATTACCAATTCCCTGCTGATTGAGTGGATTCATTAACAACACAATCTCTGGTGACTGAAATGAAGTCTCATTCTTCCTATCACCGGTGCCTTGCTGTTTGCTTTTCCTTCACAGTATGCACACAAGTAATTAACTTACTATGCTCCACTAGCTCCTGACACATTACTTGGCATAGAAAAATTCACGAGCAGGTAGTTAAGCATGCAAAATATTTTCAGTCAAATGAACTTCATAACAAAGCTCTACTAAGGAAAAATGCAGCTCTTTCTGATACAATGCTAACAGACAGCACACTGCCCATCCCAGCAGGAGCTTCTTGAGAGGTAACAAAAAAATGTATCATTTTTACCATTTTTGCTCAACACACAGGAAATTTCTTTAGGGGGGAAAACCTGGTAAGGAGTAGATGCTCATGGAAAGGATGAGCTTGGAGATCAACCTGACTGTCTCTTGTGGAAGCCCAACATAACAAGGACAGACACAGGGTTCACATGGTATGAAAGAAAATGGGGGAAAAAAACCAAACAATGCAAATAGGAGATTCAATTCAATGCAGCACAGCTGAGATTACAGGTGTCTGGAAGTATGGAAAAACAGTGCATTTTGACTTTAACAGCAAAATTTAAAAAAAAAAAAAAAGGTAAATTGCTATTTAAAGCATGAGTGCTTTTAAGCCTAGAGAAATGGCAGTGAAAACTCCCTAAATAAAAAAATGAAATTTATTGTATGCCCCACCTAATGAGTCCACTGAGGAACATGACTTGAAATATTTAAGTCATTTCAGTAATGTCAAGAAGTAAAACTGGAGTAAAGTTACTGCTGTATTTAAGGTTAAGGTACAAAGAGATGGTGACTTAGGACAGAAGCAGTGTGGGGATGATGGGCCAACCCCAGTGCAGACTGGTGTCACTGATGTGACAAGATTGGCACTGAGTTTGACAACACCAGGACTTTCCCTTGAGAACATAAAGACACTGCAGCCTTGTGGGGCTCTCCTCTGATTTGAACATACTCTAAATGATGATTGTAATCACCACAACATTTTTCTAGTACCAGAGGCTGGGAAGCATGAGATCCTCACATGACACTGCCGCAGTCCAGCCAGTGCTGTAGAAAACAACGTCACTTACTCTACACTCTCCTGGTCCTTCCTGTCAGCCAATAGTAGCTGAAATTCCAAAATATATGCAAAAATACTTGACAAAACCCCAGCAACCTGGGTGTGTAAAGACCCCTTCACAGTCCTTTTCATTTCAACTTTGACCTTTCAGAAATTCAATGACTGTATTGACCTAAAACACTGGAAATTGTGATCCTGAAGTTTCCTTCCACATAAGGAAAAAATTCTTAAAAATCCTTCTGAAGTCCTAGAAAATTAAACTGTTCTTTTCTTCAGTTTTTTCCAGAAGACATTTGTTTCTACCCTCTTCACATGCCACAAGGCATGTACCTTTGCCAATCTCAGACCGTTGTTTCGACTCATTCGGTCACAAAAGTTAGTTCCTCATGTTCCATCACAGCAATTTTTGCTTGGGACAAAAGAAATAGATCTGTGGAGGACAGAATTCACTGTCATTTGTGTATATCATTTTCCTCTATTCTTGCACTGCTTTCAACTCGGCTCATTTAAATATAGCTCCTGTCATACCCATCATTTTCAGTTCACCTGTTATGCAAAACCACACACTCCAACAGAGCAGCCTTTGCTGCACAGTTTGTACAGATTCTCTACTCCAGGCCTGAAATCCTTATTCATTTATGAACTAGATGTTCCTTGAACAGTATTTCCAGTTGCTTAACTGGCATGTTAAGGCACAGAATAGAAACCAGATTTTGTTTCTTTGGATTTTCATCAAAAATAAATTATCTCACTTAACCTCTGGCATCCTTGATAGATACCCAGGTCCGTGAACAGTACACTGAATCAAGGAAACCCTTGTAATATTTCCAAAAGACTGCTGAAGCTTGCTCTGTTCCAGAGGAAGGAATCTCAGGTTTTGTTTGGTTTTCCACTCTTACAATATCAGTGAAAACTAACAGGTTTTCATGCCAGAATAAACAGTTGGATAACACATACTGACATGACAAGTGTGAGTCACTACACTTCATAAACCCACCTCTCAGAGCCTTAAAAACAATTTTCATCTTGTTCAGAAAGGTATTGAGTACTGAAGAACACAAATCTTGAGCAGTCATTGCGTGTGACTTTTTGGTGGTTTTTTTTTCCTGAAGGTTGTTGCCATGTTTAATTGCAAATCAAGTTTCAATCTGCAGCTTACATCTTACACCAGCTCAGCAGGTGTCCAGTCTGGTCCTTGTTTGCCTTCCAGGTGATCTTCAGGACACAGCATCGTCCCTTGATGGAGATGCAGACTTCTTCCCTTGCAGAGGGTCGCCATCAGTAAAGGCAGTTGTGCAGGATAACTCTTCTCCAGAGGGAAGGTCTGCCAGAACTGTTGTTCAGAGAAGTCAGCCAGGCTGGGGATTCAATGACAACACTGAATAGACCCAAACAGAGCCCTCCACTGCCCTAATTAGAGGATATTTCTTGGATCAGAAATGTGTAAAGGAATCCTCTCTCTCCTAAATCACAGACATCCTCCAAAACCCTAGATTCCTTCACAGACATATAAACAGATCCAGCCTAAATACCAAACACAAATATTAAAAAACTTTTTTTCCTTCCTTCAGGTTGACCCTTATTAGTTTCATCTACAAAATTCCAGATGCTGACTGGCTCACTGTGGGGACAAGATCAATTCCAGCTATGCTGAGCAATGCACTGTTGCACTTGTTTGTATTCCTGCGGTATCTATGACCTTACACTGAATTCAGGAGGAGCCTTTTGAGGAGCAGACAGACTTTCTGGTTTTATTTTGCTCAAAGTAAAACACAAAATAGATTTCAATCCATGACTGGAATTTCTTTCCAGTACAAATGTATAGGAAGAAGTTAGAAGCATTCAAAGTATTTTAAGGCAATCACAGTGGCAGTATTTGGGAACAAGGACAAAAATATATAATTAAACACAACCTTCCTGATTACAGAGCATGTCTTAAGCAATTTAATGACTTTACTAAGGCCATAGTTGGTGGACTCAAGAGACTTGAGTCTCATGAGAATAAATTATGTCCAGCATTTTAAACTAGAAACTTTCCAGGGTCTGTGGTTTCAGAGGAAAATCTGGAAACACAAAAAAAAAAAAAAAAAAAAGATCCAGGACCCAGAAGGTAAATGAGAAACTTAAAATGACTGTCTCTTTTCTATCTCCCCTAATTTGTTTTGTTCAGTCTCACCACCTTTGAGCAACTGATCTTGGCAGTACTCCAGAGTATCTGACTTTATTGACAAATACAAAAAAAAGAATCTAATCCAGGGGAAATAACAAAAGAAACCAAACCCATCAATAGCAGGAGCTGGGTTAATACACATGGATCCACTCGGGTGTCCAAGGGCCTTTCAGTGCCTGGCCCAGAGCCACTTCCATTGTCTTTGTAAACAAATGAAAATCCATGGATTGCTATTTATCTCAGAATGGAGGTGACACCTATACTCTAGATGACACCTATACACTTCATACCATCTAACAATAAAAAAGATGGTGGTTGTTTTGTTTGGATTTTTTTTTTCCTGGTAAAATAGGATTTATTTGTATCTTTTCCAGGCCTTTGTCAATGACTGCTTTAAAAGCACATACAGCACTCTGTTTCTTCCTCAGTTGTGAAGTCCTGTACAAGTCCCTGCCCTCAGAAACACAACCTGGTGCACACCTTTGGGAGGAGATTATTTTCTAAGGGACAGAAACTCATGCAAATAGTTAAACTTTGTGATAGTGTTGCATCAATGTTTTTATGTCTCTTTTTAATTATCAGTGACTGACACTAGCTGTCTTTTACTTCTGGTCTCACTGGTCTTTTCAGGTTCTCACAGCAGCAAAAAAGCAAGCAGGGCTTATTCTGAAGTAAATTCTGGATGTAACCACTTATAACTCCACTAATACAGAGAAACTAGTAAATCAGTAGCAGAAGTTTATTAATTTAAGAGTTATTGAGACACATCTTATTGATCATTTCTCACACCCAGCCTCCAGAGTTTACCTCACAGCTCCAGTTTATGCCTCGATTAAGTGGTTCAGAGAAGCCTTGCATTTTATAGCACGCATATCATGTAGCATAATGCTCCTGCTATGATGACTTGCAAACTAAGCAGTGGATTTATTGCCCTAGAATAGACTTCAGTTTTACTCACCCCAGGCAGCCAGCACAAACACTCCTGAGTAAAGCTCACAGCTTGGAGCTTGGATGGGAGTTGCACAGAGCTAACCAGCCAACAGTGGTCTCACACCCAGCTTTAGCTCACTTGTGTAGCCACACAATATCAGCTAACTAGACATTCGTTTCCATTTTCAGTATTCACATGTTTTTCTGAACATTTCTTTTTATAGGCTCTGATTCAGCAAAGTACTCAAGCACATGCTTTACTTTAAATAGCTGAATAATCCAATGTCTTTTCAGCAAATGTTTAACTTTAATTGTGTGAATAGTTCCAGTTCAAGGGCTCCTCATATCTTGGACACTGAGCACTCATTTGTGTGCTCAATCCATTGCACAGATATAATATCATTCATGGGCTTCACATTATGTATTTACTAAAGTGCTTTGCTAAACAAGGTCCTAAAGCAAACATGCCACAGCCAGAGTTTATTTAATAATGCTTCTACAAATTCAGCTCTAAACTGTTAAGAATTTTTAACAGGAAAACTAAGTAACCATAGGACTCACTTCAATTTCTCTCATATCTGTACCTTGATTTAGCCCTGACTACGATTCTGGCAATGTGGTTTAACAAAGCATTAGCATTAATTTTTCTCAACCCGTATGAGAAGATGTGTTTGCTTCTAAAATAAAAACAAACAAAGAAACACACCAACCTAAAATAAAAATATGGTGTGTTAAAACTACCCCTGCAGGGGCTTTTCCTCTCAGCCCATATGTCACACAGAGCCATGGTCCTGCACAGGGGCTGCAGCAACACACTGGGGAGAAAAAGGGAACACCTTGGATGGAGAACTTGCCCCTCTGTTTACAGCATTCCCAATCCTACTATGCATTTCATCTCTGAAAGATGATATCTGATTACAAAAATATGACCAAAGTGTTCTGGAGGTCTTTTTATGTGACCTTTTTTTCCCCTCAGTCAGCAATACCTGGAACAGACATTCAAGTTCCTCTCCCATAACCACTGCTGCCTTTTTACACAGAAGCTGATGAATTTGCCTCTCATTAGAAGACTCCAGCAGCTGTGGCTTAAAGAAAAACACCACATGCTGTGAGAACAACAATAAAACTCCCAGACCTGGCAGTGCTGCCTCACCCCTATGGGCCATTTTTATTCCAAGCTGCTCCCCACCAAACCACACAGTGCAGGGCCCCTTTCTCCTCTGGTAGCTACTGCTTAGATGTTTCAAAATATAGTAGTTTAAATTATTAGAAAAAGGAATGCCAAAAACCCTCAACTGACCAACAGCCAGTTCTCAAAATTTGTTAGATTTAAAGGCAAAGAATAAAATTCACACTTTACAGGCATCTGCCCTCAGAGCAGGACATCTCCCTTGCCTGGCATTAAGTCATTATTTCAGATGGAAGTCCCAGCTCCAGCCCTGCATGTAAAGCAGGTTTAGGTTCTAAGGTGGCCAGAGAAGACAAATTAAAGAGGGTAAAAAAATCTAAATAGAACCAGATGCACCTGAGAACAGAAAGAAACTAAAATTGCCTTAAAAGATAAAAGGATTAAGCTCTTCTGACCAGTAGCTCTAAAATGTGTAATGAATTTAGACACTTATTTTCTAAAGGAAGAAATCTATTTGATGAGATAACTATTATTAAGATAGAGCATAATAACTACAGTGTAGAAAACTGGTCATTAGTTGGGGCTTAATTGCTCTTCCAGGTGGTGAAGAAGCAGTAATTACTATATCCAAAAAAGATCTATATTTCAAGATTACTTGCTTTTATGCATGGAACAAGAATAGTACCTTGATATTAAACAAAAATTTAGCCAGAATGTGTCCAGTGTCACCCCACTGGAACTGAACACTGACAACTGTACACTGTGGAAGTAAGAAGGAACTTTATTATAGTGAGGAATGCAATTGTACATTATTCTGAAACAGGACTTCAATATTATAGTTAGTAATTCACTATGGTCTCACTGTTTGCCTGTTTTGTTTATAAATATTTACCATATACTATCTTCATAAAATAATTGCTATTCAATGTGCACAGTAAAGAAAAGACATTAGCCATTTCTGGCTGTGTGTTTTTCCACTCTAATCTGTATGACAATATGTTAATTCAGTGTTTAACACACGAATCCTTACAGCTGAATGTCCTGAGCTTTCTTTGCCAGGTTAACGCATACAAACATTTAGAGAGAACAGTGACTGCCTGTTCAACACAGACCCCCATTTTGGTGACATTAGAGAGGATTACCAGGGACTGCAACATTTTCAACCCTCAGAAGCAATCAGTACTTCTTCACAGGGATATTTAAAGAGTCTCTTAAGAGACTCTTTAAATATCCCTGCTTCTTAACTGATACACAAATAAAATCTGAATGAAAGCACTGATCTAGGAAAGGCTTCGCCCCAAAATGCTACCATGAGAAGCCCCACCAAAGTTCAGGATGAAGGGGTCCATGTTCCATGCTAACAGGGCTTTTTTGCCAGATTCACATGGCACAACACATCTTCAAGTGGTAAACAGCCTCATGCTTTGGAGTCTGCAAGGCACAAGGTCAGTCCTCCCTTGCAGACTTCCAAGGTAATCACTGCAGCTTCATCTCAGAGCCGAGAGCTTCCTTCACCAATGTCACAAGGACATCAAGCTTTAACAGAGTGCTCCTACTACTCCTGTCCCAAACATCACCCAGGTTCACTAATGCTAAAAAAAGATAAAAGGAAAGTTTCTTTGAATTTATCATCAGCATCTGGCTGGGATCTGCAGCACCCACAAGAAGTACAACCAATTTGGTGGTACCACCTCATTCTCTCATAAATCATGGCTGTAAAACACATAATGGCAGGACAGCCAAGGTTAGAAACAATAAAATACTTTTAGGCCAGTTTTTATTTAATTTGATTGTATTTCAAGATAATGATACCCCTTTAACTATGGGAAACATGCTCCAGCTGTTCCCCAGAGCCTCTACAGGCTTGCAGTTTCCTTCCATGTGCAATTCCAGATGTTAACGGGGACCCTACGACCCAGGTTTCTTGTTCTCGCTCCCTCAACAGCACCTGGGAAGCCCAGACCAGCAGTGAAAGCTGCATCCAGCCCCAAGCACCACACAAAAAGATTGAAATGAGATTTCAGCACAGAGGGTCTGCTGCAAATCCTCGCTTTCTGTGAGAAGGTGAGATTTGCACCATCCTGGAGTTCTGAGCCCAAGGGATCAGGGAGGGTTTTCCAAGTGTCAAGGCACCAAGCCCAGATCTGCAGCACTCTTGTTTTCCTGCAGCATCTGTAACCTCACAGGCATGGCCCAAGGCTCTATCCTCCACAGAAGTACATAAATATGTTTTTTGGAACTCTGAAACTCAAGTGAACAAGATCTCTCTGAGCAGTTTTTGGGAACTGACACCACACAAGTAGTTGGCTTTTCTGTTTTATAAACCTCACATATATTTTTATCAATTAAAAACAATTTTCAAGGAAAATGAAATGTTGGAAATTTCCTCTGTGATCATATATGAAAAGGCATACATACATACATACACCTTAAACATCATTAAAATATTTTTGATCTAGATTTTGAAATCCCTTCAATGAAAAAAACCCAAACCTCTGATGTACAAAACTATGAATTTTAAATCCTGCAAAATCATTCTGTGATAATGACTAATCCCTTTCTATCACCCAGATAAACTTAAGGGAAGAATATTCAAAAGGATGAGATAAATGTAGGGTAATGTGCTATTCTGCTTTTACAAACTAGGAAGCTTTTATAGCTAGATTCAGCATCTAAACTTTCACAGAAGTAAATTGCAGTTCAAACAGATTATATCACTTTCAACTTCACTTTGCTTGTATTAATCACACTTATTCCTTTATATTTATAGAGGTTTTTTTTTTAAACAGGATCAACATTAATAGCGTAGCAGATCAAATATTATTCCAAATTTAAATAAAATCTGTTCATCATTATGGTCATTAGGTAATGGTTTCACCTTCCTTTGGGACCATAGCAAACATTAAAATTCAATTTATTTACCATTTACTGCTCATTAAAAAAAAAAAAAAAAAAAACAAAAAGAAAAAGAGAACATCATTTCCTTGCAACAATAGCAAACTCTTGGGGTCACAAAACTCTTGAGAACCAGGTTGAAAAAAAAACCCAAAACAAACAAAGTCCACCACAGTTTGAAGGCTAATGAGGAACTGAAGAAAGGACATAAACATCCACAGGATCTCCTACAAGGACTGCGTGCCGCATTCTGCAGCTTCCGATTTTCCTTCTGCTGCAAAGGCCGTAAGGCTGGGGAGCTGCAGTCTGAGCTGCACTCTGCAAACACCTCCCAAGGTGGGTGCACAGCCCAGTAAGTGCAGATTTAAACCACAGATAATTGGTTTTCTTTTCTTAGGTGTCATTCATGGATTCCTCATGGATGCCCAGGGGTGCACAAGCCCAGCCCTGGGCAGGTGGCTGCGGGTGCTCTGTGTGTGCCCCGTGCTGCAGGACAGAGCCCGACACACACAGCTGTCCTGGGCACAGCCAGCACTCTGAAACAGCTGGGTGAAAACCTTTGTTTTCCCAGTGATATATCTGCATCATTAATCAAGCTCTGATAAATGCGTTCTTTTACCTAAATTGATTTTCTTTTCAAAGCTCCCTTTGTCAGCTGATTTGCTAAGTGCTAGAGGACTGCACATCTCGCTGGAGTTCCCCTGTGTATTCATTCTCCTCACAGGTTCCCCTGCAGAACTACCAGAATTTCACTGATTATTTTTCAGTAGACACTTTGTTAGACTACTTATAAACATACTGACCCAATTGCTTTTAATTATTCCAGTGGAGTCCTGCTTTTACAGTGGCTATTTCCTCCCACACAAAAGGAGAAATACTACTGTGAGAAGCATTGAAAAATCCATAGCCTGGGCTTCTCTCTGAAGCCAAAATCAATCAGAAGTTTAATGCACACTGTAAATGTTTATGTGCATGTGTTGCTATTGTGCATGTATGCATGCATTATATAGGCCTCTTTTACACCTATATACATCCATTTATCACATAAACCAAACGGGGCTAAGAAGACGGCAAACCAAATTAATTCCCAGTTTTGGAAACAAAGTGTTTTCTTAACAGCCCTCTGAAGGATCCAGTCAAATTTGGTGTTTTCACATTCATTCCTGGCAGATGTTTAGAAAATTGTTTAAATTTTAGACATCCACCAAGCCTGTTCATAGCCACATACGTATTTCTGCAGGCTGCCCATATTAGCAAAGCTGCTGGAAATAAATGAAAGGTAAAAATACAGAAAGCCATTTTCTCTGCATCTACCCTTTAGCAGATAAAGTACCTTCACCACAAAACCTGCAAAATATCTCCTGTGAACATCAAGATGGGTTGGACCGTTAATCCAAGTGAATGTCCTTAGGATAAACAGTTCACCAGCAAAGTGAAAAAGAAGTGCAGTTCAATAGGGAAATCCATTGAGGGACAAAACCAGAAAGAGGTGATACATGGAAGTCTGTCCCAAACACACTACAGAGCTAACAGCAAGGAGATCTCTAGCTATACTTGTAACTACTCATTAAAAACGCCTTTTTATCCTTGTTGACATTTCTAAACCCAAATATATTAAAAAGAGGGGGAAACAAAAGAAGCAGAAAAGTGAAAATTAGAGCAGATGGCAGAGGCATCAAATAACTCTGCTAACTCCTCATTTTGCTCTCCAAGGACTGCACAGTACATGCAAAACCAGAGGATCTAAAGAGGAAATACCTATGCTGATAACAGCTTGCTGCCCAGAACACAGCAATATGCTGAAAGGAAGCCTTAAGCTTCCTTCAGATTTGATATTCAAATACCAAAGGAAAATTGGTATTTTCCACAAATAGAAAGAAGCTCACTTTTGAGAATCTTTTTCAGCCACAGAGTTTTGTGAAATGAGCAGCTTGTGTGTTATTCTCAACATTCAGTTTAATATTTTTCGGCAAGGAAAAAAAAAAAAGAGGCAGTATGTAGCACTTCAATTAAAACAAACAAATCAAAACAAAATAACACCCACGAGATGTCTGTGAAACTGTCCCTCCTAGTATGAAATAAGATAAGGTTGCAACAACCTGCTAGTTAAGGTGTTTGAAATCCTTTCCAAAAATGTTTTGCAACATCATTTACTCGCAACAAAGCAAATTCTTATCTTGACAATTACTTAAACATGTTCATAGCATTTTTAAATAACTTTCTTCTGGTAAGAATCTTCCCTTAAAGTTGCAAATAAATATCACAGCACAAGACAGCATTCAAAGCCTGACTATTCCATCAGTTACTGTGCCACTGCCAGTGGTTGGATTATCCGAGCACACAACTCAGAAGAAATTTCCCAAAATTCAACCAGTGCCATTCCAGATACCTGTTGTTTTTGAGAAAAGGGCCTGTCCTGTACTATTGGTACACACAGAGTTTGGATCTAGCCCCAGCTAGACAGCACTGCTCAAAGATCACAGATGATGGCTCCTACCTTCAAGTATCCACAGTGAAGGGATTTTTGGAAAGCCAGCTTCCAAAAGTTTTGCCAAACACTCAGACTGGGGACTGAACAAGCCCTGACCCCAATTCACCCACTGACAGTGCAATCCCACTACATTGAAAACATCCTCAAAAGAAGTTTTTCAGTGAAGGTTTTATCTCAGTCCTCAGTTCTTGTGTTTGACATGATACAAGCACTCAGGCTGCAGGAGAATAACTCATATTCAAGATGTAAAATATGCTCTCTCATTAGTGCATCTTTTGGGTCTCAAGCCTTTTGTGAGTGCTGTTACTGTACTATTGATCACTGCCCAGCACAGTAATATACCGTGATCCTTCATGCTGGGGGAAAGGTATGTGCCAGTCAGGTTTATGAAGGCTATAAAACTTTTACTGTGCTTGTAGAACAACCAAAAAGAAAGGGAAAAATAGTTATCTAGAAATCTAATCATATGTAATTATATGGCTTCTGTTCTTTGAGACACCTCTCCAGGGCAGTATAAGATTACTGAATACCACCTGGCTCCCTGGATCAAGGTAGTACAAGATTTTTAAAATCTCAGTGACAATTAATAGAACAATTTCCTCCTGTACATGAGCCTTTCCTAAACATGGTGCTGTTACTCCCTGACCTTGGTGCAAAGAGGCAGGTTCAGAGGTGGAAGAAATGCCAACAAATTCTGCAGAGCTGCTCTGCCAGGGCTGGTTCTCATCACCAGCCACAGCCTCCATCACCCACTGGCAGACAGTGACTGATGCTTTATTTCAGGCATTTCTTGCAACCCTCCTGCTAAAAGAGGAACAGATGGCTCCCTTTGACTGTAATATTTCTACCCTGCTACCAAAACCACCTCCTCCTGATCTGCAATTAGAAACATGGGATTGCTGAATCCCTCTATCCCACAATGTACCATTCAATTTGAACTTCTTCCATTTTAAATGCTACTTTATTTTCATGAGGAGACAAAGGTAGCAGGATTTGCCATGAATACACACAAGTTAGTCTGTGGGGTTTGTTTAAAAAGGCCAGTCTGAATCTGAATTAATCTAGTCTAATATGGGGAGTATTTTCAGCTAAAAAAAAAGTAATTTGAAAAGTTCACATGTTCACTTTGATCACCTGCAAAATATTTTATTTTTCTGTTCGGAAGAACTTCATTTTGCAGTGGAGTTATATTTTGAAAAAGAATTAAGAACATGCTTCAAAGAAATGCTGAAAAATTTTTGGTCTGTTTACATTTCACCATGAATAAATGCTATTCTTCTTTCGGGGCTGATCCAATGCTTTTCCCATCTCCAACCTTCTCTCCCTTATTTTGCAGCTTGGCCACTGTCTAAAAAATGAACTATGACATAACTACCCAGGGAGGAGATAATCCCAGCTATAAAAATTTATTCTAAAGACAGAGACAGATAACAGATTAGGGATTTTCATTCAAAAAACAACCCAACAGGCATTATGAGGAACTTACACAGCTTTGCTACATGGATTACAACGGATTCATTTTAAACAGCCTTAGTGTTTAAAAAAAGAAGGAAACAAAAATCCCATGGAAAACATCCAATAAAGTCAGGGATTATAGAAGGAAAGCAGAGTAGGAGACCGGACGTGCTGCACTCTGAGGATGTTGCACTCCTTGTTCCCACTGACCCAACCACAGACTTCCCCAACCAGCTACCAAACAGCCAGAGCCTTTCCCCTCATCCCAAAACATGAGTCCCAGCACCAGAAATGCACAGACTTTTACTGTGATAACTCAGTATCAATAAGGGCATCCAAGCAACACACAGGTTACAAAATCTAAAATAAGTAAGAAGTGCAAAATATCACTAGCTGCCAAGTTTCCTGCATGCTTTACAGTGAAACACATATCATCGTGATTTCCGATAAAAAACAACGTGAAACAAATTACTCTGGCACACTGTCTTTCTGTTCTTCACCATCATTACCAATAGTTTGATCTCATTTCCTTAGAAATAATCACCAGGCTACTTAAGTATTAACACGAGGAAAATATTAACACACTGTTGGGGAATCAAGATGAAACTGATCCTACACCCAGTCAAGCTTCCTGTCCTTAAACAATCCTAAACTCTATTACACCCAAATCTGGGTTCTGAATTCTCAGAAATATACTCAGAGGGTAGCAAAGTAACCCAGAGGAGTTGACTTGATGTCTGGGTACAGTCAAAGAAGGTGGCCCCATTTCTCCCTCCTCCTGGGTATCAGTGACAGAGCCACTGTCCATGCATCCTGCTCTTCCAATTTCACACAGGCATCTACATTCTTTAGTAACAGGGAGGATTTCTGACATTTTATTGCATCAAGAGTCCCATCATGTGAAATCCTTTTACAACATCAGATTCTCATTCTCACATAAGCACCCATGGTATTTTTGCAGATTAATTGAAACTGAATAAATTTCCTTAATATTTTGAGCCCAGGTAATTCAAGTGGCAGTCTGCCACCACAGCCGAGCCAGCAGAGCCCCACTAAAGTTCCCTGCTCGTGGTCAGCCAAGGTCTCCAGCCTGGCTGAAGACTCCTATTTAAGATTCCCCCCACAGGGAGAAGTTGCAGGAGCAATACTGCTCTTAGGGCAGCAGTGATGTCCTTCTCTTTAAAGGAAAAAGGAAGAATGTGCAGGACCAGCAAGGGCAGACTGCACAGCTGGTAGACAACTAGGAACAGAGCCAGAAGAGTGTGTCAGAAAGGGAGTCTTTCAAAGCTGGGAAGGAGCACCTGGAAATGTGACACAGGAATGCAGATGATGATGGGTAATTCCAGAATAGAGGTCTGAGGGAATGGAGTCTGTTTTGGTACCATCAAGAATGGGGGAGATGCTGAAGTTCAGGAGGAATGAGTCTGTGATCCTCTGGGGATTCTTTTCTGTTCATTTGAGTTACTCAGGGTAAAGCATCACACCCCCAAGTCCTGCTTTTACCTCCCTGCTACCCCCAAAATACATTTGCACCAGACAAGAAGCCAAGGAGGTTTTGTCATTCCTTTGGGAGCTCCATTTTCAACTCAGCTTTCCAGTCTTCCAGCTCATTCTTCAGTGATGACTGCCTCACTCCTACCAGTGTTCATATTTTTCAGTCTCACAGAGGTAGCAAAATAGTATCATGTGACTTTGAAGATGGGCAATAAGGCCCTTTTTCACAACATAAATGTCATCAGGAATTCTCCCCAAGAAGCTTCTGAGATTAATTCTCTGCATTCCAAAGGAAGAAAAGGTTACCTGAAAACAATACAGCTCGTGCTGGCACATGTTGGTAGGAAAAAAGAAAGAAATCCTCATAGAAAACAAGTGATATCTATTTTTAGTCTACACTTTTCCAAACAGTTACTGCTCATATCCACAACCCCAGCACATCTTTGTACGAGCCACTTCTGCCTCCACCAGCAGCACGTTCATAGCAGAAGAAAAGCACACAGTCCAATGTGTCAGGATGATTTCTGTAGGTTCTGGAGCCCACATAAAACAGTCCCATAAATTCACATTAGCAGTCTCTTTGATAGCTAGGGTTTGTTTGTTTTTTTCTTGTTGAAGATAATTTCTGATTTACTTTCATTGTCCTACCAGACCAAAGGGTGCACTATCACATAGTATTAAACCTTACATCTCCAGAAAACGTCCTAGCCTTAGTGTTGGAAAGCAAACACACCCCAAGCTTGTACAGGTAAACATTTGTATGTGTGGAGGAGTTACTAAAACAACTATAGCACCTCTCAAAAAGGCTCAAGATGCAAGGAAGGAGGGAGAGATGGGGACAGGAGTGCTGGGGCTTGTGTCGGTGACTCCACCTTGTTCATCAGACATATTCAAGCCAGCATATCTTTCTCTCCCAAGTGAAATCTGTTTCTACAATTTTGCCAAAACTTTTATATATGGCAGTGGCCAGCTGGCTGCTTGGAGAGCCATGTGTCAGCGGTCCTGGCGAATGCTTAATGTGTGAGATGGATCTGCGCAAACTGCAAGCACTTGGTTTGCAAACATTCCTGTTTTATGCATTTAGAAAGCAACTAGAAAAAGGAGAAGCTTCTGAAACAAAGTCACACAACATGGCAGGGACGGTATATTAAGACAGTTCCTTGGTATACAAATATATCATGGTAACTTGGTAACTCCCTTCTCCCCAGCACTGTTTGTCCCCATGGGCTGTCATGAACGTGTTCTGTCTCTTCCTGCAAAACACCATCACCTCCACTGCCACCTTTGTTTCTACAGAGGCAGGAATTCAACACCACCAAGGTTTCCCCAACAAGATGTGGGAAACCTGTGCAGCCTTCCTCCAGCCCTGCTGCCTGACTGGACCCCAGGAGGGGGGATGTCAGCAGATGTGACCACAGGCGAGGCTCCTCTCACCCCTCAGCTGGTGACACACTGGCTCCTGGGCTGCTGGCAGAGATCCCTCTGGTGAAGCCACCATCCACCCATACAGGGATCAGCAAGTCAGCCCACACAACTCTGGGAATCCAAGGGGGAGGCAGTAAAGCAGGACTGAGGCACACTTTGAGTCAATGTATTTTTGGGCTACATTACTTCTGACTGTGCCATCCAAGAGCAGACGTGAGAAGTGAAATGAGGTGGGTTTTACACAAAGAGCAGCAGAAACCGACTACATTGAAAGAGGTGCATGACTACAGTCTCCATGTATATAAAAAGTGCTCGTGACATTTAAGGCCATCTATTTAGGGATTTGTAAGTGCATTATCCCATGTGGTCTGCAGGTCTGTATACAAGATTATATACGGTTTATTGAACAATGTCACGGAAAATAGACTTCCCATCCTAGATTAAGTTTATCACAATCTCTGCAATCAGCACAGTGAGCAACAGCACAGGTGACAGAAGAGCATTCCATGGTCTCCCAAATGCCAGCAGACACCAGGTGAAAAGGCACCAGGGGAAGGTAATTCCAAGCTAAGGCTGCCTGAGCAGACCCCCCTCCTAAAGTACAATGAAGAGGCCTCTCGTTCATCTCCTCCATCCTGGCAGCTCTTGGACCCCAGAACAGTCTCATCAGCCAGGCCCCAAAATACAAAGAACACCACATATCAATACCAGCACCATGACTCGTTCCTAGAGATGAAGGGAAAGCAGGGCTGGTCTCCACCCCACTGGCAGGACAGGCTCTGCACAGCTGCAAACAGCTGGCTCCTGCACGTCTGCCCAGACATCACATCTGGGGGCTAAGTGTTCACCATCTGAGATGAATTTGGCAGATGGCTTCACTGGAAGCAGTCACGGGGAGGCTGGAGAGGAATAAAGCTTCTCTCTCTCTGCACAAGTAGAATCAATTGACTTTAACGTTTTGAATCAAGCATTTAAACCCTTCAGATCAAAATTGTGTGCCAATTACAGAAGCAAAAGAAAACCACAATGCAAAACTTAGGTCAGAAGTTTGTTCCAAACATTGTAGCTCCAAATCAAAGATTCCACAATTTGTGCACTACAGTGGTGCTCATTTCTTCTCCTCAATATTTGTAAAATAAGAATGATGATGGCATTCCCAGTGAAACTCACAGTTGTTTCCAAGTCCACCATAAAAATCAGCCAAATCTAAAACATAAGAACCTAACAGTACCTGTAAGGACATGGATAAGTAGTTCATATAAACTTAACTGCCCAGAGAAGGAAACAGAACACTCTAATAGACACAGCATCAAAATTAATCTTGATTTAAACAGGAAACCAGCATGGGGTAGTGAGCAGGACAAAATGCTGGTGTCCTCCGGGTTATCATTAAGTACTTGCTGCAAAGAATCTGGTCTTCCTCAAACTGCAATAAAGGACTCTTTTTTTCTTTCCTTACACTGCCTGAAAGCTTCTTAGGAGCACCAGCAGTTTGTAAAGATGAAAAATGTGTTTAATCAGTAATTGCAATGGGTTTAGGAACTGCTAATAAATATACAAGGAGGTTTGGAGGGGGAACACTCACTCATTCAAAGCCACTAATGCCACAAAAGTCAATCCCACACACAGTTGTCAGCCACATGACCAAATTCATTTCAAATCAGTTCTTAAACAGAAAATGCTATCAGTTCAATTAAAAAAAAAATAAAAATCAAGCTACAAATGCAGACTTGCAAGGTAAAAGTGTCTAGTACCAAGGTGGGATATAAGTCAATCTAAACATTTCCTTGTTCCTACACAAAATTTTGGCCAATACTGCTACAAAAGCCAACCTGATAAACACATCCAGCACTAAATCCAGCTGTTGTCTCGTGGGGAGCTGTAATTCACAATGAGTTGTATCTATTATATGACGTTCTCAATGGAAATAAATACAGAAAACCCAAAAGGCAGCTCTTGCAGATTAAAAAACAACATTCAGCAACGCAGAAGATGGGTCATTAGAGCTGTGAAAAGTACAAGAATGAGCTACATAACAAAATGGGTCAGCAGTGGTGGCAGGGGCAGTGAGGATTGCAGCTCTCTGCCCAGCCTCTGCTACTGCATCTGGTTATTGTTATGTGCCCCATGGAAGGAGAAGGAAAGAAAAAAGGCTACATCTGCTATGATTGCTTTGCCTGTTTAAGATTCAAAAGCTCCACTGAAAGCTTTCACAGAGCTGAAGGGAGCATGATTTATACAAAAAGCTACAAGCCTTTTACAGTCCATTTTGAGCAGAATGGACATCAGTGCTACCTGCCCTTGGAGAATAGTGTTTCCTATTTTATTTACATTTGCTCTTCATTATGCTTTTAGAGTAACTTACCAATCCAGCCAATCAATTCAAACTATTTTGCAAGCATTTCAAGTCATTTCTTAGCATCACCCTGTAGGCACTTCCTTCTATGTAATTACAATCATTTTTCTGCAGAGATTTGCCTCATTCAACTGGCTTTGCCAAGCAACAAGAAACAAAAGAATAACCGTGTCTAAAAATAAGTAGAAAAAAATGTAGGAATCCCACAACTGTATTGAATAGGGTCATCAGGAAGAGGAGAGGATAAATGTGTGCCCCCATGTCCTTCATGTCATTGCTGACAATATAATATAACAGCCCAAAAATAATGCTGTTTAATGTTTGATAGTTATGTCTCCATATTATAGCTTAAACTTATTTTAAAAAAACCTGTCTTAAAATACAGCATTTTCAATTCTTCTGGGGAGACCAGAAATAATCTAGCTAGTTGGTGCTTTTTATCATCTTTCTGTTGCAGAAGCAAATTTAACTATTTCTTTTAAGAATAAAAGAACACGTCATCACAAAAAGTCAAAAAGTGCCTCACAAAGGAAAGTATTATAACTGTCCTGATCAAGTATCAGAAAAGTGTGGGCTCTTTCCTTCATTTTAGCAGATAAGGTGGCATTTGACTTGAATTAACCTGCCTGTTGAGAGGGACACTGCTCCAGACCTGCTGCTCTCACACCTGACCAAGACACTGAAGTACAAATCCAGGGATTTTAACAATCTAAGTCCAGAAAAAAAGGACTTGGAAGAAAGGTGCAAGCCTTGAATGCCAACCATCTCCCAGTGGAAACAAAAGACACAAATGTGAGTTTCCAGCTGTCCTAGCAAGTTTAATGTTTTTATAAAAGTAGGAGGCACCATTTCCTCACTGGCAGCTCCCCTCTTTTTACTACTTCCATATTTCTTTGAGACCAAGTCCAAACCTTGTCAGCAACTGGCAGCACCAAGGATCACACAGAATCAGCCTTATCACTAGTTCTAGGGCTGCCTTAAAATAAAAGCAATCAGAAAACTTCTTAAAACTAAATATCCTTCCCCCTACCCTACATGTTGACATGGCCACTAAATCCCACTGGCTAATCTCCAGAATCCATCTGTTCCTTTTCATTCTCATCCCGAGAAGCTCCCATAGCCCCTGATTATTTCTCAACTTGTCTGAAGAAATATCCTGTCTTCTGGCTTCCCAGACATTTGTTTCACCCCCTTCTCCCCAGAGGTTTGCAGAAAAAGGCAGCTGCAAAGATTATCCACTCCAGTGTCATGCCCAGGCTCTCTTTAAATCCCTCGAGGGAGGAGACATTTTAAGAGGGAAAATGTTTAACAGAGGAGAACAAGCATCTCTCAGAACTGAGTTTCTTCTCAGTTAAATCCTGGAAGCAAGATCCACCTACAGATACCCTTTGAGCAAGCATCTCTTAAAGCACAGCTGGCTAAGAGAAGTAGGAGTTAGAGTCCTACAGTGACCACATGCAGACTCTCCACCAACACCAGGAAGATGAACTGTGCCTGGGCCAGGTTGCAGGAAAGCCCTGCCTTACCCAGCAACACAAATTAATGGCATGAGGGGGACTGGGAGCATTTACCAAAGGTCATCTCCAAATAGCAGCTGTAAGCATAAAAATGATGACATTTTCCTAATGACCACAAAGCAGCTAAAATTACAGGAATGCATGTCTTCTCCTTTTTCAGGTCAATACAGCCAGCATGTCTGTGCATTTAATGTACAAAACACAGCTGCACAAAACACTCTAAACACTTTTCATTTAACTCGAGGACTGTTAAAAGTGGTGGAGGAAAAACACACCTCTCTATTACTTGTGTTGTTGCATACAATCAAAACACAAGAACTAAAGCCACAGAGGCCCTGAGATTTAATTGTTTGCTTGTATGCTGTTATTGCTTTATTTGGAACTCGAAGCCCACCCCAGGATTACAGCTCTTGTGTTCTTTTAGGTTCCCATCCTTTTACCTGCTCCAGAATCAGTCAAAGGTACCAAAACTCCAAACAGCAAACAGTAGCTCACTGCAGGGCTTTTGTTTGCCTACAATTCCAACATCACTGCCACTCAAGTTTAATTTCAAAATTTATGGGGATGCCAAAGGGTTAAGTTTGCTTGAAATTTTCCTATTTATTGTCACTCACTTCAAAAAAAGCAAGTACTGCAGGAATTTATGATGCCCAAACCTGACAGTCACTGACTGGCTAACAAATCTTCCCTTCTGTTTTCAAAACAGTTTTGTGTTAATCTCTCAGGTCACTATCAAAGACAGCTTAGCATCTAATTTATCACCTTTTGGGCAGAGATCCATGCTGAAAAATTCACATCCAAACTGTAATTTAGTTCAGTTAATGGCCTTTTCTCAGAGGAACTGGACAATTAAAAACATATGGAAATGAAATAAGCTACTCACTTTTCAACTAAATGTTTGCTCTATGTCTTGGGAAATAAATTCAGGATGAACAAGCTGAATTCAATGAATGGATTAAGGAAAAGGAATGGACCGTTGTTATAAATCTTTTGTCCTCATTGCACAAGCCACATAGCAGTATTTCATTTTTTTTCTCTTTTTTAACAGAGCATTGTCTTACAATGGAGAAAAACCTTCAAGGTTCACACAGAATTAGCGCTATTAAAGAAGTGGGGGGGAGGGGAAATCTATGCACTATAAACATTTGACATATTTAGGCACCAAGATGAAGTAATCGCAAATGTCAGGTTAAACAAGAAAAGCATAAAGGCAAAAATAGTTTAAAATGTGTACATGGATGCACACTGGCTTTCATTATAGTGGCAATCAAGTTTCTGGTATAACTATGACATTCTATTATGTCTGAAAAATACCATGGTGCAGTTGACACCTTTACAGAAACACAAAGCCTGGAAACATATATATGGCATTTTAGCAATGTTTCTTTCTCTTTTTCTTTTTTTTCTCCCCGAGAAGTGCCAATGCCTGTGTAACAATTCACAAGCCCCTGCTGCGTGTCCTGCAGAATGTCTTTCATGGGGTTTATTGGGTGCTGGATGAGACAGAAGGAGAATATCAATGACAGCCAGCTCCTTTGCCGTGTGCCATGACCTGAGTGGTGTCTCCAGCCACTAGGAAAAATCATAGCATGGATTTGTTTGCACAATATGTACCTGAAAGTGAGGTACCAGATTTAATCCTTGTCTCATTCCCAGTCTTAGAAGCACTCCCAAGTGGGAACATCTCCCAGTGTATTCCAAAGGTGTGCTGGGTCTCACAGCTGTTCTGAGTCACCATGCCTGTGCTCTGCCAGCCTCATTAGCAATTAAACCTCAGCACAGCTCTCTCCACCGGCTGCAGGAGACAGAGCCAAGGATCTCCCAGACCAGGAGGACACACTGACAGCAACAGCCCTGAGGTCACGCCTTATTACAACTGATCACAGTCACCACTACAACAAAAAGAAATCAGATTTTAAAAAATGGCAGGATGATATTATTCTGCTTCTCACACTGCTTCGGACAAAACACGGGACCAAAGTGGTGACTTGCAGGATTAAAATGACAGGTTTGTATCCTGACCCAAAGCCCCAACACTTCTGGAGCACAGCAGTGGCAGGCTGATGATCTCCAGGGGCATGGCAATGGGAACACACCAGTGCATGGGCTGCACTAAATTTTTCAATTAAAAAAAGAAAATGTAGTCCCTAGCAACAACAGGATAAAAATAAATAATAAAAGAAAGCCCACACAGGAAGACAGAGGAAGCTACACCCTCGAAATGCCTTTTGATGTTAATGCTATGAGTCTTAGCATAATCTGCTTCTTGAAAAACTGAAAGTAAATTAAAAAAGGGAACACAAGCTTATCAACCTCTCCACCTTACAAAACTACCTAATGCCTTCAGTCTTCCTTACCATGACATGTCATTTTTTTAATTTTAGCCAGTGCAAAAAGGCCCTCAAAATACCCCTTTCAATTCTTCTCCTTAATGAAGAGTTGCTCTAAGATCAATTAACTGAGATGAGAAACAAAACCGAGGCTGTTGGTTGAGGACGTCCTTTCATAAGACCAAACGTTTGATGTTAATTTTCTGTGATGCATTTTCCAATAATCCATGAGTATGAGCTTGAGCACTGACAGAAAGAAGCGTTGTATTTCACAGCCACACAGGGGCAGACAGTTTTAAGATCATTTATTTAATTATGCAAATGCTACTCTTGTGACAACAAGAGACAGACTCAAGCTGAAGCTATACGTTGGATAATAAAGTTCATATCCAATTGAAGATTCACTACCTGCTGTGTCAACTTCAACTACTACCACATTATTATGGCTTACACTACTGTTTAGTTAAAGTTGAGATAACATTTCCAATCTAAACCTCTATTTTTAGGACAGTTAAAAAGAAGTGTTCATTTTGTATGTTTTCATTAATTGACTATTCTACGAGAGACTCTGCACGTACAAATTAAAGACAAAACCCAACCACTGCTCTGAAGCTAATCACCGTTGAATAAACAAAGAGGCTTTTTAATCAACTCAAACTTCACTTCTTTCCTGCATTTTACAGCAGTGTGTACCCAGAAGACATGCAGTGTTTTCTTTTCTCACCAACAGATGTATTAAAAGCAACCACAAAGCACCACCTCAGCAGAAGCCTCCTGCACCCCCAGTACAGACAGGATGGAACCAATACTGACCAACACAGGGAAGAGAGCAGCAGGTGCTAAATTTATTTTGAAACTACTGTTCATGCAATCCAACAAAGCTTTCACCACCTTTCATGGAGCTGTGCTACAGTCAGGAGAGCAGAAAAGGAACTTGCTACAGAAATGCTGCTCCTTGGTCCTGCTCCTCTCAAAGCATTACTCTGACTGAAACACAAAGCTAATATTCACACTGTGAACACAAACCTTCAACTCCACAGGGTTCCCAGCACAGTGGTGAAACATCAGCCACGACAAACATGGGGCAGTAATGCCTGAGGGTGAGACACAGCCCTGTGGTGGAGCTGTCCCCAGCAGGGACTGCTGCTCAAAGCTCAAAGGATGGGACCTTTCTCCTTTATACCCCTCAACTGCTCTGGCTGCTGGGCTGATCCCACAGGGACCTGGAGCTACTCCTTTTCTTCCTGGGGTGAATTCTTCCTAAAGAGACTACAAATGGGTCAGATGAGCAGAGCCCAGGAGAGGCAGCAGCACGTGGCAGTGACCAAGGACAGAACTGTGCTTTCCAGGGGTAATGCAATCTTGAGTTGGCTCAGGTGCACCACAAAACTGTGACTCTTAGGTAATTATATTTTAACATCTTCCCACTGAACAAAAAAGCTTTTGCATGTAATGGACCACTCCTTTGCAACTGATGGACCAACAGAGGATAGGAGGCATGTTTCAGCTACACTTAGGCATTTAAGGTTTAAAAGCTTACACATTTCATCTCAGGTACCACATGTACAATGAGACTGAGCAAGAAAACAAGTCCCACTTCTGCAGCAAAGTTAGTTTGCCCTTATCAGACAGCCATCTCTGGCCACAAATCTTGAGCTGCTTAAATTACAAGATTCAGGGGTACTCTAACATGTTGAGTTGGTGTCTTTTTAATTAGTATATTAAAACACTCCTTTTCAATATGTCACAGTATATAAGTATCTGGCATAAATACTTACACTTGGCTTTTCTTTTTTTTTTATTGAAGGATTTTATTATCAAAGTGGTTTTGGTAACATGCAGCTACTGCATGCCAAACACTATGCATGAAATACCTTCTTGGATAGAAGATTAATGTGCTTACTGTTATTCTGTGGACAAATTAATGTCACTGAGGAACAAAGCAAAGGCCTAAATACTAAGCACCACAAAAATCTATCCCAGTCTGCATCTTTCAGGCCTGAGAAAATGTTATATGCATGTATGTTTACATACACAGTCAGATCTAAGGTACATAAATAAAAACCTTTCAGCAAGATGAACAATACACAGAACACACATCTGATCTCCCAGCTTGAAAAATGTTCTCAGTGCTGATTTCCCTGCTCTGCTTCTCCGTGTGCTCGTGGCCCTGCACAGCTGTATTCAAGCAGCACAACGGCTGCTCAGGATGTAAGCACCCGATTTCATGAAATCCAAAGGTAAGCAGATCCAAATCTCACCAGAGCTAATGGATTTGGCCCTTATCTCCCCTTGCTAAAGCATCCTGAGTGCTGAGAGACTTATCTAAGCATTAGGAACCAATATTAGTATTAAAATGCAATATCCACGTATTATTCTCTTGTCAGTCTTTTAGCTTATATACAACACTTCAGCATAGACACTTGCTCATATTCGGTTTTCTATCTACCTTATTACAGTTTTTATACTGAATAAAAGCAAAAACATCTAAATGTGTTAGGTACATCAGCTTCTGCTGAAGTTTAATGAAGAAAAGAGTTATTTTTAACCTGGGACAGCTCCCAGATCGGCTCATTACATAGCTGAAAAACTGGCACAAGAGGAATGCATGTGGCTGGGTACAAGCTGGGGGGAGCAAGGGGAAAAAACATTGTACTCTATTTGTCACCAATAAATACAACCAAAACCCCATATGCTAGAGCAGAGAGACACTAAAGGCCAACCCAAAGGTATGAACATGTCTAGTTGGGACATAAAGTGCACCTCTGCAGCTCAGGTGCCGTTTCTAACATGTCCATGGAATTTAAATGCCTACATCATTTTGGGTGCTTTTGTGAATTTGCATGCATGCCTTACTGCATCTCTTCCAAACTTGGCCTCTACTGGCTTCCAGAGTCTGAAGAAAAGATGAACAGCAAAATTCACAGCAGAATATGTGGCTTCCAGAGCCCGGGATGGGAAACTTCACCCAGGCCAGCAGCCACACCAGATTTCATCAGCCATATAGCATCAGGCTCATATCACAGCATCAACATTTTCATTTGTCTGCCTTGACAAGAAGAAAAATTCTCAGGAAGTTTTACATACGAACAGACAAAAAGGTGAAGCATCTCAAACCCTTTTTGAGACTGCAGGTTTCCAATGCATCTTCAGATGAAAACTCAGCTTGCAAGCAGAGGCTGAGCAGGAGCATCCCTCCATCACCTCAGCTCAGCACACAGGCCTGCGAGGCTGAGGAACTACGGGAAGCGCAGGCGGCTCATCGCTTAAACACTATTTCATCCCAAGGTTCCAAAATGATAATAGACTTTATTCTAATTGGATTGTCTGCAATGAGCCAATTTAAGTGCTAAATGCTGCAAATTATTCAGCATGACATAGCAATGCAATGATCTTAGCCACTGCAGGGCAGAAGGCTTCTTGAAAGCTACAGCTCCTGAAGCATAATAAGGAGACACAAGTCTTGCTTGGCATGTCTCCACCAACCAAATTCACATTGTTTCAACAGCTGCAGTGTGCCCACTGAGCATTAACTAATGCTCTGACCTAGAAGCAACCACTGCCAGCCAGCACACCTGATTAGATGATGATTTTTCTGAACACCCCTTTAAAGCCCGTATCACTCTAATTGCTGCTTTTCAAAGAGACTAAGTACGGATGACATCCTGCGTACACTGCACAGCGCTGTGAAATATTGATCTAACCACAAGCTTTAAAATATTTAACCAACTTGAGTCTGTACTTTTGTCATCAGGGTAAGAATGTCACATCTTTTCACAAAGATTTAAGGGACAGGAAGAGACAGACATTTAAAGCTTTAGATTTTATTCTGGTGCAACTACAGCAGCATGAATTACAAATGCAAATGAAGGACCCCTGTGTTAACGCTTAGCCTTGTACACACTGAACAGTTCAAAAGACAATTATTTTTAGTAATTATGTATAAAGTGGTTTTCTACATACATTTCACTGTAAAATGTATTAAAAATATGTACTGTATTAGCAAGGAAGAAAAAGTAAAGCTCTTCTGAATTTAAGTCTTAGATTATACCAAAAATTTGCACAGTGGAATGAAAGAAAAAATATGTAATCCATGACTCCTGTTCATAACTTTTAATATAACATTATTATTCTCCTACAGTCATTAGAAGAGGCTATCCAGAATTCTCTTGGGACTACAGAATTTTAGATTACTTGAGTTAATTTGCAATTAAAGTCCAGAATCACACAGCAATGCCTACTTTGTCACTTTGTGTTGGTTTTGCACAGCCTGGTTTCTGGTAGCAGGGGGGCCCAAGAGGTGGCTTCTGTGAGAAGCTGCTGGAAGCTTCCCCTATGCCCAGCAGAGCCAGTCCCTGATGGCTCTGAGGATGGACATGCTGCTGGCCAAAACTGGGCCAGTTGCAGAGGATGGTAAAGCCTCTGTGATAACAGATTTGAGAAGAAAATCAAAACAATGGACACAAAGTATTTTCCTAGCTAGAGAAGAGGAGGAGGTGAGAACATGTGAGGGTAGAGATCCCATCTCAGCCTGTGGGGCCAGTGTCCAAACACAACACACTTACAAGATAAGAAATTTTACACCTTAGAGGTGGTCACCAAACTCTGTTCCTGGAACATTGGACCTCCAGTCCCAAAGAGCTGAGAGACAAAAGCCTCAGCATAGAAGGTAAGTGCCTTACATCTTGGCTCTCAGCTGGGTCTGCACTTCCTTCAAAACAGTTTAGCAGCATTCATCCTTAGTGGAAATCAACTTCTCAGCTCTGCAGGAACGCTTGTATCCAAGTTATCTGCCCCCGCTGATATAAAAATGATGGATTTTAATACCTTCTGTCCAATATCATGCCTACTTGTCAGTGTGATGGTACATACTTAAATCACCAACATCTCATATGAATACATCATCTGATTTACTGAACAGAAGTATTTATTAAAAGCTTCTGCCTTAACTTGACTTTGCTATTTGGCTTCTGGATTTATTAGAATTAACTCCAGTAGATGAGCAGTTTACTGTATTTTATTTTCCCACATATTTTCTAATCCAGAGAGGCACAGGAACATTAATTCAGGAATTGGCTGCAATTATTTTTTGCTATTCAGCTAGGGGCAGTAAATGCAAACAGAATTGGCTGCAGTTCAATGTCATTGCATAAGATTTCCTCTATTGTTCCCTTAGATACAGATGTTAGGGTATAGAATGCTAAATTAAAATAGTGACAGTGTTATCCCATGCACTTTCTAATGGGTTCCTGGTAGGTTCAGTTTTCTTGCTCAAAATTAATTTCCTTTACCTAAAAACAATCATAGAATTACAGAAGTAAGGCCACATCTTCCTTCACCAAAATATAAAAAGGAAAGAATGCTTCAGCTGCTCATTTTTCACATAAAGCTCAGAGTACACTGCAAATTGAGGACTGCAAGCTTCAAGCATTCACCTGAATCATGAAGGCAGTGAAAATAAGATAAATATGAAATTTGACATTGCTATTTAAACAATGATTCTTTCTCTTGCAAATGCCATTTCCTTTCACACTGAAAGCACTAGAGAGGCTTGAAAAACTCGTTCATTAATCAGGATTTCAGCACAATTCTCCAGGTTCTCAAACCAATCATCAAGAAATTCTCTTGCTCTTTGGAAACGCTGAGGGCAACAGAAAAATAAGGGGAGGCAGCCTTTTCTTTTCCGCTGTGTTTGTTCAAGATCATTGTTTTGTCTTTTAAAAGAAATGCAGATGACATGCAGCTACTGCTGCTTTTTTTTTTTTTCCTCAGAGGGAACAGAGCAAAGGGGGCTAGATTATCTACAGATTGATATTATTGCTGTTTATCACACAAAAGCCCCTTCTCCAAGGAGCAAGCTGCATGGGACAGCACAGGGATTACAGGTCCTCACTGCTGCAGATGTAACCACAACTGAAAATACTAATTATCTTCCCAAACAGAGCTCCTCTGTAGCTGCAGTAGCCCAGTGAGGGGCATTAACACAATACCCCTGAGGGCAGCCAGCCATCTTTTACTTATTTCTGTTTGCTCGTTTTATATGCTGGGGGAAAATTAAAGGAGGAAATGATGATATTAAAAAAAGGCTTTCACTGCTTGCCCCTCCCCACAGAAATAAAGATACAAACAAACAGAATCCATCTCTCTTCCCTCTTCTGGGATGCTCCTGACAACAGTTATTACAGCTCCCAGCTGGGAGCTCACTCTTCACTGCTGTCTGAAGACTGTCACAGCCACAGGTTCCTGTAAGATTAGCAGGGGTAAGAAAAGATGCTGCCAAAACTGTGTACAGTCCGTGCAACCCTTCACAGGCTGCCTGAGCACCGTGAGGCAACAGCCCGAGATCCAGCCCCAGTGTCAAAAAGCAGCCCACGAAAACATGAGCACACTCAAGAGATAATGAGTTCCCCAGGGAGGAATCCAACAGCCTGGCTTGAAAGAGGCCCGCCAGGAATACATTTTTATTTACACTCCTTTTAAATGTCCACAGCTTTGCTGCAGGAAGCTGTAATCTCAACTTTCTCAGGCATTGGCCCCCAACCTCCCAAGCCTTTTACCACTGACCTTCAGTGGCACCTAAAATGCAACTAGCACTCTTGGTAAAATTAAAATGTACATTTTAATGGATCAATCTACCTTTTTAAAATGAAGATGAAAAGTCAAGAATTGCAATTAAGAATCATGGCCTGGCTGCCTGGTCTGATCTTCTTGGTAGCTGTTTTCCACTGCGATAATTCAAAAAAGCTAATGCTTTCAATAACATTTCATTGCTTATCTTTACTAAAACTTAAATTTTAAAAAAATAGCGTAAGAATGGGGCTTGAAGGTGGCTACAGCCTGAGCAGAGGGGAAGGCACCAAGCTCCCTGCCCTGTGTCAGGCTCTGGAGCTGCTCTCTGCACACAGGATCCTGGGACAGGCACAAGGCACCACCTTTGATTTTGCCATAAAGACTAGACACCTCTACACTGCAAAAAAAAATAAATTGCTTATCCTGCATGTCATTAGAAGGTGACAGGGCAGAGCCCATTTCAGGAATCCTGAATTCCTCCTGCAGAATTTTGCAGCTCTGAACTGTGCAGAAAGGGGCTGCAGCTGTTCAGAATCCTCTACCTTCAGCTTAAGCACAGGGGAGGGAATTGCAGACCATGCACAGAACAGGAGGAAGAAGAGCATCCAAGAGGAAATGATCACATTCAGTGATTATGAAGCTAGATAAAACTCACAGTAACAAGATTAACTTGTTACACTATATGAATAAGCTACTGCTAGGACTCTGCTTATTATCAGACCATTAGAGAACAGTCAATTTTTTGCATGCAACATATTCCGTTCCAAAAGTACATTCAGCAGGTAATAACACAAAGCTCTTGGGTAGAAACTGCCCTGTGCCCTTCCACACACTCCTCTTCCCTGTATGCTACAAGGGGTTCATTTGTTTACTCAATTATTAAATCTCCAAAAGAACGTGTATTCCCCAGGTAACAGCAAAAACGTTCAGCAAAGCAGGAGCGATGCTTCAAGTGGGCATTTCCTCTAGAATTTGTGCCCGAATTAGCTATGGCAGAACCAAGGGCCTGCAGCAGGCAGCAATAAGTCAGACAGCAGCTCACCCAAGGTACACCTGGGGCAGGGACACACAAAATGAAGAAGCTGTGGCTGCCCCACCCCTGGAAGTGCCCAAGGCCAGGTTGGACAGGGATTAGAGCAACCTGGTCTGAGTAGAAGGTGTCCCTGCCCATGGCAGGGGGCTGGAATGAGATGAGCTTTAAGGTCCCTTCCAATCCAGGCCCTTCAATGATTTGATTCTGTGAAAACCCTGGCAAAGTGAGTCAGTGATGAGAACATCAGCTGCCAGCCTTGCAGTCCTCTCAGAGGCCAAGTGAGAAGCAGAGAGGTTCTCCTTAGCTGCTTCCCAAACTCACCCCAGGGTTACTCTGAGGGCAGTAAAAAAAGCCAGAAATAACTTTACCTGGGCATTTCCTTGTGCACTCAGCCTGAGTTCTGAAGTAAGCCCTTCTATTAAATACTGGTGGGGATCAAATGTGCTAAGGGTATCTTTTATGAAGATGGCTGTGCACATACAAATAAAAATTTAACACCAAGAGAAACTGTAACAGCATACAGAGATAGAGTTACTGAAAAACCAATGCTAATAAACAATGTGTATTGAATAAATGATAAAGTGACTGAGAGCTTAGCTAAACATAACTCTAAGAAAAATCAGATCGTGTGACTGCCACATCTTTATGCATTTTGTTCAAGAACCTCCATTATGTTCTGCATTGCAGAAGTCATTCTGACTGTATGCTCTACCAGCTTCTGCAGTGATTCAGAACTTCACAAATCTAGGATGATTTGTTGAGCAGTAAAAAAGAATGTTTATTTGTCTTTAAAGCTTCTAGTCTTGATTTAATGTTAAGGGTATGAACAAAACAATGAAAATTATCTTTAGTGTTTTATGTACTGTTTTAAAAGAAAACACAAACATCCAAGCATCTTCATATCTCATATATATTCAAATATTGCATATTCAAGTCAATCATAATGACAAAAATCCGTAATCTGAAATTACAGGGCAACTGTTTTGTTCTTATATGACATTTTTGGTTACAGTTTAATAAAGAAAAACCAATGCTAAAAGATGACAGACTCCTAAATCTGAATTGGTAATTACATTTTAATTTAAAAATGGAAGCAAGAAAAAGACATCTATAAAGTACCAATTTGCTTTACAGACAAATAATTTCAAAAAATCCGAATAAACAGAAAACCAAAATTAAACATTTATTTTGTTAGTTGTACAATAGCACCAATAAATATAATCACTAGCTGGTAGGTAGTCAGAAGCAGCATGAAATTCTGCTGTAAACATTTATTCTCACTTGAGCTTGAAAACATCCACAGATTCATCCCCTGAACACATCGCTTTGCAATACTGAAGGAAACCTCTCGAAGAACATTAATACATAAATATTGGAGAGTTAAATGCCCCTGGGTCAAAGGGTTAGTGTAATACAATATTTCTGCTACACTTTGCATTATTATCATTATGCTTGGTTTGCATTTTTACAGCACACAAAATCAAATTAGTTTGCTCTTCTGCTAAGTGCACGGTTCCTGGTGGCCATTAGTGTGACTCCCAGGTCAGGAGGAACCTGGAATTTGGCAAACATATGTCTCCCTTCCAGAAGCTCCTATCACCTGTAAATCCTATTGAAAAGAGTGAAAGGGAGAATAGCAGAGCATATTTTAAAATTAAGATACTGCTACCTAAGAAACTTGGAACCATAAAGTTACTTGAAGATGTTGGATGAAAAATAAAATGTATTCAAAGCATCTGAACCCTTACAGAACGAGTGACTCTTACCCACCAGAGCAATTAAATTATCTGCCACATTTCCTTGTGAGCTTTCTCTACACATCATCTTGAGGACTGAAATGTTGCAGCAATCACAGAAGCCTTACTACAAAAATGTTGGGCAGTTCCTGCTGAGCTCCCTAAAGCATAACCCCAGAAATACAAAAATCCTTATCGGACCTTGTGAATACATACACAACTATTCCATCCCTTCCCGAGATGACCTCAAAAGGAGTTTAATATTCCAGTCACACTGACATTGCTACAATAATTTTTATATCAGTATCATTCATTTTTAGGTAGATTAATTATAATAAATATATGCTATATCAACAGACTTTTCATTACGGTCCATTTAACCCCATAAAACATAATTGATTCCTATTTGCTCCCTGTGATCGATGCTCAGCACTCAGTGATGAGCTGTGTTAGTAAAGGAGAAGTCAGAGAAGGGCCATCTCTCTGTAGGATAAATAGCAAGGTTGATAATCCCATGTAGCTCTGTCTGCATAAATATATGTCTATGTACTTATGGAGAACACAAAAATTAATACTGATGCTTGACTAACTCAAAAATCACATCTGAGAAACCCATAATTTATAAATCTGCAGTATTTATTAGTTTGTGTTTCCAGGCACATGCACTAGAAGAACTAGACCTCCTATGCTACATAAATAAAAGGAATATTGGCACAATATGCAGCTTTAAAAGCTCCCATTTTTAGCTCACACTTTCCCTGCTGCTTTGGAAGATTGGTCTAAAAGTAGTTATGACCTTCTGGACTTTAGAATATGTCACAAAATGCAAGGAGGGAAAGGAAAATGAAGAGAGCAGTGTTTGTGCTGTGCCTCTTGCTACAGCCTGCTGTGTTCTCAGTAACTGGAAAGCCTCACATTTAATTTATAAAGAAAAGAATAGTGAGCACTGCTTTACACAGACCCACAGCAGAGGATCCCAGGGATGGACAAAGTGTGGGATGAGACCCACACAGGCTGGGTTAGTGATGTCCTTCCCTCCACGCCTGGGCATTTCTGACAGATATTTACATTCTGGGAAATCAGCTCTGTGCCACAAGATGAGCAATGCTGGAGCTGGCAGATCTGAACTACTCTGATTCAGGCAAGGCTGAAAGACATTATTTGCATTTCTGGGATCACAGTCTCACTTTGATCTGTCATAAGAAGATATATGGAAACATATAAAATTTATGTGCTTTTACTGAAGGAAAATAACAATGGCACATGCCTTGATACCTCAATTACTCAAAACCATGCACAGAATTCATCACTTTTGTAGGTATTAGCATATAGGATAATTGTAATGTATATTAATGCAATCTGTTGAAAAAAGACTTTCCAAAAATTTCACCTCTAAGAAATGAAATATTAACTTAACATCACTGAAGCTAACTGGGTATTCAGCTCACATCTTTAAAAAAAAAGGAAGCAAGTTTGAGATGAAAACCAACTTTAAAAAACCCCAAACGCCAAAGATGTTAGTACAGTGCTGATAACAGTGGGCAAATATTTCATAGCCAAGTCCCTAACATTCAAATTTAACTGTAGAAGAAGCTTATATTTTGAGAAAGAAATAACCTTTGTCAGAACCAGCTAATTTAGTACTTGTTGTACTGAGTTTTAGTGTGATGGATAGGAAAAAAATAACAAATAGGTATAAAGAAGGAAAACTTCAGCAGTGTATTTCTAAGTGCTGCTTTCTTAACTATGAAAGAGAGGAGAATGTATATTCTTTAAGCAAACATTTGGAGTGCAGCTTTGCCCTTTGGGCCAGTTAAAAGCTACTTAATTAAAATATTAACTTCAGCTCCCATGAAGATGTATTACTAACAGAGTTACAGTTAAACAGGTATGTCAACAAAATCATTCGCAGTCAGTTTTACCATGTGAAAAACACAGTCTCCACTATATATAAAATTATATTTCATGTTTCTCAGAAACCATTATTCAAAAGCTCACCTGCCCTGCACTTCTCTTAACGAGTTATCAATTTTTAGAACACCAGGGTATAGTAATATTTTATAGTACACACTAAATGTTAACCAAGATTTTGAAGCATTAAAAAATGCCAAGAGACAGTTTCAGATTTCAAGATGCCAAGCTTGTCCAGGCAACTAATCATCTCCCAGCACAAGAAAAACAACAGGAGAGCAGCTACAGCACAAGGACTTGGTGATTAATTTAACTCTTCCAGGTAAGCGCTTCGGGAGGAAACTCTAAAGGCTCAATTAAGGGATGCTGAAGCAGGATTTCTGAATTCTTGCTGTGAGATGATGCTAGACCCAAAAGCTTTTACTTTCCTCTCCACTAAGGCAGAAGCAATTTCCTTTCATTAAGGACTCCGACAGCCCCTTAGGTCAAGATGAAAGATCTATTTTTTCCCTGTGTGAATCTGACATGCCAATCACCCAGTCAACCTCAGTGGAATAACATTTGGCAACGAAGGCACAAATAAGCAGGCACAGCTGGGCAACAGCTCTTCAAGGAGCAGCCTGGGCAGAGTCTCCAGCCAATTCACTCCAACCACAGCACATCTGCATGCCTCCCCAGCAAACTCTCACTGCATTTCACATTGCTTATGGGCAGGGAATTAGCCACAAACCTTGCTCTTTGGAAGACCTGGGCAGGATTCACTCCCCTAAATTGGGAAGTTAGTATTACTCTAGCAGGATGTGAACATCAGGTTAATGTCTAGACACCAGAAGAAGACAAATATTAATTCAATATTTGCTTTAATAGCACACTGGCTCTTTGTGAATGAGAAACAGCCATCCACAGTGTCCTTCTGTTGAGGCAGTCAGAGCTGCTAGAGGGTATGGGGCTGCAGGGCTCACTTCAGTCTGGACACTGAATTACTCTCACATGTGAGAGAGGCCAAGAGCACTCATTCACGTTCTGCTGCCTCAGACAGCTGCATGGACTCTGCAGGAATGTACTACACATCTGCACGTACACTTTGCCCTTAAAAACTGAAACATGGGTTTTACTGTTCCACTTGAAAATTTGCAGCCTGAGAAGAGTGCTGTTTCATCAGCATAATGTCTCTATGGGTTTTAAAAGGCAACCTCAAAGGTTATAAAGGGCTAGAAATTGTAGGTGTTAGACAAGTGGAAAAAAAAGGAATTACTCCTCCTGTCCTCATGGCTCATCTGCTCTTGTCCTTCAATAAAGTATTTCCTGCCAGGTTCTCAAATCACACCCACAGAAAATTCAGAGCTGTTATTACTGAGATTACACCCCACACCCCCACAGCCCTGATTTCTTAGGCACAAAAGCATGTGAGGCACCCTGGACTTCAGCACCAAAAGAAAAGGAGACCAAAGCCATTAGTGATTTGGGCAATTCCTTGCACTTCCCTCCCTGCTCACTGTCACCTCCCATTACTTATCCCAACAAAGACACCCAGCTGAAGAACTTGGATCCATGGCAGGAAAGCATTCACACCCCTCTGAGTGCAAGAAGAGTCCCTGCCTGAGGGAGCCCCTCTGCAGGCAGAGCCAAGGGGCACAGCCAGGCTCACAGGGGCTCTGCCAGCCCCAGGCACAGCTCTGCACCTGCCTGGCTTTGCACAGGCTGGAGTTTCCCATGTCCCATTTCCAGTGCGTGTGGGAACCAAAGCCAGAGCAGCAGGATTAATCTTCTGGCATCATTTTTCATCTGCACAAGGTCAGAAAGTTGTACACCAGTATATGGGGTCATAAAATTGGATTTTATCTGAATCTGCAGGGATTCACATCTCTTTCCACACAGTCTATTTGCCCTAATTGCTGCTTTGACTCGGAGATATTCCAGCATCTATCAGTTTAAACAAAACTTTAAACATTGTTTGAATGTATCTAAATGCATTCAGAAATGTAATGAAGTCCCATTTCCCCCAACAGGCTGTGTCTATTGCCCCTAAATAGCTCAGTTGAGGATTTATTTGAATTTATAGGCATCAACCCAGTCATATATTGCTCTCTTAAATGCCTTATACAAGCAAAAACACATAACTAAGACATGAGGAGTTCAGCATAAGAGCAAACCAAAGCTTCATAAACCACAATAATTTTATAAAGCTCCTTTCTAAAAGAGTTTTAAAAATAAAATACTTTTTTCTTCAATAACTGAAGATGATCAAAACCAGCCTAATGAATTCCCTGAGCTACAGCATTTCTCACAGAGCACTCCTCAACTCCTCCCTTTACTTTGCTGCATATCCCAACATCCATTAGAGATCCAACACCAGCAAGAACTGTAAATGTCAAACATTTGAATCCAAAACTCAAATTGCAGCAGAGTGCTGTGTGTGATTTTCTATCAACAAGGCAACATCTTAACACTCTACCAAAGCCAAGTCAGCTCCTGAAATACAGTCTAGGTTTTCTAGGCTAAGGGCTTTCATTGAGAAAATGCAAGGTTGTGCACTGTGGTTCAATTTACAAATTAGTCACTGATCACTATTTATTTGCACTGCATCAAAATTAAGAAAATAGGTGATGAGTCACATCTCTGCATCAGAAATCAAGAAAAAGCCATTTAAAATACTCTAAAGTTAACATCTACAAAAAGGAACAAAATATATAAAAAAATTTCATTATTTCCACATTCACATGATAACTTGCAAATATAAAAGATTTGGGATGATGTGGGAAGTTGAATGGAACATTTAATTTTACCAAACATGCCAAGATCTGATGACTGTGTAACATTTTCCAGTGCTGGTAATTCATCCAAATGAACACACATGCTTTTTCTGGGAAGAAAAATTAAAAAAGGGGGGAGAGGGGGAGAGAAAGGAAGAAAATAAGAGAAAAAAAGGAAGAAAACAGTCCTAACAACTCAGATGATAGCTTTGCAATTTTAAGCACACACAGTTGTCCTGAGCGAACACTTCTTCACTTCTACATCATCATGTCCCTGTAGTATTAAATGCTCTTAATCAACAGTTGTTGATAATGATTTGTCACCTATCAAGATTAAAGTCTGAATGGGAAAACATCTGTTCTACTCCTTTGTTGGGAAACTGGCAACATAGTTTTTGAACACATAAAATTTGACTTTTAATTACCCTCTTACACCTTCTGTTCGGCTATTAACCAGCATTAATCCATAAAACCATTTAACACATTATGAACTATAAAACTAAGTCCTATAATGTTTCTGTATGAACAAAACAGAGAAATTTTAACACAGAATGAACGTCATCTATTTTCTCTAGTTTTTGAATCAAGTTATTAATTCTGTCATAAGGTTGGAGAAAAGTAAATTGTGCTACCTTAGACAAAACAGCTAAGAACATTGGACACAGATATTGTAATAAACTTTAATTGACAGAGGTTAAGCAGCAGCACAGCCCAGTAACTTAAACAGCACAGGATAATGTGTCATAGTTTTCTTTTACAATAATGAAACCATTTAGAATCATATTCAGCAAGCAGGAGACTAAACCACTACGTACACAAATTAAAAAGTGTTGTGTGCTATAATCATGGCCCATGTTATTCCATTTCTCTTTAATTGGGCTGAGTTCTCTGTTCGTAATTACAGAGATAACAGACAGATAACCACACAAAACACTTCTCTCTCCAGCACCTGCTTGCACAGAGTAATGTTTCAGAGAAAGGTCAGGAAAGTGCAATGTCTTAAAAAATAAATTTAAAAACACAAATGTATATTACAGCAACATGAGGTTCTAGTACAAGAAAAATTATTTGCTTTGCCATTTGCTTCACATGCCTGGCAGGACAGAACCACTCATGTCCCAAAGAATATGACTTTTCCAAAGACTCATGACTTGGGTTTACTGTCTCATGATTGGGTTTGTGTGTGTAAAGCAGAACCTGGCACAGCATAACACTTTTCCATCCCATCACCATATGCAACAGTCTTTTTGAAACAAACACATAAATGGACACAAAACTACCTGTTTGCACCACAGAGGCACAATAATGTTTAGAATTAAGGGATAATACTGTTAAAAAAAATAAATTGCAGCAACAGATACTTCAGACAAATATAGTATGTTGAAGTGCCAGCTATTCCCAGTCTTGTTAGTGCTGTAGTAATTAGGCAGCAGTTACCCCATGCTGTTGAGTGGAAAACTGCTCACTGGGACCCAATCTCCACCTGTCCTGCCCAGGCAGGGAGGGTGCAGGGAGGATGCTCACAGCCAGCTGTGATCAAACTGCCTCAGCCTCATTTCCCGCAGAGGAAATTGGCTCCAGCCTCACCCAAGTTAGCCAAGACACATCTATATCAGTCATCAGGGCTTCTTCCAAAACCAAGACATTGAAACAAGAACCTACAAAGAGCATACAAATCTGTACCTTAGGAAAAAAAAGGTGCTTGCAGAATTTTCTTTTTTTATGGTAACACTCAACCAAAATGCAGTCAGCTGCACTAACAGTTTCAAACTCTGATACGTCCAAGATATTGCATCAAAGAGATTTAACCTTGATCTGACCTAAGCCCATTGACACATAAGAAGAACAGAAATAAAAATTTATGTCATTGACAATGGCATTAATCAGCTCAGTTCTATCTACTGGCAGCTCCTTGCTGCTTGACACAAAACCCAGGACATGGCAATTTCCAAACTTAACTCCAAGCACTCAATTCCCCAGTGATTTCACAAGAGAAAAACTGCCACATTCCCCCATTACTGTGTGCCATCCAGGGAATGCACAAAGGAATTGTCTGTGCAAAAGCTGCTCTGGAAGGATTGTGATACTGCAGGGAACTCAGAGGCCACAACAACCCAAAGGATCTGCCACGACCTGTGCAGCAAGAAACCTGCAGCACGACAGGCAGGAAATATCTTGAACATATATATATATATATATATCTAAAACATTACTTGTGAGTAACACAAAAAACTGCATTAAAGCCATTTCTGTTAGCCTTCATTTCCAAAAATCCTCAAAAGAAGAAATTACCATTTTTAAATGCTGGTGCCTTAGTGTTAAATTTCTCCCACTATATGCAGTAACAGCCTGTAGAACTATACAGACTTTCCATCAAAGCAAAAACAACAAAGAATGTTATATTGTGAGACTACCAAAAGACATAATTTAAAATTACACTGCATTTATTTTTTCAAACCAAAGGCCAGGAAACTACTTTTGTGTTAAAAATAAAAGCTACATTCCTGTACAGTCACTTGGCTATTCAGAAGTGAGGGGTTGCAAAACACAGGGATCAAGATCTTCACATAAGTGCACTGCTTCTAGTGAAAGAGATGAAAATACTCATGCAGTAAATCTAGAGAAAGGGCAGGAGTCAGGTGCTGGACTGCCAGATACAGAACAAAACAAACAAACAAAAAAGCCAACAAAACCCAAAAAACCTCACAAAAAATTACTGTGAAGAATTTGTACATAAGTAGTTAGAGAATAGAAAGTTAAAGGAATTTTAAATTTCTTTTTTGCCCGTATTTTAATACTATTTGGGATAATCAGTAAGAAGATAAAAAGTCTTTGTATTTAATATCACATTAGTTCTTACAGGATGCATCTATAGCCAAGCAGCCTGTGTCTGTTTCCCATATTTCTCCATGACTGCACCCTTAAGAATTCACAATTTCTTTGCCAGAAACAAAATGATTAAAAAGTGTCAGAAAAGAGCAGTGAAGAGGTCTCCAATTTTTGCTGTACCTTCTCTGTCAACCTCTTTTCAGACTCCAATTCCTCTATAAATCTCGACCCTACACAATCCCTTGTGGAGTTGAGTGGCTCGTGGCCAACACAGTCCACATTATCCAGAGAACACAACAGATACATTCTTCACCCTCACAATGCACTTAAACTTGGGCGCCCAGTAATTTGGCCAAAGGCAGGCTTCCATTCATCCAACTTCTCAAGCAACTCCTTGTCATTTTGGCACAAGCACTTTACAACTCAATTTACAAGAAAAGTGGCAGTTTAGTTCCAGCTGCAAAGCTCCAAGAGTAATATTAGGAAAATACAAACCATATTTCACCTTCTATTGGCAGGGCACACACAGCACTTCATTAGTTTACTTAGCACCCAGGAACTGCATGTGTGGATGGATCAGTTCTTTGATCAAGCTTTCACTTATTTAAAAGAGACCAGACCTGTAGATCAGTCTTCTAGCACAGACCAAAAGCAGACATGTAAATAAAGAAATAAAAGCCCATAAAACTCAGGGAAAAGAAAAAAAAAAGAAACTGGCAATCACTTATTTACACTTAATTAAGCATAAACTAACTCCCCTCCTCCTTTGGGAAGGATATAGATAAAATATGAATGGAAATAAAGGAGTGGATGAGTAATTACTGCAGTTTCAACAATATTTCACAAGCAAAACAAGTATGATAAGATTCAGTAGCCTGTGGCTGACATTTGTTTGAGTGAACAACAAGATCTTATTTTCATACTTTTGGCCATCTCTGTAGTCTGAGGCAAACTGCCAGTTCCTACTCTACTGTCAACCCCCAGACCTAATGGAGATGAAAGGCAAAATATAGCTCTGTTCCAACTGCATTATTAATTCCTGCAGGGCCACATTTGGGCTGACAGGGCTGAGGTCATAATTTAGCCATTAGCACTAGGAACAGCAGGATTTGTCTGCCCAGAACTGCAGGACTGTGGCCACGCTTTCCCTTTTATGTCCAATCAATATTATATTTCGTGTTGTCTCGCTGGGCTAATGGAAGAACGGTCACAGTGTTGGTTTGAAGAACATTTCTAGCAAAAGACAAAATTCTCCTCACAGACTATCAGAAGTCCCACTTCTGTTTTTCTGCTAGAATACCCTGGCCACATTAAGCTTAGTTTACTTTCTACAAAGATGCAAAAGGAACATACAATATGATTAAAAAGAACTGTGCTGGCAAGAGCAGCTCTGCCTACACCTTGGGGTTTTCAAACCTCTGCAACGCTGCAGGCAGCTTCTCCTAACTAAACATGAAAACCCTCAAATATAAAATACTTATAACCCAAAATAAGCCCTACTGCAATATAATACAGCAGCATTTATGGCACAAGTACAATTTATTGCATGATCCTGCCATTTTTTATTTGCCTGCAGGCAGCCAGAAGTGTCTCCCACAAGGAGCTGTGGAGCACAAGGCCTGCAAATCCAACCTCTTTGATTTCCTCCTGGAGCTACATTTACCTTCTCATGCCTTCCAACAACTCTATGGTGGCAATTAAAAACATGCCTAAATCCAAGCTAGTACAAAAGAATTTCCTTCCCTGCTTAAATGAGTCTCCCTTGCCAGGATGTCCACTGGAGGTGGGGACATGGGACAATCAGTTCTGGCATCACCCCCCACCCTTGGGCATCACTTCTTCTAAAGACTGCCACAGGTACTGAAGAGGACTGAATTAAGGAAACTCAGTTTTACACTTCTACAGACTGCAGGATGATAGCTGGAAGGATGAAAGCTGTATCTTCTTCACACTCAACTTACAAAGACCTCAGACTTTGCAATTTCCTTCTGTGATTTCTCTGAGGACCTTTCATTTCCCTCCCCAACACTTTTAGATCCAGTCAGCTTTCACTTTACAGTCAGCTCTTAGTCAGAGCCTGTGAGCAGGAAGAGATGAAGATTTTAAGCATCTCTGTATCATTGGCTATTTTAATTAGGTTTTGTTTTTAAAATAACAACATAGAACCACTATCATTCTCCTGACTTTAAAATTGGCTGCTGAAGTTCATTGATTTTAATTATTTGCTGAAGACAAAGATGTCCCTAAATGACAGCTTCTGATATATGGTAGGGCTTTATTAAATGTTGAAATATTTAACTGAATTCAGTGACTCAGAAAAAAATCAGTGGATATAAATTCAGAGTGGTAATTTTATAGATTAAACAGCAGCCTTAAGGCCCCAAATTATTTTAAAACAAATTTTATCGACTTTTTTTGGAACATTTTAAATTTAAATGTTACTGTCAGCTCCACATAAGCTCATTTCTGCAAAGTTTTCTCACATACTATGTTACCAACTTAAATTCTAATCCATCTGCATTAAACTGGTACACACACCCTGACAGGTTATAAACAAGGGTGAACTTAAACATGTTCCCACTTTACTTAATTTGCAACAATACAACCTACTTTTAAATAAAAGAGCTAACATTAGGCAACACTAAAATATCAAAATAAAACATGTCCACATAGCATGTTAAGTTGATGCAACCCTGTTTTTAAAAAGGAAAGAAACAGGGGTAATAATTGGGCAGGTTTTCCATGGAAGGAAATTGACACTGAAGGGATTCCCACTCCAGACAGATACTCAAATCTTAATTTATCTAGGAAAAAACATTTAAAATTTTTCTGTGATTAAGTTAAAAATAGAAGTCTGTTAACCAGCAGCTCTTGACTCCTGTCATGCACCAAAAATTATTTCAAAGAGGTGTACAGGGATCTCACAGCACTGCTCAATAAACAGCAGATGAAATTCAATGACAATCAATGCAGAATCAAAGCTAATTATATATACAATGATGGACTTGAAATTAGCTGTTAATATTCAGGGAAGACTTTGGAGTAATCACTTAGGCTGGCAGCTCTCTCTGTGTCACCTCCATGCTGCACAAAGCTCTGAAGGCAAACAGAACCCAAGGAATTACTATTAAAGAATTAGAGAAGAGTGAAACGCCATCACAGCCATCTTATGAATTCACCTTCTGAATACTGCCAGCATTTCTGCCTGCTCATCTCCAAAAAAGTGATCAGGAAGGGCATGAAGGATGAGCATGGACATCCAATGGCTTCTGTTTCAAAAAGAGGACACAAAAAATCCAAGCCTGAAAACGAGATGATTCAGGGCAGACAGAGAGGAGCCTACCAGCAGCCTTTAAAAATCAGGAGTGGCATGAAGGAGATGAACACAGAACCAGACATCACACTTTGTGCCAAGAGCTCCAGAGCATCAGGTGGATGCTCCTTCCTTTGGCATGTGCTGCCACAGGACATTGTAGAGGCCAAAAATATTTAAATGGTGCAAGAAATCAGTGAGGAAAAGGCATTGCAGAAGATCCAGTCAAGGGCTATTTAAAGCAGTTGCAGAGACAGAAGCTCAGGCTGAAGAGGCCCCTCAGCCCAGAGCATCCCTGCCTGCCAGGGCAGGTCCCAAACATTCTGCCTTCCCCTTTTGCCCCATTCAGCAGCCCAGCTTACTGAGCTACCCAAACCCACAAAATGCTGGGCTGAACAGACCTCTATGGCCATTTTGGTATTTTCCTATGAAAAGCTATGAGGCTGAGACATTTAATTGTGGTGCAATGGGATCACACACTAAAAATAGTGACATCCAAAGCTCGATCACCTGCACAGGAATAAGCAGAAAATTTAAAGAGCCACTCTTGAGTCAATGTATAATTCATGCAAATTTTGCCATCTAAGCTCTTTAAGCTTTTCTTAAATAAGCAAATAATTCATCCTCCACATCCTCTGCAGTCTGAAGCTCGTACTGATTATGTTGATACCCTGCTAGAATTTAGAGCCCAGCTGAGCACAGAGTCCCATCATGTCCTCTGCAACCAGAGGAAGAGAAAGTTCTTGCCTCACAGAGCCAGCAATATTAAAAAAACATAACACAGGGATCACAGAAGACTAGAAACAGAGATGAGGCAGCTCCAAACCAGAGCCTCAAGAACAGAATTCAATATTTTAAGTTAATGTCTATGCACTTCTCCCAGACTGTCTCAAAAAGTTAGAAAAGAGTGGATCTTTCCAGATGGGCAAACTAAGCACTGTGAAAGGGCATTTAAGAATCTCATGCAGATATTGTGCCACAACTGAAGAAACATGATCCACAGAAACATTTTTAATTATTTCACATACTCATAAACCATGATGGACCCCAAGAGTAACCTTACTGCATCTTTCAGGTAATTTAAATGGAAACCATGTCCAGTAGTCCTGGGCTAGTGCTGTGAAATCTCAAGGGATAGGAAGCACAAATCACTACCAATAAATATAACACAGGTACACAAAGACATCTGGTACAGCTTTCTCAAATTCCAGACTTCAGCACTGTCAGTAATGAACAAAGTTAAAGAAACCTTTCCTTGAGGGGTCTGATTCTTCACCTTTTTTTACCATAGAATTTCTACTGTCCCAAGTCTATCACAAAGCAGACGATAAAGAAACCCACTGCCTGCTCTGTTATTAAAAAAGACTTCTGAAAGAACAAAATATCCAAACTCAAGAGAAAAATAATAGGGTCCACAGACATGTCAGCTGGTTTTTGAGGGGCTTTTTTTCTTCATATCATCTTGTATTTACATAGCTGTCTTACTCCTTAAGCAAAAGGCAACACAGACAAGGTCCCAAAGGTGTAACCAGCATGTGAGTGCACAGAATCCCCTCTAACTCCACAAACACACCAGTTGGCTTTTGATATTTTTCACAAAGTTTTGGTACAGCCTTTGACACCCAGTTTCAGTCTAGAGGTGACACGAAGTAGCACTGTTAGTATTCTAATCTGAAAAACCCCAGAAATATGAGATCCATCACAATAATGCAGTCTAGCAGTGCTATAATTTGGGTGACAGCACGAATGAGTCACAGGTAATTGTCAGGTAACAGGAGGAACACAACTGCCTTCAGTCAGCACCAGAGTCCCACTGCAGGCATTGGAAATAGTTTTTTGCAGCGGTAAAACAACTCAGGGAAGCACAACAGAGATAATCAGAGTCAAGGAAAACATGATTGAAAATATTTAATGAAAGGATTTAATGCTTATAAATAAATCACAGTCATATTCACTGTAAGGGTTCCTATTCTCCAAACTAAGAAGAATCTTTATTTTGCAATTAACACAAGCAAAAATGGATTCTCCTCCTTAGAAAAATATTCTCTTTCCCTGCTGATGGCAGTGCTGATTATACACTGGTTTTGTCCCAGTTTGCTCTGAAAAATATGCTAGAACACAGCTCCATTTCTGAGAAGGGTGTGAAGTCCAACTTGTGATATCTGATCCAAAGATACAGCAGCGTCACTTTAAATATTTAGTTTCCTGCCTAAAATTATTACTGGAATATCAAAAAGAACCCTGTGACACCTCCAGTGAAAATTCTCTCATATGAGGATCCCAATTTTAACAACAGAGATCTCAGGAACTACTTCTCTCACTTAATGAGCCTTGGCAGCCATTCAAATTAAACACTCTATTGTGCAAGGAGCTAATTATGCTGAGATTAAACCCAGAGAATGATAGGGACATTTACTGTACTTCTGGCAATTATAAGAGCTCTCAGTATTGGAGAATAGAGCTTGTATTTCATAATTCTGAAAGATGTCCCTGGTAATCCAATAAAAAAATGCATGTGCATGCTCACACATACAAGATTAATTAAATTTTTAAAACATTTTTCAACTATTTCCGACACACATTCTCAAATTATTATTATTTGTTTTGCGTTATTTCTCCCATATCTGAATGTTCATCCTGTCTCCCATATATCCATTTGTCATAATCCTCCACCATTTCTCTGATAGGCAATTAATGTTATCTCTTTCCCTAGGAACGCTGAAGTAATGACAGTAAAATATTTGCTCATTTAGTACTCTAATTTATTTTTCCAGCATCTTTGCTGATAGTGCCCTTTTCTTTCCCAGAAAGCCTAGTGGTCAGTTATCTCTGTCACTGCTGCCCAGAGACAATGCAGGTGCACAGAGGGAGTTTTCCTCACTCGGCACACGCAGGCAGGAGCACTTCTGAAATTTCAGGAGTAAAACTCATCACAGGATGATTTCCCACTTCCTCTCCACTAATGTCTACTTGGAAGAGGTTTGATTATGCAACCTAAAACCCTCTAAATCCCCATAAGAGCCTGGGGAGACTAAAGACAAGTGATCACTCTTCCGCAGCAAAATGTGTTTAACATCTCACAGGAACGCGCTCTTGCACACACGATGGGAAGCTGGGTAGCAAAGTAATGAAACCTGGATTTGTGATGGATTTTGCCTCTCGTGGTTATCTCCAGCAGCATCTAGCAGTGTGTGTAATGTGATTTAAGGTTCCCCCATTCCACAGTCCAGGCACTCACAGCAGCTGCTTCCCCAGGGGATTTGCTGGTGTCCCATGAAAGCAGAGTCCCTGCAGCACCACCCCTTGAGGGAGAGGCATCAACAGAGCTGTGTTTCTCTACCCTGCCTTTGGTTTTCATGAAACTTGTCAAACTGCCATGCACTGAACACTCCTAACCCTGCTGCTCCCATCCCATGGCATTCAGGAGCCATGCCAGCAGGTGCAAAGGCTTTTGTCAGGATAGACAGGTGGAGAGAATCATCAGCCTGAGCAATTAAACAATCTGATCTGTGCTTCAGGTTGTAAATTGTAAATCAAAAGCAGCTTTTCAAGTTTGCAGCCAAACTGGATCACCTGGCAGAAGGAAAGTTGTCTCTATCATCTTGAGGCAGCCGTGTTCCCTTGAGGAAAACTCTCCAGAAGCTGTGAGGCAAAGCCCTTTTTCCCATGGGCAGCCTTCACACACGAATTCTGCGGTGCTTCATTTCCATATTCTCTACCAACATATTGTTTTGCTTAAAATGGAAAAAAATAAATGTGAAAGGTGTGACCTCTCTGGGGCTGATGGGTGTGAATCAGGGCAAGAATGAGCTGTATCTGCAAGTAATGATGACTGAAACAAGTCCCCAGAGGACCGGAGGCAAAGCAAGGTTGGTATTATTAAATGTAGCTCACCGTAAAACAAGATAAATCAGGAAGAGTTACAGGTAATTATCTGTATGTTGTCACTGGTCAATCAACAAACTGCATTTAAGAACCTGTGATAAAGTAATTTCCTAATTAACTGCTCATCACAAGCACCTTTGGAGAGAACAGAGAGGCTGAGCTAATTGTTGCAGTAAAACCAGAAGATAAACGAATTATAAGTTTCTTTAAACAAATAAAAGAACGAGGTAGCAGAGCAATGCACCGAAGGAATGCACTTCCTAAGCTTGCACTCTGTTATTTCTATATTTCTGTTCCTGCTGCAGAGCAGGCACACACAGTGCTCCCACTGAATGCCATCCCATTCATGAGGCACATCCACACTGGGCAGCGTTCCCTGCATTCCCCCACGGTGCCATTCTAACATTCCACATTAACGTCTGCTTTTCCTCTCAGCACCTCCTGCCAAACCCAGCTCCTGCATTTCTGATAACACCAGGTGCTGGGAACAGGGCAGGGACAGCACAACCCTGAGTGTGCTCCTGCCTCCCCTCCCGGAGCATCAGGAATTACAGAACCAGCATTCAGCCTGTCACACTATGGGGCAATCTCCTCTTTTAAACTTGTACCTTTGCAATTCTGCAACAGCCACATCCTAGCAGGTGCAAAGCCTTTGCAGATGCCCCTCCTGCTCCAGCATCCCTCCCAGGATGTGCATTTCAGACTCCTCTTATAAACCTGGTCTTATCAATATCACCAGGAAAACTCTGGCCACAAATCTCTCTCAGCTGAATACACAGGTTTTGCTAGTTTCTCCCCACTAAGGTTTTAAATTATTGCTTTTAAAATAAATATAGATGAAAAATAAGTAACCTGATGAAGACAAGTATCTTTAACAGGCTGGTTTCCTAAAATCTTTGTTATATTTTTAAAAAAGGCAACGATTGCATAACACCACCACTCTGGAAAACTTTCAATTATGTAGTCAAAAGCCTTCAAAAAAGTAATGAATTTAGTGAATTAAAAATTTATCTAACTCTTTACATGTCACCATTCCCAACAGCTGGTTTTCCTGCCAGGATGCAGTATCTGTGTTTGAAAATTCTTATGCAACCTCTGATTTTTTCCATCTTGCTCCAGCAAGCTGATATAATCCAGAGTCTTCTGTGTCCCTGTGCACGTATTAGCAGTGAAGTGTGAATGCTGCATGGGAATAGCTTAAAATATTTCTTTAATATTTTATCATAACTTTAGTTCATGTTCATTTGTGTTCCCTCCAATCTCAGGTGCTGGCAGATGGAATTTCTTCTTTTTTAACTAGCAGGAGATGGAATTTTCTGGTTTGTTTTCCCTTACAGCGGATGTATTCATATCTCAATATATTTCAGTAATTTTTCTATTCCTCATCTCTTCCTTGGAGATTGACTGCTTAGTTGCACAGTATTTTTTAAATAATGATGATTTATTTTTTTCTCCTTGACAGGAGAGACAGGTTCTAACATTTTTTTGTTTAACTATTGCATGTAATTTGATAATTCCTAGTAAGAGACAGGTAATTCTCCTTATAAGTATGTGGATTGTCAAATTTTATTTTTTAAGAAGTCAAATACATTAGGGGAAAAACCCCCAAGTTTAGGTAAAGAACCAACATTCTATCAAGGCATTACACCAATAAAACTCATCTCCATTTATTCTCCAGTCTGCTGCAACTGAAGCACAGTTTCTCAGATTAATAGATCCAGTATCACTATTTAATCCTCTCCTCAGTGACAGGATATAATGATCTGATGAACATGCTACTTAATGGACTACCTGAAAGTGTTCAAAAACCCTAGTGATGAGCACAGGCTGGAAAACCATAGAAATTATCCTAGAATAGAATGAGAACTGAGAAATAAATCAGCCTGTAAGGGACAAGATTTATTCAGGGATGTATGGGGCCTTTTCTTTCCCATAAGCATTTCCATTTTTAATTCCTTTATTAATATTTTTATTGTTTCCCCAGCTCCATGTGAATGCACTGGAATCATACAAGGTCTAATCTAAATTATCTTGCAGACCAAGGTTGATAACCTCCCACAAATTATCATTAGCTCAGTAACTTGGCAGTTTGTGCATATAAATTGCCAAAGATACATGGCGCCTCCCTGCTTCCTTATAAATGTAATTTACCATGGATTTATTACTGATATTACAATACACAGTCACCCTGAGGCAGTTATTTATTTGTTTTTCATTTCAATGGGGCAGAAGTCAATTTGTCAGCCATGCAGGCTCCTTGCTCAATGGGTGATCAGGAGATTCTGAGAGCTCCTGGAGCACATCCAGCACATGGGCTGGGCAGAAGTCAGCTTCACCTGGCAGCCAGGGCAATTCCCGAACTTCTGTCAGGTCTGCCAGTGTTTATGCCAAGGACAAACATCAGCAAGGACTTCTTGGCATTGCAAATACTGGAGAGATTTCTATGCCTATCCTACACAGGGACTGCAGTACCCCTGGAATGTGCAGGAATAGGAAGATATTGGCATCCAGTCCCTCATGCAACAACCCAGTTCTGTAGAATCCACTGCACAACCACTCACAACCATCTAGTCCAGAATGCCAAGAGCCTCCCCAAGAGCTTTAAAAAGTTACACAGCTTCCTGCATAACTCACAGTAAACACATTCAGATCTATGTGGACCATGTCACCTATCTGCAAATATCAAAATCCGTTTATCCAAAGGAAGAAAAAAAAAAAAAGCCCCCACAGACATAAGATTCAACATCTTGGGATGACTGTGAAATGCCAACATAAATGAAACCTCCAAAATTTTACTGTTCTGGAGAGGGAAACATTGAATTACCAACATCTTTACATCTCAATCAAATACAAAGTTGACTTTGTTTTTAATTACCAATCAAATTAAGACCATCAGGACTATTTTATTATACAAACTACGGGATTCTTTTAGGTTTTGGTTGTTTCTATATACAGTTATAAAAGGACATATAAAATAAGGTTTTTACATCCACGCACTAATCAAAAGCAGAAGAGACTTTATGTAATAAACATTTTGTAAACAGCAGTTCACATAAAGAGCCATTTTTTAAAAGCACTCCTAATTAGATTGTCAGTTTACATGCACACACACTCTACCATGCAGAATTCCTATCCAAGGACTGTGGTGTGTCTTAGCTTCCAATTCAACCTCTTTTCAACCACATCCCATGTCTTGCCTGCTCTCTTAATTTTAACCTCATCCTTTCCTGCTTAGTAGAATGCATTTAAAGCATCAGAACTTCAGCAGAGTTCATTAATAGAATAAAAACATTCTTTGCAATTTGTCTTTTTATTTTAGTAATTAAAACATATAATTATACTAATTCACTTGCAAAATAAAAGGGAACCATAGTAGTTTTAAATACTTTGCTTATTTAAAAAACATAATCATTTCTCTGCTTTGCTTAAAAAGTAATTTTGTTACAAATATCTGTGTTTAATTTATTTTGTCAATATACAGTCACTGATAAGCCACTCAAACACATAGCCCTGGGTATAAGGTTATAAGAAAGCTACTGTCAATTAAATATCCATAATGTGACTCAATATGCACAGTCATGCTATTTGCAAACAGACAGAGGGCAGAAATTTAACTGTACAGCTGGCCTGGCACACAATCCACCTGTGATTAACAGCAAATGCACGATGTTCAGCAGGGGTGTGACTATACACAATTCCTCACGTGTTCAGTTCTGTGCTACAGCTCAAGTTGCAGCAACAGAGATGTGTCCTAATGCAGAAACAGCAGATGCATTACCATGAAAATGTTTAGAGACACCAGCATTGCTTTTTGTCAGCTCGTACATTTTGACAAGTGACAATAATGATAACCTCAAGTTTTATTTCCAATAACAGATGCAGCCTGAGGGCAACAGTACAAGTTGTATCATGTCTTTCTACGTCCTTCACCAGTCTCCACACTGATCTCCATCTGCTTGGCCCTCCTTTAAGGCTCTCTTTAGATTTTAATTTGTGCCTTTCAGTCAAGCTTCTGACCAGCTGGCAAACAGAGAATGAAAATTCCAGATACTACCATTGGTTCAGGACCCAAGCATTCATTCCATCAGGCAGACAGCTCATGTGTCCAGGTTGAATAACACTGGATCACAAGGAGGATCATTAGCTCAGGGGATTCACAAATGATCCTTAACAGCAACTGGCTCCCTAAGCCTGAAAGGTGCTGGGAAGGGACACAGCTCTGCTGCACCTGAATTAGCTCATGTTGTACATGAAAGGAAACTTTGCAAACTGCTCCCAGTTCCTCCATGCTGGGCTCTCTCGGCCATCCTTCAGTGCATCCATCAGCAAAAGGAGCATCCAGAGCCCTGACACAGTTGCTCCTGAAAGGATGACATCAGAACTTGGGAACATGTGAAATGCTCAGGCCAATGGTCCATGATTTCATGTATTTTTTATTTTTGAGACTTTAGCATGTTGGTTTTCCCTCCTCCTCTCACGGATCAAAAGGCCTGAGGTGTTTCCTTCCTGAAGAGCTGCGTTCATGAGAAGTTATTGCCTGCTCCTTCAGAAACAGGGCTAAATCACCCTGTTTCACACATGCCACTGAAAAGACCAGAATGGCATAGCTAATGCCAAGGCTAAAATTAAAGCAGTGAGAAAAACACAAGAAATAAGCGACTTCCATACAAAGAAAAAAAACCAACCCAAACAACGTCCTGTGGGATCATGTTTCATTCTGGAAAGTTTGAAAACATGGATACATAACAAATGACATTAAGGTAACACATTTCATACAATTCACATTTCCCATCTCATAAAAAGCAACAATCCCTGCCACAAACTCCTTTTGATCAAAGAACAATGGCTTCAACAGAAACAGCTTCCAGGGATGTTTGTCCATGCAATTAGAAGACCCATCTCAATTTTCAGTCAGTTGCATTAAATAACAAAAGGTGCATCCCTGTTCAGCCATTTAATAACTCACATTATCTTCACAAAAATATTTTGAACAAAGGTTGCTAATACATTAACCCACTCAGCAATATTTTTTCTAATTGGTAACCCCAGTGGCTTTAGGTATGGCATGAGACCATCCTTTGAAATCAGTTGCAGAGACATGGAGATAATTGGGATTGATTACAGCACTCAGAGCAGTAGGAACAAAGACTGACAAATTACAGTCTAAGAGACAGAATGGGAGTTTTTTTCAGACTAAACCATCAAGTCACAGAAATGGTAAACATATTCCAAATTGTCAAAAATCAGGATTTTGTTTAAGAAGCATTTTCTGTTGTACAACTGTATGACTGAGGTACAGCAGTATCATTTTGTACCTGTATCAGGGATGCTATTTATTACATTTTATTGACTTGAATTTTATTTCTCTTTATTCACACTGACTTTAAGCACAGCCAAGTCACTGCAATGAGAAAATAAAAGCATATGCTGCTCTAGGTGATTCTGCAGGGCAAGGAGCTGATCACTCTGAGCCAGACAAGCTATGCTCAACGGCCAAAGGTCATTAATTTCTGAACAATTCAGAATTTAACCAATTTTGAAGAAAGGGTGGGGCAAGACAGACTCCTGTACCTACTCTCTAATTTCAGTAGCAGTTTTAGAATAACAATCTACTCTGGAACATCAATCAGAGGATTTGTTCCACAGCATTAGAATTTAACTACATGAACAGGCTTTTCTCATCTCCCAGGAGTGAGCTAAGCTCAGTTTGACCTGTGTTTGGTAAAGTGAAGAACATACCTTGTCTGCCTTGATGTAAGGCAAGGATAATTATTTTTTACAAACACTGTTCTATCCATATTCCCAAATACCTGCTCTTTTGTTAAGCATTCCTGATCCCTTCTCAACTTCTTACAGGAACAGGTTCAACTGTAGAGCAAGCACACAAAACCAAGCCACAAATAAGCGGAACAAAGAATAAATCCATCTCTAGCCAGCTTCAACAGTCATCCTCCAGAGCAACTGCAAAATTGTCTGTCAGTGGGAGGCCAACACTCCTTCCACACAGGTACAATCTTCCTCCTGCCAAATTAAATTCTTGAGTAGTAACACTTCAGCCAAGCTGCAAAAAGGAGGATATTCTGAATTATAAGAGATCTGCAGCAGTTTAACTGCAGTAGGATGATTAAGACCAATAAACCTGCTGGCATTTTCTTAAATTTGCTTGGCAGCTCCTGTGGTGTCAGCCATGCTACAGGAGTGACACATGATCAGAGCAACAACAACCCACAGACTAAGAGAGAAACAAGTGCCCAGGTTCCACCAGCAAACCTGGGGGAAATTCCTGCTTTCAGGGACTGTTTCAGGAGAAACAAGGCAGAAATTTCAAGAAGGTGCACAAGCAGCTTAAGGATTTCTTGAGTGGAATAAGTCTATCAGCAGATATTACCCTCCTCTCCCCCTCTGCTGAACTGAGAGCTTTCCCTTCAAGAATCCAACATCAGTGACCTACTCATGACTTTAGAGATCAAAGATATCAGACACAGTTCATCCAGACTACATTGAACAAGGCTTGAAATGAGGCAGTCTGGGAGAGGAAAAGTAGCTTAGGTTTCTGCTGCTGGATCAAACCAATGAACTTTCTCCAGATGGAAACTGGAACTTTCTACAAATGGAATTGGACTGTTACCTCTGGTTTTACAGACAGAGGAATGGTGTAGGAGGTATCAGGCCAGCTGCCACAAACCATACTTGTTAGGGAGGGCTCCTTTTCTTCATAAACCCTATGAACCAATATCACTAGTCAGAAAATAATTATATGGTTTTGCATACTTCAAAAGCCTGTGGAAAAATTATACGTTGGCTGTCACTTTAGAATTTGGGTCTATTGTTTTACTTTATTTTGCTCAGAGTATAAAGCCATTACATGACTAAAATTAAATAAAACTGTTTCCTTGAGAGCTGTTTAAAATATTCTGATGTATTTGTCTTAGAGCTTCATTAATCCATTTCTAATTCATTCTGCAGGTTTACTCAACAGCTGTGCCTGATGTAAACTACAAATCTGGATAAAATTAAAGCTGCTATGCCACTAAATCAGTTTATTTTCAAAGACTTAACAAAAATCTTCTGCTACTTTAGGTCACAATGGCTTACAGGTTTTTCTACCTATAGGGAAAAAAGTACCTTTGCTGTAACATAAGAGCAAACAAATACAAGTACTAGAGGTTAAGGGTGAAATTGATTTAGATATCAAGCACAGAAAGTATTCTGTCTTACGATCTACACTTTTTTTCATTAGAGATCAGTTTTCATTTTTAATCTTCCATGTGCAGTATTGAAACAAATCTGGAACTACCACTTTATTGTTATTTATAGCATTGTAGCAGCTCTCACAACCGGCAGTTTTTCTTAAAAGAGACTGGATTTCAAAGAACAGTGAGAAGCAGCCGTAACTAAGTATTGTCTATGTCAAAGATGATTTACTGTAACAAACACCCAGTCCTCTTTCTGTTTAAGCAAAAATATAATTAAGGAGCCTAGTTATATAACATCATCTAAATCAAAGGAAATGCTGCCTTTCCAGCATTTTTGGCGATTCCCATCACTGCAGCACCTACACAGAAAATCACTCTGGGCTCAGCACCAAAGGGTGTCTGGGGGTGCAAGTGTTCAAGAAACAAGTTCAGGTGTTCATTAGGAATTGCATCCCTGCACCCTTCAGGCTTTGCTGTAGTATTCCTGTATGGCAGAGCTCCGTTCCAATTTAGGAAATGTTACACTAATTGAGTATGCAGGCACACGCTCTCCCCATCTCTGATTAATTAGCACCACTCTAGCTCTTCACATCAATCTTGTGAAAACCACTGTGACTGATCTTGTCTCACTTGGAGCTGAAAATTACTTTGCCAATAGTATAACATAATACTTTGGTATAAACAACAACAAAAAATGGGACTCTTTGGTGGCCTCAGGATCATTCTTTTCATACTGCACATCTCTCTGGTGCTTTTGAAGACAAAGGACAGGACTTTATTATCAGCAGACAAATGCAAGTCACAAAAACAAAGGCAGCATGCTGGAAGCTCTGTATTTTCACAACAATGTCTCTGATCAACAGCAATGTATTTTTTGCAACCCCTACACCGCTTCAAAGGTCACTTCTGTCTCCACACCCTTCCTTGCGATGAGGAAAAGGCCCATTTAGGAAAACATTCAGGAGCTTCAGGCATTCCAGAGCAACTCCTGGAGGATCAGTGCTAAGGCTGAACACAGCCAGACTACACAGCATGACCCAGGGCCACTCTGCCGTGTTTCCCTTTCTCAAACTTTGGGAAAAGATCTTCTCTCCCTTGCCCAGCAGCCATTTTGAACGAATGCAAAGGAACAACACGAATTGCAAGATGTTTTTTCTCACATTGTCTTTTGCTACTGACAAGTCAAACCGTTAAGCCAAGAAATGTCAGCAATACAGAGATGAAGGCTGATGATTTCAGGGCAGGAGTGAAGTTTTCGGGCAGAATTTCCCTGCTGGACCAGGCTGCTTTCATCACGTGTATCTCAGCTCCCAGGCTCGCCCAAGGCTGCGCAGCTGGCTCCCTGCTCCCAGCCCCATTGTTTTACACATTCTGCTTCCCCACAGTTATCAGCCCAGATTTCACAGGCCATATTGTCTGCCTCTGAATTCACTCACCACTTTTAACCCAGCATTTACTCAGCTCCTCAAGCTTTGTGTTCCAGACTAAACCGTAGGGAAGGTTTTGCAGCAAATACGGGCCTTTTTTCCTGAGAGCTGCAGCCTTCCAGCTGAGTGCTCCTTCTATTAGGGGCTTGTGCTCCAACATACAAAACAAAAATCAAGAGAACTGAGATCTACCCGCTGTCCTTCCACCACCACATTTTAGCAAGACCACCAGGAATTGCTGCATGTGTCCCTGTGCCTCTAAAAGCTCTCCCTCCTGCCCCAGTCCTGGTGGGAAGCAGCTCATGTTGAGGAGAGGATGTGCGCTCTGCCCAAAGGGCTGCAAAAGCAAACAGAGCTCCCTCCCAAAGAGGCGTCAGGATCTCAGTGAGGTTTGTCACTATGATCCTATTCCTGCTTGTTTTGGCTGCCTCCCTCGCCCAGTGCTCCAAGAAAAAGCCCCACCTTCCATTTATAGCTGAAGAAACTGGGTGAGAAACAGATTTGCCACTAAGTTGAAAATGAAAAGATTTTAAAGCCAGCCATTTCCAGAAGGTTTACAAAGGCTGAGATTTTGAAAGTGTCCCGAGGGAAGCAAAGAACCTCTCTGAAATTAATGGGAATTAAATGTCCAAAACCCACAGGCAATTCTGAAAATCCTATCAAAGTATCTAATACTTCTATCTGTCAAAGGCACTAACATTTAAAACAAAAGTGATTTTATCACCAGCTAAGAATCAGTTTTCAAGTGAAAGAATTGCAAAATATTAAACCAATTAGTCTGTTTGACAACTTGACATGATTCTTCCCAGATGATGAGAAAGCTGCAGCATGGCAGGAAATAGTAACATTATGACATAAAATAAGAAGTAACTTCCAAGAACTCTCAGAAATCTATAGGTCAGAGCTCAGACCTATGCATGAAGAAACAAGCACTTCTTTGTATTTGGTGTAATGTGGGTATTTACTACCTAGGCATAAGATTTATGATCTCCTTAACTATCTGTTAACCTCGTTTGAAGTGCTTAGGGTTTATAAATTCCTGATAGATAATAATATTTTTTGGTGCTTTTATCGTCTTGCTTTGTCACCTAAACCAATGGTCTTGTATATGCAATATGGATATTTGAATGCAGCATGTACTAACCTTTTTCAGAGCCTTTCCTCATATTACTAGCTCCAGCAGATTACTCATTCAAGGCAGGGATACTTGCTCAGCTTGTGTAAGACAAAGCCATGCCAATGTGAATGGTAAAGGAAATTTAAATTTAAGCTTCATTTTACATGGGGGAAAAAAACCCCACCACATTTGAACACTATAAAAGGTCACATCAGTAAACAACAGGGATTCAGAGACACAACTGCTAAACGTTCCCTATGCAATGTAACAGTTCCTAAAAGAAAAGGAAAAATGGTGACATTAAGAAACACACTTCCTGCTACTTCAGACAGTATGGTTAAATTCAGTCTCACATCCTTATTTGACCTATGAAATTAAGCTATGTGCCTCCCAACTCATACACACACATTTTCATAGAGTAAAGGTTTAGATGAAAATGCCTCATTTGCTGTTAGCAGTGACTTGTCTTCAGCTGGTTTCATGGGGACAGGAAACAGGTTCATCATCAGCCCAGCTCACCAACGAGGAAATGCCAAAGCAGCCTTTTACCACAATTCCCCAGACCTCAATTTTTGACTACTCTGACATTGTAAGAAAGAAGATTCAATTAAGATTCTTTAGGCTTACTCATCCAGCATTTTATGAACCATCTCACCTCTTATCAGGCTAAACCAGATATTTATTATAACAATAAGAGATTTCATACTAATGTTTCACATTCACTGAAGCTAGAGATATTAAACAAGATCATTTACTGCTGTCTGCTGCCATTTAAAAAACTGCATTCAGAAAATGTGACGTGTCCAAATGTTAATTTGGATTAATATCAATGGCTTTTGCTAATTTCTCCCAGTCCTTGACTCCTGTGCTTCATTGAGGACACAGGCCCCTTCCAGTTGATGTGGAACAGAGCTCAGATGCTCAGAGACAGGAATGGCTCTGCCCTCTCTCCATGCTCTGATGCTCTCATCCATCCCAGCCCACAAGCAGATTCTAAAACACCTGAATTTTCAAGACATTCACGTACAATAAAGCAGAGTAGACTTCTGGATTTCCTCATAAGCCCTCACCACCTGGATCAACCCGGAGGGCTCAGTCCATGACACATCCCTGCTCTGAAGGGTTTAAATCACAGCTATTGCTCCTGCACTCAAGGAGGGTCTCACAGCTTCAGCACAGGCACTTGCTGTCCCTGCTCTGTCCCTGCAGAGGGGAGTCACAAGGAAAGTTTCTGGGCACTTCTTCACAGCTCCTGAAAATGAACAGGTGGCTGCACACAGAGACCTACCCCAAGGCTGGCAGCTGCTGAACCTGAGCACGAGCCACGTGCCCCTACTGCACAAAGGGTTAAAAACCCTCAAGTTTAGCCAGCAAGCAAACACCAACACCCCAGACTTTCCTCCACACTTAGCCAGCAGCCATCCCCAGGCCCTAACACAGTACAACCATGCAGGACCAAGAAACACAAATTAAACTAAAATCTAACTCCAAATAGGGAATTAATAAGTACACTAAATTTAATAATGCATTTCTTTGTCTCCCCTTCTTTAGAGAAGAGTAGACTAACAATATACAATGGGCCAGATAATGAGAAGGCCAGATGGCTGGATCTTGTGGAATTTGGGAAACAAGATATGGGAGAAGTACACAGAGAGTGAAGAGCAATAGTACTTTAAAACCATTATGCTGCCAAAGACACATTTAACATATTAAAAGCATATGTCTTTTCTTCCTGAAACAGTACCAGTTGCTAGATCCCTGAATATAAATCAGGGTATCCATGCTTTAAGCACTAGCTTGGCACCTATTGCTAAAAAATAGCAAATGTCATGCAATAAGAAGACACTATTTCCATGTAAACCAATGCTACCTTTACATTTATTTTCCTTTTGCTAAATCTACTTTTCTCCTATCAAACAAATCACACACTATCATTTGCCCCACTGTATCCTGGTCCCTAGCAGTGCTCCTGGTGGCACTCCAGTTACTCATGGAAACACCACATTCTTTTTTCCTCTGGCTACTCAGCCATAGTTCTGCAAACAGGCTGATGTAGAAGGATGTTCTTCACCAAAGTCAGTTTCAGGTTAAAAAAAGCTGCAGTTCAGTCCAAGACAGAGAACAAGTTTACAGTGGAATTAGCTATGTGTTTAGTAACAAAGAGATTTGTTTCTACGTTGACACTTGAAATTAAGTACAAGCTTATTCCACGGGAAACGTTCTGGGTCAGGCTGCCTGTGTGGGAGTGCAAGGTCATCACCAGCACCATTTCACTGGCATTTCACCAGCGCATTTCAGCACCAGCTCCCAGTGTGCACCAAACTGATCATGACAGAGAGGGAGCAAACACTCCCTGCTCCCCACAGCCCCACGCTCCCCAGCTGCTGCCCCAGGGAGAGGGAGATTGCTCCAGGAGCAAAGGGCACTTCTGCACACAGCTCTGGGATGAAAGCTGTTTCCACAGCTGGGGAGGAGGCTGAAGGAGAAAGGTGGGGCAGTACACAGGGTTTCTGCTTTGTAGGGAGATCTGCACAGCAGGGTACAGGGAAAGAGCACACTTGGCTGCCCAGTGCATAAATTGCTTTGGTGGCTCCTGAAGTGCTTAAAGTGTGGAAGTGTCCTCAGACAGCAATGCAAATTACACTGGCATGCAGGGGCTGTCCCACTGTGGCAATTGCAGGAGAAATTCATGTTCAAAGCCTCTCTCTGAGCTACTGAGCAGTGAAACGAATCTCACTTTTGCAGGGAATGGAAAGTGGAAAGCAGGCACTTATCTGGCTAAGAGGGTAATTCCACAGCACAGGAAACATAACGCAGCTGTGGTAGCTTGGCATTAATATTATTAATGTACTGTGGCCTATATGGCTCCATTAGCACTGGGCTTCCATGGGCCAGGGCTCTCCAAACACGCAAGAGGAAAGCTCTGGTACAGCAGCGAGCTCTGCAGAAGGAAGTGCCATGTAAGGCATCACTCCTTTATTCAGTAGTGGTGTCTTCTAGGCAAGAAATGAGTGATGACTTCAGAAAGTATCTAAAACCCAAAGCAAAAACAGCTTCTCTTTTTCAAAGCCTCTCCCTTCCCCATTTACAAAGAGTATTTTCTTCCCCCTTCTGCAGAAATGCCACATTATAAATCTAAGGCAGCAAGACACGTCTGGCCATCCGGGAAGGTGCCCAGCCAGCAGAGCAGCTCAACCACCACATATTCCAACCCCATATTTTTCATTCTTAACTTAACCATCCAATACTTTCCAATGCCAGAGAGCATTTACTGCCAGAAAGCTATTTTCTGCTTCACGCTCATCGTTCAAATAAACAAGAGAAGGAAAGGAAAGGAAGGGAAGGGAAAGGAGGTTAGCATTAGGTCCTGGAAATCCAGGAACCAGGAAAAAAATTATATGCTCTTTTTAAAAACATGCATATCTGAGCATCATGTAACACATTTTAATGGTGGTGATGCTGGGAGGTTTAAATTTCTTTTTTAAACTAACCGAAAGCAGGAACTTTCCTGGATGAATCATCCATGGAATACGATGAACCAAGAACATGCTGGAGGCGAAGCTCACTTCCCCCAGAACTGGTTCTTAGTAAGAACTTTCTGGATGCCATGGCCCATATAGCTAACAGTCTCTGTTTAATAAAACAAAACAATCTCTTCTAAATCTGAAATCCTGAAAATTTTCAATAACAGCACTTTTATCTTCCAATCATTCTCTGCATGTCTTGCAATCTTGACCTCATGCTTCATCACTGTGATTACTGAAGTTTACCAAACTGGCAGATACTGGGAATTCGGTCAAGTGCTGAATCACACTGTTCTACTATACGAAAGGTGTCACAAAATTATTTATCATCATATTGGGGCAAAGATGGAAGTTTTAGTCTCTGTCCCTGTCTAATCATCCATCATGAAGAGCCAGAACAGGAAGAAGAAATAAAAGATCCTCTGCCCTTGCAATACCACGTGGATGGCCCCATGTGTCAGCGTGCCCTACATGTACTTAGTGCTGAGTATTCCTTAAACTAAAGGGTTTAGAAATGAGGTAGGCATTTATATCCTTTCCCAGACTACACTGCATGATTCCACATGCAAAAATGCTTTGGTATTTTGTAAACTTGTGGTTATGTTTAGTTTGCATTCCTGAAATGGTTTTATGACCTACACTCCTTAGCAGATCCAAAATGAAAAGATTCGTGAGAAAGTTCAAAACATTTTGTGCAGCACAACTAAATATTTGTCCCTTCAATTCCATCACTTCTGTCCTTAAGGGCCTGGGCAATCATCTCTAACTGAAGATCTGGCCTTTTTTTAACCTATGCTTAAATCCATTTTTCTCAACACTGGGTCTGCTCTTAGGCCCATTCCTTTAAATGTTTTTACATGAGGAGTTGGTGTCTTTGCTCTTCTTTGTTACAAAAAAAACTTTCAAGTTCAAATACCATAAGTTCAACAGCAAACATGGAGTGGCACAGTGCTCTCATTCATACAAAAAGGATAAAAGGATAAAATAACTTACACATTACTATCATCATCTCAAACCATTAATTGTGGTAAATAATTTAAAACAGGAAGGTTATCTGTCTCCACCTTGAAGAAATTTAGGACAATCCATGTTTTCCTGTTAAAGGGTGTTGTCCAAAACTGCTCAACAGAAGTCTGCAAAAATACTCTTTTTCCCTCTGTTTGAAAGCAGTGCTTGGAGCTTTTCCCATTAAAAAAGGAAATAGGCTTGTCTGAAGTGCAAAACCTTCGTATTCTTCAAAGAATACAAACAACCAAATAACCTAAACCTTTTTTGGGGGAGTTGAGGGAAGAGAAGGAAAGAGCTTATAATGTGGGATGACTGGATTTTTATCTTGATGCCATAAGGAGACTCAAATACGCAGTCTGACTAATAATTGTTTAACTTATCCTCACTAAAGTAATTAGTTTAATATATAAAACAGTTAGATGACAAAGAGACAGGAATGTTCTAGTTTTAATACAACAATGAAATGAAACTTTCCCAAATAGCTCCTAATCTTTATAGATAAATCTGCTATCTAGGTTTACACTAGCAGAATACAAAATGGTTTCCTGAGATATTCTAGACAGTAACTATGTGTTATAAAGGAGCTGCTAGACAAGAGCCATTTTTTATTTTAAATTACCTCAGCCAGTCACCTCTCTGCATGCAGAGGTTTCTCTTGTTGCTATTTGTTCTCTGGTTTTAAATGACCCGGGTGGTTTTCATCATCCTGGTCCTGCTCTTCAGAAACATAGGATGCTGCAGCTAGGAATGGCACATGACCCCAAGTCAGGAAAGGGGCCAGCAGCCAGATGGTCCTAGAGAAATCTGCTGCTCAAGCACAAAAGGCTGGGTGTGTCTACATGGGTGTCTGAGACAGAGGGGTGACACAGTCCTGACTTCCACAGCAGCAGGCAGAGCTGAGGCTGCACCTCGTGCCAAGGAAGACTCCTGACACACATCAAATTTCTCCTGAGCTGCTCCCCCCAGCTCACACGTCCCTCTTTGCTAAGAATAAATGTACTTGTTTCCTGCCAGCCACCCTTTCAGCCAAAGGGAAGCCCAACACATTCCCACCACTACACAGGAGAGATCATATCTTCTGCACTAAAAAAAAAAAAAAAAAAAAAAAAAAAACCCAGGAAAATCTTAGCAGAAGGAGGAAGGAGACAACCTCTGTTGGGTGTAAAATGACTAAAAGAAAAGCTAATGAGTGCCCAGGAAGAGGGCCAGCCATAGCTGAGAAGTATAATCTGGAACGAGGAATCGGGGTGCTTTTGGTGCCAAACATATGTCACGAGCTGTTCCAGCGACTGTCTGCCTGCTCTTCTCCAGGAGCCAGCTAAAGGAGGCAGGCAGGGCCCTGCAAGCATTCTTCCAGTTTTGACCTAGAGACTGCAGAGCAAAGGGATTATTCCATTTGCATGAAGATTGTGCTTGAGGCAGTTAGGAAAAACTGCAGCAATGAAATTCTAATCTGCCGATGTATTTATAGCTGAAACACGGCTCGCAAATAAGAATTCCAAAACATTTTAAAAGAGTCTTGCAAACAAGGACAATTTCATACATTTCATATGATTTCATAAAGACAGAGCACCATAAAAAATTAATCATAAAACCGGTGACAAAGACAACTGATTAGTTCATCATCTTCATTGCCTGCCATGGCAAAATTTTTCTCCAGAGTATATTTAAAAGCACATTCTAGATGTTAACAAAATTAGTTAACCCTACAACTATGCACGATGTAGCAAGAATAAGTGGTTTCTTACACTAAAATGGTCTAAAAATTAGGAAAGAAAGAAAGAAAAAAAATTAAGATCTTTCTTGCCATGGATCTCTTTTTGCTACAAAATCCCAAAATGCACAGTTCTGGGGCAGCACAGCTGCCAGAAAGTCTGTTCAGGTTGCAGAGCCAGCCCATCTCACAAGGTTATGAGAAGCAGCATAGAGGACACTGAAAGAGTAAAGGACTTTAAAGGACGCCAGTGAATGGGAAATCTAAAATATTTAGAGAGCAATATATTGATAATTATTTGGTTTAATCAACTGGTCTGACTTGCGCACTTAACTTTAACCCCTCACTCCTTACTGCTCACCAAAACAGCTCTTTAAACGAGCTATAAAAATCCCTGCATTGTGTAGTGGTTCTTCCTGACCCCCTGGTCCACAGACATCACAAGGTTACAAGTCCACCTCTTCCACCCTTTGTAGGTCCCTGTCTTCTTTTTGGGAATGGGAGAAGGATCTAACACCTGGTGCATTTAATCACTTCACCAGCAAGCATCTTACTCATAGTCCTTGATTTGTTTCAACCTTCTTGGCACTGCTGTGCAAGAAAGCCTTATCTGAACAAATGGACTGAAGAAGGTCCCTGCTCACAAGGGCGATGCAGGGCAGGTCTGTGCCCTCCAAAGACATCCCTGAGGTGCCTCTGCCCTTTCAGCAGGACCCATAAGATCAGTGAAGCACAGCCTCTACTCCATGGCTCCTTCCTTGGGCAAAGGCTGTGAAGGAAAGGGCCAGGTTCTGCCTGATTTCAAGTCAATGGCAGTGCAATTGCAGAGGGAAAAGCCCACAATGCCAGACCTCTTCTCCTTGGTGCATATTTGACAGCGCTCTCGTACATCTTTGTTGAGGTTCCACCAAGCACAGAAATTATTTGGAGTACCCTGGAAATCCTGTAAACAAACTAGTTCTAAGATTTTGGCTTTTGTTGTGACAAAGCAAAGCCAGAAGACAGGCAGCTAAAAGAAGTTAAAGGTATTTAAAAAAGAGGTATGTCTAGGATACTTCTGTTGTCAGCTTTCATTTAAATCCCTCGCCACTGTTAAATGGCAGCCATTCCAGTATGTGAAAAATACATACAGGAAATAATGTTTTTCCTAAGCATGTAAGGGGTTCACACTCTCTTTCTTAAAAAGAACACTCTTGCTGTCTTTGATGTTGTAAATCTTATTATGTAAAACAGACTGTTGTGTAAAATAAATGATGGCACACGATCCTGCAAGAAGCTTAGTAACCATAAGTCATTTTAAAGCCAACATGAGGAAAGGGCACTGGGCATCAAGCAAATTTCTACTGTGAACTTGTGCTAAACAGTTGCTGAATGAAAACCTCCTGAGAGAATGAAATTTAATGTAAACACAACTTGCCCAAATCACAAGTTGGCATGCTTGAGAGAAAGCGTGAGTGCAGGAAAAATTGCACAGCTCTTTCAATTGCTCAGGAAAGGGCCAAGCCACGAGGAAGACTGTTCCTGTTCAAAACCAATGCAGTAAGAAACTATCTCACCATCAGCACTGTAATCCTTAGAGACCCAAGGAGAAGTCAAGGATCTTACAAACAGGGGAAATGTATGAAGTAATTTTCGTGAGGGGCTCACAAAGTGATTTCATTCACCAGTATCAGCAGCTTTGTGATGACTAAAATGAAAGCTCCAACTCCAGAACCATGGATGCCAGTGGCAAAACTTCCACTGGTGTATGGAGGACCAGGTTTAATGAGAATGCTGTATCGCTTGTGAAAAGTGATGGACTGATTTCTCTCTCAACTGATGCTGAGCTTGGAAGACAAGCTGTTGCATGACAGTCTTGCCTCGAACGTGCTCCTCGTGCTCTCCTCAGAGTCAGGGATTTTCAGTGGCGTAATAGTAGCTAATCCTCTATGTTCTGCCAAACATCTCTCCTCTGCAGAGTCTACAAAGAGGCACAATTAGAACAAGTTGCTCTATTAAGAACTGGAGTAGAGCCATAAATTCATTTTTACTGTCCTCACAGGGCCAGCACTGATAATGGCTGTCCCCCTTCTGCTGCAGTTGGCCCAATGTGGGAAGATGACTTGAACAACCTACCAAATTGTCCATCTTTTTCTCTTTCCTCTAACAGGACCCCAGACACTTTCTGAAAGGATAAATATTGTGAATCTTCACCTTTCAATCTGGGCCACAGCAGGAGATCACGACCCTGCCACAAGCAGTGAACTGGTATTTACCCTGCTCCATGGAAACAACTTACACCAAGCAGATATTTATTTTTAGCTGGTCACTTGGCATAAAAATGGTCACATCATGTTTATTTGCATTTTTAGCTTAATCACCTCTACCCTCGTGCTGTACTTGAGGGAGTTCTAATAGGATGTTAAGAGAGAGCCTGTTCCCCACCGTACATTGCCTCAGGTTAGCTCGATGCCCCATTAGCCCATCTAATGGCTTCTCATCTGAAAGCTGAGTGTGGGCGTCCTGGAGTCAGTGTAGAGAAAAGCACAGAGGCTCAGGGAATAGAACTCCTCTTCCTGGACCTTACGTGTTCCGTCAGGCATTTTTAGCTAGTAACAATATTGTTGATTCGAGTTAAAACCTCACCCCAATTAAAATATTAATAGATACCACCTACTCAGAAAGATAAAGAATTTTTAAAATTGTAGTTGATTTAGAGAAAAGCAGAAAACCAAAACATCACATATTACTCATCTTAGGAGACTACCTTTTTCCATGGTGTTTTTACTAGGTGGTAGAAACTATCATGTTTTCTTATTTAAATTCTTACACAGCAACTTCATTGCATTGCTGTCAGATACAACAAAGGTACTTTTTTTCCCCTCTGCTTTCAGTAATGGAATCCTTTCTGATTCTACTGTGGTAACAGATCCCATTCAATGGTGCTTAGGACCAAGACTAAGCTGCTTATAACTGATATTTCCCACAGAGAACCACAGCAGGAATTGACTTTGTTCCTCATCTATTCTCATGGCTCTGTGAAATAACTGACCATCCCCACCACCTTCTCACATCTCACTGCACAGACCAAGTGGGAACAGTGAAAAAAAAAATGACATGCTTAATGTTCACTGTCCTATTGTTCAGACACGAGTAACTGAACTCTTGAGCCCAGCTCGGGATGGAGCGAGGAGGAGGAAGAGGAAGAGGAGGTTCTTTGATCTGCAGCAGGCAGAGGACTGGAACATCCACGACAGTACCAAGATCAGGTCTGTGCTCTGACTGTCGTCCTCTGCAAGGCTTGGGATGTTATTGCACTGTCCCTCAGCTTGATGCAGGAGGAAATGGCAGGATGGGCCAGAAGCCCGGAGCTCTGGTTCGTGACTTGGCTGGGGCACGCAGAGCCCGCAGGCTGCCAAGGACCAGCCCCGCTCCCCGGGCAGCACTGCCAGTCTCCAGCAGAGAGAAGGGGCTGCCATGCCCCCAGCTCTCATCCCCACCTTCAGGGAGGGTGTCTGGGCAACAGCCCACGAGCCAGAACCGCCAGAGCTGTGATTCCACCCTCTGCAACCAGCCCAAAACTTCTACTTGGCTGTGATGCAGGAGGGAGAGGAATGTGGAGTGAGCAGGGGACAACTTTCTGAGGACAAGATCCAGTGGTATTTATGTTCTCTGTGTTCTGACAAGGGTGGTAACGCCACCCTGCCTCCTAAATTATACAACATGAATATAAGTTCATTTCCTTGTTTAAAACCTCCCTCGATTTCGAACTATTTTTAAAATAACTATGATCAAGAATGTCAAAGTACAGTTCTAAATCTACTGAGGTGCTTGCCCCTGTTTATAATGCACATGTATTTCCAGAGAATTCAGCGTTCTAAATCTACTGAGGTGCTTGCAAAAAAAAAAAAACCAAAAACAAACCAAAAAAAAAAAAAAAAAACAAAAAAAAAACAAAAAAAAAAAAAAAAAAAAACCAACAAAAAATACCCCCAAAAACAAAACAAAAATAAAACCCAAGCAGGAACGTGGCAGCCACATGTTCTTTCATTCATTTGAAACAAACTCACTTCCAAACCCACTTACATATTTAAGCATCACTAGTAGGACAACCCAATTCATCCACATAAAACACTTATTAACTGCTGTTAAGTCAACAAATTTATAGATTACCAGTTCATTATTTGTGCCAGTAGGAGAAAAATAACAATCAAGATGCATTTAACAATCAAGATACATTATTCAAAGTATAATTGCACACATAGGGTGTGACCTTCACTACAAGAGGCACCTCCAGCACTAAGTAGCTTGGGTGTGAACAGGCAACAGAATCACTAAACCCCAAACATTCCAATAAGCCAAACCACCATGCATGGCTCCCTCCTGGCACATAAGTATTTTTCCTGTTATAATTTCTTATGGGGAAAGAAATAAAGCACTCATTCCAATCATACTGAGATTTGAAAATAAATTTTTCATCTTTATCACTCCAAATTATCTCTCCATCCTCCCACACCCTCAGATCCATCAATATAATGCTTTATGTTCTCCCACAAGTCTTGCATGTTACTTTCTCTTGAGTAATTTCTGATGGGATCTAAAAAACAAGTCAAATATTTTGTTTCATGCGAACCACCTCACATACCCTGAGCTACGTTTTGATGAACTGCAATATGCACAACATTTCTGAGACAAAACCTAGAAATACCAATATATTCCTGTTTCTTCTTAATTCCCTACTTATTTTGACTCACAATTAAATGGAATGGTGTAAAAGGATAAATACTTCCTAGACGTCAGTTCAAAATGTCATTGAATTGTTTGCAGTGGTTTTGAAAACACAAACATAGCAATGCTGAAAATAGAGACTAGTAGCATTATCCAATCCTTTTACTGAAAAACAAGGCAAAAAAAATTTCAAATGACAGTTACTCAAAAGAAAAGTAAGAATGTTTCAAACACACTCCAAAACCACAAATAATTTTAAGTTTGTCATTCTTATCTAGCTTTCCTGGACATTTCGGCAGTATTAGCAGTAATCCAATTTAACTTTAAATATTGTAAATGGAAAATAATCGGGATTTTCTTTTTTGACGAATTAAAGAGATTTCACTGGTAGATGGGACAAAAATTCAGGTGGAGACATTATAACACTATGATCTTTTGCAATACGAAGCACAGGGCAGCTCTAAGTATAGCACAAAAATCACCAGTTTAAATGGGTGAATATAAAGCAGCAGACATGTTGAGATTGGCAGAAATACACATAAATGTAATGAGAGCCAAAACCTCCCTGTTTAGTTTCTAGGAGCTGGTCAGATTTTTATGCTAATACAGAACAACCTTGGGTGTGTGAATGTCACAGAGACACAGGATGTGTGTGGAGAGTTGAGGTTTTGGATAACCGAGGTAATTTTCAGAGTAATTAACCAATGTCAGGGGACACGACCATGTTCCAAATAACAGAGAAGGTTAAATAATCGAATGCTGCTGTCTTACCACTTATCTTACTGAATACTGTAAAGGTTTTTACTGAAAAGCTTTTACTGAAAAGGAGTTCAAGATCAAATGAGAAGAGAGACCATTAATTTCACACACGAAAAGCACTGCTACAAGGTATTTTGTGCCAAACCACACAGTGCTCATTTGCCAGACAACAGGAAAGTGGTTTGTACCTTGAAAAGTGAATTTCCCCCTCTGGACAATTTACCATGCACGTCCTTCCTTCAGCAGCAGGAGCTACAGCAGCACCTCCAAATCCCACAACAAGGTCCCAGGGTAAGAGACCATCAGCTCTCCTTTGCATCCCCAAAACCCAGGCTCCCAGTGTCACCTCAAGTGCCGAATTTGCTGGCCTTAGCCTCATACTGTCCTTCAGAAACACCCTGCAGAGTCTGGAATTTGCTGGGTCATGGCTGTAAATGTTATTTGGAATACAAAAGCTGATCAGGAACAAGCTGGGTGACAGAGCTTTGCCAATAGGCAGGTAGCACAAAGTTAATATCTGCTCTAACCATGCACAGATTCAGCCTGGACCAAAGATGATGCTGCAACTGCAGGCCTGGCCTCGAGGCCAAAATTCTCCCAGTCTCTCTCCCCTCCAATGGTCTGTGTTAAAGGAAGTGTGAGTGACTCCTGGGCCATGGCCCTACACTGGAACATATCAGGAAGATATTCCCAATAGTGGCTTTACACACATGAATGTATTCTGTAGTTTTCATCACAGGGTGAGTGCTGCTGTCTTCCATCTCCACTTTGTTCACCACCTCTCTTGCTCAGTATTCATGAAACATTTGCAGTAATAGCAGCAGAACAGCACCTACACCACTGTGCCTGTTTTATAAGGCAATAATCCACTTCCCTCCTTGAGATAAACTACAAGGGGGAACAAGAGCTGGGTTATTGGCTTGTAAAGCAGTGTGATGATAGTATTATTGTCTAAATTAATGTCATTTAACACTCTATACACTAATGCAAAGGTCCCACCTCAAGCATTAATAATGCATTTTGCTTTTTAACATGCCACATGGGAAAATACTTGACTTCTGACATCCAAGGATTGCATCAGTAAAATATAACTAATTGGGGCAATCTGCAAGAACAAAACAGGAGACCTTGATTGTTCCTGAGAATGGTTCAGTCACTTCACCCTCCCACCCCATCTTAATCCCTCCCCTGCCCTCCCAAACACAGGCTTTTTTGTTCTTTACATTATTAATTTCTGAACAGTACAAGGAGCTAAAAATGTAACTTCCTCATATATGTTTTCTACACTAAAATGTGTAGGCATTACCTCTCCTGAGTTACCTTCTTCTCATTCATATATTCTACTCCATTTATCAATGTAAGAAACTGAAGCTTTACGAAGGAATCACACACACAAAAAAAAAATTGGAAATCATCAAACCAGGCCCTGCATTTCTAAGACACAGTAAACAAGTCCTTGGCTGATAAATTTACTTATGACAATATTGGCAGTAATTTGATTCAAATTTCAGCAAAGTCAATTTTGAATTATAACAGGGACACAAAGTAGCTGCTTTTCTTAGCTGTTAACCCCATAAAACCATAAAAGCTACTTTTTTAAACCATAACATAAGTCCAACACATTACCCTGGTGGTACAGCTTAAACCAGTGATCAGTATAAGTGAAGCATGATAAATAGCTACTGCACTACACCCCCATCAGCTGAAGTCTACACAGGTCTAGCTGTGGAAACAGAAAGGTCATTCATTACTCTGTGTGAACAAACAGACGGCACATTTGTGATAAATAATAGCTATTACAGAGCTACAATACACACTGAGCCTTTCTGCTCCGTGGCTGTGCATGACTTCCCCTGTGTTACTCTTTAAATATAATTATTTAAAATTGGCTTGTGTGTGTGTGTGTGTATCTACCCACACGTGTATTTTTAAAACCATTTGTTTGATTATGGCAAGCAGAGCACAAAGTCGTTTGTCTCATCTACTAGAAAAAAAAAGGATCCAAGCACATTTGCTTTTATTTTTACTTCTCTCATCTCTCACAATGTGGATCTCAGGATTGTAACAGAAACAGTAATTAGTCAGCCAACCTCTGGTCAGGAAACTCCGAAGATTTCAGCTCTCAGTGATTGCTATAAAAGTAATTTCAAAAAAGCAAACAGCATCCACATATGGTTTCCTTTCCCTCCCACCCCTTCCAGACGGGCAGGTCGTGCCAGGACAGTTTTCACTGGCTGTTTGATCTTGATCTTTGAAATAAAATATAATTTCTTTTGAGTATGAAAGGCTTTACTGTCAGTTCAAACCTGGTAAGCAGGTGCTGAGTCGCTCTGACATGGGGGACAGACATTGTCCTAACTCTCACAATGTGAGCACCTGCAAAAGCCACACAAGACTCTGACTTCCCATCACCCTGAGAAACATTCTACTTCCCAAGTGATCCTAGCAAAACAAAGGGACTTTTGAGACCTTGTTTGTGAAGCAAATCACAGCCACAGAAAGTTAATACACTAAAATACATTGTCTACTTTTCAATCTTTGTCCAGCATCAAGCAAAGGGAAGCATCAGCATTGCCTTCTGCCTTCTCTCTCTTGCAGGGGCACAAAGAGGGACACTCCCTTCCGATTATACCAATTTAATTTACAAATCTACCAGCTACACTGACCTCTGAACACCTCACCTTGCTGAGTTTCTGCTCTCTGTGCCACCATCTGAGCCTTTTGTGGCAATGCAGGAGTCAAGGGCTCGGTGGGCAGTAACTTTTTCAAACCGTACTAAAAACCTGACAATGTTCAGAAGCGTTTGGGATAAAACTGTTTTCTCTCACCAACACACCTGTGTCCATTTTCACAAGGCTGCTTGTGCTTTAAGCAGCACTGAGTGTGATGCTGCAGCCTCTGCTGGCTCCCAGCCCTGTGTGCTGTGTGCTGCCAGGGACAGCTCACCCTGCTCAGAGAGCAGCTCCAGCCACACACACGGGAAATTAACTGGTCACCCCATGAATGCAAGGACGTGAACGCTTGAGTGCATGAATCTGATCACAGGAAGAGAGTCCAAGCAGCGATGTGCTCCCACGTTCAGCAGGAAATTAACTCTCCTGCATTTCCATCCCAGCTCCCTGCTGAATATGCAGCAGCAGCAGCAATTAACTTTTACAGGGGTGGGGAGGGAGGGGAAAAGGGTGAAAGTTCTGAACTTTCATCAAACTTGGACCATTAATCACAATCTGTAAATTCAGGTGAAGAGACCACAGAGGCAAATGATTCCCTGTAAATTTCAATTCTTCATTTACATGGCAAACAGAAAACACAAGTCGTAACTCACAGCAACTGGAATGCAAACTATCAAATTAGCCCAATAGAGTATGTCATTGTGCAGCTTCAGAAACAAACAACAGCCAGCCAGGAAGCCTCCTGAAAGTCAGAGATATTCAACTGAGCACACTCCACAGTGTGCTGGGATGAGCGTGGTGATTACGGGGAGTAATGACATGAATAGCAAAATGATACAGAGCATTTATTTCAACCATGGAAATCAAGGAAGCCTGCAGCAATTTAAATTTCAGGCTTTGCAGCTAAACGCAAAGCAAGCTCTATAAAAAAAATCCTAACACAAAGAAAACCAGAGCTGCTTACTTTCTGATAGGTTTATATATTCCTAGTTCTATGTGGAAATTATACAGAAATTTGAAAAACAATGTACAAAACCTTCTGGTAGCAATATGATTTTCTGTTTATATGCAGAACATACATGTTAGATATACTGCTACAGCATCTCTGCATGTGTGTGTGTATGTACACAAGTGTTCAAAACTGGTTTGGTCTCATAAATATGTTTTGGGGTTTCTTTTAAGCAAAGCATATGTTTTTGATGTGTAGAAAGACTTTCTATTGTATTTTTTTCTTCCAGGTTCCCTTCTGCACCTCTCTGAAAATGGTGCTGTAACATGAGATTCAAAGGAGCAGGAACATTTGCCCAAAATATGGAGCCTTCCAGCTCCATTTCCAGCCCTGGAAGCTGGACCTTAGTGCCAAGAAGGAAGTGATTGCAAGATTCAGCTTTAAAGCACCAGACTTTGAGGAGTCTGAGAGTCTGTCTCCAGTGTGACTTGTCCTGCACAAAGAGATGGCTGCATTGGGAACAGCTCCTGTGGCAGCTTCCCAGGCCAGGCAGCAGCACAGATGCTGTCAGCACTCCCCAGCTCCCTGCCTGTGATGCTGACAGCAGAATCAAACCACAAAACCCACCCAGCTCCACGCTTGGCTGGGACCTCTCACCTGACCCCTTTTCCCCAGCACATTTCTCTGCTTTTCTGAAGCAATGTGGATGCACATAGAACATCCAGTCAGATAAACTGGAAGTCAGCCTTTTCCCCAGCACATTTCTCTGCTTTTCTGAAGCAATGTGGATGCACTGTAGAACATCCAGTCAGATAAGCTGGAAGTCAAAAGGAAAACGTGGGTCCAGCTGCAAGGGGAGCTGTTATCAATGCAGCCATCCCTTTGTGCAAGGGTCAAACCACACCAGCAAAGAGCAAAAGCCAGCTCCACAGATTTGAAGTATAACAAGATTGAGTATATCACAGTGACAAATTCATTACTTTCTACCCCAAAGCAGTAGGCCCTGGGTAGGTGACGGGGACGTACATTGAAAATTCTCTAATTGAAACTCTGAATCCTTCAACAATAACTAAATTTCAGGAAGCTCTGTTTTTCCACAAGATCTGCCTGCCTAGTCCAGGTACGAGTAGCAGGATGTTGCTCACTCCAGTTCAGGACCTTAGCTGAGAAACCTGGCTCTGCATCCACTGGTAAGAAAAGTCAAAACATGGCATTTTCTAGGACATACATATCACTGCAAGTGAGATCACAAATTATTTCCTGTTCTTGAAATACCTCTCCCCTCCTGCCTTTCTTAAATCAAGCTGTACAAACATCAGGGGAAAAGCAACAAGAACAGGGGCTAAATTATTTTTTATGTGACCAGTCACCCAGAAAAGATTTTACCTGTCAGGAGACTGAAGATGAGAGAAAAAAAAAAAAAAAGAGAAAAAAAAAATTCCACCAAATCTCCTTGACACCTGAAAGCTACAGACAGGTAAAACAGAACCAAACCCAAAAACTTCTTAAGTGTGAAAAACTCCTCCTCATTATTTAAGAGAAACAAATCTCTGGGCACAGCCCTAACGGCACTCAGACAATGCAGAGCAGCTTTCATGGTCTCTCCTTTCTTGTAAATGCCTGATTTATATTTCTTGTCTGGTTGGACCCTAGGAAGATTCCTTGGAGGCTACACAGGATCGTCCTTTCACTTGCTTAAAAAAAATGATTTGCAGAAGTAATGAGATGCTGTTCTGAGTTTCTTTTTGGAAAGCTCTCGGAGGTGCAGTTTGGGGGTCAGAGCTGCAGCCCTGCTCCCCACTCTGCAATCACACTGATTGCAGTAACTGCAGTAACCTCAGGCAGTGAGATGCAGGGAGTAGCCTGGACCTCAGGGTAGGGCTCTCATTTACATTAAGATCATTTTAAACCACTACCAAAGGGCAAAGAGCAGCATAAATGGCTTCTGTGTGGGAGTAAATTACAGGGGTACAAAAGACCAAACAATGCCAACAGCACACATAGAAAGCGACACACTTATGCAGAATTTGAAATTACTTTAACCTGTACCTTGCTTAAAATTCCTCTGAACAGGTCTCTTTTTTCCCCCCAAAGTAACTGTAGACATACTCCTGCACAAACCTTCTTTAATGGCTGTATTTATTTGGTTTTCAGATCTTTGCTGTAAGTGATCTTTGCTATGAAACACCCATACAAATTTTGATGATTTTCTGGATGAAAAGAATAGTGTTCTAGAAAACTTCAGTTCAATTATCTTTCAGGATATTGCTAGGCAGCACAGACAGAGGATGTTTATGGACTCCAAAATACTAATTTCATACCCAATTTCTACGCCCTCAGAGTCTTGCAAAGTTTCTGAGCTTCACACTTCTTTTACAAATCTGTATTTTCATGAGTTTGAACATCTTGGTGGATTCTGCTTTAAAATAAACTGTTAAACATGAATCCTAATTGAATTACATTTATTCAGTTAACTCAGTTTTCAGTTCTCTACGCAGACAAAGCTGAGAGGACTGAGAAATTCCTTCGTGCCCCAATGCAGAGAAATCCTTCCAAATATGTGCTTTGACTTAGCAACCCCCTTAGTTCAATGGGATTTACAATCACCACAAATACTCTTTTATTCACACCACTGAGGGTGAGCCAATTTATCCATTTGACAAGCCATGGCCAGAATGCCCAGGTGAGGCACAGATAATACACACAGGGATTAGGTTCTGGGCTATTACTCTGATCTGAATGACACAGTTACAGCAACACAAGCACAGAGTGGAGAAGTTAACATAGACACACAAAAAAATCCTGGGTTGCCGGCACATGCCATGAAATTTAAGTGGGTTAGGTTTGCTTACTCCAAAATCCTTTCATTCAACAATCAAAACCTGGATGAAAGAAGCTTTTTTGTTTGCCATTAGTGGGGCTGGTTTGTTTTAGGAGTAAAATAAATTACACTGAAGAACAGTGCTGGACCACAAGTTGGCATTACACCAGCTTTTAATGGTACTCTGAATGGCTCACACACTTTCCTTTCAGCCCAAGTCTCTTGATACTCCTTTGGAGTTTGTTCACAGATTCCTTTCCTTTTCCTTTTCTTTTTTTTTGAAAAAAAAAGAGGCCTGAGGATTTAAAAAGTTTGCTATCTGAGTCATCTCTACATGATTTGGGTGAGTGAGTCTTTCATTTCCAGTCCTTTTTAGAAATAAAAACTACCCAACAGAACCTGGTTGAATCTGGAGTGGAATTTGCTGTTTGATGAAGTAAGGTGCAGAAGTATGGTTAGAGCAGGGGCTGGGGAGACAGGACTGCAACACTCAATTCCCAACCTTGCCAATGACTCACTAAACCTGATTCTGCAAAGCACTTACGAATGCTCAGCCTGTGGATAAAAATTACTGCACTCCCTGAAGAACCTCACCGGCTCCAAGCCTGGATGATTTGAATTTGATTTAACTTCTCTGTACCTCAACCTGTGGCGTATGCAGTAATTCGTTTAATCTGTAATACAATTTGAGATCTCTGAATAAATATGCAATCCCCATAAATATTAATACTTTATTATTAAGTAAGTGCTTCTTGCTTGTAACTGACCTAGTAAGTTCTGAAATATCTGCTGCTGACATCAGTGAGGAAATTTTTAAATTTATATGAAAACCTGTTAGCGAGTTCAAAAGGCATGAAAAATCCACCACTTTGCTCCTTTTACAGCAAATTTTACTATACTGGTGCAAGCTCCTGAAACATCCATTTTCCATGCTGCGCTTTTTCCTCAAACACTTTCAAAATGTAATTTTAAAAAGCCAAGGCACAGGAACAGCTCTGGCCCTCCAGACCCCCAACAAGCCTGATGAACAGCCAAATCTGCTGCAGCTCCTTGCTCTGTCCAACACCCCAGGATGTCCCAGGAATAAAAGGGCAGATGAAAAGCACTGACAGTGTCTTTCATTCCCCTCTCTTCATGCAGATTTCCAGAGCAGCACAACACGTTAGATCAGCAGCTGGAGGGTTGCTGGACACATAACTGCACTTCATAAAATAGCATCTGACCTCCTGCACTCCTCGCACTAGAATGCTCTTAATGAGCTGGAGCCTGGGAATGGCTGGAGATTCCTAAAATAGTCAGTTAATGAAGACTGACATGCACCAAACTGTGACAGCAAGGGGAGCAATGGATGTGGCAGCCAGCTTGGGATTAATGCAGCACACATGGCCAGGGCTGCTGCCAAAGCTCCCAAGCTCTTCCTGAGCTGTAAGGCCTCCATAAAAGAAAAACAAACAAATATGAACCCCCTCCCACAATAAAGTTTATTTCCTAAGATGCTTTTGTGTCATTAACAGTTCATGTCTAATTACTCAGTGAGTACAGAGAAATCACTTACAGCATCCTTGTGTTTACATAACAGCCACTCTCAAAGCATGTTTATTGCCAGAGGTAACCAAGAACCTTTATCTCAGTATCTCTTACAAGAGGGAATGGATTTAAACAGCACCAGCGTGATCCTCAATCATAAAGGCAAAACTAAATAAACAAATGAAAAATTTTACAAAAAATAATATCCAAGGGTCACACAGACATATGCTGTTCAAAACTTCCTACTGAGATTATTACAATTCAAGACATGATAGTGCATAAAAAATACAAAATTTTGAAGTACTGCAGCTGCAAAGTCTGTTAGTTACAGGCACAGGAGATGAGAGAAAAAGATCTGTTATTAATCAGAATTCATATTTAAGAAACAGTGGTTGTTAAGTAACTCCCCTGAATCCTAATCACAACCAGGAGGGTACCAATTATCCTGACTCTGTTACTATTAATTAATATCACGCTGAAATCTTATTTGTTTCCACAAGCTGGGGTGGGAGATGAAGGAAATCACCTTTGAGGGGGTTGCTTTACTGGTATTTTTTGAAGTGCATCTGTACCTGAACCAGCTGAACCCACAGAGATCAGGCAGTCAGGATACAAACAAGAACTCATATTTGACTAATTGGAAGGTCAGGTAAACAAAGTTCTGTTATCATAACAAGAAGATATGTTCTTTCTGGCAGTCTTGCAATTAGTTTTATGCATCTCTTGCCCCGACAACAAATGAAACCTCTGCTGAAATGAAAGAAATACTATTATACCATTCCCTACATATTACTTTCTGAAAGGCTTTGCCCCCTCCAAGATTGACCTAATGCTTAATTAAAGTTACACACAGAAGCAGAGAAAGATCTAAAGCACCAAGCCAGCAATGACTGGAAACTGTTCCATCTGATTTTCTGTATAATGATATTCTCTTATCAGCATAAGCAAAACAACAACAAATGTGAGCTGTAATAATGGTCAAAATGTGTTAACACGTTGTGGGGAAAGCTTTTTAGTTTTTCTTTTAAGCCTCTGCCATTTTGGAAAGTAACCAAAGCATAATTCTGCTTCCCTTGATTGACAAAGCCTGCTATACCTTTAATTAAATCTGTGACTGTATGCCTCCTTTTCAGTAAGAATAAGGAATTAAAAATTGATTTTCTAGATAAAGAACCCCTTCTCCCTACTGAAAAACAGTATAATTCTTTTTTATAAATATATATATATAGCATGATTAGCTGAGATCATGTGTATGGCATTTCCAGAATAAAACTAATCAGTGTTACATGCTCTCCATCATTACTCTATTTGCATTTTCTCCTGGAAGGCTTCCAAAGAAAGACAAAAATCTGCTTAGAGAGAGGCAAAATGGTCTGAATGTCTACCCCTGAGTGGGGCATCTAGCAGAAAACCACACAGCCAGAGCCTGCTAGATCTGTTTTCACTGGAGCATCGCTGGGCAGCGTGACCTGCAGAGCACACACAGCGATGGGAGCTCCAGCCAGACCCTGCAGCCATGGAGGCACAAATGGAGCAGACTGACAGCTCAGCCAGCCTCAGTTCACACACCACTGACCTGGGGCTGCATCCCCAGAGGAGCTCACCAGGAATATTGTGCAGTGCAGCTTCCCCACAAGGGCTGGTCTGAGCGTAGCCAAAGGCAGGACAGCCACGCCCTGACTGCTTCAGGGGAAATGGGGACTTCTGGTAACTCCTCTTCAAGCTGGTGGAAAATGAAGCTCAAGAAGGCAAAGCCTCCCACATTTTGGAAATTCAGTGGCCATGTATGTGCCTGCATCTGGGATGGTTACAGGAGGATCTTACCAACTTAATCCAGAAAATGGGGAAATAAAAGTCAATCCTTCCAGGTTTCACAGAAAAGCTAAATAAATGCCACCCAAAAAGAATTAGAGAACAGCTCAAAACAAAAAAGCAGAGGACTATTTTTCTTCTTTCCTTTTGATAGTATGGGGTTTAATACCAATCTCCTGACTGAGCTTTTCAAGGATTAGGGCTGAGGGAACTGCCTGAATCTGAATACTTCCAGCCTCACTGGAGAGATGAGCAAGATACCAGAAGGATGAAAGTTTCCAGGCATTTTTCACCTTCATTATGGGATTAACAAGTCTGCAAAGATCCCTCTATTTCCATGAGTACCTAAGGGAACAGACAAGCTGAGGATAGGGCAAGAGACTCCAATGCTAAATTATCTCAGAAGAGAACACAAGAGACTCCATCCCAAGCAGCAGTGAAGATCACTTAGGAAGCAGAGTGAGGGCTCCCTGTGCCTCTGCTTTGGCTGCTCCTCCAGAAGAGTACACTGCAGCCTCAAAGTGAGCATCTCTGAGGGCAGAATTCCAAGGTTTAGGGAAAAATACTCATCTGCAGGCCCATCACAGAGGAGAATGGGACAAAGCTTGGTGCTTCAGCCATGTCCTGACAGAAAACATTTCCTCCTACAAGCAATGACAAGCAGTTGTCAAGTGACAAATATGTCATGAATATCAAGTGTCAGATTGAAAGGGTGTGAAACAACCCTGACATCAGCTTTGAGTATGAAGCTCCCTAAGGCATGTTCAGGGGGTAATCTTGTAAGCATTATTTGCTGAATTTTGAACAAACAAAATGCTTTGGGAAGCATTAGAGGGTGCATAGAATGCAACTTGTACATACAAAACTGTTCTCACTCAACAGCAACTACATCTCTGTGTAACACAGAAGGCAGGGCTCAAAACCAATCCCATGCAAAGTGAACCTTTGTGATTTAAACATTAAGATCCATTCCTCTCTGTCAAAAGGGACAGAATAAAGTAACATTTATTACCCTATCCCTGTCATGAGCTTTGCTATTGCATCTCATCACTGAAGGATCTGGGAGCTTTTCCACAGAAGCAAACTGCAGCAGAAAAGTGGACAGGAGACTGCAAAAGCTTTTCTCCTGTTCAATCTCAGCTCTGTCTGAAGTAGAATATCTTAACCAGGGAAGAAAGAATGGTCTGATGTGACTTCTTTCTTGCTAATAGCAAAAATATTTGAAAAAAGAGCTTTAAAGATGCTGAGTATGGTTGGACTTCAGGTTTTTCATCCTCCACAGGTTTATAAATAACAAGGTACATATTGAGCTGCTATAACCAAGAGGTTCTCTTGATAACTGCAGGGAGCTAAACACATCAAGCTCTAGACCAGTTAAATAAAAATACAGTTTATCTGACAAACTTAGTAGTTGGGAGCTGAACAGAAAAAGCATCCTCACACCATTTTTGAGGTAGACAGAAAAGGGGATAGATCAGAGGAAGGAGGACCACACACTGTATATATTATAATACATGAATCATGATCCAAGAATACGAAAAGAGTTGCATTCTTCCTAATTTTAGGATCTTGATGATCTTAAAAGAACTTTACTCATGAACTACAATGACCCTGAAAACTCAGCATGATTTAATCCTTTATATTACTTTTTTAACAGATTGTCAAACTCTTTATTTCCTGATATTATGCTAAATTATTCTTTTAGTTCCTTGAGACACTTTTATTTTGACCTTCAGTGTAAAGAAAAGTCAATATTTGTACCACATTAGAAGTGATACAAACACACACGAATGAAGAAGCTAAAAAGAGGTAACTAAAATTAAAATTTAATCTGCACAAAGGATGCTCTCTAACACATATTTATCTCCACTGACTCTCCCCTCTTCAAGCCAAGCGTAGCTGTGCTGATCCCACTGAATTCCACAGCATTCCTTTGCCACAGCCCACCAGTGAATCCTAAACATGGCTCATTTGCATCCCAGCAAGGCCCATGACCTGACTGCCTAGAAGCCCCACTCATGGAAGGGCTCTGCCATGGCACTGAAGGTCTGTCACCTACAGGAGCACACAGAGGTAAGAGATGCCCCAGTTTTCACAGGTCCCTGACTGTGTCAGCCGAGCCCTTGGGCATCCAGGACACTCTCAAAGCAGCAGGAAACTTTGTTCACATAATGCTCAAGTCAAAAGTACATCAGATGTTGCCTAAAAACTAACAACTTGGATTTGCACATCTTCCTTCCTCAAGGAACCAGTCACCACATTTTCCAAAGAATCCGACAGTCCACTTTAATATTCAATCCAATATGTGTAACATAATTAACATAACATAATTAAATTCCCAATCTACCCTCTGGGGCGTCTAAGCCTGCAATGATTTACAAACAGGACGTACTGAATGCAGAAAGGCTACTAACAGAGTAGTTCTGGCAAGTGTTTTTTCCTGAAGATGAAGAGGTTGAGACCCCAGTTTCCACCCCTTCTCTGTGCTGGCAGCTGTCATCCTCGAGCACTGCCTCCAAAAGATGCAGGCTACTGTCTAGATAGATAATACATCAATCTAATCAGCAGCAATGACAAATACTAACTTGTTTTATTACCAAATTAATATGCACATTTGTGCAGCTTAGCACACGTGCTGTCACCATGTCAAAGCTATTTCTGTCAAGCTCAAAATAGTCAGAGCAGAGGCTCCACTGGTCAGAAGGACATAAAGGAGAGACACAACCAGCCCCAACGCTCAGACTCCCCTCTTGCCACTGAAGTTAATGAAGTTAATGTCAGGGCAATAAAGGAAAGGGATTCAGATTTCCTTTGTCTGGTTTTTCAAACACGTGTGCACGTGTGTAATGCTCTCAACACAACTGACACCAGCAAGTTGGACAGACACTTGAGCCACTCCAGGATCAAGCTCTTAGTTAGCAGCCTGACAAGATGAGATTTTATGAACTAGTTTTCAACACTTTCCCCTTCGTTCTGCTTCTCTTCTGCAAGCTACAAAATTTAATGAACAAAAGTATTTCTTCTTTCACTCTGCAGCTCATCACTACAATGACCTGTTAAAAGCAGTGAGATTCTTCAAACAGCTAAAACTGCCTTTTTTTTCAAGGGGTTGGCAGGTTTTGATTTTTGAAATCAAACAATTAGGTCTCTACCAGAAGTTCTCTGCATGCAGGAAGGCAGCCAGCAGGTCGTTTAATTATTTATCTGCCAGAGGTCTTTTAAGGTGACTCTTGAAATATCTGAGCATCTCCATTTGAGAAAGTATTGATTAAGACAAAGTCATTAACAAGTGAATGTGTAACTGCAGGAAGAACCTTGGCAGGTCTGTAACACACACTCAGGCACTCAAAAGAGCTCTAAAGAGTATTTTAAAAGAAGTAAACAAATCTATTTTTTAAAGTATTAGACATCTAAAATACAACCAAGTGGTGGGTTTTTGTGCCTAAAATTTGTGACACAGAACTCCTTAAAGTCAGTCTAGACTAATTGCCAATATTACACATTATATGATTAATCACAGTGAAAGCTCTGAAATTTTCCTATGTGTATATGATTAGGTAATGATATTTTTTCTGTAATTAACTGAGAGCAGTCTCCTTTCTATTTCCTTAAAGGTATTGATGAATTACATCAAGGGTATCTTCAAAGATAGATCTGAAATAGAAGGTAGGATACTGTTTTTCAGATTGGAAGATGTGGTTTCTCTAAAGCTGAAAAATTTCTTTAATGTGGCACCACTTAAAACTAAAGCTGAGAGTTAAACCAAGGAAAAGGAAAATGTTCCAAAACAGGAAAAAAAAAAAACCCACTTACATTAACGAAGGTATTTAAACACTTAATTATTATTTACATATTAGTTGTTCAAATACAAAATAGTCTTAGATTTCGGAGCCTGTGAAGGAGCTACCAACTACATCCAAAAAATACAACATTTTCTTAAACATTCAAGAAAATGTTGCCTTCAGTTCTGTACAACTATTGGGCTGCTTTCTATAAATGATGAGCCTATTCTCATTTCTCAAGCTATCAAGTCAGTGGTGTAATGGTGCTCTGTCACTGGTGACAACATAGCCTTGACCACAAAAAAAACAAGAGAAAATCCAGGATTTCTAAAAAATGTTGTGGAAAGTTGACAACAGGCCAGGTTGAGGCAGAAGGCGAGGTCATGTAAAGGAGAAGCAACTTTTCTGCCCAGATTTCCATCTGCATGTGAAAAGCCTATGAAGATGTGCTCAAAAGCACAAGTGCTTTGGGGAAATAATGGCCCTGCTTCTCACAAAGACTTTGGAGGATATTACAAAGGTGGAAGCTCAGAGTTTACTGAGGCAAAACAAATATTTAATATGATGTTGTCTCTATCTCTCACATCTCAAACTTGGCTTTTTCACTTCTTTCGTGCCAAGTTCACCTCATCTGGCATGTGACCTCCACCAGAAGAAACCTGCTAAACTCCCCTCCAGCCTGCCCCAGCAGCATCCAGATGAAGGACTGCACTCTGTGCTGTGACCTGGAACTCTCTGCAGCTCAGGTCAGGAAGGGAGGCCTGTTTGTAACACAATTTTCTTCTGCTGTTCCTTCATTTTGTGCTGCAATTTCCTGGCAATCAGTGCTCTTCCCTTCTTTGTTTTAAGCCTTTCCTATTTTGAAACAGGGACAGGTAGTGGGTGTGCTATGCATAGGAACCATGCAGGGTACCCACCCAGCAGTGGAGAGGTTTTCATCAAGAACAAATCATAATTACTGTCATATTTTGAAAGATCCTCCCTTTCTACCCTAACAGCTTCCTTTGCAGACAATGGACATTTTTAAAAAGAAGCTACATCTCTGAAATTCACTGAGGATTGCTGGAGTCTTAACTGCCCATGAAGATGCTCCAGGACAGGATGAGGGACACTGGTTACAACCATCTCTTGATGATTTTGCTCATTGTTGTCAGTCAACCAATTTACCAGCACATCCTGCAGCCATCTATTTTTGGGAAGATGTATTACTGTCTCTTGACACACAGAGGCAGCATATATAAAGGTTAGGGAAGGAGACAGAAGTCACCACTGCTGGGCTCCACTGGCAGCCTTCTGCTGCCTCTTTAGTGGTGGCTGGGTCATGTATTTAAACCTGTGGTTTTAAATTCTGGGCTGTGGAACACCAATTGCAAAAGGAACATTTGCTGGTTGATGTCCTGAGAAATTGGCTGGCCAAGTACCGCTGGCTCTCCTTGCTCCCACACATGTATGTGGGATTTACTGCCAAGACAAAGGCAAAAAGGCATCAAATATTTTCTTAATTATCCTCTGCATAAAGAGATATACTGTTGTTTGAAAGTGACATGATATGGCAAATGCCTGAAATATGGGAATTGTGAATGAATACATTCAGTCATTGGGGAAAAGATTACAATTCCTCCTCTTAAATATTCCAAGCTTTAAGTTATTTGTACAGGAAAAAAAGGTGCATTTCTGACATGCCTAATGGAAAGCTATTATTCTTAATTGAGTACTGTTTGGTCTATGCTTTGAAAACCACAGGATTTGCAGAAAGAAAACAAGAGGTTTCTGACCATAAATGCCTTCCGAAAGCTGAGGTAGGAAATAAAGGAAAGGTTTGAGCAGGATTCTGCTGAGCTGATGTTACACAAGGGCTCATCCATGCTGATGTGCATCAGCAGTGTTCTATTGATTACATTGATTTTACCCAGCTCAGGGTTTGACCCACAGTCTCTGAGGAAGACCTAAAGCTAAACAACCTCTAACTAACACCAAACAATAACTATCAAAGCAATAACTATTTTTAAGAAAATAAGAGGGATCAAAACCAATGACCATTCAATAACAGCAGCACAGGAATAAACAATACACATTCTAAGGCACACAGACAGGGCCAAACCAGAATAGCTGCAGCTGGGAAAAAAATACAATATACTGAGAAAACATCAAAACTCTGAGGGATTAGGGGAGGCAAGAAAAAACAGTAGAATAAGTGAATAGCTATGCCTGACCCTGAACCAACACAATTTCCTCAAATACTGAAATACAACATACGTATTCACTATGTTTCTCATTCAAGCCAAGAAATTAAAACTAAGGACCACAGTCTTCAAAATCCCTTTTAATACATATTTTAAGTCCCCAAATTACTCTCCACCTATCAAGCCTTCTGCCAGAAAGAGCCCCAGCCCTCATGCCTGTGCCCCACACAGCCCATTGCTCCAGGGGCTCGCCCAGTCCTGCCCAAGGCAGGTTCAACACTTCCAGCACTCCTCTTGCAACAACAGCTTGGAGCTCTGCTGTTACTTCACTACCAGCAACTAACTGTGGCCTGAGGAGTTGTTGAATATGCAGCAATTTGGAGAGATTTCCTTATACATGCACAGTTTACATACACCTACAGCATAGATATAATGCAATTGAAGCTTCACATTTGCATGTAAGTGATTCTCCTTGCTCCTGCTGACTCAGAAATGCTACAATACATGCTGCTTTCCAGGAAAACAGCCACACACACACAAAAAAAAAAACCCAAAATAACCCCAAACAACCCCCCCTCAAAACAGATCTGTATTCACCTTTAATCTCTCTGTAATATAACAGAATTCCTTACAGCACATCTCTCCACAGAACCATTTTCTGTTAGAGACAGTGCTATATATATTTGTTCGGAGCTGAATAAATGATTGTACCCATGTTCTTTCACACCTCTTCCCCAAAAAAGGCCTCTCAGTGGAATCAGCCTGTATTCTATGCTCTGTCAGCATGAAATGACACTGCCAGTCACATTTGCTGACCAAACAACTGTATCTTCAAAAACACTGAGATGACACAGATGATCTAAGCAGCCTAATGTTCAAATATAAGTTATTCCCTGCTGTTTGGCCTCATTTGGCTTTGGTCAAATTTTACTCTGACTGTGCTCCAGCACAACATTGTTTAATAGGCTGTAGGGACAGAGGGGGTGTCCTGGTGCCTCAGAGAGATGCCCAGCCAGCCTACTCCTCTCTCCTGCAGCAGCAGCTGAAGGAGCTGTTTGGGAAGTGCACGAAAGCGAGTGAGGAATGTTACACAGCGCATTCCCTTTAACACTTGTCCACAGGAGGGTTCTTTTAGTAAGTGCCATGCCTTTCTTGAGGTGCAAATACTAGAAACACAGAGAGCACTCAAGATTGAGGAAAACCAAGGTTCTGTGTAGCAGCAATATAAAGTAAACATACAAGTAAGTCCTTCAGAGAACTCCTGTTTTGGCCACACTTCACTGTCAGGAGATGATAGTTAGGTATACAACACTGTATGTACATATAGGTATTGTAGCACTCTGCTACAATAACACCTATCAGCTCATGGCTCTATTGCCATCTGATGATTATTTGTGGTAAAAATATCATTAACCAACTTAGGCCCATGGCACCAATCATCTCCACCTTAGAGGGCTCTGAGAGCAGAGTTCAGCAGCGCCAGAACAGCAGAGCTGCAGGCTCTGCCCGCGAGCCAGAGCTGGAGGCATGGCCTTTAGGGTGGCAGGGGCTCCAGAGGGGCTGTTCTGCCCCATGGCCACGGTGATCTGGCATTAGAGAGCTCCCAGACAGGCCTTAACAGGAGTTTAATGAGCAAGTCACGGGTGTGGTGTCACATCCTACTCGGGGACACTTTAGTTCACGGATCACTGAAATGAAAAGCAGTAAAGGCAAACTCTTCAGAACTCCTATGAACCAGCCACCCATGCCCAAATGTCAGCTCCTTGAGCCCTTACAGAATAACTTAAACCCCTCTCTGTTCTCCCTACCCTTTTCCTGCTGGTAGAAGGGAACCTGTGTCACAAATGTAGCACCTCTTCCCCCCATCCTCCTTCAGCCACCAAGAGAGGACAAGAATGTAAAAATACCATTAATAACTAGTTTGCTCACTGTAATTAACACCTTTGCAATCTCCTTTCCAGAGAGAAATTGGCGTACTTAAAGACGGCTCAGCAAGGTGTTATTTACTTTAGGAAAAAGAAAACATTAAAGCTTTATGTGAAAGAAAATTATCTGTTCTATCTCATGGCTCTCAAATACATTTTGCAGCAGTGATTTCCCAGCCTGCAGTTAAAAAACCAGAAAGAACTTTTCTAAAAATCCATTAGGAGCTTAAAAGTATTATCTACCACTTTGCTACACTCTCTCTAATGCAACTGCCAACAATAAATTCACAAAATTGTTTCTGAGTTGCTTGTTTAGTTATTTATTTATTTATGCACGCCTGTGTTGGTGACAGAGAGGAAAAGCATCAGCCACACAGGATGTTTTTAGCATGTCACACACAGTGCCAGCCTGGGGGAGTTCCCAGCTGCCCCCCAAGTGCAGCAGCCCAGGACACTCAGCCTGCCCTGCAGGAAGGGGATGGCACTTGGGACACTCAGCCTGCCCTGCAAGAAGGGGATGGCATTTGGGACACTCAGCCTGCAGGAAAGGGATGGCACTTGGGACACTCAGCCTGCCCTGCAAGAAGGGGATGGCACTTGGGACACTCAGCCTGCCCTGCAAGAAGGGGATGGCATTTGTGATGGGAGGAGTGCTGTGGTGGGTGGGACGTGGTCCCCTGCCAGTGGGAGAATCCAGGGCTGTGGGGATCCCCTCTGGAGCACCAGAAAGGCTCTGGGAGAGCACCCCCAGGCTGGTCACACAGGGAGGACACTGCTGAACTCCTTCCAACCTGGCCACATCACACAGACCTCATTGGAAGATGGACCTGGAACTCTATTCCTCACAGCAAGTGGGAAAATAAATGTCCTTATTCAAAGGGTTTCTTTCTTCCAGTGAACTTTTCCCTTTAGGGCTGGGGTTAGCATCTCCTGCTGTCACAGGGCAGACAGCTGCTCTCTGTGGGACCCATCTTTCCTTGCCTTGAGTATGATGAACCTCACATTTTAGTTATTTGTACAACTTCCCAAGCCCTGGATGGACATCTGGGAACCATTCAAGACCCAGTGAACAAAGAGGGAGATGACAGCAGCTTCAGTCTGAGCTTCCAACCATGGCAAACAGGACATCAAGCCACCCAAAATCACACAGACAGCATTCCCATGGCTTGGAGTAAAAGGGTGGACAGGATACCCTGGTAAACCAGAGAACCTGGGGGAAAGTGTCTGATTTCTTCTTTCTCTGTTGGCCACCAGAATCTGCAAAGTACTCTTTAATAAATCTATTGTTTTTATCTGAATTCTGTCTTTGTTGCATAAGAAACAAGCTTTTAAGACAGAGAGGTCTGTTACTATAAATCCAGAAGATAAACCCCTAGAGATTATTATAAATTTAAATGTTGTTTTTAAAGTAGCTGACTGTAACCTTTTCAAAAAAAAGGACCACATTACTGTAGTCATACCTAAAATACAGTACATTAAAATAATTTTTTTTCCAAAATATTAATACAAATAATCCATGGTAGTGTTGGTGATGGCATGAAAGCACATCCATCCCCTCCTTTACTGCTGCACAATCACAGGTGATAGGCATTTGATCATTATTGCAACCACCTCTCAAGTATCACAATGAATTTTTCACATTTCAGGAGTTAAAAGGGCTTATACACCAGAAAACTGTGCAAAATACAAAGTGCATTAAAAATCTATATCTATTTAAATATCCTCTTAAGGAGGCTTACTTTTGATTAATTTTCTTGACTCTTGAGAAAACTGCTAACAGGAACAGAGGAAGAACACTTGTATTTATAAATTGGTTTGTCTAACATGTTTGAAGATTTTTTTTTCCAGTTCTCATTTTGCATGTAACTGCCTCTCCTGCTTTGCAGAAGATCCTCTGTCATATGTTCATGTAAAAAGTGTTCTTTTGAAAGTCAGGAAAAATAAATCATCTCCTGTTCAGGCAGTGGATTAGCTCTTCCAGACTACCCTTTTTTGCAGATAGCAGAGGTGTCATGTTTCTAGCCTGGCAATGACCTCACTCACAAGGTTGGCAATGTACCTGTAAGAATGGTACACAGAGACACAAATTTTAAAGAAACCTGAAGTCATCTCAAGTTCACTAAAAACAAACAGAAACCCAAACATCCACCACACAACAAAGAAAACCTTTAGCACAAGTTCAACTTTTGCCCTGAATATTTAGAAGCACACAGAGAGGGATATCAAATCCTGATCCCACCATATCCAACTCAGCAAAACACTGCATTTCTCTCCCAAGAGATTTCAGCTCTGCAGTTCAGACCTTTGCTTGTGACACCAAGCAAAGGACCATGAACTCTTTTTGGAGCAGAACAGTATAAGTGCACACAGAAGGTTCATTTGGCCAGCTGCAGGCTGAGTGTTTATAATTAATTCAGGGGCTAAGTCTACTTGGTAAGCAATTGACTGGAGTTTGCACATAAATGCTGATTTTTTTTATCTCCTTTTCCAAGTAAATTCAGTTCCTTCTCATTTTCTGCCTGGAAATCACAGGATCCAAACTGACCCTGTCCTGCAGTGTCACCTTATACTCTTTAGGGCAGGGTATGCTCCTTTTCTTAAAACCAAGGAGGCAGGTCATTCTCATTCAAGCAATGGGTAACAATTCATGAAATATATCACATCTTTTACTTTAGGATGACAAAGGATAACCAAGATTTTGAACAAATTGAAAAATTCCCTAGTCAGACAATCTGAGATGAGAGCAAGAGATAGCAGGCAGTGAAGCAGTGTCCAAGAAATGCTTGCCAGCCCAAACCAAACCATGTAAAACTTCAAAATGTCAAAAATTAAAATAGACATCCCTGCATGAACTTTTGCTTCTCAGACCTGAGTCAGATTGAATGCTGACCTGTATCAGGCTGGTGTTTGGTGTTAGTGTATCCGTATCATGCATCCTGTTTGATTTTGTCCATCAGTATTGGAGAGGCAGGAATAATTTGCAGTTCTTAGGCCACATTGTTGATTTGAGAACTAAGCTTGCTAGAAACACATCAGATATTTTCCCCCTTCCCAGTTTAGTGCTTTTTAAAAAAAACAAGTCATTAATCTGGAGCATAGAACCAGCTGAAGGATGGCCCAGCTAATTCTACTGTGGCAAGCACTGACAGTGGTTAATGCCTACACAACACAGTTTGCTTTAGTCAGAAGAGACAAATGGTTTGTGGCCTATGAATTCTTCCAGGTACCTCACTCACTTCTGATTTTTCCTGCACACTGTTAGCATAACACCCTGTCTCTTTCTCCCTTAGATATTTGTCAGTATACAAATGTCTTTCTACCCTAGATAATCATGGCAGACAGGGACAACATATTGATATACAGCACTATTTTAGACCAAGGTATGAATATTACATTAGCTGAGTTATCACTATCAGTTCTGACCTTCAACTATCCAATTTTAAATTCATTCATTTTCAAACTATTAAACTCTTCTCTGTCACATCACAGAAATAGACACTATGATGGTAAATTTTCCTGACAATGTTTTAGTCAAAACAAACTATGATGTATTAGTAGAATTTGCAAAAAGGTGTTTGTGCTATTAAAAATCTGGAAGGAGTCTGCAGCCTGTGGTCACAGCCTGACCCTGAGTAGTCAAGCAGAGAGAAGTGTCAGGTGAGTGGTTGGTTCCTGTGCTTCCTTCCTCCTCCTGATCCCTGATCGTGGGTCAGAAAGCTCAGCTGTGCTGCCAAACACAGAAATATAGGCTCCATGACCATTTCACTCCTCCTGACTGAAAAACCCCCAACGTAGGGATACTGCTGCTCTCAGGAGCAAGTCCCAAACAAAAGAACAAACTCAATTAAGAAAAGTGCAAAAGGGGAAGATTAAATGAAACTATTTCCCAACACGTTACTGGCAATCTGAAGGAAGAATAGGAAGCTGTAAAAAGCCTTCTCCTTCAGTTTGCTTCCCTGAAATCTTCTAGCAAGTCCCTAGCCTGGTACTATATCTCAGCATTCTCACTTCTCACCTAGGGCAAATAAAAAGGTAGACAAGAGATTTCTTACAGCAAGTGGTACACTCTTCTGGCAGTTAGCTAGAGCTGGATATTTTATCTTTCAAACTGCAACACATAAATTTCAAATGGAAAAGCCAAACCAACGTCAGACCCCCCTGGAGCAATGCCAACTGCTTGTGAAGAGCAGCAGGGAAGTGTTCAGCTCCACTGCCTGTAACGTGGGGGTTAAAGGGGAAAGGAGCAGCAGCATCACCACTTAATGCAGGGGATGTGACAATAGAACTCTTAAATACAGATACACACCCCCTTGGCTTCCCAAGCCCTCCTACCTGTGCAGGCCACTGCAGATAATTGTGTAATAACAGCAGGCTGTCACAGCAGTGTGGAGACATCCCTAACAGGCTGTGCAGGAGGTGTGCACGAACATTTAGACGTCAATTAGAGACACTTTTTGCCAGGTTTTAAAACATGCTGAATACAGCCAGCACCTTCATCTGTCAAGACTTTAAACAGTGAAACCTCAGTAAAAAAATAAAATAAAATTGTATGCTCTTGGATTGAATTGAAACGTGTGGTACAGAATGCCCTGATGAGCAGTTGAACACAAAGAGAGATTTACACAAAATTTTTGCTTCTATTTCACTTTCAGAATGAAAAGGATTCAAATATGCAAACAAGCCACAATTGCTTGTGGCTTGGTCAGCATCTTCTACTGACCATAGATCTGATGACTATTTCCCTCCATTCAACAAACAGTGCCCAAAAGGACTGAAATATCTCCACATGGGAACAGAAGCCATTATTTTATCAAATTGATTGCTGCTGAAACCTTTGAGCTCTAAACAAGCCTTTGCTAAAGTCCTATTGGCATTTAGGTTAACAATTATCTTTTTACACGTTCTTAAGATGCGCTGAAAGTAACAGCACCCCCTAGTTAACAGAGAGCTAATTGATGCCAGAAGGATAAGGGATGGGATTCTGGGATGTTACTATTAAAAAGAAATCACTCAGTCAGTCTAACTTTGCTCTGAATGACAGCCTAAGAAAAGAGGTTTTGAGGATTGTCTTGTGAAGAAGGTGCTGCCTGTGACAGCAGTGGGAAACCTCTTGAAATCCTAGACAGCCCAGTGAAGGGGGGAACCAAAACCAATGGAAACATCAGTCAATTACACCTACAAAAAAAGAGAACTTGAACTCAGTAAAGGGGTTTCCTTTTAAAAATTCAGGCTGTAGGCACAACAGAGCTCTAGCTGTCACGTTTATGTGGGTAGCCACTTGAATCAACCTTTTTAGCGTGTATTTTGTGTGTCTGCATTAGAAATATTAATTCTTCCTACCTGCTTTCTGAAAAGCTCTTTCAATTGAGACACTGCCTCCTCTGCAATGTCTTCTCTCATGAGTCAAAAGTCAATGCCCTAGAACTACAGGAATCTAGACTAAAAAATCCTCTTCTACTTAATGCTTCTCCATAAACAGAGGAACTTCATCTCAACTGAGAAAACAGCAATTCTTGAACTTCAGTGTATGGTAGCATAAATTTCTTACTCAGCTGAAGATTTATCAGCTCTTAAAGCCAAAAAACTGTCTTCCTCAATTCACTCCTTTGTTTCATCATCCTCAGACAACACAGCTTCTTTCAATTTTTATAAACTTTTTCTGAGGGGTCCTAATTTATGCCAAGAAAAACACTGTCTGTTATATGGTATCATTAGACTCACATGATTTCTTGTGGTGCATGTGAAGTTTTTGGTCTCCTGCATCCTAAATGATCCTTACAGTGTGAAAGAAATCAACATAAACAGCTGCTTTATTCTGTGCTCTGATAACTTAGGGAAAACAATCCTCAATGAAGAAGTCATCCTCCATTTGGGAGAAAGTAAATGGGCAAATAAGTACACAAATAAAATTAGCAGATCAGCCACTGATTTCCTCACCAAGGCACGTGTGGGCCCAAGCAAAAGTTTTCATAAGCAGAGCTCTGCCTTTTCTTATGGATTAATGAAAGATAAGGCTCTTCATCTGCTCAATGTCATTGCCACAAATACTTTGTGGATAAGAAAGAAGGCAGAAGAATAAGGAAACACAGGTTCAGATTTCTTTTTGGTTTCTGAATTCACAGGTAGTATGTGTTGATAGCAAGCCCAAAACTTCCATCCAGCCACAAAGTCACAGAAAATGGGACAAGAGGCAGGTGTCAACCATCTAGCAAACAGCTTGGTGATGACATCCATTTGCAGCCTGATAAATAGGTTCATAAAGACCTGCAAGAATTTTTCAGGCTTTAAATAAAAATACTGGGGGATCACTTCCATGCCTCACTACACTATCTCTGTCTAATGCCAGTGAGCAAACTGGAAAAAAAGTGAAAGGAAAAAAAAGTGAAAAGTGGGAGCACAAAGGAAGAAGTTAAACCATTACTTTCTCAGGAGACCAAAGGTGACAGGGAAGGGAAAAAAAGTAGTGTTCTCTTTCCATCTCTTTTGAGCTAAGGGGCACACAAGAATTTAGGGGAATAGACCCAAAGTTATCTGAGCACATGTAAGAAACACAAGAAGACAGGAGCTCAAACATAGCTCCAATATCCTGCTGCCACAGAAGAATGTTTCTCATACACATCTAAACCTTTTTTTTTGGCATGCTTTGGGTCTGATCCAAAAGTCTGACACAGCCACTAGAAATGGTTATTGGATTAAATTCTTAGACAGCACAGAAAATAGCAGGCTAAAGAATCTTAGCAGACTTTCCAAGAGTATTCATTCATCTCTGGCTTGGGAAAAGCTTGTGAAGTGTAAGACTGAAAGAGAATTTTGCCAGGAAAGTCTGGGTTTGCACCACAAGAGCAGCTGCCTATAATAGTATTGCCCAGAGAGGTATTGAACAGGTGCTAGAACAAAAAAAAAAAAGACAAGTAAACAAAACAATAAACCAAAATTGCCTAGTGCCCTCTAAGTAAGTTTCTTCATCGTGTGTAACAAAGCAACAACTCAGAGGAACTTCTGAAAGACATAAATGTCAACCCAGCACCCTGCTCAGGCTGACCTTTACAAAAGAGTTTTTCATTTTCACATTTTCCTATTTCTATAGCAATAGAGAACTCCTTTGAAAGCCTCCTCCTGGAGACTGCTGGAGAAGCACAAGCCCTGGGAAAAGAACAAGATTGCCCAATAACCCCAGTACTCATGAATTTCCAAATCTGCCCTGTCACTTGTGAGCTCTGTTAGCAGTTTGGGCAGGGAGAAGGAAGCCTCCCCCTCCTTGTCCACCTCTGCAGCTGTCCCAGCCTCCACATCTGGCAGGCATCTCGGCACGGCTGAGCAGTTGCACCCCAGGAAGAATTTGCTCCAGTGAGTCCTGTTTCTCCACAATTGCTGGCAAAGGGGGAAACAATGACAGCTTTCAAAATTCCCATGGCAACAGCTCCTTCCTTCTCTCTGCAAACTCCACTGGCAGCCCAAGCACTGCACAAAGCAGCAGCACACGGGGGATTTGCAGCCAGGTAGCAACTGCTCCTATTTCATAAAAAATTCACAAGCGCAAACCACCGGCCACAGCTGGACAGTAACACTGAACTCAGGCACCTAATTGTTGCTCCAGCATGGATCCTTCTGTGTTCCTATCTTTGCAATAATGGGCTTACCTAAAATGCTGGAAATTAGGTTTTTAAGGTCAATGGGAGACCTTTAAAATCCCTCCAAATAGAACCAAGGTCATGACTACTTGTGGTCATTGACATTACAGCAATTTCTGTAAGTACAGAGGTATTAATCCCAGGAGCCTGACAATTTCAATTTTAGTAATGACATTCTAAACGCCTAAAACTTTTAGTGAAGTTTAATATTCTTCACTCCATGTACTGATCTGTTCTGTGCTGTTCTTAAGCATTGTTAAATGGCTCTTTCATTTCACTGTGGAATTGGCTGACCACATTTCAGCTGTGCATGGAGTGAACTCTGTGTATTGTAACGTAATTACTCTCAGGGGATCCTAGGTAGTTGGAAAATGTTCTTATTTGATTTTGGATTTTTTTTTTTCTTTAAAGCAGCTACATCTTGCAAAAGCAGCCAATTATTTCTCTCCCTGGAATGAACAAAATAAAAAAAAAAATTACACCATACCAGGATTAATTGAATTTTAAAATGGAAAAGGTCCACTATAAAAATACATACTGTATAAGTAATGATGTTACTTGGGTTGAAAAAATAATATTTAAATAAGCTTGAAGAAGATTACAACAGTATTTATACTTATTTATTTCATGCACAGTTGAATGTCAGTGTCCTGACATTTATATTAAGAGTATATATGCAGTGTAATTCATAATCACCAGGTATAGTTTTACAGAATTACTGATATGAATCAAATTTCATTATTGTTTAAGTGACTGCAAAAATTGAGCTCTGCAATGGATTCCCTGTAAGTAGGATTTGAACCAAAACCTGCAGAATTTTTTTCAAATTTAAATGCTTCTGACGGGTAGCAAGAAACATCTCCTCTGGGACATGTATTTGGCTGAAAAAGGTGTCCTCAGCACAGTTAACAGCATCAGCATGGGCATCTAATCTCTATATCATGCTAAATATTTTCTTCTTTGAAGTGATAAAAATCCAACTGCCAAGAAGTGCTTGATCTGACCCAGTGCCTGGGGAAAGCTAATCAAAAGGAAGCCTTATAGGTTCCCCTGCTTAAATCCACCCACCCAAATAATCACAAGTTAGAATTTTTATGAGCTAAAAGAGACTCTGCTGTCACAGCCCGATGTTAATTGGCACAAAGGTTTGAGAATACCTTCGTTTTACTGAGCTGCTTTGATTTCAAGACTTCTGAGCTGAATTTTCTTGCTTCTTTATAATCCTGTCTTAACTATCACTGAGTTTGAAGTGAGAAAGGAGCTTAGACAGATCTATATCGGTGTTCATTCATGCCAGACTGTTGCATTTTCATCTGAAACATGGTTTGAAAAAAATTCCAATTTAGGGCAGGAGTAGCAGGGGGAGCACAGGGAATGCTAATCCCCTGTTCAGCTCTTGTGGGAGCCACAGGTGATAATTAGTCATTGGCCATCATGTCAACGACCTCTTATTTACTTCTCTGACTGGAAAAAAAACCCCATAAAAATAATTCTTGCCCCTTTCCCCTCCATCTTTGGGTTTGTACAGCTGATGCAATGATTTAGGCAATGACCTGAGGCACCTCCCAGGATGCTGACCTCCCAACTGCTGTGGGAAGTAGGCACATTCAAAATTCAGCAGAGAAATAAACCTCAGACAGTAAAAAAGATGCAGCTTGGGCTAATTTCCACCCCCCAGTTTTACTCCACGTCAGTTCAAAGGCCTGGATGTCGTCCATTTTCACCAGTGAAAACATTATCATCCACAAGACAGTAGAGTGGAAGCCACCATGGGGCTCCACCACTACTGAAAAACAAAACCCAAGATGTAGAAACACATGAACACCCAAATTAATATTGAACTACAATATGGACAGGAGAAAAAGGTTAGTGATTTGCAGATTACCTGGAAAACTGCCAGAAATGGACAAGCAGCTTACTTCACATGTAGCACTCAGTTTCAAGAGTTATCTTGTTTTCCTCTTCTGCATTTGCAGTCTCATATAGACATTCTATGTTATAAAATCCCTCTGCAATTAAAAACAAGCTAATGACACTTCACCCAATCCTTACACCTATGACTAATCACTGCAAGATTGAAACCATTTCCAGGACTAAGAATAGGATTTCTAATTTTCATAAAATTACTTCCAGTGGGACTTATATATTATTTTTTTAAGATTTGAAGTATTTGATGAAAAGAGTTTAGAGGTTCACACTTTCTACCATTTACTGTCTAGCTTTCAGTTAGTTCCACTTTTTATTTATGTGCTGAAAAGGATAGATTTTCTTCCTCCTTGTTTTATAGAACTGCCTTTACTGACAAAAATAAAAGATCCCCATTCTGCTGGCTTTGCTTATCAAATTAGAGCCAAGTGCAATAAAATGGCTGTTTGACAAAGATTTTAACAAGGTACCCAAACACAGTAATTTTCATAATCTTATAATCCACTAATATGTTTCTCCCAATATTTTCTCAAAAACTTATTTAAGTCATAAAGCCTTGCAAAAATCACCCACATTTTACAGCCTACAGTACACAAACTTGAATATTATTTTACATTTTTCTTTCTAAGTATACATGCAGCTTGCAGTGTCTAGTAAATATTATGTCTTGCCACAGATAACCAGCCATTCAACTAATTGGAGATTTCTATTAAGATTTCTCCCAAATTCCCCATTCCAGTAGCATTTTTTCATCCTAATTCATCTCCCTGAAAATGAAGTCCATTTTCTCTGTATTATCAATTTCTGTAGGAGATACTGGTATCATTTTGAACTGAAAAGCAAAGAAAAAGTTTTAAGTCTGCAGAATTTATTTATACTGCAAGGTCTTGAAATTGCCTTCTTAAACCATTGAAGACAAAATTCTCAATCTATTTTAATGCTGTGGAATATATATTCCTCTTTTCCATCAGCTGGTTTTGCTTTAAGATACATATTCAGTTAAAAAAAAAAAAAACCAACAGGAATGACGGAATATGAGAAGAGAAACTGACTATCAAAGGAGGAACTTAATTTAAATTAACTGATAAAGCATTTCCTAGATATATATAAAAATAGGTATTTAGTTCTTAATCAGAGCACTAAACACAGAAAACCTCATTTCACATTCACACAGGTTTGTTCATGAGTCCCCTGTACCCCAAGAGACAATGTGAGCACACAACTAAATCTAACACTGTCTGGTGATTCCCATCCACTGCAGCAATTCTGAATTACACCTGTGTCAATTCCATCAACACTCATTAATCTAGCAGCAGCCGTCTCCTGAATCCAACCTTCACTATTTTAAAGGTAACTGTTATTTCATGAATGAAAATCCTTGTCTGGAGGTCTGCATGTAGTAAAATTCCACTTATGGAAGTTGCCTGCGGGAAGTGCTTTTTCCTTTATCTCTCCTTTCTGTCAGAGAAGATGGACCCAGTTTCTGGCAGTTCAATCTCTCTGCCATTGAAGTCTACAGCCTTAACAGCTTCATACAAACCACATGGAGTTTCAGCTCAGGGGTTTGGGTTTTTGCCCACCTCCACGTAGAGGAGGCAGTGGAATATTCCTAGAGCATGGTCTGCAGCCCAGCCTGCTGTACAGCAATCTCTAGCAGCATACAGTGGCAGATTGCACAGGTTTAAATCACACCAGGAAGCAGTCAGGACAGGTGGCTGTAAAAATATAGGCTTCCAGGGAGCCAAAACCTGACTTTTAGGAACTGGTTTATTTTAGAAGAAGCAAGCTTTTCCTGTCAGCCCCTGGGCATGCAGCTTGCTTGAGAAACACCTCTCAGAGGCACCGGCTGGCAGGACACGGTCAGATTGTTACCAGCACTTGGGTTTAAAAACATACAGGAATGGCATTTATATTTTCATTGATTAAAAGTAATTTCTCTTTCATTTAGGGAGACAATGTGTATGCATCAAGATAACGCAGTCTAGAGTCTAAAAAAGTCAGCAATAGATCCTTTTGTGAAAGCAAGTCCTGTGGAGACAGGGCACAATTATTCACAAAGTGTTTGTGGGAGGGACTGCCAGTGTAACTGGCTGGAGATCTCTGTCTTGCTATGGATGCTCAAGGAAGAAAGATGTGTGAAGACAAGAAAACTGAGGAGTGATGAGAAGAGATAATGAGACCAGTGAGATAATCACCTCCAGCTTCAGCTGGACTGACCTGGGCTGAAGAGAAGGAGAAAGCAGAACTGCCACAGCTGGGAAACACAAGTGATTCCCACAAACACTGCTTCTCTTCTTCCAGATTTGGCAAGAAAGGCTTCTTTTACCAAGTGCAAGAGTCTGAATGGCTGCTCCCTGCTCCACAGCATCGCTGCTCCCCCAGTGTGGGTAAGTTCTGCCAGCAGCACATTATCATAGGATTTATTCAGGCAAATTCTCCACCAGCAAGAGGTCACAGAAGTCACAGTCCCACAGAAATGATACAAGGCTGTGTCCCTACATGGCCATTGGCACGAGGGGGTGGATTTGCTTTCCCCAGCCAAGCCGGAGGATGTTGATAAGGGTACAAGGCTTTTCCAGGGACAATAGAAGATTGTTATTTTTATTTTCTAAAGGCCTGAACTATACAAAACCTAAAGAGTGATTGAACAAACAGCAGGTTTCTAAGAGCCAAGCAGTGCCCCAAAAATGCTTTTAGATAAAGGTATTAAAGTTCAGTGACTTGCAAAATATGGATAGATTATTTAACCTGCACTTCTACAGTGGAGCTACAAAACATTTTTGAGCTTAAAATTGAAAACATATAAAACCAACAAGCACATCCCAAAGATATTGAAACATCTTATTAAAAAAGCTGAGACAGTTGTGAATGCAAAAGCATCCTGCCTTGCCTGCAGAACCACCCCAAGTCTTCGACTTGCACAGACCCAACACTCACAGGCAGGCAGCACCCTCCTGCACTGCAAGAATAACCTGCTCCAGAGAGCTGGAGCCTTCCAGTCAGGGAATAACACACCTGCATGGCTCATGCTACCACACACAGAGCAGGCTGTGTCTTGAAAAGGATGAAGCACATCTACAACCCTGGTTTGGACCCCAGTCTCTGCTTCCTGGGTCTCCTGGATGGCTCAGGACAGACAATGGCTTTCTTTTCTCCCTTACAGTGGTGGACTTCCTGGGTCTCCTGGATGGCTCAGGACAGACAATGGCTTTCTTTTCTCCCTTGGTGGTGGGGAGCAATGACCTCTGGCCTTACAAAGGTGCTACAAATAAGGACATCTTGGACATTCCCTCAATGAAGAGAACATTAAACATAACAAGCCACTGTCAGCTCAGTGTGATTTTTATGGACCAGACCCTACTTCAGAATTCAATGCTAAGAAACAAGGGGTTTTTTCCTAGTGAAAAAGCAGACTGGAAACAGAAGTAATGGATGCACTAAAGATCTTTAAAACAGCATTATTGCAGTGTTCTGGGTTAATCAGGCCCATACGGTTTGGTACAAAATTAATCATCTACAACTGAAGTAATAAAGTCGCACTTGGAGGCTGCGTCTCTGCTTGGCATGGGCCCAGGAATGCACACTATGTGAGACTGCTGAAAAACCATGGGGAAGGAACAGAAATAGTCATCTTCCCTACCCAAGTGCCTCAGGCGTTCTCTCCATCACACCAAACAAGGAGGTTCAACATCTCCCATCAGAATTTCACTGCATTTACTGCAGGTACGAGACAGACCCCGGTGCTCCTTCAGTCATGTGGCAACCAAGAGTTTCATTACAATAATATATATACCAATGATAATAATACATCCATTTTTCACCACAATTAGCTTTATTTGCTCTAAATTCTTGTTCCCCAAAGACACATTAGATACTAAAACACATGACTGGTCTAAAATAAATGGTTAACTCTAAATGACTGGATAATTTTTTCAGTTGACAGTGAAACAGATGCAAACTACATAAAGTTAAACAGTAATGACTCTTTGTAAAACTTCTAGTAGATGAATATAGATGCTGTTAATTGCGATTAATTCCAGCTCAGTTTTAATTTGTGGTAGAGGCAGTTGCAGTACTTTTCACCAAAAGTGCATCAAACTCAAGACATGCTCTGTTTCCTATTAACGTCATCTCTGGCAGAGCTGGGGGCACACACAGACTGGAGGCATCTGTTACACACTCAACAGGGCACTGTGTGGTCCTCCCTTCAGGAGCCAGGGCACAGGGGTAGGCTGCTGAGGGAGCAAAAACAGGTTTTGATCTCACTGTGCCTCTTATCCCCTTTCAGCTCCACTGAGGATGCTGGAACACCTTTATTTTGCCTGTTGGGAATGTCAGGAGGACAAGACTGCTCTCAGATTTTCATACTGGTAACAAAATATTTGGAAGCAGAGGGGAGAGTATTCATGCCTTTTTCTTTTCTTCTTCTCATCATGAGAAGAACTAGATACAGGCTAGTCCCAGCTCTACACAGTAATTTAAAATCAATATAATCACAGTGAACTTTGTCACCTCTGCTTCAGCTGAGTAGGTTTTTCATTCGGGTCTCTTGCCATTTTTCTCCCTGAAAATAAGTTCTTCAGTTTCTAGTCTGCCTTGAAATGAAATAAAGCCACCCTTGGCTTCAACACAGCACGTGAGCAGTCTCTCAAGACATGCAAGACACAGAGCAAACTTCCATCAATTGCACATTGCTACATTCAAACACAATGATTTCCATTAAATATTTAGGACTCAAATATTTATATCCAGTCAATTACACTGAACATTACTTATTCTCCAGGGAATTCTTGCTCTCCCTCAGCACAGAAGAGAGGATCAAAGTGCATTTCCTGTACTTAAATGTAACACCTATAAAGAAAATCGTTCCCATTAGATGCAAAGACCTTGTAAGACCTTGGAATATACATATTTAGTATAAAAGAAAACAGCAAGATCTTTTTGGGAGCCAATATTAACAAGTGCTCATCTCTGCCCCAAGAAGCTTAAAGCGTGGGCTCCAAGAGAGAGTAAAATGGTGTGTGAGGGGAGGGAAAGGTCAGTGATGTAAGAGACCTTTTCCACAGCTGTACCTTCACTCTGGAATACAGGCAGCTGGCAGGTCTGCCAGGCTGCAGAGTAATGCCCCAGGAATGGAACAGTCATCAGTACCAGAAGTTGCCACCAGTGCTGTAGGTCCTACTGGGAAGATTTACAGCTCGCATTTTGTACCAAAGAAATCACCAGCTAGACTTTGCTAATTGTGTTATCATGCTCAGTAATTCATACAGCTCTCCCACAGCAAAACCTTTTTATTACAGAATTTCAAAAACCAATACTTGAATTTTAAACTTTAATATGAACTTACATTTTAAAACATTAAATTATCCAGTGAAGCGGACGTGAATGTGAAAAAAGGCCATTTCCTCCATCATTTCATTAAATTTGAAAGTACTTATTTATTTTAATAAGTAGAGATGTCCATATGCCAGGAAATTAACATCAAAGAATGTTAAATATACCCAGTATCACTTAAAAGCCTATGGAGCATTATGCATTTTCAGAAATAGCATAACTCAGCAAAACTACTTTCCCAGCAGTTACTTTTTATTACCGTTTCCAATGGTACTTTGGGGGGAAAAAAGCTGAAAATGTTTACCATACTCTGCACTCCTGTTCGTACTGAAATCATAAGATGCAATGTTGAATGATGAGTTCAGATGCCACACCACAACACCTTCCCTCATTTAAGGTCTTCTGCTAATGCCAAACAGATGGTTGCCTACAAATCCCTCTTCCAAGGGCTCCTGAGCAGACCTCCTCCGCTGGCACATATGATCAGGGCATCAAATGGAAAGGCTGGACTTGGACTATTTCCTTTGAACAGTTATACTTCACTTAGCTCAACAGGATAGAGTTATGACTAATATTTTGATCACTTGAACCACCCAGACATTTTTCACCCTTCAGAACCCATCTGCCACACTCACAGGGGTCTCCTTGCAGAAGCAGAACTTCACTGGCACGTGTTCTGAAAAGCTACTTGGGAGCACTGGCCATTTTGAACAGGGGCCCATCATGGATTAGCCTAATTTCCTAAAGAAACAGGCTTATGTATTTGAGCCTTCTACTGCATCTGGGCTACCAACTCCCCTTCCCTCCCAGCACAACTCTCAAACTTGTGGGTAACTCTGACCCAAACTGAGGGGTGACCTTTACAGGTACAGCACAGCCACTGGTTTAGTGATGCACAAGCATCAACACAGGGAACAGTGACACACAGCACAACTGGAGCCATTAAATAATCTCAGAGCTTCTTAGGCACTGGAGACTTCTCACAGGAATATGAAGCACTTATCTGTTCATAGAGCTGCACAGCTCTGTGTTTTAACAAAAAAAAGGAAGCTCTTGGTGCCTTCTCCAGCTCATAGTCTTCACCTCATTGCACTCCGCTTCAGCCATCGATGCATTTAACACCAAGCCACCTGTCAGATGACTTGTAAAAATTTAAGGTAGAGGTAACTTTTCTGTGTTTGCACTGAGAGCAATTGTGTCCTTCAGGCATCTGGGGAGCCCTTGTGCAACATAAGCAGTAACTGAGCTACATGCACTGAGCCCTTTACAAAAGTCACATCCAATTCTCTGCAAACACCTTCACAGAGCAAATCCCCTTCCTCAGAGATCAGCATATGCTAATAGTGTATCATGAAGATAAGTGGTCTCCATTTCATGTCTCCAGCAACAGAAATATAAATTAAAAATACGATCTGAAGTGCCACAGAAGCTTCCAAGTTGGAATCTGTCTGAAAAGTTCACGTCACCTCTGGGTAGGAGCAGACTAGCATCTGGCACGTAAAATGGTTTTTCATACCCCAAGGGGCCACAGAAGGCTCCAGCAGCAGCCTGAGCTCAGCAGTCTGAGCCACACCACCACACCTCAGGAGCAAAAGACAGCATGTAAAACTGAACCTGAAGTGATCTCAACTCTCCATGACTTCACTGCTGTGCTACCTCCGGGTAAATCTTATTTCTGTACTTGGGAAATACGTTCACACAAACACAAAGTAAATCACATCACTTTCACTTCTTCATTCTGAGCCCATCCATTTAGTGGTTTGTTTGTCCAGGAGCTTGACACAAGGCATGGGTCCCAGTGCTCAAGGACCAGATGGTGTGAAATACAGCAGAGGGACCCTGGGAGGTCAAACCCAGCACAGAGCAAAAGCAAATGATCAACATTTAAGGGACTTTTGTCACCTCAGTTCTAACTGTGAGCGTATTATGGGGAGCTGGGACACACAGGAAACATTTGTTTCACTATTCCACATAAGGAAAGCAACAGAAGCTGTAGTCACATGCCAACACTTATCACCTTCAGGCATTCAGCTGCAGGGACTGTTCCTCTTTTGTTCATTTCTGAGGAAATTTATACACCAAGACAGCTCAGAAAACCTCGCAAGAGAGTCAGAAATCAAGAGCCCCACGTGGAACAGCTCCTCCTCCACTTCCTTCCAGCAGCACACCTTAGATGTTGACCTGAATGTTTAATTTAAATCAAGCTACAAAAAAAGCAGCATGGGGCAGCATCAGAGACCTCAGCTGAGGCACACTGGGGTGATGAGACGTGGCACCCAGCCTGCCTGTGCCCTCCTGGTCCTCACAGCTGTGCTCACAGCACGAGCTGCCCTCCCAGCAGCTGTGCCAAGGAGGGATGTGCAGCTGTGTGTGTTCCTGCCAGGCTGTGACCCTACAGCAGCGTGCAGAAACGTGCATGGAGTGAGGCTGCATTCACACAGGGATGCAGGGGACAGGGTTTACTTCAGCCATGGCCAGAACAGACTGGCTTAGGTTGAACTTGGCAAGTACTGTTTGGCAGAAAACAGGCAGGGTGGAGATAGAGGAGGATGGAAGGTCTAATACTCATGGCAGCAAAGACTCCTCTGCTGGAAGAGTTATTGCTGGCTGGGCAAGTCTTAGATATTTTTTAAAGAGTTACATGTTTCAAAAGCATCTCACCCTACTGAGAGTTCAACCACAAGGCCTCCATGAGTAAGCAATACCCACCAGCCCTTACTACGGCAGGTCAGGTGCCAGTCTTTGTATCTCTGCAACATGGACAAAGGGCTCCTAATTCTTCACAAATGAAACCACTCATCTCACTAATTATCCTGAAAATATTATCAACACACAGTCCCACTCATCTCACAACTGGGCAGTGTAAAGAGATGGGAATGGGTGGGAACACACACTTAGGAAACATACATTCAGGGTCGGATTGAATTAAACCCACTTGCTTTCCCTGCTTTACAAAAACATAAGTTTGATACTCAGGTTCTCAGTAAGGCTTGACATTATTTTTACACTGCAGAGCAACATACCTCTTCAATAAATCATTCCAGTACCAATAGCCTGCCTCAGATAGAAAGGCTATAGAGATGACCCTTAGAAGTTCAGAGGAGAGTTGAAAACATTTCCAGAAAATCACTCAAGTGCTGCTTAAGGATGTAATTTATATGCACAGCTCCACACTCCATTGCAGGATTTCATATTTATTTAATTTGACAAGTTAAAAGTGTGCCCATCCAACTCTTTAGGCACATGCAGTCTTTAAAAAAAAAAAAAAACCACAACTTTGTAACTTAAAGCCAAATCTCTGTGTATTGAATAGGGAAAGAATATGATCTTCCTCAAACCCACTGGATAAAACTGAAAGCATCAAACAGATTGAGCTCCAACAAAGCACCAGCACAGGGAGAAGTCTAGTTTGCTGATGAAGGAAGAATTAAGCTCCATAGCCTGATCACCTCCAGAAGACCTTCTGTTAGCTCAGGAGCTTCACAACAGCTGTGCTACCAACACAGTCTCCCCCAGAGGAGGCAGTCTCCAAGGCAACCAAGGTGTCTTCAATCAGCATCTGATAAGGTGGGACGTGTGGCCTCAGAGACACAGCACAGCCCTGGGACTGGCACTGAATTTCCCACTCTGCTGTGCATGCAAGAGCCACTCACAGTGCCCTGTCCCTCAGGCCCCACGGCAAACACGTCCACCCCAGAGTAAGAATGAGAATTCCTGCAGCTGCTGAGCACTCGTTCTGCAGTCCCAAAGGATCTAACTGGGACTCCTCCTTTCTCCAGCAGACCTTTTGACACAGAATGAACACAGGGCAGCAGTGTGCCATGGCAGCCCTGCCCAGGCTGCTGGGATGCCCAGCCTGCCCCACTCACTGCTCCCCCTGCAAGGGAGCCCAGCATGGCAGATCTGCTCCTCGTGCAGGCAGGGCTGCTCGTCAAGGATCATAATGACTAAAAACCCTAAATCTGCAATACCGCATTCTGCAAGATGGAGACACTTTTTGGGAAAGGGGAGAGATAGGGCAATTCCTGAGGCAGAGATACTGAAAAAAATATTATCTTCTGAGCAGTGACTGGGACGATACAAAGAAACCATCTGACATAATAAAAATAATGGAAATAATTCTACATCTACTGCATCGACTGCAGTACTGGCCTGGCTCAGCCATTTCATACAAAGACTCTGCTTATAATCCTGCAACTAGAATTCTCATTCATTCCTTGATTATTTCATGCTTGGACTATTGCAATAATGTTTGTGCCAAGCTACTTTTTTTTTTTTAACCACACACTACAAGGCTATTCAGAGCTTCCGTGCTTGCTTTGTTTCCCACTGAAGTATCCTTGCTGTTCACATACTTTTTTCCTCGCTGTTATTCTCCTATATGTGTTCAGTTACATATGAAATCAAGATTGGAACTTCAGTATGTCACTGCAATCATTCAAGAACCTCAAAAACAGCAGACTCAAATTTTCTGAGTATTCTCCAGCCCATTTGCCGAGCTTGTATCACAGCTGCTACCCAAATAATCCATCTTTCTTTTGCCTGCTTAAAATATATGCATTTCACGTGTTCTTATGTCTAAAGAACTTCAAATATTTTGTCCTGTTGCTTATTTCAGTGCCTAGAGATCAACTAAACTGACAACTTTTTTGCTGCACTTTAGCACATTCTCAGCCCTTTGAAACAGTGCACTGGTTGTTGTAATTCCAGAGGTTTTCCACAAATGTCCCAGTGTTCACATTGAAAGAAAATGCAACAAAAAGCACAGTACATTTAAAGAAATGAGAGGTCTCCCCTCCCCAGCTAAAGCAGCTCTTTGTGCTCCCTCATGTGAGAGGAGATCACCACAGCTGGGATTGCAGCAGTGCAAAGTGAAAATGCTTGTGATGCACTGCTGGAACAACTGCATCTGAAGCTCTGAAGATTTCATCTAGCATCTGTTGCTGATATTTTATACTTCTGTGCTGTGCTAGGGAAAATAATTCATGAAAGAGTGAAAGTTGAGGGGACTGGTTCCTTGCACATCTCCTATTTCAGCTTCTCAAAGCTGTTCATCTGCCAATGGCCTATCTGGTAAGAAACAGTAAAGAAAAAATTCACAACACTCCAAAATCAGAGATTTGCTTTAATGCACTTAAGCATGAAAACCATCAAATTCTAGTGAGAACCTTGCCAAAAAAAAGAAAAAAGGGAATTTCACCGTATCTGCATCCAACTTTTAAAAATCCAGCCAAGCATTTCAATATAGACTGGATATACCAGGATTGACTATGACAGTACTTGGAATAAACTGTTAGCATGGCACACAGGAAGAGGTGGCAAGAGAGAGAGTAAACAGTATTAATGGTATTCAATAATGAAATCGTGTCTGTGTCTAAGTAGAAACTAAATTACTATCTGAGGTTTCCTTAGCAGATTATTTAGAAACTTGCCAATAGACAAACAAAGTAAATGACAAGACTCTCAATCAGGGCTGTGGTCCCCAGCAGTATGGCTTAGCAAAAATGATACAGACTACTTGGGCTGCTCCTGGCAAGGCTGGCTCTCCTCAGGGAACTGCTAATGGTAAATACTCAACACAAGCATGATTGTGAATTCCTTATTCAAGCTGTGGTTAGGAACATGTATCCCCTTCTCTGGGAAAGGATTGTGACAACTCATTTCTTCATTCTCTGAACAGAAACAAAAGATAATATTTTGTACTGGTCCCTTCACAGGGGCAGGGTAGCTAAGGAAAGATAAAAGGAACTCTCCTTGACATCCTCTGGGTATGTGCACACTCAGATGCAGATTCTGCAGACACAGATGTGCCTCGTGCACATCTGTACAGTGTCGTGGACATGAAGCCTCATCAACCAGAAACGTCAGAATACAAACAATCAAAATATACAGCTGGTAATTCCTGTTTATTTGGGAAAACACACAGCAGGTGCTTTAGCTGTGCACATTCAAAATGAGGGTTCATGCTCAGACAGTAGCAGCAAACTCTCCAGCTATGGTTTCCTGTGTTCCCCTTATGGAAGAGTGTAGCATTGATTTCTGGAACAACTGTTCCACTAACAAGATGCATATGGAAACGAATGCCTTGCAGCTGGTTCCAGCAGGGTTCACTGAAGACTACTATTCATCTCTGATGAATGCAGATAAAAATATTCAAAGCTCAGTTTACTGATCAGATCAGATATTAATGGGAATGTTTTTACTACTTCTCTCAGCTTAGTTCCTCTTTAGAAAGTCAGCTCAAAAGAGTGAGAAAGCAAGAGAGCCAGAGCCTCCTGATTTTGACTATCCTGCAGTTAAGGGAGATGAGTACTTTTACAGAGGAATGATAACTGAACACATGGTGTGCCAGAGTTTTGGTCAATACCAAGATTTATTATTCTGAGGGACTGAAGGAGTGAAATACTGACCACAGCAAATAGCCCATTAGTTACCTCTCAGTTCAATAAGTCTTGATGCTTTCCTTGCTATGTGCTGATTATTTCCTGTCCAATTCACATTAGCAGCTTATTTAATGAGAACAATCTAAGCAAAGAGAGAAATTCACACATTTACAAAGGATATGGCCAAGTTACATTCCATCACAGTTAACACCATTTGCTGTTCTTTCAGGAAATAACCATTACCCATCATTCCTGTTTTAATGCCAGCAATTGCTTTTGAGAAGAACACTCAATTCTTACATCCACCACCGGTTATATTTTAAATAATAGCATCTTAAAGGACAGCAGTAAGTGCCTAAGTGTTGTAGGACAAAGCATTCACACACTGATAGTGTCCACTAGCTTGACAGCATGGCCAAAGTTCCTGTTCTTAATGGACACCTTTCCCCACTCTAAGGGTCATCTCTTCTCTTGTAAAGCCTGTTTTTCTTCTATTAACTTCACCTAATGTTCATGGCAGCTGCACAGAATCTTAGAAAGGATTCAACGTTTTAGACAGAAAAAACATCAGTAAGGACATGCACAAATAACAGAAGCATTGTAAGTGGTGCAAATAATTTCACATGGAATAGGAGAGACTAAAGGTACGAAGAGGAAAGAGGTGCCTTGAATGCACCATGAGATTAAAGGAAAAAAAACCAACTGTATGAGTTTTTTACACAGGATTCTTTTTACAAAGCCACAGTTAGATAAACATCTAAAAAGAACACATCTACATCCTCAGCCAGCCTCTGGTTTTTTGTTCTCTGAGAAGCCCAAATGGTTTTGATTACTCAGAAGAGTATTTCTTGAGTGAGTCAGCTCACAGCACTGAAGCTGATCAGCAGAACAGTCATCAAGGGAGGAGGGCACACCAGCCCTGCCAGTGCCAACACCCCAGCTCAGTGGGGAACTCCAGTGACAAAAGCACCATCGTCTACAACATCCTGCCCCAGAACAGGGCAGACCCATTCCATACCATTAATCACAAAAATTAGCACCAGGAATAATCAGACATCACATCTTTCACCTGAAGACTTGAAAAGGAGTTTCCTGGTTTGGGTAAGCCCCTTCCTACTTCTGGTTTTCCACAATCTCATGCACTGATTGCCACGTTAATTTTGCACAGCAGCTTTTCAAAAGACCAGTATGAGGCAAGTCCTCCAGAGCTGCCATCACTCAAGGTACAGCCATCTGCATCAGCATCTCACACTGTAATCTCCTCCTAAGGCCCTGACCCTGAAGCTACTCATTTTTTGGGCTACTGCAAGGCAAACTAGGGTCTGCTCAGATTACCAGCAAAGTGTTCTGAGAACTGACAGATGCAACACTTGACACTGAGAGGCGTCTTTAAAGGTCTGGAATGTTATGCTCCGTGAAGAAGCATACATTACACAAGGGAGGGTCAGTCAGAAAGCCCTGGATCTAGAAGATGTTTCAGTTGCATATTTCTGTAGGCATTTGTTTCAAGTATTGTTTTGGTTTTTTGTTTAAAAATCAGTTTACATATTGACAAAAATATGTCCACACTGATGATAAAGCAGATGAACTGCTACTATCTGTCACTATGATGGGTACTAGAAACATACTGAGTTCTGTGGCAATTATAAAGGTGTGCTAAAAATAATTTCGAACCTGTCCATTCAGTGGTCAGCCTAACAGAAAAGATGAGTTGGAAAAGCAAAGACTGCAGTGAAACACATTCAGGATCCACACCTGCTTCTTGTGACTGTGCTGTGCCTATTCCACATTTCTGCTGCACTACAAGTAATGTGGCCAGTCCCACTTTAGGAAGTCTTTGGCAAACTCTAAGACACAATCATGTCAATACTGAAAATCATACTATAAATAACACAATAAATACTTTGCCAAAACATACAGGAATACACATGCACAGAGAATTCCCCCCAGAAATGTAATTTGAGCTTCTTAAAAATCCTAAAAAGAACATCTAGGAGATGTCAGTCTCTGTTCAGTTTTGCTGTTCCTATTTAAAGACAAGCTAGTCTTCTGTTTTCAGCGTTTGCTCACTTCTGAATTTGGTTTAAAGAGCTGCTAGCAGAGACTTAATGAAGTTTCTTGTAAAGGGCTGATTGTGTTTCCTGCTGTCTTTTTGACAGAACCCATTCAAAATGGGCCTTCTTCATTTAATTATCTAGTCTTTACTTTTGCAAGTTTTATTTCTGAACTAGAATAAATGTTATAGTCAGAATTGTGTCTGTAGACAGGGTTATTTTAGAAGGCTTAAAATCCTTTCCAACCAGTGAAAGGAGAAGTGTGGTGCAGCTCTGCACAAGGCACTGGAGCTCACATCCACGGGAGCCTTTAGGGATGTGGGTACCCCATGCAAATGTTACAGGTCCAAGGGCTGTTCAACACCTGATCAATGCCTGAAGTTTCTCCTCTCTAAACTCTTGTGCCTGAGAGGATCAATATGACCAGGCAGCACAGGGTAATGCTGTAGATCACTCATGAAACCAGGAAAATTCCTGATCTCCGGAGTTTATACCAGCTCCTAGACCATTCACCCTCCACAAGAGCTCCAAGCAGCAGAAGGACTTCCTACAGGCTACTGAGGAAATAATCTAAAAGCACAGTATTGGACAGATATATCCTGTGGAAGATGGATATTTGAGGGCTCTTTGCAACATGGCTGTGCCCTTTTCCCACCCCCAAGCAGGAAAACCACAACTGGCTGCCTGCTCTTGGACCTCTCCACCCCCAAACTCAGGATTTATTACAGAAACCTTAAGCCCAAAAATACAAAATCTCTGCAAGCAGGCAGGCGCAGCCATAAAAAGATAGAGACCTATGCTGCTGTAAATCTGTTATACTCAAGTGAAATCAATATGAAGCCAGAGCTCAGCCTAGCACACATGGTCTGTGCTGGGGCTCAGCAGAAGCTGCCCACTGGCAGGGCTGTCAGGGGCTATCCTGGCCTTGTTTACTGCCTTCCCTCCTCAGAAGAAGCTCCAGACTCACCAGCCCTCAGCCCAGCAGAGCCTCCTTCCCTGCCCATAATTGCTGGGGCTGGGCCAGCAGCTGTTGTACAAATAACTGGAGGGGAGCTGGCCTGACCATCTGAGGATAGGGAAGGGAAGCAGCCTACCAGATAATGTCTGTAACAGAGCTTGGAAACCACTGGCACAGGCTAATTGCTTACTGCAGAGTGAAGTTTCCCCTCTCTGTGGGCTCATTTGATGCAAACTTCCCAGGCATGTCCAAAACCCTGCCCACAGGACAAATGTTAGTACATGAAGTGCTTAGCCAAGCCCTGCTCAGGGTTCCTGGGAAATATTCTGGGGAATGAGGAAACAAGGAGAAAGAAACAGATAACATGATCATCCTCCTCACTGTGCTCAGCTAGAAACAAACATCTGTCTGGTATCTGGGCTCTGCCACCCACCATTTATTCCCACTTTCAACCTAAACATAGAAGCTCAGCATTTTCATTACCTCTGATCCCCTCAGTGAGCAAATATGAACGAAATGGCATCAGATAAGAGAGGCTGAACTGGCTGAAAATCAAAAGTGGTCATTTGTCCTACATTACTGAAATGTTTAGATTTATTTTACTTGCCTGACCCCATTTGCAAATGAGATAGATTGTATTTTGAGATCTAATGGAGATAACTTGTGTATATTGATGGAAAAACCCTCTACACTTACCTATAATCATTCATTCCCAATGAAATAAATGGTCTGGATAAAAGAGGGGTGTTGGCAGTCAAAAAGTAACAGTTGCATATTTATATCACCATTCAGACCTCTTAGAAAGCAATATTTTTCCTTCAACTAAAACTAGCCCTGCACAACAACCCTCTTGGACAAGCAACAAATGTCTGAAACATATCTCAGATCTTCCAGAAAAGCACACACAAGTTCCAGATAATGCTTGAAATCTTCATAAAATCTTTCTAGATATTGGCTATCTTCCACAGAGTCAACATAGCTATTAACACCATTTCTAGAACACAGCAACCAGCAAATCAAAGACATCATTCTGAAGTGTATTTTTATTTGTGGTATTTCAAAATTGTGCAGGTACATGAGCTCTTCCATAAGACTTTGTGAAAGCAGTGGTACAAACAATAAAATACCCTTCCAGTATCCTATCTTTTCAGCACCACACATCCTGGCTCGATGCACTGACAAGTCTCATTGTTGTCATTATACACTACCACAAAAATACATGCACAGAAACAAATAACTGTAAAAATTGTGGGTTTTTTTTTTTTTTTTTTTGTTTTTTGTTTTGTTATGTTTTTTTTCACTCTGGATATATATATATGGATGCTTACAGTCTTCCTAGAAGGCACAAAATGGTGAGCTTGGGAATGTACTCATTAGACCAGAAGAGCAAAGAAAAGTTGGGGAACATGCCTGACCAAGGGTATTTCAAGAAATGAAAACAAGACTGAAATAAGGAGGAGAATAACGAGGCAAATGCTGCAGGTAAATAGCAGAAATGGAAGAATGGCAGGGGTGTGTACAGGGGGAATTTGCAAGGAAGGCAGAAGAGGAAAATACACTGTAAAACTAATTTAAACCGAGCACAGTGGTAATAAATGCAAGTAAACAATGTGATTCTGGAGACATGTCATGTTTCAGTGCTCTGAAGAAGACAAATCACTCACCCGAGTATGCCCAGTAAGGATCCCCTGAAGCCTTTCTCCTGCGGATCTGCACAGAACTCCCATGTCTGTTCTCATGCAGAGAGCCCACATAACCTTCGGTCAGAGCTGGCAAGAAAAGAAACAGGAATCGTTAGGAAAGTGCTGTTGGCTCCCTGGAGTTTGCAGAGTGAAGCTTCAATCTTTGCTGAGCAGAGAGTACAAACTGGGGATTGCTTAAAAGAATTTAACAGGCTGAAGCCTCCCCACATCCAAAGGAGAAGCCAGGACTCACTGATGCCATTATTCTGGTCTGGATGTCCATGCAACTCCAGTAATTTCCATAAGGAAATTCTGATGTACAAAAACAAACAATATGAGCCTTGACATATGACCAAATTTTCTCTGTTTAGACCCAGAAGTTAAGTTTACTTTGCCAATGACTACCAAACTATGTCTGTCAAAACACCCAATGTGCCATACCAGTGACTTACAGCATGAACGGGAGAGAACAGGAATGGAGAAATCTTTGTAAAGCTCCACAAGCTACAAGGTGTTAAATTCAAGTAAACCAGAAAAAAAACCCCACATCCTACCCCTACCCACCTACATTCCATTCCAGGACGTTTTCTTTTATACCTCCAATAATTTTTATTTTTTCTCTTGTAAAGGAATGAATTGCTTCCATGATGGGGTATTTGGGCTTTTTATGTGCAGATTTGGCTTATTGTTTCTATGCATCTGACTGAACCAAAGTGGAGGTGTGTAAATTCACAAATGTCAGTAGAAAGTCTGTAATAAATTCAACTACATTTTTCAGAGCACCATAATAAATGCACACAAACAAAAACCACCTTAGATCCATAGATATGGAATGAGGAACAAGTATGCACCAAATGGCTTTATGGAAATTTATGCCCAACTTCTCCCAAACCACTTATTTGATCAGTAAGAAACTAGCTGAATAATTCAAATTAAAGCTTCAGAAAACCCCATGAAGCACTGCTACCCATATGCAGTCACCAAGTGCTGCATTCCCTTCTATTCCCAAGCCAATTACAGCTGGGCTGGAGACAAGCCTGGAACAGGACTTTATTGAACATCATGCACCAATAACTCAGAATTTGCCTTTCTTTCCCTTTGGAAAAGCTTTTGGGAGGCTCTTGCACCACAGCAGCAGAGATCCTGCTGTGCCCGAGGTCATGCACAGCTCTGGGTACAACCTCCCCTCTGCAATGTGGATTTCTGCACGTTTTGGAAGCCTGAAGTGGTAGGAAAAGTCATGCAACTTCAGGAAAGGCAGTACAGGTTTGCCCTTGCCAAATCATCTCTTGTGCAAGCAAAGGTACTAATTGTGCCATTTGAATGAGTTTTCCAGATTCCTTGGCAACTTCCTAAATGTTAAATTCACCCTAGGCTGTGAACTAGAAACACTGGAACACATCATGCTACCAGAATTTGCAGGCAACACGACCTCACATACTTTGTTTTCCTCTCTAAAAATACTAAATTAAACATCTTACTTCAGTCTTTTTGTTTTCTCTTTATTTACTTTTATACGTCTACGTGGTTGGGAGTTAACAGGCACTCATTTCGGCAGGAAAGAATGGGTGTGGGATGTGGAGACCCAAACATTCTTGGCAAAAAAAGGCAAAACTGAACAAAGATAAGAGACCATGAAAAGCCCAAGGAAGAGAACAATGAAATAGCCTAGGCAGATGGCTGGAAAGGATACCAGGAAAAAATGGCCAACTTAGTCACTTAAAAATCACATGTGCTGACAAATACACCTGAAGCCTCTCCTTGTTACAAAATGAAAGACAGCAGTTTTTTCCTGAGCATCCTCTACAGAGAAGACAAGTAATTGTGGGATTTTTCTTGTTGAAAAAGTCTGAACCTTTCAGGCAGGAGGAAGATTGGACACTGTCTCCTCCGAAGAACAAGGTGCTCCTGCTCAGTGAGCCCTCCTGTGAGCCTTTACATCCAGAGAGAGGCACTGAGTCTAAATAATCTATATTTGTTGAAGGTACAGGTGGTGAGTCAGTGAAAAACATCTCAGGTTGTAAACACCTCTTACTTATAGCTGGAGCCATCAAAAAGCCTCACAGTAACCATGGTATGGCCATGAATCATGCCACTGATTTTCAGTGTCTTCTGTGCAGAAAATTAAATTATGCAAATCCAAGCCTTTATTAATGCCTAACTTTAATGTGAAATTGAACATTTGCTTCAGTCAGCATCTTATTCATGCAATTATAAACCTGATATTCTTATGAAAAAATGCAGTTTTAGTTTTCTGCATAGATACTTAATAGATTTGTGCATCTATCTGTATTTATAAAAGATGAAGAGACATGCTGTACAGAAATTTATTTCCACTATAAAAGATGTTACAGACCAGGAGGAAGCTCAAGTACTTTGCAGAGAACTAGGGGAAGAGACTTGCTGGTTGCTAAATAGCTTCTGTAGGACTGAAAAAGAAACAAACTGAGAAAGAAACATCCTGTTCTAAATAAAACCCTGCACCACTGCTAGATAGCCCAACATTAATGTCAATAATAATCCCCTTATAAACATGCAGTAATTCAGTAGTCATCAGCAATTTAGAGAAGATATACACTTATTGGGTAGCTGCAGAAACCCTGGGAAAAGGATGCTAGCTCAGGATCTCTGGCCATGCTGTGAAGTGGACAGGTTCTGGCTCTTACAAAAATCATGCCACGACACCCTCTTCCCTCCCTCAGCCTGTTCACAGTACAGCCAGGCATTTCTTCAGAAGCCACAGAAACACGAGAAAACACAAGTGGTGTTGTGCTAGTGAACAAACAGATATTGCTGGCCATATCTCACAGTGGTCAAGTCATCTCAGAAAAGCAGACTCGATCTCATGGTGCTTCTGTTCTTCGGTGTTAATTGGGGTCAGTGACTCTCTCATCCTCAAGAGGTCCAAGGTACAGAGCAGAGCATACAGTGGCTTTTCAGATATGTCTGGAAGAGCCAAAGCATTCAAATCAAGCTCTTTCAAAAAATTAAGTGCTTCATACAGCAAAGCAATCTTATGTTTTGGGTAAAATCACTACTTTTTCCAGATTTGGGGCAGGGAGGTGGGAATGTAACTTCTGACCAAAACAACCTGACACCAATGAAAGTTTAAGTTTTTGAGAAAATATTTAGGTTATATTAGCACCAATCACTACAGGATTCCAGAAGTCTTTTTTAAGCTGAGAGACAGTTAACAGCTCCAGAACAGGGAGCAGCCAAGTGGTTTCCTGCTCCACTCCTGCAGAGATGGATGCTGGAGAAAAGCCAGCAATTAGACAGGCTGGTCTGACAGGGAGCAAACAGGAGAGGCTCCTCTCTTCTGGGAGCCCTGCAAAAGTTGGGGAAGTGGAAATTGGGACAATAAGAGGGGCAGGAACATGCTCCAGGAAAGCTCAACATGGAGCAGCCAAATTAGAGGGGTGGAATAGAGGGACAGAGAGCAGGAGGGAGAGATGAAGAGAAGGCACAGCAGAAACCCTTGCCTCGCAAGTTTCCTTTGATCCATCAAGCCAGTGCTGATTGCAGAGGGGAAATGAAGACCATAACGTATGGTCTGAGGCTTGCAGATCCACAATTAAAAGAGAAAGGGAGTGATTGCACACTCAGATACACAAGCGTGAAATTAAACCCTGCGCAGCTCCCCTGGCTGCCGGCGCAGCGCCGGTGTGTGCTGAGCGTAACACCCGCAGCCTGTGGAGCCCTGCTCCTGCCAGGAGGAGAGGATCCTTCAAAGCCAACGTGGAGAAATCCCTTACACACGATTTCATATCATTTTAAGCAGCGCTGAACGCTACATGATTTTTCGATGATGTGCTAAATGAATCAGCCCGGGCCACAGATCTGCAGATGGCAAAAGCAACGCAGTGCTGAGCACTCAGCATCCTGAGCAGTCTCCATTCACTCTGACTCAACATATTAACTTTCCAATAAAAATTATTTGATAAGTGCCCTCAAAGGTACGATAAGGTAATTCCTGCCTGAGTACCTTACTGGTATTCATAGCTCACATGAAAACACAAAATTTTATCCCCAATCTACCTTAAATATAAAGCTATTACACTATTCAGAGAGATTATACCCTCGGCGTTAGTGTTTAAAAGGTATCAAGCCATCAGCTATGAAAGAAAAATCCTTTAAGATCGATACATTATGTCTGAATGGTGAAATCATTAGTTATAACGGTAGATTAACTAGATTGCGTGCCACACTCACATTCTTCTAAGCTTTCTTTGAAGACAAGGGTTGCACACAAATCTGTTTTCGGACTAAAACGGGACAGATTCAAAGGTACACACATTGCCCACCTCATAATCATTCTGACTTGCCACCGTGGACTATAGTAGCCGCTGAATCACAGTTTTATTCCTAGTCCCTAATGTGTATGAACTTCTTAACTGAGTGGTTCAACACAAAGCTCAAGCCAGCCTTTGGAGACAGAGCCTTGTCTGTTGGAGTCTGGACTAGTGTCACACTATGAGAACACTTCAAGCAAGGAAGTTTAAGAAAAGATCTTGTTAACATGTAACGAAAAAAGCACTAAATCATAAGGTATTCTAGCAATTAGTTCTGTATCAAATCAATGCCTGCAGAAAAGCAACTTTTCCAAACTAAGAAAACCATTCTTTTCTTGAAGACTGCACAGCACTGCATTTTAAAAAAGGCATGAAAGCACAGAGACATTACTTGAAGGGCTTTTATACCATCTTTTAAATGGAGATAAAGAAATGAGTGATCCCAGACACCCATCTGCAAGCCTAAAGCTTTATGCAAGCCTCACCAGAAAAAAGCAGCACCTTTATCTAGGTGCCTTCACTGTATTTTAATTGGAGTGTGCTAAAGAGAAGCAGGTAAGCCGGAGATATTGCAATGCTACGCACTGTAACACACGCTCTGCTGAAATCAGTTCAGGCTTCCGGGCAATTTCTTAGAATAAACGTTGCCAAATGAGCCAGAAGGAAAGAAGAAAAGAAGAGGGAGGAAACTAATAGATAATAAATTTATAATATTGGGCAATTAAAATATTTTGCACAATTAGTATAAATAATACTTAAATTCATCTCCCTAGGCTCTTTCGTGGTCAAATTCCTAAACACAACTAGGCTATTTGCCTTAAATATTTTACCACCCTTTGACAGCAAATAAATCTAGAAATATTTCAGGCACGGCCAATCCATTTTGAGAGTGCATTACTTTTAAACAGACTTTTCAGACGTGGATCTCCATATTTTACAGATTATTTTAGACCTTGCCAAAGAGGGATGGAAGTTACAACAACATGTAGTGGTCAGACAGCATCAACAAATTATATTCTGAATGAGACTTCATCCCTTGATAATGCTGCAGAGATTTCTTCCCATTATCAGATAAAAGCCAAAATCTGTTCTCCTATGAACACACAGCCAATTTTCACAACTTTCCATTAATGAAATATGGGAGTTAAAAATGATGAGTTTTTCGCAACTTAAGTGAAATAACAGGTACCCAGATGCTACATCTGCCAAGAGACATATGTCCCTTTCCCAGGTGACAGTCACCCAGACAGCCCCTTAATTCCTGTGTGAGAGGAATCCACAGGTCCATTCGTAAAACTGACACGGAGGCTTCTCACACCATTCATTCTCTGTAGCTCACGTGTCTGATAGATGATGTGGGAACAGCACAAATCCTAAGAACAAGAACATAAATGCAGAGCACAGCAGGCCTCTACAGGAACCTACCAGCAGAATGCAATTTGAAGATGAAAAATAGTCCAAGGAACACACTGTCAAACTATGGGGATTAAATTAACTGGCAGAATTAAAAGCCCTTATCCCAAACATGAATACAGCAGTCACTAGGTGTGTCCCTTGCTAACCTGTTGTGTTCAATGCCATGAGGTAAATGCAGTGCAATTTTGTAATACTCCAACGTATCAACATAATGCAAGTCCCTGAGCAGCAGAGCTGGAGTGGACAAGCAATGGAAAAGAGATTTGCAGCAGAGACTTCTTGTGTTACAAGGGATGGAGTTTAAGGGCCACAAGAAAGTCTGTGATGCCAAAGCAGACCCTGGGCACGCACTGTACTGTGGTGGCCAGTGCCATCACACTCCTCCCCAGAGCAGGTGCCCTCCCAAGGAGAAGCAAACCAGCCTCTTCAGCCACAGCTCCTGCTCTCAGCCTGCCTGGCTTTATAATCGAGATGAGCAAAGCTCGTTAGCAAGACAGTGAGGCAACTTCAAGTTGCATTAATGATGCTCCATTAAGGGGACACAGAAAAAGAAGCTTGGGAGGCCAGGAAGAGACAGATGCTGCTGGATGATTAGAAAGGGCTTGATTTTGCATTTTCATGGCTTACACTTAGCTGGCATCAGCTGTGCAAGATGTGACATAGCTGGTAAATTTGGACCACTGATGTCAACCAGCATCACCGGCAGCACTTGTGCTCAGAGTAAGCAGTCAGCCAGATAACAAACAGTGCCATCAACTTCCACCTCAAGATAAAGCCACACAACATAAACCAACTGCAACATTGCCCCTGCCAAGAGGATGGTGCCCTGCAGCAAAGCTTCTGCCAGAGAACTTGCAGAATACCCCGAGACCAAGGGCTCTCAGTCTGTGGAACATGAGCTCCCATCTACCCATGTGTGAGATACATGTAATGACAAAAGAACCAAACAAACCAGTTTGGTATTTTTCCCCCTGGAGAAAGTGCAGAAAAGATATCCCAGACAACTGTGGGGCTCCTCCAGGAAGGAGGGTCTGCTGTTCATGTCACACTGCAACAGCTGAAGAAACGAAGTCTGAGCATCCCAGGAACACTCATCCCCCAACTCTGGGAACTGCAGACACACCAAAACCAGCTGATTGTAAAACCATTATTTCACCAAACTGTTCTCTGACACTTCCCAGAGAATACAGAAATACACTCCATTTACCTTTAACACAAAGTTTTCAAATAGACTGGTACTCTAGGCATCTAAGCTGAGATGCCTTAAAAAAGACTAAAGCACATTATATTCTAAAATCTGGAGTCCTTTTACACACTTCTGATTTTGGTAGTCAGATAGAAAAATAATTGGAAGCAGCTGAAAACTCTGTAACCTTGAAAACTCTTGGTCTGTGCATCCTTCACAGTCCCTCAGACTCCTGTTAACCATCATTATCTGCATTTCTTAAAAGGAGGAATCCTCATCCTTGTTCATCTTCTCTCCCCACTGCACTTCACAAGGGTCCTGTCACCTCTGAATTTTATTTGTAGTAATGAGTGATGCAAACACAGAAATAAAACTTCAGAGGTTCATATGCAAGGCTGACCTCCAGGGAAGCTGATGCTCCCTCAGCCAATTCTGACAGAATCACAGCAGGCACTTGGGAGAAAACACATAAACTCAGTAAATTCTCCAGTACCTCGGGTAGCTTGGGCAGAGTGAGCTGAGGCAGTGAAAACCCAGATATTGGGGTAAAGTCACTGCTCACACAGCTGCAGCACCTCTGCACTGTTTCCACAAAGACAAGCTTGAAGCCAAGCTTGGAACAAGCTGGAACCCCGAGGCAGGCCAGTATATTTGTGTAGAAGAGATTTCAATCCAGGAGCCCAGGCACTCTGAGAGGGCTGCTTTGGTCTCTTCATTCGCGGCACGGTTTATATGGGAAATGTATAAACCACACACGTATAATGGAGTTTGTACAATGGATTAACAGTTGCAAAAGGGAGCTTTATTTCACTTCTTGCCTTATGGCAAGTGCCCAAACTTTAAGGGTTTTGCAACAGAAAATGCCATGGCCAGAACCACCCGTCTCACTCTTATTCTCACATAATCAGGTGCTGCAGCACGCACGGTGTTGAAAGAGCACCCTCTGAATAGCAAACAAACATGACCTTAATGGAGTATTTTGTACTTCCAGTGCCTTGCTTAATGCAGAATCATACCATTATCATTTCACTAAATCTAGCAGTACTCACAAAAACACACAAACTTATGCAAAATCAGCAGTTCCACCTCTCTGCTCTAGAAATAATTTGCTTGCATCGACTGCCAGCATTTGTGGTAGTATAGCCTTATTAAATTTTCAAAATGGATTCCCCCAAGTACATGAAATACCTTGATAAAAAAGCTATTAGACTCCTCCAAAGAACCGTGCAAGGACCATGGGACACAGATCTACTTTGTGCATGACTTCTGTCCACCCACTGCCATCCTTCCAGACATATTCCTGCCTCCTTGTTGGCAACCTATAATTTCATTTCTCATCCCATCATCCCATTAAAAGCCCCTTTGCATTCCATCAGTAGAGACAAACATCTACCTACAAACCGAGGTTTTTGCTAAACTTATGCAGAACCCCCAGAGGACAACTGTTGTTGGGCAAGAGCTTCCCCTCTGCACTCCCTGCTCCCAGGGCTCATAGAGTCCTCACTCCAAGGCATCCCCCAAATTCACCCCAAATTCAGCCTCCTCCACTCTGAAGGAGCAGCACACCCAGCATTCATCCAGCAGAAAATGCAGGGCACAGTGCTGATTTCAGTCCCACTGAGGCTCTTTATGAAGCCAACAGAGCTGCTCCACTGCATGACATGAGATCAAACATGCCCCACTATCAAATTTTCACAGAAAGGGGCTTGTCATCTAATAAAAATCCCTCCTTCTTTATACAAAATGATTTTTTTAACCTGTGTCCTTTGGCCCATTTAACAATTTATCGACTGTGGGAAATAAAGTGAGGCCACATCAATCTCTTCCTGGTTATTTGGTTCCGGCTCTCAAATTAATGCTGAAGGTGGAAAGCTCAGTAAAGAACTACTTAAGAAAAGAAAGGAGAAATGCTCTAGTCCCACTGTGAGATGTCCTCCTCTCAGTTTGCAGTCAGGTCTCGCCACCTACAGTTGCACAATCTCCTGGAGGAAAGATGGAAGAGCATAAATGTGCATGCTCCCCTGGTCTGAGCAGAAATAACTTGAGATTTGTGCCATTCTGTGCTGAAACAGATCAGTAGTGCCCAGATAGCCAGATTTAGTGCCTCCAGCATGTGACAGCAATTCCAGCCAGATCCACAAAAATTATTTTGGGATCCAACTAAAAAGCTGAGTAGAACCAAGCAGGCAAACATTTATTTTTATTTGTGTAAAAATGCATTTAATTTGGCTTATGATCCACAAAACAAGGTTTTTCATCTTTTTTTTTTTTTTTATGCTGACAGCTTGCGTGACATACAGATTTTGTAGCAAAGGGTTTCATCCACACTTATTTCCCAAAATATAAATCTAAAGTGGAAACTGACATAAATAGAGGGGGTTTTTGGTACTGACTGAACAAGTTGTTAGTCTGGGATATATGCCCCAAAAACATGACCCACCACTCTGAGAAACTCTCTCCTTCCAAATAAGTTGCACTGTTCAAAGGGAGAAGACACTAAATACTGAAGAGCTGATCTGTGAACTGAATCAAACTTCCATCCTGGCTTTTCAGTTTCCCATTAGTGTTTTCACCCAGGCAAGACTTTTTTCTGGAAATTTCCCAGCAGGACGGTCTGGTGCTGTTTAGAATCCCAAATTAATACTTGGTTCATTGGTCATTTGTCTCCAGAGAATTCAATGAAGATCTTGACATAGAACCTCATACTACTAGGAGCAAGAGCATTAAAGCCTTTGGCAGCAAGAACAAAAAACCCAAATCAAGCAAAAACAAACAAAGCAACACACACACACACAAAAAAAAAGTTCATGCTGCAATACCACTGCAGAAAAAGACAATTGCTATCCTGGGCCACATGCACAGAGATACTGGAAGCAATAACTCAGTTTTAGACAGTTTTTGGCAAGCCTGTCACTGCAGTGCCACATGCTGTTTGAGGCCTATTACTCAAAAAAAAGTAAAATTCATTTTTAGCAAAAAATCTGAGACCTGGGGCAGGGGAGGGAGGGACGACAAGGGATGACACATGACACATTAAATGAATCCAAGCACCTTTAAAGCCAACCTTGTACCCTCCTATTCTGTGCTGGCTGGGGCAGCCTCAACCCAGGCTGCTGAGCCCTGCCTGGCTGAGTCCTGGTATGCTCCTTGTCACCCTCTCCAGTCTCCAGTGCCTCACTCCACCCTCCACCTCCTTGTTTCATACATCAATTTTCATAACAAGCCTCATAAAGAGCTAGATTTTAGAGCACTCAGAAATGGTGATCTTCAGGCAAGAAGTGCTCTCACAGCACAAGAGTGAAAGAGGAGGAGGTGAAGAGCTCAGTAAGGAACAAAGGGATGCTTTCACCTTCTGCCAGGCCCAGGGGAGCCCAGATGAACACCACGATTTGAGTAAGCAAGGGGCAGGTTTGAGAGGAGGAGCTCAGTGCACTCAAGTGCTGGAAACAACACAGGCTTTGCTTGAGTGTCACTGCAGATCAGCTGAGGCTGAGAGCAGAGCACAGTGATCAGCAGAGAGGGGCACACAGCGTTCCTGAAAAGCCTCAAAGCCCAGCAGGAGACACCTTCACTCTGGCATGGGTGAAACCAGCCAGGAGCTGCACACTCCATGGCCAAGCTCTGCCTTCCCAGAGCATCTCATCCCAGGAAGGCTCAGGCACAGAACGCTGCTCCCTTCCCAACCACTCCCATCCCCAGTGCTACTAATCCTACACTTATTACAAGCACTTCAATTACTGAGAAACACAACAAAAGCACTATGCCTTGAAAGGCCAGAGAAATCTGGTGTACAGCCTGCAGCCTGACAGATGTAATTGTTTTCGTAAGGATCATGAGAATCCTCCTGAAGACTTCAGCCCACCTGCAGGAAACAAGGGTGTTGACTGCTGCAGGTCCTCACTTCCCAGGCAGATTGCTTGGCTATTTAATTACAATACAGCTTTATACTTAGTCCCCACTTGACTCAGAAAGCCCCAGAATGGTCCTCAATACCCACAGAAAGTTTAATTACTCTAGAAAATAACTGCCCCCAGGTGAGTTAATTCCAAAGAGTGCATATGTGTTCCACAGTTGTTATTTCTGTATTTTATGCTTCTTTTATGTTTCCACTGTGAACTGTAAGAATATTCCATCTCCCAGATAGCCTGTGTCGATGTTGAAAAACGGATTCACTTTTATGCAATACTTAAAAAGATTTCTTCGTGGCGATATTCTGTGTTCCAGTTTGTCAACAAAAAGGAGATATTCGTATCAAAACAGATATCCTCTCTTACTCTAAGCAATTTAAAAATACATTAAAATAAGGAAATTACTTTTTAAATAACAAATGCATTAAATATTGACAACATATCAGTGTGTGCTCTGTGACAACATTCCTCCTTCTATGCATGACAGGGATCAGCAAAGCTGCATCTAACAATTACAAAGAACTTCTATCAAAACTGCACAGACTATCAAAAATGAGTTTTCCTCAAAAAAAAGCTGTTCATCATTAAACATACTTTTATTGCTATTCTTTTTTACATTCTCCATACCCACCAGAGTCTTTGCTAGAGAAATCAGAAGTAAGTCTATTCATAAGAAAACCTCTTGTTGTCTTTCTTTTCTTAACCCCCAATTCATATTTTGTAAACAAGAAGCTCAAAGCAATCAGTTCCAGTCAGGCTTTTCAGCTTTGGATTTAAATCCTTTCATGACTTCTGCAAAACATGCATAAAAATTTCAGGGAGGGGGAGGAAGAGGACTCCTGACATTGTAATTTTCTCTGATGAACAAACTGATGCATTACAAAGAGGCATCCACACACCCAAGCTACTTGCCAACTGACAACCAAATCCGATTTGAACACAGGACTTGAAATAGCTATAAAAAAGGGTAGCAATGATTAGAAAATATCATCTACTGTATGTGGTTAGATTTAAAGGTGCAGGAGCAAATGTAGAGCACATTTGGCAACTGATATGATCCATCTTAACACAGCATATACAAAGAACGTCTTTGCTCACATGGACTGTATCCCTCTGTTTACTGCACTGCCCTGATGGGAAATAAAAGGTACAAACACACGTTAAGAAGTTAGTTTAAGCAGATCTGCTGAAATACCAAGAAACTGCAAGAAGCTTAGCTTCCAGCTGAGGTGGCTCAAGTCATTATCCTATTAAGATGGCTACTAGGATTTGCCAGGATTTTGGAAGCCCAAAACAATCACCAAATGCCCAAAAAAAAAAAAAAAAAAAAAAAAACCACCACAAAAACCCTACAGCATACACAGAAAAGAGGCAGAGAAGCTGAGGCTTCCAAAATGAACAGCAGCAAGGGGCCAGAGCCAGCCTCAGGGAGAAGGGATCAGGGACAAGACTGAGGCACAGGGAAGGTGAAGGAAATTGGTGCAGTAGAGAAAACCAGTCCCAGACTCAAAGAAACAGGTTTGGAAACAAATCATCCCATCAGCTTTCTGAACAGATACAAGACCAGCAAAGACCCTGCTGTGGACAGAATCCTGGGAGCTGTGTGGTGGGGGAGTGGAGCAGCAGGACCATTTCTGAGGGATGCTACACAGAAAGAACACAAAATTCTCAGGCACAGTCTGGTCTGGCTGGCAGACCACATTCAGGTGGCAGGTCTGACAGGTCAGCAGGACCATGGCACTGCTCACAAAAAGAAAATGTTGTGGGACAGGAACACAGCAGCCTGCCTTGGCTCCAGGCAGCAGAAGGGCAGTGACAGGAGCCAGGACTGCAGAGCAGCTCTGCCAGGGCACCCTGGGGACAGGGCAAGGATGAGAGCACCCAAACACAGGGCAGGATGAGAGCACCCAGACACAGGGCAGGGATGAGAGCACCCAAACACAGGGCAGGATGAGAGCACCCAAACCCAGGGCAGGGATGAGAGCACCCAAACACAGGGCAGGGATGAGAGCACCCAAACCCAGGGCAGGGATGAGAGCACCAAACACAGGGCAAACCAAGCAGCCACAGAAACACCACATGGACTGGTGCCCGTGGGGCCAGGGACCAGGCATGGCTTGCAATGGCACTGACCATTTTCTTACCAGGAACCCACTCTCTAAATCTAAACACTACAATAACAAAAAAAGCCACGGAGCAGGAGGCTGCTTTTGCAATTTTTAGCCACTCTGTTACAGCAGAGTGGTGTTAATGCAAAGAAACCAGGCCCTGATGTAGCTGGAAACTCTCCACTGGAGAATCTTATTTTAAGTGTAAATTTATTAGAGCCCATTAAGCAACATGTGATCAATAACTATTCATTATTTTCAGTATAAGTAAGGAAAGGAAAAAGGAAAAAGGTGCTTCTCAGGTCACAGTAAGGAATAGATCAAGTCAGGAAAGAAGAAATCCTTGAAAGAGCTGCAAGTTCTTAATTGCCACTGAGGTCCGAGGCAGCTGAGATATTCAGCAGACTCTGCATTTCTGCCCCTTAGAATTAGGTAAGTGAGAAGGTGTTACACACTCTTTATGTCATTCACAGGCAAGGGCCCTGGGTTGATGTAAGTTTATTTGTACTATACAAAGCCAATGACACTCAAATTGAGATTTAAGGTGGTTTTGTTCGTTCTCCAGTTACAGACAATGCAGAATACAGCGGGGAAAGGGGGCAGAAAAATATTTTTAAAACTTTACATTTGAATAAATACCAGTGCTTTAAGAAAAAAAAAAAATTAGAACTATATAGTGGTGCCAGAATATGGTAATAAAAAGCTGTCACTATCGGAAATTTCACTTCTTGAAAATATATCTACTTTAATTTGCTTTTTAAAAGATGACTGTGCCCTAGTAAAAAATCTGCAATTTCCAGCCAGCTACATTAATATTTCAACTTGGTAAATGATTATTTTAAAAAAGTTTTTAATAAAGTAGCACTTGCAGCACGCCTTTTAATAAGATTACATTTCTATTTATGACGTTATAATACGTTGTATTAAAAACAAAAGAAAGATTACCGTGGGAAGAACAGAGATGTCTTTCTTCATTTTAAATTTAATTTAAAATGGAGGAAAAGGATTTTTCTTTTAAATTAATATTTCCCTTGCAATGTTATGAACCCCAGCTTGTGCTATTGAATGAGAAGCAGGAAAGGAAACTTTATCATTTTTATGCAAACGCAAAGAAAAGTCAAAGCTAAACTTCATTAAGCCTCATATATACCTGTAAAGCCAAAACTTGCATCTTTGCATAGTCTAAGGGTAAAGGTCCTAAGCCAAGGTGCACATTCCTCCTGCTGAAGGGGAGGGTAACAAGGAGCTGCTATTGCTCTGTGTTATCACAGCCACCCCTAGGGCAGGTGAAGGGCAAAGGAACAGAAATCATCCTCAAATGAGTTATGCCAGTCAGAGAAGAAGCAAAATATCTGCAGTGCCTGTCCATCCTTCTCACCCTTCTACCTGGAAGGCAGGAATGTCTTGCTTGCAGTGCCAACAGAGATAAACCTTCCATACCTGTTAGGTATTTGTGTTTTCTGATTCTGGGGAATGAGAGCAGAAAGTCCCATTCTCTGGCTCCCACCCCATCATGGAGCTCTGACAGCTGCTCTCAAAAACTGCTCTTACACAGTCCTGCACAACGTGAGATACCACAGCATTTTGCAAAGACAGTCAGCACTGTCAGGAAAAACAGAGGTGCAGAGAAGACAAATCATTACCTGGTATCATCTGATAGCCATCAGTCAAAGCAGAATTAAAATGCAGGCTCAGATCTGAGTGCCAGTGGAATATTCCATCCAGGCAGTTGCACCAATTTCTCCTTCAAAGTTAAACCCAAGGTGACAAAAGTATTTCACAGACTGCACTAGTCAAAAGGTGCACCCAGGCATTCAACCACAGAAGAGACCCAAAGCAGATGTACACAAAACAAGGGGATTTGGGTGGCAGAAGAGTAACATTATCCTGGAGAAGCACTTCTATGTGTATTTGCCATATTGTAAAATTGCCATATGCTTTTTTTTCACTTCTGTTAGCTCCCACTATAGTTTGCAGGAATCTTCTAGCCCAGACTCAAAATAAACCAAACATTTTTAGGCATTCAAAGACAAAAGTACACACTAAAATAATCACCTATAGCCTGAAATGGGACTAAGGGGCAAAATCACCATCTGAGTAGAAGCCAAACCAGATTCCAAAACCCTTTCTGAATAACTAAGAATTCCCAGAATAAAGTGAGAAAGTGTGCTTAGAAATTATTTATTCACTTCAATATATTCTTGATAAAAATCAATGCTCATTATATACACCATTCCATGGAAATGACCTTTAAATAGCCAGTCTTGGCATGTCAGCAGGCCACAACCACCCTTCAGAAGGGGTGTGGAGGGTGGGAGAAGTACAAAAAAAGGATGTTCTTCAGATAGGTCTTTACTGGTCCTTGACAGTCAACAAATTTATAACAGATGTGCCTCATTCTTGGTGTGGAGAAATGAGTGCTGGTAACTGTTATTGTCAGGACAAATCAATTGGAGCCATATGTCTGCAGCAGCTGACAGCATCATGAAAATCTCAAGCAACACACAGACATGAGGATGATGCAGAAAATAGGAGCTTTCCCATTGTGTAAAGGGCCTTTGGGAGATGCCTCTTTTCTTTGAGATAGGTTTGTGGAAATTAGCTTATATATTTTTGATTCTTTCAAATGTTTGATTCTGTGTGAGACTTTGCCCTCTCTTACCTATTGCCCAGGTAGCAGGTCATAATTAACAGGAGGCAAAATTAATCATATTAATCAAATTAGTCATAGGATACACCTCATTAGGATTCTTATTTTATCTACATTAAACCAGAAACTGACACAACTGAAAACAGGGAAGTTTCCAAACCTTCTCCATCACCCTGTGCTCCCCAACAAAATGTCAGCCATTATTCCCAGTGATGAAACCCAAGGGGAATACACAACTCACAGCAAAAATGTAACTGGTGACAAAAAGGAAGAAAATGCAAGCAGCCAATTCTAACAAACTGAAGTTATGCTTTGAGAGCATTTCCTCCTACGGTGCATCTCCTGGATTTTTCCAGGAATACAAACTAGTTAGTGGCCATCAAATAGCTGCACTGTAAAACAGAGTAGTTAGCAAGCAGCTGCACTGTAAAATAGGATTGGATATGGTGGGACAGATCCATAGCCTTCTTTTTGGCCACTATGCTAGACCAAAGCAGCATAACATGCATTACAAGAAAAGGAAGTAACTACCATTGTCAAGTCAGCAGGGTCTCATGTAGGTTAAAATGTAATGCAAGTTAAGTGCCATAATTATCCATACCAAGCAATTTTTTTAGTTTATTGACTATACTGCATTCCTGAATTTATGTCCTTGGGCTTAAATTACAAAATATTATTGCAATGTGGCAGATATTATAATGCAGATACTGGTAGCCATGCAAGAGTTCTTGGTATTTCTCTGAACAGATAGGTTTCTTCAAAAAAAGAGCCTTTCTTCTACCAGTACTAATGAGGAGTCTGCCAGAACACAAGCATACGTATTTCTGAGTAAAATACACACAGAGAGCAAAACGATCAAGGCTTTCAAAGAACTTCTTTTCCAAAGAACTGTATCTAGCTCACTGGCATCCATCACTCCTGATCTATTGCACAGTGAGGAGGCTCCAAGAGCTGCATGTTCTCTCTTTCCCTAAGCCCCTTCCCCATCCCCTCTCTACACCACAACCCACAAGACTTTTCCCATTTAGGTCACCATTTCCAAGTCAACCCAGGTCCCCCTTCTGCAGCCCAGAGGCAGGAAGACAGTGAAGCATAGAGGACTTGAACTGGTTTTTCCCTCTTGGAGCAAGAATACCTCATTTTCCTCAGGAGTAATGGTGCAGGTAAGGCTGAGCAGGAGTGTCTGCTCCACCTCAAAACATGTAACAACGACCCAAAAGCACCAAAGTGAAAGTGCCACAACATCCAGTAGATCATCTTGAAAGCAACTGAAAAGATTTTAATAACAAAACCCAGCATTTTGTTTTTGACTGTTCCCTGCAAGTAGAAACTGTGCTCACACGTCCCCATGGAAGGCTGGCTACAGCCGTTGTATGAGGCTTGGCTGGAATGCTTGATGTTTTCCCAGCCTTCCAGATCTCCACCAGGGCAACTGCAACAAAATCTACTGCAGTTTTTCACCCTATTAAGAAGTGACAGGGTCACTGACACAAGCTGTAAGAGACTCCTGAAACTTGGGGCACCTGCAACACACATCTGCTTCAAATGTCAGCCTGACAACATGGGAGTAACAGGGCAGAATCCTCTGGTCTGTGCTTTGCAGGAGGTCAAATCATAATTTAAATAATCCCTCCAGCCTTAACTTTTAGTTATTTTGTACTCAGGCAGGCATGTGGGAATATATCATGTCTCAATCTTGTCAGGAATAAGAAGAGGGAGGAATAATCAGAACATACTCAAGACTTTTTGTGAAGAAGCCACACAGATAAACATTTGGCACAGGGAAAACACCATACTTGTATTAAGAAACTCATCCATCTGCTACATCTGCTACAATCAAATTTTCCTTTCCTTGGATGTGGAAGTTTCCATTACTTGTGCTGGGGCTCGGGCTATTTAAAAAGTCATTTTCCCTCTGTGTTCTTTTGTTGACATATGATTTCAATGCTTTACTGCTGTATTAATCCTATTTTGTCTTTCAGATAATAAGGATATTGTTGTTACTAAGTACTATGCTAATTGTTTTTGTCTAATATTAAAAATACATTGCACTGCCTTATTCTAATTAACTTGAGATTATTATTGAAATAATGGTTTTATTATTTTACCACTGGCATTTTACTGCCTTGGAGTCTTAGTTGTACTGAAGCTATTATGACTTTGTAGCAATTGACTAACTACAATTATTCCATTATCCAGCTTCTAACATTTAATTGGGTAAGCGCAGAAAATACTTTCCTATTACAAGATCTTTGCTTTCTGATTTATTAGAATTAACCTTCAACATAGAGACTAGACTCAGTTTATTTTTCCCTCTTCTCAAGAAATATCCTATGAGGATCACCATAAGCTTCATTTGATTTAATTAGGAGGGGGGAAAATTCAAAATATGTTACGAGATTTATATTGATGCCCTCCAGCACACACTGTTCACTTCACACTTTATGTAAGACTTCAATAGCCAACACACTAGCCTCCTCCCCAGACAATCACACGCTGCAGGGCAGGGCTGTTAAATGCCATTAGCATGAATTACTTTTTATATTGATTTTTGTTGCTCTGTTTCTCCTCCGTCCATTCGATGCACTGCAGAGTTCAGATTTAAGTTTTAATTGAAATACTTGGAAGCCTTCATACCTTACCCAGGCTGCATTTTTCCTGGCGTTCCAGCTACAGAAATCCATCAGGTTTCCCCATGCAGCAGCAGCAGCACCAGCTTGGCTGAGGAGCGTTTGCTGCTGGCTTTACTCTGAGAGGCTCCAAACCAGACCGTTCCACTTGGGGTGCTCCTCCTCACAGTGGCAGGCCTGTTACTCTACCAGCTGCCTTTTTAAGTCAGGACTAAGTGATTGGCATGTCAGGAGACAGCTCAGCCTCAGGTGCCAACCAGGGCTGGGCAGGCACCAGCTCTTGGCGGAGGCGCTGGCGCAACGAGCGCCGCGCACAGAAGGTGCCTGAAGAACTGCAAGAGCTGGCAAAGGACAGCAGAATATCAAAATGTTTGTGGCCAGTCTGAGGACATTTCTCATCCTCTGATGTGTGAATAGCTAGTTTAGAATCTGGGCACAACCTGTGCTTTTGTGGACAGTCTGCTGTATGTGGGGGGGAAGGGAGAGATTTTAAAAAACTAATCAGTAAGCAAACAAATAAACCAACCAGAATGACTGAAGGCTAAAGTGTGCTACACTTTGAACTCCTACACCCTCATTTCCAGCTTTTATTGGCATTAAGTTAGGTCATTAACATTTTATCAATATATTATGTGTATATAATGTTACTGAGATTAATGGACACAGGCAATGCTGCTCCCAAGGCAATCAGAGTTCTGTAATAAGTAATATGCTTGCTCTTCCAACAGGCTGCTCAGTGGTAGGGATGCATGGATTTTTAAACAGCTCAAAGTTTAATATGTTAGAATTAAAGGTGTGACTACACTGCAGAATTAACTTTAAAAGAACAAATAACTTAACCAAGATTAGTATGCTGCTCCCGCCAATCGAAGTTTTGAAACCCAAGTAGTTCAGACTTCAGCATATGCTTTAAGTCGATATGTATTGAACTCCAGGCCTCTGCTGCAGCTGATTAAGGACAAAGAAAGGACATGATACAATGCTACAGGAATCTTTTTTGTGTTCCAGAAGAAAGAACATTGCTCATTTTTATTAAGTCTTAAACTTTCTGATATGTGGCTACCTAATACCAGGTATGTTTACTGCCCTCATTGCTGGATTTAAACTTGAAGTACGTAGCCTCAATTGTCATTCTGCTCATCTACTCTCATTAGATGCTGCTCTCATTTAGCAAATATTCAATTATACAAGTTTTATTAGAATCCCAACCAAAACCCCACTGCCTTCCTTTTTCTCCTCCCCACTCTCCATCCTGCTGGTGTAGGTACACTCTTATGAAATATTTTTACAATTTATTATTAGGATAATTTGTGTTTACCTAAGGGACAGCCTGAAGCTTAGTAAGGTGAAATGGAAGGAGTTAACTATTTAAAGCCCCCCAGCAGCACTCGGAATTTACATAAGAGGAAGCAGACATAAGCTCCTATCTCCTGGTTAACTTCCAAATGCCACTACAAAGGAAGGGAACACCTCTAGTCATGATGGTACAGCATGGAAGGAATTTCATGTCACACTGTAACAGGTGTCAGCATGATGTATTAACTCTTTCTCAAAAGCCTTACAGATGTCTCTGCTTTGACCACCGTACACATTCATCGAGAAGTTTAATTCAAAACCCCAGGTGAGGAGACTCACCCTGTTACCAGAACTTTACACATTCTTTTATGACTGCCTTAACAGCAGGAACATTCTCCTCATTCCCGCAATACTTGGTGACAGAAATGCTGAGCAGGCTGTGAAACCTCACAGAGAGCTGTTAATCAAAGCTTCCTAAATAACAGACCACAAATATATAGCTCATTTTATCCAAAAGTGCCTGCACACCCCACCTGCACTCCTCCTCACAACCCATCCAGGCACACTGGTCCATGCTGAAGGAACAGGCTGATCCCATTTTCTTATGCAACTTCACACAATCATTTCCAAAACTATCTCATCACTGTCCAACTTGCCTACAACTCTGCCAACTAGCTTTTTCATACTTCTCCTCCACTGCTATGTCCCATTATATTAGCAGGGAAGCAGAAAATAGAACTAGCTTTCAAGTTTTCAAAATTCTTGCTTGGGAGATAAAATAGGGTACTTCCCCCCCTCTTTAACACCCTAGCCCCATTTCTGATTCACAAGCTGCATTCCCTAAAATGAATCACATTGGATAACAAAGGTTCCCACGCTGACTCAGATAACTTGGAAGAGTTATCTGAGAGTCTTCCCCCTCAATGTTTTTAAAGGCTGAGTTTTAAAATAGCAGTTCTGTTTAACTTATGATTTTCCTAAAGGTTCAAGAAGAGTTTAATTAGTGAATTGACTGATTGTACCAAGAACCTAAATTCCACCATCAGCATATCATATTCTGAGAAGTTTTTCTCAAAAAGCATTGTGAAAAATCAGATTAAGCTTCTGAAAATATTCCTTGTATTTTAAGAAATTACCTCAAATATTTTGAGAAACTATCTCAAAACCCTATCCAGTATAACAGTGATTTAAGGAGATCCACACAGGACTGAAATCAGCACTCAGTAATTTTATCATCACAGTTAACTCCCAGATAATGCACAGGTACTTTTTCTCCCTTCTCTCAAGGAATGAAACCCCATTGCCTCTCCCCATTCACTGTGCATCTGACATCCCAGTGGCAGAGAGAAGGTCACCAGCATCTGAAATCACAGTGAACAGCTACATAATTTTTTCTGCCTTGTCCATCATAATCCCTAGACTCCTTACGATGAAGGAACGAGAACTGAGCAGAAGCCATCAGTCACTGACAATGAAATGTCTCTCCCCTGTGATCATAATGACATAGTATCTAAATCTGTTCATCACAGCATAGGTGTGTTAAAAATATGCACAGAGGTGTCTTTCACACCACCACGAGAAAGAGACTCCCCTTATATTTGCTACATTATGAGATGATACCAATTTGCATTTATGTTTTGATTACATCTGACTGAATTCTAAAATGTTCAGCAATTTGTGATGGATAAAACCTGACACCATCAAAAGAAGCATGAGCTTTGCCACTGACATCAACAAGGACCTGATTTATCCTGAGTGCTCCCATATGCAAAGCTCTAAAGAAATAGAGGAGCAGACCATAGTTTGTTCTATTTTAAAACAGAATAACCCCAAATGAATCTACAGATTTAGACCATTAGAAGCAGAATTCCCCAAACTACTGTTATACCTGAGTCAAAGTTTACTGCATTACAGTTGGATGGTATTTCAGTGCTGTGCCTTATTATGTAAAATGTCACAGACTGCAAATGCAGCTGGGGCTTCCCTCCATACCTCCAGCCCTTCTGCCTTTCCACATACCAGACTTCCCAGGCTCCTCTTCAAAGTCTTGAAGGATTTTGCATTCAATGCCAGCTGAGGAAACAGCAGAAGGCAACAACAGTTTTTCATTAACTAAATCTTGAGTCCCTGAGGCCACCAATTTATCACAGCCAGGGCAATTTTGCTATCCTGGTACTTACTTGCAACATTCCAGGTTAACTGTAACTCACTTTTTAGAATGTGTTCAAAGCATACTGCCCTGATACAGCATCACACACTTACCATCATGTAGGTCCAGTTTTGATTAGCTGAACAGGTCCTTTGGGAACACAAGCCCAAGGTCAGACAGACTAAGCACATTTGGAACATTTCTGTATAACTAGGAATAAAAAAGATTAAGGTGGATATACAGTGTGTCACATATCTTACGTCAGTCCAGGAGAAGAATGCTGACAGACTTTTTCAGGAGCAAGATCTTCAGAGATATATGGGAGCTCACCTGGTATCAATTTACCAGTTCAAGAGATGAGATGCGCTATGTGCTTCCAAGAATAACAACCTTTCAAATTCCCTCTGCTGTCCCCTAAATAAAAATATTTATATGTATTTTATACATATATACACACATACATGAGGCATTCCCTCATCTTCCTTGACTGTATTTTTCAGCAGTGCCTTTGGCAAGAGGCAAAGACTGGAATGGCTTTAAGTTCTGCTTTTTCTTTTTTTTCTTTTTTCTTTTCTAGCTTCCAAAGAATTTTTCCCTACTCAGACAAATACACCCTCCAGAAGAGCACCACCCTGATTGCCCCAGCCAGTTAGATCCATTCAAGCCTAATGTCTTGCAATTGCTGGTCTTATGACTGAATCCACTTGTCAGGCAGAGAGCCAAAACTGCTCCTCTCTGATAGCCCAACATATCACCTCTAAAATCCAATATATATGCCAGTTTCTGAGACCTGAATCAATAATTGTCATCAAGAATTCAGTGCCACATTGGACTGAGCAGCTCACCTGATGTCCAAGTCTTGTGTCACCGTGAGAGTGCTGATAATCAGGAGTCAGCGAGGTTCAGCCTTGGGTCCAACTCCTCCTGTGCTGAGTGCCCTGTGCTGCACCCACCACCCTTCTGCCCTCCCTCCCTCCCTCCCAGCTATCCCTGACCTCCCTTCCACTGCTCCTCAATCTCAGCCTAAATAATTCTGCAATGTTCCCTGTCCCCTTTTTCAGCTCACATATAAGCATTAAACGCATTTTTGTAAGAAGCACAGGGAACCCTTTCCCAGGTCTAAATTTAATGTTCCATTGCTTGGCCAGGTTTCAGTCCTGACTTCTGAGGTAAAATAAAAACCCCATGAAGATTCACATATCCTGGAATATTTAAGAAGGTGGGAGTTAGTTAATGAAGAAGAGTTTAAAAGGCAATTAGAGAGGCAGAAACTGGACATCTGCTGGCACAGCAGTGCCTAAGTAAAGGGGAAACAACTTTTCAGCATAGTTTGGCAACATCATAGGGAAATTATTTTCATTAATAAAAACAAAGTCAGAGATTCTGAGCAGCTTTTAGCAACGTTCATGCTGAAGTCACAAAAAGTAGGCAGCACTCTTCTCCAAGTCACAGCGTTGATCCCATTCCTATGGGGCTTTACTTGTACAAGCCTAGGCAGAAGGGTTACCCTGTACCAGACCTAAAGCTCAGCATCTTCCCAAGAAGCTGCACTGCATTCATTTCCATCACAACAGCTCCTAGAATAACCACTGCAATTGCTGTTACCTCCAGTGTGGATTCTTGTTCTGGAATAGGACCATTTAAATGGGATACTGGTACAAGAGCAGCAGCATAAATAAATCACTACAACTGTATTGTTTCATTTCCTTGAGTGGCCTTTAAAATGATAAAAACCTTCTTGTCCTCCAGAAGACAAGAAGCTGGTGTCATTTTTTAATACATTATGTACACAGAATACTTCTGTTTGGACACTCAGACATGCAGAGAATGCTTCTTAAACAAAGCTTCACCAGCTCAGACTCAATACACAGAACAGCTGTATTCTATTAAGTATGGAATATAAATATGTTTTTCTATTTACAAAAATACCATGTCAAACACACTCCTCTGTCAGGTAACAAACACATGGAAACCAAGGTACCTAACAGGGCTGGGGCTTCTGTAAAAAGCCTATCTGAAGAATAAGTTTATTTATGAGAATAAAACCTTCACAGAATATCTCAAGTAAGTTGGTGAGAAAATTAGGACAGCGGAAAAAAACCCTGGGATTTTTTTTCCCTAAACAAATGGCTTCATATTTCAAGCAAGCACAGGAGATGCCGGGGGGGCTGGTGACAATCATCACTGATGCGAATGATGGGATATGTCAAGGAGAGAGAAATGTCATGTGGGAAATGTAATTAGCCACCATAGAAGGGGGCTGACACCTCCCCACCACTCACATGCCAAAAAGCCCAAAATAAAAGTACAGCTCCTTTTCACTCATTTGCTGTTTGATATTCTAGCACCAGACATAATTATAAACACATCGACTCTTCTTGAAGCACCACAGCATTCCAGTTACTTCCAGCCCAGGTATTACCTGAAGACATTTAATGGGAAAGGATCAACTGATCAAGTGCTCCAAATTCATTTGGGTTACTCCACAATAAATCACTTTCTTTCCTCATCAGGGTAACTAAGAAGGCAAAATGTGTCCATAACCATGAAATTTAATAGATTCTTCCTCTGCAATAGCTTTTTAGACTCAGCTGATGTTACCCACTCATTAACATTGTCAGATCATATAAGCATCTTTAACAGCAACAACAGAGTGACAGCTATACTTACTGCAATAAAATCCCTGGCCAAATTTTCTGATGTAGATTCAACAGGTTTGCAGAGAGAAATTTCCCTGGCATCCTTTGCATCTGCTCAAAACTACCTGATGTTCACAGGGCACAGCTGAATGTGACACACTCTTGTTTCCATTCCAGGGTGCAGGGCAGTGGAGGAAGAAGGGAAAAACCACAGATGCTGACCTTTCAGAGCTAAGCTGGAGGTGTGGGGAGAACTTTTCCCCAGGGGCTCAGGAGGTATCCTGGAATCAAGGTTTGCACACAAAGCAGACGTGCTGCCTTGACCTTAAGCAGGAGTTGAGGTGAGGCCCCCCCACTGCAACGCCACATCTGATAGTGGGTTCAAGCTCTGTAATCCCTGCCCTAAGCCAGTTCCCTGGCAGACCCACTGCAACCTAACAGGTTTAATAAAGTCAGCATCTCCAGCACCACAAGAGGATTAGTTGCCATTATCCTCCCTCTGCCTCCCTTTCCTGATATGCTGAAAAAAATGAGGTTTGAACAATCTCCTGAAGGCTGGGCAGGTAAGCAAGCCCTCAAATAACCAGAATATTGGTGCACTAAAACACCTCCTGGCTTCCTCAGAGTGTCAGCTTTGCTAACCCATGGTGTCCCCAGTGCTGGACAGATTTCTGTGCAAAAGACAAGATACATCTTTCCCACATTCCATTTCCCCTGGCTGGACTAAACTCCAGCCAAAAAGATATCCTTAATATTATCTTAGAGACATGTAGAAAATGGTTCCTTTTCACTAGGCACAGTTGTATGCAGAAGGGGACATGTTCCACCTTCCACAAGTTTACAAACCTAAATAGTTCTAAAGCAAGAGGCTTATTCAGAGCTGCCCAAAAACCATGAACAAGCCCAGGTTCTCAGATTTCCATTAAAGAAACTGAGCTGTATTTTCACCCTTGAGACACCTTCTTGCTCAAGAGCAGCCCATGCTGCACAAGAACACAAGGCTTCTCTCTCTGAGCCTTGGTCAGATCCACCTGTCAGACACTTCCTGGGCATCCCTACAAAAGAAAATCCCAATGTGCTGGGTACTGCAGCACTGGTGATGCTCCACCACAGAGCAGCTCCAAGCCCTGAACGCTGTGGGGCTCTCACAGAGCTGCTCCTGCTGTGATGCACAAGGAGAGCCTTGAGGGAGGGGAAATCATGCAGAGCCACTTTCAAATGTCATGTAAGCAGGCTCCAAAAGCACAAGGAAGAGATCATTCAGGCAAAGATTGCTCTTAAAAGGTGCCTGTAGTTTTCATCTCTGGAAAAAACCTGTGTGGAAAGGATCTAAAATATTCTTCAAATGCTTCAGTGCTCATGTAGTTGGGTTAAAGGTGCAACTCCAATACAATGGTATGCAATCTCTTTTTCCCTTTTTTAAATAGGGACCTTTGACTATTGTTTCCATACTCTTTCTCCTCCATCCCTTACTACATATCTCTACAAACATTAGTTGATTTCTTCAAGTTTACTTGTATGGGGTCATATTAATTTTTAAATAATGCAAGGAAAAAATGACTGTAAACAATGTCCTTGTAAATACACTTGCCAAGAAACTGATTACATGCATCCATGCAACATGCATCCAGCCATAAAAACTAGTTCTTGAATGTGACCTGAGAAACTTGAAATGATACAGCAACTCTGGTTTGGTTTTTTTGCCATTTTTTTATTGTATAAACCAAATTGCTCGGTTGAAGTTCTACTACATTGTTTTTTAGGCAACTTGTTATTCAGTGGACATAAATGTGAGCAATTGCCTTTCAAAATGCTGCGTGTTCTGACAAGACCACAAGCAAATACACAGTCCCCAAAGATTCAGGGGCCTTTGCAGTCCTATTAATTGCTAGAGGAAAGCAACCATATGGCAAGACAGTAGCATGCTCTATGAGTTGCACAGTGGGAAATATGTAGCTTACTGGGAACTTTTTATAAAGGGCAAGGGGAAAAAAACACAGAAGCTGCTAAATCTATAGATTATTCATCAGGAATTCAGTTATAGACTAGTGCATTTCTAATTACGGAGGTTCATTAAAGAACAGGGCTTTTTCTAGATAAACTAGAAAACTTTCATCCTTCTCATTACAAGAATAATTGAAATCTTGTTTCTATTAAAGTTTAGATGGCTTTAAATACCTTCCTTCAAAACTCTAACAGCATGTAATTTAATGCTTACATAGGCAACAGAATTCAAATTACATGCTTGCTACTTGACAGACACTACACCTGCATGGTGCACACAGCCTCAGGGGCACACCTGAAGTCCAGATTCCAAAGCAGTTGGATTTGAGCCATTTGCTCTGGGTGTGGGAGCCTTTGGGCTCTAGCAAGGCATGCTTTCCTGGCACAAGTAAAAGTTCAGGCATTCTCCAAGCTCTCCAATTCCATTCATTCCTCTCCCTGCTCAAAAAACCCACTTGGGCTGGTGCAGCTGTCTGTGGGTTCAAGTGGGGAACCACATTTAAGCCAAAAAAAGCCTTCAGCAAAATAACAGTTTTCTTTAATGGTTGTGTTTAGTTGAGCTCATTTCATTGACTGGGGTCACTCTGGGGGCCTGTAAATATCACATGGTGCCAACACAAGGGATGAGGAGGCAGCAGCAGAGGGAACATGCACTGCCTCCATGTCAGAAAGGCTGCAAACCATGCTCTGAGCAGGTATGTGAGCGACTCCTGTCTGCATTTCCTGCACAGAGAAGAGCCCCCTACAGCTTCGTAGCACCAATCCCAGCCATGACAAGCTCTCAAGACAAAAGCTGACCCTCACAGAAACCACAGATGTAAACACAACCCCCAGCACACAGGTACAGACTCACCGTGACATCCCTGGATATGCACAACAGCAGGAGCAAACAGACACGGGGATTTTATAAAGCCTCTCCACACAAACATTTGTAGTGGGGCTGCACAGAAGTACGGAGATAAACAGAGCACATTCCCCCCATCTCAGTTTGCCTCACAGCTGCAGCATCCTGCTTGAGCTCCAAGGCTAAGTGAGCACTTGTCTGGGGTTCACAGCACAGCCAGAGCTGCTGGTGGTGCCCCTTTCCTTCACAGAAAGGCTGGGACCCAGCACAGCTGGAACAGCCACTGTAATCCATTGGAAACAGGGCACCAAAGCTCTCCCTGAACCTAACAGACCCCACGCTGCTAAAGGCTGTCAAACACACCCCACAGCCTCTCCAACTATCATCCCAAATCCTCCCAGCCTCACTGCTCAGCTTTTCCACTTGATTAAGCTCCTTGCACCAGAAATTGAGAGAACAGATTTCTCTCTTGAAGGCAATGATCAGAGCTCCTGGCGACCTTCTTCAGGGTAACCAGCCTCAAGTCAAGTCCACCCCACTCAGTCACTCCACCTTTTCCCTTGAAGCCCAGTGCCCCAAACCAGGCACAGAGAATTCCCATGGGTCTCAGGAACAGCACGGAACAGCAGGATGGCACCAGGTGACCTGCAGGCAGCACAGCCAAGGTGACGTGGTGGCTGTTCCTCACAACAAGGAGTTTTGATTTCTCTGGAAAGTGCTCTTGCAGCAGTGGCATTGCTGACTCATGTTCAGCTTGTGACACACCACAGCTCCACATCTTTTTCTGGAAGCCTTCTGCACAAATCCAAGCCATTGTTCTACATTTCTTTGCAATGAATCACATCCATTTTTTAAAAAAGATTCTTTATGTGACGTATTTACAGCCCAGCCCAGCTTCACATCATCTGCCAGCTTAACAAGGACACTCCCTTCTGCATCATCCAAGTCATTACAAATACAGAAATATTAAACTGAACTGGTGCCAGGACAGACCTTTTCTGAGCCATGCTCAGTACATTATCCCATACATTTCTGAAAAAAACTACTGATAAGTAACCTCTGATCACTCTCACGACCATTATCTAGACAGGCTTGCATCCAACACCCAAGCAAGACACTGATCCACAGCAAGACACTGATGTCAATATCTAAAAATTGCCTCTCCTTTATCTCCAAAGGACATTAGCCTACTGTAGAGTAGATTTGATGTATACCTGTCAAATTCCCAGCAAGGCATGGGAACTGCAGTACAGGTATCAGCTGGTTATTAACTTACACTGAAAATGCACGTGAATGACAAAGGGCTGAAGTAAAGCTGCCCAAGTCTCCCAAAAGCAGCCTGGGCCACTCAGGCCCTGCAGCTCCTCCTGGTGCCTCTCTGCACCAAGGAGCCACCTGAAGATCACCCTTTTATCTCTGTCCTTCAGGCAGGCACTGGCAAAGGGCAGAATCAGCAGGCTGACCATGGCTGCTCTGGAGTGCACATTAGGGAGAGATAAATCAATTATACAAGTCTAAACAGGAGTCCAACCATCCAACCCCCCTACTGCAGCATCACCAGTGACTCACTGACCCACTGCCATGGGGTAGGAGAGCTCAGGGTGAACATCTGTCACACACTTGCCATTCTGCTAGTAGTTACTTTCAATACATATGTAAAAAATATGCAAATGCAAAAATAAAGCAAAAACAAAAAGAACCCACCACAAACACAACATTTAAAAAGGAGAACTAGCCTGCTCACACTATTTTTAGTCTTTTAAGACTTTGTACCATATATTTTCCATTTTCATAGGGAAAGTGAAGCTTCAGGGGTGTTTCACAAAGAACTGCAATACAGTCCTGGCAAATATTTCCATTTTCAGCATAACAGTGGAACACACAGATTCATGTCCTATGTTTAAGTCTAGACACACAAATACTCACTACAGAAAGCCTAAATGTCTTAGCATATGCAAGACCAGAGCTGAATTTCTGGGAACCAAGATTGCTTGCCACATCCCAATAGACAGTATGTCTTACAGGCTAGGAACTACTCACCTGGTTGATATTCACTCTGTAATTTCACATTCAATAATGAATATTTATATACAGTTTTAGGAATGCTAGCAAAATAGGAAGCTATAGAGACTGCAAGGCTAGGCAGAAACTATATGTGACATTTTAAGACTGATAGTGAGCTCTGGCTTCCTGACAGTGCCACTGCCTCATAACTGCTTAAATCAAAGGCAAATATTTCCCACTGCCTTACCCAGGCACCATCTCTCAAATCATCTTTTGCCCTAAGTCATGCCTTCAGTACAACTGAATACAGGAGAAGGGCAAGATTATCCGAGTGCTCCACCAGAGGAACAAGGATGGCAAGAAATTGTCAGCAATTGTCTTGGGCCATATCCTCATCACTTCATGATTTCTCCCACTTGGGAATTTCTTTCCTTCTCTGCCCAAGAAAATTTTTGGATAGGCACGTGGCCTTAAATGATGCTCCATCAGAGGCCCTCCCTGGAGAACAGGCTTTGCTCCAGAGCCCACAAACCTGTTCGGCAACACTTGTTACTGCACTGTGTTAGCTCCGTTACAGCCTCTGCAGCTGTGTATTCAGTGTATTAACCTAATTTTAGGAGCCCCTTTTGAGTTGTTACTTGCAGGGAAATCATTGTGCTCTCCTGTCATCAGCGAGGCTCTTTGCTGTTCTCTCTCCTTTGTTCTCTTTTGTTTCACTGAGTTAAGCTTATCTTTTGCTTTTGTTTTCCTACAGTAGTAAAACTCCATTATGATGCTTGACAGACAATTTAAGCTACTGTGACAATCATCTTTGCAAAGGGAATCTGCTTTCATAAACCCTTTCTACATGACTAAATATTCGTTTCTGAGCTAGAAGTAGGCAAAGATGCTGCCCTCCCCACTATCAAGCTCCTGATTTTAAAGCTACTTAAAAATTAGAAGAGGAGCAGCAGCTGCCTGCAGAGGATTGTTCTTTTTAAGATATCCACAATACCCTCCTCAAGAACAATTCCCCCTCAAAGACTTTGTTATTTCTACCTCATCCTGTTTCTTTTCAGAAAAGGGGTAAAGCAACACAGGATGCAAATCTGCAAGGTGTTCTCCACACTCCCCTCCCGGAGTGCACCACAGCCCAGACTGTTCACAAACAGCCTAAGAGTTGCAGAGGGATTCTTTTCCTTGTTGGGTGTTTTGTACAGAAATACTACATTAGTTTTTTAATCTTTGCTTTGGGTTTAGAACCTTATTGGGTGACATTTTTGAAGTTTTCCTCCAAGGACCAAGGATTCTTTCTCCACTAACAGGCAAACAACTCGCACATGAATACAGAAAACCCAGACAGGCTCCTCATATAACCTCATACAACTTCTCATATCCTGGTCTTGGGGCTTTCAGGGAAGCAGCACCCTAGGTTTCTGATTAAATATCACAAAAATTGGAATAACCAATACAAAGGAGTCAAGCCACAGCAGGTCATGAAGCCCTGAAACAGCCTCCATCCTACGCTTCCCTGTGTCCTGTTCATCTCCCATGAATTGCTCTGCTCTAACATGGAAAGGCGTGGTGTGGAATCACAAACACCCCACCAGGGGCTTCCCAGGAGGATGTGCAACAACTCCGGCACCAAGGGTGGCCCAAACTTGTCTCCATGACTAGAAAGAAGGAGCAGCACCACGTGGTAAATAAAACTGAACACAGAACCAGCAGAAAATGAGTTGTACGTAGGGGGTGCAGGGGGAAGAGGAGTGTGTCGGATCCCTGCTGGTGGCTGACAGCAAGGATGGAGAGCTTTGCTCTGTGCTGCTCACACCTGGCTGCTGGCACTGCAGCCTTCCCTCAGGCTGGCAGGGAGCAGCCCTGATCAGATGGACAACAGGACAGCAGCAAAACCCACTCTGGCTTTTACTAAGCCAGAGACCTAAGGCAGTAAACAAGGATGTCCCAGTGATGAGCAGGGAGGGGAAGGTTCTTTATGTTTGAGAGTCCCTCACAGCATAGGTTAGGTTGCATAAGAATTAGAAAAAAACTCACCAACACACAACAAACAGCCAAACAGGCTAACCCTACATTAACATTTTAAAAAAACCCCAAAACAAAAAAAAAAAAAAAAAACCACCATTAAAAATTAACACTTCATTATATGGCTGCCAAGAATTTTGCATTATGGGGAAAAACCCCCAGACTGTCTACTGTGAAATATTAAATTGGCAAGGAAAACCACAGAAGGATCATCTGTTGCTCTCCTAGTAGTATTTTTCTAATTCTTTGCCACTTGTTTTCATTCCATCAGGATTTTTTTTCCCCTATTAGTTATTTCATTAGTGAATAAAGCACGTTCTTAAAAAAATAAATCACAGCTCGCAGGCCCTGACCATGACCAGAAATCCACCAGGCTCAGTCTTGCACAGCCACAGAGACACTGTGGTGCCCTCTCAAGGAGCTGCTTCTCTACTTTAGAAGCAAAGGTAATAGGTGAAGATGCCAGAGGGAGAAGGCACAGACGACCACATCATGCAGTTATGTAAGTGCTCAGTTTAGGTCATCAAAGCAGTGGAGAAGGTAAAGACTTGAGGGACTTGCTGAAAATGTTTGGTAATATTGGCTGGGGGTTAAGACTGATGACTTAGAAAGGGCAGAGTCATGGGTCACTGAAAAAAAAACCCAAAAAACCACAGGCTCAACAAACTTTGATACAAACCTATCAGGGGCAACTGCCTTTGCAAAACCCCGTAATTACAGTGTAGGTTAAATTCCACTGACTGAATTCACAGAGCTGTTTTAGGAAATTTCAGTAGACATCACTGGACACTGCACACTGATTACTCCAAACCCCAGCACCTTTTAAGTTTCTACATGTTTATTTAGCTGTTCTTTCTCCCTGGAGTGAATATTATCCTGTCTTAAAGGTTTGATGTAAAATCAAACAGCATGTTGTTTGGCAAGGCTTTGCTCTTCCTTTTAAGACTGCTACTTCTTAAAAAGACATTTCAAAACACAAATATACCAGGGCATCTAAATAGAACTGACCTTACTTGGACTTAAGATCTCCATGCATCTGCCACCTCTCCCTCAGATCTTTTTAAATTGCACCTACTGGGTAATAAATAAACTATGCTGTCCCACAAAGGCACAGCTGCTTCATGCCCACTTTGGGAGAGGATCAGCCATGAGCTGCCCTGAGCCACTGCTGAGTGCCTCCTGTGTGATCGCTCCGGCACACCTTGGGCTTGCTCAAACATCCATTTATCTTCAGTGTTAAATTCATGGTGAAATTCGCTTCAAAACCAGCGCCGTGGTTTCCTGGGCTGATGTAACCAGCAGCACAGAGCACTTGCAGTCAGTGGCACAAACCTCCCCAAGCTGCTGGCTCAGGGAGGATTTGGGAGCTGGAAGCAGCCTTGTCCTCAGAGCTGGCTGTGCAGAGCCTCCTGTCCCGAGTGCCACGTTCAGCTCAGGGTCTTGCCTGGTGCACGAGCTGAATCTTCACCCCAGAGGTGCCCCAGGCTGCTCAGCAAGCAGCTTTCCCCTCCTCACAGACCTCCAAAGCCCCAAGACACAGCACAAACACAGGTGTTGGATGGAGGTCTCTCTAAACAGTAAGGCACGAATGAAAAAAGGCAAAGCAGCAAAGCTGGGAGCTTCAGAGCTCTCTGCTGCTCTAGGAAGGTGTTTCTGATGCTGCAGACCATCAAAAGGTGATACACAGCCAGGACTAACCCGAGCTGCAGTGCGACTTACCCTGCTCTTGCTCTGTGTCACTGCACTGCTCACAGCCCAGTCCCCACACTGACATGGATTTCAGGCAACAACAGCTTCGAGGCTTTTAGCAGAGATGGGAAAATGAACTTTCTTATTTGCAGAGCCATTTCGTCAATTACTTTCTGAGATTATATCATATACTGCTGAATATTAATATATCTCAAAACTGTTTCTATAATACTGTTGGACAAGAGTGCTAAAGGCATTCTAAAGCAGTTTCAGTGAACTGTTCTTAAAATTTACTAGTAAAACTGTGCAAAACAAGTCTTCCTAAAAGCATTGACCTAAAAAATTAGCAGACTTTTGTTAATCAAAAAGAAAAAAAGGCTTTTCCTTTTTCATTGAAATGAAGCAGCTCTACCATCTGATTCTAAGTTCCTCCACCTTTAGAGATGCTCAGAAGTTCTTGACTTTTGTCAGATTATTAAAAGTTCTCCTTTTAATTAACTCATTAAGGTCAAACAACTGTACTAGACATCCAGAAAAAGAGCTGAAAACAGAAATCCAATGCTTCCCACTTCCATAGAGAAGCCCTCCTGATTATCCTCTGAAGAACTAACATGGTTTATCAACACATAATTGACTACATATTGGAGAGTCTTGCTTCTTAATAGGTTTGAATGTTCTGGGTTACCTTCTGGAGGATGGTCAAAATTAAAAATAAAGGAAAAAAAATCCCCAGTCCTTGACCACGGCAGCTGCTCCAGCTCCATACAAGAGTGTTATTAGAATTCTGGTTTTGACTGAAGGTGAGATTTAACTTCCGACTGGAGAATAATTAGCTTTAAAAGAAAATGCTTCATTAAGCTGTAAAAGACAGTGTTTCAAAACTTGACAGCTCTGATGTCACTTTCAACTTAAATAAATTACTAAATTAGATACTTGTTTGGGGAAGAGTTTTTGTTGTGTCCTTTTTTTCCCACCCCCATCTGGCAGAACAAATCAGAATTGCTGTTAGGTTCAGCCAAAATAAATAACTGGTCTTCAGAAAAGCAAGTTTTCTTCAGGTCTTTTTTTTATACAACAGGAGATATACAAACTATACAAAGGTATCAGCACCTGCCTTCAGCGAGTGATGAGTCTGAGCCGGAGCTGAATTCCATGGTAGGCAGTAAGAGTGATATTCCTACTGGTATATTTTATTGTTTCCTGCAGCTCTGCTAGCAGGGTGATTGCCAGACTTGTGTGTTCATGGAGGTATGTGCTTATTTGCTGAAAAATATCTGTAATGCTTACCATATTAACAGCAAGAATTAGTAGACAGCAAAATAACAGGTTTCAATCCTGCAAGTCCAAGACTAGAGTGAAAAATATCAGAAGGCTCTACCCTATCATGCAATGCAGAATAACTGTGATTGGCAGCACAGACAAGCAACCTTCTTATTCAACCAAGACATTTTCCAGGCCATGGAGCCCTTGGCAGTGTGCTCTGCCATGCACTTTCCCTCACCAGGTTTCTCAGAGTTCTGTGAAGAACAAGGTAAACAAAATCCCACACACAAAAGAACTTTGCTCTGTTACTTTTTCCTCAGAAGCCATTTTTTGTTCACTCTAAGTTAACAGCTCAGTAATAGCCAGAGGTGGTTGCATGACAGGAGACTGACATTTAAACACATCTACACACTGGAACACAGAGCAGTAACATTAATTATTACTTTCACATCAGCTATGAATATGAAACAAAAGAAAAAAAGATTAGCCACTCCTTTTTCATTAGTTGCTCTAATTTCCTCTTGCTACTTTTACTTCAGAGAGAAGGGGCTTATGGCAAAGAAATCAATGCCTGAAATGGTATATGACTCTTTACATGTTGTTCTAGCATTACAGAGATGCCAAGTCATGAAATAAGCAATATAATTTAAATTATCATATAGGGTCCATTCTAATTTTCATGTTCTTAAAAATGAGTACTTGGAGTGTACTGGAGCATTTCAATCTTTTGGGGATTTGTGTTAGCACTGCCCTGCTCTTCCAGGCTTCTGTAGAAGTAAGGACAGCCTCAGAAGTTCAGGTGACTGTTGTAGCCCAAGCTGAGATCCAAAATAGTCCTTTTCAGTACAAAAAAAAGAATCACTCCTCCTCCCTCCAAAAATCAAAAAAAACCTCCAAAAATACAGTTTTAAGGAACAAAAATTGTGCATGAACTTATATTTAGGTGAGTAATTACAACATTCACCTGCAGACAAGCAGGTTGAAACCTCCTTTCTGGCAGATCTGGATCTCCTACTCACCAAATGTCCTTACACTACACAGCTACAGGATATTCTAAGGGCAACCCCACATCAGAGCTACTCATTCTGAATAACAACAACTTGCAAAAGCATGTGCTGGAGCTCCTGTTCCCCCACTACCAGCAAACTATACTAGGCATCAGCATATGGAGATATTCTTGTTTGCTCACTTGCTCTCAAATAATATATAGCAAATATTTGCATAAAATATTTAAATATTCATTGGATCAGAAAAAGGCTCAATTGTCTGGTGCTTGGATAATTTGCCACAGGCAGAAAACTGGCAAGAGGAAAGAATTCAATTTCAGGTTCTGCTAAAATGAGTATTTAAACTAAGCAGAAGTGGGGAGCAATAGGAGCAAGTACAATTCCAACAAGAAGAAAGCACCAATACAAAATAGATATGACAAGAGGTTCAGGGGAAAGAAACTAACAAAAGACCTAACCTGGAAAGGCACAAAACATATCTGATAGGTTTGAAATATTTCGTGTCCCTGGAACACCACTGTACCAATCTGTGATGTGCTGAGTGTTGCCACCTTCACCCAGACAAGCTGAGGACTTCATCCCACTAAGTAAATTAAAACACAAACAACAGACAGCTGTCAAAACACAAAACACATCTTGTCCCTCTGACATAAAGAGACCTGGAAATCACGCATAACACAGATGGAAATTGTGCCAATTCATCACAACCAGTGAAACCCTGCTGATGCTAAAATGCTATTCCATGCAGTCTTCCCACAGCCGGATCAGGGAGCACACAACACACAGAAAATGCAAGGACAACACAGAGGAAATAAGAGATGAATGAAAGGGTGAGTTTTTGATTTGCAGTGTCCTCTTCAATAACTGAAGAGACACCTTTCAAATTTCCCAATTTTGAAAGGCATAAAAAGAAAGCAAGGCCAAAGAGAAAAGGAAAGATGACTAGAAAAATGGTGAAATATTTTGGAAAAGAAAGCTAAATTATTTGACTAATCATATGGGGCAAGAGGGAAACTTTCTTTGGGAAGGAAGAGAGGAAACCTACATCACTCTTCAAAATAAGGCCAAAGTTGCATTTTATTCTCACTTCCATCACTGCTGCTCTTCCTGCTCCAGTTACTCACCATCTCCCAGATGTACCCAGGAGAAGTCCTGCTGGAAGAGGCCACTGGCACTGAAGACATGAGGGTGGATTTTCCCTTGTCATGAGACAGCAAGGCCTCAATCCAGGTACAGATTTAGAGGAAAACCAGACTTGTACAAAATCTGGCAGGAGGCAAGTTTAGTGTCACTTTCAGTCTCCAAATCCTTGTTATTCTACCAGGAGAATGCATCCATTAATGTTGCATTGAACAGTCACTGGTGCCCCCAGGAAGACTCGGGAAAAAAATTCTATTTAAAGACAAGCCTGTAAATGTGTCATCTGCAATATGCCTCTATTACTCCTGGGAAATTTGCATGAAAACAGGGTTGTTATTGCTCTGACATTCTTGTGTTCCTACTGTTTATTCTCACTGGAAGAGGCATGTTACCTACCCCTGCCATCACTGCACACCCAGGCTCCCATCAAAAAAAAAAAAGAAAAGAAGGAAAAAAAATTAAAGGGAGTTTTAAATGCAACCTCACTGCAGTTTCAGCTCACGTTCTTGAAATCCCTGTTTTAGTAGCAGGGAAGCTCACATGCCAAAGGAAACAGATGCTAAAAAAGCCAATAAAAAACAAATAAACATAAATAAATAACATTTTGTCACCATTAGTGAAGGTTTGTGATTATGTGAGTATTCAATAGGAGCAAATACAATTCCAACAAGAAAAAAAGTACCAATACAAAATAGATACGACAAAATTGAAGGGAAAAGGCAGACCAGAGCACTGGAACAGGCTGCCCAGAGACACTGGGCAGTCTTCTTCTCTGGATATGCAAAATCCTGGATGAGAGCCTCTGCAACCTGCTCTAGATGGACCTGCTTTGGCAGGAGGATTTGGGCAGAGGATCATCTCCAGAGGTCCCCTCCAGCCCCAAATCATCCTGTGATTAGTCAGCTAAAACAAGAAGAGACTGATTTTAAGCTGGTATTTCCCAAGTACATGACCTTTTACAACTGTGTGCTGCCACACCTAAGCAAAGTCCTTCTCTTCAAGGAGATGAAAGCAGAAAACACCAAGAGGATTTAAGGGGAGTTTGGTTACAGGGATAATTTACTTGATAGTTCAACATTAGTGGGAAACTTCCTTGTTTTTTTCATTACATTCCTCATTTTCACTGTTGCACATGAATTTCTCCGCATTTTCAAAGACATTCACAGCAAAAAGGTTCACAGAAGGGTTTATTGTTGAAGACTCCATTTGAAACAGATTGATCTGCAGCGTCAGTGCAGCTGCCTCATATGAAACATTGCATTCTAAAAATCCTTTATGACATTTCTCTTTAGACATGAATCAGCAGACTAACAGATGTCTCATTCACACCATGTTTGAGTTTCAGCTTTAGTAATGAAATTAATTTAGGGCCAAATTGTATCTTGAGTCGCACACAGAACTCTTGGTGACTTGCATATCAGCCAAATACATGCATGGGAGAAAGGAAATTTGACCTTGATTTTAATTTCATCTTTGCAACAGATTGCTAATTTGAGGCGACAGATTGTGATATCCCTTGCTTGTGTTACACACTACCTTACATCACAAATAATCCCACTGAAGACAGCAAGAATTCTGGAGCTCCACATACTCCTAGGAGGGTCAAGATCTCACAACCTGCCTGTTCCTAGTGCAGACTGACTCTGAATCTTAAGAGGTGCCAGGATGCAGCTTTCTGAGCTGTTTCTCTCTGTGCAGCCACGTGTGCTCTCCTGGCAGGACCTGCTGAGTTGTTGCTGAGTTTTGTCACGCAGCGCTCGGCACAGGCAGCAGTTGTCAGAAAAGGAGATGAGGAAGCAGCAGGGAAGTCTGCTCTTCCCCACGGGTTGTTCACAGTCTTCTGCAGGCAGATCCAAGCTTGCCTGGACCAGAGCCTGTGCAGCCAAACTGGATTTCCTCACTTTAGCCAATAATCCACTGTGTTAACTCATGGCCACAGCTACCTGTCAGAGCTCAGAGCGCAGGCACAGCTGCTGGAAGCAGAGCTCACATTCATCTGCAAACAGCCCCAGTCCCTGGCTGAGGCAATTGTGAAAAACAGCGCTGTTCCACGAGAAGCAAGCCATTGTACTGAGGGTCTTTCTAATCTCCCAGTTTTCTCAAAGGAATGTCTGAACCATGCCCTGAGCAGATCTTCCAGTAGTAATTTTTTTATTAACTGGTGTAACATCCAGTCTAACATTCCCTCATTCCCTTCACCTCAAATACCTTCTGTAACTTGGAGAAGCAACTTCTGTGCAAGTGACATTATGTTAAAAAATCCAAGCTACTGTTGGCAGAATATTCAAGAGTTTCCACTCGCATGACTTCAGTCCCCAATCACATTCTGCTTCACACTGCTCCAGGAACACACCCACATTTCTAAGTCCCATACTGTCTCTAGCAGTGACTGATGCTTATTTGGAACCAAGATAAGCTTTTATTATTTTTATTTATTAAACTTTTGACTTCACAGTTAACTCTAAGGACCCAGACATACAACAAGCATCACGATCCAACAAAGTGAAAACAAGGTTCCTTAGCAAGGAGGATGTAACAAGAGCTGAGGACAACTTCCTACTTGAAAAATAACCACCTGGAGGGCAGCTGGCTGTAACCACTGATAGGGCTAAAGACAGTCAGCAGTTAAAGCACAAGGTCAGTGAACTCCATGCATTCAGCATCTCAAGTCTGTAACTTTCTCAGGAATATCAGTGGGTTTTTTTCACTTAAGCCTGTCAGCCAAATATTATTGCTATACTTCCACAGTAGGTCTACTCTTCCCATGTTTGCTCCCCATATAGTTATGGCCAATGTTTACTCAGAGAAGAGATATCCATCCCCTGTTCTGATAAACTAAATAAAAAGCTGTACCAAAAACCTGATACTGCTATTAACAACATTCAGAGGGCGATTCTTCCTTCACTTTTTCAGCAGCTCAGGCTGGTTCACTAGCATTCTCTGGCTACTTTCAGTTATTCTCCGCCCCTGCAGAGATCACTGAGCCATATTACTGCTCCCTTTTCTATAATAGTCTGAGGCTGAATTAAACTATGACTTGAAAATAAATAGCAAAAATACCAATGGTTCCTTGAATTTGTTGCTGGGATATCTGTTTTACCCGCAGAGCCATTTCTGCTATGATTACATAGTTAAAGATGCAGAACATATTGTACAGCTTTCACCTTCCAGTGACTTGTGATAGGCTACTTCTGAAAGCATATGGTTTTCTGCATTTTAGAAAAATCTTCTTGATGGTTCATTGCAAGATGCAAGGCTCTGCTTTAGTAGCCTGTAAGCTGAACCACTGCAGTGTGAAATTTAAGAATACCAAACCAGAGGAAGAAAAATACACAAAAAAATCCCAGGAACAAAATGTTTAAACAGGCTGGCACAAAAACTGCTACAGACTCTCACATGTGCCCAGTTTTCCTGGTGTTTTTGTTGCACCCCTTCTACCCCACACTGCCCTTCATGTATTGTAACCTTCACTTGGGTTTCATATCCTATATCCCACTGCATTTTGAATTGTTACATTTATATTTAAAATCAGTCTCAAATATGTCCAACAAATATTAATGACCTCTAAATAATTTAGGGGACATTCAGAGCATGACGTGAGCCTCTGCTAGATACTCCAGAGCTCTTTGACACAAGGTCAAGACTTTGGATGCTCTAAGCAGGTACTACCTCAGCATCATCTTTTCCTAGGCCTGTGCTAGCTCCTAAGTGGGTCAAGAGTTGTCTTTGATTTTGGTACTTTAAAATACCCTCAGCTCCTTTTGTTCAAAATTAAATGAAAGAGCTTTCATTTAATTTTGAACAAAAGGAGCTGAGAGTATTGCTATTTTCTCAGCAGTACCTGGGCAGGCTCAAAGAGGCAACATCCCATTCCAAGATGGTAGGTGGTACCATGGATCTGTAACTTGCTTGGACCTCAGAACATCTCAGACATTATGCGCACATCACAGAAATGATGAAAGGTACAAATCTTCCTTAAATAATACAAAGAGCAGCACACGTATGACATGCCTAGATAAAATAATTAGGGTTTTCACACTGAAGCCTGAGCTCTGTCCAGATTACTGAAGAAAAATTCCTTTTTCAGAACTTCAATGGCAGCAAAGAACCTATTTCAGACTTTAGCCATTTTTTAAAAACACCACAAGCAAATAAAAGAACAAATTAGGGAAAGTATTAACAAGTGATCTATCTCAAACACAACTCCTCACATAAGCTGCACCAAACCTCCATCCAAGCCCATTCCACCATGAATGAGTAGCATCCCAAATACACTGGGTTTAGCACACTTAGGGCTAAAAGCTCCTACTTGGGGGGAAGGGAGCTGCAATCCGAGAGCAAATCTGAGTCCTAAGCACAGCCCTGGCCAGGGCACGAGCAGCTCAGTACAACACAACTGGGTAAGATGTGCAGCACCAAAGGTTTGCCACGTTATGTAACTTATCCACCAACTACTTCTCTCACCCATTTTCAACACGTGCTGCACATAACCACAACTGACTCTGCCCAGTAACTGCTGTTCATTACTGCTGATTTTTAGCATGGAAGTTTGATCCTTCTCATCAGCAAGAGAGCAGAGCTGACTGGAAGATGGCTTTCTCTGGAAATGCACTGACAGTGCTGCTGCTGCAGAGGAGGTGGCTGCCATGGCAGAGAGCTGGGAAAGCCCCCTGGAAGAAGCCAGGTCCTGTGCTCCAGGATCTGCTCCAGGATCACCAGCAGAACTTTATGGACAAAGAGAGAGCTAACAGGCTGGCTTGTGTTTAATAAATATTTGAGACACAGCTTTGCTTCTTGACATTGTTCCATCTGCACAAAACCCAAGAGTTTATAAAAAGACACTGGGATTTCTAGCCACGCTGCTTCCCCAAGCCAACAGCAGGGAAGGGAACACGTCCCTATTTTCCAATGTATCCATAATGCATGAAAAGCTGTAAAAGCCAGGATAGACGTTCCTGCATTATAAACTCTGAGCTATAACACACCAGATTTGTCTGTGGAGCTCCATACATATCCTGGAAACTGTTTTAAAATGTGCACAATAAAAGTTAAATTTTCATTTACAGTTTAATTTTGTCAACAAATCATGATTTACTATACCTATCTGTCAAACACTGCACTACTCCCTTTCAAATATTACAGGAACTGAAATACAAACTTCTAATTTACTTTGTCATATGAATAAGAGTTGTTCTAAAACTTCTGTCTTCAAAGCATTGAGACTTAAAGTAATAAATATTCCTTCAGAAGTAGGCCAGTTTGAATTTAATATGCACCAAATAAATATTCCCTCAATTAGATGTGAGCAAGTAAAAAGCTTTATGTTATGGCTTATAGCAATTTCAGATAAAGAGCTTGTGTGATGGAGTGAATCCAGCTACAAAATGATTGCAGTAGCACAACGTATTTTTAGCACAGGATAGCACTCATCTCAAAAATAATTCTGAGAATTTTTGTGATTTTCAGATCACACTGTTTTCATCAGGGCTACCATGCTTAATAGATTTCACAAATTACTCCTAAAAAATTAATAAGGAAAATTAAGGATCCTTGTAATGAGTCATGTAACTACTTATTTGGCAGAACTACACTCTTTTTCACTCTGTACAGGAACAAGCATCCAAGTTGTACCAAAGAGAAAAAAACAATAAAATTACCCATTTCTGTGATAAAACGTCTACATTATCACTACTTAAACAAAATTATCACTTCCAAACAAAATTTCTACTCATCAGTTTGACTGAAATCTGTCTGTCTTCACAACTATTGAACTGTTGTTACTGTGGAACAGCCTTACCACTGATTTTTTTTTTAAATTAAACAGTTCAAGTTCAAAGAATATTTATGAAACAATCTAAAAAAAAAAAGTGTATAATCCACAACTGAATCTCATACTTTTCACATATCAATCACCATAAAACTCCCTTCTGTGATGACATCTGAGAGCTAAACACTGACTACATATGTCAGATACCATTTGGACTCCTAGCAAACATTACCAGCTATTTTTTTTCTCTGGAGTGCTGTGGCTGTGTAAATAAAAAAACACTTGTTCAAGGGGTTACACACCCCCTGTTTTACACAGACCCCAAAGTCAGCAAATCACTCGGGGCAGCTGCAGGTATTGATGCAAAGCATGGCTACACTTGGCAGGCTGTGCTACGAGCCACTACTAAGCAATGGTTCTTGTCAACAAATCCATAGCCATTGCCAAAAATCAGATCTTTGCTGGAAAAGGGGGAAAAACAGTGGCAGAATCCTCCAAAGGTCACTCATGGTCTCTTCTAGAACAGGGAATTATCCAAGGGAGCAGAGACTACTTCAAGCCATACAAGTCAATATTCAGCCTTCTGACTTCAGCAGCCATACACTCATTTTTATGTAGAGGAGATCAGGCATCCTCAGCCAGCACATCCTCTGACAGACAGCTGCTGCAGGGAGCAACTGGGCAGCTATTCCCAGCCAATACCTTAACTGCTGTGGGAGACACAAAACATCTGGACAGACTTGACTGATCAAAAAGACAGGAGTACCTCTTTTCTTCCCTTTATTTTTCTCCAGTATCTGTTATGCTGGCTCAGAACACCTTCTCCCAGCAAGAGCTGGTACCAGTTCTGCAGCTGGGAACACGGCACTGAGACAGAGCAACTTCCAGCGGGGCACCCACAAACATGCACTGCTGACAGCCCTTCATTTTTACCTTGGTTCTGCTTTCAAAACAATCACATGAGGCCTGAAAGATCATTTGTGCTCTACATATTGATGTATGATGTCAAAGGAGTCCTAATACTCTGTGTTTCCCCTAAAACAGTTTAGAGAGAATCAGTGTTAGGTAAACTGGGGGGGGATGGGGGGTTGTACACATCACACACCAACCAGAGCCACATGACTACAAGTATACCTGTAATAAACTCAGGAATAATATCATTTAGTACTTTCAGTCCCTTATTACCACCAGGAAGAAGTTTGTAATTTAGCCCTACACTCGTCCCTTGAAGCAGATGCTGTGATTCTGGACATTAAAGGGTTTTATCAAAGTCACCTCATGTTTACAGAGGTAACACACAGTTACCAACATGGTCCCTTACTTCTCAAATTCTGAACTTATTCCTCCTGCAGTATCTTCCTGAATTCACAGTTAATGCTGTTTTTTCAAACTTGAAGGGACTTTGTGACACAGCATCTAGTGCTGGGTTTGAACATGTCCCTGGAACAGCTGAAGTGAAAATGACAAGTGGCTTCGGCATTACTTTAGACCAGGGCTTGTGGGTAGAGGCAGAAGATGAATTTCTGGCAATGCTTTTCAGTCCCTTCACAGTCCTTTGTTCTGGGGGATCATTGCCTGTTATTAGCCTAAATCAAGAAATTCAGCTTTGTCTCATTTACTCCTGAATGATTTAAAATTCATCTTATAAATGGAGTATAGTCTGCTGTGATTCAGAGCTGCAAGCCTACATCTATGACAGTAAGAAAGATATGACACAAAGTTCAATCTTAGGGCTGCTCATAGCTTCACTTTTCGTAAATTATTTACCATCTGTTCACAGTACTGTCTATTTAGACGAAGATGATTCAGCCATCCATGCCAGGAGTTACAAGTGGAGAGGTTGTACCAAGAAGTCAGACTGATTTCCACTTCAAGTATTATTGCTTTGTGGGTGCTGCCAGCAAATATAGATGCCAAGCATTTTCCAAACACTTTCCTGAACCTTGATTCAGGGAACAGTCAGCAATTTGTGTGTCTGTCAGCTCAGTTCACTGAGCAGCACGGCACACACAGGTCCTCAGGAGGGACTTAGCACACAGGACAGAGACCTGTGCAGAGGAAAGCAGGGAGGTCGGAAATTAACATACAGGGAGTCATGGAGAAGGCAGCACAAAGATGCATCATGAAATATCTGACAAGCAAGGAGCACAGCAGAAGTGACAAGGGACCTCGGCAAGCCCAGCAAGTGATGCTAAACGGAGAGGGTCACAGCTGTGTATAGCTTTCACAACTGACAAAAAGTATCCATCACACACAATAACTGCATGTGAAGTTTACAGGGGATTTCTAGAAAGGAGCTGCATGAACAAGTGGGTTAGAACAAGTGTTTTAGCTGGACCAACAGGACTGAGAGAACAGATTTATTTAATACATATTAATCAGAACAGGTTAGCAGAAAAATGCCCGAACAAAAAAACACCCTGGAGAAATGGAGAAAATTCAGAATAACCTATCTGCTGTGGTCCTGAGCCAAATGAGATGCTGATGTTTCTGTAACACTCTGCTTGCTCTGAGAAGACATTTGTAAGGCATTTTACAGAAACAAGCCAATATGCAAGATCGAAAAGCAGAAGTTTAGCAGTGAACAGAGACACTTTCACAAATCTGCACAGAGATGATAGCCTCAGCTACATTGATTTAGCTGTGAATTGAAGAAATTGCCTGAAGGTTAAGGTGAAGAGCAAAGGGGACAAGAACAAAGCCTTAAGAAACAACCTCTTCCCTCTCCAAATCATTGGGGAAAAGCAGAAATTGAAAATACAGCATCTCATAGAAGGGGAAAAAGGTGAAGGACCAAACACTTGGCCATTTAAAATGAGCCTATTATGATTTTTATTACAACTGTCAATGGCAACAGCTGTCCTTTCTGTCCTCAATAAAATCCCCACACCAAACATAGCCTAAACAGCTGAGCTCTTCCCAATGAGAGCAACTCCTGGAGGCACTCTGCAGCTTCAGAATGTGGCATCTCCCCTCCCTTTGTCTAGTTATAGTATGTTATTACTAATCCTACTATTACTAATCCCATGTAGAGAGCACAACAGCAGCAGCTCAGAGGCTGATAAAAGGAGATAACACACATCCCCTCAAACACAGCATCATTTTCTCAGGGATTTGTGCTTATGAGGATGCTTTACTGGCATCCTCATGCTACAGGAGATGGCTGCATCTGCTGGGTACTGCAGATGTGACCTCTGTGCTGAAGTCTGTCTATCGATCCCTGCAAGCTTTTACATTTAAATAAACATGGTGTACAAGTGTTCTTCCATCTGCTAATTACTGGACAGAGACATGGAGCTATGCTGAACAAAGGCACATTATCCTGGCCACACAGGATGGCAGTTGTCACCACCACTCCAGGTTTTCTACAGATAAATTGTACTGATGCAAGGAATCATTCCAATTCCAGATATGCAAACCGGCCTCTTACAGGTCTCGTAAATTCATACAGCTAAATGGAAATACACACACACACACACACTCTCCCTCTCTCAAAATACCAACACAAAGTGGATTGGGAATGTACACGCACAAAAAAAAAAAAAAATGACAAGCTGAAAAATTATAATTGCATAGAAAAATAGGACATGATTAACTGCTGCATATTCTAAATTCCTTTGGGACACTGAAATAAAACCAGTGAGATATATACAAGAACAAGGAACTCTACCAAGGCAGAGAGCAATAAACTCCCTAGCAGCAAAAAATTAAGCTCACATTTTAACAATCCTGCCAGAAATAAAGTACAAAGAGTATTCCTTCCTCATAATAAAAAAAACAAGCAAACAAAAACTTGAAAGAAACACTGAAAGTACAGATACTAAAGAAAATTCTTAGAGCAGCCTGCCACAGGCAAGAAACAAGCTCTCATGTAAACAGAAAAGGCCACTAAAAACATGGATATTGACAGTACTTCCTGAATTAGGGAAAATTATGCCTTGAGTTAGAGGCCTGCTGCCACCCAGATCCCATCAACTGAGCTGCAGAAAAGAAAGCTGGCTTGATATGAGATGTTGTTCCCATTTATGATGTACTGCTATCAGTACCAAAGTCAATAAAAATGAGCTATGGATGATGAGATTCAATTTTGCTTATGTGGTACCCGAGCTGTGCCAGGTTCATTCTAATGTACAGATGAAGATATTCCCTGTCTCCATCAGCACACAATCACATGTCCAGTGTGGGCAAAAAGCACATGAACTACGTAGTTTCTCCTGCATACACCACCAAGATGCTCCAAGGTGACCCACAGGGCTTTAGGTGGTGCTTTTGCAGCAGAAGGACCTGGGGAACCCACAGGTCTTGTGTCAGGTTTGCTGGCCCTGAGGGGTTGTCCCAAATACCCTCCAAGATCTGAAGAGGCACCACATGCATTCTGTGCTTATGCAGCAAAATTCTGCCCAGAATACTGATTAAAACCAGGTACACATGGGTTAAGTTTAAAATTCTAGAGCAGATTAAAATAAATTTGACAGCAGCCACTCTCCTTTTTCCTTCCAAACAAAATAAACTGGGAGTCCAATTCTCCTTCTGGTAAGAGCACCTAAGGAAGCCCAGGTGATGAGAAGGTTTCAGAGGTTACAACAAAGGCTCCCAGCTGAGACTGGGAGCTCTTGGGATGCTGAAGCCAGAGCTAGCCATGGCATTGTTCTTCAGGAAGTTTCTCAAATGAACCAGCTCAATCAGTGTGCAGCAAGGATGTGGGGGGCGGGGGCTATATTCTATTTTTAGTGTATGGAGCTGCTTCTGGGGGCTTTTTTGTTTTGCTCTCAAGTTAGAACCATCTCGAGAAGATGAGAAACACATGAGAAGAGCTGTCAGGAATCTTCACCTCTGCATGAGAGCAATGCCTCTGAGTGCACTCCCGGCTCAGGGCCCTGCAAGGTGCAGGAGGAACAGCAAGAGACACCACTTCCCTTCCAGGAATTCACTGGTTCCTGGCCAAGACAAGTCAAAACCCACAAGGAAGCCAGGACAAGCTGGAGACTAAACATACAGAAGGGGTAAGAGGCATTGGGAGGAGGAAGAAACATTAAGGTGAACAGCACCTAACAAAAGAATAAGATAAATACCAAGAAGAAACACTCATAGTAGTAAGCACTCAAATCTATTTCTGATTCTATTCAAAGAATGACAAATATTCTCAAGGGAAATAACAGTTCCTGGCACCACACCCACACATCATTATGCTAAAGCTTTTGCATTTTCTCACTGCTCACATTAATTCAAGTTCTAAAGAAACACAATCTGGAAAATTCAAAACACAAGTTGGAAGATTCTGGCCCTATTTGTGCTCCTACAGCCCCAGCCAGTTCTCAAATGCCAAAAGAGAAGTCAGCAGGGAAGACCACCAACCTGGCTGAACAGAGCTCTGGCTGGAATCCAGGGTGAAAAGGAAAGCTTATGACCTTTGGAAGTCGGGGCAGGCAACTCAGGATGTATGCAAGGATATCAGGAGGTTATGCAGGGAGAAAATTAGAAGGGCCAAAGCCCAACCAGAACTTAATCAGGATACTGCCATGCCACAATAGACAGTAAAAATGTTTCTATAAATACATTCTACAAATGTATGGTATTCTACAAATACCACTCTAAATGGACAGACTACAAAGAACATTAAAGAAAACAATACCTCGACTGTAAATAAATACTGGACTATTATATGTAAATATAACAGCATTTTGTAGTACTGTTCTAAGCTACAGCATTGACAATAATAATAAAACATCGTGTGGCTAAGGAGCCATCTAATATCAGCAGCATCCTTTGGTAGCAAGCCAGACAGGTTTCAAAAGTTCAGCCCAAAATCTTCCAAGCTTAACTTTGTTTGCAATAACAGGCAGCAACCATTTGTACTACAAATTGACCCAGGAGCCCAGCCTATTTCACAGATCACGGACACCAGAACTTTTGGGTTGTCACATCTCACATCAGCCTGCTGAAGTGACAGCACTTCCTAAAGCAGGGACTGAGGACAGCAAGACCCAGCTCTGCCCACAGCATCTGAATTTCCCACGCATCAAAGCCTCCCTTCCACACAAAAACTCAGCACTCCACCTTTAACCAATGCGTCCCTGAAGTGGGAGGCATCACTTTGACCAGCGTTGTGCCCTCTTAACATGGAGAGGCAAAATGAAAGGCAAGAAAGCACTCAGGGGAGGCTGTTCCTTGAGCTGCCACGGACACCCACTGCTGACCAGAATGAGGCCAAGGAGCCCCAAGGCAGAGCAGGGCTTCCCCTGCTCATCCCCACCAGCCACTCCACTAAACACAGCAGTGTAATCTAACAGCCAGGTTACACGGCATTTGTTCAGTGTTTACCACTATTTCACTTAATGCAAGCATTTCCAATGAGAAGTGTGTAAGAGGACAGCCAAGGGAAAACTCAGAGTGGACATAGCAAAAGCCATTGCTCCAAAAATCAGAATCATTAACATAACCAGAGAGGTGTACAGCACTGTTTCAGCAGGGCTCCATCGGCACAGATGAAGCAGTGCTTGCCTCTAGTTCCATCTCTTCTCTACATCTGAAAGACAGAAGTAAATTTCCAGTCTAAAGAAACAAAAATACTCTGGCTTTGTAAAGAGGATAGATAGAAAGAAGTTTATGCAGCAAAACAGTATGAATTAACTTGAATCTTACACCCTGGCACTTGCATGTAAATAAATCTAACTTTATTATGGCTCTTGTGTTAGCATCCAGTCTCTGAATACTTCATCACAGATGAAAATGGAAACAACTTAAAAATCCCATGCACATGATAATAAGGCTTTGCAATGTACCCAAAGAATACATATTCACAGATTTACACTCCTTGTTGAAAAACTGGATACAAAGCTGGAACAACTTAGAATTAAGGCTCAAGTTTTAAGAAGGAAACAAAATCCTCTCTCTTACTGGGCTTCTGGGTTTAGCTTTTTTGCTTGTTTAAAGATAGAACTACACTCAGTAATCTGAATTCTTAATAGAGCTATTCACTGATCTAAATTTCTCCATCATCTCTTTCCCTCCAAAATCATGTTGAAGTAGTCTGCTAAGATACAAAAGCACTACTACAGTAATTGCACTTTGGATAGGAGGAATTTCCTTGCTTTCCCTCTCTTGCAAGGCAGAGTTCCTTCTCAGGTGAGTCAGTTTTTCTCCACTGATCTACAAAATAAAGCTTCTCATTTTACTTCACATTAAAAGTAAGAGCAAAACATGGAGAAGGAAAGTCAAAACTAGGTCCTGGAGTGTCTCCCACTCTTGCTACCTGTATTTGTTTTTCAGAAATTAACTACAATCAAAGAGTATGTTTTTAAAAAAATCATTAAGAAGTCAAGGCATGCTTTTTGCTCTTCCTAGCACACAGGCAGAGTCCAAGATAAACATGATATCTACCCACATGCAAGATATTGGGGGGGGATTTTTTTGTTTGGCTTCCCCTTACATTCTTACTTCCCATTCAGGCTTATTATACCACCTTAAAAATCTGTGCATATGCTGTCAGTAACTTGGGAAGCAGAAAGATATTTCCAGCTCCTTACTGAACAACTGCTTCTATAGCTAAATGGTCAGACTTTTCAAGCACACTCCCCCTCACTTTTAATCACTTTTACTTTGGGGAAGCCACCCAGAGCTGTAAGCAGACTCCCAGCTGTGCTAACATATTTCACGTGGAAGCCCCCACTACCCAAGCTCATTCTCAGTGGTACAAGCACTCACTCCACCAGGGCTCAGTGCAAATTCCTGCACATTCTGCAATCCAGATTTCAGTGCAGCACAACTGCAGCCTCTTGAAAAAGCTGCAGGATTCGCAGCACATCTGTAGAGCAGTGCCTGAATTTTTAGCAAGCATCTCTAACACTGCAATGCTTTTGTATTTTTGGACCTAACAGAGTTTTTTATTCCAGCTTAAGCAGCAGTTCAAGAACTGAAAGAAAATGATTTTTTTTTTTTTTTTTGAAGTGAGAAATGTGTTGCTGCTGGCACTTATCTGGAATCTCTGCTCGATGCTGGCTTTAGCCAACGCCAACCGAGGTTCCAGATGGGCTGCTGAGTGTTTTTGGTTTTTAAAAAACATGGCAGCCAATGCACCCATCTGGCTGCATATAGAAGTGATGTAGGAAAAGAGATCAAGCTCTACCATTGTAATTGAGGCTGATAAATCAGGCGCTAAAATTGTGCACAGCAGGGAAGAAATATAAATGTATATACAGAGAGAAGAGCAAGCACAATTTCTCTGCATCATTAGAGTAAATGGTACCATTGAGTGATTGCCACCATGCTCCACACACAAACTTTGAACTGCTGAATCCCTGTGAACTTTTACAATGCTGGTTCTGGTATTTCAATATAGTTTACAGCAAAGAGTGGAGCTTAGATGTGCAAACTTGCCACACAAATAAAAAGCAAAGAGCAAATAATAAAGAGCAAAGCAGCAAGAGGTGCAGGTTCCAAAATTTATGCTCCAAGGGAAGTCAGAGGCCAAATTACCCTGGCATCTTGCATTATTTCCCATGGTTAGAAGTTAATAAAAGGTTATACATTTTTGTTTTGAGTCAGCTTACATTTACTTGCAGCAATAAGTACTTTCAAAAATCACACAACAGTAGAAAGCCCAGCAAACCTAGACAAAAGTGTGTTAACTGAATGGTATAACAGATGAAAGCAAAGACTTCAAACTATTTAGCTTTGCACTGCAGCAATTCTCATTGAGGCCAAATACTTCTCACATGTGCCCACAAGAACAAAAAAGGATGGAGCATATTTTGTCATTAATACAGACTCTATGTACTCTCTATTGTAAATGTCACTGATCTCTGACCTTCAGTTTTGACAATACTTGATATCTGAAGGAGGTGAACTTAAGCCTGTTGTTAGCTTTAACAGGAAAACTTCTATTCTCAGTTGCAAATGCCAGAACTGTTATTTTTTCAAAGAGCTGTGTTAAAAAAAAAAAAAAAAAACCCTAAAGCACACTTTGGTTTTGTTATTTTTATTAGTTTAAAATCAAGAGGCCCAATTTTAAATCTCTTGTCACTTAACACTGATTTAGTTACCTTAACTTCAGCAGAGTAATTTCTAATTTGCAGTGGCAGAGGCAGGAGGGAAGTGAGAATGACAGAACTCTGGGGATGAACACTGACTGAGCACACTCTTGGAGAGGTCTCTGGGCCCCAGCTCACCGTCAAGGTACACGAACACTCAAGTGTCACATTCCCCCAGCTGCCATGCAGGATGACTGCCTGGTGACAGCCTAAATTATGTGGATTTTGCTTGCTTTCCCCTTCCCTTGAACAGCTCATTGCAGCATCGATAGAATAAAAAGAAGTCATGGCAACCAAGACATGGAAGGAAAAAAGCCCAGGCATACAGAAAGCAGTGGGCATTCTGCCATCCAGGATGCTGGAGCCAGGATTTCATGCATTGTCTCATTCTATTAATATTGAAGTAATAATGAGCACAGATTTACCCAAAAGGACATCTCATTCAAGCTCTTGGATCACTGGCATCTTCTAAACATCAGCCAGATGTTCCCAGAAGCACATCCTTTGCATCCTGAAGAACAGAGCCATTTCAAGCAGCATTAACACTGGAAGGTTCTGGCCATACTTCTAACAAGAATCAGATGGGTTTGGCTCACTGAAATGCCAGCTTCCTTGGAGGCTTCATGTGCAGCAACACGGGGGAGATTCGTGTCCATCAGCAGAAACTGTTCTCTTCTTTACAGACTTTAACACAGCACCAAGAAACAAAGAAACTGAAGGCAATAACAGCATCTCCTCTTTATGTTACAGTTTCCACCTCACACTTAATAACTAAAAATAATATACTACTTTCTTAGAACCACTGAATTAGAAGTTAAACAAATACTTGAGTGAGAAGGAAAAGTGACAGGATGATCAACCCCAGCTGGGAATCCTGCTTCATCACTCAGGGGCTTTTGTTTGCTATTTCAGATACTGAAAGAAGGATTGCCAGCCTTGACCCTGCTCAGCCATACCTGCCTCACTCCAGAGCTCAGGAAGGCACTGAGAGACCAGGACCTGTCCTAGTTGTTGAACAGAGCTTTTTCTTTTTTTTTCCCCCTCTTTCTTTTAAACAATATTGCTTGCTAACTAGAATTCAAGATCACTAAATATAGACTGTAGCTGTATAAAAAAAGACAAAGCAATGTTGAGTCTACTGTCATTGTGACAAGTGCAAACATCCTGCTCAGCTCGGACTGTCAGACCCAGAACTGTGGCAGCAGCAGTATTTAAGTCACATTAGCAGCCTTTGCAGTGCTCCACGCAGAGACAGCATTGGAATCTGCTGTACCCAGCCAGCTAATTTTTTTCTATGTAAATAATATGTTAATAATACTTTATCTTCTGCTAGGTCAGGGCACTAACAATCTTTTGTAGGTAGACATTATTTCTAGGAATTTGAGCAGATTTTTGTAAAACATATTTCAGTATCAATATTTATCCAAGAAGAAAATTGAATCAGTCTGGCATCTGCCTGCCTTCTCCACTTTGAGGTCACAAAAGGAGATGCAGGATTTTTTTTTAATTGATTTTTAAGTTGCAGTAAGCCTTAGCTGCTCCTTTGTAAAGCCACCAGGCAATGAACAGCAGTTCAAAGGTGAACAAGTAACTTTAAATGAAACTGGTCCAGAAATAATGGACTTCTGCCCCAAATAATTTCTTTTACTGCAAGAGTATAGTATTGTTAATAGAACATAGCCAAAGGTTTCTTCTCCACAGGGCTCACCCAAGGCATCTCTGCTGGCATTAGGAACTGCCTGCAGTGGCTGCAAACAGCTTTGCTGGTTCTACATGAGACCAAACCAATGAAAAACATGATGAGTGATGAGCTACCTGCTCACCTCCCTGGCTTGTGTGGCAGGAGGAGGAGGTCAGGGACTACAAAAACTACAAAACACTACAGTCACATGAGTGACACTGGTAGGATTTTGTATCACATGAAAGAAGTGCAATTATCTTTGAAAATACGTCTTAAAAGCCCAGGGATTAAAAAACAAAACAAACCACAACGTATTTGAGACCTTTAAGTCTATGCAGGCTTAAATGTTATTAATGCACACAGTCTTACTCAATTCTGAGAATCTGAAAATCCTGGACTTTCCTTGGAAGAAGAACACAGTTTTCACCTATCTGAATGTACAAGAGCCTGATACACACAAGAAAAACTTCAGGAAGTCTTGTTTTTAAGGATATTAATAAGGTTTATTTCCAGGCCTCAGACACAGGGGCATTGATTTAATTTCCATTACACAGCACTTCTTCTAAAACCTAAAATTAAAGTCTGGAGAAGAAAAATATATTACTCCACAATATCCTGCAAACTTTAGATGTATACAAATACATGAAAGATGATCAAATGTATTAGCAGTTGGTGGAGTACTCAGGGTTTCAATAGAGCTTTATTTAACAATGTTTGTACAGACTGAAGGCTGAAGAGCCAGAGGCAAAACAGGCACATATTAGACATCTAGGTCAACATTAGCCTGATAGCAGGCATTTCACTGTGAGAATAAATAGAAATAAGAACTGTTTCAAAGGTGAGATCTAGCAGTATCTAGCTCCTGCACTTAAAAGGAACCAAGTCTAGCTGAAAGGTGTAAATGCACAAAACTCATGCACCAGACATATAGAAAAGACAAGACTTAACATACATCCAGTCCTTTATGTGATTTCTCTCCAGCTGAGACTACTTAAGCCATGTATTAAACTATTCATTCACAACTACCATGACACTCCTACATGAAAGGACTTATGGACATGTTAAATATAGTTACAGGCCAGAGAAAACTATCAGTTTTGCAGCTTTTGCTCACAGGAAACAGGTTTATTTGTGCACACACACAAAACCTGACCAATTAGAGCTACCAAAATCACTTATAAATTCTGCTATTCATCATCCCAAATGTTACATTTGGGAGCTGGGGGAGGAAGGAGCCTACAACCAGTCAGATTTAATCATAACATCTGCCAAGAACTCCCAACCTTCGATTTCATTCCAACAAGAAGTAACCTTTAAGAAGAACACGCAAAAAAAGCAACACTCTGTTCAACAAAACCCTCTTGAAATATTTAATGTCAAAGCACTGATAAGTTTAAGAGAAAATGTTGGGATGTTTCAGGAGCTGCATAAGGCAGTTGAAGCAAGTTGGAGATTTACAGTGTCTGCCCAGAGCTGAGTTACGCAGCATTAAAGAGGCTCAATCCAACGTGCTACTTAAATCCAAGCAAGCTTTGATTTATATTCATTCCTTCTGATTTTAAAGAGTCTGTGTCCATCTAACCCCTCCTCAGTTCACTGGGGAGACACAAGCAGCTTGGAGGATGCCATGGTGGGGGCGGCTGTCCTCAACCTGTATAAAAGCTGTCAATAACTCAGCCCAGAGCTGGGTGCCTCAAGTAAACGAAGGAAAGGGCAGAAGGAGCCGAGTCCAAGAGCAGCACAGGACACTGGTGACGCAGGTGGCTCTGGCCCCTGGCTGCCCCTCTTGTGCTGACGCTTATCACCCGAGTTCCCAGCCCCACCCTGCAGCCAAGGGGGAAAAAAAACCAAAATAAAAAAAGTTCTGCACTTCGGATTGTTCATGGAGAAAAGGGGAGGAAATGGGTTTAAAATTACAGAGGAAGGAAAGGTCTGCAGACCGAGAAGAATATTTCTTTTTCACTTCCAAAAACCACACAAAGCTGAAAGGACACAGTTCAAAAGAGCTGTAACAGCTTGAGCCCCTGAAGCTTCCTTGCACCCCACTGGAAAAGCACAATCCTCTAAGTGAAGCCTTGAACAACAAAGCACACCATAAAGTAGCCAAATTTCTATTGGTAATAGATCAGAATACACTTCAAATATAAATTAACAGATGAACAAGAAAACCCAATACAGTAACTTATGGCAATGTTCACACCAGTCAAGTTCTCCTGCAGCCAACAACACGTCAAAGGCCAAACACTCATGGAAATGTAATGCCACTTCCATTTGGAGGGTGATGGAGAACAGCTAACAGAGCTAATCCAGATTCATCTTCAAACAATTCCATAAGGTTTTTTTTCCTCCCACCATCATCACATTATATTTCCAGTTTAATTTTGTTTCAGCAATATGCTTCACAGACTAAGATATTACACTTAACATTTGACACTAATGTGTTCTAACAAAGTTGACGCATTAAAAGGATTACACATTTACAGATTACTGAACAGGTTCCTCCTGGATGGCTGCCGAAAAAATCCTGCAAATGTTCTGGCTCCAGGCTCTCTGGGTTACACCCAGCATTCATCCTGCTGGGTTGGTGTAATCGGTTTGCATGGCACCAAAGGATCTGCAGCAACTGGGCTGCTTTCACCAGAGCCAGGCAGAGCAAAAGAACCTGAATAAATTAAAAAGAAGGTTAAACACCAGCTAATTCTTCTTGCAACACATTGCCGTTTATTCTGGTGCTTTGTGAATTTAGCAATCCAGCAAAACCATATATATGGCTGTTATCTTGTATGTGCAAGCGAGAGATTATTAGGAGGGAAAGGAATTTAAATTGTCTGTAATAACAAACTGGAACATTCAGAAAGAAGAGAGAAAGGTAAAAAGGAGAAAGTTAGCAGATAAATCGTAGCTGCAAAACTGAAATAAACGTTTTATGTTTGCTTAGTTTATTTTTATGCAGCAGAAATTCACACGTTCTGAAAACCATTTAACTTCCAGGGATTCAAGTATTGAAAATGCAATGAGAGAAAAGCCATCCAGCAGGAGGGTCGGCACATTTGCCTCCCGGGCTGCTGAAGGAATGGACTCCGAGGTAAGGACAGGACTGCAATTCTGAAACAGGTTAATAATACATAAGAACTTTCCTGAGGGCATACTGCATTTCTATAGTTCCCAAACTTTCAGTGTTAATTTGAACTTCTACTTCCATGGGGGGAAAACAGGAGTTTTGAACTTAGTCTTTAATCACTTGAGGATACAACCACGCGTTCCACCAAGAAGTGTTTCTTTCAACTCCTGTATAGGGCAGGGGGGGAAGTACTGTTTGGTGCCAGTACTCATCTGAGAAAGAATTATGAAAGAGTTAAACTCACACACACCCTTCCTGCCTCTCTGGGAAAGGAAGAGTGCATTTATTTATGTATTCCATTCAGAAAGCTATATTTGAAAGCTATTTTAAGGCTGCAAACTGAAATGTTCAAGAGGCAACATTAAAGCAATCTGGACAAAAGGGGCTTTTTATCCTGCTGCTGTATCTGCATGGCACCATAGTCTTAAGTGAATTCCATATATATTTAAAAGATTTATGCCAAAATTACTGCTAAAGTGGAACAGGAGCACTGAAGAATGCACCACCACAATCTAAACTATCTTTGATTTTTACACCTGTAGAAAAATACTCTAGGAGGGCAATCCAATGCTGTTTCAAGTTGTGCTGCAATTTCGAAAGCTCGTTCTTGACAGACCTCATGTTACTGCTTCTTTTCAATTAATTTTTATGACCTTTTCAGTTGAATTTTGACATACACAAGTGCTTGAAAAGAAGAAATTTCTAGCGGCACTATCAGGAGGCATGAAATGGGAACTTAAATCCTTGGTGTTTGATGAAAATGTCATCAATGGGATAATGATTCCTTTATACAATCTGGTGCAATGAATCACTTTCTTCAAAAAGTGAATATTTCTTTTAATGGTACATCAACTGATCTTGGCAAATCCAATGATCCTCAGTAACCAAGTGAAATTTTTTTTGTTATAAAAATGCAACAAATCTGACAATTTCATGTCTTTGGTGTTACTTTCAGTAGACAAAAATACTCCAAATCTTGTTTTTCCCTTCCCTCATTCATTCCACCATTACCCTTGTCCTGTATCCTTCTATTTTCAGCACATTGCATCAACCAAATTAAAGGAAGTGTAGAGAGCTAAAACTGCTAATCACCTGCTTGTACTATTGATCAGCAGCTTTTAGGACCCATTACAGCAGAGTGAGAAACAACTACAGAAATTTAACTGGACCCTCCATTTAGACTTTTGGAAGTAGACATCCTCCCACAGCTTTCCATTAGCTAATTCCCCTCCCCCCCCCACTCTTTTAAGCACAGCAGTTTAAACAACTGTGCCCCACACCAATCTGGAACAGAAACATCTGGAAAAAATGTTGCATTTCTTAAAATATACACTTTTTTTATAGTGTCAAAAAGCAGCAAATGCATTTTTACTCAGAGTCTCAGAAATGTTATTCTACACTAAGCACAGATTTGTCAAATTGGTACCCAAAAGATATAATGCTCTAGGAGGGGACGTTCAAAATGAAACTACTCACAGAGCCTGAACTGCAGAAGTCACATTGTACCTCAGCTATCATGCAGCTGAAAGCAAATATTTTATCAATGAGGAACAGACTACATGCATTTGTTTCCTTGAACTCATTACCCCACCTGTGAAAGAATGCAACAAAATTCAACCAGTTAATTTAAAAAAAGAAAACATAATCCCCCACACACACACTTCCTGCAGCTCATCTCTCTGTCCTCTAATAATGACAAAAAAATGTTGTTTTATGTAAAGCTGATAGAGTACCACCATGTAATACCAACACCAAACAAAGCAGTGACCTGACAAGAGGCAGACAGTAATTTCACAAACCATTAAATAATTAAAGCTAAGTGTCCAAAGGATTCTTGTAACCACATGGTTTGACAGGTTTCAGGAAGCAGAACTCGATAATTCACTGCATATTCAAAAACAAGCTCGCGTGCTTTACAAGGTCTCTGCACTCCTGTGAACCTTGTCCATTACAAATACAGGCTCAAAATATATTCTCACTTTGAGATAACTTACACAGTTGACTATTTGCAGGGCAAACGAATGCAATCAAACACCAAAGCTTCAAGGAGATTAGAGAGCTGCCAAGGTCTGAACTATATCAACAGCTTGAAGTCAGCTCATTCAATAAAGCTTTGACAGTATTATGCTGGCAAAACAAACAAACCCACGGTGCTCACACTGGCCCTGGCTTCCTCTTGCACTGACTCTTTCTACTCATGGACAGGGCAAAAGGAACCTGTTCATTCCCATTTATAGAGAAACAATCTGATCCTGCTGCCCCAGGACAGCATCCAAATGTTACAACCCATGGTCTAAGTGTTCTTGCTTTATTTCAAACTGATTTTGCCCCATTTTAGCTATTGCTCCCCTCCTACCCAGCCTTCTTTTCCAAATTGTTACATGGAAAAAAAAGAACATCTTACAGAAATCAGAGAGTGCCCCATCACTGTGTTCCAGTCAAATGTGCAGCTCCATAGCAGGAAGCCTGACTGGGTCCCATAGAACAGCAATGGCATGCAGGAATTACATTACTGCCTTCTATTCACACTATTTATTGCTTTCCACATCCACTTTTCCTTATTTTGCCTGGAATGGATCTCAGGCCATCACTATCATCCATATTTCAGCCACCTGAAAGCAAAGATTGCTCCCTAATTACCTCCTGTTTCTCAGTGACTTAAAATGTACTGGAGAAAGTCATGTCATTATTTTTGCAATATGGAAACAGCAGCTCATTCCCCTCTCACTAAAAAACAGACATTCATTCAGGACCATATAGATGACTGAATATTGGCAAATTTACCATTCTCACTCATAACATTTCATATTTGGTTTGTCTCAATTAATTCAAAGTATTTTTTCTTCTTAAATGTAAATCAGTTGTCCAGTTCTTCTGAACTGACAATTACCTTCCCTTATGAGTAGTTTTACTGCTGCTGCCTTGTTTGTATTTTTTTCCTGTAAGTTTCCCTTTTTTATTTATGCTTTCTCATCCCTCTAACCAGGAATTTTCTTTTGAAAAAAACCCATACATTCATGTTCCTCTGGAAAGCATGTTTGGTTTTGAAGGGTGTACAACAAGGCATTTGAAATGGCTTCCATCTATTTCTGTTTGCATTTAGTTTCTTCCCAATCACCAAATACAACATGGTTCTTTGAGTATAGAAATAACAATCCTTCCAAAACCTTTGTGCATTACTGTATGCATGTGTGTATACAAACACACACTCAATATCTCTAAGGTGGGTTAACATTTTATTTGTACATAAACTTACTGGCTTCAAGCTCATGAGACTTGAAATTCATATACACAGGTGGAGATGCTCTTGCCTAATCTCTTTCCAAAGCTGAGTTTCATCTCCAGCAGATCTGCAAGTGGCAGGAAAACTCTACATTCTACCTCTGACAGACTCCATAGATCTTGTCCCCACAGTTTTTGCACTCAAGCACTCAAAGACAGGAGCCAGACATTGGAGCACCTATGTTCTCAGATGTCACACAGCACACAAGAATTGATGCACAGCAGTCACTGTTTGAAATGCATCATTTTCAAGCAAACCTTAATGGCACAGGTTCCATTTTGATTCAGTATCTCTTGGCTTATTACTTCTATTTGCAAGAATCTGCTTACTGAAGCGCTGAGGATTCATTTATGCATGGATGACGAAGAAACTTTTCAGAGTTATTAGAAGAAAACTGCAGGCAGTGACAGCAAAGCTGGGAGCTGGTGGAGTTTTGACCCTTTAGAACACAAAAGCAATATATTGAACAGCTTGTATTCTCCACAACATGTAACAAGTCGTTTTACCTACTGTGTGGAGAACACTTTCATTCTTGGGAGAAGGCAGAATCTCCATTTCTATAGCTCATTAGTAACCCATTTCCATAGTTCATTAGTAAGCAAAAGGAATGCAAACCGACACCTTGAAAAATTGTCCTGTGCTTAGTAATAAACTGCTTTTCTTTTCCAGGGTTAAGGCAAATATGCACAGTACGTACACTTCAGATTTGCATTTCATGAATTTAACACCAGTGCAGCAGAACAAAAATAGAATAGCTTTATCCAACCATGGACTATAATACACTAAGTTCTATCCTTCCCTAGAAAACCAAGCACTTCCCTATTAGATGTTGGACAGTTTAAGCACTTGGGAATTCACAAAATTGAAATTCTTTCCTCTGGAAACTATAGAGCCTAGCAAAACACAACCTACTTAGTATATCATACTTTTAAAAAAAAAAAACTTTCATTAGAGTTCTCTGAAAGATTGCCAGGAAAAGTAGATTAAACCTCTGAGCCTCCCTGTGAAAAACACAAGAGCATGAAAGAGATTTTTGGGGTAATAATAGTGCTAGGCATGACTCTTAGATTTCTTCATATGGACTGTACATCCATAAGAAAGTAAAAACAAAATGAACTGGAAATACTGTTTATAAAAATCCCCTATTTTTATTTCTTACAACCTTCCCTTCTCCACGTAACTATTTCAGGGTATATGGGTCCACAGAAGCCCACAGTGCAATTCAGTGATACTTCAGCATCAGAGAGCACCAAGAATGTCCCCACTCAGGACAGATAATACCTGCACACCCAAAGCAAACCACTGCCAGAGACTGAAGCAGTGAAACCAGGCACAGCCACCCTGATTCAGCAGAAGTGTGCCTGTTTAGGCTGATGGCAAATCTGACCAAGGCTCTGTATTCAAAGAGCTGCTCACCTCAGCCTATCACCACGTCCATCTAGCAGCCACAAAGTCAGCTGCCCTCCACTGTGTAAGAGCATCTACAAACACATCTGTCCCTTTGTTCTCTGAAAGGTACCCAAGCCAGCAGGATCACCACTGGCAGCAACACACCAGGCAATTCTGTCACTTGAAGGAAGTGATTCACAGCATATTGTGGTTTTGATGCTGCTCATCTGTACCAGCTGAACCAGACAGTTTTTCTTCTACCACTTCCTAGCAGTATTAATTATTATTTTAACATTTTAATAATAAATACTCATCTCCCCTTCACTTAGAGAAAAATATTTCTGCTTTTAATGCTCCTCTGAATCCTTAATCCTGTCTTCAAGAACATTATCTCTTCTATTAGGATGATGTGTGTGTGTGTGTATATGCACAAATACTCTTTCAATCATTCATTACAGTTTAGCTGACTGTTCTAGAGGCACTCCAGAAAGGCCCAGAAATAGCTGAAATTTTCAGGTAAAGCTGTTTCTTGACACCATGATACAACATGATCCACTTGATGAAGTGGCCAAAAACCTGAAGTCATTTACTTCTGTAACACTGGTTAACACTGGAAGTCTCACTGAGATCAATTTCAATCTGCCATTTATTACTACTTCAAGAACCCTACATGCCTTTAAGAGAACCTACAGTAAACCCTTGCCCTTTCTATCTGCCTCATACCCAAGATCACAAAACTAATATGCCACAAGCTTTAAGAAGATACTGCTTTCCTGTTGACTCAGATTGCTTCCAAGCAGCTTTGCACACAAAGCTATCATTGCATTACATCACAGGGACCTCTTAAACCTGCAGTGGGAGGCAGCAATAATGCATACAAAACAGCTGGCAAACAGGGGTCACTTCAGCAAGACATTTTGCAGATTCTCTTTAGAAGAAAATCTTTGTCTTCCTCTTAATGGGTTGGTACCATAAATGTTTCATGAACATAATGTTTTATGTGGGTGCTAAGTAAGGAGAAGACAAAAAATACTTTGTACTTCCAGTAAAACAACTGAAACCCGGGGCCATTGAAGGAAAGTATTCAAATCAAACATCTGCACATATATAGATACACTATAAAAAACACCCCCATTGATCAACCAAAACATTACTGGGCTACATTTGACAATTTCATGTTATTAATAAAGTATCAGCAAAACATTTCATAATAGAGCTGCAGCAGTGTGGGCCTCTACAGAATTGCAGGAGACAGGAGAGAAACCAACCTCACTCAGAGACTTCACAGGACTTGGACCCAAGGAAATTTGGATGCACTAATGCAGCAATTTCCTCACCTTAGCAGGAAAGGACATTTGAGCTGTACATGCAGCAAATTGTAAGAGCAACAGATGAGCATTTTGCAAACTAAAAGGGAAACACCAAGCAATAAATCACCTACTTGGCTTTCAAAAAAATTTACTAATAGTTTTTGAAAAACAAACAAAACAAAAACCCCAGTAATTTATCTTAGTGAGAAACTTCTCACTTTCACCATTTTGGCTCCAATTCAATAACACATTTAAAGAATTCAAGAGTTAAGTTCATGTTTAAGCATGTTCCTGAGTTAAAGCCAAGAAGTAAAAATGGGTTGTTGAGTCAATATAAAAAGAGCACAGCATTAAACCAAAAGCACTGATGGCTGCAGCCTCACACACCCAGCTGGGCACAGAGCATGAAACTTCACAGTATGAAGAGGAGTCTCTGCTACCTTGGCTAACAGCTCCTGCTCCAAAGTCAACAATGGTTCTACCCACGTTTATTTGTCTGTGACTTGAGCACAAAGTCAAAATGTCACACAGGCTGCCTGCAGGCTGGTTTTACCTTGAGTTCTGCATCTCTGCTGCTGCTGAAGGGACCCCACAAACCCTGTGTCAGCTCCACTCCACAGCTGCTGGCACCTGGCCTTTCACAGCACCAGGGTGAAACTGCAAAATGACCTTTTAGGGGGTCACCTCCCTCTGAGATTAATTTTGTCAAAGGTGCAAATCTTTCAACATTACCCATTCTGGGATATCACAGTCTGGGTTGTCTCACACCTCAGCTTCAGAAACATGAATTATTGTATCATGGGAAGAAATCAGCCTGTTTAGCAGCCAATCCTAAATTATGGAAAACAACAACAATAAAAAGCTGCTGCCATTCACAGAGGAAGGAGATAGGGAGAAGTGCTGTCCCTTAATGCTATTTATAGTACTGCAGTACTCCAGGCTTTGGGAAAGTCTGCAGATGCTGACAGAGGAGCAGTCTCTGCCCCAAACTGTTCACCCAAATGGGATGGCCAACGAATCCAGCTTGCTTGGCTCTAAAACAAACCAGCAGCTTCCAAACACTGAAATTTAAACAAACCAAACCCCACCCACAGCCTTCTGAGCCACCTCAGGCTCAGGGCTCTTTCTGCCCTGAGCTTCTCAGGATAGCAAAGCCAATTAAAATAAACAGATTTAGGATGCTCACAGCCTTTTCTGCATCGGGACCGTTCATGGAGTGGCTACAAAAAAAAAAAAAAAAAAAAAAAAAAGAAAAATCAAGAAGTACAAAGGCAATAAGGCCTGTAGCCAAAGCAGCTGGAGTTACACTGCAGGAAATACTTGAGGGATCCTGCTCACAATGGGCAGTTTCCTGCAGCTCCAGCCAGCCCTGCTCCCCCCAGCACAGCCCCACCAGGGCTCCAGAGCATTACAGCCAAGCTCTTGGCCAGAAAGCTCCAGCTTTAATCAGTGACATGATGAAAACAGGGGCAATGCTAACTACAGGTAAATCAGTGCCCTGTTTTCCCCACGTGCTCCCCTTCTGTTTCCTGCAGCTGGAGAGCAGATTCACAGAATGTTCTGCACTGGAAGGAACCAGAGAGTCCATCAGAGTCCATTACATGGGCATGTACACATGGGCCTCTGCATCTCAACCACTGGCTGTAATGATTTTAAATGGAAAGAATTTATAAAAAGGGATATATTTATAAAGCCAGAAGCACTTTTTCCCATACTCCATAATTACTTCTATTCATACTTTTAAATTATACAACATTTAGCAAGGACTATACTCTGGTTAAAATGGAAGGCAGTTTAAAAGTGTGACGTTCACTGGTCTATAAAAAGAAGGAAAAAATAGAAACAAGAAGAAAACAAAGCCAAACATCCATCCACACCATTAAATTATCATTTTCCTGTCACCACCAGTTTATTCTGACCATATGAACGCTGGCTTGTCATTCTTTTGCTTTCACAGGCGGGAAGACAGAGCTCCACTGAAATCAGAACAATACAGATGTTATCATAAGGGACATAAAACTACACCCAGGATATAAAAAGAAAATAAATCCTGCAGTCCACTGGCAGCCCCAAATTCAGGCTATAGGCTGGTGGGGATTGTCACACAGGTAGAGCTTACAGGAACCCAGCAGCTCAATACAATGCACAGTAATTTAAGCATAGCTGGACTTGAAATTCTTCAGGGCCAGGTCTGTGCTTACCCAGACACGGTGCAAAGTCTCTCACACATTTGTTGTGCTACATAAAGCACTCACTAGGTTGACCCTACAAATCCATACATTTTTAAGAGTTATGTCAAGGTACGTTTTGCTTCCATTAGTTCTTAGATCTCAAAGAAGCACTACCCCAACCACTTTTCCCCTCTTAGTAAAATAAATCACAGCATCCCATCCTTCCACTATTGAAGTCTGTGGGCACAGGCTCAAGCTCAGACTTTGCATACTCTTATTTGCCATTAGCTAGTTACTCCCACACAGAGTGAACCTGGACTACTTTCATAGTCACCTGCATCAATGTTTTGTCAAACCACAAAATTGCAGAAAAAATGAATGAATGACCATTACAAATCCATTTGGGCTACATCATTATCATTTCAGACTACAACCAAATCCCATTTTCCCTTTGCAAATTCAATTTCCATCAATAGCCCCATACATCAGTGGCTGCTCATGTTTGTGGACTCATTTTTTACATTAAAAAAATTGAAAGATTACTGCCAGTATAAAATAGGCAAACTGCATTTTCAATTCCCAACACATGTGCTTCAGGGGGAAAAAAAGAAACACAAGGAAGGGGTAAAAATGCAAATGACTGGACTGCTATCAGCTGTGTATTACCCTAGTGACATTAACATACTTCATATCTCTGGTTGCACACTTCAGATGGGGGAAAAAAACCCCACTACATTGCCATTCAAGTAAATTCTTTCATCATTTTACTGAATATTAGTTTACTCTTTAGGTTTCTATTATATTTTCCCAAAACCAAGCAGGGATGTGTCTTTCTACATATGTAGTTTTTATCTAATTTGGTAAAATTTTTCCCATGACCAACATGGATAACAAGCTAGATTTCAGGTGCAATGCTGCTTTCCAAGTGACAAGGCAAAAAAATCCAAAAAAATAAAAAATACCCCCACATACTGGAAACGTTAAGACAACTGCTTGGTGTGCCAAATCCCTTCCACCCATTCTGTGGAGCATCACAGAGTAATGATGTCTGCAGGAGTCAAAACTCTAGACTTGTCAGAAAAAAAAAAAATGTACTCCATCATTATTACAGGTACCAGTACATTCAGTAACTGGCACTGAATTTCAGCATCTGTGCTGCATGGATAATTCAGGCACGTGTTAGCTGGCCACTTCTGGTAAACACTCATTTCATTTGTGATGGGCTGCAATGCAACAGAACAGCTCTTGAGGGAATTAGAGCAGGCAGGTAGTTCCTGCCAATCATTTCAAGGGTCCATTCTCACACCAACAGACAGAAGATTCAGACACAATGCCAATTAGTGCTAATTGTAGTTTTCTCCAAGTCCCTCTGCAACCAAAGATGACAGAGACTTCATATGTGCTTCTTAACATAAGTGGCAACACTAATTTTGTTCACTTCAAAATCCTTTTTGAACACAGAGCTCTAAGCTTGATAAATAAGTTTACCAAGTTTTCAAATGGCAGAAGTGCCTCTCTTCTAAGGAATCTACTCAAGTATTTTCTTTACCTCAGTGTCACAGCAATCTGAATAGGAAATGGTTGTTCTGTAAGTTTTCACGCTGCATTTCCCTAAAAAGAAGGCTGTAAATCTTCAGAGACCTTGACAAGAAGAAATGGTGAAGTGTCTGGTGTGCACACGGGGCCCTCCTCCAGCAGTGGGGGCATCCAGCGGTGCCCCGAGCAGGCTGTGTGAAATACCCTTGGGCACAGCACAGCAGCAGGGCTGCTCCAGCACACACCTGGAGCTTCTCTGCCTCCAGCAGCACCATCTTCATTCCTTCCCTGCCTGCACACTGCTCCGCAGAGCTGCAGGAAGCCTCCCCCACACACGTAGGATTTTTGATGTCAGGAGCTGCTCACTCAGGTTCTCCTTCCCTCCCCAGCAGGCAGGATCTGCTCAGCTCTACCAGAGCTGCCCACAGCTTCCCGAAGGGCCATGCCAGGAAATCACAGGCTGAGCACAACAGAGCCACAAAGTCTTGGGGAGTTCAGGTTAATGCCGTCATATCCATCAATGGGGAACTTTAAAGGCAAAGGTTACGGGAGACAAACACAACCTCAATGTCTCCAGTGAAGTATTTGTATCATCTGTGAAATCCACATAGATAATTATGGCTTAAAAAGGATATTTTGGAAATAGTTTTTATACCTCATTTTCATACCAATCCTACCAACATCACAATCAGGCTAACAAGATTCCCCAATGTCCATCCACCCAAGCAACACACACAACTTAAGACCAAAACTGTGTTTGCTGCCAAGATTTCATGCCTTAATCATTGTATGTTTAAATAAACACATCTACAAAACAAATGCCATGTCCACAGACCACAAGCCTTAAAAAAAAGTGAAATAGAAAAATGTTAACAATTAATTAAACCAGTTCTCATTACCTCAATTTCCATCTGCAATTATAATCATTTCCCATTTAAAATATCTACCACATTTTATTCTTAATTAAAAATTACATCCTTGCAATGAAGTGCAATATGAATTAACAATTCAAATGTTATCTATGCAAATTCGTTAGTCCTTTGATTTTTCCTCCATTTATGCAAAGTCATGTATAGGTTTATTTTTATTAAGCTTGTATAACTTCACTCAACATCTTCTGCTCTGAACTCTACACATATTTCAATCCAAGGATGCAGAAATAAGTTGTAAATTACACAGTTTCTTTTCAAGTCTCATACCATTCATTTGAGAATCAATACATATGTGAAGAGGTGTCTTTCCTAAATAATTAGAAAAAAAAACAACACTGTAATTTTAAGATTCAAAGACATTTTAAGTTTCCAGTGGTTTTGACAACAGCCATTTCTTCAGGCCCTGCTGTGTAAAGCCATTGGAGAAATGACTGTAACACAACAAAACCCCATCTCTAAATGAGCTTTGCCTGCACTCAGTTCAGTGACTCAACTCCTCAACACGACTCTGCCCTCGACTCTCCCACAGGCATCTCTGATCCAATTTGGCTTTATCTCCCTCAGCAGTGTTTTGAACTCTTACCCCAGATTTAAAATTTCTCCCTGCTTCATCAGCCAAGAGCGAACTCAGACTCTCCAAGCGAACAAACCCAAAGCATTAACGCCTTAGAACGTGAATTGTTTGCCTACACAGTCTGTTGATTTCAAAGGAATTCAGCAACAAAGTAGCACCAAAACAGTAACTTTTTTTCAAAGTCCACACCTTGAGAAGACCCAAGAGTATAAAACCCATTTACTAAGAGCATCATGAGAATAATACATTCAGAATTACACATCCTACCCTCACCAATCACTACCTTGCCCAAAGCCACTCACAGCCCGTTCCAGCAGGAAACGCACGGAGCACAGGACCAGCTGAAACTGTGCCACACACACACAACGAGGGGGGATTTCTCAGCGAGGATCAGCCAGCTCCAAGAAGATGCTGTGACTCCGTGTTCTGGCTCCCCTGCCAAGAGAAGGCATTCTGCAGCTGGGAGAAATTAAGGCATCATACAGCAAGCTCCCTTCAGCTGTGTGGTCGTAAACCGAGGTTATTCAGGATGGCAATTAGCTGTGTGTGCTCAGCAAGGGAGCAAGCAAAGGTGGCCAGATGCTGCACAGATAAGATCCACACACAGATTATCATTACACAGCAGAAGATGAATTTTTCAAGGTCCAGAGGGCAGTGCAATGGCTTTAAACAGAGTATATACTTATGAGGCAATTAGACGTGTCAATGTGAGGCACAAGAAAAATGCAGCAGATTGCAGCAAGATCTGCAGTTTACCAAATTACAAGGACAGATCTTGAAGTCAAATTATACAAACACAATTACACAAATTACACTGTAACCTTCAAAGGAAGAGGTCTTCATTGTATTCCAAAAGCCTCATTGTGCTTTATTAATAAATTCTGGCAGGACAAAGTTTGAAGTCATGCATTTATTTCAGTGGCTAGTTTAAAACCCTCTTTATTCAATGATTTTTTTCTGTCATAATCTCCTTATCTAATTTAAACAGAGTGCATTCTCTTTCTATGAGTGTAATTTTCATTTAAGTTGCTATAACTTGTGCACAAAGGAGTATGTCAGTTCAGCTCACCAGCTAATACATTCTCCTGTGCTATTTGTGAGCAAAAGTAGACCATTTATATATCCCAATATGAGAGTCACTTTTTTGTAAAAAAGGCCAGATAGCATCAAGCCCCACATAGCACACCTGGGAGAAGTCACAGGACATTTTTTACACAAGCACTTACTCTTTTTTCTTTCTTTCCCAACCTGGAAAGACTGCTTGAGAGACCAGCAACCAGAAAGGACTAAGATCTGAGGCAGTTTCCTGGCATTGTCTATTCCCTCTCACTCTTTCAGAAGAAAGCACGTATGAAGTCTCTGTCTCCCCCTCCAATTATGTCATTTGTCCTCTGCTAACTCTTATCCATGTAAAAAAAAAAAAATCCTTCTATCCAAGATTGTAATTGGAGGAGCTTTAAATAGCTAATTTAACCTTGGGAGGATGTTCATTTTCACTGAGCATATCTCTCCAATCTATGAAACAGACAAACCCTTTCACCTGAGCATGCCATTCTTTAATTGTGGCAGCACTGTGAGATAATGCATTTCAAATAGTTGATCAACTCTGGGGGAATATGAATGCCCAAATATTTAACAGACAATGAGGCCTTTTAAAATGAAAACTCAGCCTTGTGAAGATGGTTATAGCATGATCAACAGCATCCCAATACCATCACACAGAAACAATTTATTTTACACACCACAAAGAACTGCTTTTTCAGAAACTAATCAGTAATTTGCAGCTGTATCATTTTTGATCTGTCTCAGGCACTGCATATCAGTTTACCAGCTCACAGCCTCTCTCAGAAGAGGTTATCTGATTAAAGAGAAATGGAAAGACTACTGCTATTTGTCCTTTTTGAAAAATTCCACCAGCTCAGTACCAATACTGATTTCATAATTATGAACCTCCAGAGCAAACCAGATTCATGCTGTAGCCAACCTTAGAGAAGCTGAAAGGTGTAGGTGTAGCTGTAGCATCCCCTTGGTCAGAGAACCTCAGATAACACTTTGGAAAGGCTCCTTTATTCTCCAGTGTAGCATGGTCTGATAAGACAGGTGTGTCCAAAAGGAATCCAAGCCATTAAAGGGAACAAAAAAAGGCTCCCTGGAGAATACACACCTTCCCTTCTTCACTGTCAGTGTACTCATACTGAGCACTACAAGACATTGGGACCCCTACGGACATCTGCTGGCATTGCCCACAAAGATACCAGAGTCCTCCCAAGCTACCTTGGATCCACGCAGTTCAAGCTGTTGCTGTGCGCACAAACTTCTCCTTGTCTTGCTTCCCAAGCGGAGAAATCAGGCAGGCTGACACCTGCACCTACAACTGCCAGGGCAAAAAGGCCTGGCTGCTCTCTCATGCTGTCGTTACAAGATTAGAGCAGGAGGAAATCTGGCTATTTGATACCTCAGCTGAGCTAAGCACAGCAAGATGCAGCACAGAAAACTGACCTCCTCCCTTGCCAGAAGAGTGAGAAGCCATCCTGGGTCGGTCAGCCTGGGTTGCATTTACCTGGGCACACACCTGCTCATCCTTGTCCAGCAAGTCTTGAAAGCACCACCAAATACTTTGCCAGCACCCTGCTGAGCCAGAGTCTGGGAGGGAGAAAGCACAGCCACCTACTCGGAGCTTCTCATCCAAACACACAAGACACAGGAACATAAAGCACCAGAACAGACTCTGTTTTATGAGTATACTGTGAAGAACATAGTCCAAATAGTTCAAATTTAATTAAATTTAATTGCTTCTAAACAGGAGTGACTTTGATCAACAGGAGAGCAGAGGAGTCCAGTTTGCCAGTCACAGGTGTGATGGGGTCACACTGGTCTTCACTGCAAGGAGGGGGTATCACATTCAGCTGTTCTGTGGCTGTCAGATCCAACCCCAGAAATAAAAGCTAGAGCAATTCAACCAGGTTCAACATCCTGGAACTGATAGAAATGCAGACTGTGCTCTGAGAAGTGCTGGTTACACACAAGCCAACTTAAGAAGGTAATTTTAAGCATGTTTGTTCAGCTTTATCACCTCAAAGAACAGCTCCAGCCCAGTGCACTGGTGCCCTTCTCAGGGATATGGGAACATCAGGAGACACTGAGATCTTCAGGGCCAACACAGCCCACCACTCTTCAAGGTGTGCTTTCTTCACAGTAAGATTCAAACCAGGACACCACTAAGATTCTCCAGTACAAAGTCTCCCATAATCATGGTAGAGTTCAGACTTTTTCCCCACAAAATTAACATCAGGACCTTTCAACTTGTTTATGCTTGAGCAAATCACCTATGATCTGGTATAATATGCCATGCAATTTCCTTTTAATTGGCACTTGCAGAATTCTCCCATATTCCACAGTGAGAATTCTGGGCCTCACGAACACCCCTGGGATGGCACCAAACAGACAGGAACTAGGAAAGGAGTGGCAAAGAAAAATATAGCTGAAGTTTAGATTAAAATACATGTTAAACTGATTTTAGAACACCAGTGTGTATTTTACACAGACACTGTTTCTACTGCTTTTTCTTGAAACACTAAAGAAAATGTATAGTTGGCAAAATAGAGCCTAGACAGAAAAAGGGAGAAATCTGGCTGTGAACATGATTGTCCAAATAGCTTGTTTCTTCACTGCTTTCCCTCATTGCAAAAAACGTGTCCATAGGCATCAGTGTTTGAAAACAAGCAATCTCCACACATTTCCCTTCCATGACACGAGCTGCCCAAACTGATGAAGCAACATGTAAACTATAAAACATCAATGCCACTGTAGCTTTTCAGGGAAGAAACTGCAATGAAATATCATTGTCCTCTATCAACGCAGCCTGTGGTAGATACGTTTTTTCTTGTCAACATTGCAATAAATCATTCACCAGTCAGATTTCATCTGATGTTGCACCATCACACTCAAGGTAGAAATCCCCACTGCCTGAAGGGGGACTTTTTTCAAGACCAAAACCAATAGTCCTGTGTACTCAACTACCTGTTTCTAGGTAATGTAGCCTTTCTCCACCATTTCAACCCTGGTGCAAAATTAACACGTGTTACCAGTTTTTATTTGGACACTTAGAATTCTGGCTTCAAACTCAACATAAAAGTAACAACAAAAGACAACACCAGCCGAAGGAATCACAAGGCCATCTGCCTTCAGTATCACACACCAAAGAGGTTTCCTGCCCTATAAAACAGCCTCGTTACTTGGTTGGACAGGACTATACTAAAAAAAAAAAAAAAAGCCAAACTGATTATGTGATGGTGTCTCTAATCATGGATTCAGACACACATTATGAGCCCCAGTGAAAAATCACTTCTACTCTACTACTGCAATATCTGCTGAATATTTGTTCTGTTCCATATTCCACCTACTGCTTCACTATTAGAAGAAACCTGTTCTCAGACAGTGATCCAAGAGCATCAGAGCATCCTCCTTCCCAGAGATGATAAATTTCTGAGAAATCAGGTCCAGGTGTCTGGAAAAGTTCTCCAACTGCTCAGCTCCTGGGGGATGGATGACACAGCTACTCACACACCCAGGAACCCAAACTCCTCCTGCAGCCCACCCACGGGCTGCACAGCAAACCCTGCTGAGTGTAAAAGCCCAGCTGCACCAGAGAGGAACAGGGCAAAGAAAGGAGCCCCCAGTCCCAACGGGAGGGCTCCTGCAGATGGGAGGCCAATGCCCACAGCAAGGCCAGCTCAGTGCTCAGGAAGGCAGCACTGCACCTCCTGCTGGGTTTTGGTTTTGCAGCCAAGGTTTTGCAAGCCTCAGGAACCCACATGGCAAACAATCAGAACCACAGAGCAGGGACCATCAGAGCAAGCCATTAGTGGAAGACAGACAAGAAAGGACAAAAATAGCAAAGCAGCTCTCTGAAGCTCTTGATAGTTCTGAATAATATACAATTCTTCAGTCTAAGGTATTTCTATGAGATGCTGCAAATACTCAAGACACTAACACTGCATTATCCTTAGAAGTCCAGCTGAAAGGTCTCTGGAGCTCTTTTTGGTTATACATCCAAACCCACAGAATTAGCTCCTTACAGCCGCCTTGGCACCACTGCAGTGTCATCCTGGAAGGCAGGACAGCAGAGTCACATCATGAAACACAAACAGTGAGCAGGCCTCTCACAGAGCACGTGTCTACAGACAGCAAGGGCAGGCAGGAAGCTCCAGTTTTTGCTGATGCTGCTTGTATCAATCACAAAAGTCAGCGAAAGGCACCAAGGGAAGCACTGGATAGCTGATCAGCTTTCCAGAGCAGGCAGGACACTACTCCTGGCTTTGATCCTTGATTCTACCCAGTACTGCATTCCCCAGCCAGCCAGTGGAAATGTGTTCACCAAAGCCATGTATTTCATGTCCACCTCACCAAGAAAAAACACTTTCAGTAAGGCCCACATGCTTCAACACAATGTCCAATGAATCCAACTGAAAGCAGCAAACTCCAGGATGGCCTTTACTACACAAAGAGAAGCAAAAAGGCAAACCAGAAGCAGAGAGACTGTAAAAATCAAACTGCAAGGCCTACGTCTCATAATGTACATAGTTTAGAAACATCTGGTTTTGCAAAGAAAGAGCTCTGCTTCATTATACAAATGAAGGGCTCACAGCCTCAGTTCAACTGAAAGCACAGCTGTCAGGCACATCAATAATTCTGTCCTGCTCTTCAGCTTTTTAGCAAGGGAACTTGTTACTAATAGGGTGCAAATAAGACAAGTTGGAGTTGTTTCTCATTGATAGTGAGTAACAACTCATTGACCTCATCTGCCTCTGCACCCAAAATGCCTGATTGTGTTTCCAAAATACAGAAGTGAAGGGGGGAATGCAATCTCAAACTGCAGGAATGAAGAGTCATTGATCAAGACAGAAGTCAGAAGTGTACAGTGTGAAGGTGTAATCAAGACTACTGTGAAATTATAACACTCCTCAGAGCCAATGAAAAAAGTTCATTTTCTTCCTAAGTTGGTTTTCACCTTGGAAACTAATTCTTGATAAAGGTCACACTGCTTAATAGCATGAAATAGGGAAAACAGTACATGCAGATAGTGCTTGACATGAAGTATTAATTACCTTTTTGGCAGAGCATCTGTTTGTGCTGTGATGTATTAGTCCTTACACTGAGCCATGGCTTGGGATTCACTTAAGGTAGGTGTCACTGGAGTATGGACAAGTCACTTTTACCTTACATCCCTGGATCCCAGGTGTGCTTATGGATTTTTAAACACAGCTGGTTTCTTGGCACATAAACATGAATTGCTGTGTGGTTTTAAGTTATTAGTAACTAATTAGCTGTTGCTGTTTTGTTACCAAATTCAAGAAATCCACACACAACTCCTATGCTGCCTCCAAGGGTTAAGGAGATGTGCTCTTCATCATGTCATCTCGTTACTAATTATGTTTTGTTCCTACAAAACACTACTTCAGCTGTTAACTTAAGAGAACAGGCTCTTGCTTTGATTACCAAGGTAGCCAGATCTGCCTTTTTTGCCCTTGGTTTGCCCTCTTCTTAACACATGAACACATCTGAATCAAAGCAAGCAGAAGGAAAAGAAAAGGTGAGAGAAAAATGAACCCAAGAAATTAAAGTAACAGGTATCTCATAACACTTAGGCACTTCAAAAGAAGGTCAAACAGGAAATGAGATTTAGACCAAGCAAAAGGTTCTTGTATTCAGAATTAAGCATTCCAGGAATTCTTCAACATTTCTTAAATTACAAGAAGCATTGAACAAGATCACAGCAACCCAAAGAACCACCTGACAAAAATACAGGCATTTACCTTTCCAGCAAACCACCAAGGATGATTTCCTTGTCACCCTGATCACCCTGTGATCAACTCACAAGAGCAGCAACACTTCCTCTTCTGGACATTTCATCAGAGCACAGCCTTCAGGTATTTTCTCTAATATTACATGATGGCTCACCATTGCCTTACCTGGGAAGCCCCAGCACTGCTGCACTGTGAATTCCATGTTGAATTTGACTCAGGGTAATTGTTATTGCTGGCAATCTGCTGGCTGTGGGGTAAAAGCCAGCTGACAACACAACAGCTTCTTACATGAGTTGGCATAATGCAGAAATATCCTGGCCAAAGACTGAAAGCACAGAGACCCAGACTCTGCTTTTTCCACTGGAAGTCATCCCTGCAGATCACTGCCCAAATGTGCCAGGGAAAGCCTGAGCTACCTTGCCAGTGCAGGACTCCAGGGTCTCAGCATTCACTACAGCCCCCAAGATATTTTTAAACTACTTCAAACTGTCAAGTATTTTTTACTTCATTTATTTCTCAGTGATGACTTGGAGTAAGTACTTATTTTTAAATCATATTTGACATTTTGTTAGGTACATTGGAAAATAAACCAATTCCTACATATGCAAAAATTAGGAATTAATGAGGCCTGGCAATTATCTTGACGGAAAGAACCAAGTGACTTAGTTGAACATACAGAGACTCACTTAAAAAAAAAAAAGTCTGCTCTAGTAGTTAAAAAACAAACGAAATTGCTTCTTATTGATTTTAATTTAGCTTGAAACACTAGCTGTCTCTCCAACAAAGCCAGAAATGGAAACAACTATAAATGAGTACAAGATGTGATAAGATAGACAGATTCTTAAGCAATCGAGTATAGAGATGACCTCCAGTTTAGACAGTAGTTAAAATATGATATCATATGTATGGATCAATAAATAAGTTTGCATTTGTCTCAGCTCCAAAAGCTAGAGAGCTACGTTCTCTTTTCTTTAGCGACTCTAAAATGTTGTCCAATTAAGCTCTGGGTTTTTTTTTTTTTTCCTTACAGATCCTCTAGATTCTAATTTACAAATAAAATCAAGAGAAGCAATTAAATATTTAGTACTATCAGCATGTTTCCCCAAGTGATGCACATGTGGAACAGAATAGAAGTAGTCCAATCTTGATACAGGAGAATGGGTTACAAATTGAAATACGTTCCCATTACCATTACTCACAGGCTTCACGCTCCAGCAAGTCCCAGAATCAGCACCACGCTGCCCATCCCTGCACAGGAGCCTGCTCCTCCAGGCTGCAGCAGCTCTGACCCACTGCCCTCCAGCCTCCAGAGCCAGCACAGACACAGGGCACGGCTCAGGGTGCATAGGAAGGGTGTGTGCAGCACAGAACAGCACTGGAAGGGACTTTTGGTAATGGCCATCCAGCCCATCGTGTTAAAGGCTAATTAAAACCTTCCTGGCAAACTGCCTGGTCACTCTTCTCTGCTCTCCAGACAGCATGCACTGCCAGGGCCTGCCTGAAGCACATCAGAGCATCAGGATCAATCAAGCATGATTTATGATCCTTTCAGCACACCAGAACTTGAGCCAGCATTACCTGGTAGGTACACATCAGGTCTTCTGTATTTTTTGTGAAGGCTCCTATATTTGGAAGGCAGGTCTCCCTCTCTCCTTTTGTCATAAATATCTCTTCACTTTCTCACATACCTTTGCATACCCCAGGCTCATCCCAGATAACACCAGCTGAGGGAGAATGGACTGGTTTTTCACTATTTGATACATGACGCTAATCACACACAATCAAGGTAAAAAGCTAAAAGCATCCAAGGGAGGTCACCTGTCACAGTTGAGATGGCCACAATACACAGAGCATCACCACACAATTTTAGAAAGCTTTAAACAGTCCCCCAAACACAGTAACACCATACCTCATCAGAAGGCTTCAAGCCATACAGAGTAACACCACATCACTTCAGAAGGCTGCAAGCATCTGCCCCTCTTGTTCTTTAGCCCAGCCTTTTATCCCCTCATGGTGATGCACTGCACCTGTGTGCCCTCTGCTCCCTTTGGTGTTGCTCAGTGCCCCTGGGCACTCCATGGCTCGTTGCTGCCAGTGCTGCTCGCAGCTGAGCCCACGGGGGATGAGGCTGGGCCAGCCCATCCCAATGACCCCAAACTGTGTCCCTACAGCCACCCGAATGGGCACAGGGGCACAGCAACAGAGCACATCTAAAATCTTGCAAACAGCCCAACATCCAGTCCCCCCACCCACTTCCAGCAGAGGAGGAAAAGAAACACTTTCTACCAAAACCAGCAGCACCATGACCAGTACCAGGCTGAGGGAATGGACAGCAAACCCTGCTCCATTTCCTGGGAAATGCACTGCTCCTTGGGATGGCACCACATTGCAGTGCCCACTCCAGGTGTCTGATGGAGCTCATCTTGGGTCGTCACTCCAGGGGGATAAGTGTGGCCAGGAGGTCACAGGCAGGGTCTGGAGCTGTGTGAAACCTTCAGTGTACCACGTCGGACAGAAGTCAAAGCCTGAGTTCCCTCCTTAGATAGCTCCACATCACCTGGACTGCTAGGGGATGCACGGATTGCTACTCCCTTAAAACTGTAGGGCATAAAAAGGAACCAAACAAAAACAGAAGAAAATATCTGACACACTAAGACTGCAGAGGACTTAAGCTTTTCTTTCTATTTCTAAAATTCCCATTATAGCAGCATTGAAGCCACATTAAAAAAAATAAATAAAAAGGGCAAAGAAAATTAATTTGAAGAGCTTATGAAAATTAAGTTAGAAACCCTAAGAATCAGTGATCCAGGCCACATCCACTGAACAGCAGAGTATTTTGTTCAGCACTGTCTCCAATAATGATCTAGAAGTCATACTAGGCAAACAATCAACATGAGCTTCCTTGCTGTGCCAGAAAAATAGGCCACTGAAAATCCCTGGACAAACAGAAAGGGCAAGAGCATTGCACATACATAATATGAACAAGACCAGTGTTCAGTTCTGGTGTGCACAACTTTAAAGAAAAAAAAAAAAAAAAAAAAAACAGAGAAAAGCAAAAAAAAACAAAATACTCTGACAAAAAATTATTCAAGGACTGGATAAAAATCTCATTACAAAGGGTTTGCGAGGCTCAGGTCACCGGGTTAATCAGGACATTGTAACATGGTTTTATCCTCATGTGGAAGTACTCTCATGGTAACAAAATATCAGAGGACTCTTTAAACTAGTAGAGAAAAGCGAAACAGGTAAGAGACAGTTGTTAAAGTAGTTGTATATTTATGACTTGACATTCAGTAATTCAAACATCACTTTTTTGGTGGCTTATTTATTTTGGTAACGACTTTTTTCACAGAAAGAAGTTGGGGATAATTTCAAAATGGGCACCAAACAAATAATTCCAAGGACTGATACATATGATAAAGCATCCTCCAGAAAGCCAGAATTTTAATGGACAGATTGGACATCTCTGCTTCACCACAGGCAGACTCATACTAGGAGGTGGTTTTGCATTTCACCACACAGTAAAAGAAGAACTTTCAGAGAAGTGTAAAGACGGCATTAAAACAGCACCCCTCTGACACAAGGCCACCCAAAGGGAATACTGACAATAACAAGCACAGTTGTATTTCAGAATAATGTCATGATGAGGGTTATGGGACAAATCCTCACCTGGTGAACGCTGCCACAGCAACAGCAGTCGTGCCATGATGGTGTGCAGCAGCTGAGGCTCTGCCATTGCACCGAGAGAAGAAATGACAGAACTTGCACATTTTGCACCCCCAGTTTGCAAATATAACAATGAATTAATTCACAGTAAACAGGAGGGAAGCGCTTTGCAATGCATAAACAATGTAGTAAGAGACAATTTAAAAGTCACAGTTTCTGAAACTGCTGTCACTGAGCACAAACTTTTAACACTTAAATAGCTAAAACTGTACAAAGGTGTCACTTCAGAACACAAACAGTTATACAGAAACCATATAATCTGATGCAAAACCCTTGGGCAAAGAAAGAAAAATAAACAACTAATTTTAGAACCTGAACACTCCATTAGCACTTCTCACCAATTAAAATATGATGCAACTGCTGTCAACAGGCAAATTTTAGTTGCATTTTAAGCATGGATTTAAATACAAAATACACAAGCTACTGCACTGTATAACAATAATAAGCCAACTACCTACAAGCAGAATGGAGGCCAACAAGAAGAAACTTTCTACTGGTTCTCTCTGCCTATCCAGTGAATGGATGCAATGCTTAAGAGACAGACACTCTGCACAATCCCTCATTTCTACTTTGACTGCAGTAAATCTATACCATAATCTCCAGAAGTCTAAAAGCACCTTAGTAATCTAAATGCCAATGAAAGTCTATAAAAATTTAATCCTGAAACTCAATTTTGACAGCAATGTAGATCTGCACTTAATTATTTGGAAGTTACTAGGTATCTTTATTGTTTCCACAGGTTCGGAATGGGGAGGGATGGCTGGACACAAGCCTCACAAGCTGAGGCCAATAAACAGAGGTTTAATAGAAACATATGTCTAAGAAAAAAATTTCACTAAACTTGCCCTAAAAAGCTCTTTGTCAAAACCTATTTATTTTGAGGCATGCATCATGAACTTCACCACCGCCTAAGATACAAACCAAATTCTTGCAAAATCCAGAAGGGGAGATGGGAGGTGGGGAAAGAGAAAAAAGATTATTCAGGATAGCATTTCTGAGCACACCAAACTGAGACAAAGGCAGAGAGCGGGTCTCAGTGATGGGAGTTACTTTAGTTACTTTTAACAACATTCTTGTTGCAAAGAAATGTACAGACCAAAACAAAGTCATTTGCTTTCAACTGAGGACCATCAACACCGGTCAGGACAGAACTGTTTTTATTTACCTTTGGAAAAATTACTTTTACAGTGCATTGACACAACATTGCCATCACATCCTGCTTATTCAGTGTTCACCTCTTCTTACACTGAAGTCCTTTTCCACTCTGGGACAAAGAACACTGGTCATCACCCAGCCTGACAACCTCCCCGAGGAACTCCAGCTCTAAGACTTCAGACTGTTAAAAAACAATAATCCAAGTAGATATTTTTATAGGAGCAAGACAAGGGCAAGGCACAACGTTGGTTAAAGCAAGTATTATAGCATTTCCTATGTCTCTTGCAAGCCTCCTGCAAGGACAGAAGATGGAAAGAGTGAGGTGTGGGAAAACTGAACGACTCTTCACTTTGCCTTCGAGAAGCTATCAGATAGCTTTCCTTTCTGTCAGCAGAATAAATTGACTCCCAACAGAACTTTTAACAGTACTCTGTCAGAGAGACAGGCACATTTTATTTCAAAAAAAAAAGAACAAAGCAGCTGCCACAAGACCAAATAACATCCCGCATTTTGCTCCTAAATACCACTGCAGCTCTTCAGGGCTCAAGGTTTCATTCATTACATTGCTGCAAGCAGAGAAAAGGATTTTTCAAAGGAGCTATCCTAAGCTAAGCATCCAAGTCTCAAAACGCCTAGATTTTCTTTAGAAAGGCCCCCACACTATGAATGCCAAGTCCCTCAAAGCAGGCACTGGACAGGATAAACATCTATCAGGCACCACTGCAGCATTTATGCATAGAAAAACTACAACACCCACATCAATTGAGATTTTATGTGCCAGTAGTGCTGGCAGGTGCATGATGCAGACATGTTTTAAGTTCTAGAAAATTGTTCATCATTATTCAAATGACTTGATAATTAAGAGCACTAGTACTTCAACTCCCAAGCAAACTTGGAGATGCATAATAAAACCACATGAAAAAAAAACCCAAAAGGCCATACAGTAACTGATTTACTTGAACCATAGTTCACTTGAATACTAATTCAAATTGCTGTAAAGTGAGCCATTCACTGTAGCAAAACACAGTGACTGCATGAACTCCTGAGCTCCCTTACTGCCCTGTGCCTTCACTCCTCCTCCTCCAAATTAGGGAGTTTATTCCCACCACTGTTTCCTCCAGCTTCCCAGTAGTAATATCAGGGGAAAGGAAAAATGAGACAAAAAACAGCAATATCCATGGAGTATCTCAGCAGCATCATTGCTGTGCTTGCAATCTGCTCCCTAATTCATCTGTTCTCTTTCAGGGTGGGAAGAGATTCTGCTTAGGCCACAAATATGTGACAGCTCAAGGCATAAAGCTGGAATCTGCTGTGTCCTGGCAGCTGTGCCTCAAGAAGATGAGTGCACATTGAAATGCAAGCATTTGGAGACACAGCCAGTGCAGCCCAGATTCATTCAAAAGGACACTTGTCCTCACTGAAGTGGGCTGTGATCACATTGGAGCATTGGAGGACCTGTTAGCACCACTGAAAGGAAGAAACCAATTTGACTTGCCCTGGCAAGTAATCTGCACCCTGCAAAACAGATAACGTGATCATCAGGGCAAGACACTGAGTAATGGAAAAATTATTATTCAGCACTCAAGGATCATTTTTCTGTGCTTTTCTTTTTTCTCTAAAGGTTTATGGACACACAAATGTGAAAACTAGTTGTTTTCATCAAAAGTTATTCTCTAGTTGGGCACCTCCAGTTGGCCACACCCCGGGTTCTTCTGCTTAAGATGAAAGAGCGCATTAATGCACATCTTCCTTCTCCACTTGGCTTCCAACCCATGCAGGTGATCGCAAAACTGATACTCCCTGGTGGAATTGGGCTGTACCTGGCAATCTGTGAAGTTATATTCCCATCAACCTGTGCAAGAAGATGCAGATCCACAATTTTCACTTGGAGGAAACGCTGACATGAGTTTACCTCATGAACAAGGGAAAAATTGATAAAGGCATTTAGGCACCTAAAGCAGCAAGCAGTCCCCAGAAGGAATATATGAACCAGAAATTAACGCATATGGTGCATTGCTAAATCCTCAGATGACGCCATATTTTTAAAAACATTTGTCTGATAAGCTTTACTTCTTAAAATAATTGTAGTTTAGAAATAAACTTAAAGTAGCATGGCACATAAGCATAAATAATTACAACTTCATCAACACACAGGAACAACTTTACAAAAATGGAAGTACAGTAACTTGGGCTAACAGAAATTAGGCTCATTTTTTCATAATTTCTCTGATTAAAGTTATATATTAGCTAAAGTACAGTGTTATTACTAGACCCTTAGGCTTCAGAGCACATCATGCCACATGTTCATTTGGCTGCTAAAAAGCAGTAACCAAATGATTAGCACTTTTTTCCAAGGACAGTTGAGATTAATAGTTTGAAGTCATTCCTTAATTTAACCATGAAACTTGAACATTTAAATTAGAGTCAACTTTAATAACATTTATTTCAGAAAACTGTAAGTATGTTAGTCCTTGAGCACTGATTATAAGATGGATAGAGCTGTTAGCTGTCTTTTCTGTAATTGGAAACAAATTCCAACTATTAAACTTACAGAACTTGATAACAGTACAGCCAACACTTGTCCCTGCAAAGACCCAGAAACTGGGAGTGGAACCATCACCCTACTGAATAAATAGGTTTTTTATGGGATCAAGAAGGATCTATTTGTTCCACAAAGATTTCTAGTGTGGATGCAGGTGGGACGGGTGAAGGACACGACATCTCTGCTTGACTCACAGAAGTCCATCAGTGCTCTAAGACACCCCTTTTCTGAACAGGATCAGAACCCCTCACATCCTCCTTTCCTAGACAAAAAAGAGAGGAAAGAAATCCTAACTCATACACACAGGCAAAAAATCCTCCGTGTTCTTCCAAGCAGAGCAACATCTCCAGCCTGGATACGGGCTTTGCACATATTGCAATATGGCTGAGGGAATTCCAGTTACCCTCAAATTGTGTTCCTTTCTCTTTTTTTGGATGTATCAAAATCCTTTCCTTCTGTGATGCCTCTTCCTCCCTCCCAACTTTAGGAAGCTCCTCCTCCGGCTGCCAGCACAGACAGCTCCTGCTTGAAGACTTTTGCAAGCTGGGTCCAGGCCCCGTTAGCCACAAACCTGCTAAGGGACAGCAAAGCTCTCCCTGGAGTTCCCCCCTCCCAGAAGCAAATCACAAGCTCAGCTCTTGCAGCCTGGGAAGGCTCACTTGACTGCCTTTATCTGCAAGGACTCCATTAGCAACTTCCTGTAACATATTTTGAAACAGCACTGAAAATAAGGGATAATTAAAATGTACGAAGTGTCATCTTCATAAAAGCCACAGGACTAAATAAAGTCTTGGAGGGCCCTCTCCTGTACATTCCGTATTTCTCTACGTGCACAATGCATCTTCCTCTGTAAAATCTTCACTAGACAAAGCCAGTCTTCTCTGTAACTTCAGAAATATCTGAAGTAGCATTTACTTAGTTCATAAGGCATAGCTCCCAGTATAATTTTTTCTCCAAGGAGAAGACAGTTACATGCAAAATTAACTCTCAACTCAGATCTGTGAGGACTCAAAATCCAAAACCCCATTTAGGCAGTTACCAGGTTAGCAACAATTTGATTCATTACCAAAGATTCATTACCAATCTAGACTCAAGAAAATTACTTTTATGTATGCATCTAGCCTAAGAAAATGTAGCAATTGTCATTTCTTAGATGACAGGAATGTCAAGGAAGAGCTAAGAACTGCACAAATGTGTACCTTTTCCTTCACAAAAAAATATTTACTCTCTTGGCAAAGAACCAAGAAATCAGATAGTAAGGATATCACCTCAGTGTTAATATTTACATCTTACTGATGTTTGGTACTGTGAATTTAGATTAATAAGCAAACAGACCCCATGGAAACAACCTCTCTTACTTTGCCTTGGTTTGATTTATTAACCAATGCAATTACCAGTGACAAGCCCACAAAGCAATGCACTAAACAGTTCAGAAAGAGGAAAACCTTACCCACATATTTTTTTGCCAGAGTGACTCCTTTCTCTCACTGCAACCAAAGGAACAACAACCAAAATACCTACTTAAACAGTGAAGCCCTATTACAACACCACTAACAAAGAAATACTGCAAAGACTTATTTTCTACATGGTTCATTTATTGTTACTGAACAAAGAAAAGAATAGCTTTTATGTTTCCTCACAAAGTAAAGTGATTTGCAGGGGAGAAAACTAGTGACCTCTCTTCCATTTAAAGGGAGCTAGATATGAAACAGAGGGAAGAATGATGCTTACAAATTAAAACCAAGCTGATAAACACCTTACTTCTTTAAACCTCTCTAGAAAATGCTATGAAAATGTACAGAAGTATTTGTGGTAGATACTAAATGGTTAATATCTGGCCGGGATTCCCTGCCAACACAAATTCCGATGATTTGCCATTGGATGTTGTCAGCACCAATGTCCTGTTATAGCCCACAGAGATCCTCCCTGCAGCTTCCCTGCCTCGGGCATCTCTGAAGTGCGGGATCAGAGTCGGAGGCTCCCCGTTTATCAGGATGTTTCACTCAGCCCTCGCTGCACGCTCACCAGCTACTGCTGCTCTTCAGAGGAAAGCTCACGGGAGCCGGTGAGCACCGAGGTCTAACATGGTAGCTCTGTAAAAAACTAAAGGCATTAAAGCCTTTCTGGAAAATAGTCTGCTTTCCAGTCAAACCTTTAGCAACGAAGAGCCCTGAAACATTCCCGAGTATTACACAGCTGTTTTATGGCTTCTGGCATTAAAGAGTTTTACCAACACTCTGCAAGCGTCCTGCTACCCTCTGCTTACATCCATCTTCATATTCGAACCATAACGCAAATATTATCTGGTTAAACACCGCTGATCTAAATCAGCAAGTCATACAATACTGTCATATTAAACCAACATCAGGGCTTGTTTTCCTGCAGCATTCCTGGAGCCTGCCTTCTAGATGTAATTACTATACAATATATATCAGAACCAGAGAGAAAAGCATCACTCCAAGGGCTGAAATTGAGAAGAAATCAATACAAAGAAGATAAATGTTTCGTCAAAAGCTGCAGAGGTTTTAACCCTCTCCCCAACTTAGTTTCTTTTTGCTTCAAATCATTTTACCATGTGAGAAGCTGCTGGAAGGAATGAGATGGGTCTATCTGCTTAGCTCTGCATTTGGTGTTAGGAAATAAAGGGTATTCCAGGAAGAAAATTTTTTTTAAAATTAAAAAAAAAAAAAAAAAATACATAAGTGAAAGTTCCTATAGAACCTCCAGAATTTAATTATTCCATTAGACTCTTGCACACCTGGCCGCGGCGAACAACCAGGGCAGCCTCAGGAACCCACGGCAAGGACCGGAGAAGCCGCGGTTCCCTGGAAGAGGGGTCCGCGCTGCCCCCGGAGCCTCACACCGCGCACCCCCCGCCCCATCCCCGCCGGGAGGGAGGAAGCCCAGGGCAAAATCAACCCCGCGATCCCTGGGGGCTCCCGGCCCTTTCCCGGCGCGGCCGCGGATCCCGGCGGGAGCGCGCGCGGGGGGGCGCGCTCGTGTACACGCTCCCGTGCACGCTCCCGCCCCGCCGCCTGTGTGTGTGTGTCTGGGGAGGTTGGGGACGGTGTGTCACCGAGCCGCGGAAATTCGCCGTTTGCAGTTTCGGGTTCCGCGCTCTCGCCCCGGCGGTGTCTGTTGGGAGTTTCTTGTCTCGTTCTGCCGCCCCCCGGTGCTGCGAGGGGGCCCTGTCCTTCGTGGTCCCCCCGCTACTTGTGTGCATCACTCGGGGTGCTGTCAGAGGGGTCCGACCCCCCCTCCCCGCCCCTCAACCACGCAGTTTCCCATTCCCTTCGAATCTGTCCCCCACAGAATCCCACAGCTCAGTGCTGTGCCGGGTATTTCCAGAAATCCTCATGGAAATCGTACAGATTTTGTTCTCCTCCAATGGTATGTATCTTTTTGGGTACTGCAAGAGACACCTCCACCCCCACTACCCCTAGAATCACATCGATTTTTCCTCCCCCAGTAATACTCATCATTCTGGGTATTGCTGGAAGCATCCCACAAAACTGCTATTTTCCCCCCAGTATTGTGCATACATATTTCCAGAGAGCCACCTCAAAATGAGATAATTCTTTGGTGTTTCTGCAAAGTCAGATGAAGGCTGTCCCAAGCCACTCTGCATCCACCCCCCACACCCCCCCGGCAGCAGTTTCTGAATGAGTGATAATTTTGCACAGGAAACAGAAGCAGAAAATGGTGTGAATTCAGGATGAAGGGATGGTTGCTTGTACTTGGTATTTCCTGGCTGTGCTGTGGTCTGCTGATGCTTAAATTTCATTCAGTGGTAGTTTTTGTCTGTTTCTTTGTTAATTACATCCATTCCAGGGATTCTGTTTCAGAAAGGAAAGGGTTTGGCCAGGTTTATCAGCGAGTAGTGTGCTCAGCCCTGGCTCTGTCATTTGCTATGCTCTTCTTCATTTACCTGCAAACCTTCCACATTTGTGGTGCTTCCAGAGGAGAGGAGATGGTCGCCAGGAGAAGGAACAGAGTAGGAAAATTCAGCAGTCATTTTTGGAATGGCAGTGATTTTCTCTCCCCCTTCCTCAGCTCAGGGGTCACTAGAGCAGCACCCTCAGGTAATTAGCACTGTCTGCAAGTGGCTTGGTGTCCGTCCAGGTTTATCCCCCTCATCACAAGATGCCAAGGCAGTGGATTATGCTACATCCAAAGGCCCCCTCATCAGGAGACATTTGTAGCCTTTCCTTTGACTTTCTCCCCACATACCAGGTCATGACTGCCAAAAATCACAGTTGGAAGGTAAAAGTGCAGTCCTTATTGGCCAAAACTGCTCATCCCAGTAGGGATTTTCAAGTGTAAGCATTTAAGGACCTGATTAGATATTCTCTGCCCTTGAGGACACTACCTGTTGGGTTGTGCAAAAATTAGAGAAGGTACTTGTGTAAAGATTTGTCTAAAGCAAAGCAAAAATTTATAGGCCCTGGAGAAAGGTCTCATCCTACTTGTCCATCAAATAATTTCTGAGAACATGGTTTCAACTCTCATAAAAAACAAAGATACAATTTTAAGAGCTACATTTTCTAGATGTTTTTTGTTCCTATGAAAATCAAAATTAAATCCCCACTTGCCTTGACCTTTTGGATTCTGCCGTGACATCTGGGCTCAGTTACTTATTGGACTGTTCAGAAAAACCTGCAAAATATTCCCCTTTTAGCAATTGATTGCAACTTTGCTGTTCTATTTCAGCAGACAGGGAGGCAGGTTCTACACCAATACTGAGCCTTGCCTCTTCAAGTGATGTCTCCCTGGTATCATAAGAGGCAATCTTAAGGTGTTTCAATTTAAAAGTGGGTTTCAACAGGTCTCATTACATGAGAAAAGTTATTACACACTATTGCAATATCACAAAAGAGGAGTAAAAGCAGTGGATTTTTTTTCAAAGAGCAGTTTGAATTAGTATTTTTCTCACTAATTCAAAATCTTTTGCAAAAGCTGTTAATTGCACCATTTTATATTTAAAACATATTTTTAAATTAGTTTAGGGTTTTCTTTCCTGGAAAATTACGAACCTGAAACTGGACCCATATTTTGGAATTGGAGGAATTTTGCATTTTCCATTCTTGGTGCAAACATGAAAGTAAGCTATAAAATGCATAATCAGAGTACAGTCTCCTGAGGAGCAGAGATGACTTCAGATCTCTCTAAGCTGCTAAGGAAGATTTTAGAATGGCAGAGCTCCCATCAAAAACCTGAGGTGTTCGGGCTGGATATTCACAGTAGTCGCCTCAGGTCTGAACTTCTTAAAACAAATCTGTAAAAGCCCAATGTCAGCACGACCAGCTTGGTTCAGCCTGCTGTGGTACAACATGTACAATGACCCACTTTTCCTGGAGTGGGAAATCAATCATTGCATCGTCACACATCAGTTTAGGAGCTGTGGTGGCAGAAGTAGCTTTGTTTCGCATTAGCAATTTGGGTGGGCAGAGAAATGGAAAGATGGATGATGGAGATGCAGAGAACAAAATTAAACACGGTTAAATGAGAATCCATTTCCTGCATGCAGTATCTCTGTGCCCGAGGCACGCTGTCTATCAACAATACACAGGTACAAATTGGCCTGCAGACGGATCTTTAACTACCCAAACACAGCAAACTGCATTAGCAGGATGCTGCTCTGCTGGGCTGTGGACCAGCCACATCTGATAGGACAGCTGATTCTTCACAGTGACTGAAGTACTGTGGTGTGATTAAAATAACTGCTGCTGTATTGAAGGGGTTGAGAGTGCAGCTAAACCAGTGCAGCTAAACCAGACCAATGGGTGCTCTGCAAATCTTGTGATATTTATGGTTAGCAAAGCAGGTGATGTCAAGGTGAGAGGAATGGGATGAGGAGCCCTGGTTTGCTTGGAACAGTGAATAAAAGATAACATTTATCCTTCTTTTCCCCCTTCCTGTTTGAAGAAGTAATATTTTTATGCTGCCTTCATCAACATATGAGCATGACTCCTGGGAAAGAAATGAAAGTCTGTTAATTTATTTGATCAGACATGAGAAATAATAGAAAACTGAAACGAAGAGTTGTATTTGTCATATGTTTGAATTAGTGAAAAGCTGAAGAAAGCAGAAAATATTGCAAGGAGTTCAAAGATGAGAGGTTTTATTGAATTAGAAAATTATTAATAACATTAATCATTTCCAAAACAGGCTTCTTAACATCTATAATGACTATGTAAAGGATTGGAGAAATAAAAATCAAAGAAAAAAGTCAGATACACAAAGTTACACTTCTTTTTGTATCTAGAAAGAAAGGGATGAATTTTCCTTTATTTACAGCCAGCCTCACTGGAATGGTTAATCTGTGGGGAAAAGACCAGGTGAGGATCTAGCCCTGAAAGGATAATTCAACATGAAGTATAAAGAAGCAGCTACAGTTCAGATTATAAGTAATGTGACATATAAACTTCCAGATTAATTCACCAGCCCTAGTTCCTGTTCAGCTTTGCATGGAAAGTTAAAAAAGGATGCCGAGTTTCATAAATTATACTATTGCAGAATTAGTTTCTTGCAGCCTCAGGAGAGATGCATTCTTCTCAGAGTATGCTGTGAGGCTTTGAAGGTCTTAACAAGGCATCTGAGAACCTGCTGAGAACCAGAGGTGGAGGGCAAGCAAAGTGCTGTGATAAAAGAGAGGGCTTTATTTCAATATAATCATAGCAATGAGCTGTGTTGTTTGATTTATGAAGACATAAAAATAAATGAACTCAGAGATGCAGGTAAAGCAAAAGGTATGAAGAATGTTAATGGTTGATGCAAGCTCTGGCTAAGACATAGGCTGTGGTCAGAGATTGCTGCGAGGGTCACAGGCTGCACATCTACAGCTCAGCCAGCATGACAGGAATGAGCACTGACTTGAGAGATGCTCCAAGATGTCCTGGCTGGGAAGTGTCCCACAGGGTTTGCACAAGGCTTTTTTGGAAGACCAATACATTTATTTTCTTGTGTTCTAAAAAAGGAGCCACCACCTTAGGGTAGCCTTAGGCTAAATCACTCAGAACAGACACTGGTCACATGCTGAGATGCCTACTTGAAAACTTGGAATTAACCTTGAAGTCAAACAGTTCTTTTGTCTCCCGAAAGGGCCTCAAAATGGCTGTGTTTGTAAAAGTGTGTATGGAGGGTTGGACTGATCAGCAGCAAGTTTCTCTTTCAAAAGCAGCTGTAGTTCAGAGTCCTGTGGTACGACCTTGCTAGGGCCCTGAGTGTGTTTAATTCACAAATCCTCTCCTGTTAAGAGAAGAATATAAAAATCTATTATCAGTGTGGCAGCGAGCAGAGCAAGTATGTTCATGACTAGAGCTGAGAGATGAGATGGAAGACCCAGTTTTCTGTCCTGCTTGTCTGTGGCCATGTCTGTGACTCAGTGGGAATTATTGCCTTGGCAGAATTAATGAAACTAATGAGACAACAGACTTAGGGTCTTCCATTATTAGTTTGTAGGTTTCAGTACTATCTGGGTTCAATGAAAGTCTTGGGATCCTCAGCTGCAGAGAAGCAGAAGTGCTTTGAGTGAGAAGGCTCTATCCATGCTCGATGTTTTTCCACTATCGTGCAGCTTGCCAGGGAGATAACTGCAACTGTTGGGTTTTTCTACATAGTGAAGTTGACTCAAGGACAGGCAGGGTTTGCAGGCAGTGTGAACTCAGGCTGAATATAAGTTGCTGTAAGGAGCAGCAGGGGTGTGGTGTGCTGGATCTAGACATGTTACAGACACAGTTATCATGAGCAATCTTCTTGTCTCTGGTATACCCACATTCCAGCCCCCTTGTCTTCCTGGACTCCACAAAGCCAGTATCATAATGAGATACCTACTCTTTAAAAGGCCTCAGGCATTACAAGCAAAATTGGTGAGAATTAATAAATTCATTGAAGGTGGAATTTCTGCTCTTTCTTTCCTCTCTTTCTGTCCACCGCTGATTTCTGCCAAAGAAGTTAGTGTGATATATCCCTGCCCTCCTGCACAGATGTCAAAAAGATGTGTCAGAAGCTACTGGTGAAGGGTAAAGACACAGGTGTGCTGTGGTCCCAAGGGGAGAGGCAGTAATGACTCTGTAACAACGCATGACCTTCTGCTGTAAACCCATTGCAAATGGTGTCCAAAGCCAGGCCCCCGAAATTGCTCCACAATGAAGACCAATCAAGCAGACTGCAAAAAACACTTTCCTAGTCAATCCCAGGAGAGCACTTTCAAGAAACAAAAATCTGTTCTATAAATGGTAGAAGCAGACTCCCAATCTGTTTAAGAAAAGAAGAGAAAGTTAAAGAGAAACGTTTGCCATACCCATGTTCACTCAGAGATACACTCTCTTTGACTGCAGGAATAAGATGATGTGCAAACTTGTATGTTCTGGCTATCTTTTTTAGTTGGTAATGTCTTACAAGAGTTTGCACAGATGTGAATAATTGCATTTCAGAAAGTAATGCAGCCCCTGGTGGGAGGGTGTGGGGAGGAACGGCCTTGACAGAACAAGGAAAGAAATAACACTTGTGAAGTACAGGAAAAGTAACTTGTTTTATTTTGGGTCTCTGTGTTGCAACAGAGAAATGCAGATATCAGATACCAGCATAGCTCTGTTTTTGCTATTCCTCTCTGGTTTCAGATATCTGTGTTTTTGGTGTTTGAGTATTTTTTTCTTAAAACATCAGCAGTTACTCAAATATAGACTTGTGTAAAGCACTCTGGATTTGAGTGTGGACAGGCAGTACATTAGCTAATATGATTCCATTTAAAAAGGATTCCATAGCCAGTGCCCCAATTAAATGAAGAAGTGCCAATATTAATAAAACTCCCAAAGAAAGGGATAAAATCAGATGCCCCAGTGACCCCTCAGACATGAGTAATTCAGATCAATACGTACCCATAAGCACCGATGGAGATAGATAAACAACAACAATGTAACCAGGCCACTGAGGTTTGGCAGTACAGCACATCCACAAAGTCTCCTTTGTTTTCTCTATTTTACTTTCCATTCCCTTATTCTCCAGTGTCAGGAGCATGAGCTACTTGTCTGCAAACTCCAGTTTCTTGCTTGGAGTTCATCCTGTCTCCTCTTGATGCCTGGACTAAAAAGGATTTCTTGGAAGCGTAAAGAGGCCGTCCAAAACGTTGAATAAGCAGTAATCCAAATCCCTGACAGTTTACATCCCTAATGCAACTGAAATGATTTTCATTCATCTTTTCAATTGTCATCAAATACAGATCCACTGCAGCTGGGCACAACTCCACTGGGCATTCCCTTTCCTGGAACTGCACCTACTTGGGTCCAAGTCAAAGTTTTGCCAGTGCAAGGAGGGATGTGACCAAATACCACAAAAATGCAGTTGTTACTTTCTACAGTGTTTTGCTACTGTGGGAGTGTGGCAAGGCTTATCTTTTCTCCCCAGATTTCATGTTCATGATGCATATCTTCGAGCCATCAAGGTCTGGTAGTTACAATGCGTCCTGCTCACAGCTACAGTGTCGAAGGGTTTAAAACATTTTAGAATTTCAGCATCTCTTTTTGTTGATTTCAGATGAATGGGAGAAGAGGATGCCAAGTTCCTGAAAACAATAAACACTTTAATAAACACAATAAATGCTGGGCCAAATTCCACCTTTGTCTATGCTGGTGTAAGTCTAACCTCTCTTCTTGCAGCTGACAGGTAATGTGAGACAGTGTAACATGGGACAGAGTCAAACCCTTTAACTTGGAAGAAGACAATTGCTTCCTCTGGCCCAAGCCCAACGAAATATACATAAGACATACAAAAGATAGTAGTAGAAACTGTAATTTTTTTTGTTTTTGTTTTTGTTTTTGTTTTTTGTTTTTGGTAAAAATATTCAATTCTGGACTGAAAACTAGGCTTTTGTAGCTAAGCCAAAAAGAGTAAATGTTTATCATAAGCGACCTGAAGAGGAGTACAACTAATGTGTGTTTAGAACCTTGAACTGTTGTGTTAGTCCACACAAATTTATAATGCCACTTTTAAAATAACTAATGATGTCCAAATAGATTTTAGCATCTATTAAAGGTATTATCTTAAGACACATTAATGGGGGAAAAGAAAACTGAGAATTGTATTAAGACTACTTCATAGCAAAAGAATATGAGCAGCATCAGTTAGTACAGTTGCCCTGTAGCAGAAACACAACAGAACGACATTATTCTCTCGGGGTCAATATTAATGGCAAATTAATATTTGCCACTTCCGAGCACGGGAGCGATCCCCGGGCCGGGTTTGCCGCCGGGTGTGAGCTCGGGCAGTCGCAGCCCGGGGCTGAGCCGGAGGCGGCTTCGAGCCACACGGGGGAGTCGCAATGCGCGCACGGCCAAGTTCGCGTCTCATAAATCACTCCTTGGAAACCTGATTTCTCCGTGCCGCCGCCTCGTCAGTCTGTCTGGGACATAACACGAGATCTGCAACACTTAGCACAGCAAAAAACAAAGCCGGAGACGCGGTGTTTCTGTAACAGAACGGCCTGTAAGTGCGGCGGGTCGGGGTTTTTGGAGGGGGAGAAATCTGCGCCAAGCGTGATTCTCTTCACTGAACGCCGAGCCACCAGCCTGCCTGGTGATGCCATGTAGAACACTAAGAAAAGTTAAAGAAATCTCAGCTATCGGTAATAAAATACTAGCGATTTGGTGTAATCCATTGGGAAAGCAGAGGGTGTGGCAGCTCATTGCGTGACAGGACAACACGGAATGTCACAGCGGCAGTGGAACAGCAGCGCTGGAGCAGGAGCCAGGCCCTGCTCCTCATCGCATTTCTCACTGCAAGGGCTGCACAGCCCTCCACCCGATAGCTGCAGGAAAACTGGGCACGGGCACGGTGTGGGCAGGCTCTGATGCCTGGCCCAGGATTTAATGATCCTACAAAAGCCACCTTCAGTGGGCACAGGCCATGAGCAGTGGACACACTGCCTGCAAATCCTGCAGCAGTGAACCATCCTCACTCCCCAGGTCCATCCCAAGGTGCAGGACACAGCGGTGATGAGGGTCCTGAGCAATGCACAGGGGGAAGCTCGGGCAGAGATCTCTCAGCATGGCACAGGTTTTCTTGCAGTACCCAGGCCATCCTAACGAACATTCCCTTGGATTTTTATACATCTTTCTTACGACCTAACCATATTACACAGGAGACTTTCCCAGCTTATTGTTACCTGCTACTAATCCAGACTGCTGCTCACACAATACACCATTATCCAGCAAAACAACACGTACTGACAAACGCTGCTCGGCGAGCACTGGCCACCAATCCGAGGGAGCCAGGGTCACTGCTGAACAATACCAAGAGAGGTCTCACTAGCTTCTTCTCCCTCCTCCATTCAATGAGCTGTTAATAGACAAGCTGTTAGAGAGAAAAAGAACTAAATAGTTTACAAGCTTACATTTGAAGGCCTGTGAATTGCATTAGCTGAGCCAGCTGAGTGAGAGCCAAGGCAATCTCCCCACGATTGTAGAAAATGGCATTGAGGCATGTGGAGGCAAAGAAAGAATGACAGTGACCAGGTTTACAATATGCAAAGCTGAAATAATTACTGCTTTCTGTGGCATAGAATTTTTAGCTGAACTACAATATGGAATCAAAGCATTCTGTTAAATGCGCAAGTGTGTTTGTGTGTGTTCATATTTTAAAACTTTCTTCTATGCAAATATTTATTTACAGCGTTAATAAAAATTTTCTGAAGCTGATTTTTATTATTTCCTCATTGGACCCCCTCCTACCTCTCATTCTCTACTGCAGAGGCCACTCTCAGTATGAGAAATGACCGCAGTATTTTTCATTACTCTCTGGGTTTTTTGGGGCCTAGCAGTTATGAATACGAATGTGAACCACTTTCAATACAATTACCTGGACAATAATTTGGGATCTGTGGAGCTGGAATGTGCAACTGAAAATATTTGTAACCCTTTAGTTACCAGTCAAGTGATTGGCATATTTCTTTTTAATATTTCATTCTGTCCTTTAACTTTACCAGAGGGGGGAAAAATTGAAAGCAGCAGAACAGGACAGATTAATAATAGTGAAATAGAAAAATTGAAAAATAAAGAATGGAACCCTCAAATAATTCATTTTAAGACATTCTGTGGCAGAAAAGAATGAAGGAAAGAACAGTTAAAAACCAGCCACTATTAAACAATCATAGTTCAAAATTTCTACCTTTGAGAAAAGTTCAGAGACTTTCAAGGGGACCATAGCTTCAAACAAAAGGATTGGTGTGGATCAAATGCACTTTCAGGTAAACTTGCTTACTAATTTTCTTCTTTATATTGTTCTTCCCATTTTCCATAATCTGGTTAGAAAGAAGCCAGGCGCTGTCTCTAGAGCAGTGCAATGACAGCGGCAAGAGCTGAGGGAGCTGGTTCAATGCAGCCCTTACAAACAACCTGAGGGGCTCAGGCAATGGCTGCTGGGCTTTCAGCAAAGGACAGTGGTGGCTTTTGCTGTAATCTCCACTAATGGGCTGCTGTCTTTGATAGCTCATTCGAAGTCCTCCTAAAGCAGTAAAAATAGGCTTGACAGCAAACACAACTTTGTCTTTTTAAAACATTTTTTTTGCGCATTACCACTTAGATCATTCACAAACTGGATTTATTTGGGTCAGTGATCCAGAAAACAGCTTTTCCAGTCAGACTTGAGCTTTGCCCATTAAACTTTGTCTCAAAATCTGAGTATATTTACCAAAGAGAAACCTTTCAGTCATGCTTAGAGTACCAGCCATCTATTGCTTATATCTGAAGGGAAAGTAATCCAGCATCCTTCTACATGGGGTAAGAATTTCTGCCACTATTTTAAGAACAATGGCAAAACTCATGCTGGCATTAGAATGGACAGTCTGGCTTCTGAATTGTTAAATGCTCTCTTTTGGTTCCAGTCCTTCAGTGTCCGTGCAGGTAAATCAGTTTCTGGAATTAGTCACCTGAGATCAGACCAAGTAGAGACTATGGATTTTCAGGTCCTTGATTATGAACATTTTTCACGTAGGCTGAGAAAAATTCTCTTTGGAGGCTTCAGAGAAACCATCATGTCAAACGTATTTTGTTTTAGTGAAAGGCTGAGGATTTATCTAGTCAAACCTGGGAATCATTCTCTTTTGTTTTGGTGGGTTGGTTTTCCTGAACTGTTGAGTGTTCCCTCCTCTTATATCCTTTCATTCAAGTTAGTAGTTTCCTTATATTGGCTGATCTTTATTTCTGCTTTTAATATTCTCTATCGATTTTATTGTAGTGCACTTACATGGTGTTCAACAGTCCCCTATTACAGTAAATAAAACGAGATAAATAACTTGGCTTTCTTTCTGCATGTGAAATATTTGGCAGCAGCCATCCCCACCCTTAACTGAGCACTTGACAGTGTCACAGTCAGTATGTGTGAGAGCAGCTCTGCATGCCCTCACATGTCACCAGTGCCCATGCTGGTTATATAAAGCCAGCTTGGGGTCTGCTGATATTGCTGGCTGGCTTTATCTAGCAAGCAGAGGTACCAGTGGCATCTGTACATCTGTTGGATGTGCAGATGGAGGCAGCTGCCCTCTCAGACACTGGCAGCAATAGCAGTTTTAACATGGGCATCTGTGACCAGGCAAGATATTGCTTATCTGCAGTGCATGGCGAAGTCACTGAGGCTCCTGTTTTCAGATCAGGCAGGTGTTATTTCTATCTATCACTGACAGACTCAGGCTTAACCGGTCACTTAAATAACCACAATAAGATCCAAACCACAGCTTCGCTTTTCCCCGTGGGACTCCGCAGACACTCGCTGTCCTCAGGGAAATAACCAGCACAGTCAGAGTACAGGAGGTGCGTTCCTTTGGCCAGCAAGAGTCTGGATGGCATTCCCAGCAGCTGCACTCCCTCCAGAGCCCTTGGTGTTGGCTCTGTGTCAGCCGGAGGTCGAAGGCTCTGCCGAAGGGCTGGGGCAGATCCAGGGCAGCACCTGGCCCTGATCCTCAGCCTGCGCTGGGCCGGGCTCTGGAGCTGGGCCTGAGCCTGGGCCTGCCCTGGGAGCACACACGGCTCATCCTGCCTGCTTGGGGCACTGACAGCAGCTGCCTTGAGCGCCTGACTGCATGCCAGGATCTGCTGCAGGCTCTGCAAGGAGGCCAACTGCATTGTTATTTCCCCCTGCCCCAGACAGACGGGGCTAGGTGCTGCTCCAGCAGTGCCCACACTGGCTGCACCCTCAGCGGTACTGATGTCCTCTGCCAAGGTTACAGGTCTCACTCTTACTGCAGGTGATGCTTACTCCCCTTAAAGTCCTGCAGGTTTATCTCCTCTTATTGTCTCTAAGCCAGCTCTGAAGATCAAACCTGGGTGGAGGTTCAGATCAGCACTGCCAACAGTCATCTGTATTTGTTCTCCAGGAATACACAGATGTATCTTCCTGCTGTGCTTTGTGTGGCTGCAGCCCAGATCGCCTCCAAAACAGACCTCCACATGGGGTATGCTCACATCCAGACATGCTGAAACTGTGCTAACGTTTTATCTGATGTCTCAAATTTTAAAGTATGGAGTTACAAGTTTTAACTGATTTTTTATTTAAATACATACTTGAGATCTAAAAAGATTGTATTTTAATTTTGTTATTGCAAAAGCAAATCTATTCCAGTAAGTTAATGCAAACTGCTTTGAAAAGAGCCGTGGAATATCCTTGTAAATATTGTGTGGAAGCAAGTAATTAGAATAGTCAAAATAAAAAGTAAAAAACACATGACTTTGAGAAAGCACATAAAGAGTAATCAAGCAGAGTAAAACCAAATAAGATTAATTGAAGTTACAGACTCAGTATACGGTGTATTGTATTCTTTGGACTGAACAGAATTGCATGCTGTGCAAGGGTGTTCTGAACTCCATTAAAGAGTAATCTTTGTACACAACAGTAGTGCTGTGCAAATAAATGTTGTGAGGCAAAATAAATAAGTTTTGAGAAATGAATGACTCTAGCAAGAGTTTGTCAATTAATTAGAACAAAGAGGGAAGTCTAGCAAACAACACAAAGAGATAAACAGGGAAGAGTTCAAGTTGCCATAACAGCATTTGCTATTTTCTTACTTTACTTTTTGCTAATTCTCCCTCTCAAAAGCTTTGTGTGATTTTCTTTGAAGGGGCAAGCAGCCAAGAGGGTGCAGTGGCAAATTTGCTCACTCATGAAATGCTGTCTTTGGGCCTTTCCTAAAAAAGGTTAATTGTAACTTGATAATTTTGTTTTAACAGGGAGTTAACAAGGAGTGTGAACTAGAATAGAGAAAGAATTACAGAAGATTTAGTTAAGTTACATGTATTGTAGACAGCAAGACCTGTTCCCCTAAAGTGGTTAAGGAATTAACCAGTGCAATTTCATAATTGTTAGTTATCATCTCTGAGAACCTGTGGAAGATAGGTCAAGTCCCAGAAAACCAGAGGAGGACAGATATAGTACCTGCTTTCAAGAAAATGGAAAAAGGAACTCTCAAGAAACCATGTATTTCTCAGCCTACCTTTAAGCAGGTTAAAACTGGAAAAAATAAATTAGATATTGTAACATTTGTAAATGACAGCATTTTGGAAGCAACTGGAAATACTAGAGAGCACCACAATCAGAATTAGTGCTCTTGGTAAACCAGGTAACTTATTCTAATTTAACAAGGTCACATTCACTCAAGTGAAATAAAAAGAGCTATATATAGGCAGGAGAAGCCAAATCTCTGCACACCAAAAAGGCAGAGGAAGCCTGGAAGATCTGAAGGTGATAACATCCACAGTAAATGAGAAGTGAGATGTACTCATAAGAAAGCAAATCTTGTAAAATGTACTACCAGTAGCACTGCTTGTAACATGACAAACATCATTACTCTGCTGTGCTCAGAAGTATTGGAGGTTTTACCCAGTTTACCCAGAATGTGGTTTAAGTACCATATTTTTAAATAAAAGGGTCAGTCCCACTGGACAGGAACAGGAATAAATAGAAACCTATAAACTATGAGAAAAGGTTGGAGAAACTGAGTTTGTTTCCTGTACACAGTTGAGGAGGGTTTGATAACAGACTTCCAGCATATAAGAAGCCACTAAAAGGAAGTACTAATCCATTGTCCTCTGAGGTTAGGGCAAGAAATATTGCTTTAATTTCCAAGAAAGGAGATTTGGGTTATCTTTCTAACTATAAACCTAGGTAAACACTGGAACAGGCTGCTGGAGTGTCTGTAGAATCTCTATTACTTGGAGTCTTAAAAACCAGATTAGATAAAAGAGCTGTCAGCCTTGTTGGATATATTTGCTCCACATTCCTCAGCAGAGGTGGACTACACCAAACATCCTCTAAGCTCCTTGTCAGCCCTACTTCCTTAGCTCCTGAAATGCTGTAGTTGCCCTTCTGTTGCACTCACACACACATTTTAATAAAAAACAGACATACAATCAATCAACAAAAAAATGCAAAAAGGAACTTGAGAAGGTGATTCTTGGCATTGCAAAGATCAGAGGTGAGTAAAACAAGTCAGTATCTTTTTGCTGATTCTGATTATTCCAAATCCAGCTGTGTTTTAACAGAAGTACAGAACTTAATCAAAGAAGGAGGATGCTGAAGGTGGGGAAGGCAGGATTGGGAAATAGCAATAACTATTCTGCTACCCATCCTTTAAGACTCTGTATGGTATCTCCTGGAAGAGAGGGGAAGTTGTGGTTCTCTTTTTTTATTCTTTCTGCTTTTGCAGAGTCCAGGCAGAGTTGCACGACCAAGAACTAATTTGGAGCTGAAAGGAGGACACCAAGGGGTCACTCTGAACATCCAGGCCAGCATTTCCATGTTCTTGTCCAGCCCCACACAGCCTGTGGATTGAGACAGAGGATCCCCAGAATGGAGCCCAAGGGATGTGGAGAGGCAGCAACAGAGGAAAGCAAGAGAGTGGTTCATGCAGATTCCTCCCCTGCACTGAGAAAGCTCCTTCCACACACATGGGTGTCCCAGCACAGAAATTTGCTGGGACAAAAGTGGCAGATTCAGCAAACACTGGGGGGTAGTTTAATATTTCTTTAACTATCCTCAAGCACTATATTTTTTTTTTTCTGTATGTTCAATTAGACTGTGGATTTATTGATAAATAAATCAAGTCTCTGCTTTCAATTTTTGCTCTGAGGGAAGCCACAGCTGAGTAGCAGAATTTCAGGAATACATTCATCTAAGCATGGGAAATTCTCTTTGGTCTTTGAATCCTCTTGCAGATAAACTACTCTTACCATATTTATGGAGTACCAGCTTTTCAACACTTATTTTATAATCTATAGTCCTCTGCCCTTTTGCAAATAACTTCTGTTTTGTCCAGAAAGGCAGACTCTCTCAGCTCACACAGCCTATGAGTTCGTGTCAGTCTGCATTATTTATATCTCCACTAAAGCCGTTCCTCTTTTCCATGTTCTTATAATGGTGCCTATCATGTAATATTTGAGCAACTGTTTGTTGTTGCTGATGAGACTTTGGCCACTGCTCTCACCTTTATGGTACAAGCTTTCAGCAGAGTTCTGAATTGTTGGGCATCCAGCAGAGTCTCAGTAGCAGCAGATGTCCATTTCACAAGTGAGTTATCAGAGGTATCTAAGGATGTTTGGAGTTTGATCTCTGCTTTTCTGAATGATGCTTTTTCATTTTGAAAACTCATGGTGTTGATGCTTGCTTCTAAGTTATCATAGCTTTTAAGTTTCATCCAGCAAGACATCAAAGTCAGAGCCCACACTGTACATTTCTTGCTCAATTACACCAAGAGAGGTGTAGATTTTCTTTGGACAAGTTGCAAGCAGTGGTTCCTACAGATTAAGTCCTTGTTTGAAAATATCTGTACTTCACAGCTGAGGGATGAAGGGACCAATACTCAAATGTTCTCTTTTTCTTCCTGGTGTAAATGCCTTTACTAGGAAAGATCCCTCCCAACCCTACCCTTGCTGAGGCTCAGAGAAGTGCACTGTGACATCCAGCCCGCCCTGATTCACTGATTCATGTGGATTCACCACCATTCAGGCCATTCCCTGACTCATGTGGATTCACCAGCCCCCAGCAGCTCCGTGCTGCTGGCTCCACATGGGAACCACAGGCTCTCTCAGGGACTGGGCTGGCAGGATGTGATAGCTGCGAGTCCTCCCAGAGCAGCTCATTCTGTCGTGCCCTGCAGAGGGATTTGAGATTTCTAGCACAGCACCTTCTGCTGAGCTACTTACACGTTAAAGGCATTCCCAATCCCTATAGTGGGATACACCTGGGAAATAATCTGTTCCCAGGAGTTGCAAAGAAAGGCTTCTGGGTTTTCAATATCAATATTTATCAAGCTCTACACCCCCAGAGGAGGTGTTTGCTCCCCACTCCAGTCTGTTGATACTTTTGTCTGAACTAACCAACTCTGTCAATTGTAATTACAATCTATAAATATTTTATATTACTTTAAAATCAGGTTTTAAAATATTTAAATTAATTTGGGCTGGTGAATTAGATAGCCAGGAATTTGAAACTGAGCTTGTCTAATCCTCTGAGCTTCTCTTTTCAGCTTTTAGCTGTAGCCCAAACACTCTCACTTTCTGCAGGGTAAACCAATGGGAGGAAATTTTACCTGCAACCTAGGAATGGTTTGACTCAGTTATCCACGTTCTGTTTTCTTGCAGCTGTTTCAGCTCACCAAAACCAGACTGAGTGTCCACATTGCCAAAGTATGAATTTAGATGGATGGGCACCACAGAAGGTCTGCCCGAGCCTTGTAAAATTTTACAGTACAACCGGGATTGGTCTGTAAAATGTGAGCCTGTTGTGATCTATCCTGTAGTCATGCTGTGTGGTGTGCCCTGTGCAGCATACCCTGGGTTTCCTAACCTGTGGTTTAGCAACAAAAAGGCTGAATGAATTGTCCCAAGATATCCTTTTCCACACTGTATCCAGTGACCCTATCAGGGTCTACAAAGGATATTTTCAAAATATTATGTGTCATAGATATGTCATGGTAATTGCCAGTATGTCCCAGAAATGTGCTAAATTCTATAGTGACTACCTGTAGGAATAATCCCACAGACTATATGCTCAAAATTTGGTTTTTAATTTGGCATTTGTGATACATATAAAGGAAACTTCAAGAGCTGAATATTACTAGTGTGATGGTTCATTTAACCAGAGACTTTGGTAGTGTCCTGTTTGAAGTGAATTACCATCGAAGACAATGTTGAGCCCCTGAATTTAAAAGGCAAGGGAAACTATTATGCTTATCAGAGTTGATTTTTAGGAAAGCTTTCTTATATTAAGAAGCTCAGACAAGCTGTTATCTTTCATAACTAGCTACCAGGATGAATTTCAAGTGTAATACTGTCAGTCTTATCCATCTACCAGTTTGTACAGTGAATGCACCTTTCAGGAGAAGAAGAGAAGAAAGCAATCATGGATGAAGGAACATTCCTGTAAACTCCATTACCAGTTATGGAGTTACTCACTTCTCACTCTTTGACCATAAAGCGCAAAATTATATTTAAGAAACTTTTCTGGTGTGAAGCTCAAGATACTGCATAGTAAAGCACAAAGTACTGAAGACAAAGCCGTGTGTGTGAAGCTGTGTCAAGGAAGGTTTAGGTTAGATATCAGGGAAAGGTTTCTCACCCAGGGAGTTTTCAGGCACTGGAACAGGCTCCCCAGGACAGTGGTCACAGCACAAATCCTTCCAGAGCTCATGGAACACTTGGACAATGAATGCTCTCAGGCCCATGGTGGGATTGTCAAGCTGTCCTGAGTGGGGCCAGGAGTTCTACTTTGATGATCCTTGTGGGTCCCTTCCAACTCAGGAATTCTATGAGTCTATGATTAACTGATACCTTTCAAATGTTACAGAAGAGTTTAGGGAGGTGTAGAGGTCAGTGTCACACACTTGGAACTCCCAGCAAAAGTAGGAAGTTTTAGACAAGCATATAGTTAGGATCTTTTCCTTAAATCTACATCTTGCTCTAGATTATTACCTTGTGTATTATCCATAAGCTGAAGCAAACTACATTTTCCCCTATTATCCTACTTAAACCCTAGAAATAGGGTTTATTTCACACACAGTGACTAGGTGGGAGCAGGGAGCAGTGTGATTGATTTTCACTGTGACAAAAGCCACCTGGTTCTCCTGGAGAGAGGACAGGGAGGGGGAACCAGACACCCTCTGATGAGCTCTTCATGTGTTTCTGCTCTACTAAAGTTTATCTAAGGCCATTTTCTCCACTTTGATTCTTGGCAAGCCATACTTTGCATTCAAAGGAAATCTGTCCCAGGACTGTAATCATGGAATTAATAGACCTATGCAGGGCTTCCCTGAATCTGCATTCACTGAAAAACCCTGTACCCAGCAGGTCTGTGAGGAACCATTCAAGCAGCTGCCTAAGTGCATAAAGCTTTTGAAAACACTGGCCTTATCTCCTCAAGAGTTGACAGCAAAATGTACAGCCATGTTGAGGTTTCTGGCAGTTCTAGAAATAGTGCCTGCTGAGCAAATAAGGTCAGAGTGGGTGGGTGAAAATAGATTGTTCTCAAAATTTGGCACATAAAACTTTAAAAGTGCTTTATGAACAGAAATCATTCTCGATCCTGCAAAAGCTCATGTGGGTAGGCTTCTCAAGATCATAAATTTAAAGATTTGTTTATGATTTTGCAGGGTGGGGTTGTAGACTAAATAAAAATTTGAAAGATTAGCCACAGGAGGCTTCACCTGGAAAGGAAGATATCCCTGCCTTTCTCTTTATTAGTTTTCCTGTGAGAAAAATACTTGACTAACTTATTTTTTTTCATTTGCCTACTCTTTCAAAACTGAAGAAGCAATTCTTCTAAGGCACTTGTTTTGATTTTTTCACTGAGGTATTCTAGAAACTCGCTTAAATCATTTGATGTTTGTGTTAATAACATAAAATCTTAGTGATCTGAAATTTTTATGTAATTAAGCAAAATAATACAGCTCCCTACATGGAACTAAAGTAGTTGGGAGCAATTCTCAGTGGAAATAAGGATGACTCATTCCTCAAGCAACACCAAGAAAAATATATATATATATATATATATACATATATATATGCTGTAAGTTCCCAACTGGAAAATAAAAATGGGGACATTTATATAATAAAGGGCTTTCTTAATCTGCATGGAAAGATGACAAGGTATTTGTGCCATTGAGACTGTATATAGGAATGTGTTTACCAGTACCCAAGTTTATTCTCAAGGGCAACATCCAGTGAATAAGACTATAGTGGTTGTAATTTTAAGTCTCACATGTATGTAAAGTCATTATGCTGTCAGTCCTTTCTGATACCAAAGTCTGCATGCTGTGCACTTAAGAGTTTATGATGAACGACTGAAAAACAATTTCTACATTTAGACATTTGGAACCAAGTAAGAGTTGGGCTTTGAGAAAAATCCAAAGAAAACCTTCTAATGACAAAGCAGCCTTAGATGCTATTAAATCCTACCTTCCTGATAGGGATATTTGATTGTGAAATTCTATCTGCAATTCAGCTTCTCCCTTTGGCATCAGCATCCCCACTTTATTTGTGGTCTAATCACAGCCACATCATTTCACGACTTGTGCCAGGTAATGGACATTGTAAGCAGCAATAGAAGCCCTTGGATGCATCTAGATCAGCTCTGCCATTTGGGGTTTTTGCCTGTCTTGCTGACAGAAAGATCCCTGTGTGGAGGAACCCAACAACTTCTAATGTCACGAGGGGTCTGTTCTGAATTAATCACGCACTGGCACCTGCCTCTGCTCCAGCCCAAAGAGAATCAGTGCCCATGCTGAAGGCTATGTAGACCCCTAATAGTCATAGGTAAGTGTCAATGATATTGGCAACACTGTTTGGTGTCCCATTGCCCTGTTTTCCTCAGCCCAGAGTGATCTGGAATCCCACATTATTTATCTCTTGTGGTATTAGACCTTGTTTCCCACTGAAATCTCATGTTCTTGTTAAGAGGTGGGGAACCAAGGCTGTGAGGAGAGACAGCCAGAGCCACAGGGAAGGCTGTGAGGGCAGGACCAGTCCTTTCCCAGAGCTCCTGTGGGCACAGCGTGGCAGCAGCAGTGTGCCACTGCAGGGCACTGTGAGGGGACACACAGCCCTCAGGGATTCTCAGGTACCACAGGGGTGGGACTGCACAGCGACCAGAGCCAGGCAGCTCTTGGTGACCTCTCCCCTTCCATGTAAGGACCACTCAGCTGGTGACAACAACAGCTTTACTGAGCCCACAGCTTTATCAACACCAGCACTTCATTCCTGCTTTCATCCCCTGTCCTCCCAGAGCTTGTCAGCAAACCCAGTGCCCATTTTCCACAGATGAGCCTCTTCTGACAGTGAACTTCACTCCCTGTGTGTCTCTGCTTACACAACACACCCAGCTACCCTGTTTCCCTCCTCAGGAGTGGGATGTTCTTTAAACTGATACATGATTTGATCCACTGTGTTTATAGTGCATATCGGATGAACACTAAATTGCAGGAAGTTTTTACAAGTGGAAAACCTTGCAAAAACACATATTATTGAATGGACATCTTGCTGTGCTTGGATCAATGAAGCTTATACTGTGGCTTAAGTCTAATCTTACGACAATTCAGCAATTGAATCCACTTATGTTAGGCTACTGGCAATGTTGCAGGATGCATTTTGTATCTACTGATTAACTGTGTTCAGTTTGTGCTGAAAATGAAAAAGAAATCAATGAAAACACTTAGAAAACTAAAACAGAGAATGACACGAACATATAAAAAAGCAAAAAGAGGAAACAGCCCTGTAAATTCTGTAGTGATGTTGAAGATTTCTCTGAATTAATATATATTTCTTGGTATCCTGGAATGATTCCAAGGTCATCACACTGAAAACTTAATTTTTAAACATTTAGTGCTTAAACTCTTAAAATAACAGCAGCTCTGGACATGTGCTGACTTAATGTGGGACCACTGCAAGATATCCACTGGAAAACCATTGACCAGCACACAGGACTGTGATGTCTAAAACATAGACAGAAATGTTTCAGACTGCTTTCCTGGAATCATGCAGCTGTGGAAATTGGCAGAGGCATGGAGGCCTTTAAGACTTTTCTACACAGTTTGTAGGCAGTGAGTAGAAAAACGTGCTCCTAATGTTTCTGCTTAGGAGGAAAAACTTCCAGTACATCTCATGCCTTACTAGATATACTAAGGGAACTACACAAAGGCAATCTGAGCATATTCCACAGAAAACCAGGCAATGTTAGTTTGGTTTGCTCAGGGAGATCCTTGCTATAAATACAGATCTGAAAATTCAGTTGTCCCAATTTAAGTGTTTTGGAAGTGATTTTCACCGTTGGATTAATCTCCAAATGGGAAAAACTGGAGACATAGCAGTCTAGATTTTGATCTTGCAAAGCATTCCCAGGATCTGTCATTAAGTTCTTGCTAAGTGGCTTCATGCAGCTAGGGATATATCTTAGTATGTGCATTTAATGCTTTTGAAAGGTGCTTAGCTGACAGTCTCAGAGGATGACTCCTGGGCACATTCTGCCTTCAGTATCTGCAAGCTACTTCTCTTGATGTCAGTGAGAACTGCCTTTGCTTATGAGAAATGTAGGCAACTCACATTTTCCTCTTGTTTCTCCCCTGCAACTCTGACATATTGGCAACCTTGAACCTTCCCTTTTTTAATTTTCACTTGTAATTCTTACATGATTCTTAAATGTTTTGTGATTGATCAAAGTTTGCCTACTGGAAGTCAGTGCTGGGACTGCAGCTCTATGGATGCTCTCATAAGTTTCCTTCATCATTTTAATCCTTAGACAAGTCTCAGCATCCCTTGATGATTTCTATAATTCTCCCCCAAACACCTCTGCTGAACACATTATTTGGTATTTGTCTATGTTCTCACACCTTGATCTGACACAGTTATCTCACATTGGATTTGTGTTCTGGTGTCTGTTTTCGTATGTGCATCTCTTCCACTGCTTTCCAAATGTGTCTGAATTGCTAAGCTCCTGTTCAGAGATTACTGCTTCCCCTCTCAAAGATCTAAATTTGCTTTCATTTCTTTGATCTTTGACTACTATTTTGGCCCACAGATCTAGCTTCCAGGTTCACTCTGTTTTATTCTGGTATCCATTGGTGCTCACAGCACCATCCAGATTGGGCTTGGGCAAAAAAACCCCAAGTATCTTGAGTGGCAGACCATCATTGCTGTCAAAATTGCCAGGCCTTGGCTGTGGGACATCTCAATTTTGCTCACCCCAGAGCCACACTGTGGCTCCTGGTGCCAGAGCAGAGGACAGGGCAGGCAGGATGTGGGGCAAGGCAGCAGCACCATCCTCCTGCTCCCCCCATGAAAGCAGAAGGTGCTGCCTTACTGTCTGCAAATCTTCTCTTGCTCCTCAGTAATTTTCTTCAGAAGACCAAGAACTAAATTTGTCAGTGCTTCTGAGAAACAAGGAGCTTTTTTTGATACCATAAGATTGAAGCATTGTGTGCTCCACATTTTGCTTAATATTCCCCCCGCCACCTTCTGTTCCCATTGCTTAGGCTTTGTCATGATTTGAATCATCTGCTTTCTGAGAGTAATCAGATTAAAATATTAGTCTTCTATATCTGAGATTTCCTTTCCTGAAACAGAAAAAAACTGCAAGATGAGGTGGTTCTTCCAAAAGCGCTATCTCAAAGTCGTGTATTTCAACTACATTGAAATTCACATTGTCTATACTCTAAACATCACTTCCACAGATTATTTTATCATTACCATTAAAAGACAATGACAAGTTCTTCTTATGCCGTACTGATTTTCTAACTTCTTTTCCATTTTAATTTAAGCTAAAAGCTATCCATATGTTCTAGTTTAAAGGACAGGTGTCTGCCAAGGAAGACACCTCTGCCCTTCCCAAGAGAAAAGCTCCTGCTAAGAGGCTGCAGCCAGCAGCACCTCTTTCCCCCACCTTGGCCACTTCTTTTGTCTCTCTTAAGCACCAGTTGTTATCATCTCTTAGGCAACAAATAGGACAAAATTCTCTGAGAGAAGGAAGAAAAAAAAAAAAAAAGGAAAAATACTAACCTCCAGTACCATAGCATTCCCACTGTTCAATCTATTGCTTCTCTGACAGAAAATCATCTGCTGCAAGTGTTGTATTTGTGACTTAACAGAACACAAATCAGAAAGGAATTTTTGGTTTTCAGAGTTATGCCCAAAGGTTAATAACTGCTGATTGTACTGCCAAATACTTTTCTCTGTGATGTTACTGTGAGCATGCAAGCAAGTCCTGCTTTTCTGACTAGTGGAAAAAAAATCAGATAACCCCAAGTGAAAATTGTACTAAATCTGAAAAGATGCTAATGTGCTAAGAACCTGGTGAGGTCATAGAGGAGATGACAAAAGGCTGCTATTTCCTAGGAAATAGATTCAGGTGAAGAAGATGAATAAGGTCCTATGGATAAAATGGAAAGTAAAGATCTGTCTCTTGTTTCCAATAAAGTGCTGCTAGAGGTTCTCCCAAGAGATTTCTGTTAGTCTATATATTTCAGATTGCTGAAGTTTAGTTGTTTCAGCACAAAAACAATGAAATAACATAAACTCATGTCACAGCACATCCTTTTGCCTTGGTATCATCTGTCTGAAGACTTTAATGTTGACCAAGATACTGCATCTCATTATTTGTAGTTTAGTTTAGGTTCATTTTTCATGGAGCTAATGGATTCTTTGAGACTTGCAAGCCTGAGTGAGCTGGACAGGTGAGGGCTGGCAAAGCTCCATGACATGGGTATAACTCAACAGCTTTGCTGTAGTTTGATTTTGAATATCATAAAAACCCAAGTTTGATAACAAATTAGTGCATCATTACCTAGTGTAATATTGTATAAACTCTGATTAATACATTCACATTTTATCAGTAAATGTAGCCACATAGACACAAAACTTGTACATTAAACAATGAACATGAACATGGTTATGTGTGTGTATATGCCTTTCCTTTGGTGCATAAAGAGTAATTTTTATTGTGTTTAACAGCAACAGCCACATTTTTTTAGCTGGTTATAAATTTCCTTAGCACAAGGCTTCTCAGTCCTCAAAGAAACAAACCCATTAGGCTCAAGAGCTGTCTCCTTACCCCTGTACATGGATGGAAGCTGGGGAATGACTCAGCAGCACCCAGACAGGTACAGGCAGCCCAGGCTTCCCCTCCGTGGTCAAATTTATAACCAAAAACCCAACACACAAAAGATAAAAGGGTAGCAGAAGGTTTCCTCCAGGGCTGAATCTAAACCCCAAACCACATCTGTGGTGGGGTCTTCCTCTTCTGTTGCCCAGGCAGCTGTTTCACACATCTTGAATTGTGTGAGGACATTTGATGTGGAGGGGCTGCAGTGAGAGCTGGGCTGCTGGCTTCTGGCTGAGCCTGGCTTCCTGCCCTGCTGGGGCTGCCCTGGTGCAAAAGAGAGAGGGCATTTGTCCCTACTTGTGGACTTAGGAGTCCTTGGGTGAAGACTGGAAAATACCCTTGCTCAGGCATCATAAGATTACAAGTCGCTGACTGCCCTGCTTTTTACCTCAAAGATTATCATTTTCAGAAATTGTCTAATAAGCAAGAAACACTCCTGAATTTTTGGAATTAGGTTTAGGTGATTTTATGTAATTCTCGCCTTTCAACTGTTGGTTTTAACTTTGCCTTTCATTCTCTCAGGTTGTTCCTTGTCATGTTCTAGTTCAGAAAACATTAAAAGTAACCTTTTCCTAATGTTACAAGATATCAGGAGAGTTGTCTGCCTCAGTAATGGAAGTGTTTAATTTCAAGAGGGGGGCAAGTTATCATCTGACTAATACAAAGGAAAGGAATTATGTCTGGAGGCAAGGTCCCTGGACTGGGACTCAGGGACTGTGTTCCCAGCTCAACTTCGTGCACTTCTTTCAACTGTATTCTGTTTTAAGCTTTCTATATCTCATTCACTTAGGCTTTAAGTTCTTTAGGGCTGAGGCTTTACCATGTACTATGAAACTATAGGGTCCTGATTTTCACTTGGAATGTCTGGGTACTCTAAGAATTGGAAAGAAAAAAAAAGTTCATGTCATTGGCTTAGTGTAGGAAACAGGCAAGTCACAGGGCTTCTGATGCAGACTCACTCCTAAAGTCTCTCTGTTCATCATCTCAGCCATTTACCCCCATCTGAAGTTGTTCTTGATATGTTTCTGCTCCAGTAAAGTGTGTGCTGAAATTTGCATCTCCCTCCTAGGGGTGTTATTAGGTTTAACACATTACCATTCATAAGCACTTTTCTATGCCTGGATGAAAGAAGCTATAGATACACAGAAATGCTCTGCATTAATGGCAAGGCTCAGCATTAATGGACTATGCACTATGGAGAGGGAAAGGGGCCCTGCATACGAGACACAGCCCCTCTGAGGGCAGCACAAACCAAAGGACATCCCAGCCCAGGGATGTGGTGCTGGGCAAAGCTTGTATTCCTTGAGCTGGATGAGACAAGGACATGCTGGTGGTCAAGGCTCACCATGGTGGGGACTGTGGTGGCCCTCAGAGTCAGAACACCTCCTCACTGTCCTTCCAAAGCACAGAACACAATCAGACAGCTCCCAGACTTCTGCAGCAAGAAGTCTAAAGAGATTTAATTGCTCCAGTTTTAGAACTGGGTAATTGTAGCTGGTCAAAGTGTTTCAGCACATGCAATTAACCATGTAGTGCACTGGTTCTCCTGACAGCCCTGATGTCGGGCTCTGCAAAACTGATTTCCTTCTTCTCTATTAATATGCATTTACAGAAAAATCTATGCCACTGACCTTATATCTTAATGATCATTTGCTTATAGGAAAAGGTGCAAGTCAGAACCTCAGAGGTTAAATGTACAGCAAAGAATACCAGTTGGTCTGGGTATTAATTTCAGTTCCCCATGAGGAAGAAAAACCTTCATTGCCTCAGATGAGTTTAAAATGCCAAGATCATCTATTTAGAAAACTCATTAAAAATATTTTGCATATCTGAGATCCTAGTTTGTTCAGGTGAACATTTTTGTTGTAAAAACCACATAAAGTAGACACTAAATATATGATATGAATTTATTCAAATTTCAGATTTCTAAAAATATTCTTGAGAGCACTATGTAACGACAAGTCCTTGTAAATAAATTCCTAGTGTAAAATAAAAGACCAGTTCCTTGAGGATTGGAAGACGCAGCAGTGATCTTGGGTAGATGTGGAGCTATGATATTTTTGAGTAACACAGCTTTGAGAACAAAAAGAAAGAGAAAAAGGCAGATTTCATGAAGCTGCTCAGCTGTTTTGGACAAATCCTGCAGACACAAGACATTTAAAGATGCTTTTGGGTTATGCTGTGTGGAGCCATGGCTGAGTTCAATTAGATTAAGTACTTGGAATCATCTGAGCCATTGTGAGGCACCTGACAAGTGTGTGTGGTCTGTGTGGCTCCAGGAAACATTTGGAAAGTACAGGAAGATCAAGCTGGGCACTTTTTTGCTAATGGGATTCATTCATTCACCAGTGTCATCTGTGTTTCAGAAGAGAAAGAGACTGCTCTGAAGAAGGTGGTATATTAGATAAGTCAGAGTTTGAGCTGACCTTAGGGGTTTGTGTCTTTCATAATATTATACTCTCATTTATTTTGTTTCAATTCATGTGAGTCAGCCTGCATAGGAAGAAATCTGCCACGAAAAAAAAAGTTTTGCAGCAGTTGTTAGGTCTTCTGCATCATTTAGAATCCCTTCAACAGCAGAACTGGGCCAATCCCAACCTTTTTGTTCTGTTTTGGGTCTCTAGAAGATTGTTATGAAAAGGGCAATTGTTCTCATTTCAGCAAATAACCCAAAGCCACACTGAAACCCTCAGCCAGTGAAAGACCAGGCCCTGCATCCAGGGGAAGACACTTCTGATGGAGAGTACCTGAGGCTGCTCACCATTGCTGGCTGTTCTCCTTTGGTAGATCTGCCAATTAAAGATGGCATTCACACTCTGCTATTGTCATTAGCAGACACATAATATTAAAGAAAGTTTGTTTCCTCTATGCAGTTGTCCAGAACTCAAAGTATGATGAAACATGACAATGAAGTAAAAGCTACAGAGTTAAAACATTCTTGAAAAGGCTATGTAATGCAAATATATATCCAGAGATTTTGCACAAGTTCCATCCCAGCATTGCATACTGCATTTCTGCTTGCAAAAGAACTATTAATTTGGAAAAAGAGAACAGGAAATATCACTACATTCAGAGAATTGTTCTGCTGAGGAAAAATAACTTATTTAATTAAAGTGAATTGACGAATTTGAAGATGTCTGGAGGTACCTCTGGGCAATACTAAGGTGAAGGACAAAATGTATAGTTTACAGGGAACATGGAAAATGATATCTTCTCTGACGATTGTCTAAAAGTATTTGATGTGAAACCTCTCTTAATGAAACTTTCCCCCAAAATAATGATTACAAGGCGCTTCAGGAAATATTTAAGTCTAATTTACCATTATTTCTGGTGTTCTAGGTTAATGAAAAGCATTCCCTAGGCAGCTGCACATTGTCTGCTGTGGTTTTTCTTTACTATGATCTCATGACATAAAGCATAAGAATATTAAAAAATATATACATGCTACAAAGTCATAATGCACTTACAAGCAGGTGGAACACAAAACAACCTGGCTACCTGCTCCAGCACTCCTCTCTGATGTCTGTGACATTAGCAGCAGGAAATAACTACAATTATTTGTGAAGAATTATCTGTGTTCTTTGTTTAAGAAAGGAAAAACATAGTGAAACATCCCATTTAAGGTGCTGAAGCACTGGAGAGCCATTTACCACCCTAACTCCTTCCTAGTGGAGACTTTGCTTGAAATACAGCACACTGCATTGCCTGTGCACTTTTCAAGGAACACCTTCAAAGATATCTTTAATGCAAAGGTATCTGCATGCATTGATATGGTAATCAAGTGTAAATGTCATAGTAGGCTACTTCAGATTATGTATTTTACAGCGCAATTACATTCCCATTAAATTAATACAGGAATCTTGCATTAGTAAGTCACACTTGCTGGCAAATATCTACTAAATGGTTGTCTGTTACAATGCAGAAAAATGCAAATTTTGACTGATGTTGAAATACAGGACTTCACTGCAACAGACAAACAATAGCTGATCCACTTCTCAGCTGTTTGTGGGTCTCTTTTTCATTATTCAGTTGCTATGTTCACAACCAGGGTACCTGATACAGTGACCTGTATTTCAATATGTGCTTGGAAAAAACCCCAACTTAGCCCCAGATATAATCACTGTGAGAATGGAGAAGTTTTCATGTCCAAGGGGAGAATATTCAAATTATTTATGTGTCTAATGCTACACCCTCTTTATCTTCAGCACACACCTCTGAGTTCCAAACTTAAGTAGTTTCCTGACTTAGGATTTTGTGTTGCAAATTTAAAGGTGTCTCAACTGATTGTCCTGTTTATAGCCTTGAGTATGTTGGCATGTTACAAGGTTCCTACACTAATGATTTGTTCCTTCCAGTTGATGGTGTAGAGCTCTGAGTATTTGGCAGTGAACACACCACCTGTGCTGGGTTACTTTGATACCAAGAGCTGGAATTCTTTTTTACTTTTTCCTTGCTGCAGCAATGGAAATCCCTACTTACAGCTTCCTGATTTGCCAGGAAAGATGGAGAAAACTCCAGAAGGAATTAGCATTCTGAAGAATTCCACCCAGCAGCTGTGTCCTTTTCTCAGAACTCTCCAGGACAAACTGGTCATTTGTTTAAGCTGGGCTCTTTGATACACTGGGAGACATTGTCACTGTCTAACTTGAAATGCTTCCATAAGAAATGCCGGATCCTCATCTTCCTCCAGTGCCTGAAAAGAGGCTGCTGAAAGTCATGGAGGCCACTGCAAAACAAAAACAATGTAATGGAAAGTTGGAGCCATTTCCTTGGCTGTGGTTGCTTACAATAACTTTCAAAAAGTCAATACTGCTACACTTAATTACTCTGAGTAAAAAATTTTGCTCCATATTTTCATCAGCCTTTCAGAGCAATAGCATCTTAGTCACCCACAGAACAGCCTTCATGGTGGCATGGACCTGAATTAACTCTGGCTATGGAACCAGCCCAGATCGATTGCTGAAGTAAAAAGCCTTGTTACTTACAAAGACAGACTTGCATTAAGTATGCACAAATCATAGGCTGAGACAGAAGAGCCTTTCCTGTAGCTATTGTCAAAGGCAATGAAACAAAGTATTTGTGTAGATTCAGTTCTCATCAGAGATATTAATGCATGCAAAATCTTTTTGGATTCCTTTCTACAGCCACAAACCTTAGCTCCATCCTTAATCTCACAATTTGGCCTCAAACTTACAAAAAAAAAAAAAAAAGCCAGTCATGTAGCTTTTGCAGCTGTCTGCAACATAATTCATAGTGGAAAATTCATTTCAGCTTGATTTATTGAGGGTGCTCACTTAAATCTTCTGTAGCACGATAGATTGCATCTCAGTAAAAGGGGCCAAACCAAATGGTATTTGGATGAAGTATAAAGCTGCAGACCCTGACCTGAGCACATTCCTAAGGCTCGATGACTTCATCATCCAGCCATTGCTAAATTAAAGATGAAGAGCGTAGGAAGTTGTGCGTAGCAGATGCAAATGTGTTTTATATAGAATATGCTAACTTTGACTATTTTTTGGTATTGTTTGCACACCCAAGGAATGAAAGATGAATTTGTACAGATTCTCTGTGGGTGTAGGAATGCACACTCATCTAATAAAGGAAACGATATATATGAAAATTCAAATTTCTTGGAATTTAACCAAATTCATCTATGTGAACTAGACAGTATTTTCACACACACACACACACACACACATATATATATTTTTCTTCTTCCAAGTACTAAAAATAATCCATCCTCATCATGAGTACATTTTAAAAGATCCATTATATGTGCTCAATAGTACCAAAATGCATAGATTACATGAAAATTCTGTGGTGATGTTGGTGTAGGACAAAAACAGAAAGTTTGCAAAGCCCAAGCTGAATATGTTTATAAAGAAAATAAGTTTTAATGTCTTCTCTGGAACTGAGAGCAGAAGAGAATTGGAAAAAAATCTCCTGTATGCTCAGAAAGAGGTAAAATGGAAAGAAAACTCAAAAGCTGCCTCATACAGCAAGTAACACTATCTGTGATCTGCATTTTAAGAGCATTTTCAGAAACTAAGTCAAAACAAGGATTATCAATACAAAAGTATCATCAGCAAGGATAGAATTTTATGAGCCTTTTTCCATGCCTAGACAAAGAGAAATAAATGTGCAAGTAGGAGGCTGAGAAAGGATTATGACATTACATGGAATGATTATGCTTTTATTTCCACAGGTAGTCAAATGAAGAAACAACTGACTCAAAACTCAAGATATCCTTGCATCTTTTTGCCCTCTGTCACTCCGAAGAGGAAATTACAAATTTACAGGTGAAGAAAAATAAGAGTTCACAAGCTATTCCTCCATCCAGTGTCAGAACTGCCAATCTGTGCCTATTTGTGTAGGGATTGTGAACAACCAGAACACAGACCTTGAGCATGGCTTAGATTTGAACAGACACAAAGGGCCTCCTCTCAAAGAAATGTGAACATAGAAAGAATGGCTGCTAAAAGGGTAAAACATGTGTGGAAATGGTCATTCATGAAAAGCAACATTCAGTGGTGAAATAGCATTGTAGTTACCGTGGCAGTGAATGGCACAGCTCTCATCTTTCTTCACATACTGCTTTTAACCCAATCTTATTTCAAGTGTCATTGTCCAAAACGCCCTGACCAACTGTTTCAAGGTGGCATTGGAATGCTTGAGACATCTCTTCCACTTTTATTTTTTGAGGTATACTTGTTAAATCATTCTTAACTGTTCCTAAGAAAGAGTTGGTATTTTTTTCTATTTCTGTATGGAGGCCTAACCCTCCTTTATTTATACAAGCACATACATTTTCAGTCATTGTATTTGACCTAAATCTTCTATTTTTTAACACTTTATTTATGTATAAAATTTACTATATCAAGACATTATGAGTCAATAGAAGAAGCAGTTACATTGTAATAAGCATGTATCTATTTCAATCTGATTAACCTTGTTACAGCTTGTAATTCAATTTCTTAATTAAAAAGATGCAACTTTGTTTCTATAGAGCACAGGATGAAAATGAAATTCTGAGCCAAAAATAAACCAAACCTCTTCTGGAACTTATAAGGAAATGTCTTACCATACTCTAATGCAAAAGGTCATTGGTTTACTACCTCTGACAAATTATAATAATTTGAAAAACAGAATGTTTCTTACCTTCATTAATATTTTTCTTTACTATAGGGATAGAGGTCTGGGACTTGGACAAAACAAGAAAGGTCACAATTAGAGCATTCATTCTTTCACTCCTTTGAGAATCTACTGAAGTCTTCAGAGAGTCAAGTTATTTAAGAATGTGCTTAAATGTCCCTTGTCACTAAAGAACATCAGCACATCCTTCTCTTTGCTTGGAGATTTAGGTATCTTTTTATTGTACTTGGTTGAATTCTAAATTCAGAGATAGAGAACAATTTGTACTGTAGGACAGACATATAAACACAAATTCCAACTTCCTCATAAAAAGGAATCTTAGGATTATTTGCTGACTACATGTAGCAGGGATGAAAGAAGATTTTATACAAGAGTACTGCTTTGACAATGGTGCTTTGCAGTGTGGATTGCTTCTTTTTTCTTTCCAGATTTTGACAATATGAACTTACCACCTTTGTGGTGGTAAGTTCTGAAAAGCAGCTGTCAGGGCTCCTATCAAAATGGTTTTGGGATCAGCATTTGAAGCAAAGGATATGCTACAACTGTTTTACCTAATCCAGCCAAGCCCAGCAGTGTTCGGCGCCAAAAGAGGTGTTATAGATGTTGTGGCCAGTTATATTGTTAAGGGTTATTACTTTCTACATAATTTTATAATAATTTGACAAAAAATAATGTAAGACATTAAATAAAGCATTGCAGTTGAAGTTTAAAAATAAACTCAGGACAGTAAATGTTTATATGTGTTAATAATAATGATGTTGCCAACCCAAACTAAGCACAAGCAAGTGTAACATCACCCGCCGTATGAAATTCCCAATCGGAGTGAACGCCCTCAGAAATCGATGTCAGTAAGTCTGTCTGCTGATATCAGCAAGCCTGCCAAACACCAAACCAAACACGGGTCATTCTGAAAGCTGGTTTTGTCTGGCTTCTCCTGGAAAACTGCATTGTGGCACTTTTAATTTTTCTCCAAGAGTCAATTAAAAAATGAATGCAGGAGAAAGGACTTTTTTTGCTGAGAGAAGTATCTTCTTGAGCTTAGATGATTATAGATTTAATGACTCATTTCATTAGCTGACACTGCTCCGAATGGCTTTTGTTAAGAAACTATCAATCACTGCTGGAAATTCAGCTTCAAGTATTTGCAAACAGTTAACAGCCAAGATGGATGACAGGAGAGGGAGAGGAAGGACATGGCAGGAGATGCTATGGTGTTGTACAGCCTTTTGTCTGCAACCAAATGCCCATTGCTCGGCCCATTCCACAGGTTCTCTGCAGTGATTTCCTGCAGAGCACAAGCCAAGGAAGGGACCTTTGCCTTGGGGCTGCACTTAGAAAGTTATGAACTCTCCAACATCGAGCATTTAATCCAACAAAGGGACACCTTGTCATCCACTGTCACTGAGTGACATCCAATTCATCCTTGCCACTAGATGACAGCACAGCAACACACATCTAGGAAGGAACCTGTATTTTGCTATGGGTTAAGAATTCCTGGGGATACAGGTTTCAGGAATTTTAGGACCAGCCCCATGGAGGCCAGAGATGACATGGAATTTCTGTGTCTTTAGACTTCTCCATCCAACGTGAATGATGAGAAGGGACTTGCGTGATGCCTGTGCTGCTGAGCAGGACAAAAGCCTCAGCAGCCCTGGAATGCTCTGCAGCTGGATGGTTTCCTGGTGTTTGTACAGGTAAAGCAGAAAAGTAGGAGAACATGGAGGCCAGCAACCCTCAATGCCAAAACACGGACCTGGCTACTAATTCCAAATGTCTAAGGAAGGTATTTGGTACAAGAAGAAACTAGGATCCTTTGGAGATCAGAGGTCTTCTGATGTTTCAGTTTCACAAGTCTTTTCTCAGTGCTGATCTGGGAACTTCAGGAATAAGGAGATCAGAGGTCTTCTGATGTTTCAGTTTCACAAGTCTTAGTGCTGATCTGGGAACTTCAGGAACAGAGTAGACCTTTACATATTGGAAGACTAGAGAACGCTGGTACTGATGGATGCTTTGGGATAGAAAACACCAATAATTCTGTCATTATTTCATGTACACTTCTTGACACACTCAGGATTTCTGGTAAAATACTTTTGTCAGATGTTGTGATGAGAAATTAAAGAAAACAAAGGGAAAAACCCTATGAGTTCAATTTCACGAATATTAATTCTGGAGAGCTGATGCAAACAACAATCTTCCTTTCTGCTCTTTTTCTCTAAGTTACAGTATTCTTCCAAGAAGAGAAAGAAGAGGGCTACCACACAAACAGGTCCCTGCTCCAAACTTCTATATCCAGTCCACTTCCTGTGCTCAGTGCAGGGAGGTGGAATACATGATCTATTGAGATCCTCTTCAATCCCAGTTTTCTTCCTTAAGTCATTGTAGTCCTTGAGTTTGAATTAATACAGTATTTAGTTATATTAATTCTTCACCCCCTCAGAAGGAAGATGTAGGAGTAGGTCAATACTCCTGTGGCATAAGACAGTGCTCTACACCATACTCTAAGGAGAAGGGTCTCTTATGCTAGAACAATTATTGAAGTAATTAACTGTTCCTTCAAATGAAGTCTTGGAATGGTCTCCCATATTTGTGCAAGCACTCTACCTTCAGGATATTCTGAGATAGATCCCAGCCTCTTTCCTCTCCTCTGCTCTTTCCCATAAATTTCTGAACATAAGACTTTTTTTTGCTTGTCAAAAAAAGCGGTACATTCTTGTGAAAACTTTTGCTTTTGAAAACGCTGCTTTTCCAAGAAACAGTCTTGTTTCCAAATTTTTCCCAATCAACAGATGGGGAGAAGATTTATAGTTTTCTGTGTGGCAAAAAGAAAAGAGGAAAAACTGTGGCTTTCATTTCAGTGAAACATTTTAAACCACCCCCCCCCCCAAAAAAAAAAAATCCCTGTCCTGCTTATCTGTCCTTTCTTAAAGGTGCACATATCCAGTCCTGAATTATTAGAGTGCTTTCCTCTACCTTTGGTCAGTCCCTGATAATTAGTGCTATTGTATATGTGTAGGTATTCACCACATACAGGTGGTGACACAACAGGACTGCAATATATTAGCATTTTGTGACCAATTCTTTAACATGTTTACCACTTTTCTTATAATTCTGCTTTCTTTCAAAGGGTAAGGAGAAATTACAGCCCACTGAGAAAAGGAGGAGAGAATAGTTGTGTGTGGGCAGAGAATAAGTGTATTACAGGATTTTGTGATTTTTTTTCATCTATTTCTTTCTATTTGATAATACAGCTGGTTGATACCATACAGGGTGTACTTTATCATTGGAAAAAAAAATGTGTAGGAGAAAAAAACCCCAAGCATGCCATTAATTGCTTATAAATATATGCTCTCAACACTAGCAATCAGCCTTCAGGATTTCTAACCTCTAAATTCTGTTCAATTCCTTCATTTGAATACAATTATCAACTTGTATCTTTTCTAGCATGATTAAACACATTGCTTGCAGGCAGGTTATGATTAAATAGGAAAGATTTCCATTTTTTGAAGTACACAGTATCTGTGTCTCTCTGTAGGTGTGTGTGCATATCCATGTCCCAATATAAACCTCCACATGTGTGCATACACACATGAATGTGTGTGCCCATGTCTGCAAGTAAATCAGGGAGTGAGGAGCAGGAAACAGGAACCAAAGCTAAGTTACATGGAATGATCTAGATGCTCAGGCCAGATTCTTCAATCTTCTGCACCCAGTTGCATCCAATGTGACATTCATAAAAGTTCAGTACTCATTTCTCAGGGAAGTTTAAGACCCAAGATGCTGAGCCTTTCTCAGTCTTCCAACCACAGAGCTTGAGGAGCTCAGCTGGAGGTTGTTATTTCTTTCCTAGAAGACATGTGTTTTAAAAGGAAGTAGGAATAAAAAAGAAAGAAACTTTCTCAGCTTGCTGAAAGCTTTTTCTTTAGACAGTCATGCCTCGCATACATATGGTTGTACTTGTAACACTATAGGAATATTAGTACAGGCCTGTTGAAAAGCTGGCCATAAAAATAATTTTCTCCAAAGCCATGGCTATAAAAAAAATTTCCTTACCCAAATTTTACATGTTTTCAAATATGTTTTTATTTCCCTTAATTATTATTTACTGTCATTCTGCCTCGCCTCCCACCCTACATAGCACCAAGCTATGCTTGAGACACAAACATTCCCTCATGTTATGATCTGATGTTATAATGTGTTCTAATACTGCAATAAAAAATGAGAAACTAGTGCCAGTAGTACAACATATCAGTATACAAGAGGAAAACCCACATGAGTGATGGCAGAAAGGGAAGTATCTCAGGTCTGCTCAGTGGTAATTGGGAATAAGGTGGGCACTTCTGCCGATCATGTGCCTGCCTATGGCAACTGAGTCTGAACTTCACTTTTCCATCACCTGGCTGGTTTAACACTAATACAGAACCATTGTGGCATTAAGACCAACTGACATTGGTAAAAAGGAGGGCAAAGTTAAGCCTCCTCTACCTTAATATCATCCAGTTGATCTTCTTTTCCTCACAGTCTCTACCTTTTCTCTGCCTGTGGCCAATTAAGTAGGAGGCTTCTTGTCCTTCTAGGGCAGGACATTTAATTTGTTGTTGCTACTCATCTTGCAGTTACAGCTGTCAATCAGCTTCAAGTTGATTAACTGTCAATTAATTTGGTCCCAGAGGGCCAAAACGCAGAGAAAGGCCATGTTACTATTTGCACTTGCGCTTCCATCATGAGAATGAGGAGTTTATCACATTAATAAGATTATGGTAAGAAGAATGCTATCTAAGCATGACAAATTCTAATGTCTTCAGATCCACACTGTTGGACAGTACAGCCTTTGTCTTAATTCATGGACTTGCTTTACAGAACTGCTGAGAGACTCTACTGTACTCCTCAGCAGAGACACTTGCAATGTAAATAGCAGGACAGACAAAAGAGAGGAAAAAGCAGAATTTTCATTCTAGTCAGGCCTTCTAGGTCTCCATGAGATTAAATGATCTGTCCAAGGCTGCACAAGTAGTCTGTGGCAGTGACAGTTTTCTGTATTTCATAGTAATTTGTAAACCTCTGTGCTACACAACCAACAGGTTTTCAAGTTGCCTTTTGATCTGTATTTCCTATAGAGATCTTTTGCCTGGAAATAAGATCATGACTATTCAACTCTGAGGAAGTTTGATGCCTTTTACAGTAGTTATCACACCTGGGAAATACTGAGCAGTTTCATTTTTTGATTCATCTGCCTCACAGTTCTGCCCACGTGGACTGCAGCACAGTGGTGGGACACCAATTTACCCTTCATGTATTCTCCCTGGCTTTGCAACCTATTAGTGCAAATGGGATTCTGCCTTTTGTCTTCTGGCATTTGTGATTCTGATACTACTCAACAGGAGTCGATCCTTTGTAGCAAAAAAAAAATTAACCTCACATATAACAGGACTTTACAAAAGTAGGAAGACTGAAAAAGTTAAGGACTAAGAGTAGTTCTGAAAATTTATTTGGTAGACACAAAGCAAAAAAATTTCAGAAAAGTCACGTATGATGAAACACGGCTGATTTCAGGAAAATTGTACAAAGTAAATTTGCCCCATTTGCTTCTCTTTCATGTGAGGGTTAAGGGAATCGACAAAGTCAGAAAGGATTAAAACAATCCCAGATAATTCAGATGAAAGGAGCTTAACTGTACAGTTGACTAGGAAGTCAAAACGACTGTAGCTGGACAAGAAAAATCCAGAATTATTTTGGTACTTGCATGGACTGCACTTAGAATGTTTGGGAATAGCATCCATAAGGTGCTAAAATTCTCTAATAAGCCAAATGTGTATTTGGGTATGTCGGAAAATCAGTTGAAAAGACTAAGAAAAGGTGGTTACACATATGGGGCAATGCTAGCATGACAGATGGTATTTGTTTTATTTATGTCTTCACAACTGTGTTTATGTTCTTTCAAGAAGCCTGTCTGGGTGGAGTCTTGCAGAGAGGTTGTACAGGCTCCTTCCTCAGGGAAGCTGTTGAGTGTGTTGAGACGGAAACAATTCCAGGCTTCATGGGGCCAGCAAAAGAGATACAGAATGAAGATGATGGCTTGAAGCTCATACAAAGACACTGCAGAGATGAGGAGGGTCAACCAGGCAAATCTCACAGATAGGTGTTCCCTTCTAAGGAGCAACAGAACAGAATTTGCTCAGTGACTTAGGAAGTCATGGAGTCAACTGGGAACACCCAACCACCTGCAAGGACAGAGGGACCTGGGACAGCCAGGTCCCTCTGTATACAAAACATTGTAATACAGCTCTGTCTGCCCCACCTGTCTTAAACAGTATTTAATAAAAAAGTTTCATTTCTAGTTTTTCTTCAAGGACACGTTGGCTTTGCTGAATTTAAAACCATTTTGTCTTCACTAGGTTGAAAGTCCAGGCACATCAAGTGTAGTGCTTGGTTGACTCACTGTCCTGGCTACAGCCAAAATATAAAAAACATTAAGACAACCTAATTTAATGCAAACACCTATTAAGCGTTTTCTGATTTCTTGGGCAAACAGAAAGTACTGGAAATTCTCAATGCTAATGAATCCTTGAATTACAATTTTGATCTTTAAACCTTTCTTTCAAGAACAACAAATTGTATTTAGAAAAATATATACAGTAAATAAGCTTCAGGAAAACACACTCTCCTAACAGAAATTTGGTTTTTTGCCAGATGTTAAGTATTGGCTCAACTGAATTTTCTCCTAGAACATAGTTCCATCTCGAGGTAAGTTTCTGAGCACATCACTAAGATATTGCTTTTTCTTTTCAGTTCTTCAGATAACTGCTTCAGGTGCTCTTGGCTAATGTAAAATAGAGCTCCTCTATGGTGAAAATATTTTGGTTTTATTTTTCAAGCCATTCCCAGAAGAACAGGATCATTCAGATGTCAGTTCCTGTTAGGTAAACAGCACATCTTGGACCTTAGTGCAGAAGCCTCTCATTGCTACCAGTGCATAGAGGATAATGCAAGCAATTTATACTTTCCATTTATGTTAATAGTGACTTATTAAAAATTCATCTGAACAACTGAAGCTGGTAGAATCACCCTAAACTCTAAATAATTAATGTCTTCCACAAAGGTGACCTAGGCTCAGCATGCAATATGTATTTTTTTGGCTTAGCATGGGAATTTCTTGTTCCTTACCAGAGGAAATAACCAGTGTCCCTATGCCAGTTCCAGGGAATAACTAGGTATCTTCCAAAGCTACACTATTGAATAAGACACTGCCAAATGTGACTGATGGTAAATGCCAAGGAGAGAAATAAATATTTCTTAATCTCTATTCTCTTCTGACATTTCCCCCCCTCAGAACATTGTAGATGTCAGGGGCTGGCTCTCTGCTTCAGATCCCTTTGCACAAAATAGAGTGAGAAGCAGCAGTGGTGTTGCTACCTTCTAGCAGGTGATCAAGGGTTAGAGCAGGAAGGATATGAAAAATACAGACTCAAATCTCATTTCAGCTTCAGCAGATTTTAAGACAGATCTTAATCCTTCTGTTTTTCTGAAGCCTGGTTGATTTTGACTGCTATAATTTCTATTTAATTAATACACTTTATTAAAAAATATAAAGTCATTGGAGAAAGAGTCCAAGACTCCTCATTTACCAAGTGAAAAGACAGATTTTATTTGCAGTGACTTTTTAAATCTCTCTCTAAATACAAATATATTGAATTTTCAATTAATAATCTTTTTTTTTTTTCTCCATGCAGTGTGCTATGAGTTCCAGAGATGTGTATTCTCTCTTAGAATAATCAATAATTGGGTTTTGAGGACAACATGATGGAATTTGCAGGGTCAAGTCACTCAATATGGATCTGTCACATCTCCAATTTGTGCATTCAAATATTTCAGCAAAATTGAGACAAACTCTGAGCACTTCAGCACTGGCAAAAGGAATTTCTGATCATGATCAATTACTTCTTGGCTGTTTATGATCAATTACTGTTGGACAAGTTTTACAGTTATAGACTTCAAGTGGTAACTGGAGAGTGAATCTGAGGATTAAATGTGGTGTGAGTCGAAACTCTGTTAGTCACCTCTAAAGAGGTGTCTAAGGCCAGTGTAAGCACTATAGGAGACCTTGTTCTTACTGAATTGCTCTCAGGTGAAAAATTAGGTGTCTAAAAAAGTGTAATTCTGTGCTTTTCATAAGCCATGTATGAGTAAATCCAATAATTCCACTGATACCAGCTGACTAAAGAGGGATGCCTTCAATTCAATTCTATAGAATGGGAATTATAAATTATTGAACTTTTCAATATATTATTATTAGAACAATGACTAAAAATACAGTAATTGTAATGAGCAATGAAGCTCTGAACTCTGTTAAAATTATACAAAACAATACTGACTTTTATAGCTGTGAAAGTTAAATTATTTGTGCAAGTGGGATTCTAAGGTACTGATCAGCAAATCCAGTCCTCCAGTGTGTTGACTTTTCTCATTCCATAAAACTTAAGTATCCATAGTCCTTTCACAGTAATTTAAAAAATGAACATGGAAATGTATTTCCCCTTCAAAGAGGCTTCAATTACTAACTCTGCTGGTTTGATAGAACAAGGACGGTGAAGTAACTCAGCGCTGAATCTGAGCCTGCCACAACAATCAGTGTTTTTGGACTGCCAGACAAATCAGTCCTAACAGCATATGTTCATTCCAGAGTCTTGACAAGTCTACAAGGATGCAATACATATTTTCTTACTGTTACCAACTTCATGTCAATCACCAAACACATGAAATTGTAACGGTTACATATTTGAGAGGACACATATCCAGCTAAGGAGGATTGGAATATTAAATAAAAAATTTGTCAGCATAGGAAATTATGGCACAAAAAAAATCTGTTGGGCTGAGGGCCGTTAGAAACAGACAAAAAGAGGCCACTGGTGAGATTTTAACATTCAGACTAGCAGACTCCCCTATTATAACCTATTTATTAGGCACAGGAAGAATTTATCTCCTTAGCAAAGGAAAATAATTCTTATTTGTTCCTCATATAACCTGGTTTTTAAATGCCTCTGTGACAGTTCTGTTTCCTGGTCTTGCTCCTATATAGCAATCAAAAAAAAAAAAAGATTATACAAAACTATAGAAGTTCTATACTAACAGTGCACTGTTTGTATAATGGGAATTGCTTCGAGTGACTTTAATGCTCCCTTAGAGCTCCCTTCATCAGTAGAGTGGCCAGTGCAGCTACACAGCAGAAGGGAGACTGAACAGTAACCTGGGTCCCCAAAAGAGAGGGACAGCTCCTGTGGAAATGAGGAAGTTGCTCTCCTGCTCCCCACTTCTGCCCCTCCTTTAGTTTGTGATCGTTTGCAATGTGCTTCTCAGAGACTGATTGTCTCTAGCTGAGTACAAAGGTAACTTTAATACCTCTGCCTCACCTTGAATTTTATTCTATTACAGTGTCCTTGAAACCCATCAGGGAAAACAAGCCTAATTCCTCGTAATTGCTCTGCATCAAAGCGTCTCTCAAAAGCAGGAGCCACCCTGACTTCCTGCACTGCGCCCTTCCAGGAGTGATAGCATCCCATATCTGATAAGGTAATCAAAGCTGACTGCAATACTGCAGGTGGAACTAGATTTTATATATTAAGTATTTTCATTAGTATTCTCTGTGTTGGCATTTTCCTCTTCCTATGGATGCATTTCAGCAAGTATGTGTTTTTTTCCAGTTCACTGGGATGATGACTTCAGATAGTTACTGAAAATAGCCCTTATCTATTCTTTTCCTGGTCAGTATTCTGCACAAATTCTCTTTTTAATAGGTACTTCCTACTTCCTTATACAAGTCCAAATTACCTGTATTGTTGGAGACCCTGAATGTCAGTTGCTCCTAATTCAAATACAGTTCATATCCCTTGGTAAAAGACTCTGAATGCCCTGTGGTTCTCCAGCTATGCAGCCTTCCATTATATATCCATGGACTCATAAGAGTTGCACATCCTGATACTCCTGGCTGACGAGCAAGGAGACAAAGAGGAAATCATTTTACTTTGTCAGACAATGTCTAGGTTTCAGAGTTATTATTACTGAGCCCATCCATAATCTTTCTTTCTTGCTGTGAGAGGCAACTTTTTTCTTTGAAGAAACTAACGCCTAAACACATGAGATAAAGGATGGAGAAAGGAATAATATTATCCATTTTATAGATAACTAACAAAGGTACAGGGAAAGTAAGATACACTCCTGTGGTCACACAGGAGGTCTTTGGCACAGGGGTGTTCCAAACAAAGCCTTCACTCTTTGGTGAGGAGTCAATGAACTGTGAGTTGCAAGAATGTTAAAGCTCTTTTGTTAAACTACAATTTCTCTTTCAAGCAACTTACAACAGGGTTTTTTTATGGGAATCTTCTATGATTTAATTAATCATCTCCAGACTCATCATTGCAGATTCAGTACCTGTATTTTTATCAAGCTGGAATTGAGTTTGGTATTTTTTGGGTTTGTGAATGATGAACCCTATCTGAATTCCTCCAGGCTCTTTGTTTTGTTTGTATTAAAGCTCCCTGTCTCCCTGTTGCTGGCCAGTGGCCTAGGTTACATGAATACTCTGTTTCCCAAGTGCAGCAGGTAACTGGCTTGTGCACACAGTGAGCAAAGTAAACGCTGCAGGTGCACCCTGGCTGTGGCTGCACGAAATCTGGGATGAACTAAGTGTGGACTGAGTTCCCACTGAGCTCTGTATTGTGTGGAAGGAGTAAACCTTACCCCAGCCTACACAGAGTCTACACAGTGTAACACTGACCTTTAATCTATACTAGGGTCTCCCTGTCCAGCAAATGAATTTGTTTTCTCCAGGATGGGGTTAGGTAAGAAATGTGTGTAGGAAATGGGGACAATGAGGAGGCTTTGACTGAGATGAATCAACACAGCAGTGCAGCTAATGCTGATTGAATCCTTCCACTCAGCACAGGATTACTTTCAGTTGGTTCCAGAATGGCCTTTTCCCTGACATACTCACAGATGTCACTAGGATTAGGAAAGGACAACCAAAGGATAACCATGAAAAGCTGTCTAATGGCATCATTCCTCTTGTATTCCCTTCCTGCTTTGTCCCAGTTTTAGAGCATGGCCTGGAAACAACCTTTAGAGAGGACAAACAAATTCTCAAACACCTTCCATAATTTGCATTGTTAGACGTGATCTGAGTCTCCAGGGGTTTCTCTGGTCCAGAGGCCAATGCTACCAGGGTCAGAAGCAAACATGGATCTGCTTCAGAATAGTTTTATTTGGGAATGGGGAGTGTCAGAGATAACTGGCAACATTTGATATGAAAGAGACCAAACCACAACTGCGCTGCTCAGGGAACAGCTTCACTCTTGGATGCATGGTTAAAAATGGGACTGAATTTGCATGTGTGCTTATGATCCCCTGAGTGGGTCAGGAACTTTCTGTGCTACAGAAGCACACAACACAAAAGCAGCCACAAAAAAGCTACAGCAGAGGCAGAAATTACTTTTCTGCTCCAGGATTAAGTGTATTCATCACATCATCTTAGCTAGAATTTTTGTGTCTTGGTTTCCTTTGTTTGGCTGCTTTGCGTGAATATTAAAGGATGATTTGGGGAGGAAGAAAAAGTGTCTCTTAAGAAATAGAAACACAAAGAAAAAACCCTTTTGTTTGCAAGTGCACCAGACCTTAGAAAAGTATATAATCCATGGACCATTGGCACAATCAACTGTAATGGCTCCAAAAGAGCCATTGTGTTAATGTGGCTGATGAGCATGAGTATTGCCTCTGCATACCAGAAATTCTCATGAAAATTTAAAAAACATGCAGATAGTGGATAAGTGAAGCATATAGTCTTTGTAAAAAATGAGAACACAGCACTGTTTCATCAGAATGCAGAATAAACCACCAGCAAAATGTAACTTTAGCAGCATCTGATATTTTTTCTCAGATAAAGTAAGTGATTTTTTGACAAAGGAAATGAAGCAGGTCTCATTCATCTGGACTTCGTAAAGGGTTTTTATATACTACCATTTGGGAAATTACCAGTTAAACATGAGAAGTTGGGGAATAGTAGAGGAAATCTAAAGTAGGCAAGGAAGTATCTAAAGGAGAGATAACAATTTAAAGGGAAAGCACTGCAATGAAAAGAGCATGCTAATGGAGTTCTTCAAAGACTCATTTAATATTTTCATTAATGAGCATGACACAGAAAGGAAAATGTGGTAATGAAATTTCCTCAAAACAGAAAACTGGGAGAGATAATCAATGCAGAAGAGGACTAGAATAACATGTGGGTCAACTTAGATGATTTGATGATCTCAGAAATACAAATACATTTGATATTGCATACTGCAAAGTCATGAGTTCAGAGATGAAAAAGAAGATTTTTGATTTTAATTGGTGAAAGTCTACAAAAGGACACTGCAAGATAACGTAATGACTAACAGAAGAGAGAAAACTTCATCTTAGGATGCATCAGGAAGATGGGAAACAGTATTGTGTTTAGACCGTGATGTAAGACCTGATCTTGAATATGACAGAATCACAGGTTGAAAGAACAGGATTAGTTATGTGATTAAAGAAAATGTATAGAATTTAATTTACCTAGTCAAAAAACCAAAGGCTGGGAAAGGTTCTGTTTAATGTCTGCCAAAAGCAAAGAGAGGTAAACACTTGACATAGAGGGTAACTATTTAAATGAAAAGTATTGCCAATAATGGGAATTTTCACATTGGCAACACATTTTTTGTAGCTGAAAATTAGGAGATTTTGGCCATTGCAGGAGTGACATACTGGAACAACTTCCAAGAGGAATCAATGTCAAACACCCAGTGGTCTCTAAAACAGGGCATGAACAGTTTGTCAGTGGGATGAACAGGAGACAGTGGTGGCAGCATTTGCATCCCAAGTGTGGTTGCATCCCAGGTGTGATCCTGTGCAATAATAGATTTTGAACAGTAACCTTACTAACTAACCTCTGAGTGACTGATCCACGATCTTGGCACATGGTCATGTGATTCAGACACTTATGTCACATCTTGTTTCATCTGTATGAGAACTGGTATTGCTTTCCATCTTACCAAGTTACACTGGGGCTGAACTTTTGCATACCAGGACTTCTGTGCATTAAAATAAATGTGTGATTCTAAGTAATTTTATTTGTACCACTCTTGTTTGTTTCTTTTTATAGTCTATGTTCTCTAGCTTTTCCGTTTCTACAAATTTGTAGCTAAATATTCTGTTTTATTGTGCAAATAATCTGTTCACTTCCAAATCTTAATCTGAGTTCAGTTTTTTGACACCCATTAACTTTTGATTTTATTCAGCAATGACTTATACTGAATGACACTAACAAAGTAGACAGAGATGGACAGAGACACAGAATTTAGAGCCTCAAAAGAGTATTCTGATGTTGTTGTGCATTAAATGATACACTATTAGTTACACTACATACTGTCACATCCTGTATGGCAGAAAAAAGTGGGAGCTTTCTTGAAATTCTCTGGTTTTTTTACCTTTTTCTGCTTCCTAGGATTTATCCCTCTTCAATCCTTTGGTACCTAACCTTTTTTCGGTGAGGTCTCAAAGATGTCTGTCAGATCCATCTCAGTCAGTTCCTTAAGATCCTTTGGTTGAATATGATTTATGTCTTCTGAATAATAAATATTTAAATTATCTAAATATTCTTTTACTTGCTTTTTATTAATTCTGCTGCTAGATATTCCCAAACCTCATTAATATTTATCTCACTGAGCTCCATGCTCTCCTTTTCTTTTCTATTAAATATAGGGAAAAAATGTAAATGTTGAGCAATCCTTTTTCTCTGTGGCCAGTATCAGTTGACCTTCCTTTTGATTTAGGAGATATTTGTTTTCTTTTATCCATAGTGTATTTATTTTCTTCATGTTTTCTCCCAGGTTACTCCATTAACTTGAATTCTATTTTGTCCTCTCCCATCCTTATTATTTCTATATTTCTGTATGACAGATGTAGCTGCTTGTATTTTTAGCTCTCATTTATTGTGTTCTTTGCCTTCTGTCAGTTTGTAAATGGACAGTGTTCCCATATTTATGACTAAGGGATTTTCTATGTAGAACTGGCAGAATGCCTCATAAAAATATTAAAATATGTGCTTTATATATTTGTCATACATGCAGCTATATAAGAATAATGCCTGCTCATTTTTACTAATTTGAAATAGTGGTATTGGAAGCAGCAATTGAAGGAGGGCTGCTGGATGCAGGTGTTTGAATATGAAAACTGTGTGATTAAATACCGGTATCATTGTAGCCTATGGGAATATTGCCATTGACTTCAGTTGGGTTAAGATTTCACTATGGTTTGTTATTGTACATCGACTCCAAACTTCAAATCTAGAACTAGACTGATGCCTTTAGCAGAAGTTGCAACACAGTAACATTAATCCTGGGCTTAAGAGCTTGATGAGCTGGGCAATATTTTTCAGGTAAGAAATGTTTTCACACAAAGAACAAATTAATGTAGAATGAAGATTTTCCTATTTTAGAGCTAATGAACAGCTTGAGTGAATCCTTCCTGTGCATTTGCTCAAAAAACAGTATCAAAATATTTATGGACAATGTGTTATTTAAAAATATCTGATATAGTCACAGTCCCATTTGCATAAGTGTCTTCCTGCAGTGCTCCATCCACAATACTCTTCAAAGAACAATTGAATAAATATTTTATTAATTATCATTAAGAAATAAAAACATCCTTAAATTGTGACATTATGCAACCCTAATTCAAAACTGGAAGGACTTCAGTCCTTCAGTTTTATTGTTGACATGACTTGATGAAGGTTGATATGTTTGAAGTTTGGGATAATGTCTTACAAAATTGCCTAAAAATACTATTGTTAGGCTATGACTACTCCCACAGTATGGGTGCTTATGTACATAAGTGGTTTTTAAACAATGATTACACCACAGAATCAAAATTTGAATTGTGTAGGTATTTGGAGTATCACAAAAAATTTAGGGCCTGGGGAGGTTTTCTGATTGTAGGGAATTCTGCAGGACACGCAGCTGATGTTGATTCATGTTTGTGAGTGTGGCTGAAAGCTATGGTGGGACTGTGGCTGCAGGCTTGGCACTTAAGGCTGGTCTAGAAATACAGGCACCTTTTTCTCATCTGACTTTTATTTATTTGGTGTGAGCAGTTCTTTGAGCTGCATCATGAGTTTTTAAGGAATTTGCTTTCTTATGTTGTGCAATTAGAAGTCTCTCTATCACAACAACAAGAAAGTACTCGCTCTTTCAAGTTCTTTGTGCAGTTTCTTATTGCCAACTCAACAAATATGGAAATTTTGAATTTCTTAAAAATTAAGGCTTGCATGGAAAAAAAGACACTATTTTAACCGCACCAAAGGCAAAGTTTGTTGTAAATATCAGGGCTCTGATATTGTAAAAGCTCTTTTATTGTAAAAGCTATCTTAATGATTTCATTCAGAATCAATAATGACAAATAAACCAAGTTCTTCAAACACTGCATAAAAGGACAATACACAGACCACATTTCAAAAAAGTCTGGTTTTACAGGTTATTAATATGGATTGAGATGACTGTATTTTTGTAATTCAGATTCCATCTGGTTTTAACTTATGCTCTAGAAAATGAAAGTTTAGATAGAGGTCTTGAGTATCTGTCTTACTGCCTAGAACTGCTTGGAGCTGTAGTGCCAAAAGAATGAATGTGAAAACTGACATGCAATGAAGGCTGATAAATAGAGACGCAATAGCATGAAAATTATAGTTATGAATAAAAGATTTATCCTCAACCCCATGATTTTTTGTATCATTTATATCATCATAGTATACAATTTTCCACTGTCACTTACTCCACGCTTCCGAGATTCTTCACAGGAAAGTAACTGATACTTTCAAGTCAGAAATACCAGCAATTGTTCAATAGCTAAAACAGGCAGTTGCAGGAGAAATGGCCATAACAATGAGCTGGAGCTGCTCATCTGGGATCATTTTGTTTATATTGATCTCTTGCCAGTGTTTTCACAGAATAAAATATCTTAGCTGGTTTGTAGTTTGGAAATAAATATAAATGTCTAAGGATGTATTGCCTTTATCCTTTCCCAAATGCTGGTGTGCCAGCAGGACAGTTTCCAATTTGTTTGTCTTCTTTCTTAAGTATATAAAAGCCCGTTCATACCAAGAATAATTAAAGTAATAAACAGACATTACTGAGTCCAACTAAAGAGAAAATGAATATTCCTAAATATTTACCAAAGGCTTGTTGCAAAGTGGCAGCATTATTCAAGTAAATCAACCAAGATGGCTCCCACCATTAACAAATAAACATGTATGAAAAATGAACAGAATCCCCACTGCTTTTCCACTGTTGTGCAGCTTTAACTCCAGGATTGTTTCCAGTGTGGCAATGCATTAATGTTGAATTTCAAGCTTGGCAGCTGCCAGAGGTTCTCTGTTCCCATAAGGGGAAGGAGTGGAAACAGAATGGTGCCTGCACTACTGGGTGCTCCTCTGCCACAGGCTCTTTTTCAGAGTATGATGTTTAAAACCCCAAATCTAACACTCTGCTCTGGTTCTGGACCATCATTTCTTCACCTCACATCCATTCATTTCCCTCTGGAAAGTGAGATGTCTCATTGCTAAGCAAAGAGGGAAGAAATTGATGCAGTTGAATTCTTACAAACCTTCTCCTGCAGACTCATATTGTATCTTACTGAATACTAAATACAAAGCAGATGCAACTTATGCTATGCAGTAAAATTGCACTAGGCACCATCTTTATTGTATGTTTATTTGAAAGTGGAAAATGTCACCATGCTAAACATTCTCTGATATTTAATACTATTCATGTTTGATTACAGAAACAGAGTATGGATTTCAAAGTTAAAATCCTCATTGCACTTGAGGCATTACACACAGCTCGTTACATGAGATACTGAACACAATTTTGCACAAAATTATGAAAATCTCCTTCCTGCATGAAATTATTCAGGTTTTTCTAATTCATGGGAGGCCATGTTGGATATATCAGAGAAAGGTGATTTTCTAAAGTGAGTTGCAATGCATACTTTAAAAGGCTTCCTCATATTCTAAGTACAAAACAAGTCAAAAAAAGATAATATGAATTTAACATGAAAACTCAGGTCAAATTTATCCCTCACACTCCAGTAATATCTTTTTCACTGGCTTATTTTACTGAAGTCAGTACAAATACATGAACTTAGTCTAAATCTTGAAAAATTTCATCAGATACTGTTTGATTTAGTAAAATTTGTTCAGCACTGCTTATGTTGATGTCAATGCACAAATATTCACATATCTTAGTATTCTTCAGGTATAATCCCCCATAGCATTCAAGTGGAATGTCTGCAGTTTTGTAATAGGGAAAATACCTGCACAGAGATAGGCTTTACATTTTATGCTAAATATATTAAAATTCAAATGATGTCTTATGGAAAAGAGACTGAAACTGAGAGCCATTTATTAAATACTGCATAAAAACTTTAGAGCAGCCAGAGCCAGATTCTGCTCCCTGTGGAGACAGATCATAACAAAGGGTAGAACTGAGAACACAGATATTAGGAAAAAACATGGCAACCTTATATTTCAGCACAATAAGATGGTTATAATTTCACCTCAGTGCCCAAGGATAGGGTTGCACTCCTTTGAACACTGCAGCTGCAAGATGGAATTCTCTTTTACTGAGTTTCTATATATCCTATTATCTATATCCTCTTCCCAATCTATCCATTGTATTCTGCTATGGTGTTACTAGATCCAACTGCATCCTGCTTTGTTTTTAAGCAGAGAGTACATTTTGGAGACTGAGTGAGGACCAGAGAATCCTTCCCCATCTTACAGGAATCATAAAATATATCAGCTAAGTCAAGCCTTTTTGCCTACTCACTGTGTGTTTGGAATGTCAATTTAGGTTAAAATTCTGCCTATAGCTTATACTCATTCTCCTCTACCAAATATAAAATTTTCCTCTACCAAAATGAAGGGATTTTTTCCCACCACTTATTTAGGGAAGCGTACTACATTGCATTTAAATGTTCCTGTGTGGCCTCATGTCTGCGAGACTGGAATTTATCTGAACGTTTTTGTTGCCATTCTGTTGGCAATCAGTCCAGGCTTGCTGTCTTGCCAGCTAAGGGATCTTAATAGTACTATCTGTTTCTTGAGTAGCACCATTTTTCTCTGTATTGCTCTATTTGCCTCTCATGCTAATTTTGCTTTGCTTAGAAGTTTCTTGTGATAGGAATGCAGTTTTGCTTTATACTCTAATATTAAAAAAAAAAAAAGGTATGAAAGCAAACCAACAATTTACAGATTTTTGTTTCTCTATTGAATTATTATGTTCTAGAAGACAAGCGGTTTCATAATGAATCCACTTGGGAGACATATAAAGGAGTAATTTGAAACCTCAAATATCTTGGTCTTCCCCTGGAATTTAGCAATATAGCTTTTGATTCATTCATGCAGCTTGTATTTTTATAAAGTTAGTCTCAGATGGTTTGGCTCACTTCTAAACACTTGCTAGGGAGCCCACAGCAGCCATGGTCACAGAGTACTGATGAAGGAGAAAGCAGAATGGCAGCCTCCAGTTACTTACTGTGAATCATCCATAAACCCAGACCCCTTCAGATTCTCCCTCTCTCCAACCAGCAGCAGTGGCACTTTACTGATACCCCAGTTTGGAATGCCTTCCTTTCCCCAAAGGAGTGGTACAGCTGAGAATGAAGTGACAAGACTGTGCTGAGCCTGTGAGACAGTGAGACTGAGTGCTGTGAATTTTTGTCAGTCCATGCACAGGGCCATGCCTGCTTTCCTACTTGCAGACTATATTCCCAGATTAATGCCACAGAAAGCTGGTCATGGTCTTCTGTTAGTCAATGAACACCTATTCAAAACTCCATGGGTTTCTTATTGAAAGAAATGTAAGACAGGGTCATATGCGCTTTATTAAAATTCCCAAATATGAACAAGAAGACATGTTACTCAAACTACTTGTGATTCTAAACCAATGTCAGCAAACAAAAAGCATACTGACATCTAGTTAATGCTTAAAGTAATAGCTTTGACACATTCTGAACAGGGTTAAGAAAACTGTTTGGCTACAGCTGACAAATAAAGAATTTTTCAGGCCATATTTGTGATTTATATTGGTTAAGAAATGGTACCAAACCCAAGTTTCTTAATGTCCGAATCATAATTGTGATATCTGATGTGAAGCTTCCTCCTGTAGAAATCACACTAAGTTTGAAGTTGCACCGGGTATTTGGGATTTCCATAGTGGAGGCTCACTCTGCCCTCTTAGCAGTCACAGGAGATTTACAGAAACAGCTTAGCAGGTCAGAAGGGGAGGACTACTGTTGTCAGTTGTCCCCAGTGCCTTATCTGACATGGGCAGCATGGCATGGGACCAGGGAGAGACCGTGCTGCTCTGTGCACTCCTTCCCCACCTGCAGCTCCAGAGATCAACTGTCCTTGCAACTGTTCCGAATGATCTTGAGGAACAGTGGTTTGATGACTCCCATTTACCAAAAGTACTCTAATAATATCAGTTCCTTATGACTTTAAAGGTCAGAATATGCTGCAATAAAAATTACTATAAGAGAGTATTTTAGAACAGTTTAAAACTTGTTCCTGTGTTTTCTAGCTCCTCTCCTTTGCTGACTGCTTGGGTGCTCACAGAGGTAGGTGCAGACAGACACAGTTTATGAAACCTACAGTCACTTTCAAACCCCCATATCCCCCTGAAAAAAGCATTTTCCAGAGAAACCAACCAAAAATAAATGTAAAAACATCAGAATATCCCTCACCTACTCAAAAGAGAGCATAAAGAGAAAAACACAAAATATTTAAGCTGTCAAGAGTACAGAAACTCTTCAGCTTTCTGAGTTTTCTGTGGCCTAGTCAAGATTGCAACTGCATTTAAGTAGCTGCTGGCACAGCTGTTTCAACCACTGAATGTTTTTCACAAGCACAAGAATTGTCAAAGGATAAGTTACACTTTTGTCAATACTTTATCATACTGTTCTCAAGGTAAATTTCCTTTGGGTAATCTATGGATTCAAAGGACAAGCTCTAAAATAGGCCAGCAGAATTTGATTAAAAACAGTAACTGATTTAAATCAGTTTTATGGGATTTAGGAAAAAAAACTCCTTAAATGACATTGTGTAAATGACATATGGAAATTTTAGAAACATTACTCTATAGCTATACTGAGCCCTTCAACAATAGTCCACCAACCAATTTAAAATACATTTGAGCAAACCTGTGATTGGTTTTGTTACTTCCAGTGAGATGCTTACAAGGGAAATTTAGTCCATTTTTCTCTGTGAAACAGAGCTCTAAATCAACTTACCTTATCAAATCTTCAGAAGGAAAAGATAATTTCAAGCTTCTCAAAATGAAACCCCTCCATGTAAAAAATTTTGAATTTTATGTAAGTTCTGTAAATCCATACGAACCATATTTCTCACCCCGAGCCTGTCTGTAAGACTAGGCCTAGTTTGCCAAAGACCAAAGACTGTAACCATGCTTACCTATGCTGCTTTAGGAGCTGTGAGTCTCCTGCAACTCTCCTGCCTTTTGCCTCTTCCTTCCTAGTAAAGCACAATACTTTATAAGCAATATACTCAGTATATCTTGAAAACGTTTTATGATTGCTTTGGACATGACATGTCAAACCAAGTGCCAAAAGAAAAGCAATTTTCCCTTGACTTTGCAAAAATGTACTCCACTTTGATGTACGCCTTTGATAGTATCACAATATGAATATTCTTTGCATTAATATTCCCATCTATTGTTTAACAACTTCTGTAGGTAATATATGTGATGCTCAACCTTTTCTTTTATATTTAATTATTGTAATATGTTTTATGTCTGGTTCCTCACCAGATTGCTAAGCAGATTTTTAATGTTAAATAAGTTTTCTGTTGTACATGAAAGCTTGTTGTTTTCTGGTTTTTGGTTTTGTTTTTTTTTTTGTTTTTTTTTTTTTTTAAATTTTTTTTGTGATAAAGATCTAGTTTTTTTAATATTAAAATGATCTAAAGGTTTTTGTTGCTCTTTTAGTTAAATGGGCACCATATACCATCTTTCTTTTCTAGCATTCCCGAAAGAATTAAAATAAAACCTGAAACAAAGTGAAAATATTTACTGTTGTTTTTAGAAAAAGTGATCATAAGAGTCAAGTAAATACTGAAGTCTTTGTGTATAAACCTGCTTGATTTTCTGCCTTTAAAATTTTAACACTTTGAGTCCCTTGTGTAAACTGAATATCTTCAGTTACCAAAAATATTTGGGTTAAAAATACATTAAGGAATTTCACTGCTCCTTAGTTTCAAACCACAAAATTGATTTACTTGAAAGAGAAGTTTTCCAGCATCAGAAGACAAAGATTGGTCTTCATTCAAAAGTACAATGTTAACAATCTAAGGAATTACCTAATTTATTTAGTCTGCACTGATTAACTTCGTTCTTGATGGAGACAGCTGCTATTGCATGTGATGAAAAATGAAACTCCCTGCTATGCTGCAAAGTTTTCTGACTAAATTGGCTGTTTTCCTACTAGTCTCAATGGCCACAGAGAGCATGAAGAAAGAAACACAAGAAAGAAAGACTTGTGGTGTTTTTTAGGTTGTTTTTTTTTCTGTTCTTAAAATTTGAATTCAAACTATCAAGCTGTGTTGATTTGAAAATTGGTGTTTATATTTTATTAATTGTATTGTGTGCTGTGACACATCTGTGAACCTACAACAATTAACTAGCTTATTTTTCCAAGATATGAGTGTTGTTTCAATTATCCTTTTGAAATTTTATTTGTGGCATGCTGTAATTATACCTTGCACATACATTTTGTAAAGTTTCCCATTGAACTGAGAAACTGTGCATTGTGCTGACAAACCCCAGCTTGTCGTGTATGCTGTTTTAAGTGTGCTGTGAAAGCTGGTCCCTTGTGCTCCAAATGTAAATTGGACACAGCTAATTGCACCCACAGCTGGTGAGCAGGTTCAGTGAGTGCCGATTTCTGGAGGGAAATGTGCCTCCACTCCTCATGCCTAGATAGAGCTTTGAGTCCTCCTTTAGATGTGCTTCATTATTGGCAGGGGTAGGCTTCACTGCCACTGCTTCTTATGGGAAAACAGAACATTCTGTATTTGTTGATAGAAACCCAGAAATGTTTTTCTGTTTTGAATGTAGACTATTTCTCATTAATTTCTGTGCAAAACTCACTTCCCAAAACCCTAAGTGTTGAAACTTATTCTGAAAGTAAAAGCAATCTTACACTCTTGTGCTGTTTGTAGAGTCCTTCACTCCAGAGAGAAGTACAACACCTAACACAAAGAGAGGCTGCACTTCTGTGGTGAGCTGCAGCTGCTGAGGTACGGAAGAGGAGAGCTCAAAAAAGGATGTGGTGTTATTATTGAAAATTCAGTCACTCGTGGATGCCTTGTGGGTGCAGTTATGGGAAATGCACAGGGTGTAAACTCAGCAGACATCTGGCGGTGGCAAGATACCAGAGAGGAATTAATGACTGGCTTCTCAGGAGGAGCTGTTTTGGTTAGATGCAGTATCATTGTTACTCTGCCAGATACATGAACATCTTTCCTGGTTTTGAGGAAAAATGACTAAAAGGAAGTTAGAAGGAACAACCAGTTGGTCTTAAGTAGCTGATGCGTTGTCCATTGGAAAATACATTGTGGCTTGGAGAAAATACTTAGTGAGAGCAAGCCTGCATCAGTAATAAAGAAGTTGCCATGAAAGTGAAACTGCATGAACGCCCAAGGCCCAGCCTCCTTAGGACAGTGTTAATCCAACACATTACAGTCTCTGTATCCCACCTAAATAAAACCAACAAAATACAGCTTTAGAATTGAACTACTAAAGAAAGGAGTGAAAACTTTAAAAATCCTATGATAGTTTGCTGATTGCTACACTGATGGCTACACACTGAGATCTCACAGAAGCTTTTGGATTGTGAATTATATAATTTCACACAAAAGAAGTAAACACACACTTTAAATTGCACAACCCAGAAGAAAGAGACCATGAGAAGAATCACCTTATTATATGACAAAACTGCAGGATTTTAATTTACTCATACCATTTTTACTTCAGAACTACTATGTCCCTATTTCTTGGAAACACAACAAATACTGAGGCAAAAGACAACAGAAAGTTTGTTTGAAAATACATGCTATATAACATCACAGATCTAAGGCTTGTACTTTAATGTAATTTAAGACAGTTTCATATTGGAAACCAAAGAATTCACTAAAAAATAAATACAATTACCATGCATCACAGAGGAAGAGAGATTCTCATGTATCGTTTTGCATATAAAACACCTTTTATAAGGACTTGACTTACTGAAACTTTGAAATTGGCAAAGTCAAATATTAAGGGCTCATGCTCCTCAGGATTAGAGGGAGGAAAAATACTTTCTGTGTTAGTATAAAGTAGCTCAGTGTAAAGGAACAAAGTGAACTGCCCCACTGAACAAAGAAGAAGCAGTGAGCTAAAGGAATGTTTTCCTGGGATCTCTATCAGGTTTTTCTTCAAGAGATTTCATGCTCAGCTGAATGTTAGAAGCAGATTATCTACAAACACTTCACTTCTGCTTATGTATTAGATTTCCCTGGTAATAATAGAATATTAAAGCTGTTTTCTTGGTAAGACAAGGCTTCTGATGTAGCAGTAGCCCACCTTTTTGTGTGTCTCCCACATATTTTAGCAGTTGGAAGTACTTAATACATAATCTCTGGTTACAGACAGAGTTTGCAGAGGTAGAAGTGGAGAATTATGTCTAGAGCTATTCAAAGAGATTAGAATTTGCAGTTTGTTTTCAACAGTGTTGGATAACATTCAGGATTGTTTGTTGGTGGTGTTTTTCTGTTGGTTTTAAAACTTTGTGACATATTTAAGCAGATTTTCTGATGTGCTGCTTTACTGAAGTGTCTGCTTTCTCAGCATATATTTCAGTACAGTGTTTTCACAGTATCATGAGCATGTGCTTGGCACAACAAAACTGTCTTAAATTTTTATCTTTTCTTGTCGACCTTAAAAGAGGAAATGTTTTTGAATATTTTTTAAAAAGATGAGTCAACAAGAGACAACTCACATAAAAGGAGTGTATTTTCATGAGGGCATGATGGACACATCATTTCACACAGCATCCCTTGATTTGGATGGATTTTCATCTGCAAATGGCAGTGAAATTTTCCATATAAAAGTCTGATGGCCTTTGCTTTTACTAGTGATATGGTCTCCTTAACAATTAATGACAGTAAAACATGCCAGGAAGGGAAAAGTGTGATCATTAAGAAAGAAAGCGACCCTGTGATGGCAAACCACTTCACTTGTACTAGGAAAGGGAATTGCTCCCACTGTGTTTGCTTTTGTGAAGAAAATGAGTGGTCAGGATGTTTCTCAGGACCAAGTGCATATAGGAGGAGCAGCCACTACTGGATTCTCAATTGCTTAATCCTAGAAGACAGGAGCACACACTGTAAAAGGGACATATCTAGGGTACCTTTAGCAGACAAATGTCTCAAGGGACCTGTTGCTGTGCAGTGTCACAAAGGGCTGACAAAATGTGTAACAGCAGGGGAATTGATGCTGTCACTTCAGCACAGAGTGGTTCTTGGGATTAGACAAGGGACTTTGCTGTATGGGAAGTACAGACACTGAGACATAATGCACAGCAGTGGCATCAAAAGGCAGTCTTGGTGCTCTATTGGCATTCAGTACTAATGACACTTGGTACCACATTCATGGGTTGGTGACAACGTCTTCAATGTGAGTTTACAGGATAAACTATGACAACTGGAGTACTGGTCATTATTTGTGGCAGTGTTGATTAATGCAGCAGTAGGAGTGTCTTGAACTAATTCTTAGTGGTACTGGCTCAGCAAATACATCCAACATGTTCTTTACTATATACACTAAAGTTCAAGGTTTGGGCCTGAGCTCAGCATCTCTGATGGCTCAAAGTGCTGGACTAACAGTAATGTTCAGCAACTTCACTCCCCTACAATGGACATACACAAAAGTAGCTGTGTGAGAGTTTGTTTTTTTTTTTTTGGATATCAAACAAAACTCTCAACAAACAAAAGACCCATTGAAATCCTGGCTTTCTGCTGTAAGACCTTGTCTTCACCAAAAAAATCTCAGTTCGTCTGAACGAAAGCAAGGCATTAACCATAATTTTTTCCTTTAGGAAAAGGGTGGAAGGAGAAATACTTAATGGCAGAAGCTGATTTTGGTGCTGGATGTGCTGCTCTGGAAGGAGCTGCTGCTAGAGAGATCCCTGTGTGACTCCAATACTGAACTGAAGGAGCTCCAACACCTGTGCCTGTGCCAGGGAATTCAGCAGGGACATCACTGCCTGCACGGAAGCACAGACTGATAGTCTCACTATTGCTACAGAGAACTAAAAATTAAGGCAAGATGAGAGCAAAATGGAAGGTATCATCCCAAGTCTTGTCTCCAGCAGGGTCTAAACCAGATACGCAGGGCAGCAGCACGAGCACAGCACACACTGTAACATCACTTTCTCCACTTGTAGTGGTGTGAGCCACTCGTTTTGCCAAGGGAAGTGCCCACACAATTAGTGAAGCTTTTCCCCGCGGGCTCCCCTCGGGCACGGCTGGCCCTGAGCACGGCGCTCCCGCACTCCCCTCACCTCCGGGAGCGCTGGCACCTGCGGGGCGCCACGGCGGCCAAGCCTCCGCTCGCCTCACGATCCTACTGTGCCCGCCACAAGCGGGGAAATCGGCGACAGGGAGGAAAATCGGCGATAGGCACAAAAATCAGCCGCAGCCACCCAGCCACCGTCCCAGCTGGCCCTGACAGAAAGGCGATCCCGCCTCCCGGCCGTGCGCCGCCACAGGCGGGGCCGCGCACGCGTGTCACAGCGGCACTGTAAGTCTCCATTTTGTGTTAATTTCACCCCTTCTCCCTGTCCCCGCTGCGGATCGTTCCGGCGAGCGGGAGGAGCGGGCTGCGGGCCCTGCCGGGGAGCCCCAGGGCAGCGCTGCCCCGCTCCCTGAGGCGCTGCCGTGCCCTCCGCCCGCCGCCCCCTCACGGCCCCACCGTCCTCCTGTCCCTCCCCTCCGGCTACTGAAATACCCTCGTGGGGAGGTTTCGCGCTAATTAAAATTGTTTTATTTGCCCCTCGGGGAGCGGCAGAAATAGAGTGTGTTAAAGCAGATCCATTAATTCCCATGCTCAGCAGAACGCAAGGCACTCGTTGCAACAGCCAGCCCATGCTGGGATCACTGAGACTGAGCAGCCGCTGAAGTTTGAATTTCTGTGTAAGGCAGTAACGCTTAAAACCATTTCAGAAACCTTACGTGCTTTCTCGAAGTGGTCGATCAAATGCTTTTATACCAGTTCCTAAATGATTTTAGCGGAACATGGGTAGGCTGCATGACTATACCATACACTAGATAAAGGTGGCTGTGTTTTTCTGAGGATACCATGTGTCCAAGGAATAGATTCATATTGCAGATTCCTAGTAATCCATTTCAGAAATGAATAAAATCAAGATTAAGGACAAGAAAAAGCCCCACTCCCTACTCCCTCCCTAAAATAGTCCTCTTGTTCTTGGCTGTAGGATGGAACCTAAAATGTGAGCTCAGGGATTTTCAGCGAAAAGTTTTAAGACAAAAAATTATTTTAGGTTTAATTTTTTTTTTTTTTGGGGTGTAGTGTAATTAAAAATCTTACATGATATCATAATCTTAAAAAGAGGAAAATACAAAGTTCAGTTCAAGGAGCAATTGTACAATATGTCCACCTGTAAGCAGTTTTTAAAGTATTTAATTTTTGAATGTTGGATGTTAGTGATTCAGATAAGATATTACAGAACATGTGCTAAAATGTTAATTTTAAATTGAATCACTGAAATGTCTAATGGAAAAATGGCATTAAATATTTTGTATTTTTTCTCAGGACAGGATGTCTCATCTCAAATAAATAGCAGGTCCCCATATTTTATAACCTACATTCACATTTCCTTTCAAATGCACTTTTAGACATTCTGAATAATTTCAAGTCTTTGAATGACAGGAGAGTACTTTTCCTATCTTTAAAAGTTACATTCTGTGTGCTGAAAAATTCAAGCTTAGGTGGAGCTGGCACCTCACCCATGCCCATGGAAACCCTTCCTGCACAGCCCTCTGAGGGACAAGGAGACAGCACCAACAAAACCACTGAGCTGTGCACAGAACCCGTGCAGACAGCTCGCACTTGGATCGCGCTGGAGTTTGGATAAAGTTGGAAAAAGCAGCCTACACCCTCCTGGTACCAGTGCAAGCAGCACTGGGCTAAGGCTGGTTAAAATGAGAAAGCCGTGGAGGAAGCTGTGTTGTGACAGTTCTGTGTTCCCCTTGGCACGCCTTTTGCAGCTGCAGTATGCTTCGAGCTCTGGGCTTTGTGCTTTTCAAAACCCTAACCCTAGGCAGTAAAAGCAGCCTTGAGCTAAGAGACAGTTCTGTGTTCCCCTTGGCATGCCTTTTGCAGCTGCAGTATGCTTCGAGCTCTGGGCTTTGTGCTTTTCAGAACCCAAATCCTAGGCATAAACCTAACCCTAACTGAGGGAGTAAAGGTTTCATGGGGATGAGGCTGGTGGCAAGCAGAAAGCTGTGGAGGGAGCTATATTATGGCAGTTCTGTGTTCCCCTTGGCACGCCTTTTGCAGCTGCAGTGTGCCTGGAGCTCTGGGCTTTGTGCTTTTCAAAACCCTAACCCTAGGCATAACCCTACCCCTAACCCTAGGCAGTAAAAGCAGCCTTGAGCTAAGACTGGTTCCAAGGAAAAAGCTGTGGAGGAAAGCATGTTGTGGCAGTTCTGTGTTTCCCTCGGGATGCCCTTTGCACCTGCAGTGTGCCTGGAGCTTTGAGGTTTTCAGAACCCTAACCATAGGTGTAACCCTAACCCTAGGTGAGCAAGCAAAATTTCCATGGGGTTGAGGCTGCTGCCAAGCAGAAAGGTGGGGAGGGAGCCATATTGTGGCAGTTTTGTGTTCCCCTTGGCTTGTCTTTCGCAGCTGCAGTGTGCCTGGATCTCTGGGTGTTGTGGTTTTCAGAACTCTTACCCTAGTTGTAAGCCTACCGCTGGGCCGAGGAGTATGGAAAAAGCTGTGGAGGGAGCCATGTTTTGGCAGTTATAGCCTATAGACCACACTGCTTTTATCCTGTGTTTGGCTGAGTGCTGGGAAAAGCTGAGTTTAGTTTACTTGTCAATTTCAGCACTTACTGTGAAACCTTTAGTTTATTTCTTTCGGCTTGATTTTCTTTTATTTTTTTTCCCTTGTGAGACATTTCAACAGAGGTGCTGCTAGTTTCATTCAATGGGAACTGTTGCTTTTTCAAGTATAACACTTGTAATGCAAGTTCTAATTCAATCGCTTCAAAAAGTGCTATTATAATAATGCTAATTTAATTGGTATTGTAGTTTTGAGAAAACTTAGAAGAAATAAGGCAGCAATATGTGAAAGCTGTGGAGCATACTTGTTTTCATTCACTTATTTATTAAACATTTAATCCATTTTTCAGATGCTTTTATTCAGTTTATAATTTTGTTTTCTTTGTTATGGCTTTTTTTCTCAATATTAGAGTGCAATGAGAAGAATATGTTACACAAAGCCTGTAGTTACAGTAATATATTTTAGTTTGACAGCCTTTGAACCATGTGTTTGCAGTTTCCATTGACTTTGCTAGTGACCAAGTTAATGCTTTTACATGTTGGGAAAATTGGAGGATATAGAGATGCTATTGGAAACAATGGGTCAACTCATGTAATTTAACACTGAACATGGGATTATCCACTTGTCTTGCATATTACAACTGTGTATGTATTTTATAGGATTTGCCTTTTTATAGTTACAATGTATAATCCTCTCATTCGTTTTGTCATCTGTCACATGAAGCCTTTTGTGAATTTGCAGAAAATTGAATTATTCAGTTTTATACATGTCAGTCATTCTTTCTTCTCCAGAATCTGCAGATTCAATTATGTCAATTACATTTATTTATATTATAATTTTGCCTATTTCTGCAAAGGTTAAAAATATTGTCACTTTCCAACTTTGTCAGCTGATTTGTGTATAGAACCTCTTTAGTGTGTAAATAAACAGCTTCAGACAAATTGGCCATGCTTACTACAGAGGGCCAAATGTTGATATGTTAAGTCTCCAAGAAAAGCGTTGTTGACTTCTGTACCTCAGATCCTAACAGGAGAATGATTACAGAATGCAAATTGATTACTTTCAAATATTTTGGTGCTGTGTAGGCAATGTTTTATTTTGTGCATCAATCTAAGTTGATCCAGTTGATCCAGTATCATCCATATATTCTCCTTATTAAAATAATATCTCAAGTGTCTTTTTTGCCTTCCTGTAGATATTTTATCACTTAGATTAAAGTTATTCTTACAGGGCTACATAGTTTTGTTGCTTTGTTATTTCCGTAAGCTCTAGGGGGAGATGGACGCTTTAAAGAAAGTCTTAATAAATTACATTCATTCTTCTTGTCTTTCTCAACTCCACCAGTAATTTATCAAATAAAACTCTCAGACATGTTCGGTGCAATGTGTTCCTTGTGCATCCTTGCAGTTTATAACTCATGTTTTCCAAGTGCAGTATTCAAATGCATATGTAATTTTGGTTTTTTGTTTGCTTGTTTGTTTTTTATTTATTTATTTCTTTTTAAGGTCTAACCAAATTTTAGTTTGTTTTGTTTGCTGATAAGATGCCTGCTGGGTTCCTTTGGGTACCAGGGAGGGAAATATGATTGTCTCTAAAGCTACAGGATAATTCTGAGTATCCATGGTAAACAGTCAATGTTAGATTTGAAGCCTTTCACTTTTGCATGTAAGTTTTTGTAGTGAAGAAGTAACCTCTCCACATAATAATGTGCACACAAACTACGGATGAAATTGGGTTGTATGGGAAAAGCAGCTTCATAATCAGCATTTAAGAAGCTTTACTGGTAAAAAGGGAACTTGCATTGGTTGAATATGATTCCTGTTGGAAAGGGTTGGATCTGGCCCTGATTGTGCCTAACCCAGCACCCTCAGTGTCCCTGCAGTGCCACTGGGGGCTGTGCAATTAGATTTCACTTGTGCTTTCTGTGAAAGGGTTTCTGCAGAAGCCCTTCATTAAGATTAGTTCCTCCTCCCTTCCCTTAAATTCCAAGACGGTCTGCTAACTGAATTCCTACATGGAACAGACTGGAAAATTGTTGAAAGAGCTCTCCTCCACCAGTGCTTGGACTGTGAGGGCGAATCCCAAGCTGTAAAAGGCCCCAGAGTGGAGGTTCCTGAGACTGTATTCCCTGAGGGGGATGTGTCAGGGTGGGAGGAATGAGGGTACCTGCAGAAAGGAGCAGGTGTTTGCACAGGTACCTGCAGGTTGTTACAGGGTAGAATTTTTCAAATTTAGAGAGCACTTCTGAAGGCCTGCTCCTCTTGGAAATGGCATGGCTATTCTAGTAGCAAATTTGAAAAATTGTAAAGAGGTCTTGGGAAAAAAAGCTGGTTTTAATCTTTTGGACAATACTAAAGAAAATGTCCTAATTGTGAGATTTAAATAAACTTTTTTATTTTATTCAGACTGTGTGCTTCTCCTCTCATCAGTTTGCACTGCAATACTGAATATTCCCAGTGTAGCTCATCGGATTTGCATTGTAACACATAACAACAGCTGCATTTTTCTGCTTCACATTTGTAGCTTCTCCAAAGTACAGAATTCCTGTATTGGCACTGCAGTGATGCCTGTTACTTTATCAAAATAATAATGCTCTGTCTTAATGAGGAGCCAAAAACATTTGTATCAATTCTTCTGAATATAAAGATTTTTTTAACATTAATGTTTGCAGAGATTTAACAAGGTCTTAAGTCACTAAAAACCGGATGTGTCTGGTAGGTATTGGCCTTGGCAGGTATTTTGTTGTTCAGAAGTCATTGCATACTGACTTGTTGGAATACTTTATATATGTCATTTAATTTGCTTTCAAAGTTATTTCTGAAATGTTAAAGAATAAGGCTTTAAATTGGCGTAGTGCTGATGGTTGGCACTAATTATGCATATTATTGATCCTGTTCAGTGTTATTATGCAAATACTGAAAATTAAGTACCTTCTAAACTGTTTTGCTGGATTTGTGCACAAGTCTTAACTGAGAACTAAGAGATAACGAAGGCCTGTTAGAAAGCAGTAGGTAACACATGAGGCTCAAATTTGCATTTAGCTGGCATTAGGAATGAACATCAGTCTTCTCTTAGTGAAAACAAAATAACGATTCCTTAAACTGGTAGGAAGTAAAGTGTTTCATAGGGACTTTGGATTTTGAAATAGCTTTTAAATAGAATTAATGCAGTGATGTTTTTCTAGATGGTCACTAAAATAAAAAGGTGCTTGATTTTGTTGTTTTCTGTTGTCACTACTTTGCCTGTTTTGATGCTTTATCTGCCTTTTGCTACCTTCCTGGTGCTTCCCTCTCAAAAAGAAGGAAAAAAAGGAAAAATTATTAACTTTGTATTCTTTATCCATGGTCTTTTTGGTATTTTTATGAATCAAAACCAATAGCTTCATTACTTGCTTGTTTAATATACAGTAGCAGAGTGACCTAGCTGACAGTCTTTAGATCCCTCTGTGAAAGGACTTTGAAATTGCACTTGCAGAGAAATGTATGTCTCCTTTTTATTTCTTGTGATGTGACATCTAATGATTTCAGGGTTTCAGTCTCTTTTTAGTGCATGTTGTGTTATTAAATATTTAAGAATTATATGGCTGTGATGAATCCTATTTCAGAAGAGCAGAGTTTGGTTCATTGCAGAGAAATTTTCAGGCAATATTTGTTTTTGAAACATTCAATATTAGGACCCAGGACTTCAGCTTCCATTGCTCTGCAGGCCTTTATAGGGCTTGGATTGAAGCTGCAGTGATGTTATTGTTTGGGGAAGTGTTGATTGTCAAACTTCTGTGCCTGTTTGTGTGTTGCTGCAAACTATTGTCAACTAAAGTGTTCAGCTATCATTTTAGACTGGTGTAAGACTGGTTATTTGCCTATTAAAAACTGTAGTGAAATATTTATGTTATAAACATAAGAAGTTTTTATAAGTGTAGCTATCATGAGTTGTCCTACTAAGGACTGAATTGGAAAAGGGAGAATACAGAGAGTATTCTTGGCAGTCCCACTGTAGCAATGACTGTTCAGTGGGGATAGTAAATAGCTGTGGGGTGGGAATAGCTACTTGTCTGCAACTTCGTAATCAAGATTAGTGTTTGAAGTTCCATGAGATGATTTGAATCAGGAAAGAGGTAGTTGGATATTGAAGCTAAACAGTGCAAAGAATCTTACTCAGGATACAATTTGAGGTACTCGAAGGTTAGACAAAACAGTTCATTTTAGTATAGGTATTTTGATAGGAGTAGTCAAATAAAGGAAAATTACTTTCTCAGGAAAACAAGTTTTTTAAAAGGTGTTTGTTTGTCTAAAGATGTAGAAAATTGCTTAAAAATTTGAAAGGAAAATATAAAACTAAAAGTTCTATTCAATTTGGCAGCTGTTTTTCCTTTATTTTTCTAGTATGATGTTAGTTTTTGGTCGTGTGTGAGCATTCATTGTATATTGAAAATAGGAATACGAAGGCAGCATTAGCAAGGATAAAATCATTCTACATTATTTCTTAAATGTTTTATAGTTATTATTACACATTGTAACAATTTCCGTTGTGTACTGAGACTCAATGATGCAGTTATTAATAATATTTGCCAATATTGTAAGGAACCACCCACTGCACTCAGTGTGATTTATTTCCAGGTGCCAGGGCCTCTGTAACTTTGTTTGCAAGGTCAGAATGCTTCACACTGACAGACTGTGCAAGTGTCTGTACACAGTGATCAGCTCCCTTCTCAGCTTCCTGATAAGCTGAATAAATTAAACTCCTTAATAGGAAAAGATGAGGATATCAGATAGCTGTTGCAGACAAGCTGTAAAATTCTCTGTGAGTAAAGGAGAGGGAAGACCAGAATAGTGTGGCAGAAGAGAAATGTGGTTCTTGTCATAATCTGAAAGGGTTAGCTGGCCTGCAGCAGTTTCAGAGAATGAATCAGTGTCACACAAATGGAGGAATGCTGTTCTGGAAACCTGTGTTGTTCATGATCCCACCTCAACATGTGTTAGCTCTCAGCAAAGCTGGTTTTCAGAATGCTATTCTCTTGCTTATTGACTCAGAGGCCGTGTCAAATAGTACCAGGTTTGCTCATGATGATCTGAGTGGGGGTAAGGGAACCAAATTATTTAGAAACACATTTGACTCATCTTGCTGCTCATAAGAATTACAAGGGTAGTACAGGTTCTACAAGGAAACAGCCAATATAGAAAATTCATTTGTGAGCCATGAATACTTATAAATTCATATAGTTAATAGTATTTATTTTACGTTTCCTTTCCAGCTGTTCTAAGTGATTTATTAAACTGAACATCTTTTTGTAAATGCTAAGAAGTGAAGCTTTAAAAGCAACTAGGCCAGGAGTAGTTTGGACTGGTGCTGTTAGATAAAGTGCATTATTTGACAAATCTACATTGTCATATTGTATCCCCCAACTGGGCAAATAATTAATGAAGATCTCTGTCCTGCTCACTGTTGCTTTTCCTCAAAAGTACCAAAGCCAAACTTCAGCTTTTAAAGTGTCTTTGTTTAGTTAGATTTTCCTCTCATGCTGTCTTTTCCAGCTTGGGCAGAATCCTCTTGTTGCTGTTGGCATGGAAGCTCTAATTTGATGGAGGCTGAACATTGTGAACCTAAACAGGGCTTTCAGCTCCCCATGCTAATTATTTTAATTTCACCAGGCACAAGTAATAGAACCACTTGCAGTGACCTGCTTTGGGGCTTCTATAAAGTATAAGGTTTAACTCCTGGTGTAACATCTGTCCTTCCACAAAGGAAGGTGCTGCCAGGTACTTCAGCTAAGGCTCATTTGTGTATATTTCTGAGAACTTCTGCTCTTTGTAACTTGAGGTTTTTCACTAGTCAGCACTGCTTGTCAGGTTATTTATGCTGCAGATCTTGATTATTTTTAGTCATTAGGTCTGAAAAATCTAAGATGATCAATGTAACTGAGAAGCTTTAAGCAGCCATTGCATGCTAGGTGATCAAGGAGGTAACTACAGGCCACTCCCACAAAACCCGATTTTTAAAATATTTGTGTAAATTACTTTCTTATTTTTCCTTTTGATGTCAAGTCTTCATCTTGACTGAGACAGAAATGTGCATAATTGGCAGAAAGGACTTTTCTGTCTAGAGCTGAGTTATGCGCCTTAGCCTGATAGTGAGGGAGTAGAATTTCAGAGGAATTGTTTCTGAATCTGAGACTCTTAGGGATATTTAAAAAAATATTTGAAGATGGTTTTATTTTGGTAAAATGTTGTCTTTTTCTTTCCTTAAGTAGTTTTGTCATCTTTGTGTTACTACAAGGAACCTGAGACAGACTAACATTGTGCAAATCTGATTAAAATTATCTGTGCTGTTTCAAAGGTCAGGCACACTCAGTGAATTTGCTTTCAAATTATTTTGTTTATTCTGTCTACGTATGCATCTTGAGCTCTATAAAGGTCAGCAGAGAAGATTCATTTTGGAATTTAAAATAAGTTGGGTTTTTACTGCTGGTAGCCCTGGTTAGTTTTATTTGAACTGATGAAAATTGTTTTCCATTGTTGGTTTTATTCTGCTGTCAGATTTATTTTTCTTGTGAAACTTGTTTGTAACTATGAAGTTTATTTGAAAATAAGACAGTATTAGTAATGCATTTTATTTTTTTAATATTTTATGTGATCTTAAAAATTAAGTACTGTTTGTACAAATTAAATAGAAGTCTTACTTGGTTTTTGGTTTCTTGGCTTCTTTAATTCATCTGGTAGACTAACTGTTTTCTCAACTAGAATGATATATTTAAAGGATACACAATGTTTAACTGTCCCTTGCCACAAATGGTTTAATAAAATAGGCATGGTGATGCAATTCCTGTAGAATTTATAAGAGTTCTGCTATTAATGTTCAGGCTGAATAATATAACCACAAAAGGATTCGTGTGTGTGTTGTGAAGTGTAACTAATTGCAGTTTTCGGTCACAGAAACAGTGACAATTAGTAAGGGCTTCTATTAAATACAAAAGAACTGCATCGCAAAAGCCTAATTTTCATCCTAAAAAAGGCTGTTATATAAACCTCCTTGCATTCCAGTTCTGTCTCTAGAATGGTTGAAATATTTGGTGTTGTTTGACACAAAAAAAAAAAAAAAAAAAAAAAAAAAAAAAATTAATATTTGTAGGAATGAAGAAATTTTCAAAACAATAATAATGATTTTCACTAAAAAGTGAGTATATTTTTCAAAGTTTACATTCACTTGAAAAGTCTTGAGCTGTTTAACCAAATCAGATTTTCCTGTCAAGAACATTCTGACATTTTCTATTCTGACTTAAGGAGGTGAAATCTGAATGAGGCAGAACATGCTGATTGAATGAATGTAGTACTAAAACTTAACAAAATTCTGTGTTTTAATGCACATTTTACTGGAAGGATGGACAAATTTTGCAGTTATGTGAGAGGTTAAGAAAATTGTTCTGACTCTTTTTATGTGTAGAAGAATGTAAATCTCATGTGGGCAGTTCTATCTCATGTGGGCAGTTCTGGTGCTTTCAGAAGTAAGTAATCAATGTTGTTGTAAGCAGAGCACTCATCTACCTTGCCAAAGATGGGTTCAGTGTGTGTTTAACCTGCAGTTGCTTCAGTCTGTGTGGATGTAACCAAGCTTGGCCATTAGTAGCAACACTCTGGTTTTTTTTCAGTTTATGCAAAAAAAGTTGAAAAACTTGCTTTAGTAAGTTGGGTGTTTGCCCAGGCTGGATGGCTCTAATTTCATAGGGCAAATGTTGACTGCTGGGTGCCTCCTTTGAAGGACACAGAAGATGGTGGGGCCTCAACTGGCTGCCTTTGCTTGTGGGGGTTTTTTCAAGATGCTGCTCCTGCTTTGAGGCTCTTATTTTTCTTGCCTGCTTCTTACTAATTAGTATAATTTGTAAGCTTCCCTCCACAGAGTCATTATTTTTGGTAGCAGGCACTGTCATTTCTCTTTACCTAAGTGTTTCCAATGAGAAAGATTTCTGTGTCAGCTTTTCCTCAGCTTTGCTGTTTGAATCCTAGTCCATTAATTAACTTCAGTGTTTTATACCTATTGTGAGATGTAGCCTTCCCAGTGCTGCAGCTGAAGCTGTAGCTGTTAGGCCTTGAGCGTGTAATTTAAGAAAAATTTTAAAAAATTCAAATTGGGACTTTTTGGACATTTGTATTAGAATACATTTACTAACACAAAGCCCCCAAACCCCAAGCATTGTGTATATTTGACTTACTTGGAAAAATTTCTGTTAAATGTAATCCTGTTTTTCACTTTCCCAGGTGCCAGGGAAAAAAAAATGCCTTCCAATATTGCGATATTAACACTTTTCATGTCACGTTAATTCTGATGCATGGCTGGGTTTAGAAGACTTTCTTAGGTAGGATAAAGTCCCAGTGTGATGGATGCTGTGATGGCACATCTCTGAGAGGAGAGCTTGAGGGTACAGACTGAGTATCAGGATCTGAGTGCAGGTGAATAGAGAAGAACAGAGGTAGAAATGGTAGAAATGTTTTGTAGAGGAAGATTAATAACACTTAATTTTGGGAGTGATATGTAAGGGCTGGTGTTGCACATAATCAGGATTTTGGCTTATAAAAATGCTTTGGATGCTACTTGGAGATTCTAAAATAACTTTATTGTTTTCTTCCAGATCTGTGTTGTGATATAGAACCACATTCATGTTCATATACTTACACGTAATAAAACATTTGTTCCAGTGGATCTTTTAAACTTTGATATACAAAAGAAACTCTTTTGAACAAAAGTTTGGGGTTGGTAGTAGATTCTGAGGTATTAGATACTAAGCATCCTGTGAGATAAATTTGGAATCCTAGAATTAGGAATACTCAGTCTTTGAACTTTTTTTGTTATTATTTGATACTGGGACCAGAGCAGCGGCTTTCTGTCTGTGGAAATTTGGTGTATGCTGTGACTGCTATTGTGGGCACTGCATAATCATGTACTTTGCTGCATTTGCACATTTATTTTACTGTCATTAGGAAGGTTATAATGGCTATTTCTCTTGCAGTGTAAGAGTTACTTCCTAGATAGGATTCTTTAATGGATGGTCTCAAACTGGTGTAGCTTTATCTGAATATATATATATGTATTAATTTTGATATAGTGTATTGAATCTCTTTGCTGCCATGTTGTGGTGAATTGCTTCAGTTCCCTTGGGTGCTTCTCATTTATGCTGTGTGTGCAATGCAGGTGATTCTAGGAGCATTCTGGGACTCTTCCTTTCAGCTTCCTGTGAAAATGGAGTGTAAACAATGGAAACTCAATCTGAGCACAGCTGATGTTTTCTGAAATACAAAGCACACAAGTGCCTCGCTGTTCCTGCAGTTGTGTGTGCACCTGGGATGGCAAATATCAGTGGCTGCTCTTGTTTTCTGGCGACAGCACTGCTGCTTTTGTGCCTGGAAACTCCTGAGGCTGAAAAGTCGTGACTGGATTCTTCCTTTGAGCATTATTCATTCTGTCCACATGTATCATGTGTTTCTCTTGTTATCTGCTTAGGCTTCCATGCTCAAAATTGGCTGAATTAGTTATGCATTTGTTGAGTTCCCTTTTGTTTTAGAGAATGTGTACCGTGTCTTCAGGAAGTTTGAAGAAAAAACTGAAGAATGCAAATAATTAAGTGTTGTTGGTGTTGATGAAAAACATAAGTCAGAAAAAAAAATTGATAGCATTGTTTAAATAACTTCTCATAAATGTGTAAGATTCTCATTAGTTCAACATCAGAAGTCTAATGAATATTAATGAATGAGATCAAAGACATTTAGAAATCAAAGCAAGTAAACAACAATTATTTTTAAGAATTATATAAGTTTTTAACTGCACAAAAATATGAATCATATTAATGGTATGGCTCCATGAGAAGTTTTTCTTGAAAATATTTTTCCTGAAAATTTTTGTGTTGAACTAGAAAGGCAAGTGTGTAACATGAACCAGAAAAATAGATACATCAAAACCTGAAATATATAAAATGTCTTCATTATGCTGTATTGAAGTACCTAAATTAAACTGTGGAGTCTAACAGGCTGGGAATTTTTTACTTGGCCTGAGTCCATGATTTGAGCTTGACTCAGACTGTCAACATAAATTGGTAAATATTGAGAAGGAAATTACTTTTGGATGTCTCGGACCTTTACTGTTTCCTTCTACATTTCTAGTGCTTTTGGACTAAATGTATCCGTGCTGAAACATATACATAGTGTAATTCTGTTAAAAAAGATGGGTTCACACATCATTTAATGCATTCAAGATTTTGATCATCAAATATCAGAGTATGACCAGAACTATCTTCATCTCATTATCTGCTTTTCCAAATCTTATCTAGAACCAGCATGTGGTGTGACCTGTATACCACAGTTATTTAATCTTTGAACAGTACATGCTTGTAATATAGCCTGGGGTATTCCAGCATCACAGTGTGGTGTGAGTAAATCTTCGAAGACTGAGGGAAATAATTGGAACAATTTATTAAATATTACTTTTCATTTATCTTTACATTTTTGCTATCATTCATTTAATAATTCATTTATTTCACTAAAAATAAAAAGTTAATTTTTATATGAGATGGTGATCTAAAAATCAAAATAATAGGTGCAGACATGAGTTCAGGCATCTTTTATTTTTCTTACTGCAATTAAAGGAAACATTTTATATCTGTATAATTTTCTTTAAAAGTCTGTGATGATTTTAATGCATTTAATTCACAAAGGCCATAATGGTGCTGTAACTCCAAAGGCCCCTCTTCCCCGGTGCAACACGGAGAGTGTTGTGCTCATAAAGCACCCGCTGGCTTTGGGCAATAGTGACATTATTTGACAGTTTGTGATTCCTACGAACTTTAATGGCAAAGAGGATCCTTCAAATACTGTCAGAGAAACAGTTTCATTTTAACTTGGATATAAAGCTAATGGTATCTAACAGCTTTTAGTGTCACTGAATCAAATTCCTCACGTAGAAAGAAGGGGTGACATTCTGTTTTAAAGTGACCGTATGTTTGACCCAGTTTGGTGATGGTGGTGTCATCACAATTGTATCTTGCTGCTGTAGGCTCTTGCAGCCTGACAGGCGGAACAAGTTGCTTTAGCTCACAGAGCTCATCTGTCACACTGAGCAGCTTGCAGGTTTCTGTTATCTGAATGAAATGTGGAGAGAGGACTTCTCCCTGCTCCCCGCCTATCAGCATAGTCAGCAACCTGCTCACACTCCATTCATATGAAATGCTAGAAGAAGAAAGAATTAAAAAACTATTTCCAGAGATGCAAATGCAAGCCACATTTAGTAATTAAATGAGATGTGGTTCAAAAATAATAATTAAAAAAAACATGTCCAGGAACTAGATGGAAAGTTAATTTCCAAAGAAGAATTGCAATTTCCTTATCTGAAATGAGAGATGGAAAGCTTTTAATTGTATATTTAAGACCCAAAACTAAGAACAGTTTTATAATTCGGTAGGGCAGTGACAGGCATCTTTTTTCATCACGAGCACTTACTTAGCATTTGAAGTGTTCAAACCTTTATCAAGATTTTATTACATTTCCCAAAATAGTGCATCTAGAATTTTGTACCTTGGGCCAAATCTTGCCATAATCTCTACACTCTTTGTAGTTCTGTGATAGGAGCAATGTTCAGGCACTGAGTTTGTGCTGGTTGCTCTTTGAAGTTCATATATGACTGACTTGGCTGCTTTATTGTTGCAATGACCAATTTTTACTTATTTTGAGAATATTGGCAAAAGGTGCACAAACCATAATGCTTAGTAAATGCTGATTAGTGGTTTTTTCCTATGTTAAGCATAGGAAGAAATTTTTCTAGCCTATTATGTCTAGTTTTAAAAATGTTTTTACTAGAGTAAAATTTCCAAATAAAACTTCAGCCAGTAACAACTATCAAGTGGTTTCTGTTTGTTACAATAATAATGATTGTGGCAGTCCACAAACAAAATGATTAACATGTGACACATGTCAGGAATGCCTTCTGTTATTCAAAAATTAGATAGATTATAGTTGGGGAGAAACTGTTAATAATGTTTTATTCAGAGTGATGCTGTACAACATTATTCAAAAGGAATACACCAGTTGGTATTTTCATCATGGAAATGATGAGCTGAATCAGCCCAATCTAATAAAAAATAGGACTATGGAATGTATGGTGTGTGTATGAATTAGGAAGATATTTCTGACTTTGGATTTTGCAGCTTCAGTGGAATAGAAAGGGTCGTTCTGTGATCGATGGATTTGTGGTGATTTGCACAAGATCTGAGAAAATGAGGATTGCATTTATCACATCTAAGGCGAATGTCAAAGTGTGTGACTGCCCATAACCCCATCAGTGGTAAAATGATGACAATGTGCCTTTGGGAGATACCAATCAATATGACTGTTGTAAAGCTCAACAACGACTGATGCCATTCTATCTGATGAACTCTGGGGGTGGCTTAGAGAGCCATGGAAAGAAAAAAGCAAAGAAAAACATCAGGTTTGTACCCAAGACCTGCTTTGCAAAAGTTTGAAATAAGTCTTATGAAAATGAAATGGGACACAATGCTCTAGGTTTGAAGAAGATGTTCAGCTGAATTAGATAAAGATGTTCAGCTGAATTCTGATCACCTGATCATTATAGACAGCATGTACACACTATATAATCATTGGGAGCATGACACAGAACCAGAATGAGTGTGTAATGAACTTTCCAGAGTGCAGTTAGTTGGGAAAACCAGTAGTTCTTGGCCTCCTTAAAAAAAAAAAAAAAAAAAGGAAAGAAAAAAAAAGAAAAATAAAGAAGTTGATGATAATTGATTCAGAAAGCTCAGTGGTTTGCTCAACAGAAATAAATCCTATGATTTCTGACCAGAATAAATCATTGGCAATGTCACAAATGAAGAATATCCAAAACAAGCTCAGAAGTAAAATGTAAGTGAACAGGAACTTTTTAAACAGCAGAAAGCTGCTGCTTCTGTCACAAAACCTGTAACATATAAAGGCTGAAATATATTTTGTATATATTGTTTTTCTTTTCCCAGTAAGAACTCTAAAACCTGAATCAGATTTTCTGTGGACAAGAGTGAGGGATTTCTAAGGGAATAACCCAAATGCATGCTGATAAAAACATGCATATATAATGTATATAGGCACACTTAAAATCTCTCTAAGTATTTTCAGCAGTGGTGAAGACAAAAGCACCTGAAATCTGTGCTGCTATTTCCTAACTCTGAAGTTCCTAGCTAAAAGACATGCAGCTTTATTCCTTGATTTGAACTGTTTTTGTTGGAATGGGTATCTTACTCCTTATGTAGCCAGCTCTTGCTAGTCTAAATAATTTGAAGAATCATTATAATTTAGGTGCAATTCTGAAATTAAAAGAGGGAAGAGGGTAGAAATGGGAGTTTTTTTGGGAGCAGTGACAAGGTGCAGACAAGAAGTAATTCTCCATCAATTTTTCCAGGAAAACTGAAGGAAAGTCTCAAACAATTTTGGTTTTGCAGAAATTTATGTTTCTTTTTGTGCTAAACTTAGATAAAAATTGTACCTAGAGTTACGAGGTAGAGACTAATAGTTGTAGAGATCAAAAGAGATCGCTGAAGTTCTTCCTTTGAGCTCCTGTTGGGGAATGTAAATGTCTCTCGTTTCCCTGGATGGAGGCTGGTAACATGCTCAGCTGAAGTGGATCTGCTGGAAAGATTCTCTTCATTTGAAGAGACTGAGAGGGATTCAGTGCCTACTTCCTTTGGTAGTTAGTTCTACCTGTTTGTTAATCATCTTCCAGATTAAACTTGGGGTTGTACAAGTTGATCTTTTATCTCTGTTGAGTTGTCTTGCTGACATGCAGGGCAGCGCCTTTTAACTTCTGTGGCAAATTGGCATTGGCCAAAATTGCTTCAGCCTTGGCTCCCCTGTCCATGTACAGGACTGCTGGATGAGTTCAGTGTTAGTGACCAAACAATGGGGTCATTCAAGCAGTAGAGGGAAGCAACATCTGTTTGTACAGACTTTTTCCACACAGTAGTAGCTGTACAAAATAAACATCATTATTAATGTATAGGCCAAACATGTATTTATTATCCCTTTGTAGTTTCAAATTACAGAAAGAGGATACTCTGAAGGTAAGTGTATTTCTTACATTGCTGTGACAAGCATTGCCTTACACCCTTTGTGTTGCATTCACAGATCTGCATGCAGAGATTGAAGATTAAGCTGACAGGACAACTTCTTTAGCCACCTGGCTTCGCTATCAGACAAAAGGGGTGAGTGACAGAGGGAAAATGTAAAGAAAGTTGATATGCTGAGCGTCTCCAAATCTTAGAGAATAAGTGCTGACTTCTGCTTTGTTCACAGTGGTTAAGTTGTGCTGTTGTAGTTATGTTTGCAAAGATTAATGCCAGTGTATTTAAAAATAAATGCACTGGTCCTGCGTCTGCTCCCTTGATTAATAATACCAGGTGGGAAAAACAAGAAAATTGAAAGTGACTTTTTAATGGTTCTTCTGAATTTGCATGAGGCTTGCTTATGTAGTAGTGTGCATCAAGGATTTCTATGGAAAGCAGGAAATTAAGATAGTTAAGGCTGCATAACTGTGGATTTTCATTGTGTATTGAGTGGATAAATACCTAAAATTTAGGTAGCAGAGCATAATAGTTATCTGTGTGAATAATATCACAATAACTGAAGTCTTTTGAGATAATTCAGCATTTTGTACTTGCTCATAAACGTATAACATAATTGTTCTTTGATTAATAGCTAAAGTAGAAATAGGATTTTTTTTGCTAAAAAGAAACTGGATATTTCAGGCAGCCTGACAAAGACCCGTTTTCATCAATAAGCTATTTTGCTGAGATTCAGGTATCCCATAAGCTTATATTTGTTTCAGCAACTTCACCTTTTCATTTTTCACTTCACTTTTTTCTGTTGTCACATTCAGAAAATTGAACTGGGATAATTAAAGCAGCCTTCAACATAAAAGAAAGATGTAGAAATTCTAGATAGTCACATTATGCAGTGAAATTTAAATTGATATGATTTTGTGTCATTATAAGTTGTAAATCACTGTGATCAATTGTTTAAAGACCAGTCAAACATCAGATTTGTATAGCCCAGAAGAAGCAAATGTATGCTGTGCTGTGGTGTGAGTTTACTTGTTTTTCCTGATCATGTTTGCCTTTTATGACATGGTACATGAATTTTTAATTTATATATGCAGTTGAGCTGTTAATTGGTAAAAAAAACATATCAGAAAAAAGAGATTGGAGCAAGCAAATATTTCTAATAAATAAAAGTATTTTCAAAGGAAAACATTTAAGAGAAGCTAAAAAGTGGAGCTCTGTACGTGGCAGCAGCACTCTAGGTTAACAGCTGTTGTACCTGTCTAATCTTTTTACCTGAAGTTATTGTGGTAACTGTGGTGTTGTCTGCCATAGGTGACCTTGAACCAAATAACCTCCTTATAATTAATTTAGATAGATCTGGCTTCCATTTCGTACTCACACATGCACACATCCAGTTCTTTCTCCTGTTCTGTATTTGAGAACAGGCTGAAAATGTCAGTTCGATCCCTCACAATACCTGCGTCCTTTAGGTGGCACATCTGCACAGCTGCTGTCGGGTGCTGTTGCCTACATTAATTGTCAGACTTGCTTTTCCCTGGAGAGATCCTGGCAGGAGGAAAATTCTCTGGAGAGGAGGTGGTGACTAATTCTGCCCTTGTATGAGCACGTTTCTTAGATGCTCTAGTCATGTAGGTAGAAACTCACCACGCCTTTGTTGTGAACTGGTGAATACGAGCCAGCTCCGTCCTGAAGCTGCTGTCTCACCCCTTTAGCTCTGAGTTCAACTCAAGCTGCTATGTATGATTTGCCCCTTAGCGTTGGCTACTGATCTGGGTTTGATGTCAAATTAAGAGAATCGTGCAGCTTTTGTTCGGATTGAAGAGGCAGTTTAGGTCTGTCCTTTGTGTGTTAGTGGGATGTTAAGCACAGGGGTTGGGTGAGCAGAAAATGGCAGTGAAGCGTCAGGACTGCAGAACCTTGTCCTTGGCTGTAATGGAATTGCACGTGATGATCTCTGTGGCTCGTTGAGAGCCTGATTGCTTTGCTTTTGAGCCCTGAGCAGCCCTGGTGAACTGAATCAATTTATCTTTTTGTGAGAACATGAGGCTTGAATTCCTGATTCTCTGGGCATGTTTGTGCTTGAGCTGATATTAGTCTGGCTCCAGACAGAGAAAACAGGAACTCTGAAGGGAACTTAGACAAGAAAGGAATGAACGGTCTTTCCTTCTGGAATTCTATGCTCAGTTCAAGTAATCAGCAGAGGAGTTAAGAATTACAAGAGTTCTTTCTTGTTGGTCATTTTTATATTGTGGAATGTACATTTAGAATCGTTTAGGTTGGAAAGACCTTTAAGATCATTGAGTCCCACCATTAGCACAGCACTACCACTAGACCATGTCCCTAAGAGCCACATCTGCACAGTCTGTATTTGAATATAGGATACTGGTGTACCTAGAATGTATGAAATATGGGACTTGCTTATCATGTCATTGAGAATTAATTTTATGTACTGTCAGTTTTAAAATAGTCTCAGATTTTCCAGATGGAGGAAGAGTGAATAAAGGAAAAAAAAAAGAATAATAAAACCTTAATTACTGGCACATCACAATCTGGCAATAACAGTACTATTTATTAGGTGGAAAGATGGAAAAGTTCCATTTGCAAAGCAGCACACTATGTATTCACATTTTTTTACTGCTTGCATTGCAGTGGATCTTAATTTGATCAAGTATCTTTGTCATTGAGAGGCAATAAATGTTTCCCCACTAATTGTTTCTAATGCATTTCTTTTAATTTATTGTGGACATGAGAGTTGGAAACACTGAAAGTTGCTCAGATTTCATGAAAGAGCTGGAGCAATGTTGCCTTGAAATAAAACAGGAGTGTCGAGCTCCTAGAGGAAGAAGTGTATTCCCTGAATGCGTTTTTCCAAACCAGCTCTTTCATATGTCAGAGATTTTTAAGACAATTTTCTATAGTATTTGTTTACTCGTAAAATGATTGACTTTAATATTTTTCTGGGACCATTGTATATCAGAGGCATCAAAGAGTACACTTAGATACACTTTGAAAATATAATTGCATAGACCAGCATAGATTTAATTATTTTAAGTAAGTTATCTGAATTTGGAAGCACCTAACTTTGGAAACCTGCTATGTCCTGTAGAAAGAAGCATGTTAGAATGGGAGTGTGTAGTTAATGTCTCTTTTTTAAAGAGAATATTCATAGTACCAGAATACCAATTACATTATTGGCCCTGCAGAAGAACTGGAAGGTGATTGCCTGAATTAAGGTGACATTGGGCGTGAGTGTGATCAAATTTAAGTTCCCTCTTACCAAACACAATTGGTAAGCCCTTAGAATCTCCAAATAAATACTTGTGCTTTAAGGTCAGTCCAGACCTCATGGATTGCTTTTCCTTTCCCTGATAAAAGCAGATGCAAGCATGCCAAATTGCTTTGCTCCGGCTTAACCCCAGCACTGTTTGAATTCATAAATGCTACAAAAGGAAAGCTTATTACCGCATGCGACGGTGAAGTGGGAAAATGTCATGCCTACCTAATCTATTTCCTGGGAAGGGGAGAACAATCTTTTATTCTTTTACTAAGACCTGGGGAATAAAGTAAGGACTGGATGTGATGCTGATAATCAAGGATTGTCTTTCATATTTTAAATTGATATCAACCCTGTATTTTCTGTTGTCTGGGATATATTTTCTCAGAAATGAGACAGTAAAGGATTTTTTTCTGTGTTGAATTAGAATAATATACTGTATTTAAATAGTTTTTGTTTTTTTAAACTTATTTTACTTGTTTTTTTACTATTAAGCAGCTATTTCTCTGAAGCTCTTGGTTTAAGGATAAATTGTTCAAACACTGGCACATGGTTTAGCAGATGAAACAAAGCAGTGCTGCATTTGGGCTTTATATGGTAACTATAGCAGTATTAGAAAGAGCATCAATGTTCTGAATTGATAACAAGTACATAGTTTTAAATAACTTGGACAAGAACAAAACACTCCTAAAATAGAGTGCTTGAGGGGAAAGTAGGTTTTCACCCTGTAAACAGTGTTCTTTGAAGGCTGGGAGAAGGAAAAAAAATGCTGTAGCATAGTACAGTTAAATCATTATATTAATTGAACATTTGCCTCTTTGCAGTGTTTTTGCTTTGTGGATGTCAGTAAGATGAATGGTTGAGAAGGGAAGTGAAAAGGAAGTAGTAGTGGGTAACGTTCAAAACAAAATAATTAATATTCATAGGGTTTAATTGTGGGTAATGTAAGTTCACTTTCCTGAAAGTTGCTTAGTGGTGTTCTAAACTACTACCTGTAATCGACTTAGCAAATCTACAAACACAAATTTTGTAATAATATGTTCCTCAAGTTTTAAGTGAGCATGACTAACATCTTGTATCAATGAATCTATTTTATTTCATCATAAATGTTTTGTGAAATTTCACTTCATTGTAAAGGTGAAATTCTGCATCCAACAGGTGTTGAATCCTTTTCTTTTGGAAGGTGGTACTTAAACCTGAATGCCTTTCGTTGTAGTTCTAAGCCTAAAATAGGGCAGATATTTCTTAAGCTATTTGGTAGACAATGAGGTATTGACAGGATTTTATAGGATGCAGATGGTGGAGGAAAATATAGTATTTCACTGTTAGCATTTTGTTTCTGATGACGATCCAGTTATTAGGTTGCTGGTTTTCTCACAAAACATAGCAGGTGGCTACCTAATTGGATTGCTTTAAAGCCTGTTGCAAATGCTGATATGTTTCTTGTAATCCTTTTGCCTTGGGTTGCTGTTGTTAAAGGCTAACTTCTCAGTTTTGGGAAAAAGGCTTGTTCACTGGGTTAAACATGAAAAATGCATTATGCTTGATGTTCTGCTTGATGCTCTTGGTTAAAGTGTAATGTGCAACAGAATTCTCTCTATACTGTGGCTCTTGAAGCTGTAGCTGCTGGGCAATAATGGCAAAAAGGTGCTCTGATTACAGTTGTAGGAACTCTACTTAATCATAATTGGTAAGAGATTAAACTTTAATCATTCAATTAAAGCTTTTGGTGCAACTGTTTTAAAAAGAGTATCTATAATGGAAAAACTTGGTTCCGGTAAGTCTGTGTTATTTGACACTGCAGGCAGCATTGTCTTTGTACAGCATACTGCATATACATTGCACTGGAAGGGTTTGCATTTTATTAGGTACTTAAGAAAGTGGAAGGTTTTTTTTTGTTTTTTTTTTTTTAAGTATGCTTTAAATTGTCCATGAATGAAACATACACGTCCAAGGCTTCACTGTACACTTTTAACTCTAAAAAGGGAACCCATGCTTCTGTGTGAGAGCAGTAAGAAATATGTTTTAGGGAATTGCTTATTTAAAGGTACTCAAAGGCAGTTGCAGAGAACTGGAGTCACCAAGAAGATTTAGTGTAATCAGGGTAAACACAAAACTAAAGTTTGAAGCTATTCAGTTGTCATGTGAGCAAAAGCAGATCCCAAACTGGCATGTGTTTATTGTTTTATTGATAATACTTCTGAAGTAAAGCTACTGAAATGCATCTTTAACCCCACACCACATTTTTGTATCTCAATCTATTATTCTCCGTTTTCAAATTATTCAAAGAATTTATTGGAATCTCTGCCAATCTTCTCAAAGAAATTATGTGAACAAGGAAGGTGGAAAATAACCAGTTTGTTCCAGCTGCTCTCCTGAAATACTGTGTCTGGTGGCTGTCTCAGTCTCAGGTGAGCTGAACTGAGGGCTTGCAGTGAGTGCTCAGGAGTGGCTTCACTGTGCAGAAGCTCAAACTTGGGTTCAGTGCCACAAAGTGAGGATGACTTTTGGCCACATTCTTGTTATGAAATGTTGTAGTCTTTTTGTCCTTTCAAGTGTTGGCACTAATGCTTAGAACACAGAAGCTGCAGTAGCCAATTGATTCTTTTTTCCAGTATCGGCATTCTGTATTCTGCATGAGAAACATAAATCCTTACCATAATACACAAGTACAGTTTAAAATAATAGGCAAACCTGTTAACCTGCAGGTAGGTAAACCTGCTTTTTCTTGTTATCATGAAAATTAGATGAAAATTAGAAAATATTTTCTTACTTTCAAGCCTGGACAATGCTCAAAGGTCCTGAAAAGCACTTGCCCATTCCTTATGTGTTTAAAGATTCATGATAAGGGTAAAAATTTAGTGATGAATACAGAATTCTAGTTTAATTGGAGAGTACTAGAATGCATTTTTTTCCCTCTAAGAAAGTGAATTTTTTTTCACTTTTTTCCTACCTGACAAAAGCTAATTTAAGCCAACCAGATTGCACATCCAAAATGTACAGAAGTTTGGTCCTATTTACTGAGTATTGCTCCCTGGGTGTATATCTCAACTTCCCCTCACAGGACTGACAGATGCCTAAATGTAAGAGATTGTTCTTGTCATGGGAGGCACAGACACAAATTCAGTTGCATGGGTTGTTGGCTCTGTCTGATGTTGTCCCTTCTAATGCTACTGAACAAATCACCTTACACAAGGTAAGCAGCATGCCCTGTCTGCCTTTTATTGAAATCTGTTTCTTCAGATCTGTCATGTCATGATATCCTGTTCTTGAACAGTCTTGTGTTCAAGCCAAACTTTCACAGCAGTTTTCTGTTGCAGAGTGATCTCCTATGCAGCGTTTGACTGTGGATGAGTATCAAAGGGCCTATTCATTGCAACATGAAAGGCTTTTACCTGCTGTGACTAAACCATGTTAAATTGTTACAGACATGCAGGTGTACCGTGTCTTGGCAGGAGTGTTCGAACAGAAATACCTTTGTTCAATCACCAGGTAATGAAACCAATGAACTTGATTTGTCTCCTTCATATGAATTAAAGAAACAGATTGACTAAGAGAGATCTTGCTGAAGGAGCATTTGCTTCTAAAAAAGGTCCATCTTTTCTTTAAACTATATTTTGTTCACTATATTTTATGGGTCTTCTAATTGCATGGTTGTTCAGAAGAGGTTTACTGTAAACTCTGCATGGCGTGCTCACAGTTGTATTGAAAGAGAATGTGATAAGCTACAGCTTTGTTGAACTAATTAAGTACTTCCTGGCTTTGTTAGTGTTCAGAAAACTTGACAACAGTTGTACTGTACTTTCCCCTGTATGTTTTGAAAAAGCTCTATTGTAAATGATACAAGGACAATTTTTTTGCTAGAGCGGTACCTTCTGTTGCACTGCTGACCCTGATGAAAAAGGTAAAAAGACACCTCTGGCCATTTTTTCTCATTATCAGGTTCCTAATTAAATATTTCCCTATGCACATTGTAAATAAAGTCATTTTGTAAAAGTGTGGAAAGGAAGATGTTCCTGTTGACCCTCTCGGTCTCGGAGAAAAAGTGTTGATAGACAAATCTGCTCTCCAAAGGAGGAAGAAGCATTAACAGTCTTCAAGACAACTTTTGGAACAAATACAGGTATGGGCAGCCCTCTTTCTTGGGAGGGGACAGTGTGAGTGAAAATTTTAAACCCCATAATGGTTTATGGATTCTCTGTCCACTGGAGTGTCCATACTGCAGAGTACCATGTTTTCAGCTTGAGTTCTCAGAGTAAGCTGCCATGGGTGGGGATGAGATGTTCACTTTTATTACAGCTGTATTCTAGTCAAGCCTTTCCCTAGGTTTTTTTAGAGTAAGTAGTATGTACTTGGGATATGAAAATGAGATGTTGGTTTACTTGAGAATGCAACAATTCAGAGCATCCTAGAGTTTTTTTATTACAATGTTTTTAGTGTTTTGGTAGACACAAAGAGGTGGAAGGAGCAGAGGTAAAATACAGTCATCTTCAGTAAGATGGAGTAGAGTTAATAATGTATTCCTCTACTTGAAAAACTTTTGAGAATTTTTTCAGAAGATATTTTGATGAGTTCAGAGAGAAGTTGGTGGTATCATTAAATAAGTTGACAACTTCTGTAATCAGCTTTTTGGTATTATAGCTCAAGGGAAAGTCAATAAACTTTGATTCCCAGCATTAATGTAATTATTTTTCCCCTCTTTTTTTTCTTTTCTGGCTCCTTCTGCAGTAAGACTGCAGTAATGTAATATCAGATGGCCAAAAGCAATTCAGTGTTCAGAAAGTCAGTGTCCCCTAGGATGACGTACAAATGTGGGAAGACTGGGGGTGGAATAAATCATTTTCTCTGATCTTGTTAGGGATGAAATTATTATAGAGAAGCAAACGTAATTTGCTGAATATTCTGTGAGATAGAGAAGTATGGAGCTCCTTTGATTATTAAAGGTATTTTTTAAAAGTTTTTTTGTTTTCCCCTCACCTACAGTATTTTCCTTACACAGTGTGCAAAAGTGTGTTCTCATTGCCACTTGTTTTGGTACTTGTACTACTTTAAGTTAGCTGCTATGCTGCTTTAAGTCAGTTGCTATATTTTGGTTGATTGGGCTAATTGGACTTTAATTTTCATCTTCTCCTGATCTTGGCCTAGTGAGAAATTACTTTAAATGTTTCAGTGAAAAACTTGCATTGCATTTCATATTATTTAATTATTCTGATATTAATGTATTCAATTTCATTCTCATAAGAGAATACAAGACAGGTGATATGAGTGAATCATTACAATATAAATGCCCTGGTGAATAGTATAGGCCAAAGAACTTGCAAATTGACCTAAACCCACAAAAGCTTGATCAACCTCCTGTGAAAATATTCTTTTTTTATGAAAAAAATAAAGGTGATGCACTGAATCTTTAAAACCAAACCGTTCCATAGGTTTATCATCAGTGTGGTTATTTGAGGCTGACCAACAACATTCAGTTGGAAGTTTCAGGTGCAGGATTAAAGGTGTGATTTCAGGTGTGATGTAGCAGCTGTGGTCGTGTAAATCTGCTTTCAGTCACGTGAACAGGCAGCAGCCAGCAGAGCAGACTGGCTTCAGTGCGTGTCTGAATGTAAGTCTGCTCTGAAGAGTCCAGCACTAAGAACTTTAACTGGGTAAATACAACTCTATCTAATTCCCTAACTTTATAATCTGGGATTTGAAGTGCATTGCTTTCCAGTTTAAGCCTGAAGTTGCTTAGAATTTTCAGGTATTGTTATGAAGGAGTAATGTCTATAGTGCTTAAATTTAAGGGTTAAAAAAAGATATACCCAACTGACTGAAGTGTTTATGTTCCAGTTTGGGGCGAGACTTGCCTTTGAGGAAGGTGGACACGTTTTTATCTCATGAGTTCAATGAACAGTAAGAGATACTGAATTTACTGCTTGGTGGTTACTCTATAGTTATTTCCTGGGTAAATACTTGTAGAGCACAACTAATGCAAGATGCTTTTCTGTGCACTTCCCAACTTTCAGAGAGAATCAGTAGATTGTGTCATGGTTGTTTTCCCTTTTGTCTGTCTTAGTAACTTCCCCAGAAGAACTTGGTCAGTTCTCCCAAGTCTTAGAGCCTTGTCAGTAGAGAGGAACAGGTTTCACAAAGCAGTTACAGATTTGGATAATGCAGCTGAGCATGTCTTATGAACTCCACTATGTGCATTATTAGACAGTGAGAATTTGGTGACCTGTGGTAATTAGATTGTGTGATCTTGCAAAATAAGGACCAACCTCACATAATTGGCTTAGGTACTTTGAAAAATTGTATTTTTTGATGTTTATCTTATGCAACTGATATTTTCTGGCATTTAATAGGGAAAATATTTTACTATGTGTAAAACTGAACCTGAGCAAAGTAATCTAAAATTTCTTCCTTGTGGTTTCTCCTTGTTTTTTTCTTATTTCCTTTTTGGAAGAAACTGGTAATCAGAGTAGCAGACCTCTGGCTGATAAGACCTGTTTTGTGTAGCTCTCAGTAGTGGAGTGGTGGTACACTTTGAAATACTGATAGGCCGTGCATAAACCAAGAGCGGATTTTTCTTGCCCCCTGGCAAGAAAACAAGATCACGATGCGTTATTATTGAGGCAGTTCCTTGAGTAGTGTAGCTAGACCTTAGCCAAATTTATAAAATGGAATCTTCATTTCTGCAGGTAGTAAAACTGTATTGCACTTCTATTGTTGTTGAGTGTGCTTTGTTTTTCTTGTGTCACTTTCTTAAGTGGTTAAAATGGTTGGTTTGTTTGTTTTTTCTGAAGGCATAATTTCACCTTTCCCAAGCATGTATTTTACCCTTTGAAGTTATCATTAGAGTATTTCCTTTGGCAATATATTTTACTGGAACATTAGCAATGCAGTTGAGTCACTGAAAAATGTGGGAGCCATGGGCACATGAGACTTGCCTGGTAGTTTTGTGTTAGTAATCAGATTTTTTAGTGGTCTTTAGTAGAGACAACTGTCAGTAATGTTTACCTTGGCAAAAACAAGGCATTGGGAGTAGAATAAGCCATAAAGAGACTGTGTAGGTAATACATGATAATAATGATGGTGCTTATAAGCACATGACACATTTGCATGTGAAACAGATTGGATGAAGAGCTGTCCTGTATACTCTACTTCGGGAACATCCAGTGCCAGTTGATAAATAAGTGTTTAATGGGCTTAATGACTTTTTGCATGGTTTCTTGAAGAATGTCTGTGGTTACAGTTAATGATAGCATCACAGGATTATTTTGCATAGTGACTCATATTTTCTTCTTAGGTATGTGTATATAGAGATCATTAAATTTCTGTTCATGGTGCAAACATTTACATAGGTTCAAAATCCTGAATGACCAAGCAAATTTTATAGTTTGAAGTAATCTTCCACAGGCAGTTGACTGTATGACTAATAGAATTACATATGCGTAAAATTGCTTTTACTGGAGAAGCCAAAATGCAGAATAATAGCTTGTCAAACTGCCATTTGCCAGTGAGAGCATAGATTTTGTAGTCCAAATTAGGTTGTGTTCTTTTTCTTTTTGTCAGGTCACATTCTAATAACCATATTGTGCATTAAACCCTGTGATTATCTGAACACTTGACAGATGGTAGGATGTTAATTTATATGTAAGAGACAGTGATTGCCTGTGCAGCAATGGCATTTAACAAAATATGAAATGTCAAAATTCCCTTTTTTTTGTTATGTCTTCACTTATTTCAACAAGGTAATTCTAGCAGAGGAATATTTTGTGTAGCTAAACGTATGCTTCATTTACTACTATTATTAACAGGTTTTGGAGTTTTGAATCTTAATTTTTATATTGAGAGGTGTTTACATGATGGTCTAGTGTACAAGAAAATTGTAGAGTACAATTTGAGAGTGAGAGTGAAGGAGGTTATTATATTTATGAATCTAAACTTTTGAATATGCATATATTTTAAGGAAAATGAGATTACTTTTAGGTTCACTTAAGAGTTACTATGATACCCCTGAGTTTGCTTTATGATAACACAATTGTCCTAACTTAAACCAGAGTTCTAGTAATTGTTGTCAAAATGAGTAGTTAGTTGCTCCTAATATTTTACTTAATTGTAACTTGTGTAAAATGTCATGGGAAAAATGTGTTTGTACCCAAAGGATTTTGCCTTTTTTCTGGATTTGGGACAGTTGGGGCTATAACGTAGAGCTGAGGGAGAAGTGTAAAAAGTGGCACCGTTCAGCACCACACACTCAATACTTGAAATAGCTTTCTAAAGCTGGAATACAAATACCCAAAGAAACAAGCTAAGGTTATAGTTTCCTTTAACAGTGCTGTTTTCAGAAAATTCTTTCTAGCTTTACATCTTGTCAACACATTCCTTGTTCCTTTCAGTTTATTGTATACAATTCTTCTCTACCTGTTTTTTCACAGGATTTGCTTATCTGTTGCTGATTTTTTGTCACTGTTACTCATGTTATCTGTTGGACCTTCAACTAAATGGTAGCACCTTTGAGTTGAAAAACTTTCCTTTTTATGAGTTAAAATCCCCAAAATACTTGGCTTTTGAACAAGGGGTTTAAGTTTGTTGGTTTTTAGTACTGAGGAAAAAAGTATTTAATTTGCTTGAAACAGTTTTCCAGCAAAAGGGAGTTGAGGTAGAAAATCCCAAGTCTTAATGATGTATTTTTGCAGTTCAGTTGTCTTTGGCTGAGACATCATTATTATGCATTTATAATAAATCACTGCTGTATTTAGGTATTCAGTAACTCTTGACTTATGTAAGAGTACATTCCTTATTAATGTTCCTTAATCACTAAGAAAATTAGTTTTCTGTAAACTGTTTCAGTACACCAAGAAAGAAGTCATCAAGCCCTAGAGAGTGGTAATTACTTTGCTTGTGCCACAGCAGCATTGTGTTGCTGTTTTCAGTGTGTGGGAAGTCTGAAAGGCTGTGAATTGGTGCTTCCAGAGGGCAAACAGCAGAGATCGTTTCTGTTGAGTATATAAGTTATAGAAATTCCTTGTTGGCTTCTGTGCTTGAGGAAAAACGTGGTCATCAGTGTAGTCAATATGTGTTATGTAAATACTTTCTATAGTAATATTAGCTCTGAAGCATAATGTTCTTTAGGAAGAACAACAGGGACAAGAATTTCACAAACAAAATATGTTGTACTTTGTAGGCTGCTACTTGAAGTTGAGTGTTGTAATCTCTCAGGCATTATGAAGATATGTTCAGTCATGAATGCTTGTGACATTTTGGAGGACTGAAGAATAGTGCAGTGTATGATTACCTGTACTTCATGTTATAATGACACTTCATAGAAACTTTTCCAAATTTATGGAAAAGCGTTGTTTCTCTACTCCAATAATAATACAAGTATGTACTGCTAAAGTGACAAATTAAAATGTAAATACCAGAATTTTTGCAGCTATTCCATTTGTCTGCAGTTTTGCTTGCAGTTTTCTATAAAAGCCCTATTAAAATGCTTTCAAAAGATAAAATATAATGTTAAGATGAGCTTTTTTGTACGAAATAGTAGGAAAAAAGCTACCTAGCCTATCAAACTAAGCTGCTGTTTAGTACGTCTTTTTTGAAAATACGTTCCTTAACTTTGGAGTAATGTAAAAGCTTCTTTTTTGATATTTTATTTATTAATTTTCTGTGGTGATCTTAATAACTGGGCTTGAAGATATTGACACAGAGCCAAACAATTATTAGTATATCTGTCATTTCTGGATAAAAGTTCTTCAGTTGAGCATTAGTAACCTCTTAAAAAATATTCTAAAGGTTTTGTGGCCTCAGTTAATTGTTCTTAGGCTTTCTGTTGTACTGAAAAGCACTAAGAGTCCCCACTGTAGGATAAAGAGTAACTGTACAAAACACACTAGCTAAAGCCTTTAATAGAGTTATAATGTTATTTTAACACAGCTGTCAATGTAGATATTCCAATTTCATGTAGAAGTGTTGTATCTGGTTTTTGTTACCTGTTTTTTGCAGGATTGGATAAATTTAGGGGCATTATTTAAAGCACACTACAGCAGCTGTAATGTGATATTGTAGTATTTAACTAATTCATGTGTTTATATACAAGTGACAAAGGATTGCCCTGAGTGTTACTTTTGTTGCTTGCTGTTGAAACCTTTGATAGATGGAATTGTAATCAGAAGATTAAAACTTGTAACAGAGGCCAAACTACAAAGTTCCCCTGGAATCTCCTTTGAAAAGAAAGACTTGAACAAAATTATTTTAATTTAAATAATAATTTTTTAATTTCAATAATAAACTATTCTAAATGCACTCTTCTTTGTGTGAAAATCTCTTCCATTAAATTGCTTCTGTAAGGATGTAAAATGAAATGTATAAATGCATGTAAAATGATGTAAAAATGCTCTGAATCATGCACATGCAATACCTGTATTAGCAGCTCTTTGAGGGGGATGTGGGGAACTAGCATACCTCATGATTTAGATTTTTTTCCAGACCTAAATATGTTAGAAATTGTGGCTCCGTCAAACTTCAGAGTTGTTGAAATAGATAAATCACACAATAAAGGAGAGAAAAATAATTGTTCTTACTGGGAATATGAAAGAAACAAACCAAACTGTGAACAAGTGAAGACATTGGTGACTTCAGAAGCGAAAAGTGTATTTTAATTAGAGGGAGCTAACTTTTCTGAGAGCAATGATGTATGGATGTTCAGGTTCCAGGGAAGCCTGGAACTGCTTTTAAATGTACCATTTTGAAGAACTTTGTGTGGCATAAAGCCTGTTTCTCTTTGAGAGAGCAGTGTGCTCAGCTAAGAATTTGCCAACCATGCTAGCTGGAAGAAAGAATGCTGGTGCTCAGAACTCTCAAAAAGTTGGTGCTGCATCTTCTCAATTTCCCCCTTCATTCCAAATAACCTTGGTAACCCTTTGAGAGGTCAGTTACCTCATCCACCCTGGTTTCAACTCTCACCTTGTAGGTTTTGCAATGAACTCCTTCCTGTTGCAGTCTTTTCTTGAAGTCAGATAAGAATCAGGGAGTGAAATAATAAAACATACAATGAAATACTTCAATATTTGCACCGGAGCTGCACTGGAAATGAAGTTTACACCTTTGCAGTCAGAAGTAGATTCTGTATTGAGGATTTTGGTGCACTGGCAGACTCTGAGGAACTCTTCAAAGTTGATTGCAATGTTTGTGACTGCTGGTGATGAGAATTCGAGTTCTATAAATGCATAGTGATAATTGTGTATGTAGCTGAGATAAGAGATGTAATATGTGGCCTTTTTTTGGTTGTTTTTCTTGTGATTTTTGATATGGTGTGGAGTGTAGTTTCAGTGCACCTAAAGCCACTTGAGTACTACTCATGAAGTGACATTTTACTTGACAGTGAGATGTGTTTTCAAATAAGAATTATGTTTCAAACTAGTGTTTGAAATACTGAGCTTGTTTCTCTTTCTACAGTATATCCATTTAAGGATCTCTCAGCATTTCATAAGCATTAATGAAATAAGCCTCACTGCAAGCCAGGTATTATCCCAATTTCACAGATTGCAGGGAGGTTAATTAACTTCCCCAGAATCACTCAGTAGTCTGTGATGAAAATTGGTTTCTATTTAAAAATGGATTTGCCATCTCATGCTTCAACCATTAGACTGTGCTTCCAAAATAATATTTGTGGTTGCAAATAGTGTTTGGCTTATTATCAAGATACCATAAGCTTTGTCTATGCACAAAATTGAGTTGAAGTGACCAAATCAGTTTTAACTCTACCTTCGTACATTCCAACTGAATGGAGTTGGGTTTGGGCTGGGTTTAATCGAAAAGAAATTTAAACCAGGTAAATAGAGACATAGGCTTGGCATTAAGTCTATTTAATGTGCAAATTTGTGCTAGTTTATGTCAAAGGACCAAGTAAAACTAATTTTCCTTATTGGTCCAAGTTTTTAATGGAAACATTATAATTTCACTTAATCTGGTTTAACGGAAATAGCATAATTTGAACAGTGAGGGGAAAAGACATTTTTCAAATATCTTTAGAAGTCCATCAGGCATGTGGCCTGTTCGTTCCTATTATTTCAGTTGTATACACACCAGTTTTAATTTAAAAAAACATAAAAATTAGTTTCCTGTTAAGTGTTCTCACTTTCATTAATGAAACATACAAATTCAGCTGGAGCAACTTATTAAAGTATAAAACTTTATTTCTGGGAGGATCCTTCTTTATAGTTTTGTTGACTTGGAAGGAAAGAAAGTAATTTAGGAGAGAGGGCTTTATTTTTCTTGATGTGTAGCCCCATTTTCCCTGGTTCTTTACCCAAATATGCAAATCTGGTTGTAAAAGTGATGATGCTTGGGTCTTAAACCTGCAACTTTTTCACATTTGCACTGTTGACTCTTTATGTATCCTCTGACGGGTCATTTCAACAGGTTTTAATATAGTTTCTACATTTAAAAAATTGGCATAATGCTTCTGAAATGCTTTGAAAATTTGAAATTTGAAAATTTGATTGGGAAGGTATTAATTTTATTATAAAAGTGTAGGAAACTTTTCAAAATGGAATGATCTTTGGTTTTGACTGTAGATTTAATCTAGTGAATCCCAGCCAAATGCAATTCTGTTTAATGAAAAAGACTGGAATTCATCACCTAATTAACAGCACTTGACTTTATGCACCGAAATGCCTGATTTAAAAGTAGTTATTTCTTTCAAGTTTGTTTTTTTTTTTTTTTAATAAACTATTTTAAGGCATAAATGTTTTTCAAATGTCACATAAATGTCTCCATATAATTGCTGATTACATGTAATGCAACACATATGTAGGGCATGCAATTGTGGATCTTTTCTTTGAGCATTGCTGCATCTAAGGTACTGCAGTAATTAGGTGAGTGCTGAATTCAGACAAATTTTTTGCATCTTCAAATGCAGTAAATTTTTAACATCTAAGTTAATACATTCAGAGATTTTTTAAAAAAAAGAAATAAGATGCTCAATGAGCTTTTTGGTACTTCCTCCTCATTATCCCTCCTTTCACATTCTTTGATTTTGTTTGAAGGCCAGCATATATTTGTATCCTCACCCACTGAAGGTTTCCTCGGTTTCTTTCTATACTTTTTTGTCCAAGCAATGAGAAAATTTCTAAGACTGTTCTGAAGGTAGTGGTCTACTTAGTGCTGACAGCAAAAATCTGTCTCTTCACTTGTATCTAATTTCCATAAGGACACTGTGGCCTGTAAGTGCAATATAATATAAATAATGCAACATGCCAACCAGGAAAAAGAGTTTGATTTAATTAATGTTCCTCCAACACATTAGTCCTTCATTACATATAATTACTTGGGGACTCAAAGTAGGCACAGCTGTAATATGGCTGGTGTTAAAGTTGAGATTTCTCAATAATGCATCTCATAGGTTACTTTTTCATGTTTCCTTCAAGTTCCCTTCTCTTAGTGTTGTGCAGAAAATGACTTCAGTCATTGACCAGGGAATGTTCAGTCTTGCTGCCACTCAGATGTCTGGGAGAGCAGACTGAATTGTTCAGTTACAGGGATGTTAAATTTATAGCAGGTAAAAGCTTTCTGTGTTTGTCAGACTATTCCTTGAACACAAAGTGATTGCACCCTCGAGGCAAAGAGCCTCAATGAAAAGTGGCTGTACATAAATACAAACTAAATTCCTAGCCAAACAATTCCTAAACTTCAAGAACATGTTGCAAAGGAATGCAGAGTGCCAGCCAAAGGCATATGTCAAGATTTGCCTAATTATATTTGTACTGTACCAAAAAGAATAAAGTATACGTTTCACCAGAGTATTTAACTTCATAGTATTTTTAGTCTTGGTCTTAAACTGCTTTGCTGAAAGCATTTATTTGTCACTTTTTGTACATATAGATACTCTGGTGAAGGGACTTAGTGATTTGCACTTGCCCTTGCATCCAGCTAATGCTCTTCACTGTAAAAGAAACATTGTCTAGTCACATAGAAAATTGTTTTGAGTACCTGGCCATGCTGAAAACAGAACTTGCTGAGAGTAGCACCCAGATTTTCTGTGAATGGGAGTCCAGTCTCTTCTATTGATTTATTCCTAAACAGAAATAAATTTTGTGTGATATTCTCAAAAAAAAAAAAAAAAAAAGATGCCACTGTTGAGGGAATAGATATTCAGGTAACACTGTACTTCTGTGGGTAGGACAATATTCATTGGTTGTGTATTGCCTAATAACAGGGTCAGGTTTATTATAGTCAATATTTTCTCTTAATATTGCCTTCAAATATTTTGAAGGTTGAGTTGGTGTTGTCTATGCCCCAAAAATATGACATTGTGTCCCAGGTCCGTTAGATACTCTTGAGAATTTACTTCAGGTTTGTGTAGATATGTTTGAATGTCTTGTCAAAGTTGGAAATGACAGGGTTCATTATTATTGGTAGATCTTGATAACTTATTTCATGTTTCTTCATAATTGCTGAAGGCTAAATACCTTCAGTCACGGTTTGCTGGGATTTATGGACTGACAGTTCCAGGCAGGGTGTGGGAGTTTCCTTTTCACCCATGTTTGCTACAGCCCTCAGGGTTTTCACAGGTATTTAAGCCTTTCCATATTTTCCCTCATGTTAAAGCCTTTTGGTTGGTAAATAAGACTTAGTAATAGTAGTAATGTAGTTTCTCTGAGTGCTTGGGAAAGCTAATACCTGCTGCCAAGGGACTGAGCATCAAAAGAGACCGTGGATTAATGCTGACTCTGAAAGTTTTTATCTTTTCTCATTCAATCGTATTTCTAACACATGCCTGTGGCATGTCAAGAGCATAATTGTTCCCTGGAATTGTTTTATTAATACTCAAATTTATTATAGTTCTGTCTAGTGACTCTGAAATGATTTTATGGAGGATTAAAAAACCATAAAAAATCTACTAAAAAGACGTCTTAACAAGTGAAAATTTTGGATGAAAACTGACTTCCTTTTGTCTTTATAAGAATAACAAAGAACATAGCCTAGTTCAAATTAAGGGCAGACCACAGTGCTGAAGGTGTGCCTGATCAAATGGCTGTTGAAGATAGTAATTTATAAACAGCAAAATGTTTCGAAGATTTTTTTTCACTGACTTGCTTTGAGCATAATGTACAGAAATCTGTAATGTAGGAGATAGAGCATGTTATTAGCTGACTTAAGAGAAAAATGAAGTTGTAGCAAAAGGTTGGTTTCTCTTTTTTTGTCTCTGTGTCTGTGTTCAATCTTTTATTCACCATAGCCCTGCTTTCCACTTTTCTATTAAATACTTTAGTGTGGTTCTCTGAGAGCTGAAGCCAAAAAAGTGTGGATTTAGAACTAAATATGAAAAGCAGGGATGAGAAGCATCGGACTCCTATTTATGTTTATATTTGGAGTATAAGAACCATGTATCAGCAACAGAAACTTGAAAGTAAAAATGAACAAAAAGTGTTATTCCTGTGCTTTAGCAGCACATGTAGCTTAACGTGGGAGTTGCTTTGTGCTAATAAGATTGTGTTTCATGCCTAAAAGTGATGTTAAACAGAAATGAAAACCTTTTCTAGCTATTGTAACAACTATGGGCTTCAAGTTAATGTTGGTTTATACCTGCTGCTTTAACATAACAGCCCTCACAGTGAAATGCCTCACCTGGATCAAGTTGATTATATGCATAAATCTTTGCAAGACTGGAGCATTTCATTAAATGCAAAATGGTAAACTTTTTATGGTTCTACACTTAATGTTTTTGTAAACCAATCTATAATTTAATTATGGCAGGGGAAATTGTATGAGCTTTATGATAAGCTGTCTAAACAATGACAAGTTTTTTTTGAAGGAAGGAGAGAAAATAAATGTAGATATTCTCAGCACTAAGGTAGATTTTTATTTATTTATTTATTTTTTTTTTTTACTGTGGTTCTTTTTTTGACAGAGCTGGGTGCATCCCTGCACATCTTGTAGTTTGAGAATGTTTGTTTAATGAGGATCTATCCCTTGCTGCTTCTCCCTCTCTGTACCCCTGGCTCAAAGGAGAAAGGCAAAAAAGCTTGTATGCTTACAGGTCTTGGTAAAAGACTGTAATTACATTTATCTTATCATTGTTTTTACTTTGCTATATGGCTCTTTTGGTACTCTCATCTATCATGTCATGTCTTTTGATCAAGACTCTTAACACTTCTGCCTCTTTCTAGGCCAAATGCTTAGCCTGGGAGAGTTTACTAATTGTCCTTGGCTACCTTCACATTCAGGAGGGGGAGAAGCTGCTGCAGAGTGTGACTTTGAGCACCTCCAGCACAGCTCACCAGGCTCTGCTTCCCCCAGGGACTTTAAAGGCAGCTGTGCATGACTAAAGACACACAGGTTGCTGTCATATTTTAATGTCCCACACTTGATTTTTGTTGTAAAGCAAGGAAAATGAGATTTTTAAGACTAGGGTCATAAGATTTTATAACAGTTCAATACTTGTTTTATAAAATATTGTGGTTGTAGTTAGAGAAACTACTCATCAGTTGTGGGGTTTGAGGTCACTTCTGTCCAGATTTGCAGCATGTCCCAATTTAATGTATTCAGATAATAAGCATGATATAAGACTTTGCATACCTGAGAAGGTCGGAACTTGTGACTTGAACTTCAATTCTGGCAGTTCAGAGGATGTGATGCTCAGACTTGTTTTGAATGTGGCAGATTGTGGGTTTTTTTCTGGTTTGATTTTTCTTTTTCCCCTGGAGAACAGCAGTAAATAGCAAAGTGTGTCTTTTCAGTGATTGCTGAAGTTCTTGGTCTGAAGTAAAGATGTAAATTCTTCAAACTTTGACTCAAATAACTGATGTTAATGGCTTTTCTTTTGATTGGCAGAAAATACTTTGATCATAACTTGATCGTAAAACATAAGAGTCAAAATGCTGCTCTAAATTTTACTGTTCCTTTGTGCAAGGAATGAATTACTGGTGATAGAATATACGAATTATTTATTTTGAGAAAAGAAAATTAAGTTTTTTTGTAAAATTTTATTTGACTAAATTTTACTTGAAGTTGTGATACATGCAATTTTCTAAGACATATGTAAATGAATACATTAGTGCACAGTCATATTGAAATCTATTTTGGCCCTGGGATAATTTGTATTTCCAAAGCATGACATGCCATTACTGATTCCGAAAAAAATTTTCTTTGTTTCTTTAAATGTGAATTTATTTCTATTTCTTCATTCCATCTTACATATATATAGCACCCAACATAAGGGAGATGTTTTCTTTCCCCTCCTTTATATTTTCAAATAAATGCTCAAACAGACTTTGGAATTAATCTTGCAGTTAGGCCAGTGGAGGGAGCAGAGCAATCTGTGGTGACAGGCAAAGGGATAAGGGTGGAAAGGGTCCTTCTGAGATGCTGCTAGGATAGCATTTATGGACTCATCCCAGGGGAACTGCTTGGTATCCAAAGCAAGTAGGAAAGTGCTTGCAGAATTGGTAGCTGAGTGCAAATAGAATATTCTATGTGGCACTTCAAATATTGTGATAAATTTGCTCCAAATAAATCTATGCTTCCTACAGTCATTTTAGGTTTTTTTGTTGCTAAAATCAAGTCTCAGTGTACTTGGAAATTTGCATTTAGCATGTAACATGTAAAGTTCAGTTTCTACACTTGTAGAAATTCTTTTTCTGATCTGATTTTACAGAAATTGTGTAAAAGTAGAAATATTCGGTTGTACTATCACTCTGCTACAGTAGTTGGTTGGAGTTTTTGTTCTGGTCATTTTTAGTTTTGTTTTTTTGTTTCAAGAAAAGTATCTGATTGGATTAAAACCCAAACTTGGTGCAAATATAAATTAATTGATTGACAGCAGCTTTTGGATCCTGCTAATGCCCTTCAGGGCGTTGGATTTGTACCATATTTGTTAATGGTCTGGAGTGGATCTTCAGTAACACATTAATGTCTTAAACAACGGCAGGGTTTAAAGTTTCAAGTGTTTATGTGGATAGAAACAAGATTGTGTTTTTCAGTTTTTTGTTTGTAATTGTTTCGTCTACTGTCCTTCTCCTCTTCTGAAATGTGTTTGTGAGATAATCTGAGGGATGTAATCAGAGCTCACCAAAACATTTGCTGGTTTCTGCTTAGAATCTCGTTGTAGGGGGTTTGGAGAGGCCTGAGGCTGATCTGCGCTGAGCTTTTGTTGACAGACCTTGAATTGAGTTTGATATTCTATGACTTTATTCTTCAGCACTTAGCTACAGGGATCACTTTAAAAAACAATGGCAACCAAACCCAACAGAAGCAATCCCTCAAACAAAGCTTTATGAAGTCATTCTAATCCAACATCAGAAAAAACCCCAAACAACTATGAAAATAATAAATTTGAGGTCACTGTAACTGACCTAGCCCTGTGAATATGGAGGGCTTTTATCTGTTAAATTTGTTTATATAATAATAGATTATATACCTAGTATTCCAGTTTATAATTGTAATAGGTATTTTGGCTTTAGAGAACTCATAAGACTATATATTTTCCTGAAACTTTAGTTTACTGAATGTGCCCTACTTTCTAAAATTAATCAGTGTTGTCATTGGAATGCAATTACTAGAAAGTGTGTTGGATGTTCTGGAGTTGCTTTGTAAAAAATAATTCCACACACCCCCAGCCACTAACTCCTCCCCCCAAAACTGAAGCAAAATAAATCCAACTCGAACCTTAATTAATTATGAACTAATTCATTTGGGAAGAAAAAACATTTGAAGTATATACTGTAATGTGTTTAATTTTGCCAGAGATCTTGACCTCTCTGGCATACCCGAGGTACCAGATGCAAGATTCTTAATGAGCAGAAAAAAAATGAAAATCAAATGGATTATATAAATTGTGGTTTAAGAAATTATACTGGCAGATGTTAAAAATATTCCTTGGAGTGTACAATTTGGTTAATGTAAATTATTTTTGTGGGTTTAATGATCCATGGATAGTAAATGTTTCTCATTTGTTACAAATATCCTGTGTCAAATCAAGAATAAGCTGCTGTTTTGTTTTACTTCATATTTACACAATCAGTTTAGCTCCTTTAACCCTGCTGAAAGAAATTATGAAGAAGTTGCCAATGGTGTTCATAAATTTTCAGAATTTCTGTCTTGTGTCCTTGAAATTTCTGCTTAAGTCTCCCCTCCTTAAATTGCTTAAACTTACATTGGAAGCACAACAAATATGATAAAGAAATAGAGTCTGTCTGGATCCTTGTTTTCTTTTCTAAGGTATATAAGGTAAAAGGAAATAAATCCTTTGTGCCAAATATAATTTTGGGAAGGGATGCAATCTGAAATGGTTTGAAATGCTCCTCTTTTTTGGGAAAAAAAATCAATTAGGCTTCCTTTAGAGTACACAGTATTTTGATTATTGCAAATGGGATGTGATCTCATGTTCACAATCTCTTAAGAACAGGATGAGTAGACAGAGCTGGTTCCTGGTAGTTGTTCTGTCATCCTGACCTTACCACGACTTTTGTTTAATTCTGTGAAATACAATTTACTCCTTAAAAGCAATTTGATTAAAAAAACATTGGAATCAAAACTGGGCCATTGAAAATGCAGTTCAGTTCCTGGTTGTGGTTCATGTTCCTTGTAACCTTGATACGGAGACCAAATTCAGTTGTTTCAGTGTCTTTTAATATGTGGTAATAGATGTTTTAGAGCAGTAATTTACTGAAGTATGAATTAAATGAAAAGTACAGGGGTTTTTCTTTTTTTATTAAGTACAGCTAAAATGAAGTGCAGGGAATGAAAGTGCTTTATAAGATGAAATATTCACATAAATGTTTGAATATTTCCATTTTGCTTAAACCTTTTTATTTCCTTATTTGCAATAGAAATGTGCTGCTGCTGACAGTGATGACTGAACCATCCTTATCTTCCCTCTTTTGCAGCTTCACAGTGGGAAGTCTTGCAGCTCTTCCCATTTGGGCAGGGTGACCAGTTTGAGGGAACAAGCTTTTTGGCTCCATTTTGTACTTATCACTCTGGGTCTTGATTGCTTCTGGTTGTTTGATTGCTTCCAGCTCTCTTCAAAGGGTCTTGCCTGTAATCACACAAAATTGAGCAAAAAGAGTTGCATGTGAATATATTGAGGTGGCATATTGATAAATCAGTGCTGCCTTAGCAACCATTGGTGCTTGAGTGGTTTAAATTTAAAAAAAAAGTCATTAAACTTCCAAGTAGTCTATGGACAACTTAAAAGCATTGGTGGAGGAATAACAAGTTCAATGAATTAAGGACTTATTTGGTGTTACTTGAGAACTTTTCAGTGTTAGGAATCTCACCCAGTGTGACAATACACTGGAGGACTTTGCTCGCCCTGGAACAGGGTGACACACGGCCTCCTCCTTTGTGGCTGTGCTTATTGCCTGAAGAATGTCTCTTTATGTGATGAGGTATAGAGAATACCATCAGAGAATGGTTTGGGTTGCAAAGGAGTTGAAAGATCATCTCATTCCAGCAGCCCTGCCATGGGCTGGGGCACCTTTCACTGGACCTGATTGTTCAGTGCCCCATCCAACCTTCCAGGGCATCCACAACTTCTCTGAGCAGCCTGCTCCAGCACCTCAGCACCCTCACAGGAGTGAGGTACTGGGACAGGCTGCCCCAGGAAGGATCCTATGATGAGTTGGGTATTCTCCAGGGGCTTCAAAATTATATTTATTAACTGTTTGGGAGAGGAGGAACTATAAAATAGAGATATATTTAACAATATTTTTTGTTTTGGAATTTTTCTGTGGATTTTAAAAATGTTTTCCTGATTTACAGACATTTTACTTACCACTTAAGAGATGATGGATGATGTGCTTTGCATCAAGGAACAGGTTACTTTTAATGCAATGGGAATCAGTTTATTATCAAGCTTTTTTCCTTCCACAGGAGAATTCTTAGCCTTCAACAAACTTGTACTTAAATGCTGACTTTTTTATAGTACAATTTAGGTTAAGCTGTTTAAAATGAGGGTTGAAAATAACATTTTTGTTTTTTAATACATGTCATGGTTTAACCCCAGCTGGTGTCTCAGTACCACATAGCCCCTTGCTCACTCTCTCCCTTCATTCCCCCAGAAAGGAGGAGGATTAATTGGAGACAAAATATAAAACTCCTGGGTTAAGAATGGTTTAATAATGGAAACAAAAAAATACAATAATAGTGATGATGATAATAACAGTGACAATAATAATAGTAGTAATAATTGTGCTGAAAGGGAGACAGTGAGGACTAAAAGTGAAGAGAAACAAGTGATGCTCAGTACAATTGTTGAGCACCCACTGGTGTCCAGCCTGTCCCTGAGCAACCATTGGCAGCTCAGTCTATACCAAGATGAAGCAGATTGGGTTTTTTTCCTCAAAGGCAGAAGAGCATCCTTGTGAGTGAAGTTTATTGAAGAAGTGATAATAGATTAAAATGTGTGCTTGGGCATTTGGTGTGTAGAATTTATAAAGCTGTATCCCATCTAAACCAGCTATGTTCAGGACTCAGTTATTGGCATTTTAGATTTTCTTATACTCTGTTATACCATTATACTCTGTTTTAGAGTTCCATACATTTATTGATTTGGGACATATGCCAGTCCCTAATTGTTTCTTTCAAGTAGCATTTGTTGGGAGTTCTGACTCCATTATACAAATTCAGACTGTACAATCCATTGCCATATTGTGACAATCTCCCTGAGCAATTTTAGGGACTGTGGACTTGATCAATCCTAGTCTTTGTCTTGCCAAATTCTGTCTTTCATACTTAAAGCATCTTGAAACTGCTTGACTGTTGCTAGTTGCTGTATTTCTTTTTTTCTGCATGTTAGTCTGTGTAGTTGTATTGTGGATATCAGTCAATATCTCTGCCAGGTGGAAGCATTCTGTGTGTCACTTTACCTCTGAATCCTCTTGTGTACCATTTTCTCTCTGCAGTCAAGCAGCTCCTCAATCTTTTGGACAGATTTTTCCAGCTCTTCTCCCTGGAGGAAATTTCAGTTATGTTTTTTGCTGGTTGCTTATTTTCACATCATTATGCCCCAAGCCCTCAAAATTAAAAAAGTGCTTGTCCCACAGTTTTCTTTCATTGCAGCTCAGACTTTCCTGTTTTGATTCTCCTTTCATTCCATTATTTGCAGATAGGGAGGAGAAAGTCTTATTTCATATATGTATATACACAGACACACATTATAAATGTAGATAGTTTGTTAGAAAAAATAAAGGATATCTTGCCAATTGGAAATACTATTAGTGGAAGGGTTTTGGGGTGATGGTTCATTCCCCTCCCCCTCATTATAATTCTGATAATTTTTTCCTGAAAAGTTTTAAATCGAATACAGGGACATTTCTTCTTTGGTTATGTCTAACATGGATTTTGGAATACATTTCTCCAATTGAATGTGACAGACATCTATTTGAAAATGAAGATTATTTCTAGTCTTTAAATTAGCCCTGGAGCTGTAAATATTACAGTAGTGCTGAAAAATAAAGGAAAGCTTGGGGTGAAAGCAGTTGATTTAAGTTCAACAAATATGAGTTCAGTTCCTGCCTCTTGCTCTTTCCTGACTTCATTCCTGACAGTGGTAAAATAATTTTGGTTTTGACAAGTATTTTGAGGATTGTCTTCATTATTCCTACTGACTTACATTGTAAAAGGAATGTAGATGTGGACATGAATTATTTGCAAAAATTTTACCTTTCATTCTTTGCTTCCATATGAGAGATAGATGATGATAATTCTCGTGCTTTATCTCAACTTGTCTTCACCAAACATGGGAACTGGCCTCCTGCTCATGAACAGCCACCATCCCAGTCGGACATTCTGAGAGTTCCAGAACTCATAGATGGCTGTAGGGGATTCATTCATGAAAGCGCACTAAGCTGTGTTGAGGAGTCTTCAAGGTCTTGAAAACTGCAAGTGAAAAGCACTTTTCTTAGTGCATTTGTGCAGAAATATAGTAAACGTTTCTATTGTGTCAGCAGATTTCTTAGCTGGGCTGATGTTCAGCATACCTTTAAAAAAAGCAATGTAATACAGTTTTAGTGGATATAGATTCTTTATGCAAAATGTCCATACCACTGTAGTCTCTGCATTAAAATTCCAAGGAGGAATATTTTGTTTTAGCTTTCCAGTAGAAAAATTAAAACAACAAATTCAACTTCCCAGATAAAACAAGTATGAGAAGAGTTTTTGTAAGTATTTGGTTGTCTTAAATGCCTTGTCAAGGTGCTGGCCAGAACTGGATTTCAGTCCAAGTTAATGGCAGAACTGATAATAAGAGCTGTCAGCAAGGAGCAATAGGAGTAACTCTGATTTCTTGGCATGTCAAGAATTCCAGGAATTACTGTGTTTCCCTGAGACAGCGTGACTCCTACAGTTGTGTGGGAATGTATTCAGTGTCTTCAGAAGACAAATAAATAGGTTCTAATCAAAATTAGCCTGGATGATGCATAAAAAAACTGGGGACTGAAACAGGCAGTTGTTTGTGCTGACTGGAAGGGTACCATTTCAGTCATGTCCCTGCCCGCCAGCCTGTGCTGCTCTGTTTCAGAAGATGCCTTCCCAGCCACTTTCTTTTTAGAATAAAATAAAGATGTGCTTTGCTTGTTGACACCTATGGAATAATTTATTTTTTAATGTAGAAGTTTTTAAAGTTAGTGAAGAGATACAGAGTTTTTAATAGTTGGTAAAGAGATTTAAAACATGAAGGCTTTTAGTAATAGGCTAAGTAGGAGTCTTATTTATGGTGTTGCAGAAGAGTTTTGTTTTGTCCTATGTTGGCTGTTTCTTGGGAAAGCTGTAGTTCAGGATGTAGTGCTGTCTAGGTCATTTTCAGAAGAGTTTTGTTTTGTCCTATGTTGACTGTTTCTTGGGAAAGCTGTCTAGGTCATTTGTGAAAAAATTAAAAGTGCTGCTGGATAATGCTCAAGCCTTTTGATGATAAGGCTGAAAACCTTTTAGAGGATTTCAGCATGGGAACCTGTCTAATGGTGTCAGGTAAAAGAATTGATGTAGTACTTCCAGGAATTGTGTATTGGTAGAATTATTAGAAAATACAAATTCAGTTAATCTAGTTGAAAAGTCAAAAATACTATAGGTGTCACAAGAAACTGAAGGTTACATAGGTTTTCATTTAGAGGTGAATAGGACAGGACTCTGCTGAACTATTGAGTGTGTAGATTCCCTCCCCCCTTAACTGTTATATACAATGCACAGTTAAACAAGTTGTAGTGGCTGTGCAGCTTTGCTGCCTGATTCATTGTGCATTTAATTTAATTCACTAAAGGTGACCTTTTTGTATTTCAGTACCTTGACACAAACTTTGCTGGCTTTGATTACCCAGGCTTATGTTGGGACTTCCCATGGTAGAAAGGACATGATAATTGTACTCACGTGCTGTCATGTGACCTGGCCTTTGAGTGTTTATTTAAGTGTTTTGACACAATTTGAATTTTCTCATCAGAATTGCTCTCTTTCAGGGGGTTGGCTAAAAAGGTATCTCAGCCATGTCCTTACCCATTATGTGCAAGCTACCCTAGTAGCAGCTGCTTCAGCACAGTGCAGAAAATGTTTTGGACTCATAATTGTTGAATGTTTGGGTCTCTGATCTAGAGAAGAATTACTTTGTTATATATACACACACACTCTGATACCTCTGAAGATACAATATGATACCTATTATCTCCAAAGAAATGGTGAAATTATGACTTGTAAGAGAGCTTTTTTTCCTTTCTTTTTTTTTTTTCCTGAGTACTTTTTTTGGAGGTGGATGGTAACTGTAGGTGGTTGTAGTTGTGTTTTGCTAAACAGGTATCTTTTGGAAGACCTGGGAATTGATGCCTGCAGAAGCTTTCCCAAGGAATGGAAATTTAAATAATTGCTTAGACAAGGAGGACAAGGCTTCACTCTGGTCTTTTGCCCACCTCTCATACTTAAGTTTATAAGAAAACAGTTGAATGCCTGATAAGCCTTTCACTGGGATAGATCATCTCCTGTCTAGCTCTGGATTTTCTTTGTCCTTCCTGGAAATCACAGGTCTCAAGTCAGTTTTCTAGGAAAGTTTGATTCAGTAAAGCTCTGAGTTACTTTTCCTCAGTATTAAATTCCAAGAGTAAATCTAGGCATTTACTGTGAAATACAGATTTTTACTCTGCCTCTTTTTTGTTTCATAATAAAATGTCTTAGAGTAGCAGTATTTTTTTTCTGTGTTCAGCTCCAATTTAATGTTAGAAGTCAATCGAATTGACTTATTTCAGTTTTCCAATAGAAGTTTGACTCTAATTTGATGTTTAGACACAGGTTGAATCTTATCTTTGCTTATTAATAAGTATTCTAGAAATAGAATTTTCACAGCAATAAATTTTAACAATTTCTGGTTTTACAGCATTAGAAAACATCTGGTGTTATCAAAACCCAGACAAAATGAACTTGCTTTAGAGAAGACTGCTTTTCTGCTTGTAATGGCTTCAGCTGTTTATTTTGCACCTAAATAAAAACAAATTTGTGTTCATGGAATAATATCAAGATGCTTGCATTAATAGATTTTGATGTTTTCTAAAGCCTGGGGAGATGTTCTTGTGGCCTTTCACTACTTAAAAGGGGCTTGTAAGAGAGAACAGTTTCACAGAACCTGTTGTGATAGGACAAGGGGTAATGGTTTTAGGCTAAGGGGAGGTGGGTTCCGACTGGATTCAAGGAAGACATTTTTTATGATGAGGGTAAAATCACTGGCACAGATTTCCTGGAGGTGTAGATGTTCCACACCTGGACACATTCCAGGTCAGGTTGTATGGGGCTCTAAGCAACCTGATTTACTTGAGGATATTTCTACTCACTGCAGGCCAGTTGGGGTAGATGACTTTCAAAGGTCCCTTCCTACTAAAACTCTGCTTTTATGATTTTCAAATATAATTTTTTTTTTTAAGATGGGATAATGAAAGTAGATATTTACGTGAAAGAAGAAATCACACAGAGTTTGTAATCATTCATATGGATGATATATGACATTGGTAAATACTGCCTTAACAGTTTTGCTTGAACACAGTCAGTGAAGCCAAATCTCTGTTTAAAAACGTTGCCTCTTGCATTTGCTGATTTCATCTGTTGAATCATTTAATAAGTTCTTTTCTGCAGATGATATTATAGAAGTAGTCAATGGTTAATTACCATAAATCAATAGTTTGTCTGGTTCTTGAAATGTCTACCATAAAACAGCATTAGTCTTGAATCTGTGAACAAGGGGATAAATTAATTTTGGGAATTTGCACAGAAGCATCATAAAGTACAAGTTATGTATGGTGAGGTGGAGGGAAGGAGGCTCCTGACTTAAAGCTGAGGTGTCAGTCTCCTTTTGACAGAAGTAATGCAACTCCACTGTGCTGTGTTTTGAGGCTGAGTGCTGAAAATGACAGCAGGGAGCATGAACAACTAAGTGATGAACAATGGTTTTGGTAGTTTAGTGCTACAAGATTTGATTGGACTTTTTCTCAGGAAAGTGCTGATATTTAACGAATTACTAATCTAAGGAAAGTGTTGTTTGAACAATAGTATTTGATGTGTAATTTGTGGAAAAGACATTCTCTTAAGGTCTTATGAAGCTTACTGCTGTGGCAATTGAGGATTTTCCAAGGTTGAGAGAAACTCAAGTAAGTTAGGTCCATCAAATAATCAACATGAAGTGGCAAGAAAAGAAATAATTGTTTCCTAGTTTTGATTTATTAAGAACAAAAACTCTGGTTATGTTCTTTTATGTGATGTTTTATATGAAAAATTTAAACGTTGCGTCAGGAACAAAACATTTTCATTACAGTTTATTATCATTACTGGTAAAGATGATTTTAATTAGAATAAAATTTTAAAAAGGAAACAAGGAAAAGTGGCTTGAGGAGTAATTGAAAGGTTGTGTTATTGAAACGAAGTTATATTTTGATCTTAAAATTAAGAACCATTCATTACCTCTTTCAGGATAGGTTTATCAGATAGACAAAATTTCTTTATGCTATACTCTTCATTTTTTAAACTGGTTTTGAAGAATATGTTGAAACAGTCTCCTTGGCTATAGTATGTGGGGTTTTCTTTTTGTTTTGTAGAGTTAACTCTACTATATTACAGAAGCTTTATTTTAACTTTAGAATGTTTTTGCTTTATTGCAGTAGAAGAGTAAACATCAGTCCCTAACATCAAATGTCTTGTGTAGTGTTTAGTCATAGGTGGAAAGTGCTTCAGTATCTCACAATTGTTATCTTCAAATTTTCATAATGAAGGTAGTAAGTTATGACGGTTCATTTGCTCAGTGCAATGGTGTCAGTATTTGCAGGGGAGCAACATAGCCATCTCCAGTCAGCTCCTCTTTTCCTACCAATTTCCTTTCTCTAAATTCCCCCTCTCCTCCCTAAAGTTTCAGAGAAACAGAACAATTCCAGTGCTGTTGTTCCTCGTGTTCACATGTTGCATTGTGGAGCAGAGTGATGTTAGCTCGTGTTCTGTATTTCCAATTGAATGCTTTTGGAGCTGCTTAACTATATCAGTAAGGTGGAATTTCATTTATCTGGGAACATGACAAAAAGCAGGTGTGAGAGCTGAAGCTTTTTCAAAAGAGTTTAGTCTTCCTATCAGGTTTGAAAAGAAACATGTTGGACAAGCTCTTATCCCTGTCTCACTATTCCCTTAAATCTGAAGTTCTTGTAGAATCCCTGCAGGCTTCCTTTTTTCCAGATTTGGTTGATGTTGCTCACCACAGACACTTGTCTTTTGTTAGCAACTAATTATTGGGCTGGTAGAGCCACAAGGACCAGAATAAGAGAGATCTTTTCTCTGTGGAACATTTCTGTTTGGCTTTCAGAAGTCCTGAGCTTGACCAGGACTTGGGGCACTCTGAGCTGAAGCATTGTCTCCTTGTAGGAGATCAGACAAGTATGTTCACTCATCTATTGATATCTTTTCAGGTGCATTATTTGCATCATGCCACACAGGTGAAACTGACAAAGATGTTTGTCATTTTCTGGCTGCTTTTGCAATTTTAGGGATTCCTCAACAGATTAAAACTGATAATGGTCCTGCTTACACTTCGGAAGGACTTGTCTCCTTTCTCGCCCTATGGGGAATCTCTCAAATCACTGGCATCATGGACAAGCAATTATTGAACATGCTCATTCAACACTTAAGTGTCTTCTAGCTCAACAGAAAGGGGGAATGCAGGGATGTATGCCAAGGGAGTGGCTACATAAAGCACTGTGTGTTTTCAATTTTTTAAATTGCTATGCTGATAGCAAACTTCCCCCTATAATAAAGCACTTTTCTACTTATAAGGAAATGTTATTGGACATGGGCCAAAAAGCATGAGTCCTTGTAAAAGACCCAGAAAGTGATAAAATCATAGGCCCATTTCCCCTCATTACATGGGGTACGGGTTATGTTTGTGTTTCCACAGATACTGGTCCTCGTTGGGTTCCAGTCAAGAACATCAGGCCCTTCATCGAACAACCAGCTGATCAAAATACAGAAAAGGATTAATGTCCTTGAAGAGGTGGTTTGGGTTTCCTAGAGACGTCAAAGTCATAAAAGACAAGTCTTCCGTCCTCGGGGAGCCGGTTGATCATATGTCCAGAGGTGGTCGGTACTGTGCTCCCTTTCCTTTTGATGACCTTTTTCTTGCTCTAGACTGGCAACACCCAGATCCCAGCCAGTTTGTAACATCTTTTGAACGTGAGCTTTCTGCAGGTCTGTTAATCTCCTTTCCCTGCTTGACCTGTCACACAGGGCATCATCAAGCGTGGACTCTGTGTGAATGTCAAAGGTGTGGGTGCCTTTGGTATTGTGCATCTCATAAAAGAAGAGCTGACTGTCGGCATTGTGACCCTTTAAGGAGCAGTCGGAATAATATACAAATTAAACAGCTGGTGTGTGGGCATCAATATGGTTTGCCCGAACATCAGGAGTTAACAAGTGAGCAATGGCTTGCTGTTATTAATAAGTTTTGTAGTGTCAGTTCTAACTCCTCCCACAGTGGCAATGCAGAGTCCTCCATTGCCTCAAGCTAGTACTTTGCTTACACTAGCAAAGGCTTTTCGAGTATTAGTACTTCCTCCTGTTACTTTTACTTGGCATATCAATCAGCCAAAAACAAATGTACGGAAAACTTTAGCCAACTTAAAAGGACAAGATACTTTATGCTTGGCTACAGCCTCTCCTGAAAACCCATTTACTACTTGTCTTGTTGCTTTGCCTTTAGATACAAGGCCACATCCCCCTTCAGCTCATGTTCTTCATTTTGGGAATAATGCTGATGTGTGGAACCAATGGTCCCATATCTCCCTCATGCAGCCCTTGAGCCTCAGGAATTAGAACTTTTAGGATCTGTAAAAATGGACCTTTGTATTAAATTTAATTATTCTGGGGCCAACCAGTCTAAAGCATGGGATGTTTCTCTGAGCCAACCCATATTCAAGAATGAAAATGCCTGTTGTAATTGCACTTCCATCAACATCTCTCTACTAATGCTCCATTATCATTGCGAGCAGGAATGTTTTTAATTTGTGGAGACAGAGCTTGGGCTGCTATTCCAACACATATTGAGGGAGGCCCCTGCAGTTTAGGGCAAATCTCACTGTTGACACCAGAGCTTGGGCTGCTATTCCAACGCATATTGAGGGAGGCCCCTGCAGTTTAGGGCAAATCTCACTGTTGACACCCAACACATCCATAATTTCACAAGAAATTTCTGTGGAGAGGGAAGCGCAATATTCATGTGTTTACCCCTGATTGTGATGATAACCTCGCCTTTTGGTCACTACAACAGTGTTGGGCTGTCTCCTTTTTGCTCCAGCAGTAGAGGCTGGAAAGGCATTGGGCTTGTTAAACCAGCTGGACTGCTGGTTAGCTCAACAAACTAATGCTGTTTCACTTGCTTTAACAGGATTGTTAACCAATATTGATTTGATTAGATATGTTGCATTGCAGAATCAAGAGGTATTGAGTTTTTGCTTTTAGCCCATGGACATGGATGTGAAGATTTTGATGGAATGTGTTAATTTGAACCTTTCTGATCACTCACAATCTATTCCTGTGAATATTAAAGCTTTACAAGATATTGTAACCAAATTAAAAATAATAGATGGAGCTGATTGGTTTAACAATCTTTTTGGAGACTGGGGGATCACTGGACGGGTCAAAAATTGAATTAAGATGGGAATGTTTGTATTAGGGATGCTATTAATTATAGTGATACCTGCCTTGCTTGATTCATTGTATTCAGAGATTGATTAATAAATCAGAATAATGATTATAGAACAGAAAGGGGGAAATGTAGAAGATCAGACAGCTGCAGAAGCTGAGTTGGGTGGCACCGCAGACCTCCTGGCCCTGGTCCAGTGGAAGCCGTGGGAGAGAAACTCAAGGCAAGAACAAGAAGTGAAGACATCACGTGTGATTGCTCTGGTGCAAGAGGATGTTAACAAGGACTTGATAACTGAAAAGATTATGTTGCTAAGGGAACAGGGGCAAGGGGGTCTGAGTGGAAAATTTTGTGTGGAAGTTAGAGAACTCTAAATTCTGGTGATTAGTGTAATAAATTGGCTTTGCTTGCATACAGCATGGTCTCTCTGAATTTCTGCATCTCCTGGCTCAGGGGATGGCCATGGGCTGCCCTTTGTGTTCTGACAGGAGAAAATCCTGATAAAAGGCACAGGTTCCATGGTTCCAGGAAAATACTCATGCTTTCTTCTCCAGCTCTGAGTGTAAATAGCTTTGCTAGGGAAACCTTGCTCACTCCTTCCAGCCCTGGCCCTCTAAGTCACACTCTTGTTTTCTGCTTTCTCAGGATTAAACTCATAATTGCTTCTTGGCCTTTTAAAGTTTTTTTCCTTCTGGCACCTCCACCAAGCTGGGCTGAGGTCATGGGGGTTAAATCAGTGGAATGCCCCCGGCTTTGCAAAAACATTTCTACTACTTCAAGGTTGATTATTTCCCAAAAGTAGCTTCTAACAGAGGCCTTTAGGAGAGATCCAATGACTGGGTAAACAGCTTCTGCTGTTTCAGTTCCGTGAATTTTTTAAGAAGCTTAAGTGCTTATATAATTTAGCTGAAGAAAGGTGATTTAAGATATTAAAAATAATGATTGCAAATTTCACAAACTACTTTCGGAGTCCAGGTAGTAACTTTTTGTGATCTGCGCAATTGAAACAAAGCAGCTGCTGTCTGCAGAGAAGTGAATGTTTGGACAATTGGTCTACTTTTGGAAAAACCACAGTACCTTTTACGAAGATATACGGAAAAATAGAGGAAATTTGTAATTTTCAGAAGAAAATCCAAATGGTAATTTTCGTTACTTTCATCTTTTAAAATTTACAATAAGATGATATTCCATAGTACTTATTTCTTTGCAGAGAGAAATATCTAAAATTTTATTAGATACAACTTGCTAAAAGCATTTCATTCAAGGAGGTCTTCATGGTTGTTATTGAGCACTTAGCACTAACAACAGGTAAGGATTGTTAGTCTAAATTACATTTTGTTTTGACAGTTGACCACTATGTCAGTTTTCCAGAGTCTATTTTCTTCTTGCAGTGAATGTGACATAAGGAGAATGGTTCATCTATGAATATTGTTCCTTGTAGATTTTTTGTTCTTACAAAGATGCTTTAACAGGCTTCAAGATTCCTGGGAAGAATGAGTTTTTTCATTCTCTGGAGTTTTTTTCAGTGCAGAAGTTGTGAAGTGTTGAAAGCATAGATTTTCCTTGATTAATATAGCCTTTGAGATTCTCAGCTTCTTGGCAGCATGTCCCTGAAAATTCCGATTCCTTTTCTTTTTTTTTTTTTTTTTTTTTTTTTTTTTTTTTTTCCTTCTTCCCACCATCTTCTCCCTCTTCTCTCCAAGATACAGAGGAGTAAAAAGGTATCTACCTGCCAGGGAAAAATATGCTTGAGCATAGCAAGGGGAATTAGTCTTCTTCCTGGCTTTAAAAATGAAATTGTTCCTGAGGTGTTGTACAGATATAAGGCATTCTGGATCTGTGAAAACAATGTGACATAACAGAAACTTCATTTAGTGTAGCAACAGTTGAGCCTATGATTATGCACTCCCGATTCTGAATTGTTGTCTGTAGGTCTTTGCATTTAGAATGCCTTTAAAAGAACCAGACTCCACTGATTCAAAACCATGCTGGTTTGCTTTAGATTAGGAAGCAAACCCAGTTATATGCTCTCTTTGCATACAGAATAACATGAATGTCATGAAGTAGTGAAGACAGTGTGCATAGTCTTTTCTAATTGTCTTGAGTTTCTAAAAGATGCTTCATGTTGTAGTTTCCCCTTTCTGTGCCTGACTCTAGGAATGCCTGTTGTTAAGTGGTGGTGGGTATGTGAAAAGACTTGCAAGAAAAATGTGTTATGTTTGATCTGTTTGTTTAAAAAGATGCAATAGTATTTAGTCTGTGAACTTTAGTTATGAACCCTTCCATGTCAGGTGATTTGTGTGTAAGGCTGATGAGGAAATGTAGAGCACTTGGAAAAGTATTTCATTCTAGTGAACTGCTAATAAAAATAGATACAGGCAGAGTGGTGAGAGTGGCAAGACTTTAAGCTGGTTGTGCTCTTCCTTCTCACAGATTGCTGTGCTCTGCTGCTGAGTAGGCAGTGAGCAGGTCAGGGACAGAGGGACCTGTGCTGCCATCCCAGCAGGAGTTCTTTGGGATAAATCTGGCCCTGCAGGTCCCAGCAGTGGTGTGTGGGGATGGTTGGACTGGAGGGCTGAACTAAAAGATAACGAAGGGAACTCTTCTCATGATCCTATTCAGTCTATGTGTAGAATGCAATTAGTAATGTTCTGATCTTTCACATGATTTAGTGACTTTTAAAACCTTGTGTCAGATATTTGTAGTTGGGTTTGATCTGCCTTATTACTGTCTGTGTAGGCTTAACCAATGACTATTAGAATAAGCAGTGCAACTGCAGAGGAAAAAGCCACAGCTCTCAGGTTTTTGATGTTCAGTTTGTCATGCCTTTTTTGTCATTGGCTCAAAATCTTTTTTTTCTTCTGAACATTTTAGGAATTGGGCTACATAGCAATGACTCTTGATGCTGAACGTGGGGATTTTTAACTGCAGCTGTCCCTGGAGTACAACTCACCAATGACATGAATAAATGAGAACACTTCTCTTGTCTGTGAGAAGCTTACAAAGCTGCTTTCACTCTGACAATTGATGCAGAATTGGTTGAGACTTAAAGAACCTTAAGACGTAACATTTTCCCACAGTTTTTCACATTTCTTACCTGAGAGCTTCCTTGTGTTAATTCATGGATTTTGTAATATAAATAATGCTACTTAATGAAGAGCAGTATTACACATATATATTTTCTATATGTAAGTGTGTGTGAGTGAACTACAGTTTGGGTTTAGTATAACTAACGCTAAAATTGAGATGTGGAGTCATGAATGCCAGTCTTTAAAAAAAATTATTTTTTTTTTAATAGCTGGGGTGATGTCATTGTGCTAAAACATGTATTTTTTTTTTCCACCTGTGCAGGAGCCAGATTTGTTTTGTTCAGGTATCCTCAGGTGATTAAATTTCCTGACAGAGCCTTATGAGGCCAAGACTCTCACTGTGGACAAGACATTTTGTGTGTTTTGTGTGCACGAATATGTATTTAATTCACTTTAAGGTGTATGATAAAACTTCCTCAACACTTTTCTTTGTTTGTAAAGTTCCAGCATAGACAGCAACTTCTATAAGAATATAAAAGGGCATGAAAAACTGTATTTGGAACTTCTGGGAACTAGTAGAAGAATATGAAAAGTAGTAGGCTTTAGAGCAGGTTAAGTATGTCTTCCACTTTTATCTGAAGTTATTGCAGCTGTTGACAGTCAGACAAGTTTCTTACCAAACAGTTTTAGGAAATCAAAAGGTATTGCAAGATCTGGTATGTAAAATATCAGCTCTGAAACAATGATCTGAATCACTGCCTTTCCCAGGCTTTGTAGATGATTGGTGTGGCTGATCAATAGGTTTTCTCTTAGAGGAGAATGTGGTGAACCCTCCTCTCTTGGTCCCATTCCAGTGTTGGATAATAAGAACAAAACTAATTCATCATCTCTCTACAGTTTGCCAGTAATCTGTTATTAATGCTTGCATTCACGTAAATAAAACTAAACCTGACAGATGTAAAAACTGTTGTATTCACATCCTGATGATGCAGTGAGGTGTAAAAAATTGGCTAGGAACTGAAAAGTATAGCTTTTCATGGAACCTAATGACAGTGTCTAACTTCCTGATGAAAACACATTTTTGTGAATGTCAGTGCACAGAGAATTGTTTAGACAGACTGCAATGATGATTGCTAAAGAAATATTGAAAGCAATAAAATATAGAATAACAACCTTCCATTGGTTTTGTTATAATTCAAATACGTTATCACTTGTGTAGTATCATTTCATATGAAGAGTCACATGGAGTGTGACAGTTGATCCTTGAAAAGGAAGTCATGGGGAAAAAGGTTTTCTTCTGATATCTTGAAGACTTAATATGGATGTAGTCATGTGTTTTGTGTCTAAAACCCAATATTATGGAAATTTGAGATGGAAGAAACTTTGAATTAAACTTCTTTTTTCTTGTGGGTGATGTTTGAGGCTCCAATTAACTTTCATTGGTAATTAAAAAGATCCACTTCTGAAGAGAATTGATTTGGAGAGTAATCTTACTCAGTGGAAATACTTTGTTTAAGGGAGTATCTGGTTGCATCTTTTTGCCTCTGCAAATCAAGCCAACAAAAGTAGGCTGCTCTTTAATTGTATCCAATACAAAAGGTTACGTTTATGAAAGGTGATTGTTTCCTTAGGATTGTTTATGTATTGCATTTATGCTGAGGTACTGCTTATCTGATAATGGCAACACTTAGTGGTATAATTACTTTTTTAGAAAGGAAAAGTTTCTATCCTTTTAAAATAATGGGTCACTATGTACATGAGTTACTAAAACCCTTGGAGTTCCCTTGACATTGGAAATAAATTGCGAATATTTGATCTAATTTGTCTAAGTTATACCTCTGCTAGGAAATCTCAATTAGAGGTTAGCGGGGTGCAGGCAGTCGAGCTGCACTGCTCTTAGGTTCTTACAACCGAAGGAAGCCTTGGGCGGGGGCACGTGTGTGTGCTCTACCTAATCCCTGGCTCTCCTGAAGCCTGGAATGCAGGGCTGTGCAGAGCTGTCTGCTGCATCAGGCATTTGGAAACAAGGCCACATCCTCTGAATGAGCTCAGGAATTTGGCTGTTCTGGGTTACTCTTAGTCTCTCATTATCTGCTGCTTTGACAAGAGGTGCTTGTCCTGTTATTGCTTGTGTGTCAGTATGTCCTTGAGGAGTCAGGGGCATTCTCACTCAAAACCAGAAAGTAGAACTCCAGGTTCAAGTGATTGCTCAGAGTATAAAAAAATCTGCCCTGAATTTACAATGCTTATAATAATATGCTTATTAGCTGTTTGTAAAATCTTCACGAATCCCAAGTCTTTCTGCCTTAGCTCCACACACCCTGTCCTTTCTGAATGAGTTAGGTTGTCTTTAAAGCAAGTGAAAATATCACAGTCTTAATTTGTTTGTTCTGCTAGAGAAAATTAATTATTTACATGATCAGCAAAAAATGCTTTAGGATACAAACTTTGATACTATTTTTCTTTTTAATTTTAAAACAGCTGCTTTTAAAACCTTCATTCAGTGTTGGTTTATGGTGTCATGGGAGGGAAACAAAAGGAACTTTGGAAGAATTGGATTTTATTTTCTCTTAAGGGGTTAAAATAATATACCTGTAGATTGTTTTGCTGTAACAGTATTTATCAGAGTAGAGTCGATTTGAGCTTTTGCTCTGTTGCATCTGTGGAGAGACAGATGGCTGAAAAGAATATAAAGAATGCAGTATTTTTTCAGTTATTTCTGAACAGTGAAAGTGCTCCTTGGGTCCCTTGGCTGCCTGAAGACAGATGCAGAAAGCAGGAAGAGATAGTGCAAGAAAAAGAATTTGTATATGAAATTTTATCCAGTGAAATACAGAAAAAACTCCCCATCTTCTCCACTCCTTCAAAACCAAATTACTGAAACCTAAATAACAACAAAATCCTAAAAATTCATCTCTTAACTGAGTTTTTGCATTGGTCATGTTGTGTGCTCTTGGACAAACTGGGCTGACTTTTTTTTAGATGTTAAACTTTTATAAGTGGTCACGCACAGTACTTTGTTCTGTCACTTTGAATTTCTGTTCATATCTCCAGTTCAATAAACCTTTTCCAGTGGTATCAAACATGACTCAGTACTGGGAAATGCTATCAGAATATTAAATTTGAGGTGCGTTGTTTAATTTTCAAGTTTCATTTATTGATAGGACACATCCCTCTAATATGCATAATTAATGAAACACCTTAAGCCCAGTTCATCTGAGTGCTGCTGGCTATCAGCTGGTAGCAGAGGGTTCATCATAAATCAAAGCCATTTGTTCTATTGTTAAAAGAAAACCTAACCTTTTTGCACTCTCATATTTTATATTTATTATATATTTATATTGAAAGAAACCCCAACAAACCAACAACCACAAGAAACTGTCTCCTGGTGGTAAGGTCAGAGGTGATTGCTGTCACACAAAGGAGGAGCTTGACTCCTGCTGCAGAGAGATGCAAGTAGAGCTGGCTTAATGAAAGGACAGATTAGCCTCTAAAGGGGCAGTGAAGGAGACTTGCTGAGGCTTCAGGGTCTAAGAAAAGGTTTTTAAACTTAGACGTAGTGGCAGAGTAGACAGCCAGGTGATGGGAAGCTGTAGAAAATAAAAGAGGGATACCTGGGAACAAGAGATGTTAAGGAATGTGAAGGAAGTTCTAGACTAAAAGGATGTATTGTAATCCACAGAAGAAATGCATTTGATATAGGAGATATGGTAAAATATGGAGTGCAGGGATGATGAGGTACTATTTCTAATAAGCAGCTTGCACTTACATTCATCACTGCATTTCAATCATTGAAAAATCAAAACTTTATTTAAGGAAAAAAAATGTTCAGAAATAGCCCTTTGTATAGTTAATAGCCTGCCTGGTCAGTGAGCTGCCAAATATATGCTGAGCTTAGTAGTCCCACTGTGATTTCTTTTTCCATAATGGAAAGAGCAGGAATGGCTTTCATAAAGACTATTTGTCATCTTTTAAAGGATGTATTGGATTTTTTTTCCATTCTAAAAACATGGCCTTTGGCATTCACAACATGCATTTTTCATAAATGCAATTCCTTGGCAGAGTGAACCATTCTGATGTTTGTAAGAAGTAGAATTGGTTCAGGCAAAAAACTTTAAGTTGTTGAATGCAGGCTACTATAGAGTTTTCATAATGCAAAAAAAGTGTTTTCTAGACAAAAAAAACCAACCCATCAGATTGTTTTAAAGTTTTAATGAAAATATTTTACTTTGAAAGCTTAAATTATATTTGATCTATTTAAATTTTGTGCTTTTTCCTACATTCTTGCTTAAATTATTATTAGAATGTTAGTTCAGAGATACAATTTCTAATGAAGCCTGCTCATGTAATTGTTGGAAAACTATGTTGGAATGGTTGGAAAATTCTTGCAAAAATTAAGTTTCCCTAACTCTGGTAATTCACTAAAGATAAAATGAATTAGCGTAAAACGAAAATTCTCTTTCTTTTTCCCTTTCCCTCAAAAAAACCCCAAACCCAAACAACCGACCCCAAATTTTACCTGTCCTGTTGCTTTCAGGTGTTATTTATAGATAAACCTTTTGGTGTTAGAATATCTAGCTTTCAGTTTAGCAGAAAATTGTGCTGACCACCTCTCCTGTTGGCCTTGGTACAATTCTTACCATTTGGTATGAAAGGTAGGAATCTGAAAAATGAACAATAACTGCCAGCAGTATGAAAAAGTATATTTTAAATTACTTTATTAAAGCTGTTTAGCTCACTAGCTTTGATAGTGATAGATAGCATAGATATCTTAGATATTGAATAATTACTCAATTTCTGTTACTGTAGTTGAAAAATTGTAAATCTTTTTGCCTTCTCAAAAATCTACAATGCCTTCTAAAAATCACATTTGCAACAGTTTTTAAATGGCATTCTTAAATCCCCAACTGTAATCAACAGCAGTAAAACTTTAGTGGCTATTGACTACTGAAACTGTATTTGTTTCAGTATGAAATGTTCTGTTTTACAAGGACATTTATGGAGTAAAAAGAATTCTTTGCTCCTTTCCTCCCCAGAATTAATAATTTTGTCATGTGCCCTCTCTGTGCCTCTTCTGTAACCATGACTCACCTTAATACCAGTGTTTGACATTAGAAGCCTCTCCAGAGAGGAAGAAAATCATTCAGAAATGAGCTGTATAAAGGTTATTAAACCAACACTTAAGATTCTAGTCCTGCACATTTTCCTTTGCCCCTAATTACATGCCAAGAACAGCAATGTAGAATTTTCAGTATATACATATGCTGAATATATCTTTATCAGTGGAAAAGTACCTACAGTGAACTGAAAGTTTGCTCCCAGCAGTAACATATATTGCTTAAATATACTTAGAATGCTGTTTTTTTTTCAAGAATGGGGATGAAATCTTGGGGGTTGAGTATCCTAAAATTACAAGTTGAAGTACATATGTAATAGGATTCTCTCCTTACCCCTTGTTGTATGGGTCGGGTTTTTAGCTGAAGTTGTTTTGTTGACTGCCCTGTTACTCTTTCTGTAAGTAAAGGCAAATTGCACAAGAAAGTTTGGAACATTGAGTCGACGCTGTGTAAATGCATCCCTGCTTGCAAACTTCTCATTTGTCACCTCCCAGAAAGCTCCAGGTCTAACCTGAATATCAACAGCCACGATACATGGAACAGTGTCTTAATTTTCTCAATAACTTTGCAATGTAGGCAAAAACCAACTTACCTTAAGTTTTTCTGTTTCTAAAGCTTCTAAAATCCATGTGGACTGGGAAAAAGTTTATTTTTAATCACCAGAGTGTAGCATGCTCAGTTACATTGCCTTTACAGGTAGCAGACAGTGGCAGCTGCAAAGCAGTGATAATTTGCAGTGTGGCTGTTCCAGCTTGCAGTGCATGACCTGGCGAGGTCGGGTCCTTTCAATTAGCAGGATGAGGCAGGGAATTCCCCTGCTAGTATGTTCTTGTTGCCAGGGTCTGCTACTGATTTACAGAGTATTGCACAGGTTGGCCATTGAAGTCTAATTAATTCAATAACAATTTAACACAAACTTCCTTTCCTAATGTATAAAACTGTATGTCTCTTTTTCTAAGCAATTTTTTCAACCTTGTGCATGTCAAATGAATGATTTGAGACTATAGAAGGTCTCTAGATCTTTATTTTTTTGTTGGCTTTTTCAGTGAAGTTTGCCTAATACTGGATGAAATTATTTTGCCCTCATGAGGGGTAAAGAGGTAATTCAGCTGAGGAAAGGTGAAATTTTTGTTATTTAGTGCTTACTGAAAAAAAAAATCAAGTAATTGTGGCATTTATAAAAGCTTTAGGACTCCTAACCTGATTAGGCTGCTGCTGCTAATTAATAATAATAAGGCGGCACCACAAAAGCATGTTGTAGCCTACATGAGAATTTCCTAAATTGAGAGAACTTTTAATGGAGTCTTTTCAAGAAACAGAAAAGGCAGTGCTAGAAAAAAAGAAGCTGTGAATTATGAAAATCTGGAAATTCTATTTTATCCCTAGGCATGGTTTGTAAAATAGCATTTAGTTGAGCTTATTTCTCAGTTCTTCAAATTCAGATTTTTTTTTGACAATAAAAAATCGGAATACTAAGCTTGAAATTACTGACCTGGTTAGCTAAGTCAAAGCAAGAGACAGATATTGTAGAATTATGCTGCATGTGTATGTACTGCAATTTTTTGTCTTGTTTATGGTTCAGTTTTCAATTAAATACCCACTAAAAAAGGTAGTTAAACTGGGCATGAACAATTATCAGGGGTTATGTCTTTAATGGTTGTTTTCCTACTTTAACATCTATGAATACAAATTTTGTTTTCTTAACAAAATATACAGGTTTTTTTTTAAAGCTTTCCCTATTTCTTCATTTCAAGAATGCATCCCTGTTTGTTTTGGTTTTCTAAGCATGTTATAATCCTAATTTGTAAATCAAATAATTCTGTTTATTTTGAAACACTTTCCCCAAGTGTAGTTATGATGTTCTGGCCCTTGTGTCATTATTGATGTTTGAGGCAATGGGAATGGGGCAGCATTTCTGCTGCTCTTTAGCTCTTAAAATTCATGTCATTTGCTTAAAAAGTAACTTTCATGGTGCACAAGCAATAATAAGGGCATCTGTTGAAAAACTTATTGACATTATTTTTAGATGCTCTTCCTTTCAATATGTGTTGCTTTTAATATTCTTTGTCAAATGATGAGGAAACAGCTACACTGTAGTGTTATCACTATTGATACCTTAGGAGTGTTTATACTCAATTAAAATATGCAAAATTGAGAAATAAGTTTTCATTAAAAACTCATTTTACTTAGCTGATGTGAAGTTTGATAAAGGTTTTGAATCTCTGAACTAGCATTCATGTTAGTGCACCAGCATCTATGCTGTGTTCCAGATTTCTTTCTGATATTGCCTTCAAAATGAGTATCATGTCTCCTTATAGTTCTCTGCTGGATATTTTCTGGTTTGCCAGAAGGTGTTTAATTACAAACTAAGCTTATGCAAGTATTTAATTGAAACTGAAAAACGTTATTTGGATTTTTTTATCTAATCCTTTGTGATGTTTTTACTTATATAGATTGTAATATGCCTATTTTAGTAATTTAGAAATGTTTAGATACTTTACATTTACTTTCAGGGTTGTCAGATTTTTTGTGTGATGCAGTCTGAATTCCTCACTGTTACTGGTGCGGCTTCTCCCTTGTTCACACACAGGTTATGTGCACATGTTTGTATTTTTACATTTGTGAGTATTTTCCTATGTATCTCACTCTCTGTCTTCTATCTTGAGAAGTAATTTGGGAACATGAAATTATCAATATGTACCAAAAAATTGTAATAATTCAAGAATCATGACTGCTGCTGCTTTGTCAGAATCTGTTGCTCTGTTGTAAAATGAATAAGCAGATTTAATTAGGGGAGTTGGTAGGAGTATTACTTGAGAGAAAGAAGCATTCTGATGCATGATTGATGCTAATGCAGGTATTTTAGGTACAATTTTTGACCAGATGATTCCTGCCTTGACACCTGGAGGATGCCCTGTTGTTTGTGTGTTCTGGGGAGGAGCTGTAGGGTCACTGTTTATCTGCAGCTGTCCAGGGGATTGCAGCCATTCATTTCCTAATGGTGGTTTTATTATCTGCTTGTTTATAGGTTTTCCTGTTCCAGTCTTGTCCCATCCTCTGTTTGAGGTGGAAGTGAGCAAAGTTCCTGCTAACAGACAGGCAAAGCACAAGTCATGTCATGGCCCGCTGGGGTTAACTCATTCTCAAGCCTCAGTAAGGGCTTTAAGTTCCTCTCTTGATACTTAGTCTGGAATTTAGTTAATTAAGAGCCTGACTTTTATCTTAAATCTCTATGAAATGAGATTTGTTGGAATACATGCACAGCTTGAACTTCAGTCAAAAGCCTGCATTTAGGGAACACGTTCCCTTTCATGGTCACCCACAGAGCAAACATTTAGAAATGCTTTGCAGACAATTGATTTGCTTAATCCTTTATCAAGTTATGTTTTGGATCTCAGTTTTGTAGCACATTTTTTGTGATAACTGCATTATTGATATCTGCAGAAATAAGTATTCTATTTCTTATGTTATCCCAGGCTTTTTCTGACTGCAGTTAATTCACTGTGTGTTATATCCCTTCCGCAGAAAGTCAGGTGCAAGTATCTCCCATGTTTGCTTTCATCATGGGCATTATGGCATACAGGAGTGAATCAGTTCTACATTTGACCAGTAGCTCAGTAACCAGCACTATGAATCTCTTTCTTAGATAAAATCCTGACCTTTAAAAGGTCTCATCAAATGTGATGTGTTTTGTGCACTGAGTGCATGTCTCCCCTCCAAGCCTGGCAATAGGAATGGCAAACTGATAGATATTCTGGGTGAGGTACAGATCAGATTGATTTACTTGGTGTACAGTTGCTTTGAACCTGTTTGCAATGGAGACTTGTGGTACTAATGAAGATCTTTTCTCTTGGAATAATTTCACTCCCATAATCCTCTTTTTTCTGTTTTTTTTTTTTCTTTTTCTTTTATTTTTTCTTTTTATTTTTTTAATGGTACTGTTGCACCATCTTATTGCACAATAAACTCTGAATTTGTGATAAAGCTATAGTGTTCCATTAAAACTATTGTAGCTGCTTGCTTGAGTCCAGTTTTGATAAAGCAGAAAATTAATTCAGTTTCTAAACCAAGTCAAATGTCTACCAACCTGTCTCATTTTCAGTGAGAACTTGTGAGATTTTGTAGTTTCAGGATTCTTCCTCTGTTACTGGTACAGATCAGTGGAACTGAAGCAACTTAATATTTATGTTGGAATGGGGATGAAAGGATAGACTTTCCTATGCTAAGCAACAGGGCTGGCTGTTGCCTATGGAAAAATTGATTATAAGAATTTTCTTTATTGCAGTGCTAATAAAACCAGGCTGCACTGGTATATGGTATGCATGGACACCTCCCTCGTCCTTGATTTATAGCAGCTCTGTAATTTTTAGAAAAGGAACTTTTAAATTTCTTGTAATAAGAACTTTTCGTATTTTCTCTTTTTCTGTGTGATTTATCAGAAGTCTGTTTCTCTTTTATACATTGGCCTGATTTGTAGGAAGATTTTGTAAGTGTTCCTAATTGCCATTTTGCACCCAGAAATCAGAATTACCGATTGCTTTGGGCCAATTTGTAATGTCTCGTATAACTGTACTGAATTTAGGAATTACAGTATCACAATACAGTTCTAATAGAGGCTGAACTGCCTTTTTTTTCTTCTCATATTTGTCATTACCACTCAAATAACTCACTCCAAAGTGTCTGTTGGTGTGCTGCCTCATGAGTGCTTAATGATGACTTTCATTCAGTCTGAGCTGTCAGTAGGTCAGAGATGCCTCATATCTTGGATGGAGTTATGAAATATCCTGAGTTTATTACCCTATTAAAATTCATTTTAAATGTCAAAGTTTCTAATTTGAACAAGGAAATTTAGTTTAGGAGCATCTTCAAAGTAGCACACAATTTTCTCCTTGAGTACCAAGTGAAGTGTCAGATAAAAATAAAAAGAATTTTACAGAATATAATATTTAATTCTTTCTGTGTTTTAACTTCAGGTAGTTTGCAGAGGGGGCTATAAGAAATAATAATTCTGTAGTCTTTTATGATTTACTTTTTATGTTAAAATCAGTTTGGAGAAAAAGCCTGTCTAACCAAAGATAACAATGATTTTAATAAAACAAGCCCCAACATTCTTAGCAAAGCCCACTGCAATTTTTCCTTTAGAGAATTCTATGCTTTGCCATCCCCAGAATGCCTCATTGTTTACTTTGACCCAGTTTGTTGTCTGTTCTGTTCTGTTCTGTGATGATAATTTAATTTTTCTCCCTTGCCAAGCTGTGGCCGGTCTGCACCAGGCCTTGTCCTCTTGCTGGCTGGGGTGTGTTGGGTCCTCTTCTCATGGTAGTGGTTTCCTGCCCAGGGGGCTGCAGCTTCAAGGCCTGAATGTTCTACAGCTGGTAAAATATTACAGGGCAGCTAGAGGCCAAGCTAGATGGTGGTGCGAGTCTAAAACTGTCCAGATGAGCATGAAGATTATCAGGTAATGATCAAAAGAAATTATTTTCTGAGCCCTTTCACTGTGGTTCTGTTTCTAAAGCTGGACCCAGAGTTGTTCCATCAGCTGCTTGTAAAACCTGAAGCTGGAGCTTTAATAGTCTCTTTTCTTGTTAATAAAGAAATGTCATTAATGATATCAGATATCAGAGGTACTGGCTTGTTGCTCTCTGATTAATTCCTTGTGTGGAAGTATGAGATTAACAATGGAGGACAAAAGACATGATAACTTCAGTTAGTGATAAGGACTTAGAGTAGTCAGGAAGTAGCTTGTTGGTTTGTGAAGCTTAAATGTTAAATTCCCTCACAAAAAAAATATAAATAGTTGTGGTGTTCATTTCAGTATCACTAGATCACTGTTGAGTTTTGAGGATGGATCATGTGAAGCTCAATGAGGCAAAGAGCATGTGCAATGTATGTCTCAAATTCTGTTAAATAGTTATCATTTGGGATCACACAGGAATTTTAATTTCAAAAGGAAATTATAGCAGCATAGGAGAAAATAACTGTAATTTTTTTTTTTATAAGGGTAATGAATTTTGTTTGAAACAAGCCTCTTAGTGTTTGATACCTCCATCATAATGGTGTGTAACACTCTCCAGAATCCCCCAATTACTGTAACTTTCTCTCCAGGCTAATTTACATGTTTGCATACTCAGAGTCTGTACAAAGAGGTATCATTTTCAGAGATGCTGGCCTGCATCTTGAAATGATCATTGCTGTACCTGTGGGGCTGAGTAGCTATCCCTGAGGTCAGTAGTCTATTTTGAATGTTAGAAGTCTGTATTGTATTCCAAAATACTTAATAAAGCAGCCTTAAATTGCTTATATTTTAAAAAAAAAGATAATGACATTATTGCCAATAAAAACTTAGATTTAATAATCACATTTTCATGACTTGAACTTCAAAAGTTTTGATGACATCCTGCGTTTATTTAGAATGTAAGTCTCAGTTATCCAGTCATTATCAAATGTTAGCCTTCTCAGCTGAATCTGTTCCTCTGAAAAATTTGCAAAAAATACTTGTTTCTTGTGGCCCCACAGAAAAGAGACTCTTGGTTTTGTTCTACAACATGAATAAAAATGCAACCTGTCTTAAATTCTGGTATTGATGTAAGAAGAGTTAATATTGGGAAATTGAATTGCTTTCATGTGCTCTAAATATAAGTTTCAAGACAGTTAATTTCAGGATGGCGTTTCTCAGCAGATGTGTGGAATTTATAATAGAGCTCATCTTCACTATGAGCCTTAATATACAATTATATAAAAATTCTAGAAATGTCAAGTTGGGTAAAATTCTTAATGCAAATCAATAACAATTTGGCCGTATTGCTAGATCAGTTGTATTTTGTGGTTTGTAATTTTTCAATGAATAGACAATAATGTTTTACATAAGCATTGTAATTTCTTTTTCTATTGATTTGTCTTGATAGTTCCTTCTAGTTATTAGCATGACTATTATTTGTTTGACACTACCACCTAGCGAATGTCGTTCTTCTCATAAGCTGCAGTGCAACTTCCTGCTCACACATAGAAGACACCTTGCCAATAATACCAAAAGTAGGACAAAATATTATCTCCCTTTTACAGATGGTCTGTTTAACATGAGTACTTACCTTGGTTTCTGGGCAGAATTGTACCATGCATGCTGGAAACTTTGCTGCCGCAATCAAATTGTCACTGGTTCTTTTGGGATTCAAACTGAAGCCATTTGGATTCTCTGTGTATTAACTGCAAAAGCAGACCTTGCTTTGAGCTGTAGGGTTGTGTACCTGGCACCTCAATGGGGTGGCAAGTTCTGTCGTCAGTACTCTGTTATTAAGAGCTAATAAAAAAAGTCTTCCAAGCTGTGTTTGTTTAATCCCCCATTCAAAACAGCCCAGTTTCTTGGATAGTTAAATCCTTGCTTTGGTGGGGAGCTCATGTATTCAGGGTGTTTTGTATTAAGGTCCAGAAAAAAATTTGAGTGGAGAAATCGAGTTGCTGCAGAAGCCTGAGTCCCTGTGGTTGGAGCAGCTCATCCTCCCATCTTCTCATGCTTCTCTCTGTTTCCTTGCCACAGGATTTGGGAATCTCATTGCTGCTCTTTTCATTAAGGCCCAGAGGTCCCTTTTGTGCTCCACTAGTGAGTTGGTGGTAGTTTCCAGAGTGATGTAGTGATTGGGTTTGGATGGGGGGGTTGTGCTTGGTAGTGTATTTTCAGTGGTTTTTCACTATCCTTGTGCATTGCTGGGTTCTTTACTCAAGTGCACTCACACAGATGAGGACAGACTGCAAAGAATGTTCTGATCATTCTGATCACTTCTGTGATCCCCTGAATTTTATTGATGCAAATGATTGTGTTTTGGTATTGAAGGGCATGTATCACGTGCTGGCTCAAACAAGAAGTTCATTTGGTTTGCTCAGTTTGTGTGTTTTTAATATTGTTTGGTACAGCTACTGTTGAGTGAGGACATATACTCTTAGGGGTGACACAAATTAATTCCACTCCCATCATAGAATCTCTCTATGGATTTATCACAAATTGCTGCAGTTGTGAGTGATTCCATGCTCTCATGAGAAGCATGAGATTAAATTCTGTCACTACTGTACTGTTTTTAATTAATTTAACCTCCAAACTAATCATTTCCCCATGTCAGTTTCTCTCTCTTTGGTCAGTAGATAAATTAGTTAATGGCAAATTAATTAGTTAATGCAGTCAATGTTTAAAAGCTCCATAAAAGGGATAAGAATGACTGGTGCAGATTCTGTACATGTTGCAGAAGTAGGGGTTCATGTCTTTAACAGGAAAAACAGAAGTTGCATTTTTGCATTGGTTGCTTGACTATTACTGTTGAATTAACTGTGGAAAATGCTCAGCTATAAAATTAGAGTGGAAGCTGAAATTTTGAACTAGTCTGACAATGAAATGTACACCTTGCCCTCTGTACACTGTCAGTTGCCATATTAAGAACTTCAACACTTGAGTTTGATTAAAAGTTGTTTTAAATTGGATTTACTGCCTTTAATATAGATAGTGGCTCAATAGGGAGGATGCAATGCATGTTTTGTGAGTTTAATGAGCCATTTCAAATGACACTTTGTTATTAGTTTCAAAAGTGACATTGTGTTTTGTCATGACTTTTTCTAAATCAAATGTAAATGGGAAAAACACTGCAAGTTATCCTGAAGGTGCTCAGACAGGAAGCAGCAAAAACTGTTTAAACTATTAATATATAGGAAATGGAATTACTTAGTAAGTGGTTGAATCCTTGCCAGTTAAATGGGTGTCAAAACAGATAATGGTTAACATAATTGCAAAGGAGGTAATTTTTTTCAAAATACAGATGCTCATATGAAACAATTGCATACACAAAACTCAGTAACAATTTTGGAAAACTGTCTCCTGTTATGCTGCATTTGACTGAACAGATTTGGTGTTTGTCAGTATTTAGGGATGCAGACTTGGATATTAATTTTTAGGAAAGACTTTCTAGCTTCAGCTGGAGAATGTCTTCTTTCAATACATTATTTGTGTGAGGGTTTTGTGTGTTCTAGGAGACTTTAGTGAAGATGTATGCCCTGTTGGGTGTATATGAGGCTAATTCTACTGTGGTTTGTGTTTAATACTTCATAGCATGCTCTGTGTCTCAGGTCAGTATGTATAATTCGAAGGCTAATATGCTTGCTCAGTGCTCACAGGAATCTGCTCTTTGAAACTTGAATTTTGTTTTTTGGTATTGTTTTGGGTTTTTTTCTGGTTTCCCCCAACCCCTCCATGCTACCTGCTGTTTAAGAAATAATGGTATTTCTCCTGTGATGGCTCAGGTGTACTTTGAATTTTATTGGTGTTTCTTGTGTTTCATGCTTAATCTTTTCAAATGCAATTATCCATGTGATGTATTATAAGCTTCTGGGGAGAACAGAACATTATAGTTTCTACATGAATAGCTTGTAAGAAAATGACTAAGTGGACCTGTTTATAGACCTAATGCACCAGGATTCAACTCTAAAAGGAATGTAAGAACAATGAGCCCTGGTTAACATTCTGTGGAAGTCAGCAGCTTTGATGTATGTATTTGTAGATGTCTGCAGAATACAGATAATCATTATTTGAGGTGTGCAAATTGAAGATCTACTTGACCAGTCATAATTACAGCACTGTAAGGGTAGAATGGCAGTGAGAAGTAATAAAATGGTCTTTAATCTCTTGCACTGTAAATTATAATCTGTTTGTGGTTAAGAGAAAATGTTTTGGTGGCTGCATTATCCCATTCATGTGGCTGCTAGGGGGGATTTTCTTACCTTCCAGATTTTACTTTGAGCAGGTATTGCTTAGGAATTTCCTCCAAGAGGAAAAGCCACTAAAAATGTTCTTTATTTATTGATTAAAGGTTTATCTGTCAGGGGGGTTTGACTGTTACTCTGACTTCCTTTTTTAGTATTGGAAGCCAGTTGGGGTTTATTATATGATGCTTTACCTGCCTTCATTTTATTGAGATACTACGATATCTTAGCATTTTGAAAGTTAATATGTCTGTCTTTTGGTTAGTGGAAAGTATCTCCATTTGATTGTTTTGTCAGTTTTACCCAATTATTAGTCAGGGTTTTTAGGTGCAGTACCTTTACTGTATTTTCTAATGCTGCTTTTTTACTTAGTTTTTATATTCCCCCACTAAATTTTGATTAATTATACTGAATAGAAATACAAGTGTTTCTTGTACTTAGGCTCTCTATTATATCAACAGAAAGCATGAAATGTCAGATTAAATGTTCAAAAGAAAGAAGAATGGACTGAAGTCCTACACTGCTCACTGTGCGGGAGGAAATGTACAATGAATGCAAAGTGTGGGGAAGGTCCTGGTAGATCCCAAGGGAAAGGCTGGCATTGCTGGGGCTGGTTCTGGTGACAGGTGCTCTGGCTGTTGGTGCTCACACAGAACTGGTGTGCTGGGCACGCTGTGTTTCACTTCTTTTGCCAGGTATTTCTCTTGCTTTGAGCTGGGATCCAGCCTTAGGAAACTGTACTCAGGCTACCTGGACCGCTTCCATAACTCAGCAGGAGTAGGAGCCATAATTTCCGCTACAGTGAGTACAAGTAAAGTTAAGTAGAAAAGATGGTCTGTCCAGAAGTCTGCAAGAGTTAATTGCACATATCTGATAACACAATTCAGTAATTTTGGTCTGCTGGGTGCTCTAGTTACTATTACTATTTTCTCTCTATTATTTATGAGAATAAATAATTGTTTTGATGGCTGTCTTGTGAACACTTGAACAATAATTTTGTCTTGAAGAGTATTTTCAGCAGTTATCTGCATTTGTAACCATTTTGGTAACATATCAAACAACTTCAGTGTTTATGAAAGGAATAAAGTTCCTGAGGTCTTAATAGCTGCATTTTAATTGCATTGATAGTAAATGAGGAATATTGTGAATTTGGAGTTAGAAACTTGGCAAGATTGAGAATTGCTGGTGTTTTTTCTTCTCTCACATGAAGAATGACTGTTCCATTAGTTTGCTTCATTTCTAGCTTGGCCAAATACACTGAAAATTGGGATACGGTGCAGAGTATCTTGGTTGTAGGTTTGCAGTTCAGGCTATTAAATGCCAGCTATATTTAAAACCTCATACAATTTTAGTAGCTTTCCCAGTAGTGTTAATGGAATTGTCTCAACCTTTGCTATGTTGTTTAAAGTGCTGATAAAAATGGAAGCCTGAACTATAGCAAATACAGATTTTTTTTTTTCCTATACAGAACTGCCATTCTCTTGTTTCTATCATACTTTGATCATTACAGTCAAATAGTTTCAAGCATATTCCTTTCATTGACTTTTTTCTTTCAGCTAGAGTTAGTCCTGTTGCACCGGTGCTATTCAGGAGAAGATGAACTGATAGTAACTCTGCTGTGTCTCTCTTGTGACCACACCAGAGTACTTTAGACCTTCCTAATCTTGCACTGTGTGATAAAAGCTTTCATGTCCTTTGCTGTTGCCCTGATACCAGTGCAGCTGCCTCACTCGTGGTTCTTGTTATCCCATTACTAACATTACATTCCTTATATTGGCTAACTTGAAAAATCTGCTAAAAAATTTCCAGTGGTAACTGGCAGGAGAGGCAGCACTGTTTCACAGCAAGTGCTTGTGAATAATTTGAAACACACACACACATCTGTCTTCTATTTAAGTGAGAATGTGTTTCTGTGATACTTAAGTGTCTTTCTTCATCTGAAACAGGCACCTGAAGGCCAAGGAGTAGTTAGAATGGAATAAATGTTTGAAATTGGAGAGAAGGATTTATTTGCCTCTAAGTAGAATTTTACAATCTCTGGACAGTTGCTTTCTCCCAGTTAATTCTCTCCAATGTACACACTCCATCTGACAGTCTGGATATGTTTCTTGTTGTCAGATGATCTTCCTCTGTGCATTGAAGCTTCTTGACATTCTGTCTTGCTGGGAAGTATAACTCTAGCAGGAAAGCAAGATGGAAAACAAAAAACAGCAAAGAAAATGCAGGATTCCCTTAGGGCAGTAAGTTTTACTTTTATGTAGCAGCCATTTTCTGACAGGACACATAACAAGTTCCTTGTATTTTTTCCTTGTGTGACTCTCCATGTTCCACACAAGCCATACAGAGATGTTTATGCCTTTTTCTACTTCATTAAAGCACTTCCTGGAGGAACAGTTCCTTTCCTCTCCATGGCTTTGTATGGCTTGTTCTGTATAGAAGTACAAAGATGAGGGAGGTTAATGCTATTACTTTTTTCAACAGGAACAAAATATGTGGTTTTTTAAGTATTGTATAGAAGCAGGCTTGCAGGCAGGATGAGAGAATGTAAGTAAATACAGCTCTTACAGGCATCTGGTTTATAGACAGTAAGTATTTATCAAGCAAGACAAAAGCCATATTCATATGAATATAAATGATATCCTGAAATTTTATCACTCATAAATGTGTACTGATCTGAAACATTCTTCAAAACGGTAGAAATAATTTATTCTTGTCTTTTGTAATGCCTGTTTTCATCAGAATATCTCTGAATAGAATTCTCTTCACTTTGACATAATAATAACATGGAAATCAGGAATGTCACTGGCAGAAGTGATGGACCCACAGAGAATTAAAGATATATATATATATATATATATACACACACACCATATATATTTGCTTTAAAAACATACTTCCCTCAAGTAAGGATTTGATGAATTTTAGCACTTGGGGTGGTGGAGTTTGAAAAAAGAATGGTGAAAGGGTGATTCAAAAGACATTAAACAGTAGTAATTAGCTTAGAATTTTATGCTAACAAACGATTTTAGCATATGGCTCTCTTCAGCTTTTGTGAGGTACCTTGTAAATAGTGTTGAAAAATATGTTAGTCTAAAGATGATTTTTATGCTGTATCGTTTTATATAGAGCAGTGTCACATGTCCCATATTGCTCTGTCACATAGAGAGAAGTTGAATAAGCAGAATTAGAAACTTTTTTTTTTTAGATGTGAAGCTCTCATTTATGGATTTCAGATAGTTCAGATGTCACTCCCATGCATGAGAAAGGGTTCCAGACCACTGCTGCTCTTCCTTTCAAAGCCGGATTTCCCTGGACCAAAGAGGAGATGTGGGCCACTGATGTATACCAGGCAGATAACAGAATGTAGGCATCATGGCATGTGTAATGAAAATTTACTGAACAATGAAATAGATATTGACAACACGGATTTCTTAGAGAAAGACAAATGGCACGTGACATAATAGAAACATGAAGTGTAGTGCTTTGTGTTGCAAATAAGCAACTCCCTTGAGAAACTTGAAGCATCTTGTTAAATGGAGACATTACTTCCACTGGATTGAAGTCCACATTTTTACTATTTCTACTTTTCTTATGACAGCATATTTATATTAGGAAAAAGCTTTCTTTGATTCTTCTAAATGCAGATGCCCCACTGAAGGTTTTCACATTGACATAATTATTCTTCCTTAGGAATTACTGTGCTGTAACACTAGATATCAGTAAAATATATCTGTTCTATGGCTTGTATTGGTGGATCAAGTTAATACTACAGCAGTAGTTAAGGTATTTCATCTTAGAAAACTCTAAATTGTTCTATTGGTGGGTCTGGGTAACAGAAAGTTTGCTGTAGTATCATCCTTATGATAAATACAACCAAGGACTGTACTGTTGCTGCTACAGTTTATCTATCACATGTAGAGAGTGTTGTTCATGAAAAGAGAAAATTCCCCATAAAAATTGTCTCTGCTGAGAAGTTTGATCAGTGATTTCACCTTACTTCTCATGACTGATATAGCAGGGTCAGTGCAGACCTTATGTATATACAGATTATAGGATTTGAATTCTGGTCAAAACCATCAATAACACATAAATTATCTGTGTTCTTTTTTAAGCTAGACTTATAAGCCTAGTAATACTTAGAAAGTGTCATTTAAGATAAAAGAGGGTGGTTGAGAGAAAAGACTTTAGACATAAAAGTTAATAAATATTATAAATACTCAACATTGGTCTAATTTGCTTCATTTTGAGAGGTCTTACAAACTTGAATTTTGAATGCTGGCTTTCCTTTTTTGAAGGTTGTATGCTTGTTTTAGGGGTGCATGGCAAATGGGTTAACTTTAAAGAATTGTCAGGCACGTACTTTTTTAAAGTGATTTGAGCATGTTGAACTTTGGAGTGGCTTAGCCATTTGTGTATTTAGGGATGTTGTATAGGATAGAATGTTCTAGGTGTCAGAATGATCTGGGAGAACTGGCACACACAGGCTTCCAAAGTCCTTTGGAATAGTTGGAATTTTTTTGGCATTAAATAAGGGAATTAGAAGAGAAAAGGTGAAAAGGAAAAAATAAAGCCTGCCCTAGAGCAGTCACTGGGGACACTACCATTTTAATTTAAGATAATTGCAGAAGGTGGTAAAAGAGAGTTTTAAAAAATTTGATGTTACTGCCTGTTTTCTCAGACTTCCTGCTGTCTGCTGATGACAGCTGCTTCATTGAGATTATTGGTTGTGGCTCTTATTGTAAGAGTTTGGAAGCTGTTAATAAATAATGTATGAATAAACCAAATGGAAGCATATCCATATCTGCTTCATTAGCAAACAGACTTACAGGAATATACCAACTTTTTGAACTCGCAATACCTAAAGTCAGTCCTTAATTTGTGCAACAAATTTCTTTTATGCATTTGTCCCCAAATGACACCCTTATACTCCTATGAGTGACTTTTCAATGGGAAGCTTTGCATGAAAATAATGGCAAATGGGTGATGTGGCAAGAAGCTTCAAATAAATTGTGTAATTTAAAAAACAATTATTTATCAAGTGAATATAATTTTACTTAGACTTGTACTTAACTGGGAATTCTTGTATACTTTTTGGTGAGATGCTGAAGACAAGAACAACGTATGACCTCAAAATAATCATGATGCTACCTGACTCTGGCTGCATTGCTGTCTTTGTATGCACTGGATTAGCGTATGATTGACTTAATATATTTCTTACCACTCTTTGTAAATGTTTGTTTATCTTGTCTCACCTATTTGTGTATTTCTACACCTTCAGTTCATTGTTGTTCTTTATGGATTTGTTCTTTTACAGCAAATTGCCTTGTGTAAGGCTAGGTCTTTCCTGCAGTGGATTGAACCATCAGAAATCCTTTTTTTCAGATGCAAATTCTTGGGTGTAATAATAGTTTTTGCTTCAGTTACAAATCCATTGACCTCTTCATCAGCAGTTACCTCAGGGCTACCTTCCTGTTAGTAGGCTGGGAAGAGTAAATTTAGGACTAGATTTAAGTCTGTTTTCTAAAATATATGTAACCCTTTGTTCCTTATTTATATCTTTGATTTCATATCTATTAAATGCAAGGGATGCAATTAGCTGTGGTTGTTGTTGTTGCTGTTGCACGATGAAAGGCATATAATTCTCCTCTCTCCTTTCCAGCCCTGGCCCCCTAGGCCCTTCCAAAAAAACCCATAAAAACATCCCAAACAATCTCCAAACTCTCAAGAAGGTAAAAGGACCATGGGTTTTGGGATACCTTTTAGAAAAACTTATTCTCAGTATCTTTTCTGAAGTTATGTTCAATCACCTGTACTGTATCATCTCCTATTTGCCTACTACTGCGCAGTTCCATTGATGTGGAAAAGTCTCATGGAAAAGAAATTCAAGATTGTTATCTTTTTACTGCACTGAAAAATATCTAGAGTTTTACAAAGCCTTCAGTAAATTATTTGCAGTCCATTTAAGGAAGCTGGCTGAACTATCAATAGATAAGTCAGGTTTTTGCTTGTCTGAGATATCCTTAAAAGCCTGAATTTTCTACTTGAATTTAACAGTGGCAGTTGTTCCAGAGTGAGCGCTGAAAAAAATCACTGCATATTTTTATCCAGCTCTTCTTTGCTGAAATTGTAATGAAGGCTGCTGAGAGCATTTATTTTTTGATAATATAAAATTTTTATTTTACTTTTAAAGTATAACTCTGGTTTAGAGACCACTTTCAGATCTGAGACTTCCATAGTTACTCTGCTACAAAAATAATAGTATTTTCAGCTTTTGAGACTGAAGGTAGTTTAGATCTTGCCTTTCTACTTTTATGGTTCATAATCGGGTCCTATATTCCCAGTGGCCCTGCAGGGAAGGGAGCATCTCAAACTCTTGGTGTACAAGTTCGGTGCATCTTGTGTTTAGCCCCCCCAGTGGGGAATGCAATATTTGTGTAGGTGTATGCTCAAGTAGGCCTTGGTCTTACTGTGCTGTTTTGGGCTGGGGTACAGTTACTTTTCTTCACAGTAGCTGGTTTGGATTTGTGCAGGAAACTCTGTTGATAACTCAGGGATGTTTTAGTTATTGCTGTGTCATCAAGACCTTTATGCATTAAACTGACTTTTCCTCAACACATGAGTTTTCACACTTCTACTCCTCTAATTCCCTCCCCAGTTATTGTTTTGATGCAGTTTCGAATCATGACTTTATTTGGGATTTGTACCTATCTGTCTGTGCAGCACCATTATAATTTGTAGCATAATTATGGATGTAAGGTATTTAAAAATCTATATGTGGTGAATGTGATGCCTGGAAGATACCTGTGGTGTATTCAGTTTGTCACTATTTTAATGATCTTTTGTTACTGTCAATGTTTATAAACCAGATTAATTTATCCCTTGAAAAATTTTAGTCTGTTTCTGGTAGCAAATGTCAGGACTCTGGTAACCTTTATTAATAATTGTTCCGAAATACTGAAAATTCACCAACTTGAAAATGGCATCTGGGCTGTGTGCCCACCTGTCAATAACTGGTATTGAGTTGGGTGAAGTTGCTTCCAGGATTGAAGGGAATTCTGTGCCTGGCTGACAGCAGGTCACTGCCTCAGGCTGCCAGGGGGATGAACTGAAGTTGCAGCAATGCTTTGGAAGGAAAGTTGCAGAGAGCTGCTGGGTAAAAGAACTTTCCACTGTGCTCATATTTTTGTGTAACCTTGAGAACCTCAGATGTCATTCTTCTCGTGCATTCCTTTTGGAGAAATCTAGGCTGCTTTGAAGTTAGTGGAAGTTCACTGATTCTAGATCTGAAGTTCCTGGATATGCATACCCATTTAGGTAATGAATTTGGATTGCAGAACACTACATTTTCTGCCCCTTTTTTGGTAATTTTGGGTTTAAAAAATTTGTTTTAAAAAATTATTTTATTTTTATTATAAGGCAATAAGGAAAAGGTTAAAAATTACGCTGCTTAAAGCAGCTCTCAATCTGAAGATTTTTGTAGTCAAGCAGGAAGGTGATCAGGGCATTACCACCAATCTGTTGTAAATCCTTTCCTTGTTCTTAGAAAGCTCATGCATAATGAAACTTTGCTTGAAATTATTCTAAGCAGGGAAGAAACTTCCCCAGATAAGCATGAAAAATAGAGTGGATCTTTCTAGATGCTTCTTTCCTGAACATTTTATGGCTTATTTCCAAGTGAAAATAGAAACCATCAGGTCAGCAGCTGGCTGCCCTGGCAGGGGCCTGGCTGATCAGAGTATTTGAGAGCTTGGGAATTCTGTATAGCCTTAGATTTCACAGTGGGACAGAAGTTTGTTTGCTGCTTTATCATGTGTAACAAAACATGGTCTGAAAACCCTGGTTGATGTGGACATGCTCTTAGGGACGAAAAAAGCATGAAAAGTCAAAATCCATTAGGCAGTTTAGGAATGGGGTTACAGTAGTGGGTGTGGCATGACATGCTGACATAAACTATGTCTGTGAGGTTATCAAGTCAAATATTGACTTGGTACTTCAGTTGTAGCCTTTGGGCAAATAGTCATTGAAACTTAAAGGTTTTCTTGGCTGTGGCCTGGTTCCTTTTGGCTGATTCCAGTCTTTGTTTCTCTTCTGGTGATTTACAAGCGATTAGACTTCCAGGTGTTGCTAAAGCATGACTCTGGACTTACTGAAAGCCACCCTAAGTACAGGAGAAAGTGAATCATTGAAGTTTTTGCCTTATTTGGCCAGAATTCTGAGCATTCATCTTTTTTGGAAAATTCCCATTTCTCTCTGCTAGCTGAGATACAGCAGGTATTTATCGTACTGAGTTAGACTCAGAAGGACTCCTGGGAGCTACAGGTTGAAAGTTCAGCCTACAAAGTTGTGGTTGAGAAACTTTATCCTCTGTGTGTGCTCAGGGATGTTTTGTGTGAGTTTCTTTGTTTTTGTGGTGGTGCTTTTTTTCTTTTTCTAAAAATGTGTATAAAAATGGTGACAGAGTAGATAGAGGAACTATTTTAAAGAGGATAAATGGAGTTCTAGACCTTTCAAAGGAAAAGCAAGGCATTCCCCCAAAACTGAGGGAGCATGAGAAAATGGGGCATGAGTATGTCTCAAGTTGATAAATATTTAATGTTTTTCTTTTCCTTGGGTTTACTGTGTTTCCTGGCATTTGGGCTGGCAGCAAATCTAAGGATATGAGTATGACTATCTCCTTTAGTTACCTGTCTTCTTTTTGAGGAAATGTGCTTCTCCAAGTACAGTCTCCTTGTAAAATGCTGCAGTTTTATATCCTACCTGTTTGGAAAATAATGACCTGGGAAGTACAAGGTAAGTCCTGCCCTGCTCTAAGAAAGAGGAAAGCTGTTTGTTTTCAGAAGCCAAGCTTTACGTCATCCTCACGCATCAGTGCTGTGAATAGGGGGGCAAATTCAGTAGGCTGTTTTGCGTTGCTGACTTTTCTTTAGAGAAACTTCTGAAATGCAAGAATTTTAGATAAAGATGTAAAATAACTGTACCATGGTCAAGGCAAGGATCAGACCAGTTCACTGTCCCTCTAATTTGTTACAATGCTTTTTTGTAAATTTCCTGCATTCTTCAGTATTTGTGCAGAGTTCAGCCCAAACTGAGTACCTTAAACAAGGCACTGTTCAGTATTGCACCAAATCCCAAGCTTTTCTTTCATGATTTCAAGAGATCTTTATCTTCTCATACAAGATTTTAAAAAAAATCCTGGGGAAGAAGAGAACTACAAGAAAGATGGAAAGAGACTACTTACAAGGGCATGTAGTAACAGGAGTAGGGGGAATGGCTTCAAAATGAGAGTAGCTTTAGATTGAGTATAAGGAAGAAATCCTTCCCTGTGCAGGTGGGGAGGCCCCATCCCTGGAAGGGTCCAAGGCCTGGTTGGACAGGGCTTGGAGCAACCCGGGGTTGGGGAAAGTGTCCCTGCCCATGGCAGGGGGTGGAATTAGATGATCTTTAAGGTCTCTTCCAACCCAAAACATTCCATGATTGGAAAAATGATTAAGGCTGAAAACATTTTTTGCAGATCTCTACATTTTGGATGTAAGGGTTCCGGATACAAATTATTTCCCAAAACTTAAGTGTTTTGATATTCCTCTCTTTATGGCATTCCCTAAAGATTCAGTTGCTGAAGTTTTTATATTGCCTTCAAGAATCAGATTTTTAGGATGGTTTCAGAGTGACCAAATACAGTCATTATGTTATAAAAAGCTTTATCTCAAAGCATTGCAATAAATTATTATGAGGTCCTTCCAAATGTTTTTGAAATTTCTATAACTCCTAGCAATCTGAAAGTTTCCCCAGATGTCTGATAAACACAAGATTTCAAGCAGTATAGTAGACGTGGCAGACACTAAATTCTGCAGAATGTAAATTACAGTCATTGTGCCTATAAATCCTCTTGGCATTTTTCTCCTGTAGGCTCAGCACAGTGTTACTCCAGTGAGTCCCATTTACCAGGAGGCTGGAGTTTAACTGCATGGGATACCAGTTAAAAAATCTCAACCAGGTCACTAGCAACTCTTGATGTACAAAATTTACTCGCTATTTTAGGTCTTTGATTTTCTCATTTGATTTTGTGTTATGGTTTGTTCTTATGTCACCAAATTCTAGCAGTAGATGTTAAAAAAAGTATCCATTCCAAAGTCTGTTCTAGTGGAAGCTGGTCTTAAATGTCTGGGTTTTGTTTTTTTTAGCAACTGCCACTTAAAAGCTTGTGCATATGGGTTTTAGAAAATTAGAGACTTTAATTTTCAAACAACTTCTCTGTTTTCTCCAATGACTGCTCTGTATTTTCAAATTGGTCCAAGCTCCTCATACTCCCACATAATGGTAAAATTTCACTAGTATTTGAATTTCTCAATGTATTCTAATTTTTCACATTTTATAGGTTTGACAAGCCACATTCCTATAAATTGAATTACTTTAGTAAGGAGTGATTAAGCTGCAAATCAGGAGCCCCTTTGAGAGCTGCCTTACAGACCTATAGGGAGGAAGTTCTCTGATCCAGGGAGCTTAAAGCCTGTAAGTGGAAGCCTGGAAACAGCCAGTGTGGGCAAATAGATGTGAGTGTGGAACTTACTGAGAGGACAAATTCAGGAATCTTCCCCCATACAACCTGATAAAGGAATGCCTCCTTCTCTCCAACATTGCAAATGCCAAACCCCTATAAAAGCTTCATGATATATATATAAAATTTACAGTTTCTGCTCTGATTTTCCTGTATTTCTCTTTGAGTTCTCTTCATCCTCAAAGCTATGTGGTAATTTATGATAATTAATAATTTACCGCTTTAGGTTATACTGAAGAGCCCACCAAAACAATCAAGTTTCTTGCTGCTCCTTGTTTAAAAGGCTGTCCTAGGTTCTGCCCTGTAAACCTGAGCCTATGGTTCTGAGATTTAGATCCTGTATGCTCTATCCCAAGGAATCAAAATGGTGGAACTTACAGTCAAACCACAGGATAAACCTTCCTGGAACTGAGAACTGATGGAGTTTTAACATAATGAGCTGCAATCCTACCTGTAACCTTTGACAGTTATTTTAAAGTGTCTCTCATGTGTCTCTCTGCTTTAGTCTTAAATAATGATTCTAAGAGAGACACTGAGGAGCAAATGTGTGTGATGTCAAGGAAGGTCAAATTACTGAAATATTGGTATAGTTCTAAAACATACCTGAAATATGTTCAAGAATAAAGCTTCTTAATTAGTAGATGTCTGAGCTTTTTGTTAACATTGCATCAGTCAGTGTCTTCAAAGTGTTGGCTCGAAAACTCATGCTTATACTCATATATGTATAAATAAATTTCTCTAAATTGGCCTCTAGAGTCACCTTTGTGCTGTCAAATTGCTTGGCTCAAAAATAGGGGTAGGGTCCTTTTGCAGGCTAAAGAGTAGAAGGTTTTAGCACCAGTCCTAGAGTGACCATCTAGTGTGGTCACTAACAGTCAAGTTTAACTTTTAGAAGTCCTTAAGGTAGATATTTTTAAATCCAATTTTTAAATCCCTACCAATCAGAATTTTCCCTTCCTTCAAGCCTTTCTTTCCCATGTTAACTTCTTGTAATACCTAATGCTGTGCTTTTTGTTGTTAACTTTTTGTTTACCATTGAGAATGATGCTTTGGAAAAATAGGTGATAAAGTATGAATTTCTCCATTCTTCTGATTCAATAATTGATCCCAATTTACAGAATTACTGGAATTTCTGGAACAAAATATTTCCTCTTTATAAAGGCTTATGCTACTTCCATGAAACCAAAGGGTTTTATTGGATGACAATAATTGTATGGTTGGCAAGTAAACAATAGATAAGTTACTGACAAGCACAGAGTGGGCACCTGGATAGAGGGATTTAATAGAATCATTAAATAGCCTTAATTTAATGGAACTACTACTTAGAGCACTTTCCAGTGTTTTTAAACTCTCTGTAGACTGACAAAATTCCACATTAGGTTAGTTCTGTTCATGGTGGCTTTTTTTACTTACACTGAGAGAAATCTTCATGTCACTAATTTGCAATAACTGTGGATTGTTGCAGAATCTTGTCTCCTAAACACTGGCATATTTCTTACCCCAGGATCATATTTGCTAATAACTCATTATCAAATCACATTTGGAGAAGGGACTGCTGAATTACTTAGCTAGAATGCAGTCATAGGTTTGGCCTTACTCATGACCTTCACCAAATAATAAGAGGCAGCTGCATAGATCTTGTGCATGACAGGAATGTTAATCTCCATTCTCCTATAGCACACCAGTGTAATTGATGGTGAAATGCATAGGGCATATTGTCCCTTCCTTACACACTGCAAAAAATCACTCTAATCATGCTCTGCACTGAGCTGTATGGTATAGACTTTCTTTCCTCAGGCTTGGAGCTAAAATAGGTCCTAACAAGGAGCTCCTAGCAGTGTGCAAGAATGAGAAATATCTTTGCTTTTCCTTCTCTTCAGACCATGCATTGCTTTACTGTATAGGTTTGGGAAGTTCATGTCAATTATGTAACTCAGTCAGAATTCTGATTAGCTGTGGCTATGTGATCTGTAAGGATAGAGTTGGACTTGTTCTAAAGCAGACCTAATGAAAACCTGGAATTCATAATATTTGGAGTGAGGCTTAAAAGAAAATCTGAATGAAAAGAGGTAATGTTAAAGTTTCTCACCAAAGAAACATTAGTTTTTTCAATGTTTTGCTTTATGACAGAATTCCTATGTGGTGCTTATAAAATACGTTATATTGGTGATAATGATTTCCAATCATGATATTTTTTACTAAATTGTCAATTTGGTGGCTGGCTCTTCAACATACAGCAGATGATTGATGCTCTAAATATTAGTGATTATTGAATTAATTTTGGTTTGATTGTTTTGTAGCAAAAAAAAAAAAAAAAAAAGGCAAATACCAATTGAGTTCTACCAGACTGAACTGTTCTGTTCTGAGGAATTCAGTAAGGCTCCCATTGAGAGTACATCTCTTTCCACACAACAAGCACTTATGCTTGAATTTCTCCACTGAATAATTTTGTGACCCTTTCTAGTAAAGTCCTCCAAGTTGTGTTTTCTTTCAGGTGATTGAGTAATACATAGAAGAGGCCTCCTGCAACCTCCTAATGTGAGCTTGTATTTCTCATATGAACATTCTGCTCTGGTTGCTGGAACATGAATAAGACCCATCAGTGATTTCTTTACAAGGTTCTGCAGCAATGAACAAAGAAATGAATACCAAAATCCATATGACACATATTTGTTGTGTCCTTATTTCAACAATGATTGCAAACACCTTTGGGGAAAAAAAAAAAACCCACCCCAAATTAGGTAAATAATGTAACACTGACCTCTGTGAGTCTCTTAATCTACATGCCTTGTCTTTGAACTGGGAACACAATATTGTTCATCAGAACATTTTGGAAAGAAAATAAGCATTATTATAGATCCAGTAATGTGAAACAGCTTTAGGTACTCAGGACACAAACTACATCTAAAGCTCTTCTGAATGTGAAATAAGGCTGGACAGTCCAACCCCCAGCAGCCAGAGCAGGGGTGATGGTTATTTCATGATTTCTGATTGAGATTTTTCCTCTATAGCTCTTGCAAAAATTTTTTAATCCAATCACAAAAGCCAATTTTATGAAGCCAAGAGGCTTGGCATTGGTAAATAGAGTGCCCAGCTGTACACCCTAACCCCTGGAGAGGGATTGACTTTCTGCTGAAATACCTTGTTCTCCTGTTCTCTTCTGCTTTCCTGCTTGTAGCCTTCTGCATCTTCTAATTCTTCACTAAGCTAATGTTATTTAATGGGGAGCTGAATTGTGCAGCTGGTGTGCCTATGAGAATTTTGAAATTAAAGTTTCATCAAGCCAGGATATCTCCAGACATTGAAGCCTTCAGTCTTTCCCACTCGAATGCGTGTGGCAATAATGGAACCCCAAGTGAGCCGGTAACTGTAACAGTAATTCCCCAGAGAAATTATGTAATGAAATCAAAATCTTACAATACTGAACTGTTAGTTTTGCAGGGAGGAAACCTCACTGGTTTTAAAGCTAAAAGAAAAATCTTACTATAAATATTATAAAAATCTCCACTTCTCATAAGGAGCTACCATGATACTTCTGATTTGGAAAGTGGAGGTTTGTCCATTTGTACGCTGAAGGTTTGTACATTTAGGCTTAATTTTCTTGGTTTTGCCCCCCTTTGACAGGGCTGTGAGTTTGTTTTGTTAAATTGCAATAGATATGATCCAAGAAAGCATGAGACAGAGTATGTGGGTGGCACAAAATGTATCAAAGTATCAAAGCCTTGGGTTTACCACAAATTAATCATCTGTGGTCTCAGCTTCTGGAGGTGGGGGGAAGTGTGAGTTATTCCCACTCTGTAAATAAACTTCTTGGCTAACATAGGGGTGATGTGGTTGAAGAGGAGTCTCACTTGGTTTATCATTTCTGGAGTATTTCTCAGCCTCCAAGTTCTCAAGAACTGAGGTTGTTTAGCACACGAGTGATCATTGCAAACAAGGGAAATACTATAACAACTTTTTTTTTTTTTTTTTTTTTTTTTTTTTTTTTTTCCCTTTAGGCATAAACAGAACAGCTGAAACAGAATTGAAATTTGAACAAACTTTGAGGTTAGATAAGAAATACAAGGCTAGTTGAGCGTACAAATGGATCAGAAACCCAATAATCTTAATATGAATAGGTTAGGAAAAAACTTGTGTCAGGCTGCCCTTGCAGCTCCTGGGTTCTTTGATCACCTTTGCAGAGTAAAATGGCAAATACTGACCTGAACTGGGTTTGTCCTGCCAGAATTAAAATATGAATTGGATCACATGCAGGGTTGTTTGCTTGCACTTTGACTCACTGAGTGGCAGAAAATGTACATGCTGCAGGAAAGTGCATTTCTATTTTTATGAAGACAAAGAATTACCATCAGTCAGTTTATGAAAAAAACCATTATTAAATATGTAATGTGAAAAGAAAAACTGTTACTTGAAAAGCACTGGCTACATTAATTGTTAATTTGCATTCTGTAAAAAAATGTTTTGAGATTGCTACTTATGTAATAGTTTAGCTGTGGAACAAACTTTAGCAACTGATGTATTGGCAGATACATACCTAGTAAATTAGTTTTATATTATTTACTGCTAACCAGCAGCTATCATGTGTGTGATATTCATCCCTCTTCTCTTGTATAAAGCTGTGGATGGTCATTATTAATTCTTTATGGAAGCAACTGTTGCTTTTTGATGATAGGGAAAAGGATTTGCTCTTTAATTTTGTGCTTTATTTGAGAAATTTCTACTTCCTTATCTATGTCAGAGAATTTTTTTCTTTTGTAAACATGTCACTTGCAATCAGGAAATAAAATTTAAAGTTTTACACTTGTAACATAAATCTTTTTCTTCCTTTCCTGCCATGACCTCTGCTTTTCTCCAGCGACATGAGGTCTTGTCCAGCAGGGGGTTACTCAAAGTTGACCAAATAGCAGGAGACATTTTCATTCTAGTGACAGAGAGGAACAAATAGATGTGTCTTCCCCTATCCCAGCTTTACAATTGAAGTCAGAAGGAGGCAAAAAAAACCCGACGGAGTCTGTTAGAGACAGCTTGCTTCTCAAAGGAGAACAAAAGAGACGGTGGAGTGCTGAGAATAGTAGGGGGGTTTCTCCCCTGCAGTTTGTTTTGTTGTGGGTGGTTTTTTGCCCCCATTCCACTTGTCTAGTGGGAAGGGGCTGGAAGCTGATGCAAGCACAACTCAAACGTGTTTTCCCAGGGTGCAGCAAAGTGACTCTGATGGCTGTGAGCTCTGTCCTGACACTGGAGGTGAGCAAGGTCAGGGCTTCTCTGTGAAATGAGCAGCAGCAGGTAGTCAAGGAGCATCAGGATTGGCTTGCCTAAAGTATACAGAAAATTCCAAATAGCCAAGCATGTTGGTTTTAGTCTCTGTTTTGGATGTGTGGAGATGATTGCTCAAATGCAGTAGTCTAAAGTTTGTAGTCCATTCCAATGATTCTCTTCAACCATCTTGATCTTCAAAGATCTCTTGACAGATAAGAAATGTGCTATTCCTTACAACCAGATCACCAGGGTACACCTGGAGTAGCATATATTTTTCTTCAATTTAAATAAATTTTAAAATTGATACTAAACTTCTAATATTTTTTAACTCTGAAAATGATTGTATCATTTTGGATCTTTGCAGAATCCTGTACATAGTGTACTGCTTTTGAGACAAAAAAGTTATAAATGAACATTAGAGATTTTAGTACATGATGTGTTTGGTTTAGTATCTCAGATAAGAGATGCTTGTGACTGCTTCCTGAGAACAAATTAGCTGGTATTTATTTGGGAAGTATTCAGAAGACACCTTGTTAGTGATTCATTGCATGATCTGGCATCTGGTAAACTGATATATTTTCTTTATGGTGAAAGTCACCAAAAATCATTAAAGAACTATTCAACTTCTTTATGCTTTCTAATAATACAGTAATTATGGTTAAAATTGTTCTTATTAGCAACATTACTGAATGATGGTAAGCCAAGATCAATCTCATAGTAGAATCTGTTAGCACAGATAATAAAAAATGTTAATTCCAGTGGTAGTTTCCCTCTTCAGCATGCAGGTGGCTGTGGTTAGTTGAGCCTCTTTTCTGTTTTGCATATGGTATAATAGAGTGGAGTTAATTTTTAAAGTAATCTTGTCATTTTTAGCTGTTTTATTGATCCCTTCACTGAAGAACTGAGCATCTGGAGCCATCTTGGTTTGATGATCTATATTTGTTTTGGTGAGATTTTTTTATGATCAGTTATTTTTTACTTTTGAAACTGTGTGTGCCCTTGAATATGTAATGAAGATGACATCAAGTTCCTTTTTGAACCTTCCTGAGAATACAGTTCCAAATGGAGCCTGGATTTCCCCAGAGGCTTGTCTGCTTTATGAAAGTTTCCCTTGTCTGTTCTGCAGCTGAATTTAAGAAGTAATATTCAATGTAGAATTCAAAAGTAATATTCAACTTGATATTTCATAGCATGGTTTAAAAAAAGATTTTTTTTCTGACATTTGAATATGTGGGATTTAGAGTGATATCCAGATGACAGAAGATAAATTTTCAAGGTTTTTTAATATGTAGCTTGAGTGTATTTTTAATGGGTAGTCACTTAAGATTATGCATTTGGTTTATAAAACACAAATGATTGAATCAAAACTTGTTAAAAGACTCATTACAAGAGAAATGAAGGCTCTGAAATAGATAGGGCAAGATTTATTCCTTCACTGAAATGAGTAAGTTCAGGCAATAACATTTGTAGATGGAATCTCTAAGACCCATTTCAACTGTCAGGATCTTCTTGTTAGATCCTTCAGTTCAGTTTGGTGTCAATTTTCTCTTTTTAGTGAATTTCGGAGGCAGCAGATAGGGCTGAAATGCTGGTGATTTAAAGATGGATGGATGCAAAGTCAAGTTTTGAAAAGGCCAGACAGCTCTCTCTCCCTCTTTCTATATTTGCACAATAACTGTCTCTCCCATGCTTGTCACCCTTTAAAGTTTATATCACTTGTTGCAAAGGTTGTCATAGCGGTTTATTTTCCGTTGCAACCACTCGCTGTGTAAAACCTTTCTTCCAGCATTCCCTTTGAAGATGACCCTTCCTTAGCTTAAGTTCATGCCCTTTGTTGTTATATTTGACACAATTTTCTGTAGCCTTATAAACTATATCTTTTGTTCTTTTACAAAATTCTTGTGCAACTTTGCAAAATCTGCTGTTAATTTATTTTTCTAAGGGTTAGATCTCAATCCTCTGAGGAGTTTTTTTATGATCACAGATCTTCCAGCACGTACATGATTCAGTGATGTGTTTATATCTTTATTTTTTGCATTCTTCTCCTAAAACAGTGATTGAAAATTTTGGATGTTGTTCAACAAATGCTTTCAGTCTCATATCTGTGCAACAGATAATGTTCCTCTGCCTAACAGCATCTTCATGTGTGAAACCATTCAAAATTGTATAAATAGGTAATCATTGCATTTTAACCCACAATAGAATAGGATTAAATGCTCTTTTTGCTTTTTTTAGGATAGCATTTACTCAAAAAATGGTTCTGTGTAATAGACAACTAAAGAATTAACCCCATTTATGGGCATAAATCTGCACTAGCAAAAGTCAGCTACCAACCAACAGCAATCTGGCTTTTTTATCAACTGAATTGCTGTACAAAGTCATACACCTGCTTTAAAAGTATCTGCATAAAATGGAAATTTATCAAGGTAAATCTGTAATTGGTTTAAGCTATTTTGGGTTCTGTAGGAATAAATTCACAATTCAAAAGGGAATTGAAAAAAGAATAAAAAGAGGCTACAAAAGAGTCTTCAAATTATTCCTTTCATGTGCCCCAGAATGCTATTTGTAGCTTCATTGTTTATCTTCTGAAATTGACTCAAAATTTAAAATTTTCTCAATTTTTATTCTATTTTGCTACATGGCTCATTGCAAGCATCTGTTGATTTCTTTTGCCTTCCTGTAAGGGAAGGGACCAATTTAGTAATTATCACATAAAATTCAGTTTTGCACTGTGCAGTATGATAGAAAACAGGCTTTCTAAGGAAACTGTCAGCAAGGTTGATTAGATAATAATATTTTCTTTAGAATTCTGTAATATTTAAAATTAGCTGCATGGAAGGATTATGAACTTTGTTATAAATGTTTTTGTATCTTTTCATAGAACAGAATTGGTGATGTCTGTAAGACTTGCTGGTTTGTCAGTACTATATTAATGACCCAGGATTATTAAATACTGTAGGATTGTGGCAGGTTGACCCTGGCTGGATGTCAGGTACCAAAGGCTCTCCATCATCCCCCCTGCTCAGCTGGACAGGGAGAGGCAATAGAATGAAAGGCTCATGTGTCAAGAGATCACTCACAAATTACCATCTCCAGCAAAAGAGACCTGACTTGGGAAAATTAGTTTAATTTATTACCAATCAAGTCAGAACAAGGTAAAGAGAAATAAAACCAAATGTTAAACCCACCTTTCTCCCTCTCCCACCCCTTCCCCCCTTCCAGGGCTCAACTTTACTCCTGCCTTTCTTATGGAAAGTATCACTAAAATTTTGTTTATTTTCCAGTATATGATAAAATTAACTAATTTTGATTACTGCTTCTTAGTTTTTTTCTTATCAAAAGAAAAATTCTTTCAGAATATTTTAATATTAACAAAATTTCATTCTCTATGTCTGAAACCATACTTACCTGAAATCTGCTCCCTCTGGCATGGATTGTTTTTGCAGTTGCTCACAAATAGCTGGCAGCACCTTTCTGAGAAAAACAGGCTATGAATACAAAATATTAATAAACCAGAAACATGCAGTTCCAAGACAAAGAGTTTTTAAAAATTGCATTATGTATACTTAATGTCTAACTGACCTTTTCTGCTGTTTCTTAAATCTCTTAAAAATTCATCTAATTTCAAAGCCAGAGTATTAGCCCATTTATATGTAAATTGCCTTTAATTCATGCATTGATTTGAAAGACTAATCCAAAAGACCCTTTACCACAGGTGACCTTTTTGACACTGTACTTCTGGGAAGACTGTAAAGTGGTTTCTTACGACCTCACATCCACCTGTAGCATAAAACATGTGCCTACTTCAGTCTGTATAAATCAATCATAAGAGAGTGGTTTTCAAGCAACAATGAATTATTAACAGTGTAACTGTCTTGGTTAGTCATAGTTAAAATAGGTCCTATTTAAACCAATAATTATTTTCTGTTGGCATCCTTGCATATTTTAGGTGTTAAACACAGTTAAGGCATTCACTGATTATGCCCCTTAAATAATAAATAGTAGTATAATCTAGCTTTTAATGATGATCTCCAAAGATTGTAAATTTCCACAAGCATTCAATATTTATTATTTGTCAAAATTTCATTAACCACAAGAGCTGCTAGAAGAAATATGCTAAAGCTGACTCCTAAGCCCTTTCCTTTGCAAAGGAGAGTATACAAAATTGGGATGATTAAGTATTAGGATTTGGAAATATACGTTTTCATCTATTTGTGCTCCAGAAAGTGACTTTTGATCCACACCTGCTGCAGAGTACATTTCACTGCACGATGAAGGCTCACCTGGCTTGATGGACAGTCTATTATTTATTATTTTCTCCCTGTGACAGGTTTTTCCTGGGGAGCTCCGTAATAATTCTGTTGAATTACTGCAGGTTTTTATTAATAATACATAATGTTATAGAAAATAAATGCTGTATTTGCATCTGATTTCTTTTTGAAAATAAAATTCGTTTTTTCAATCAGTTAATTCTACAGAAGATAAATGGTACAAAGAGCTAACATTAAAGATCATTGCCTACTTGCATAGTCATCAATAAAACAAGAAATTATTTGATGTTCTGAAAACGCATTTTAGTTCCGAAAAGAAGAATTTTTTGGACTAAGGAAACCCAAAATCTACCTTTTAAAATCCATTTAGGCAATGAAGTGTACCAGACAGTGCATGCCTATATTATTATTATTATACAATAAATGAAGATTATTTGTGTTGCATGCTTCATATGAGAAGACATAAAATATTTTACCAGTTATAATAAAGGAATAATCCCTTGCCAAGGTACATACAGCCTTGGAAACGTGCAGTAACTGAAAAAAGTGTGCGATAACGAGATCCAAATTGGTCTCTGTCTAGAACTATCACACACTTCTCTGTTTTATCAGGATAAATAAATACAAATGGTCTTTGTGGAGGGACAGGCCTGTCTGCTCTCTGACTAAGGAGATTTTTTCAGAAGAATGAGAACAAGGTGACAGAAGTAGTATTTTATCATTTTCTGTTAACATAGACACAAAAAAATCCCCAAACTCATATGGCATTGTTTGCAGAATAAGATAAATTGCTTTAAGAAGAAGAATGCTAAACCCCTAAAAAAGAAGTAGCTGCTGTAAGCAAGAATATTTCCTAACAGATACTTTTAGTAATGAAGCTATCTGCTTACCTGTTGTTTTAGCCATAAGTTGTTAATTATATCCTAATGTGGCTTGTTGAGGTTTCCTATCATTAATAAGCTGTCCATAAATATTGGTTATAATATTTCTTTTCTGAAGTACTGATCAAGTGTAGCTACCATGTTAAATAGTGTTGTCTTGGCATATAAGGATCAAAAGGAATTTTATGCAGGAACACTGGCAGAATACATTTGGTGACAAAGAAATTGGCATTTTGGTGAATTGAACAAGTACCTATTGAAAATGTTTCTTTCTTAAAATAACACCACCAAAACACTTCCCCCAAGACCCTGTTGATTGTGGGAGGGCATCCTTGTGATCTTTTTTACTGATGGCCTGAATGGCTGCAGCTGTGAAAATCACATACACAAGGGACAGGGATAGATGTCAGTATCCTTCTCTGGTCTGCTTATGCATGTGATTGATTATCCTTGTTATTTGCTATGGTAATACAGTTGTCTGCTCAAAAAATAGATATAATTAGGAAATTGAAGGGATAGATGTAGGAAAGGGTACTGAAAATTAGCTGCTCGTGCCAACAACTGTGATGGTGTTTTTGGCTGAGCTAAGACCAAGAACGAAGATGTCTAACACCAGATTGGTAATTCTGAAAGTTTTTCTGGGTTTGAAGATGCACATGAATAGCTTGAAATGGAAATATTTTATTTAATTACCAAATCTGGCAGGCAGTTTCCATATGAGGGCCAATTGGTTTTCCTGTTATCATGGGGTGATGTGATGAAGAGTAGGACATTGTTTCCTGTTCCAGACTTTGTCAGCTTCTGGATGATTGAGAGAAAAAAATAATTCCAGTTTGTCTTACACTGGTCTAAATACAGACAGAAATACCTGTGTGTGTTTGTTTGTGGACTTGGGCTTATTACCCAGAGAACAAAATGCGGAGGTTGTAGTGTTAAGAAGTGAATAGGAATGAGAGGGAAAGAAGTTTTAATTAGCACTAGTATTTAAATATTCTCATTATCTGTTTTCCCTGGCTGATAACTATAGTTGATGTGTTCTGTTCTGGAGTGTACACAAGCAGGATGGAGGAAAAAAAGCACAGAAAGACCCCAACTTTCAAGTGTTTTCTGAATTGGTCAAAAATATGTTGCACTATGAAGAGTGATAATACTCTTACAGCTTTACTACAGTTTATTACAGCAGTGAATCTGTGCCACTAATGACAGTGTTTCTGAAAGCTGTGCATTATCCTCCTCCTGACTCAGGACTGGGGTTCTGGTTAACAGATATGAAAAATGCTGGATTTTGATACTGGGTAGCAGTGCAGAGGAAAAAATGCTTCAATTTTCAGCTGTTTTAAATGGCAAGGATTCTGCTTCACGATGTATGCATGTGAAGGTCTCACTGTTGTGCATACAAATACTTGTCTTATACTAACTGTGTGCTAAGGGTATAAAATTATGAACTATTTTTTTGTGTAAGTCTTTAATCAGTATTTTTGTGAAAGTATAAAGCGGCGTTCCAGTGTGACGGGGGAGGTGATACTGCACAAAGTATTAGGTTGAATAGCACTTTGTGTGGGTGTGAAAAATTAGCTGGTGCTTCCAGGGTCCATGTTTTTACTCCTGTTGTTGCTGAATGTTTTCTTCACCACAGAACACAACAAACATGTCTCTCAGTAGTGCTGCTTTCAAGTAAAGCCTCTGTTGCAGCAAGTAGCATTTAATGGGGTGGGACTTATGACTTTATGGAAGTCAATTCCTGAGAGGTGAATTTATGTACAAACGTGGGAGGATCAGGGAGATTGATAATGATATATTCACAGGGTAGCTGTCAGGAAGAACAGGACTGCAGCACCAGGGATAAATGAAGATCTTGACTCAGCAACATAATACTTCACAGAGTGATAGCGAAAATAAGATGACAGAAAAGATTTATATTGATCAAAAGAAATACTGGCCTTGGGCTAAAGGACCAAAGTGATTAACAAAAAGTGGTGCAACTGACATTCCATGTGTAAGTTTTGACAGGATTTAGTGATCGCACCTTGGAAAACGTGTGAATTCACATGTGAGGAGAGGCTTTGATGGCTCTCTTAGTTCTGAAGTATTCTTCGACTGGATGCAAACATAAAAAAGGATAAAGGGGCATGTGCAATGGTACCCCCAATGTCAGGAGTTGAGGAAGGGCTGCATTAACCTCTGAGTGCCACAGAGACAGCCCTGTCTGTGAGTGGGTGGGTGCATGCAGGATGGGCTGATTTACTGCCCAGCAAAGGCATAACAGCACTGGCCTTCATAAAGGATGTTCCAGTTCACCAGGTTTAATGTGCTGTGTTAGTGTGCTTGTGTTTTATGAGAGTTACACGTGTTACAAGGAGAATGGGGGCCCTTTCTGTAAAGACAGAAGATGCCCATTATTCCCTGATGTGATCTCCATGCCTGGAGTTGCACAATGTTACAGTGATGAGATATTAATAAAACAGGAAATTAATTTTCCTATTGGAGGAAAGGTGCAATCCTGTCCTGTCACATCCCACGGGTGTTCAGTGGCCTGGTGTCTCAGGATAAATGTCAGCTGCTCAGGGATGGGCTCACTGCTCTCTTTGGTCCTCTAGTAAACAGGGTAGGGCTCTGTGCTCCCTGTGAACTTGTGAAGTACAGGGCTCAGTCCTCTGTGAAACATTGTCTGACTTCTGCTGTGCCTCAGAGGAGCAGCAGCATTGCAGAAAATAACTGTGTCAAAGATAAAGTTTAGCTGAATCCAGGGAGGGGAGCTGAACAGTGCCATGGGATAACTGAGCCTGAGCTGTGACAGGGTGGAGGAGTAGAAGGACAGGTGTGTTTGAAGTAGTCTTACCTTTCAGAGAGGATACTCTGAAGCTGTGCTCAGGATGTATACATCAGAAAATCCATGCAAAGTGAGATTTGCCTCTAAGCTTCTATTGCACTGGAATTTCTCTCCTTTTTAATTATGTTTTCAGGATACTCTGATTGATATGGAGAGCAGCTTAGATTTTTCCATGGAATTTTCAGAGAAGGCTGTTATGCCTTCTAAGGACTGAACTCCACTATTTTCTAAGCCAGTTTCAATAGAAGTAAATGAATGAAACCCTATCAGTATTGCCTGAAGAGATCTCCTCTTGCAGCGGGGAAGTCTCCTGAGAGAGTGATGCTCTTTCAAATCCTTTCTAACCGAAACCACTCTATGATTCTGTGACATTTGCATCCTCAGTATCAGTTTTGTTTGCATATCAGGCAGATGAAAATGTGGGATGGAGGTGACCCATGGCTTTGTGAGTTCTATGCAAAAAAATTATATTTCTGAGGTGAGATAATCAAAAAACATGACAACAAGCTTTGACTATGAAATATTGTTGAGAGAATTGTTTCATGCTTTGACTGTACCTATCCCACTTTTGTTTCCTTTTAGAGTATTTAAGTTGAAAATATCCCTGCTAGGATTTTTTTCTTTCCTGTGGCGTAACAGCTTCCAGAGTCTTCCATACTGACTTTGCTTAATCCAGTTCTTAATTTAACATGTTTATCTTTCTGTTCAAAAGGAACCACAGATCACAGGCAGGATTCTAGCAATCCTTTGCAGACCTTTTGTTAGGTGCTGATTGGTGTTCTGGTATTTCTGGTCCTTGCTGCACACAAATATTCAGCAAAGAACTCATGAAAGGTTATATTTCTAATTTAAAAGAAACAGTCTGAGAACCTTTATATCTTGCATTTCTTTTCCCATTTGAATTTTGATACTAGACCAATTTCATTGGGTTTTTTTTTTTTTTTTTATGAACTTCAATTTGGAGCTTCTTTTATTGTTCCTCACAAACTTTCTTTCCATGACAAGTGGATCTGATTTTCAAGACGTTTAATTTTTTTGCCTCTTGATATAATAGATAATCCAAATACCATGCAGTATTGGGAGAACATTTGTAGCCTTCTGCAAATAGCATTTTCTCGTGTGAATTCTGAAAAGCAAATTGTTTTGCTTGTCCAATTTGTCTTGTGTAATATGCAGTTAAACTAAAGGTTAAGGGTCACTTGTTCTTCCTATCTGCAGACTATTTTATGGTTTTGATATAGTAGCTAGTTTTGGGGTAATTCTCTGTATGTGTAGAGCCTTATCCATGAGGCATATTTGTCTGATATTTAAATTTATTTTTTCTTCTGGAAATGAAACAAAATGGAATATTTACTTGTTTATACCTCCAGTTGATTAGTTCAATATCTTTACTTTGTGCTGCAGCATCTCTTTGTCATACTTGTAAATTGTGTGCTGGTTTTGCTGGAGAAGAATACCTTATCTAATACAAATAACTTGATCCTATTTCAATCTCAGCCAAAAGGTGTTTAATGTTACCAGGCTGTACACTCAGCATTACATCTTGTTAGGAGATCTGGAGTATGTTACAAGTGTTAAAGATGTGCTCTGGCTGAGGAATGGTTTAGTCTTGGATTTGGATTAAAGGCAGCTGTTGCTTTCACAGAGTGGATAAACCTGTTTGGGTTTGAGACAAATACCTGTGTTCCAGCCCCTTTTTCTTTTAGAGTGAACAGAAGTGTGGCTCTCAAGGTAAGGGAGTGGATTTCTATTCTGATTTTTGTGTTTTTCTGTTTTTGTTTGTTTTTTTTTTTTTTTTTTTATTCACATATTTCAGTATCAGTGTGTTTTAATAATAAATATCTAATTTCTCCACTACTTTATTATTTTCTCCTCCCTCTTGATATGATGAAAAAAAGAAACCCTCTTTTCTGGTTACACATAGTTCCTGAAAAATTAGCTTAAAACCCTTTTCTCCCCACCTTAAATAGTAAAGCAGATATCTCCTTATTTGAGTTATTTCTGTTTTCTTTTCCTGAAGGCAGAAATATATTTGTTTCCAAATTAAGTTAGAATTACTTAATCAGAAAAATTACTTTTATGCATGAACACCCATAATTTACTATCATTGCTTTATTATTAATAGTTACAACAAAGCCACAGAGGTCAGTTTGCCAATGGCATGGCAGTTATAGATTCTGATGTTTTTAGTAACGTTAAAAGTAATTAAACCCAGCTTTTCTCTTCCAATGGAAGGTGCAGTTGCTCTCACATGCCTTCATGGTTGGCTGGCACCAAGTGCTGCACATTTCTCCTGCCTGCTGCTGCTCCAGCTTCACCTGAGGGACTGTTCAGTTCCTTCCTCTGCCTCACTCAGTGCTGGGGGCTCAGAGAAGGCACTGCAATGTCCACAGGAGCTGATTTGTGCTGATAATCCGGATGTTTTGAGCAAGGAACAAAGTTTCAGCAGGTTTGGTCATCACCTTGGAGTGTTACTCCTGTCAGGGTTGTCCCTGGCTGTTTGTGTCTGTGCTGGAACTCAGAGTGGATGTGTATCGGGACTGCCTGCAGAGCCACTGAGGCTTCCCCAAGCAGAGAAGGTCATACCTTTGCCTATGGTCAGGGCAAAAAGTAGGGAAATATTACAACACTAGGTATTTTTATCTGTCTACATATATTGTTACTGTTTTGCTTATTGGGTACGTTAATATATCACAGAGGACTTGATATAGATAACATTTTGTATTCTGTTGTAAATAATGGGTTATGAAAAATAAGAAGTAGTATGGACTGTAAATAAAAAAGGGCACACTTTGTGAAATATCCTTCTATAGGGTTTCCCTTTGGAAAATTTCTTTGTCTCCATAAAAATAGCTGTTCTCTGATCCTGTTCTGTGGAAAATCTGTTGGTATGAACTCCTGTGAGCTGGTAGAGCCCAGCATGGTGATAACATAACAGTTTAAATCTTCAGTGTGTTAACTAGCAATTCCATATTCTAACATCCCACTGATTGACTTACTGAAGAGCCAGCCTGATTGCATTGTGGTTCTGTGAAGGTCAGGACCTTGGTTTAGAAGGATCACAGAACTTGCTGTTCTCTTCAAATGGTGAACAAGAATAAACCCACTAGATCATGCAAATACTTGACATTTTTCTTCCTGAGCTAGAGGACTCTTATCAAAATACACATCTGCCTTCATACAGTCTGAAGCATAGGAAGGCTCTCTTCATATTGATTATGGGTTTTCTCTCTCTTGTTACTGATTGCAGAATTTGTTTCTTGAAGAAAAGAAAATCATAAACTTCCCACGTTATTTACTGCCTGAACATCTAGACTTCTCAGAATTTTCCCTTCCAGAGTTCTTCAGAGCAATTTTGGAAATAAATAGCTAATCACTTTGGTACTCTTCTTGCAGTAAGTGTGATGTAAATTATGGCACAGGTTTTATTGACTTCAAAATAACAACAACAGCAAAAGGAAAATTCAACAATGTCCTCACTTTGCAAATACAATTTTTAAATAAAATTATTTCAAAGGCCTTTGATTTATTTATTTGGAAACAGTGAACTTTGGATCAAACAGAAAATTATTTCCCCTTCATCTCTTCCTACCTCTTGTCTAACAAATTTGTTTCTTTCCCCATTCCTGATGATTTTTATGTGATTTTATACGTCTACCTATATGTATATTCCACACTATTTAAACAAAGACCAGAGCCACTCATAATGCTGCCTAGGGAAATTTTATCAACATCAGGATAATATTAAGAGGATGAGTCAAGCAATTAATTTATTTCAAGGTAAGATCAGCATATCTGACTAGATATTATATTACTATGTGTAGCAAAATTTCAAAGTTAATTTAGGCTATGTGAAGTAAAGTCATCCTTTTTCAAATGCATGAGAAGAGATTATTAAATTCCAGATTCCAGTGTAAATTAGCTTCTAAACATAGAGGTTTGCAGCTTGAATTGAATCAAGGAGTGTTTCAGAGGTTCAGAGTGTTAACTATTTGCTGATGGCTTTGCTCAATTCATTTCTGAAAAGGATATCTCACTGGGCTTGTCCAATTCTCAGTATATAATGGATTAATGGCTTGGAACTTTATCTATAATTCCTTGGTTTTATGTTTAAACACTTCATAAACTCTTGATATCCTTTTTTCCCTCTTGAGTTCATTAAGAAAATACCATAAAGGAAAGCTAGCCCTTTCTATTCTTTGTATTCAATTATTTAGAAAATGCATGGTGATATCAATATTCTAAACCACTGTAATGTAATAATTTAAGGACTTTGGAAAAGTAAAAAACAAAACTCAGTTTTTTGTTGAGGCTTCTCTGTTAAGAAGAGCTGTAATGAGCAAATTCATCAAATGCCTGATAGGTAGAGTAGTTACTTTTATAAAGCTTAGAAAGCCAATATGCCTTTTCTGCCCAACTTTTGCAAACTGGGATACAGTGACCATGCATAAGGCAGCAGCTTGAATGCAAAGCACTGGTTTTATTCTCTGCTTATTTCATTAACTCTTTTAACACAAAGCCTAATTCTAAAATGCGTAATCTGCATTCCTGTGCAGAGGTTTAATTGTTGAGTATAAAGAAACATTTTGAACCATTTTTGATCCTTCATATTTCCATGTTCCTTTCATTACTGTTTCTTACCTCTTCCCTTAAAGGAAACACAGTAAAAACAAACAACAACCAAAAAAACCCAACAACCTCCCCCTGCAAAATAGCACACTCCCCAAAACCCCCAAACCAATAAGAAAACCACGACCCACAGGGAGCTGACTTTGTCCAATATATACACTATAAATACACCATGTTTCCAACATCAACAAGCCCTGCAACTGTGGAAGCATTTCTCCTTCAAGGGTTCAGCTCTTGGTGCCTAAGTACAGCTGATTTAAGTCAAGGAGGCAAAGGGCAAAGTGTGGTTTCTCAACATTTCCAGAAGCATGAACTCTTGCAATGCAATATTTTTTGGCTTGGTAATGCCAAGTATGAGCTATTCAGTGGCTTCTCTCGTCTTAGTTTTCAATTCTGGAATTTATACTTCAGCAAAGGACCCATATTATTAAGAAATTGAGAGAAAGGAATCAAGATGGATTTGTTTTTCTTGGTTCCAAATGTATTTAGCCAAATTCTCTGTACAGTGATATCTGCATTTCACCAAATAATTTTTGCTCTTTGCTAAAAAGCAGTATAGCTTTTTTTGTGCTTCTTGAGATTCTAAACTGCTGGGAAGCAATGTGAATAATTGATACCTTTTATTACTCATTGCTCATTGCTCTTGCATAAAGAACAAAAAATGTCCTTTATAGTTTGCTCTCCTGTGTACTAAACTGGCTTTAGGCATGGAGAAATTAGCAGCTATAGAAACTACTATTTCTGAAGAGGCTTTCTGTTTTGTGACTAGCTTGATGGACTTGCACTTTTAATTAACAAATCAACAAGCATTAATGTGGTAGCAGTAGAGCTTAGGTCAAACATAATCAGCCAAACCCGTTCTAATGAGTGAAATTACTCTAGGGATTAATCTGACAATGCAAAATGAAAGGGCTAGGGAAGGAGCTGCTATTCCACTTCCTTGGGTGATACATGTTTTCCTTCCAAAATATTTTATAAACACTTAGATATTTGATGTTGCACACTTCTCTGATGGGAGCTAGTCAATATTTGAGATTTATGTGCTGTTTGTATTTGTTGTCAAATGAAGTATAAAATAGGGCATTGCAGTTGTGTTAAAATGTATTAACACTAATTCTGATTCTAGCTAAATTCATCTGAAGAGAACAAGGAATTAATTTTACAGGTCAACTTGAGATATTCTCACTGGTGTGTACTAGAAGCTGGTTTAGAGAAGGTTTTGCAGGCTGCTGTCATGGTATTTTTAATACATTTTAACTTTCCTTTGGCACAAAGATACTCTAATGCTAGTAGGCTTTGTATTTTCATGTAAATTATAGGATAAATGTGAAGCTCTGTAGCCTTGCAAGGAGGATAAGGAACAGGATGTCATATCTAAATTCTGTCTCCAGCTTTTTCACTGTTAAGACATTTGCCATGTTACTTATCCTTTTGTGCCTTGTTCAATAAAAAAGGGATAATGATGCTAGCTTAATATTGTAAAGTGTTTTCAGGATGAGAAGAACTTGCAGTGTGGCAGCATTGCTTCTCTTAGTGTGTTACTGGTGAAGTTCAGTTCTAAAAACCACTTTGATCCTTTGGGAGAGAACATTCTCAAGTCTGTCCCCTGCATGTAAGGTTTGGGGAAGGATGGTGCTTTGGGTGTTTTAATGAGAATGCTGTTTAAAAAGTGCTGCTGCCACAAGAACAGAGGGTGATCTCTCACTATATTGCAGTGAATTAGTGACTGTTCTGTATTTTTTTCTTGTGTTTTTTTTTTTTTTTTGCCTTTTTTTTTTTTGGTAGATTTTTGGTTCTTTTTGGGTTTTTTGTTTCTTTGTTTGGTTAGGTTTTTGGGATTTTTTGGGGGTTTTTTCGGTGTTTTTTGTTTGTTTTTTTTTTTTTTTTTTGTTTTTTTTTTTTTTTTTTTTTTTTTTTTTTTTTTTTTTTTTTTTTTTTTTTTTTTTTTTTTTTTGTTTTTTTTTTTTTTTTTTTTTTTTTTTTTTTTGTACTTGTATTTAGTGCCCACTTAAAAATACCAAAAAAACTGTATTGGACTGAAGTAAAAGAATAGAAAGCAGGAATTCAGGAACGAGCCATTTTGCAGTACTCTTCGGTCTTGTTTTTTCCCAATTTATGTCTTTGTAGAATGATGAAATAAAGCACAAATACTTAGCTGTGATGCATTAGAAATAAGACACATGCACAAAAAGGAAAATGAACAAACTCAATACAGCATAAGCACAATGTTTTCCTTATCACAAAATGAACTTTTTTATGTCATATACTTTCCCAGTTCATTCTTGTCATGGGAACACAATGCTGTTATCGACACAGCATTCCCTAGCCTGCTTTCCAGAACATCTCAAGTTCATTATTCTCTGTTAAGATATTTAGGAGCTAAATTGAGCAATGCCATTTCATTACAAAATATAACGATTGGAAAGAGGACAAATGGTTGTATCCTGAATCTTGTTTATCAGTTAATTCTTTATTATAGTACAGCAGCAATTGCATATGCAAAATGGAATTCTAATTACATTCTGCATAGCTGTTGTAGTAGTTTTATCAATGCTATTTAGTTGCATAATGCACAGTGCACAAACTATGGTACAGCAATATAAATAATTGGTTTAATTTGCTATTAATGACTCTTCAAAATGAAATTATATTAGTATTTTCAGAACAAGTGGTTAATTACAAACATCATTTGCATATTACCCTCTGTTGCTGTTGGATGTATTTTTTGACATTGGTTATAATTATTTTGTGGAGAATTTCTCATAGTGGGTCGTGCCAGGGGGTTTGTGCCAAGCTGTCTAAATTTTGGCCCAGACATCTCCCTTTCGGCTCCTGCGCTAAGCTGATAGTGAAGGTATTTTGGGGGTTTGAGTCGTTTTGGTAATGGGCAAATAGAAGAAGGTGTAAGAGACATGATGGGAGGCTGCTTTTTCTCATGCACCACAGGCATGGTTTCATGTACCTTCTAGCTATAAAACAGATTAGGTCTGAAAATGTGATTTACCAAAGATCATTCATGCTTTGTCTTTTTTGCAAAGAATTTTGCTGTCAGAAGGTCACGGTGTTTCTGACTGCAGCAGTTCAGCAGTTTACTCATGTGGGCTGTGTTTTATGCTTTTGCAGGAGGAGCAAAATGTAAGTGGGCCCTGAAAACCCAGTCAGTCGGCAAACATAGTGTGAGGTGTAATTACCCAGTCACTGTGTGGTTTTTAGGAAAAGAAGCTAGGGGGTAGTTAAATACACCTGAAAGACTGGCCCCAGAAAGCTCCCTCCTCCAGTTCAATCAATATCTTATTACATAATAAACCATGATAGAGAGCTGCAAATTATGCATTCATGGCCAAGGCTTTGTTCTGCAAAGGTTGCTGGAATCAGATAATCAATATAATTGTTACTGCCAGATGTTATCTTGTTAGGGGAAAGTAGCACTGATTACATCTCCTTTGTGGACAAGGTAATACTTATTGCTAACTGTGGTGAAAAATTATTAAGTTTTTAAGGCTGAAGTTCAGTTATGTTGACTGTCATTTGAAAATAAGTGTTTGTGGTTTTGTCTGCCTTTGAGCAGAGATTCCTTTCACTGTAATCTCAAAATTCCTTTTGTTGTCCTGTTTTTATTAAACTAGTTGGCATTCTGTGTTGATCATCATCTTCAGGAACTCCAGTAAGGCTGAAAGAGCAACAAGCACATTTCCTTTTCATCGTTTAGCTCTAAGTGGTTCAGTATCTTAATTTTTTAAAACTACATTGTGTTGACAATAAGCTTCTAATCTAAATAACTGTTTGCTCAAAGGAGCTGAGTACCTAAATTATCCAGCTGCTTGAACATCTGTCTCTTCATTGATATCTGAACATGAGCTGCCTGAAGGTAGATGGTGCATATCTGGGCTACCTGCATTTCTCCCTCTCCTGTTGTCTCTGGACTGAAGAATGGCATCCTATTAAACTTTCAGTTTCCACCTCTCCTGGCCTTCAATAGATGTAGTTTGTTTCTGTGCTGTGGCTGCTTCTAGGGATAGAGGAATTTTAGTATTTACCACAGTTGTTTGAGGTATTTACCTCTGCAGGTCTCTTTTGATAGCTAAAAAAAAGGGTATAGAAAAAACAACATAACCTGTTAGTGGAACTAAGAGAACAATTCAGTGTGTATCAGCTTCAACTCAAGGGACAAGCCCAGCTTGCCTTGGGTACTGTTTTCCTGTTCTTCAGCTATTTGAAAATGCCATCACTTCTTTTCTGGTCTAAGGCTGTTCCTTTCCTTTGTTTTCTACCAAGTGATGTTTTTGGTTGATGATTTCAAAAAGAATCCAACAGTTATCTAAAATGTTATACTTTAAACTGCTGCAGGCTATTAGCTAGCTGCTCTGTAAATGTTTTGCTTAGAGTAATAATATGTGTGCTGCCCGTGCCCATGATGCCTCACGTCTTCCATCAAGAGAAATATGCAGCAGCACTGGTATGAGCCCATGGTCTTCATGGTTCTTTCTTCAGCATCACTCATCAGTTTGCTTCTGACACTGGCCCTCTCTCAATGGAGTCAGCAAGGCATGATGTCAGATGTTTTAATTCTCTGTCTATATTACTTGCTTCTTGATCGTTCTTTGTTTTTCATCTTAGAGAAGACTTGTGGTAGCCTGGGGATTTCAGTTTCTTCACATGAGAAATATATGTTTGAGGGGGAGGTGAATAAGATGCTGAAACCTCTGCCCCTGCTTTTCTCTTGATTCTTACAGACTCTACCATGTAATTGTGCTGAAGTTGTACTTCACTTGATTCAGGATTTTGTTCTTAACTGAAATTTCTTTGGTTTTCCACCCTGCTTTTTCTACTCTAATAAGCAGAATGAGGATTGGTGCTGTTGAAACATGTACACCCTCTGTTAAGCCATGTGAACCTGCAAATCTTTTTGCTAAGATTTGAAAAGTCAGACATTAAAGAGAATCATGGAAAGGGTACTGACTGGTCAACAGCAAGTTTATTCAATTCAGTGTTGCAGTTAGACTTATTAGTCTTCATATCTGCTTCTCTGGAACCAGAACTGCAATTTCTTTTTATCTGTAGTGGCTGCAGACTCGCAGAGTACATGTGTTAACCAGGGCAAATGGTCTGTAGTTAGTTTAGGAATTTAATCTAAAACAAAATTGGAGATTTATCCTCCTTCCTGGTTTATCAGTCATATTTCCTGCTCTGTTCACTGTTCTTGGCTTCCCTTCCCACCTGGGACATTGCTGCTGCCCTGGGAAGGTTGGATGAAAGTTGAGCCAGTTTGTGTTGCACCACTGCCTGCAGTTAGTGCTGCTGGGCATTCCTGGCCCAAGTCCTGGGAATTCCCTGGCATTCATATCCATACCTCTGTTTGATGGGTAGGCTCTTCCCTTGCTTCCAGAATGATTTCTCCAGCCAGGACAATCCCCTGCTGCCTGGTAGCATTCTCAGTGTAAACTGTTTTTTCCACATGCTGAGGTTCTGTAGTCAAATTGGTAAAATAAGATCTTTCTTAAAGCAACTTAGATTTTTCTCTTCTTTTATTGTTTTGTTGGTATTTTTGCTTCCAGAAGAGCAGGTTTCTTTATGTTGCATAATTTTCAACTGCACTTTGATGAATGAATGATAAAATATCTACACAGCCCCACTGTGTGAAGAGGACCTGTGTGACAGGAGTTTTGTTCATTTTTAACTAAAGTATTAACTGCTTTGGCCCAGGGTCCTTGTACAATATTGATTTTTAACTTTGCAGAAAAAGAGATCAGTGTTTGTATTTAAGAAAAAGGAATTGAGAAGTGCTGCATCAGAGCAGTGGAACCACAGGAGAAAGATTAATATTAGCTGCATCTGACTACTTGTTATTCTATCTCAGCATTTCATTAACATTGTAAGGTTGTTTGGCACTTGGTTTCCCAGGGAATATGAAGCTTAATGTTGAAAGACATCTAGTCTGGCAGTTCTGCCCTCTGGAGGGCTTAGAAAGGGCTTTTTCAGAGGACCTGCCCCTTTCAGGGCCTCTGTTGTTGGTCCTGTGCTAATTACTCATAAAAAACTTGCTATTCCTTCAGCAGACATCAAAGGCAATTTTGCTAATTTTTTTTTTTGAGGATTTGTCCTGGAAATAGAGATGACCACTTAGAAAGTAAGAGCTTTTTGAATTTCATCGAAGCTGTCCTGCATAAGGCCATCCTGAAAAAAATGAATCTTTCAATTAGAAATATGAAATGGACATACCAGAAATTATCAATATTAAACATTTATTAACTGAAGTATTCCAATATTGAAATAGTCTCATATTTCTTCTTGGGCTGCTCAGTAGGTATGTGAGATTTAACTTCAATTCCAGATAATGGATTTGACATTATATACAGGAGTGGGCTGTGTTTACTGTGTAAGTAATGGCAAGTTTAAAATAAATTGGCTATTTGTGTTTTTAATATTTGTGTTTTGATGTTGCAGCATCAAGCAATTTGTGTTTCAGGTGCTGTTTTATAGAGTATGTGCTTTCAGGTAGTATTCTATGATAGTCATCAGTTGACCATGACTCCACAAGCTTATAAAATAAGAATCTTTCACTTTGAAAAGCAGTAACTTTTTCAGCTCAGGAAGTTTGATTTGAATGTCTGTGCAGGTACAGACTTTAAAGCACTTGACAATGACTAAAGAATTCAGATTTGACATGCCATTTCTAATTATTGATACATGAAAACACCCAGCAAGGGGAGCATACTGGAAGTTTGTGCAGAATTGCAGGAGCTTGTTCTGGTTGGTGGAGTTTGGCAGTGGGGCAGTCTCCTGGCTGGAGTTCTGAAATGTGTGGCTCTAGAATTAAGAGACTGGGAATGGGGAGTGTTTTGAATGCAGGGAGCTCTGCTTTGAAATAGGAGATGAGTCCATGGAGAGCTCTTTGGGTAAAGATTCATTAAGTAAAATGATCATCAGGAAAAATCTTTCTCCCTTACAGTGTTCAAGTTTGAATACTAAGGGCTGGAAACACTTGGCATCAGTTATTGTTTCCTAAGAACCTTCTGTATCATCCCCTTTGAGACTGGCAAACTTTAAGGGGAGTATATAAATTTATTATGAAGTATTTGCATATAATATTGAGCAACCTGCATACTAAAATTTATAAAACTAAGGTATTCCTTCCTTGTTATTGCTAAAGAAAGGGCAAGAACGAGTAAAATCATAGGGACTGGTAAAAGCAGATTCCATTCTAAGAAGGAGAAATGAGGAAAAAGTAGGTTTTTTTGGTCTGTGTTTTTTTAGTCAAAGATCAGTGGACCAGGAGGATCATAAAGTGACAAATGTGCAGTGGTATTACTGGGAAGTCCTCTTGTCTTTTGTGAGAAAAAGACACAATTTCCACAAGGACATTCTTCCTATTCTGAGGCATCCAGAGGCTAATTGGAATGAAAAATAAGTTTTACCTCATGATGAAAGATCACAGGGTTGATAAGGTCTACCACAGTTTCCTAGGCATGGAATAAGCTGGGTTTGATTGCTTAATACTTTCACTTTTTGGCCAGACTTAAAAAAAGAAAATTAAAAATTCTATGACTAAACCTCCTACTGTTCCTGTGAGTTTTCTGAAATGTTCAATTTCCAGTAATTCTCATTAATGTTCATGCAGGACTCTTTCAAAAAAACACACAAAGATTATCTGTAATCTGGAATGCAACAAGCTGGAAATAAAATAGATTTTTAGCATGTTCCTTAGTAATGAGATACACTTGCTTTATCAAAATAAACAAAGTAGAAGAAGAGAGGCATGTCTAGTCTTTAAAAGAAATCATAGGCCTGCCTGATAATGAAGAACTGTTCAAGAGCCATTCATCCTTGGGAAATTATTACCTCTGTCATCCACCCAAGGTCAGTGACACATTCAGTTAACAGCTACATCAAAGGCAGAAGCATAAATTAAAAGAATTCCATGACTCCAAGTCAGTTTGAGCATAAAGTCTAAAATACCCTGCAGTTTGTAGGATCTCCCTTAGCCTTTTCAGTTTTTGCATTAGCTTTTGTTGTATTTTCTGTGCTATTTTTTTTGTTGTTAATAATTCTTTACCAAATTGCTTCCAGGAGAGCCCAGGAAAATCAAATCTTCATTGTGCTCTGGTACTGCCAGGATGCTGTAGACAGTAAACAATTCTCTAGGTGCGCACAGTCAGTATGTTGGTGAGCCTGGAAGTAATCCTACTAAAATGAATTTGACTACTAATAGTTGTCACTAAGTAAAAGAGGAAATTTCTGTCCTCAAAAGCAGAACATTTCCAGTACTGGGGGTAGGGGGGCATGCACATGCCCTGGCACTCAGACTCCACAAGTAGTGCTGTCACAGCCAATATTTGTATATACATGAGGGTGGTTATTTTATTTGTGTCAGACACTGACATTTTAAAAGTTAAAATATAAATTTGAAGGACTTAAATTATGCTGTCTCCTTTTGTGCCCTACTGCCCCACCAGTCAACCAGAATTCCTTATCACTTCTTTTCCTGCAGCTTGATTTAAAGGTTATAAATAATTCTCCTCAATAGGTTCTGCTTTGGAGTCCAACTTTTGAACTTTAATATACACCACTATATTATATTGTTACATTGGCAAACAGTTGACTGAGACTAGGTAATATGGTTATAAAGGTGTTTGCTCTTGCCTACTTTAATAAAAAAAAGAAAAATAACAACAGAAAATGTGACTTAAATAGGCCTGAATGGTGTTAGGGCAAGATGATTTTGTTACCACAAGAGAAACCTTGTTTGGTGTCACATGGGAGTATTGGGGATGCTCTGTAGCTTTTGAAGGAAAATAAGCTGTGGTGTTTTCTAAAGTTTCATGTTCCTTTCCACTTCTCTCTGTCTGTCTGTTGCAGGTATTCACACTGGGGATGGTCTGAGGCAGAAATCATGTTGCTTTTTCTGTCTGGATGTCATGTAGTGACTCTGGATACTTGTTTGAGAACTTCACGTAATGATATTTAATTGCACAATACCAACAGGGGCTTCTTCCTGGGTATAGACCCTGCCACTTTATGTAGCATGACTTGTGGGGAGTAAAGTTTTAGGTTTATTTCCTCTTTGCTTTGACTTTACAAATAGCTGTTTTTAGAAGCTTCCTGCACTTTATGAAGAAGGTTTTATTTATTTTTTAAATTACAATGGCTGTGATGCAGGAATAGGAAGGAAATGTAGCTGTGTTAATCAAAGCTGTCAGCTCTTGTTACTGGAGCACTATTTGTATCAATTTTTAAAGTGTTTAATAAAACATAGGGACCGTTTCTCCTCTTTCTAGTCTGTAGCCATCTGACTACACTGAAGTCAAAGAAGGTACTTTTCATGTGCAGTGCAGTAATGAGAAGAGAATGATAGATTCTTTGCTGCTGAAAGTTTCAGCATCTGGTAAGCAGTTTCTTTTTCTAGGTTGGAAAAGAAAGCAGCAGTAGGTAGTGGCCTCTGTTTAAAACTCTTGATGCACTGTTGGCAGCTTTTCCTGGCTAGCTTTCATATACTGGTTATCTTCCATATGAATTTTGGGTCAAATTCTAAGTAAATTTACTTCTGTGAATCAAATACAGCTCTAATTCATTTTGCTGGTGGAAGGACTGAGAGGATAATTTCATTTCTTGGTTTTATTACATATTGTGATTTTGCAATTTCATCCATTTTTATTAAAAATATCTGAGAGTTCTTGTTTTTTCATGAGGCCCAGAAATGCAGTGCCATCCTTTCTGAAGACTCCAAAGTCTATGTTGTATGCTAAGTGCATCAGTAGTTCTGCTGGGTTTGCAGGCAATCATTCCTGAGGCAGACTTTGGCAGCCACATAATTAAGATAGGACAGAGTGCACCAGTTTAGCTCTGGAAACAAGCAAGAGTTTTACACTGAATTGAGATGGAAATTATGAGGATGCATCTCAGTCAGCTCAGGCTATCCAGCTGCTGTAACTACAGGAGAGAAAGGAACTCTGCACTTCTTGCTGATGAAAGATAAAAACTTGTTTTGCTGTGATCCTATAAGAGAAGACATTGAGTAAAGGCATCTATGTAAAAGTTAGTGCTGAAAACTTTGCAGAAGGAAATAGAAAAGTGTTTACAAGAACCATTTAAAAACTTAGAATGTAAAATAGTTGCAGGTCTGACAATGGTGTGATGACCTGTTTATTTTTTTTCTTCCCATTTCCCATTTAGCAGATTTTCATTGAATTTTACATCTGCAGCCTTCAGAACAAATTCTGTCAAGAGTATTCAGTGTCAGGCTTTCCCACCCCTCCTCAAATCTGTTTTCCCAGAGACCCCATCCCTCTTGTTGATGGGCTCAGCATTGGCCAGTGATGGATCCATCCTGGAGCCACTGGCATTGGCTCCACTGGAGATGGGGGAAGCTTCTGGCAGCTTCTTACAAAAGCCACCCCTGTGGCCCCCTGCTACCAAAACCTGGCCACACAAACCCAATACACTTACCACGAGGGTGAGGTGTTTCCTCAGGACAGAAGAAAAGTCAACTCCTATGAATTCCTGTTTCTCATACAAAGACATGCCTTGAACACTCTATAATGAAATTTTTATATGTGAGAGAGATTGTCAACATCATCCTATATTGTTCTTTGATGTGCCCCAAAAATACTGCAGCAGAAGGTATTAAAGAATAAATCATGTGCATAGCCCCCCCCAGCACAGTTTGTCTCTTTACTCTTAACCAGTTTGTGTCAGGGTGAATTTCCTCCTTCCCTTGGTTTTCTGTTTGTGTCATGGGTGTGTTAGTACATTCTTGCTCAGCATCCATTACCACATTATTTCATAATTTCAGGGGGAAAGGTAAAGCAGTAACAATCTTGTGTCAATGTCCTCTACACAGTGGAAGCAAACCTCCTTTACCCTTTGGATGCAAAGAAATGCTTTGCACAGTGGTTGTGTTTTAGTATCACTGAGCTGGTAATTGTGTGAAACATTAGGTCCAAGTCTTTAAGTACCAGCTGTTGCCAGTCTCCAGAGAATTTGCTGTGACCTGTGAGTATATCAGATGTAAGAAAATCCAGAAGTGTGTGCATCTCAGTGCATATGACCCCCCTACCCACACAACTGCATTAAAAATTAAAGAGCCATTTCTTTGCAGTGCTGCTGTAGTTGCTCTGTGTTCCCCTCATACTGGGATGAATATTAAGATCAATTATTTCCCCTCTTTCTCTCTGAAAAAATCCTAAACTCCAGTTCTGGATCCAAGGCTTAGGTCCAATATACTTAAATTTTAAAATTTGTATAATTAGAATTTTATCCTCTTCCTTAAAGAGTGTTGTACCTTTCTAAATTTCAGTAATGGAGAAATGTAAATTAAACAGAGCTCACTCTTTAGTCTTTCTTACTGGTTTTTGTTCTTGCCTTTTCATAGATAAGATTAAGGTCCCAGTCTTGCCTAAAGGGCTGCTAATCTATTTGCTCTTGATCTTTTCAACCTCTTTCCAAGAGGCCACAATACTAACTCTAAGTTTTCTGGGTTGTTCTTTCCTTTGCTTTTCAATCCCTAAAGACTACAGGGCCTCCTGCTAAGACAGTTATTTTTATGTTCTTTCCTGTAGTAAAAAGTGTGCTGCATTTTAACAAGACTTCTGTTTTTAAACAAATGAAGAGGTGCCCTGAGCAGAGGTATTTGTACAACACCGTAACCATTACAATGGTTCTCTTCAGGCAAAGGCAGACACAGTAAATAAGGTCCTTTCTTATCCTGACTCTGCAATCATTAAAGTGGGAGGCTAATGAAGTACAATTGTAAATTCTGAAGGAGTGTGGGCTTTATGGGGATGTGTGTGTGTTTGTGTTAGGACTCTGCTGTTTCATCTGCTGAATGCAGGCAAAGCTTTCTCCTGGTTCTGGGAGACCTGGCCCCCTCTTATCACTGAAGTGCTGTTTGGCATTCTTGGGTCTCTGTTTATGAATCCATCTCTTCAGCTTTTGGAATTACATAGCAAATTCTTTTTCTTTCTTCATGCTGGAGCTGCTGCCTAGCATTAGTAATTTTAGGGCTTTTTTAGTTTTGATGTAGTGCTGAGAAATATCTTCCTTGGCCCCACATCCCAATGAAAGGAGCATAAAGAAATAATAATCCACACAGCATTCTGATGAAGATGGTTCTCTGCACTAGAGAAATAGTTACTTTTCCCTCAAAAACCTAAGGCTGAAAGCAGTAGGTAGGTGAAAATAGAGACATGTAGATGATAAGAACATCTGCAGTCTGCTAAGTGATGGTTTCTTGCCAGAGATTTAGTCGTGGTACTTCTACTAGCCCTGGAAGGGGCTTGGAGCCCAGAAGCCTCTCTGTTACTGCTCATCCCTGCTAGCTGAAGATACTGGCAGTTCTGGATTGGTGGTGTAACTGCCATACCTAATCCAAAGATGGCTACATTTCTGGAATCAGAGAAATTACTCCTGTATAAGTAACCTCTAAATTGAACATTTGAAATTTTACAGTTTGTCAAAAAGGGTTTGATTATTTGGAGGAAATAGCCTCTGTTTAGAACTGTCTTTCTTGTTGGAAGAGTTCGTCTTGGGTGACATTAGCTGGACTTGATATGCAGGCTAATTTTCTTTTGTGAAACTTGATTTTCCTTTTATAGTTGTTAGACTTACCTGGGAATGCATTGGCTTATACAGGTCTGTAAGAATTACATCCACCTTTCATCCAAACTAGAGGCAGGGTGTGGTTAGAATGTGCTAGCAGAACATTGCAGGTAAGTTCCAGTGCCAGAGGAACTTTCTCTTGGGATTGTGGGAGACCTTTAGTAGACTTTTGACAGGCCTTGCACCAGCCCTGTAGGATGTGGATATGCATTTCAGAAACTGGAGGAGGTACACTTTGATTGGTTTTCCTCCCTCCACACCTCCCAACCCCACCCCCCCCCCCCCCAAAAAAAAAAATCATACAGCTTTGATTTACATTAAGGATCAAAACAAATGCTGCATTTCATGTTCTAAGTTGTCCTTTCCTAAAATTTTCAAAGGTTTTCTGTTTAGAGTATTGCTTATATTTCAGATGCCATCAAAATACATCTGAAATTTTGACAGCCTTTTTAGTGCTGTCTGGAATAGGAATAGCCTTCTCCCCTTCTTTAAAAAAGAAAGAAAACCTGTGCATATGTGTATTTCTGAAAAAATCAGACATACAGACATACTGTGGTAGCAGTGGCAGCTGAATTGCTCTGAAAATTTAGAGCTATGTTGTATGAATTTCAGACAGAATCTCATCTTGAAAAAGACCACTGGACACAAAAGGCCGCTTTTCCAGGTGCTGGTTCATAGAACTCCCCAAGGGTTACTTACTTTTGCTGGTACTGGTTATGAGCTGTTGTACCTTGTGGTAAGCTGGTAGCTGGGAGTTGATGGAATTCCAGACCACACAGACATTTAACCATGTGCCCTGTTTGTTTTCTCTTGATTTAGCTTTGCCCAGTTCAAGCTAAACAATTTTGGAATAAGGGACTGCAGAGAGAAAAAGCCAAATATTTGTTTACTTTTTGCAAATGAAAATATTGTGCTTAGTTTACTGTAAATTTAAACTTTAATTTTCTACCTGATTGCAAATAGAAACATATGTGTGATTAGTGACAACCAGCCTTCCAACTGTCATCCTAAACTTCTTAAGTTATATTTTGAAAGTAAATGTAAATCACTCTTTTTCTGCTTGTGATGGCAGACTTTTTTGGCACTCAGAAAAGAGGCTGCATACCAAGTTTTTAAAAAGGTACAAAGATAATGTTGATTAATGTATGTTATTATGTAAGTACTGGACCAGAATTCATAACAGAATCAAAGGTGTAATAGAAATTAAACTTACATTTAATTTTAATTACAGATTACCTCATTTACTCAGTCCCCTACCACACTGCTCAGTGATCATTACCATGACAAAAAAAAAGCACTGCAATATTTGTGAGCCTGCAATGTGCAGCAGTAAAATTCCTTAAAGGAACTAATTCCTAGTTCCAAGGGGCTAGTTCTAATGTAGTCACCTTAGAGTGCCTTCCACTGTCGCTGGACAAAGCCATATGACTTTCCCAAATAAATTATTGTTGGAATTATATTTCAGATAATCCTAACTTATTTGTTAAAAATTACTCTTGATGAAAGATCCTGACCTGGGTAATTTGTTCAAATAAGTTATTTTTAAGTGAAATGTACCAAACAAAACATGCACTTTATTTCTGAGCTCATCTCTTTCAATAGTTGTCATTTTCAAACAATAGAAGCTTTTATACCTTTTTGTTTCGAAATTGCTAAGCTCTGCATGGCTTGTGGCTACTTTTGCACTCAAGACACTCCTTAAGCTTCCCTTCTACAAGAGAGATAGATGGAGTTCTGTGCCCTTTGGCAAAGTACGTTTTCTAATTGATTTGTTGTGTTTATGTTGCTTGAATATTCTCCGATATATCTGCCTGATTAAAAAAATTATAATTCCTTGCATGAGGCCTTATTCCATCTCTGGCTGCACTGGTGCCAAGTGCAGAAAGTAATTTAACATCCATTTGTGAGCTTGGGACTTCCCTGTGCATGTCCAGCCATGAGGCTGAACCTTTGCTGCAAAGTCTCTGAAATTGATCCCAGTGACTCCAGAACTCTTCTAAACTCCTGATTCTCAGTGAATATTCTTGATATGCAAATATGGCAACAGACAGTTGATAATTTGGTGTTTTGCACAGCCTCTGCTTCTCTTTGCTCAGCTTTCTCAGTCAAACGATTTTCTTGCTGAACATTTGTGTTCTACTCTATATCAGAACATTCTTCAGTCTATTATGCAAAAGCTTTATCTGCAATGATTTGAATTTCCTTTTAAATACCAGTAACAATGTTAGTATGGAATTAAATGCCAAATTCTGCAGTGTTCATCTAAACCCAGATTATTCTAATTTACAGTTATTTATTAGTGTCTGTTAGTGATTAAAAAAAAAGTTATCTTCTGTATGTCATCTTGAATTGTTCTAGTTCTTAATGAAAATGTCCTGTGCTGTTGTTTTTTGAAAATGTAACCTTTTGAAGGGTACCCTGATTTTGAGGATGTACCCTTTTTTATCAGTCAAGCTTTCTAATGCATGTAAAGAAAAAAAAAAAAGTGAATCCCAGGTAGCTAACTTGATTTCCCATAAATCTCTCTCATGTGGCATTAATTTTGCCTTATTTTACTTGCCTATTAGTAAAGTCATACATCAACCATTCCAGTATTTTGCCTGACTTGCCCAATTTATGGATATTGGTTTTGCTTGTTTGTTTTTTAAAGCTTAGCAATGTAATCTCTTTTTGACACTCTTATTGCTGCTTGGCTAACTGTCTCAAAATTTTGGGATGCAAATTATCCAGATCTATTTCATTTCAGCGACTGTTAATTAACTTTCTCTCTAATAATTGTAGAAAGCACTCACCCTGCAATGGCATCATCTTGCTTCTTCCTGAAGACCAATACTTAGTGGATGCTTTTGTCTTTTTACTGTATTATTGCTTCTATTAATACTTCTGCCACAAACTATGCATATATACAGCACAGTTATAATTCTGTGTTCTTAATGAAATCTCTTAGTGTCCTCTGCTGCCCATTTTTTTAATATATTTTTTTCCTTGATCAGTTATGCAGTTGTTAGTCCTGACTCCTATGCATTGCTGGGAATGGCTTTACTTTCTTTCATTCATTGTGTGCCTTTCACTACTGATCTAAATCATGTTGATTATTTTGATTTTTTTTAACCAATATAACCTAATTTCTGTTTGAATTAGGACTATCCCTGAGTTTGGAACTAGTTCTTAAACAGTGCCCAACTTTATACAAATAACTTTTTCTCTGTTGACTTCTGTAGTGAACAATTCACAAGTTTTTTTAAGTTCAGATTTCCGTAATTGCAAAGTTCATTGAAGGCTGGCTTAGTTTGCTGTCAGTCACTTTGTTCTTTTACATCATGGGGAGTTTTATTTTGGATACCTTGATCTTACAGTTTTGAAGAAGGGGGAAGCAAAGGCAAGAGGGTGATGTGTTCTAAATATTCTTCCAAGAACTGAGCCATCACATTAATTTCTTTTTTTTTTGGTCTAAGGTTGGTAGATCAATCTGGAAGTCTACAAATTTATTTGTGAGAAGACACATCTGTTAGATGAAGGGTTCAAGTGCTCTCATCTGGAATAGGGATTTTGAGGTAGAAGTTGATAGATTAAATACTGAAACAATACCATCCACAGATTGTGAGTTTAAGCTTAGTAAACACAATCATTGTATTATTCTCCCTCCTCACTTGAATATTTGCCTGAGAAAAAACAGTTCCTGAATTATCTTGCTACAAAAGGACATTTGAGGATAGCAAGTTTTTAGATTTAGAACATGTTCTGAATTTTTTTCTCCGACTGATACTTATAAAAGCAAAAATTGTGCTTTGGTTTGGTTTTGAATATGAACACTTATTTTCTATAAAGCAACATAAAATGTGCTCACTGTAACAGTGAAAAAGTATGCGAACTGCTGGAAGTTAATCAGATGACACAGAAAATTAACTTGTATCATCTTAGGGTTACCTCTGTTTGCAGAAATCACTCTTTGCCCTGAGTAGGTGGTTCAAATAAACTGTTCCAATAGACAATGAGTTAATGGAATAAATTAGAAGGGGATTAATAGTAGATGTACTTTATTCATCAGAGAAATGTCAGAGTACTGTATATACACTACTTAAGAAATACATTTTCCAGTTTCCATACTATTTCATACTATTGTTTTGATATGAAATAATGGGATGAATGAAGTAATAGGAGTGTTCTTGAGTGGGTTAGGCATACCCATTTATAATCCACTTTTTATTCCTCTTCAAGTTTAGGTAACTTGATGTTATTAAAGTCAGTTAAATATGGGTCAAATATGAGTCTCATATCTGGGAGATCCCTACCACTGACTGATGAAACGGACATATAGGCTATAAATTCTTTCAAAGAGTAAAATAAATTATGGAAAATTTACCTACATTAACTTTCTGTAAGTGAAGGGGCACTAAACAACTGCAGGGAAGACTGGACCTACAATATTGGTGTGATAAGTACCATTTCTGAGAAGATATTTTAAGTCAATTCAAGTGTTATGGTAATTTTTCCTTCCTGTGAAGAGGCTTTGGATTGTGCCTTCAGTAAATGAAACCACAATAAAATAAGAAATGAATTTAAAACTGTGTTGATTCAGAAATAATTAAATATGGCAACGCATCTAGCACACTTCAAGGACCGTAAGTGAATACATATCGCACTTAGGCTGTCCTGAATGTTTACATATTATATGCACTGCAGTATAATAGTTTTAAATATCTTTAAATGCAAACTGCTGCTGCAGTTTGATTGCTGATTTGAGATAATACTTCACTTATGTTTGGAAAAATTAATTCCTCTGGAGGAATCAGTATTTGTCCTGTCAGATTCCATACCTTGGTTTGTTGGGGGACAGGGTGGCCTCTGGGGAAGAGCTGATTGTTCATATACATTAGCAAGATCTATTTGTGGAATAAAGGATTGCTCAGTCCAGATCCCTCTGTCATCCTGCTCTCTTCTGTCTCTTCCCTGAACACCCTGCACTGGGGTGGGTAAATTCTGCATTCTGAACTTGAGAAACTAAAGGCTCTGCCTCCTGCTGCCATGGCTTGTTTCCTCTGCAGCCAGTAGTGTTTGACTGTGTGTGTGTTCTGTAGGGATGGGGAATATAAGTGTGTGGGAAGGACAAAGGGCGTTTCAAATACCTGGAGATATTAGCAAGGTTTCTCTCCAGCTCAGAAATAATGACAAGCCATGCAATGGAACTGCCTTGTTTTCCTTTGTTGTTCAGTGGGTGTAGGCATATATGTGTGTGTGCAGCAAATGTGCATAAAATAAACGACACACTACTGATATGCTCTGTCTTCAGAATTCTCCCATGGACAGAATCATGCTCACGATGCTCTGAAGAATACATCACACATATTTCTTCTCTATGTAAATTCCTTTGTTTCCAATTTAGCAAGCTATGTGTCTCTGTGGACATGTAGAAATTGCAGGATAAAAAAAAAATTACCCAGCCCAGTAAACAAAGTCACTTATGTACCTGAGTAGGCACAAGATAGGCACAAGCAGGATCCCTCCTTCCGGAGGGTGAATCTCCTACAAAATGGGGTCAGTGCACTGTTTACCCATGCACAGAACTACAGGGGGAATGAGGCTGCTCCCCACACTGCTTTGGGTTTGAAATGACATTTCAAGGGATGCAATTGCTTCAGGGACTTCTTGTGAGATTGTGTGATTTCTTCATCCCAAATTGTTAATTCCACAGAGTAGCTGTTATCAGGAATGCAGTGAGCCCCCAAAGCCCCCTTGCCTGCTTTAAAAGTGCAAATGTCCAGGGCACAGGCACAACCTGAGAGGCTGCACCTGAGCAAATTTAGAGCTGCAGTATCCTGTGCTGTACATTCTGAAGAGATGGAAATCAAAGTCCTTTGTAAAAGTAATAATTTTGAGTAAAATATTCAGCTGTAGGATCATGGATTAGCCATTGCCATGGCAACCTGTACACATTCTTCAGTTGAACAATGAACTACAGAGTATTAGTCCTACACCTTAAAAGAGCAAGGCCCAACATTTCATTCTTTAAGGTTAACACAAGTGAGTCACAGCTTGGAATATCTATGTGTGGAACTGGAACAGTTGCTGTGTAACTGTTGAATTTCTCTTTCCAGCAAAGAAGCTGAAGGGGGTAATACATATCTGACATAAGAACCTGGTGCCCTATAAGGCTTGTGGTGTTTTTGGCGGAAATCTAAGGATTGTTTTCTTTAGTGTTCATTCATAACCTACATTTTTTTCCCCTTCATATTGAAGAATATTGTTTCTGGGGTTGGTTGTAGAATGTCCATCCCTGGAGATTCAGCAGGCCAAAGCCATGGTTGAAATGATTAAGTGTTTGCCACAGTTCCATTGTTGTCTCGAGGTCGGAGTTGACACTTGGAGATCTCCCTTCCTGCCAACATCTTCTAGACAGCATAGGAGTTCTAATAGAATGAGCTACTCCTTCTCTCTTCACCTTCACTTTTCTGATCATCTGATGCTGGGGGAAGAGGAAAATGCACTGTTTAGCTGGTTACATTGCTGTCAGAAAGAGAAAATAGCTAAGTCAAGTTTGAAGGCAAGGAGTTTTGTTTATTACTTTATTTTGGCCAATTTACCTCTTGATTTTTTTTAAAAAAAGTATTAATTATTAAAATTTTAAAATTTTAAATTTCATACCACTTTGTCATTGGAAAAGGCAAATTTGCTGGCAGGCAATGACATCTGTGTTTGGTATTTTAAGGTTTTTACAAGTCATACCCTGGAAATACAATACGTGCTTTTTTTGGCAGTGTTTGTGTGCTTCTGTATTTGTTACTGTTTACTGAAATTTGGTTTCTTGGCAATTAAGTACTTCCTCAATAGAGAGAAAAAATGAGAAAGCTTTTCTTTTTTTCCAAAAGCTCATTAAGTGAGAAATGTGTGACCGTTTTATTAGTTGTGTGATTATAGGTTGGTTTGTGTTTTTTTTTTTTTTGTTTTGTTTTGTTTTTTTTTTGTTTGTTTTTTGTTTTTTGTTTTGTTTTGTTTTTCCTTTTGCTAGGGAATGTTAGATCATTTACAAGATTTCTAGTTTCTGGATAACTGTTTACCATTTCAAGAAGCCAGAGCTTAGATTTCTCAGCTGTATTTTGCCTTTACTTTGTATGACTGGATATTATATGAATCTGGACTTCAGTACGTTCTAGCAGATTTTAAATAAACCTTTTCTAAATTAGTGAAAGAAAATTAGAAAATTTCCAGGGAAATCCCTTGCTAGGTATCACATCTGTCAATTCATGTCAGGCTGGAGTAATTTTCATCAGCCTCAATCAGCAGTTTTGTTCAAAACTCAATTGTAGTATTTGCTAAAGACAAATACAATTATTTTTGGGCATATCTCGAACTTTGATCAAGTACCAAATATTTTGCTGTTGAAACTGTAATGTCCCAACTTATATCAACAATGAACTAGTTAAATAAAAAGCTAAAAAAAAAATCTGAAATGATGCACAACAGTGTGAAAATCTCTGGAGACCTTCTGTAAGCAAAGTGAAACAGAAATCACTACCCTTGCAAGTACTGATAACACACAGAGATGTTTGTCTTCATCACTAGCTGAGAATGTGGCATATCACTATGTAAATTTGATTTGTGTCCTAATTAAATATTTAAAAGATGTTGGCTTTCTGTTGCCTTTTTGAGAAGATGGCATATTCTAGGCAGAAAACCTTCTGGCTTCTTATTCCTATATATTTGTTATATTATGAAATATTTGTTCACAAAGTAAAATGAATTTGGTGTTGATTTGAATAAAAAATGTCTGCTAATTACTCTCTGAAGACAGCTATTTTAAATGGAATATAACAGGTTTTACTTCTCTTGGGGATGTTTAAGAGCACTGATCATACATAAATGATATTAATGAAATGGGAGTATTCTTTTCTTAAGGGTTTGTGCAAGTAGTCTCTGGGAAATCTAATTTTTCATATTATTTTGTATTAACAAAATTAGTTTGAGTTTGAATACTATTTTAGTACTTGAGTTCTAGAAAACTTTTTGAGCTGCAGGGTCTGGGTCTGGTCTTTTATTTCTGGGTGTAACTCTTCTGGATTTTAAGGAGCAACTTAGATATCAGCAGAATGAAGTCAGGCCTGGGAACTGTCCATGCTCCTGGAGTCTGCTGGCTTGGTCGGGTGGCAGAGCTGTTTGTGTAGGGCTCTTTCTGGGAGGGCTGTGCTCTCCCAGGGCACTCACAGTGGTATCCATTGCCTTCAGTGTTTTTGTGCAGTCTGGAGCCGGAGGTTGTCACCAGAAAAGCACCATCACCTACTTCTGCAAGTGCAGGGGGGATTTTTTGGATGAGGAAGAAGGCACTGGAGAGCATGCTGGGGAGATGCTATTCCTCTGGGATTCCCAAGTGCAGTTCTATCTTAATTTCTGCCTGATTTACTTCCATGGGAACTGGCAAGGGGAACGTGTCAGCTGCTGTTGTTGTTGAAAATTAAAATTTAATGCCTAGGATTAAAATTAAAAGGACAGTGCCCTGATGAGTTTTCCCTTTCCAAGTGTCTTATGGCAGTGCACAGTAAGTGTGAACAGAAGTAACACTTGGACCATTCCAAGCAACTGAAGAGGAAATTCAGTGGAAGCCCTGCTAAATTTACCAAGCCTAGGCAAGAGTGGTATTTTGTTTTTCTAATGAAATTTTTTAAAACCAAGATTTCTTTCATTACCACTTGTGCATGGAAATCAGAGATTCACAATGAGATTATAATTAATTCTTTTTTATATAAATGTTACATGTATAAACTTCATGAAGAGAACATTATTAAGAATGCAAAAGCAAGTGGGCACAAGAAGAGAGTGTTAAGACCAGCATTGCAACAGAAATTCAACTTCTCTTACACATATACATTCTGATGAAGTAATCAGAATTATGTAAAACACGTAATATTTTCCAGAAAACTTCTTCCTTTCTCAGTGCACAAGATGGACAGTGCTCAATTAATGAGCAGCTATTTGAGGTGCTGTTTTATCCTGAGTGTTTGATACGTGGCCCTAAGCCTTATTTCCAGCACATTGTTCAGACCCTGCTCAGACGTCAGAATTATTAATTTCCTCATGAGCTGTTCTGTGCTGCTCATCACTACTGTATCCAAGTGCTACACAGGTTTTAAATTAAATTTATCTCCACAAAGCCTCAGTGAGGGATGTGGTATTATCTCTGTTTTACAGATGCGGAGCTGACAGAGATTAAGGTCAGAAAAATTCACCAAATTTGGATGTACATTTTAGAACATAAGATTGGATTTTAGCGCCCTTCAGATCATCCAGGATGTTTTGTGTTCAGAAAACACCACTTGCTACTTCAGCATCAGGCATGTTCTTCTTGTGCCTGGATAACTTCCCCAGGACCTCAAGGCTGCGAACTGAACATTTTCATGGCTCTACTTATCACTAAAGAAAACTTTGTGTTTGATATCTTGGGCAGTATCACACAGGAACTCAGAGCTTTCTCTGAAATAGGCAGAACTTCAGTGAAGCACCTGCAGAAATGAGGCACTAGGGCTTGCTGAAAACTCTTATATGACTATATTATTAAAGACTGTTCCTTAATGCTTGCATGTAAATTGGCTTTACAAAAGCCATCTGAATTCTCATCCTTGTCAGTTTAGTTGTTTGATTTTTGCAATGGAGAAAGAATAATTTGGACTATTGGAATTTGTGATCCAGTTAATTTGGGGAATGAATATTAATTGAGAAACCATATTGCCTCAAAGATGGTACTGTCTTCTCTGTGATAAACATGAAGAGGATCTTTCCAAATGAACTTTCATTTATTTTCATTGTATATTCATATTTCTTATCCCTGTGAAGATATTCTACATACCAGAAGATTTGTGAGCAAGTCTAGCAAAGTACTGTTTCTCTATTTGGGAAAATTTTAATTGGTGATTTTTATGTGTAGTGTCCACATTTTGTTTACTGAGTACATTTCCATTATTTTCCTTGCATTTTCTCCACTGGAAGTTTGTGCTAGTTTTTGTTTTAGGCCTGCTGATTGCTTATAGAGTAGCATAGAGAATTCAAGGTAAGCCCTTAGTTCTCCACAATTCTTTAAAAGCAGCAGCATAGATTTGCACCATGGCTAAACAGTGATATGTGAGTCTTTCTGTTAATTTTTGAGAATTTTGGTAGCATTAATTTGACCAGGGAAAAAAAAATTTCACTGTATCATTTTGTGCTTCTTAAAGTCTATCTCTGCTTTGTTTTCTTATCTGTTAGATTCCTGTTTCTTAGATTCCTGTTTTCCCAAAGCTCTTTGAAATCTTTAACTGGCAATGATTAGAGAAGTGAAATGTTTCTTACATTCATCAAGAAAGGTACCAGGATAGTGGCTGGTATGATAGAATTATGTGGAGAGTTAGAGTGTGTATGGAGTTGGAGAGTTTTTCCTAGCTATGAAGTGTACTCAGTGAAGCCAAAATGTCTCTTATAACAGCACAAGAAAATTAATTTTTCAGTAGTTTCAAAGTCTCTTTTGTTTACAGTTGTATTCATTTCCAGACTGCTGAGAGCTAGCTATTCCCAGAGCTTTATGGTATTGCTGTGGCATTACTTACAGAACAACTGCTTGCTATTGAGGAAAAAAATGAAAGTTAGTGAGAACTTCACTTGACTAAGTACGATTTCCTACTGGGCAGCTTGGGTAGTACATGTGTATTGTGCAAATCACCTTTTAAATAATAAATTGCATCCATTATTTAAGAAGTGCAATGGTAGTCCAAAGTTTTCATTGGAAATAAACCATTTATGCCTACCTTCTATAAAACATGCTAGTGTGGGGCAGTCAGGGCTGTGGGTGCGGGGCAGTGGCACTGAGCTGGCAGCCCAATTTATGAGTTACCTGTCCAGGGGAGTCAGAGGAATTCAGAAATAAATCAGAGTTTCAGCTTTGACAAATTCTTGGAGCTACAGAGGGGACCCTGATTGAGGTCTCTGCCAGTTTGCCATATTTCAGCCTAAACATTTATCCTGCAGATTGCAGATTAAGATTTAATCATGTCTATAGATTTCTAACTACTCACAAGTATCTTTTTAGAAACCCTGGCTGGCAAGGAGTTCCAAAGACCTTTCAGTAAATCGTACAATAAATTTGTTCCCCAATTAGTTGCAGAACAGTCATCTGACACCCAATTCTTGTTTAAAGTGTTAGCAAGTTTACAGAAAAATAAGAACATAATACTCTCAGCTATTCCAATCCACCATGTGACTATAAATGTTTTTTAATCTTGAAAAGTTAAAGCAGGAACATGAAAACATTTTTTGTTGATGCCTGAAGTGATACAGTATGGGAAAGCGAGCCAGAAATACAGCAGAAACATACAAAACTATTTGCTTGGTTTATGGCTTGATTATATGACTCATGCAGTTCTCTGTGGTGAGTCTAGGTTAAAAAATAATCATATAGATTGTTTTCTAAAAGGAAAAAACATGAAGAATCATATGGTAATTACAGATAGATGAAAATGCATGTTTTTAAGGACATTTGGCAATCATGAAGTAAACAGCAATGAGGAGAATGAAGTACAGATACAGTAAAATGTGTAATTATTAGATGAATAAGAAAATTAAAATAATACATTTGTAAAAATAAGGAGCACTTAAAAAATTTCCTATGTTTATGTAATTTTTAAAGCATTTCTTAATCTTTTACCAAGGACAATGCAGGCTAGCATATTGAATATAGGTTTAGGCTCTTTATCACATTTGGTTTTGGTTTCTCTGTATTTCTGCTTCTAGTATTACAGTGGAGGAAATGCTTTATTACATCAGTGATTTTGAAATTTGACCTTAAGAATATTGACAAGATCATCTTTGACTTCTCTTACTTCTGTAAATCAGTCAAAGGAGTTGCTGGACTTAAGGCCTGATTCTGAAAGTAACCTAGTGAAGCCAGAAAAAACTGTTTAATAGATTTTAGTGGTTAATTTGCTAAGAGCACCTGTCTAGTGGGAGAAGATTCCTGAAGAGCAACCTGAGGTAACCCCAAATGTAACCCCAAAATTAAGAAGAGCAACTTGAGGTAACCCCAAATGTAACCCCAAATTTCTCAGGCTTAGTATCCTACTGGAATAAATCTAATGCTTGTATGTATTACATAACAGGAACTGCAAGCCACTTTCTCTCAGCAGAAAATACCTTATGAAAAGAAGTCATATTCAGTAAATAGTTGTATTTTAATATAACTGTGTTTTCTGCTACCAGATATGAAACTTCTCACAAAAATATCATGTAAGACCGCCTGTATTTACCTACATTTTTTTAAGTCATAGTGTTCAGAATTAATCTAACCAAAAATCTGTAAGTAGGTTCCTGTCATGCTTTAATGCTTGTTTGACAGAGTGTTTCCTTTTCCAAAATTTCCTTATTTTTTCAGTTGATTTGCAACCCAGATATTATTCAACATAACCTTGTTCAGCAAGGACCCTCATAGTGCTCTGTACAAAAATGCAGAAAGCTCTGATTGCTGCCACAGGTTTCTTTGAAAAAGGTAGGGAAGTGACCAGAAAGTAGGAAGGGTATTTGCCATTTTCCAAACATATGGTCAAGTAAAGAGAATTGGGGAAATTTGGGGAAAATCAGAGGGAAAATCTGCACAGAGGGGGAAAGTTAAACCTAGAAAAGTGTGGACTGCATGCAAAGAACAATTTAACTTGTTTAAATGAACCAGAAATAGTAAAAACAAATCACATCAGGTTGCATTTTTCCAGTGAGTATAGTACAAACTTTTTCAAAAATATCTGTCAAATTTCAGCATTAGAGCAGCACTTCTACTTTGTGTTAATTAGATAATTAGATATGTATGTGTACCATGGTAGTTCTGTAATTACACTGTACGGTCCTAACAGTTCACTTTTTGGCCAGTGGCCCTGACCTGCTTTGCATGGTGGGAGCCTCTTTTTCCTCCCTGCTGCTTCCCAGGGTGGGCTGGCAGCTCTTCACATGGATAACCCTGGGAGCCCTGCTGGAATTACCTGCCTGGGATACACTCAGGGCTGTGTCAGAGGCCTCTCATTCTGTGGGGGACCAAAGGAGGTGGAGAAAGATGTGGACATAAATCCTTTGAAATGATGCTTCATTAATTCCAGCATTTGTAGAACAATCTGGTTTAAGTGGTTTCATTTTGGAGAGCAAGCACATATATAAAGTGATGAAATGAGAACTAATGGGGTTTGTCTTAAAGATTCCAACATCTAGAAATAAACATAAATGCACTGTACATAAATGTGAAGGATCCACTATATAGTCTTATTAGCTATATATAAATGTTAATATGACAATAAATTTTCATTAAATGTCTATTTTAATTTATATGCCCGAGGAATTGTTAGACTAAGTACGGTGTCTGCATTTTCCTCTGAATATTTGTGTCACATTTATTAATTCAGCAAGCTGAAATGCTTGCAGAAATACTCAAGTCTCCCAGGAACTGCTCTAAATATAATAAATTCAAATTCATAGTATTACCAAATAGCCATAGTCTAATAATAATAAGTTTGCCTTCAGAATGAAATTCTGGGCAAAAGGACAAAAGAATAAAATACAGGAAATAAATCTTTAAAGGTGTTTACTGGTTCAGGAGAGCTTTTGGAAGTGGTGTAGCTGATTTTTCAGTGAAGAAATGATAAAATTCTGGACTGTATCTGGAAACTCATCATCCAGCATTTCTGGCTCATACTACACTTCTTTTTGCCTGGACTTGTGCTGGCTCTGAGTTGTGTGGACCAGCCTTTTGCCATAGCACACCCTGTGCTCTCTCGCTCTCTCTCTCTCTGATTGTGCTTTGGTTTATAACACCATAAAGGTTTGGGAAGAGCCATTACTCTCTTCTCCCAATGGACTTCTGTACTCCTTGAATCTTTTCACTGAACTCCCTGCAGCTTGTCTTCTGCAGCTCTCTTGGCCCCATCTCTGCTGTCCAGCACTGTAGATGTCCAAATTGCATTCACTCAGAGGAAATAGGAAGCCACTTCAGGGGAAGGCTTAGTCTTGGTGTGAATGTCTAAAGCCTGTAAAGTGACTTTATATTTTGCAATATAAGTAATAATAATAATAAAAGATAGAATAACTTTTTCTTCACTCCACATTTTTAAAGCCGCCTTTTTTTTTTCCACTGAAGGGTTCAGGAAAAGAACATTCCTAGTTGTTCCATCATGTCTGGTCTCTTAGTCTGTAGCTTCAAAAGGAATGAGCTTCCTCCCCCATCCCTCCTTTTGCTGGGGTAAAGTTTTCCTTACATTTATACATCTCAAGAGATGTCACAATTTTTTATTGCTCCTCTACCATGTAATGTAGCCCTAGGTAGCCACACTAGGGAAAAAGGATTTTCATGGTGTAATTTCTACCATTTAATGCATACTGTAAAGCATTTTCTTAATTTTTTCCTTTTCTGCCTTTCACCTCTCTGCTCAAAAAAAGGGCATGATTGATATTAATATTTTTCCCTAATAAAAATGTATTTTCCCTTGATCTTAGTGTTGGTAATACATTATTCAGTGTTCCTTCTTAATAAAAGCCATTGGTTGTTCCATTACTCACAGCAGTTATTACAACACTAAAGGTCTCGTTCATCAGAATGACTTGCAGAGGCAAAATCAAACCCCTGAGTTCTCCATGCATCAGGATAATAGCTGTGGTACATGCAAGTTGTTAAAAAATGGAAATATAATGTGTGTTGCTTTGTTTTGTTTGCCTTTTTTTTTTCTTTTCCCCTCCCCTCTCTAGAAGATTAGACACTAAAGAAGGATCTGTGAACATCAGTTATTTTATTGGATATATGTGGGTTTGCATGTATTTTGTTCTTTTGGTAGAAGTTGTTGAGAATGAATGGTTGATTTTGATTGATTTTATCCTGTTTCACAAAACATCTTCCTTAAAATCACAGATATAGTCCATGGATTTTGAGTTGTTCATAATTAACAGACTTGTCTTTGAATTCCTGCTGAATTTTTGTTGGATAATGATAGAAGGAAGTATAATCTTAGATAACCTCTGCTAATATGAGGAAAAATGGGCACAGTTTTTGAGCAGAGAAGATTGTGAGAAGATCTAGATCAAGTCTTGGGACTGGAATTCTTGTGAGAGACAACCTCTGTAACACTGTGGTGCATTGAGTTTCTGCATTCTGGCATAAAATGGACATACTGCAGGATAATGCAAGACAGCAATCTTATTTCATGCTCGTAATTGTAAAAGGTTTTTTAAAAAAGTAAAGTTGCAGGTCTAGCTAGGATGTCAAAACAACAACAAAGTGATGTTTGGAAACAAATTCTCATATTTGAAGTTGGCTGTTACCTCAGCACAGAGGCAAAGAAGGGCTTCCAGTGCCAGACTGATTTTCTCAGCATGGTTAAATGGTGTATGAGTCATCTTCTGAGGCACACAGTGTACACACGGACACTTGAAGAATGTCGAGCCTGTTTAGTGCTTTCACGACTCTTCTAAACCCTCATTTTTCTACAAGCTTAATGTATTATACAACTCTTTTGCCTCTACAAACCTTTTCATTTATTGTTTATAACTTTGCACTCTTTACCTGAATTATAAGAAAAAACCAAGTTGGCCTAATTTGTATTCCAAAACGCTTGCTGTAGAAATGAATTTGACAACTACGTCTACATCATTTAAAAATATTTATGCCCTCTCCATGTATTATGGATGTTATATCGCCTTTGATGTCTAGCTTGATTCTGCATTTGCTGATTAACTTGTCAAAATTGCAGTGGCTTTACAGTGTTGCTACAGGGTTGCTCACTTGCTTTTAGGTGTCTGCGTTGTTCTTGGTCAACAGGGTTCTGGGTATCTGAAGTTTGAGTTGTTTTTTGGGGTAGTTGTGAGGATTTTGGGAGCAGGGGAGAGGTCTTTAAAAATTTCTTTTGATGGTGGACCAGAAAATTGGGAAAGAAAACTGAGGACAGACTTAGGTACATGTTGCATTTGTGTACCCACACATTGCCTGACCAGGTGCAGTAGACAAGATGTGTAATGCCGGAAGAAGGATGGATAATTTTGAGAAGTCTGTATGCTAGGACCCAAAAAAATGAGAATGCTAGTATGTTATTTGACCTGTAGCTTTTAAATAGGCTATAGTCTTTGTTTGAATTTTGTGTGTTTTCTGCTTTAGATAAGTTGATGGGACAGCTGAACTGGTTGCACAAAGTATTTTGAGACAAGTTTGGGGGCAATGCAGCTTTCCTGTCAGGAGCCAAAGGCGAAGATGTACATCAGCTCACTAGTAATGAGCAGAATGGAGAAAAAGTGAAAGCCTTGTACAGCAATGGCCAAAACATTGTTGTTTTATCAGCACTGATTGGGTTACAAAACCAAACTGCAGGACCATACTGGCTTCTGTGAACAAAAGCCCATCCCAGTCAGACCCAGTACAACTGGGAACTGTCTGTTTTTTATCAGGACCTCAGAGCTCCCTCAGATCACTGCTCATCACGCTGTCCACGTCCTGTGCTGTGCTCAGGGGTGGTGCTGCTTGCCCAGGGAGCTTGCAGCAGTCTCCTCCTTGGGCTCACTGCTGTCACCCAAAAGCCACAGCCAGGCAGGGGAAGGGACAGTTCTCATGATGGTCACAGTCACACCCTAGGACCACCCACTGTAACAACAACATTGGGATTTTCAGGGGTGAGACTCTGAGACCAGAATGGAAAATCCTGTCCCAGAGGGGCTGGGAAACTGCTGAAGCTCAGGGGAAAGGGAGCAGAGCTGCAAGGCAAAGGCTGTGGGATTGCAGATGGATGTCTGTGGCATCACGCATGGAAGGTGCTGAGGTGCTATGCAATGGGCCACAGTCTATTTTCATTCTAAGTGTAGATAATTTAGCTTGATTGACCATGCTAAGAAAATGGCTATATAGTTAAACAGTAATAATTTTGATGTTTTCTTCCCTGCTAGATTAAGCAGGGGAAGCCACGTGTAGTGGATTTGAGTCCATCATAATCTGTCTGTGATGGGAGGAATCGGTCCTTGTCAACGCCACAGGATAGGTTACATGCATCACATTTAATGGCCTTGCTGTTCAGCAGCTTCCTTGGGTGGTGAAAATGAAAAATAATCCACACAAGCTTTTCCCTTCAATGTCGTGTAGAGCATTAAATACCATCCCCATGGAGAGAATCTAGGCTATGGCTGTCAAAGATACAGGAGAACCTTTTCTAGTTTTGTAATTCCTCTTGGCTTTTTCAGAACAGAAATGGCATAGTATGTGGTGTTTTGGCTGACTGAGAGGGAGAGCAATTTTTAATTAGAGGCCATTTTCTGGAACTGGAAGAACACAAAATACATAGTTAAATTTTGTGCAAGAGTGGGAGTGAAGGGTGCTGAGAGATAAAGCTGTTCTAGGACATAGAGCCAGTAGAAGAACTAAGTGATTTGAGAATAAAATAATTTATTTCTATTAGTGCTTTTAGGTATTTCTTGATGAAAATGTCAAATTCTGGCTGCTGGTAACAAGCACATTTATTGCTAGGTGCTTAAGTTAAATAAGTAATATTCTGACTTGTGTGGATTTCATCCTTACAAAGTGGCAGTGAGAGGAGAGAATAAGTAAAAAATACCAAAGCGTGGAAGGAGGGAAGGTAGCCTGCAGTGCAGGTCTTCATTGCACATTACTTTTTGAATATGGTGCAAAATTCAGATGTCTAAGTAGGCCTATCACTTTCCCCATAAACAAACCTTTGAAAGGGAACAATGCCAAATATGAATTTAAGGATATAGGTACTTTATTCCCTTAACTACAGTGTGTAACACAAGTTTTTGTATCTGGATGAATTAAAAAAAAAATTAGTATTTTTGTAAGACCTTAAAGAAAATTAGAAAGGAGGAAGTTTTGCCACATAAATTTGCAGTGTTTTTACAGTGAAATTGAGTATTGGAATCAGGACTGTCAAAATTTTGAAGAGGTGATGTTAATATGGTAAAATAAACTTTAAAATGTAAGAATACTCCTGGGAGTGTTTCTAAACCAGTCCTTTCTATTAGCACAGAGAGATAATGGTATTGTAATTGGTTTCCTTTAATGCACACATTTAAGTTAGCAGCCCATTTTGCATTCTCATCTTCTCCCTTTACAGCCAGATGTGCAGCTTTCCTAAAACAGTGCTCAGGGGATTCTCAGCAAAAGCCTTGAGCTTGGTTCCCAGCAGGTGCTGATCTCAACACCTTGTTCTAAGGAGGAGTAATTGCATTTAAAAAAAAAAAGGGATTTTGGAGTACCAACACCATCTCAATTAAGCATCCAGTGGGGAGGCCTGTGGCAGCAGGAAGAGAACATTAAAGAACTGCTGCCATCACTCCTTGTAGTCAGCAAACTTCCAGCACTTTTCCAGGTCTCTGATTTTAGCTATGACCTGTAACAAGCAGATACCCATCTTGATGTCCTGTGCACCTGTTTTTAGGTGAACTTACCTTCTGTCCAGAAGAGAACTTATTTTCTCTTCAGAGTTCTCACTGTGTATTTGACACAAATGATTCTACAGCTTATGCTGTTTAAAAACTGAAGCACAAAACAAAGCCCCTAACCCTGAAACTGAATAAATCTGGAAAAGTGAGATATGTACAGATTTCTTCTCACAAAATACATTTAATATATGAGTAGTGCTTATACAGACTGGGGAAATGCCATGTGCCTGTGATACCTTTTTCTTGGATCTAAAATTAAGAGCCAGGCATGGTTAAAGGATAAAGGGTTTTTATTTCGGTATTTCATCAGGATCCTTATGGTGCAACATTTGGCCAAGGTGGAATACACCAAAATGCACATTCACAGTAGATCCTGCATACAATTTTATAGACCTTGCAAATTACTATATTCAACAAAGATGCCCCAATGAGAGGCTTGAATGAATAGTGTGATATCTTCCTATCCCTTCTAGATGGGCTTAATTTTAGTTTACAGGATGTATTCTATAGGGCACCTTGGTTTCTCAAGATAGCTTAAGGCTTTCTGGCCTCCAGCTGTGAGGCCTTTAGGATGTTTGATCTCCTGGCCTAACAGAATACCAGGACTGTACTAAATTATCAGACTGAAGGAGAATACATAAAAGGTATATAAAAGAAAAGGCAAAAAATCATCATGGCATCGCCTACTGAAGTTTTACAAAACTGTAAAAATATTTGAAAACATTTCAGTGTATCTCAGTATTTTTTTTTTAATTTTAGCACTCTGTTTTTTTCATGGCATAATGTAGATTTCCAGTGTCTTTTTTTCTTTTTTCTTTTCCTAGTATGGTTTATACAGATTTGAGGTCTGTTGTGGCTGTAAAATTAGTCTACTTGCTGTGTTAGCCTTTAATACTGTATTCCCACGTACAACTGCAGTAACACAGCTTGAAGAGAATTTAATTAGGAAAATGAGGCAGATGAAATAGGCAATATAATGTATATCTGCAATATGAAGAAGAGTAAATACACTTTTCATCTGAATAGTCAGAATAGAAACTGTGTTAAACTGGGCTGAAATTTAATCAGAAATGGATTTGTTTCATTTTCTAACATTACTGTGTAATTGTCCTCCTTATTACTGAGGATTAGAAAGGCTACCATCATTAAAGAGGAAACATCTTTAACCAATTATGTGTTGTTTCTAGTTTGTATGGCACTGACCTCCTCTTTATGTGAAAAATAGAAATCCCTGGAGGAACAGACTTAGTGTGGTCATTCCAGCCTGGGATTTGGGAAGCCTTGTGCACACACTGTTTGCATCTCATGACCTGTGCGCACACACCTGTGCTCATTGATTCCTGCTGCTTTACAGATCATGCAAGCAATAAGTGGTAGAGTTCAGGTGACTAAAATCTTGCTCTGCCAGTAGCAGTTTCCTGCCTGGCAGCACTCTGGAATATTCCAGCCTTGCTGTAGTGTGTTGCTGCACAGTCATGGATATTTCACTTGTACCCATTACTTATTTCCCTAATGCATTTTTTAGCATTTGTGTTGGTTCTGAGCACAGATGATTGTACTGTGCAGAAAAACACAGAGGATCACTAGGGCAGAAGGCAGCTGAAGTAATATATAATAGATCATGAATAATTGTATAAGAAAAAGTCTCCCATAATCCCTTTGCAGAATTGGAGAAAGTAGCACTGGAAAGTCTGCAATATTACACAGCACAACCAGTACAACTGACACATTAGTTTGAAACACATTTATTTAGTCTGAATCAAGAGATAGAAATACATTATTCAGGTACAGTTTTGCACAGTAAACAAACAGAAGGTGTTTTAATAAATGCTTTAATTCTTTGCATGAGATTTTTTAATGTTCTAATAGTTCTGGATCAACCTACTTGGGCTGTAATGTGATTCTTCAGACTATTCCAGAGAGAGGTATGACATTAGTGCTTTTACTTTACTGATTTTTCTAGGTATTTTAAAAACAAGACAGGTAGTTAAATAAGTAAATATAATGTGGTAGGTGCATGATGAAAACACAGTACAGGCAACCTAATGTCACCAATCTTATTTCAACTACTTTTTGCTGTTTTTTGCTTATGGCAGCAATCAGTCAGAGGACTTCTCCAGTTGATTACCGGATCTCAGGGTCTCTCCCTCCTTAAGTCAAATTTCAAATCATCACATTTTACATTTAGCATTTGTGATTTTGAAGCCTTGTTTCTGTGCTTAGGTCTGTGCCATGCCTCTGGACAGTACCTTTATTTTCAGTGTCCTGGAAGGCAGAACAAGAAACCATCAGTAGTACTTTGATTTTCATCCGTAGCATTGCCAAGTGCAAGGGCAGGTACTACATTTGATTGTCCAGTTTCTGGAGACACCAGCTTATCATTTCATCACTGGAGGGTAGTCCTGCCTATGGAATGTTTCTCTCCTTTGTCAGAAGCATTTCCTTCATTGCAAAGAGAACCATGTCTCTTTACTGAATTGTGTGAAAACATTCTTGCATGTTTTAATCAGAATGAAAAACCCCCACGGGGGGTTGCTGATGGCCTGCTTAAGAGAAATGAGGCAGATTGATTGAAGTTCCTAATAGTTATTTTTTCAAGCATCAGCACAATATAGCAGGTGTTTTCTCTGCTAAGCAATTCTTCTAGTAGCTAAAGAGACTTGATTTTTGTATGTTGTCAACTTTCAAGTTTAATATATGCTAAGGGACACATCTCAGATACTTAATCTTCTGTTGTCTTTATGTGGAAAAGGATGTAGAGCCTTTTTAAATCTTTGAACCAGGCATAGTTAAAATCTCTACTCTTCCATGGTCTGTTCAAGCATTTCCTTTCATCTGTGATTTTCAAAAAAAACCACAAGACATGGTGCCTGCTTGGAAAATGTTTATTACATGGAAATGTAGTAATCTTATTTGTTACTGTATCTTATACTAAGATTTATACATGTTTTTCTGGTGTAAACCTTGATTAGATGCATCTGCTGCCCTTAATTTAAGTTCTTCTGTGGAATCAGACCCTTACAAAGCCAGAATTTCCTTTAGAAAACAAGTATTTCTCAAAGACATTTTCAAATTGTGTGCACTTAGAGGGGGTTGTTATGTGTAGTTTTCTTATAGGAGCAGGTGCAAGTGTGTAGGGACACAGTTTGTGGTGACTGGGAGTGGGACTGTGGCCCAGCCTCATCTCCAGTGGGTGCAGCTGTGAGCAGCAGGTGAGCAGCACTGGCAGCAATGAGCCATGGAGTGCCCAGGGGCACTGACCAACCACCAAAGGGAGCAGAGGGCACACAGGGGCACTGCATGAATGTGAGGGGTATAAAAGGTTCTGCTGAAGAACAAGAAGGGCAGGTGCTTGAAGCTTTCTGATGGGGTGTAGTGTCGCTGTGTATGGGTGAATGCTTGAAGCCTTCTGAAATTGTGTGGTGATACTCTGTGTATTGTGGCCATCTCAACTGTGATATATGCTGTGGCACAAGTGGGATGATAAATCAGAATAAATCTCTTAGATCAAGAACCAAATTTAGGTCTTACTGTGTGCAGTAATCTTCCAAGAAAAGAACTGCAACAGAAGACCCTCCATGGCTGTAGCAGAGATTTCCCTGTCTCAGTCAACATATGAAACTGAATTTCCTGATTAGTCACTTGGTTCAAGCTGGGTAATGTGAATGTAATGCTTCCGATGTGTCTGAAGTATTGTCACATGAAATTTGTCATTTCTTCATTTTCCACCCTGCAGTACCTTGGATATTTCTGATTGAATTAAATACTTTAAATACTCTAGGGCTTAAAGACCTAAAATAGACACAACTGAGACAGTGCTGTATCTATTTAAGAGGGATTTTCATTCTTGTCACGGAGAGAGAATTTTAGTGAATGAAAGTGGAATTCTTTGACTTCCTATGAGAGAAAATGTCTTCACATTCCAGTTGCTCAAGCTAGAAAATGTGGATGGAAAATGGCTAAATAAACTTTCTTCAATTTGCCAGTATTTCTTTAGTTGAGGTATTTAATGGAGAGATTAGGAATTGTGGTTTATTTCATAAGTCCTGTGTGCACTGATTTGCATTATGGCAGAAAAAATGTGAAATCCTGTTTGTGCTTTTCAAAGAACATATGATCCAAATTTTTACAATGCAGGACAAATGGAAATGGGAGGGACAAATTGCATTCCCTAGAATTTTGTAGCCCTGCCAAGATGATGAGAGAAGTCTTTAAGAAATTATATGTAAACTTTTTGCTTTGGAAAGAAGCCTTTTTCACCGCTCCTTCAAAGACATGATCATATTAAGGAAGATGTATCAAACATTCCAAGACATCCAATGCTTTGATGGGCCCAGGAGGCGCTTTCTGCTAGAAGCTGCATAGACAGGTTGATTGTTTTATTCCTGCTGCTTGGAAAGGCAGAGTCAGTCCTTTAATTATCTTAACAATTGTCTCTTTCAGACCCTGAAGATCAACCCTGACCATGCTGAGATTCGGGCAGCACCTCATCAAGCCCTCGGTGGTGTTCCTGAGGACGGAGCTGTGCTTTGCTCTGGTGAACCGCAGGCCGGTGGTGCCAGGACGTATCCTTTCCATGGTGCTGCTCTCCTGGGAAAGGCAGGACGCCATCAGGGAACTTGGAAGCCCAGGTAGGATGTGACGTGGGTTTATTCCAAATCCAGGCAGTGATGCTTGATCAGAAGATGCTTGAGCAGTGTTGCAGAACTGCCGAAAACAGTTGCTTAGCAACTGTGACCTTCGAGGTGAGTTTCTATTGACCTTTTCACCACAGAAGATATATAAACAACCAGGTGCTATAAAAGCATTTTAAAGTCTATTGGAGGTGGTGCTGTTCAAATTCCATATTATGCTAAATAACACATCCTGCTTCCCTTTTAATAATGTCACTTATTTTTAGATGTGGCAACTTGTTTATGGAGGATTTTCAACTTTTCCTGGCTAAATGTACACTATTTGTCAAATGACAGTAGAACCCTGTATGAAGACTTTGAAGACTTTTTTTTTCTGGGGGGGAGGGGCGGGGGAATGGACGGACAGATTGCTTTGATTAATTTAGGTGGGAATGGATTAAATAAACCATCTGTATAGTGCTCACATTTTGTGATGAAAATATGAAGCATCATGGTGTAAGTAAAATTCTTGAGTTTGAAATTGTATTGTAACTTGATTATACAAGATGCTTAATGTACCTATTTAATGTATTTTGTAGTGTAGTGGGTTATTTTCCAGTCAAAATTCTGCTGCTCTGTAACTTGTGCTGATTTTAGTGGCTGAAAGTGCAATTTTTCAGAAGTAATCAAGACTGATCTCTTCTTCCATAGATGTTATGATGAAATTTTAGTAGGAGCTCTGGCAAAGAATGACTATGTTGGGGAGAAAAAGGAAGTTGTCTGGAATTTATTGAGAGATTTCTTGTTAGTTTTGTAGTTTTATGTTGTTTCTTTCATAACTTAAAATGAAGTGAATTTTAATATATATATTTTTTAACCCAAAAATTTAATTCCTCTGAAATGTGAGACCTTTCTTTCCTCCCCTCACTTCTGTAGATTATAATTGTTCAATATTGGACTTTTCTCTCCACATGTTTTGAATGGTGTTTGTGTGTACCAGGAGTCAGACTTCATAAAAACTTTAAAGGTGTTACTGACTCGCCAATATACTTTAATGAATTAAATTAACAGTTTTTCTGATCTTTGAGTTTCTGAAATTCCTGATGTAAATCCAAGGTGATTTACAGATCTGTCATAACAAAAACCATTTCAAAGCTATATAAAGACAATGTCACATTGGTCACTGTGTGATGCAGGGCCTGTGAGTGCCTGAGCAGTTGCTGTATGCATTGTGTGGATCAGAGAGTAAATAAACTCTTATCTGTTCTGTGAGTGCAGGTTTTAAAAACAATATTTGACTTTTTTAAAATTAACCAGTTAAGTGAACAATTGCATCTGTTGTTAAAAATAGAGTATTTCAGATGAAGCATTCTTGTTTTAAAGTTTTGTGAGCACCTCGTAATGACAAGTTAAGGAGCCTATAAAACTTAATTATTACAAGCTTCTTTTCTTCTTAAATAATTAAAGATTATAAACTCTTGTTGTATAATTATTGCTGACTTTTGGCAGATACATTTATTTGCTCAGGGTTTAGCTTTGTTATCCCATAATGAGTATTGCAACGTATTTTATAGTGTCACATTGTTTTAATAGCTTGTGTTGTAACATATAATGTAGTTTTTGTTTCTCCATTGAATAAATGTTCAGGTAATAAAAACACAACCCTTTTCCTTTCTCATTACAATAAGAAGAAATTAGGAGAGATCTTGATGTAAAGGCTAGAATACAGTATGTAAAGTAGAGCAATTTGCACTTATAAGCCTTTTAAAGTGTCTGTATAATGCAGCATTCATCTTGAGACCTGGCAGTAAGAAGTGTATTTTCTTTGTTTTATTGCAATAATTTTATCTGCCTTGTCTTTGGCACATGTGTGACATTTTTTTTTTTTCAGTAGAAAATAAAATATTAATGTATGTGAATTAGAGAGACAAAGGAAATCAGTTTGAAAGCCAGATCACTCCAGGTGGTGGCTTTAATTAACTAGTAAGGTTGAAATTCCATCTTGAAACAGAACATAGGGTTGGAATTATGAATTTGCAGTAATAGTTTTAACATAAAACTATTCTCTGGGAGAAAGTCTGTCAGAGTGGCCTTGTGGAGTTCAGTGTGACTTGAGCAATGCCAAAGCAGTCTCGTTCACTTAACACATTGCAAAGTTTTGTTTTGTTTATTTTGAGCTGCCAATCCTGTGAATTTAGCTTGACATTTGAAAGGCAAATTGTGCTAACAGTCCAAAATTATGTAGAGTAGGAGTACAGTGTTTATGGTAAGGAAAGGGTTCTCCTGTTCCTAGATAGAGGTACCTCATTTTTCCCATTAGACTTCTGCCCAATGGGTGCACCAAGTTCACAGACTCAGGAGCCTGTTTGTATTGGGATTCCTTCAAGTGATTACTGCACATTCTTGGTTAGGAAGGTGCTGGGTTCTTATTATTGAGTGAGGGATATCCAACGTTAAACTGGAATTTTCAGTGCACAAGCTACAATGTACACATGTGTGGGACAGTAGGAAACATTGACCTCTTTTGGCACAAGGAGACCGAGGAGAGCTGCAGGTGGTCAGGGTGCAGGATTAGTGCCTGTTCCCCTCGGGAGATCCAATCCCTTTGTTGTCACCTAGCAGGCAAAGACTCAGAGGTGTTGGAACACAGGCTGTCTGGTGACATTGTCACTCAACACTTGTAATAATAAGGGGTCTGTATCTGCTCTGCTCTTGCCTTCTCCTTGTCTGATATCAGAGCAGAAGGCACATGGCATTGGGGACAGTGTTGATTAATGAGAAACTGGGTTTTGGGCTGTACTTTTTATGACTTTCTAGCATTGTCACGGAGCCAAGAGTCTGGGTGGGAACACAAATACTGTATTCAGTGCACATCTGGGCTGTAAGCTTGCGAGTGGGGAGGAGGTTGCTGGGTGTTCTGGAAGCTTGCTGGGATAAACTTATACAGGTACCCATTCCCTTTTTTTACAAGGGTCCTTGTTTCCTCTCTGTTCTGTCAGCTCGCTGCTTTGCAGAGGGTGATTGTGAAAAGCAGTCACTTGTGGCTCCCTTGAACAGCTCTGTGGTTGTTTTGGAGGAGGCAGCTATTCAATAGCAGGAGCAGTGCAGGGATGTGTCTATAGTCAGCAAATGCATTGTTTCTGTCACACGAAAGGCACAAGATGAACTGAATCAGCTCATGCAAGCAGCATGAGCTCAGCTTCTCCTTGGCTTCTTGCTTGAATTACTTCATTCAGAAGCTTGCTGCCTCCATAGAGCAGAACTGTGGTGCTGTTTGAAGCAAATTCCGTCTACTCTTTGGCATGGACCTTTTGTGCTTTCATATGGTAACAAATACCTTGTGAATGACCTACCAGTTTATTGATATTTTCTCAGTCCTTCACCAGAGCTTTACATGATTTTGCTCACATCTTCAATAAATATGAACTGGTTTTTATCACTGCCTTTTTCATGGTGTTGTTCAGGGTACTTGTTTTCATCTTGTGTTAAATATGAAAAATGAATTTCAACATTAGCAGAATCCATTTGGGGACTAGAACTTTTTATTATAAATAAAATTATTCATTAGTTATGTCCATTTTTTTTCAGTAGACAAGGTATTGATCTTTAGATTTGTGTTCAGGATGCCATAAGAACTAGCACAAAAGGAACACAGCAACATTTGTAAATTGATTGAATGCAGTATGTAATGACAGAGACAAACAGCAGATCTATGGCAATACTATATTATACAAAGCATTTTTCAGCAGTTTATTGAATTGGTTATTAAAAGGAACAGTCTTTCCAGCTGGGAACAGCAAGCTGAGGGTTATTGGGACCAAGTAATTTTATAGAAATTTGTGGACACTTTGGCTCCCTTACTAAGGGCACATGTATGTGTGTAATAAATTAAAAGAAACACTTCACCACAACTTTTCATATGGGATTGATTATGAAAAGGTTTTTCCATCTAAAAAACCCCAACAAAATGGAAAGAAAAAAGGAAGACTGTTTAACTGTTATTTACTGAATTTCTCTGGAGTATTTTGTACTGCTCTTTTCATAGATATCGAAATTTTCCCACCAGAAAGTATTCTGTTTGTGGGGTATAGACCGTGTATAAACCCCAAAGCATATGACATTTTCTGGCACCTTTATCACTACATGGAGATAATGGTCATTATTTGTTGCTGAAGCCGTGTGCTGTTCTGTGAGTTACTGCCGCTTGTTCCTGTTATTAACGAGCAGAGAAAACATTAGTTGAACCAGATGCTCCCTTCAAAGGCCTGCTCACACCCCGAGCTGCAGTGTAATTGGTCTGCTGCAGGGGTGGGACGGGATCCAGGGTCAGGCAATGTGAGAGCAGCATCTGCTCTGCTGCACAGTTTGTCTGGCTGGGAGCTCCCTGTCATCTGCTGTCACAACGGCTGTACTGCTTCAGACTGATGCGTTCTGTAGTGCCACAAATATTTTCCTAATGCTTTCCTTAAAAGTTTTGCAGTTAAAAAGAAACGATCTTTTAGAATTATTGTTGATGCTTAATATATTTTCAAAGTAATTTTCATTTAGTTGTGGACCTGACAGAGTTTCTACTGAAGATAGCACTCTAGAAAGAACGGTAGCAAGTTTGGTTGAAAACCATGGTATTTATCTTGTACATGAAATTTTAATTCTTCATAAATGTACAGAATTGCTGTTATGATTTTATTTGTACATTACACATTTATCATATCTCTATTTATGCTCTGTAAGTATGAATTTTATGGGTTTTAGCCTAAATAAGTGTTAATATTTACCATAAAACTAAGATTAAGAAAATAAAATTAAGTTATATTGAGAATATATGTTTATATCTACATATTCCTATAATGTACACTGCATGTTTGCAACAACTTGTTTGAGAGATCTAATCTTGTAGGAAAGTACTATTTAGTGCTCATTACAGAAGCTTCCCATACATTACTACTATTATTAGTTTCTTTAGCACAATGTTAAGGAGCAGGCATGTTCCATTTAGCTCTTTAGCAAAGAGCTAAAAAAAAAGGGGTTTGGTGAAGGCTTTATAATTTAAATAGGAGGCTGGAGATGCGAGGGAATCACAATGGAGACACAAAACGTTCTTTGGTGCAATAAGGCCTGGACTACTTAGGTTAATTTCTCAAAATGTGTAATAACTCCAGAACAGGAGGGCATTAGAAAGAGGATGCAGTTCCTTTGCTGGTGCAGCAAAGACCTCCTGATCGGGAAGAACTGATGTAAATCATGCATCTTATTTGAAAATGGGGGGAAGTATAGAATATATCTCTTCATCAGGAGTGCAGAGGAAATTCAGACTTTATGTATTATAAGTATCTGAAGCTTATGAGAATCAGTGAAAACTCCTGATTTTTTTTTACCTCAGATCCCAAATAAAGCTGTTCCATGGCTCTTCCTTACTGATCCCTCAAGTAGGATTTATTAATGCCTTATAATATTTACTTGTACAAATGAGTGTAAGAAAAACAGTTCCTTTGTTTAATAACTTCAGCAGAATTAAGCTGTGTTGTACAGAGGGCAAGGAGTGGGACTTTGCCCTTGGCAGCCCCAAGCCAACAGAGTGTTTGCTGTATTCTCCAGTTCCCTTCTGGGAACAGGGCTCTCCTCCAACAGCCCAAAGAACGACTGATGCGCTCTGTGTATGCAAACCACTTGAACTTGCTGGTGATAGAGAGGCCAGTTAATTATCTCAGGGCTGGAGTCATTTTGTTTGCAGTCTACAAACAAAAGGATGGTGTTTGACTCGCATTAAGAAATGCTGCTTCTGAAGATAAGAGATTCAGGGCTCTGTGCACAAAGGCTTGTCTGTATGGCTTATTTGTGGGGATGGAATTCAGCTGTCTCATTTGGTCTGATAAAAATACTTTCTGTCCCTTCAAATCTTGTCTTGCTTGGAAGGTGCTGACTGTTTAAAGAGGATGTCCTTCACCATAAGGATATATAATTCTGTTTGCATTGTTATAGTTGTGTTAATATACTGGTATTGATGAAAATCCCATTCTAAATCCTTTGTGCTAGTATTGTAAATATAAAAGAAAAAAAGTAAAGTAACATGATCAGAAGTATTTCTTGCCTGTTTGCAAATGGAGTAAGTTACCAGTTAAATCACTTATTTACATGTACTCAGCAGATTAGTGGTAAGAATTTCTCAGGCTGTAGTACAACCTACATTGGAAGAGGTGCTAGAAAAGCTGTGTAAGGCCATACATATAAGGGAGAGGCAGCAGCTCCTAGGGTGGAGCCTGTTGCATCTTATCAGGGCTGTGGAGGGTGAGCTGTCTCTTATTAGTCATGTGTTGAACCAGCCTTCAACCCTGACTGTGTGGAGACTAATGAAATCTCTGGGCTTGTAAGCAGTGTCATAATAAATTGGATTTATGCAACTAAATTTCTTGACTACATTGCTAACAAATATTAAAATTCAGCTAAAAAATGCCAATTCCATTTTTGTCTAATGGCTTTTATTCACCTGTTTGTCATCATCATTGATTGGAACTTATAAATGGCTTAAACCACATTATGCATGAACCTCTCTACTGCTTTGTGTGTTTCAGGGGCACTTACTGTCCAGTTCTGAAGGTCTGTTAGTAATGTGTGTCTTGTAAAAGTGGAACTGCTTGTCCTTACATGCTCCAGGGACATGCAGAAGGGCTTCCATTTTGTCATATTTACACTCGTTATCAATTTTCAAAGCATGTTACAACTTTAGTTTCAAAGTAACTGAAGTGAATCTACTTTGACATTTCTGTCATTGGGGTGACAGAAATACCTGGTAAAAGAATTTATTTTAGCATAGCAAGAAACCTGACCAAACGTTTAGTGAGAAAAGCCTCAATCTAAGGAGCTGGAAGTCAAGCTTAAAAAGCAGAAGAGCAAAGCAATGTGGAAGGTTGTGAAATTAAGTGATAGCAAACTTTTGTATGAAAAGTGGCAGGGAACCTAAGGCAGGACTCAGGAAACATTAAATGAGTGATGTCTTGAGGTTTAACACAATAATGGGCATTCTTGTTTAAAATACTGTGAAGTCCTGTGTATCTTATCACTCTCTAGAACTACCTGAAAGGAGGTGGTAGGGAGGTGGAGATCAGTGTCTTCTCCCAAGGAGCAGGAAATAGGACAGAGTAGTGGCCTGAAGTTGTTCTGAGGGGGGTTTAGATTGAACATTAGGGAAAATGTATTTGTCAAAAGGGTTGTCCAGCCCTGGCTGCCCAGTGCAGTGGAGGGGTCGCCATCTCTGGGAGGATTTAAATGATGTGTAGATGTGGCATTTGGGTACACGGGTTAGCAGTGGCCTTGGCAGTGTTGAGTAAAGGGTTGGACTTCAAGGTCTTTCCCAAACTAACCCATTCTATGATTCTGTAAATAATGAATACTTTTAGTCCAGCAGTTACTTTCTAGTCTAGTAGAGAGCAACTTTGTAATTGGTGTGCTTATTGAACAAACCTGTAATTTTATCCTTTTTATCATATCAGTAATACCCACACAAACAAATGGACAGTAGATAACAAGTATAAAGGAGGTGTTTGCTGCTGTTGCACTTTTGACACTATAGAAAATTTGTGTTCCTGCATCAGTAGCAGATAACCACAAGCTTTGCATTTAAATTCCAATTACTACAAACTTTAGAAAAGAAAGGAGTACAAACAAGATTTTTCCCTCAGTATATAACTGGATTTAAGTTCAGGTTTTCTTACTCATTTAAGTAGGTTCTGGCTAATGAAGGAGATGACAGTTACAAGCCATTCCTGTTACACTTTGTGCACCTTTGTCCTCAATATAGCCATTAGAAAGTGATAAGCAGCGCACACAGAGTTAACCAAGTCTGGGCAAGCTATTGCATGACTTGCTCTTACAGCAGAATATAATTAAAAGAGATGATTGGAATACATGGTTATTCATAATAGATGTCACACAATTACCATAAGTAATGCAATACATGCAAAATCTCCATTTGTAATGAGAATAGATTTGCTGGAAAGTCAATTGGAAATTTCATTTATTGCTTATTGTTTCCAGCGTATTGGGCTATTTTGTGCTATTCAGTGTAATACAACTATGTGTTTTCTTCAGGAACACATTTTTGAGAGGCATCTGGCATGAACTTCCTATTGCAACTCCTCAGAGGAGATCCAATGTTAATCTGTTATCTCTTGTCCTTGCTGTGAAGAGGGGATTGTTCTGATGAAACATACATTAATATTCCTTAATGTACCATAATTATAATCTAGAGAAGATATTTCATAATTTCAAAAGTAACCATTTTGTACTCCTTATATTTTGAGGACCTCTATCATGGTTTAACCCTGGTCAACAACTAATCACCACATAGTTGAGTGTTGGGCTTCAGCTCTTCTGGCTTCTATTGTTTTTAGGTCGGGCGAGGTCCTTCCCTCCCTGTTTTCCTCCTCTCCAGTGCTGTGCTGTCCCCCACTGGCTGCTCCAGAGGGGAGCACGTACACCACCTCCTGTGTGTCCAAAGGTGCTCACCTGTGCTCCTTCTTTTGTTCAGGGAACGTTTTCCTCTGTGGTTTGAAGTGATAAGTGAGACTATCAAGTACAGTGATTCCAAAAGGCACCATAATTGCTTTGCAGATCTTCAGCAGAGGGTCAAGCACCTTCTCTGAGCAGGTAATTGGGTAAATTATGTTTTAGTAAGTTGTCTTGAGTAAAGTTTGATATCAACATAGCAGACAATGGAGGCTTTGTTGTAAAATGAGGCTACAGTAGGAAGTGGAGTACATAATTCATGGATACAGATGTATTTCACTTTATCACTCATACCATATCTGGGTTTCTAAGGCTGCACAAGTGTGCACAGTCTGCTATTCATTTGCTAATGTATTTTACTTGTGCTGCTCCTTGTAACCTGCCGACTTCTACTGCTTCTAATCAAAACATGAAAACCTCAGCATCTCTCAGTGATCTCTCTTGAGAAAATATTCATATTGTACAATAAAAGTTGAATACTCTCCTTCTGATGCTCCAGTGTAAGATTGTACTGCTTTCAGATGAGTGATCTCTCTAAGAGTCTGCCTAAGAGCTGTTGCTTTTAGTTCAGGATTCAGTGATCTTTACCTGTTAGTAACTGGGAATGTATTGAGGTGCCTTGTTGCTGTTTGCTTCATAAAATTAGAAATTGTGTGCAATGAGTATGAGTTTAAGTAGGTAGATTTGGAAATTCTGCTTTTTGTTGGTCTAATGAACTTTGTGTATCAGAATACAAGATTTTGCTCCAACGTGTATGTAAAAATGGAACTATTTTAAATGGAACATATTTTAAAAATGTGTCATTGTTTCATTCAATATTTCTTTTTCTATCACTCCCAGGTAGAATTTGCCTGGTTGGAGAGAAAGAATATATGATGCAGATTATATATTTAAATTATGCCATAGAAATGAACATTGCCAGAATTCAGGCACTGTGAGCACATATTGCAGGAATGCTTTCTTAGGCTCAGATTTGTTCATGATGTTTTAGTTGGGTAAAGCCTAACTAATTTGGGATTTAATTCACTTTACTACCTTCATACACCAAAGATAAAGATGAGGAAAAAATATAATGAGCACATGGCTCAGTAAATAAACTGTATTTCTGGCTGAGAAGAATCCTAGAGCCCAATTGTGAAAGCATTACATTTCTGGTGACACTATTGAGTTGAAAATCATGTGTGATTTGGGGAGCAAGAGGAAGAAGGAGAAGTAGAGAAGGGGGAAGGGGAAACATGTTTATATATATGGGAACAAATTTTCTAGGAATAAAAGTCTTAGATTAACAATGGCATTCATAAGAGCTATAGCTGTAAATCTGAATCTGGGGATTCCTGAACTAGGAGCAGTGATTTTTTTTATATTTAGAGTAAACTTTGTGACTGAAACAAATTGCTGGAGATGAGGAACATTTGTTATTATCTGGTACTTTGAAATCAAGATTGAACTTTTCTTTAAGATTAATAAGAAGCTAATATCTGTATGGAGGAAGGAAAATGGAATCTAGGTTGACATGGAGGAATTGAGAATAATTTCTCTCTTTTTCTCTCACTCACTGACTGATGTGGACTCTTAGTGGGACAACAATGAGCTGTGACATTCTTTGCCATTCTCAAGCCTTCAAAATCGAATTTCATCTTCTTTAAAAGAAATATTGATATAAAAAGGAAGGGAAAAAGATGTGTTAGGAAATGAAGTCAAGATAATTGGATAAGCTTTCAAAGGAGAGGTGCATCTTATTTCTGAAGGGGTATCATTTAAGTTTGAAAATAGGAATGGAGAATTACAAATAAAGCAGCTTTATTGACCTTTTAACCTCATATTCCTGCCAGGAGTTTGAAAGGGAACATAAAGTTACTCTATTTCTAAATATCTGTTAATAGCTAATTTAGAATTTGTTAAAATTCTGTGTAACTCATGTATAGTAACTCATATATTAGTGATTGTATTTCTATACATTTTAACTCTTCTCTGAATTGCATTCATTGTAGGGCAAAATTCAATTAATTAGAACTGCATCTGAAAAAAACTCTGATGTTTTGGGTTTTTAACTGCCTGATCATGAGAACATAGCAGGGCACCTCTGTCAAGCTTTACCTGCCTGTTGAGTGTTTGGTGCAAGCACCACTAGCAATGCTGCAAACAATCAAATGCTTCCTTGTTAGAGCAAATTGCCTCCTGTCTCAGTGTTCTGTAGAAAACTTTGGTATATTTTCAAAATGAAATCGTGTGTTCTTCTCCCTGCCAATTGCTTTAGCTCCAGGTAGTGCAAATTAAGGACAAAATGAAGGCAAACTTTTAAATTCAATAGCTCTGTTATGGTGGAGAGTAATTATGTTGGGAGTGAAAACTCTGTAAACACTTTGAAACAGGATAAATGTATTTTTCAAATTACTCTCCTTAAAGAAAATTTGTGAGATAGTTGAGACATGGCTGCTTACACTGAGAAGCAGAGGAACTAGCAGGGTATTGCAAGAAAGTTTTCTTTTAGCTGTGGTTTTTTTTCTACAGTCATTTTCAGTGAATACAGTACATGAAATTGCCACCCTTCTTAGGTAGTGAGAAGATTTTCAGGATAAAAAAAAAGAAAGCCACTTAATTAGTATCCAGTCATGTGGAAGCATACTAATGACATTTCTGCTCAATTAATGTTTCCTTACTATGACCCTATCAATATTAATAAAATAAGTTTTACTTGCTTGTCTTTCAAAAAAAATTCTGAATTTGACCCGGAGAAAGTTCATCACAAAAATATTGCGGAGTTGTACAATTCTATTTTTATAAGCAATGTTAATGAAGCACTGCTGACTTAACATAATATTTTGCTGAGGCTATTTTATCTTAGAAAACAATGCAAGTTTTTCCCTTTTCTCTTATGTTCCTTAACAAAATTAAATTAAATGAATCTAGTATCAATTATGACTTATTTATAAATACCTGTGGTATTGAATATATATTTTTTTAATGTGGAGAAACATCCTTCTTACATGAAAGTTTGGTGTTAAAAGAAAGGACACAGTGGTTTTTATAACATTTATTACATCTTTATATACAAATCTTAAGCTTGTTTGACCCATTTTTAAACTGGAGGGACACAAAATGTCAATATGAGTTTTCTTTTTCTGTGTATGAAGGATAATCTTAATCCAAACCTCCAGTAGGAGTCCAGGTCAGGATTTATTCATCCTTAAACAAGAAAAATTTGGTTTATTTATCTGGCATTCACAGCAGCATTGCTTGTTTTACTGGAACCCTGATGTGTGATGTGGATTCTTTATTCTTGTTGAGGACTAGTTTTTTACATTCCTTGGTGTTTTAGAAGCCCATGTATTTATCTGCTCATTTGTAACTGTCCAGTGCTTGCAGTGTAGCAGGCACTTTGCAAAACTGACTGCTAAAAACAGGGATGTTTTTGTGTGCAAATTAAACATATGATTTTATGTACCTGCCATAGGTAAGAGTTGAGGTAATTATATGTGGGACCTATTTGGAAATGTAACGGGGTTTGATCTTCCTAACTGAAATAACAGCACACATAATAATGACTATTTTGATATGAAACAGATACAAAGAATGTGACTTTACTAAATGAAAGAGTAAAATAATTACTATTTTAACCAAGCTGTAAAAATGCAAGGTCCTTTTCTGTGCAATGGTTAGATGGCTGTTGTACCTATGTATTCCAAAAATCTACTGCTTTTGAGATATTCTGTTTATTCCACATGGGGGCATGGTGAGGGAGCAGGGAAAGGGAGTGGTGTGCAATCCAGCTTTGAGTCTTTTCTCAGATCTCCCTTGATCTTTAACCATCACATTGATGGTACCTGAATGAATTTAACTTTGTACCTCAGCTAAAGTGTTGTCCATGGGGGATGATTTTATATTGCCTACAAGACATCAGAGTAAAGGAAATAATATGATTTGATACCTGTGTTTTGTCACGATTGAAAAGGCACAGAGAGATGCTCTATTTGTCTTTTTAAATAATGAAAGTTAAATCAAGATTGTCATCTGATCTGTCAGAGGATTCAGCAGCAATAACTATCTACCATCTTAATACTTCTCCTTCCCTTTTTAAACTTTTTAATCTTTGCAAGAAAAATTGTCAACTGTTGTAGATCTGCAGTGTTTGTTGTGCCCATTTACTGCGTTGACATAAGGATAGGTTCTTATTTCTAAAGCCTATTTCCCAAGTTGGTGATTTTGTGAGGAGATGACAGTGTTCTCACCTGTCAGACACCTCCTGTGTTCCTTATCCCTTATCCCCTTCAGGTTTGAAGACAAAAAACAATAATTTACTAAATCCATGCTCTTTATCCCTGCAGGTTTGAAGAGAGAAAAATAATGATTTATCTAATCAGATTCTGGTTTTAATTTGTATTTTGGTTTAAAATGGTATTTAAGGCTTTTTCTGCCATGTGTATTTGGTGGCTTTGATTTTTCAAAGCCATTGCTGAGATCACATTGAGGATCTCCTTTGATAATTGTTTCTACTTGTAGGCAGCGGCAATTTCATTAACTCTAAAAAAATCAATATTTGTCCTTCTTAGCAAGATGTGCATACTTGTTATTCTTAACACTGTACCAGTTTGTCAGTAGTCACAGACTGATCAAAATTGTTCATTTCTACCTACAAGGGGTAGAAGATAGCTTTAAGAGTAAGATACTCTGAAACATAAGCAATTTGAGACTATTTCCCAGTTGGAATTCACATATTTGGGAACATGTGACCATCAAAAATATGTATTTACAAGTGTTTTATTTAAAAACTAAAAATGCTACTACAAATACTGAACAGAAAAGGAAGTGAAACAGTGTGGAGGTATAAAACATGTTCTGTGTTTCTCATGAGAGACAGTGGACCTTTGACTGTCCCACTGTTGCAAGGCTGAGGGGGTTCCCTCTGAGTTCCCTGTCCCATTGTCCTTGTTCCTTGTATTGGAGTGTAGTGAAATCCAGCAGACTCATCTAAAACTAATGTTATTCCAACTCTTGAATCTAATTTTTGTTAGTTGTCAGTTGAGCTGCTGCACTCTGCAAAGCCTCTGCTGTCAGAGCCACAGAATTCTCAATATCTGTTTGAGAAGGTCCTTTGTGACATCCTAATTATGTTCCATGACAGCGTTGTTAGTTCAGTAAAATAATGAAACTGAAAACTTCCAAAATTAGTTTATACATAAACACATATTATATGCAACACAGTGATACCTCGTGCAAGTGCCATTCCCATTGAGTAATTAAATATCATTACCTGTAGTGACTGCTGGATGGTCTGTTGTTTGTTAAGGAAAGGGAAGCGCAAGGGTGCTGCATATACTGAAAGCAATTCAATTTGCCCAGCTAGCAGCAAGGTTCAAGATTGATTTCAGTTTCATGATTCATCTGATGATATTAGTTGTTTTGTGCCTTTTGATATAAAAATATTAGCCCTAAAATGTTTTTTTTATTTTATATTGTTGAGGCTTAAATTAACTCTGAAAGTTTCCATGCAGATTCAGTTGAAAATTAAGTTTAAAATATCCATTCCATGTGAAAGAAATAAAGGCAGTCATCGTCTTTCTGTCCTCCTCCTTGTAGTTCTGGGCACACTGAATGGCAAGGATGTGACACAGGCTGCTGTTTTCTTTAGGGCTTCAAATCTGCTCTGTTAGACACTGAATCCCAGGGCCTGGCCTTCACCACTCTGCAGTAGTTGGTAATAAGGATGTGATGATGCATTTGGCACTAACAAAAGGAAGTAGAGAAGTAATTAATTAGGTTTGATTCTGCAGATGACAGTGTAGCTCAGATCACTTTGAACTATAAAAATACCACAAATGAAAGACATTTGGAAGTAGTTCCCAATAAGTGGAAAAATGTCTTCTTTACTGGAAGATAATTTTAATGAAGCTAGAGAAACAGTAGGGAATAACTCCGAAACTGGTAGGCTCTTTATTCCCAGTTCCCTCCAATACCTTTTGGCAGCTATCAGAGATTGAGAAGAGTGAAGAATGGGTAATGTGAAGGAAAACAATACTTTTTTCAGAAAGCAAAGAAAGATAATTAAACTTAAACTCTTTAGTTCCACTAGTTGTTTATGATGGCAGCTATTTACTCAATTAAAATGCCTCCATTTATTCTCCAAGGCTGTACTGGTATAGTTGTTTCAGCTGTAAGTTAGGGATGCCAACAGACATACATTGCTCCATGAATGAGGCTGGACTAATATGGAGAAGGAAACCCTATAATTTACTCAGGTCATGTTCAACAGGATTCTTGAATTTTGCTGAACTTCTCCTGTTTCATTCATGACTGAGTTGATTTTGATTACTTAAAAGCACATAGGCCATCAATGGTTCAAGCTAGATGAAGAACTGAAGAATATAACTGTTGTAATCTAATGAATTTTCTTATTTTCCCATACATAAAATACTCTAATAAATTAAAAACAATCTGATAAAAAGGCAGATTTTTTCTTTTAATATTAGACTCAGAGACTCATTTCCGAAGTAGCCAATTTGTAGCTAAGAGGAAAGTTGGATTTTAATAAGGCTGTTGTAATCTAGTAAAATACAATAATCAAAAAAAGTCTTGTCCTTACTTGTATTTTTTGTAGATTTTAAACATATTTTTCCTTGTATTCATTTTTCTATTTCTTTGTCTATTGTGTATGTGTCTCATTTAGAAGATTGTGGTGGAAAGGGGATTCCTAATAAAGTCATGAGGACTATGATTTCTTAAAGAGTCCACTTAAATCAATAAATAGCTACTGATAGCTGCTTAATGGCTAAGAACCTCTTACTGTTTTTCTTGACAATTGTTTTGATGGGAGAAAAAAAAGTTGTATTCATGCAAAGCAAGTCTTTTAGGTTACTTCCTGTAGTAGTTTGGTAGTAAGTATTTACACTGATAAGCTGGGCTGAGTGTAGTATTTTGTAATGTTAAGTATCAGTAAAATAGAACTTTTTAAACGCCACGGCTGAATATGGTTCTTTTATTTTTCTGATGTTGATTTTGATCCACTGCAGGAGATTTTGAGTTGTGTTGAGGTAAACTTTAAGTCATTGCTTTCAAGAAGAGGAAAATATTACTGATAATAAATTTCCTTGCATAAATGCTACATTCTCATTTTGGATCCAGACAGCTTTAGTCAGCAATTGTTTTCCTGGGGCAGTTATGTCTCAGTGTTTGAGCCCTTGTTAGGATCACTAAATAACCCATGGGACCAGCAGATATTATGATAAACTTGGTGTGTGAAGAACGTGGTGTTTTTAGTGAACTCATCTTCACATCAGGATTTGCTAGAGCTGAACAACTACTGTTTGAATTTTCAATATATTACTTTGTCACCAGCAAATATTCAAAATCATGATCCTTCTTTTAAGTGAGATGCATCACACTAAAAATAAAATCTAAATGATATGTGCTAGTTTCATTTGGAAGTATAATTAAGGTGTATAATGTCATTTAACTGTTTAATGAACTCTGCATAATGTAATGGAATACAAATATTTGACCTTCCTGACAGTGACTGATGGATTGAAGTTGCACAGCATGATATCATTAGAATGTCAAATAACATCATTATTCATGATTATCAGGAATTATTCAGGTGAAATGGCAAACGTAATAGAAAGCTATTATTTTTGTGGGGGTCTCAGATTGACTTTCTTTGTCAGTATCAGTCTTTTGATGATACAGGGGGAAGATACTCAGATTTATTGAGCTACAAGGAATTAATGTTATAGGTTAAACAAATGTCAGTAATATCAGAAAGGTACTTTCAATAGGTCACGTCATGTATTAAGTGTCTAAGAGTAACTATTAGAGGTAATGTTTTAACTTCTGCTTTTACTTCTGCTGAAAACTAAAGCCATCTTTAGATTACAGGTGTTTGCAGCATAAAAATATACCAATCACCACTATTTTCTGGCTGATATTTTTGATCAGCAGAAGTGAAAAATGCCATACAGTCTTTTCAATGGAACTGCAATTTCACCCTCTTTTCTCAGAGCCTACCTTTGGAGACCAGACCTTTGTTCTGAGAGAATTTAAACTGAAATCACAACAAGGTGTTATTCTGTCACTTAAATGCTCAGGAAGTTGATGGACTGGGGCAGGAAGTACCATGTTCTTGGAATACTCAAGTGCCTAAAGCTGAGCACACACTTCTACAGTTTGTTGAATCATGGCCTATAGAAATAAATGCTGAGTAACCTCTTTTGATTTTGGATAATTAAGGCCTTACACCCAAGACATGAATGAGCTCTGCAAGTGCAATTTGCCTGTTGGGACAAAAACTGTAACAACATTTTATGATGTGTTTTCTGCTGAATGTGAGTCAGGCAAAAGGTTATGTTTTGGCCCTGATCTGCAGATACCAAGCACGCTGTTCTCTCCAGTGGGAGGTGGCAGTGCTTCAGAAGGAGCAGCTGCTGTTTGCAGTGAAAACAGGATGAAGTTCCAAACAGGCCATTTTCTCAGGACTCCTGGAATTTCCATAGAGTTTGGGTGGTGGTTGTGGTGCCTACAATGAGTATTTTGTATACAACTTGGCTTTTATTATTAAGACGTGATCCAGGGACAGGTCATGGTATGGGCAAGGGTGGAGCAAACACTGAGTGATCAGGGAAGCTGTGTGGTGGTGGTTGCATGATGTGCTGCAACACATTAATGTCATTTTAGTGTTGAGACAGGATTGAGCCTTGCCTTGGGGTCCGATGCTAGATGTTGGTAGTTTAGTTGGGGATGGTTGTCCCTACTTCCTTCCTAGCACAAGCACTTCTGTGCTTTGAAGCTTTAAAAATATGTGATTGACCATTGTAGATGGCTAAGACTAACCACCTTCCTAATTTCTATAGCTGCCTAGGTAAACACATGCTGTCCAAAGATATTAAAACTACTGTCTTTGTGAGGTACTCCTACAGATTAACCACAAACAATAGAATTTAGCATGGAATTCAGTACAATTGGCTTTTCTTCTACTTCCCTGTTGAATTTTGCAATTCCTGTTTAGTTCTATACAGCCTCAGAGGAAGCATCCCTTCTTTTTACCCTCCTTTTCCCCCTCTGTAGATACACTGACAGTAATTTGGAGTGCTTCTTGATTTGTGTATTAAACCTAAATCGCAATCCTAATTCTCCAATTTACTTTTTGTTCATGATGTCATAAAGTCATAAAACCTGGATGAAGTTGATAGCTTGGAATTCATGTGGAAGGATATTTTCTCTTAAGTGCCTGTACGATGTAAATGTGCTTGAATGGGCTGACAGAAGGCCAGGTGATTTCCAGTACCTATTTTTAGGGTGATAAAATCTTCTGAATACTCTTTTGCTCCTTGCTGCTCTGAGCTTCTACCTCAGTCAACAGGTTTTCAATCTCACCAGAACTCCCACTTCACAAGTTGTCAAAGGACTGCTCAAGCAGGAAATGGGAACCTTGAACACTGTGTGTATGATTTGAGGTGTGTGTTATTAACAGGGAGTTGGAAAGTAGCCTATCCTTGGATATGCAAAAGATGGTGAGATATAACCCTGTACTGATTAGGAAAGTCTGGCAATGAGAGAGAAGTTATTGTTGACGCATTTTTTTTTTCTTTTTAAAGCACTGGGATACAATTACAAAACTTTGTTGGGGTTTGCCAGCTGTTCACCCCTCAGCAGCTGGGTGGGCAGTGCCTTGCATGCCAGGGGGCTGCAGCTGCAGCAGTGCCAAGGTTTGGTGGCAGAATGGGGGCAGTGTTTATCAGGCGCTTCCAAGTTGAACCTCGTGCACATACACAGTGTGCTGCTCCTCTGAATACAGAGGATTCTGGCTTGCAAAGCAGTTCCACAAGAAAAATCCCTGGGCCAGAAAGATGCAGGCTTGAGCCAAGGGTGCTGACCGAGTCATGTGTACAACATAAACAAATTCCTTTGTGATTTTCATCATCATGTTCTGTTATTTTATTGCACTTAGCTTACAGAACAGAATAAAACAAGCAGAAGACCAGTCAAAGTGGTGCTGATTTGAACTCTGTGTACTTGTGTGAATAGTCCTTATTAATTTAAGGTCTTTCTACTTATTCAAATGAGGCCATTTAATAAAACTAGCTTTGTGTAGAACTTTCTAGGAGCAGGTGCTGTATTTATAGAGCAGAAACATAATTTTAAAGCTTTATGAAATCATAATTTAAAAAACCCCCCAGATTATTGCATATTATTATCTTTAGTTACTCATTTATAATTTATTCTAAATAAAAGGAATTATGTATATGTGGGGCCAATACATTGTTTTCTCATAGATTCAACTGTCTTTCCTAACTGAGCTTGCCAGTTTGGGCTAAACTCGCAAGGAAAGAAGTATAAAGGATTTTGGATATGAACATTTATCATGTGTGTAGCATGATAACATTTACATTTTATACTTTGTCTTTAGGCTGGAAAAGTTAATTCCCTGCAGATTTGGCAGAAGGGGCAGATTGTATGTCAAAAGGAAGTAGGCAGCAGAGCGGAGGAGAGTTACTGATGGTGACCCAAAATGAAGATTTTACAGGGGTTTGCCTTTTATTAGATAGTAGAGAAATGACACTAATCTGATGCCCTGAGGCATAGATCCATATGAAAACAGTTTGAGTTTGGGTGGGCTCTTAAATTGTTTTCACTGCTTTTGAAACCCTTTGTTTATTGTATCATTAGTAAAATAGAAATGAAGAAAGTCTTCCTATTTAAGAATCACATTTCTCTTGAAGCCTTTGAAATATTTTACTAAGCATATAATATTGTAATCACATTATAGCTTAAAGTACATCTGAGAATGGAATTTGTGTATTCAGATGCTCCTGATTGTTGATCAGGCATGTGTTTTATTTTCAAGAAGCTGCAACACTAGTACAATATAATTTAGCTGATTCCATTCTCAGGTTACTTTGTTGCTTTAGTCCAATGCTTGTGCATATGTTATCTTGCTTGATGACATGGGAAAAAGTGTAATGGGTTAAAATGCTTTTTAATGAATTATAATTACCTGTATTCATAAGATATATGAAGTAGAAATTGCTTTGTGAGCCATAACAGTTAGAGGAGGAGATCTAAATTCTGTAAGTGTTTTATTTATCTCAAACTGATGAAAAGAGAAACTGAGTTATGATATGGAAAATAAACATGAGATTTAGGCTTTTATCCTTTCCAGTGCAGGTGACTGAAGTTTTCCATAGGAGGGTACATTTGCTATAATTTTACTTGAAAGAGGACTAATTATGCATATGTGGTGTCCTTGATCTCTCAACTCCTTTTCCTTTGCCTATACAGGCCAAACAAACAGCAAACAAAGGGAAAAGCCCTAATTTAATGATTCTAGTTGCCTAAAAAAATAGTAGGGTGAAAATTGCATCTTATCAATTTTTTTATGGCCATTATTGGAGTCAGGGACTGTGTTCAGCACATACTTTTCACTTTGATTGTAAACAGCTGCTATGTTCCATCTTGGAGTCTCAGTCTTTTCTGCTGGCTTGTAGGGATTATCAGGTCTCTTATAGTGAGTTTAATGGATCAACAATCAGATTTTATCTAAAAGATACTGTTTTCCTGTATAATAAAGAAAATCTCCAGTCTCCTAGGACTTGCTTTCTTTAGTTTTCCATCCTGTCTGACCATGGATCCAAGCAGAAGTTTCACATACTTATTATAGGGCTATTTATATTCATGACTATTTCTATATAGAAACAACAAAATGAACTTTTGAATAATACCTTCATTAACATTAAAAAAAAAAAGCTTTTAAGAAGTCTGTTGTTTTGATGTAAATATGGAGTAAGGAGAACATGATTCATCTTAAGGATAATGGTATTTGAATTCCTTGTTTTTTCTTCATCTTCAGGGAAGGTTGATTTTCCAGTAATGTAGGGCTGTGCACTGTAAACATAAAGAGGTATTAGAATGATTACACACAGAGTACTTCTCATAAATATCTTTTTAGCCTAGTTTAGACACTAGAACAAGTACTGTTGTAATGGCACATGTAGTTCTCTTCCTGATGTAGTAAATTTTAAGGGGTCAATAACAGCTTACAGACAGAATTAGTAGCTACCTCGCATGTCTCCATATGAATGTAATGGCTGTCTTATCTGTGAGGAGCTGATGGCTATAAAATGAAATGCATTTAAATAAATGCCTAAGGATGATTAAAATATCATACAGAACCAAAGCACTTCAGCTGTAGATAGTCATTAAATTGACCATTAATAACTTACAATATAAGGGAATATTACTGTATTCATAAATTTTGCATGCAGATTTTATTAAGCTGGCATATTATATGAATTGATTCCCTGACACCTTCTGGCTGTGGCTGTATAGATAGTAGTGTCTTGTAGGAGTTTTCTATAATCTGGGAATTCTGATTGACTGTTTCCAGCTGGAAATCAGTTTTGTTCTGGATGGCAATTCTTTCTACCAACTGTTAATCAAAGAATGTAATTACAGCATTGTGTTTAGAATGGTTGTAATGTTTTGTCAGCATTTCTGTCACAAACTCCTTTTCTTCCAGTGCTTGTAACTTGAATATGAGAACATTCTCAGACCTGTCAATTATGGTTACAGTGTAGTCAGGCCCTCAGTGACATTTCTTATACGTGCATTAAGAGCAAATATTCCAAATTATAAAACAAGGTATATCTTTTGCATGTGATAATCATTATAGAATGCTTTTTAATACTGTTCAGGGAGAGAACTTGGTAGGACATAGCAATAATAACCTATAAATTTCTTTTTATTAAAAAAAATTAAGAAGAAATTAGAAATAAATCAGAATGAAAAGTTTGAATCTGATTATTTCCACAACATAAACTTTGGTTGATTTCAAATGCATTCAGGAAAATACAATATGTGGATCATAAAGAAAATTTAATTTCTGTGGTTTGAAAATATAATTTCTCTGGTATAAAAATATCTCCTGCTGATAAATTTCATCTTTCATACAAAGTATGAGGTTTTTCTCAACTGGAATATGTTTTAGTTTTTAGAATCATTTAAGTAAAATTAACCAGAAGGATAAAGATGAAATATTTTTAGCTTATCACGAGGTGAGAATTCATTTAAACAATTCACCTGTAGGAAATGTTACTTTAAGCAACCTATTCTTGCAATATGTTTCCATTTTAATATGGGGTCTTTTTTCTACAGAAAACAGGTTTCTAAACAAAATCAGGTTGTTAAGGTTTGCTTAGAAATAGCAGGTTGCCAGAAAGGTGGTGAGGAAACTAGTTCTTAGCAAAATGCCTTTCTCTCAATGTCCCTGTGTGAAAATTTTCTGCTTACACTTTCTTCTATAAGAAATAATCTGACTTGTTTAGAAGCAAAGTCTAGTTAAAGGAACAACTTTTAATGTGCAAGACTTATCTCGATCCACAGGTAAAAGCTAAATTCATACTTCAATCAGAACTACAACGCAGAGCAGGGCTGTTTTAGAGGGCTGGAACAAAAAGTATGGTAAGAGAGTTCCGCATTAAGGCGCTTTCTACATGTCAGCTCTTGGAAAGGCAGAAGGTTTTGTTTTCCCATTTTACACTTCTGTTAGCCCTGAGGCTGAGGCTGCTCTCCGGGTCAGCAATCTGAGCACTCGGTGGGTGCTGAGCACACAGAGCCCAGCCAGAGGCGGGAGTCAGCATCAACCAGAGGCTGCTCTGCCTGGGTGAGGGTGACACGGGGCTTTTGGCAGGGGAAGGGTGTCACACTGCTTCTGGCTGGGTGAGGGTGACACAGAGCTTTTGGCAGGGGGAGGGTGACACAGAGCTTTTGGCAGGGGGAGGGTGACACGGTGCTTTTGGCTTTACACATCAGTTGTTCATAGGTGTAAGATGCTCAATGAAATTTAAAGGCATTGCTAGAATCAACTTCCTCGCATGATTTGGCTGTGGGATGCAGGCTTTTTCTCCAAGCTTCTTCAGCCTAAAGCAGACTCCTTATCTGCTAAATTTGCCCAATGCAGAATTTTTTGACACTCAAATACACACAGAGGAATGCTCACAGACAAATTTCCATGGCAACCCTGAAGTCACCTCTCAACAGACTTTATTCTGCTTTTCTATCCAGCTCTTTCACAGTACTATTACCAATAAATAAACTGAGAATTAAAAGTTTCTCTCAAAGCATATGTTTGGCAGGTGTTTGTATGACACACAGTGACCTCCGTAAGAATCTGCTGGACTCTGAATTGTTTAGCTAACTTCTTATTTTAAGTGCATTAAAGTGTAGTTGTTTAATGAGATAAACTAAGAGAAATTAATGAGAAACTAACAGAGAACATCTTTCATTCATATTCCAACAAGCAAAAATCTAGTCAAAATTCAGTTAAGAGTTCTTGAAGTTGAAAGTTTGTGAAAAGAAATCCCAAACACTCTTATTGTAATTCAAAGAAGGAGCCTACACCACCTCAAGATGTTTCCATATATTTTTCATCTCTCTGATAGATACTGCCTCACCTTGCTGAGGTTAAACTATTTATTGTTGATTATATGTGCATTTCTGCACATAGTCCTGGTAGGAGAGTGAATGAGGTTTGAACACACAATGTTGGAACATTGGCAGTATTTTCAAGCTTGTGTAAGGGAATGGGAGGTTGGATATAGGGTTCTACAGGGAGGGACTTCAAAAGATTAGCCTAGGAATATTTCCTGCTTTTTTTGATGAAGGGTTGTTACATGTACTGTCCTAAATGATCATTAAAGAAGTAGCAAACTAAAACAACTAGAGAATCTATGTAGTCAGCGATACATTAAAAAAAAAAGTAACTAATAAAAGGGTTTGGGGTATAACTGAATGCAGAAAAAGCTGCCTTGGCCTAAAAAAACTGATTTGGTGTTACAGGCTTTTCCCCTCAGCTGTATTCTTACTTGGATATATTTCCTTTCACTTCTTTTTCCCTGGATGAAACATTCCTACACTTGACAGACAATAACAAACCAGTCCCACTGAGCCCAGTGGGGTTAGTCAGGGCTTGGGGGTTATATCTTGAGTGTTACATATATTACACTGCCTGTGGTATATATATTTTTTCCTGGTGTTGTTGTGGATGCTTGTTGTCTAGCAGCTCCACTGGAAAGGTTTAGATTGTGCTACTTTGGAACTTGCCAGCCCTGCAGCTCTCTGAGCTCTTTGGGTTTCCTTTCTGCCTTGGATGCTGAGAGGAGCAAGCACAGCAGCACTGGAGGGTGTCTTGGAGCTGTGCAGGGGGACAAACCAAAATGGTGTGACTGGGGGGCTTAATCCCGTGAACTTTCCTTTTGCAGTGCTGAATATTAATCAGGGAAAGGATGGATTATGAAGATTTCCAAATAGTGCAAGAGATACATGTGTATGAAGTATGTTAGATTGAGAAGCTGATAAATATTACAAAAGACGTCTGTAACTTATTTCTCTTTGATGTGCCAGAATGCTTCCTGCCATACACGTTATCTTTGATACATTGAACTGATATTAGAAAGTCTTATGTATAATCCTTTCACTTATGTTGAGCTTTAGAACTTAAAACACTGAATTGTAATTTAAATTAACTCTTTATATTCTCTTTAAAAAAAACATAACTAGCTGAGCAGAAATCACATTTTATGCTTGCCTTTGAAAAATTCTTTCTTGTCAACAAACCATATTGGTGTCAGAAAGTAAAAGTTTGTAGTTGTTTGATGATCTTTTTTTGTTCAATATGTTGAATTGAAATCATGGAAACATAAGCATAAAAATGCTGGGGAGCCTGTCACATAGGGTGCTGCCTTCTCTTGCTTGCTTATTTTTGGTGCTTCAGCTGTTCCTTTGATGTCCTGTAGCCCTGCTTGCAAAGCTAAGGCTGAAAAGCCAAAAGATATTGGACATGAAAAGAGACCTAGTAAAATATCTAGGTAGACAAATCTGGTGACTGGAAAAATCAGGGACTAAGAGAAAACTAGCAAAAATCCTGGTCAAATCTTAGAAAGTAATATTAGGTGGTGAGCTTAACAATTATCACCATGTGTGGTGCTTAAGCCAGTAGAGTAGAAACAATATTTTCCTTCTTATTTCTTTCTTTGCTAAGCACAGAATGAAAACTTTCCAAATATTTTTGTTTTGATTCAATCAAAAGGGTTTGTTCTATTCTTGAACATAAAAGAATATTTGAAGTATTAACACAAATATAATTTCAATTTAAGAGCTGATAGTTATTAAAACATTTATTTCTGAAAAATCAGAAATATTATGTTAGTAAACACTATTTTAGTATTTTTAAGGGATGCTTAAACCAACTTTTTCTTGAACTTCTTCTTCTTCTTCAAGGGCAAGTGTTCACCTCCTTCCTTTGCTGACAGACTTCTCCAGTTAGCCAACTGCATTGAATTTCTATTCCTATGTCCTTGTGCTCTTCCTTTTTAGCATTCAGGTCTGTAAACAATGGTCTTATTGCTGTTGCATCTCTTCTGGACAGGCTGTAAGAACATTGTCCCATGTGCTCTGTAAATACTGGTGGGTAAGGGGAGAAAAACTTGCACATCACTCCTTTTGCAGTGGGAGGAAAGGAGAGATTTGTTCTCCCATGCAGTATCCCTATTTTCCCTTCTCTTTCTTCAAGCCCATTAATGAAAGACAGATGCACTTTCTAGACATTGGAAGGGCAGTGAGTCTCTAGAAGAGCAGAAGCCAGAAGAATGAGAATCTCCAAGTTGTTTTTGGCCTTCCCAAACAATTTATAATGCTCAGAGTGTGTCTTTGAGCATTTCAGCTGGAAGAGCTTGTTTTAGTGTCATTAAGCTGAATTGTGCTTAATCTGTTGCTGCCTCCCGGCAGATCGCAAAAGGCTTTCTGGAAAATTTGTCCAACATTGCTGTGTATGCTTCCAGCAGGTTGTTACATGGCTTTGATGGATAGGATACAGGTAGGAAAAATCACCACAACATCTGGGAAAGCAAGAATGCAGGCAGAGATACTCTTCTGGAAGGTGACTACCTAGAGGTGCTGACAGATGGTGAATAAACAAACTTATCATGTGATTTGATCAACTAATTATGTGTTTGGACCACAAAATGCAGTGATATCTGCAGTCTATATTTGTTGCTGATTTGAGAGTACCTGGCACTTTGACTCAACTTAATCTCTGTTGTGTAACTTCTTCCACCTCAGCAATTATGATGGAGGAGAACATTGTTCTGTCCCTGACACTGCTGTCATAAATAGTGTCATGATGATATCAATGTGAATGCTGCTATCAAAGGAGGCACCGAGGTTATTCTTTGTGGAGAGGATATAACTTACACCCATTCTGCCTTAGACAATGATGGATTGCTATGGAACGTTCAAATAGAAAAGAAACTTTTATCAAGTCAATGAAAAGTAATGTGCTAGAGATTAATAAGACACAATAGGGAGGGAGAAAAAGCAGCAGCAGAAGCCTTGACTGTCACAAAGTTCCTGAGAGTAAGATGTGCAATTAATGTATTTCTAGTCTGTTATGCCTTGTATTTTTAAAATTTAGTGGTTAAAACTGATACCACATTATAGGACAAGGGTTCTATGCTTGTGGAGAAGTACTATGAGATGATTAATAACCATTATTGAAATTTCTAAGAGGCTTTGACATCTGGGAAATTAAGGCCTGAGGGACTTCATCACTGAGCTTTGCAATTCTAAAAAGTGTGCAGCATTTTTTACTTGTCTTATTGATGGTAACAAATTAGGCTTAATCCCGATTTATCTACTTTTCCTGAAAAATCAAGACTTAACTGAGTTTTTTAATAATATGCATATATTACTAATGAAACTTGATCTACATAATTTAACATTAAGAATAAAAGCAGACTTTTCTCTTGTATGCTTTAGCGTTCTGTGAGGCAAATGGTAAATGCCAGTTTTTGGGAGGAAGCAAGTAATGTTTATTCAAGCCACTTGATTTTCCTGCAATTTATGGGATATGATAATTGCTGCAATTTTAAGATCAAAAAGTCATTTCTATTCATTTGAACACTAATGTCTTTAGGGGTTTGGGACTTTCTATTAATCCAAAATTTACAAAGGCTTAAAAAAAGTAAAATCCCAAACTGTAGCAATGAGTTTCAAGGAGTGCATGAAATATGATGGTTCTCTATGTGAAATGAATATCATGGAGAGTTTTATCAGTAGGGGTGAATTAAACACACTGGAAATCCATGAATTGCCAATATTGGAATAAAGAAATCTATGTGCTGTGCTTCGATATAATGGATTGGAAGCATAGGGAGTGTATGTACATGTATACAAATATGCAGTTAGAGAATTTAAAAAGCTTTTATCAAGAAAAAAGTATTAGAGTAGTGTGAGAAAGTTTCTAATTCTAATGCATGAACTCTTTAACATGCTGGTAATGCTGCTTCATTTAAATTGAAAATAAAAGAGGATATGAAAAGAATATTCCCTAAATGGCATCCATGGACTAGAAATAAATGCTGTCGGCGGAAGTGCTGTACTTTAATCCTTGTGCTTTCAAGAGTCTGTGTTATAAAATGTCTCTTCATTTGTGTGTGTCACACTGGAGCAGTGTCTGCAGCCTGGTCCTGAGTGAGGCTGTGCCCAGTGAGGCCACATTGAGTGACAGGATGAGGGCAGGCTGGCCACACTTGCACTGTCTGATTTGGTGGCAATAGCTGTGGATAATGCTTTCTCCTCGAGATGGTTCTGAAGTTTTGTCAAGCTTGTGGCTTGTGCTCAGGACAGCTTGTGCATCCTTCTTGGAAAACTGTTGTAATGCTGTGGTTGATCCAGTCTTCTCTTCCGTGGTGGCTTGCTGTGTTTCCTGTCAGCACAGGGCAAGCAGACTCTTCAGGGTACAAATTTGATCCATATTGTGCCACTTCCTGGCACCTTCCAATGGCTTCGTAAAAGCCAGTGGTAGACTTGCCAAGGTGAGGTATTTGGGACTGGAGTTCCTGCTCCAGGCTGCTGGGGACCCTAAATACTGTATTTTGTCATGAACATAGTTGCATGATAGGGCTTTAATATCTGCAGGCTTTTGTATCTATTTTTAGACAGTCTCTTTTTTGGTAACAAAAATCACTGTGGTGAAACCATAGAGCATTTAATAGAGTTGATAATCTTTCCCCTGGGAAGTGCTTTCATTAATGACTGGGTCCATAGGCTCTTATCCTAGATGGTGTACCTGTTATTGTCAAAAATAGACCTCACTCAGCACAACCAGCCTATGGATTAAAACAATGAGCTGTAATCTTAGAAGAGTGAAAGCATCTGCATCCAAGTCTTTCTAGAGGGGTGTTTCTCTGGGTGATGCTGCAGGAGTGCACAAAATGTTTAAGTTCAAATATGACAAATTAGCAACCTAAATTTAAAACCAGTTTGTTAATAGCAGTTAACTACAAATTTTCTGCAGTATTACCTCAGAATCACAGATCATTCACTTGCTCCACTGCACAGAGATGCTTTTTTTGCACTGGCCCCTGGTACTACTGACAGACACAAACACTCCTTACAGTGTCTGGACAGATGCCTCCTTTTTGGCAGGCTTTGTTTAGGTTGGAACACTTTACTGGCCATAACTTTTGATTGTTTGGCAATTGTTATTGCAGAATAAAACCCAAAACCAACCAACCAACCAAACCCTAATATAAAATCAAAACCCCACTAGCAGGAGGATGACTGCAACCCTTCCTGCTTGCTGTGCCATACTCGTTTGCCCGCTCCTGTTCACTGCCCTCCCCAGAACCTTCTTTTAATTGCACCTGTCTGTGCCTGAATGGCTAACAAGAGGACCTCATTCCCGTCTGCCTGTTTGCCAGCATATTAAAATATCAATTGTGTGAAACTTGACTGGGATTTTCTGGTGTCCTTAAGCAGGAAGGCTACAGAGCTCAAACGCTGTTCATGTTTTCCCTGAATTAGTGGTAAAACCTGAAAGGTGCTCTAGACTGAAGAGCATTAGAAAAATTAGCCAGGGCTAATCTGGGACAGAAGACATCACTAAAATTTGCCTCCCACTGTAATGACAGCATAGGACCCTAAGGGTTCAGAGGACTGGGTACCTAAATATTTTAATATGCAAGTTCTCACATTTTTCAGATAGCTGAGGCATTTTTTAGTGCCATAAGGTTGGGGGGGGGAAAAGGAAATCCTTGGGAAAAAAAACCCTGGGAGGAAGAGAAACATATCTGCTAGGCAATTGGAAAGCCTTCCTACTAAGAAGCAACATCTGGCAGGTGTCATACTTTTGATAAATTTTCTAGGAAGCTGTGTCACTACAAAACAATGGCAAATGGGCTTTCCTAGGTGTAAGAACTTCCTTTCCAGCTTAAAATAAAGCCTTATACTCCAAACCGAGGAAAGAAAAAACAGCTGGTAAGGTTTAAAATTTGATTAACACAAAAAAAAAAAAAAAAAAGGAGGAAGGAATGGGTTCACTTCCGACAGAAAGCATCCAAGGGTTTTGGCTGGTATGTAATGCCATTTTTTCTGGAGCATGTGCAAGAATTCAATGAACACATATTTATATTTTATAAACTCAAGTTACCAGTCCATGTTTCCTTGGTCACTCTGAGTTAAGAGGGTTACATATGGTTGATGTTTAAAGACAGTGAAGCTGAGAAAAAACAAATAAACATGTGGTTCTCTGGTTGGCATTAATTTTTATTACAGAACCCCAAATGAGAGGTTGGAACCTAGAAAGAAAGGCAGATAAAATGTCATTTTTATAATTGAATTCTCTCCAAAGAACTGTGCCAATCATGCAACTGGTAAATTGCTATCACCCAAGATGAGAATTCAAGTTCAGTGGCTTATTGAATTATATCAGTTGAATGATTAACTCCCCTGTTTTGTTACCAGTGCATGGTGTAAAGAGAGTATACAAATAAAAAAATCAAAGATGCCAAAGAGTTGATACATTTCCTCATTTCTCTTTTGTGAACTTTATTGTTTAGAGAATCAAGTAATTTTAACTTGGAAACTGTAGTGGAGATTTTTGGGAAGAGTTAGAGTGTTTCACTGGAATGCAAAGAATTTTATTCTCTGGTAGAAGGCAGCTGTTCTTTAGAAAACTAACACAGAAACTTTACCCACTGGGTTTCTTGCTTTCTCTCCCCCTTTAGCATGCAAAGATGTACAAAAATTAAGCCTATGAGTTATTTTTATTGCTACTGCCTTACATGTGAAATAATGACACCTTTCCTTAGACTCTTTAGCGAAGTTGTGATCAAGTAAAGGCTGTGCTGCAGGGCGTGAAGAAATGAAGGAGTGATGAAATCAGGGGCTAAGTCACAGCCCAGATTTCTTGCTGCCTTGTGTTTTCCTTACGTGCTTGTTCTCAGTGGATTCCTGCACAGGTATTGAACTGAAAAGCTTCAGGTATAGAAGCCATGAAGTACTTCATGGTTTTTGAAATTGGGAGACATTTAAAATCAGTTTTATTACTTTTGTGATTCACTTTAGAACGTATTTCTCTAGAGTCATATAAATATTTGAAAAATATCAAGTGGAAATGAAGAACTACTGGTGCTTGGTTTTGTAATGTGTATTTTCTACAAGTTGAAAACAACTCAGCACTGGCTGTTCATGGCATTCTTTTGGGCAGCCAAGATAATGAGAAACACATAAGAAACAGTCTGGAAATTCTGCCGTTGGATGTTTTGAAAGATACTTCAAGGGAGTTTTTTGATCTTGTGCCTTTTAGGAAGATGTGTGGCATTGGTCTCCTGTCTTCTCTAACCCTCCACACCCCTCAAAAATTTTAAAAAATAAAACACACAGTAACAATAGAATTTTCAAGAGCTGACTGACTGAAGAAGATATTTTTTTATTTGAGGAATTTTTATATGTTGTTTTAAGAAAATAGGATATATCCCAATAGAGATAACTTTCTAAACGGCTGGGAAATAGTCACAGATATCCTTTTTGAGTTTGTTCTTCTATTTTTTTTTAATTTTTTTTTTTTAATAATGCTTCTAGCATAATTCCATGTACTATCAATTAAAAGGAGGAAAAAATACTGGCATTTCCAGGGCTGCAACAGGGATAAAGGAATGAATACTTCTACTGTTTGCAAGAAGTCTTAAATCTGAACATTTCAGGTGAAGTCACAGCCTTCAAAATTAAATGTACAAACCTTTCATCTCCTTAGGAGCCATAAATCCATACAGAAAGCACTTCCTTTTTGAGCAGGGCTGAAGACATCTGCTCCACACCAGCAGCACAGGCAGTGAGTGGGATTACAGACTTATAATGGCCTAAGAGACCTATTTTAATATGGCTAAGAAAAAAAGTAAAGTATAATTTCTTTTTATCCTCTCATAAGAGTTTAATTATAGGTTTTGTTTTCTTGAGGCAATCCTAATCCTGGCAGTACAGTAGGAGTAGAATAAATTGGTGTGACACATGCTTGGTAAAAAGGGCAAAATCTTGCACATTCTAAAAATGTTTAGTTTTTGGTGTTTTTCTCTGGCGATGTTAAAACAAATTTCACTATAAAAATTATAAAGTATTAGAAACTCAGAATATCTCAAAATCTGTCATCTTTCGTAAAACCAAGTTACAGAAATCTTGTTTGGGGGAAGGAAATCCCATCTATCACAATACTTGTTTTGATGAAATGTGTAGATATTAATGGAAATATGAAATAAAGAAAAGAAAAAAATTTGATGATGTAAATAATGTGACAGCAAATTTCACCACATTTTCTTTTTAGACTGATTTTTTTGGTTTTTTTTGGTTTTTTTTTTATTTTTATTTTTTTGTTGTTGTTTTGTGTTTGGTGTTTTTTTTGTTTGGTTTTTTTTTTTTTGAGTAGTATTGCTGACTTTAGTGTTGAATTTAAAGCAAGCAAACAGTTTGAGTTGTGCTGTGTCTGGAATGAGTAGGTTCAGGGAAAATGTTGTTTTGGTTGATCGTATGGAAAGCCACACATTTTTGATCAAAACTCCATTAGTTTACTGCTGTTTCCCAGCAGTACAAATATATGGTGAACTCACTTTTTATAGATTTCTGTTTGACTGTTGGGTCATCTTGCTGTTGGTGGGGATGTTCTCAAAGCATCATTACTGTTCAAGCACAACTGTTGTGTTACTGCAGAGGGGCAAATCCTGGGACAGAGTGCTCAGCTGTTGTTAAGGCTGGCAGTAAAGTCTGCAGAAGGCTGGATTCCCTTCCCAGCTCTGCCAGTAACTTTCCTATTCTTTTATCTTTGTCTCAAAAGCTCAGGAATGGCAGTGCTGTTCCCACAAGGCTGAGCAGATACTTTCTGATCCCAAAGTGTCTGGCATTTGACACTGCAAATATGATAGGAATGTGAATATTTGTAAGATGCTCTGACAGCCTCATGGTTACCTACGACATCATCATCATCATAAACATTCTTAAATACTGGGAAAAAGCATGATGCATTTAAAAATAGCATGGCAAACAGGACACTCTTTCCTTCAGCCAAAACAAGATCAGAGAGATGCAGATTTTGAACTACCCTGTGATTCATCCCCAAAACCTAATATTAATAGTAACCGATATTTCATAATTTGTCCAAACTTTGCTTTTAGAGAAGAGAAAATTATGTGTGGGTGCCAGTTACGTTCTGCTGCTCACTGCAAAAGTGGAATGCTCTGCTTTGTATTGCCCTGGTTAGGTCTTTCCTTCTTCTTAGATCCATATGGTACTCTTTAAAAATTAAAAATCTTCCTGAAGAATAACTTTTAAAGTAAACTTTCGCAGATGGGTTTTGGTAAGATGTCAACAAACATGACCTTTCAATCTCTAGTGCAAATGGCAATAAAACCCAAGCCTATCTAATCTGCCTGCAAATAGCTGTAGCTTCACTGATCTAGTCTAATCAAAGGAACAAGCCCACAGGGGTTTAAAGGATTTCTTGCTGTTGCTGCAGCCATTAATTTAATTGCTAGAGTACGGTGAACTCTCAGAGTACAGTAAATGTTTGGATCTGCAGGGGGATAAACAGCTGAACCCTTGGAAATAAAATCTAAAGCAAATAGGGTTTTCTCTGCAATTAGTGTTGTCTTAAAGTATGTTTTAAAAGCAGGCCCCAGTAGAGCTGACGTGAGTTATCATCTGCATTTCCATGTGATGTACCACTGGTTATTCCAACGTGTCCTGCAGGAACTCCAGTGAATTGCCTGCAACTGCCAAGTGAAATGCTGAGCAATAACAAGTGGCAGGAGTGCACGTGGGGGTGGTAGCACTTATTCCATCATCTGCCTGGCTGCTGCCATCCTCATCCTCTTAAAATTATAGTTTCCATTTTGAGATGCTTTTCCCCCCCAAGGATGAATTTTCAAGGTACTACTGTACTTTTAAATTACATTTAAAGGTAATTACTATACAGGGCAGAGATTAAATTATTAGTGGAATGTAAAAATCTGATGATATGGATGACAAGGACTTCTTGAACAGACTCTCAACTCTGAAGGTCTAAAGTGATTCCAGATTGAGGAAGGTGCCTGAATTTTAATTTTATGTGGTGCTTCTCAGGGCGGAGTTGCCTTCCTTTCAATCTCAAAGATATTTTGCTTTTGGTATTAATATTAATAGAAGCATGGCTTTAGCAATTGTTGTATAAGGTGTCTTTTTGTTTTAATGAAGAACAGAAAATGAATGTTTTTTCCAGGAAAAATTGTTTCTCTGTAAAAGTCTGAGCAATTTACTGGTCAGCAAAGTTGGGTGCTTTCCCTTTTGGCAATGCATATTCCCACTTATGGAATGATGAATCGATTTCATTTAATAATGAGAATTGGCTTGAGGCAAAGCCAAGCTTAGAATAAAACAAAAGAGAATCTTATTGGGTTAGAGTTTAAATTGCCCTCTACCCAGTCTCCATCCTAGCTCTACACATGGCTCCTTTAGCTGCCCTCTTGCTGGCAGATGTAGGACTGGGGAAAGTCACTGTCCAGCCTGTGGGGGTCATGGGACAGAGGAGGGTTGTATGAAGATGCAAATGTTCATATAAACAGTGTAGAATTTAAAATCATGTGTAGCTGGAAATGCAGAATCCCAAGTACAGTTGTAGGTTCTTAGGATGTTTGTGTGAGATTTTCAGATATTTTGACGAGCAAGGACTTATATTCATGAGTCTGAATTCTAATTAATTGGTGAACAATAAATACTGAAGATTTAAGTGTAGCTTCCAGTGCTGCCAAATATTTTGGAGAAACAAAGCTTTTTATGGTATCTTTTTATGGTATCTTTTTAGTGAGGAATGTAAGAGTACAGATGTATTAAGGAATTTATGTGTATGCTTTGTTTTTAATGGAAAATTAAAGAGCCCCTTTTGGTTTCGCATTGACAACCACAAACCCCACTGGAATGTCATCATAATGAAGGACAGGCAGTTTAGTGCTTCCTCCCAGCTTCACAATGTCATGTGGGTCATCCCTTGTCATCCCTTGCCATGTACTTTAGGCAATTTTATGAAATGTATTTCTCACTGGGCTTCGGTAATCCGGCAGAATTATTAATGAGAAGGCTAAAAAAGCTCTCTACAACTTGGCAAGTTTATTTATAGATCAAATGTGACCACTGAAATGCAGGAAATCTCTAGGGAAAACTGTTATTACCTGCCTCTAACAGTGTGATCCAAATTAGAGTCTTTTATAAACGTACAGTTGAAACAACCCCTGCCTTGCCAGTAGAACCTCCCTTGTGTGGAGCCCTCCATTGATTCAGGCACGTTTTTCTTTAATGCAAATGGCTTTCCAGTGTAGTTATTCAATGAGCAGCATTGCATCAGCAGGTCCCAAAATGGGGCTTGGCAGCTTTTTTTGCAGTACTGTGCAGTTCTTTTGCAGTACTTTGCAGTACTTGTGCATCAGATGTGTGACACTGTCTGTTAGCAATGTAAGAGCTAAGGATAGGCTTTAAGCAGTGTTTAAGCACTAAAGATACAGCTGACTCTCCAACAATTTCAAAATTACTTTGGTGAATATTAATTTTTAATGAAAACCTTTTGTAGTTCTGTCTGACCGCAGCCAATATCTCTAAGAAGAGAAACAAACATGAATTGTCATTTAATGCCAATTGGTGACTTTTTATTTCAGGGTGTTTATGTACTTTTTGTTTGTGTTTGTGTGTGTCAGAAGGGAATGAATTTCTATGTGGTGGTATTGTAATCTAGGACAACAGATTACAATGTACTTAAAATCAGTCAGGTATAGAAGTAAGAAAATTCCAACAGTGCCCTAATTTTTTAAAAAAAGGTTTGCTCAGGCACGTGGTAATTAAACTGTCCATGACCGCATGTAATTACATCATTATGTACACAATCCTGTTTCTGCAGTTTGGATCATTGGAGGGCAAAGTGTCAAAATCTCTCTAATGATGTTTAATTCCATTCTAACATTTCCTAGAGGAATTGCTTTGAGTTTATTTTCAAACCACAAAACTTAGGAAACCCGTTGAAGTTTGTGGGAATTATGTAAGTTACAGCTACTTTTCTGAACTGGTTTGATCATGCCATCACTAGTTGCCATACCTTCTGATCTGTCTCTTTGATTCTAACAAACAGGCAACATTTAGAGTAACCTAGTTCTCCCAGGTTTTCTCAGTACTTTTAGGAGCCTGAATATGGGTTGAATTGATTTCATTTTAACACAAAATACATACTTTAATTCTTTTAGTTTTTAATTACTTTGCAGAAATTTTATATGTTAGCATGAATTTTTGCAGTGAAGTACAGTATAGGAATTGCCATTGGACTCTTTATTGAAATCTGCAAAATAATCTACTGTGGATTTTATTGCTTATGCTGGGCTCTCATGTGTTCTGTTTAAAAAAAATGAGAAGGGTATACTTCAAAAAAAGGGTATACCTTGAGAGCTATAAATATAAATATGGGCTTTTCCCCCTCGGTTAAGATTTTTTCACTTTGCAGAAATATTTTCAAAGTAATTATATTCCTAGAATAGTAATTCAGAAGGTTTGTGATTAATTACTACTGTTCTGCCATTAAATCTCAAGATTTTTAAAGACACTCTTTCTTACAGTTGGATTCATCATATGAAATGAGTAACTGCAAGGGTTTTTAATGAAAGATTTAATCTTGGCTGCTCCTAAGAGTCTGACCATTGAATTCAGTAGGCTTTGAATTGAGATGGAGAATAGGATAAAGAGCTGCACTGAATCTTACAGGATGCAAGGTCAAGTCTCTGGTCTTTCAGTGACCAAATTTGGTGCTGAAATGATTTTTGCCTCTGCCTCCCTCATTTTCTCTGTCTCAGCAATAGTGACACTGTAATCACAGTCACTGAAAGCTCCAAGAACTCAGATTACTTTCTGAAATGATGTTGTGGAAGAAGTGGCAGTTTCTCCATGGATGATAGAGTGTGCCTAAAGCAGCAGGAGGGCTAATTAGGCAGAATCTAAGCCTCTGTGTCTCTGTTACTCCATAAACGAGAGCAGAATAATTGTTCCACTTCCCGCCCATGTTTTTAAATAAAAATGCACTCATTAAAATGTAACCTTTTTGAGACAGACTCTCCCTTATTATGCATGAAGCATAATAAGGGGCTATTTTTAGTCTAAATTAATAGATAAATCAAAAAATATTTTGGGTTTTAAAAATGAATAAAATTAGTTAGTATCTTAAGCAGATACATGCTTAATATTTCTCTGGAAGCCAGAGAAGTATTTTGAAATTTTTATACAAAGGTTTTATTTTTAAAAGTACATAAAATACCAGTAGCAGTTTGCATTGAGAAGAAAATTTATCTAATACCAGGTAGTTTGATTCCTTCAAGAACACTGGTAGCTCTCCAGAGGTCTGTCTATAATTGGCCTCTTGGGATGTCTGCTTTGTTTTCTATGTAGTGGACAGGGTGAGCATGATGCCCAATTATAAACTAGCACAAGCCAACAGAGTAATCACTTTAAAAAAAAAATCTTGATGCTTTTCCCAGGCTTAATAATAGTGTCTGTTTGTTATATGTTGGCTACTAGGGACACAACCTGGAAATCAGGAGTGCTATTAAACTAATTACAACACAGACCAAAACATGTTCTTGCTCCAAAAGGATGAGAGTGCACAATATACACAAATTGCATATGGTTCCTTTAATAGTGGTGTGTATGAACAGTAAATATAATTTATCCCTGCCCTTTCTATTTATAGAGCTTTGCAGATATAGAGACAAGAAGGGAAAGAAGATGACTTTCCCCTACCAAGTTTGAGAGGTAGGGACAAACCAGTACTTATGGAAAGACAATTCATTGTTTAAGTGCCAGGAAGACATGTTCATTTACTAGAATTCAGCATCAAAGTGGACAAGAGACACTGCTGGACAAACAAGGCTTCCCAGATTCCTTGTAAACATACTGTAAAATGTCCTAGCAACTTGTTAGATGAGAGAGGATGGCAGCTTTCAAATGCCAAGGAATCACTGAAATGCCTATTGGCTACAGGAAGAAAAATGAGATAGCATGGGCTTTTAAAGCTTGGAAAGGTTTTGACTGCCAGGCTTGGAATAATCAAAGAATTTATTTCATAGCAAACATACTAGACATATAAGAAGTCAAGAAAGCTTTATAAGGAATATTTAGACTTTATAAGGAATATTTAGCACAAAATGAGGAGTAGATAAGCCAAGTATCCCAGGAAGAGAATAATTAGAAGAAAGCCAGCAGTCTAAAGACAAACAATTAGAAACTGGCATACATCCAGCTGCTATAAAGTCAGATTATTTTAGGGCAAGAAATATACCACTGTACACTGAAATTACAGTCTGCTTATCTTAAGCAGCAGCTTGTATGCAGGCAGTGTGTGGTGTTGTGTTCTGAATAAACAGAAACTATATCTCATTGGCAAAAAATCAAAAGTAAATTTGTGTGCAGAGGTGTTTGTCATCACGAATTATGTATTTAAACAGACAAATTCTTCAGGATGCTAATATTGTATGTATTAGGGGGAGAAAGAGAGAATTTTGGGTTTAGACAAACACCATACCGCTACTTCAAGAGTGCACTTTGTAAAAATCTGAAAATGCTCTCTGAGACAAGATCTTGTTTGCAGTAGAGTTACCTGGCATAGAGTGAGGTCTTGGTGAGATTTTGGGGGAGCTGTCAGTAAACTTACACTATTTCAAACTGTAGCTAATGAAATATCTACTCTTAGTGCTTTCATAGAGAAGTTCATTACTCACTTGAAGAACTTCAGCAACATGAAAGCACCTCTGTCCCTCTCTGCTGCTTCCAAAGAGAGATTCTGGTGTGATTATTCCAAATATATTTGGCCTTTGACCTCAGAGTAACATTGACATGGCTCTTCATTTTGTCAAGAACCTTCTTGTATGGCTGTGGGGAAGGTGAGAAGAGTTATAAGCCTGTGGTTTCCGCTGTGTCTTACAGGTAATAAAGGCTAACATGCTGCCCTGGTAGTGCTTCATACACTTTATGTGGATTTTTATTATATCAGTTCTTAAAATACAAACATCAATTTATAATATACAGAAGAGTGGCTGAAAAAATCAATACAGCAGTTGTCTAGCAGTGATGGTTTGAAAGAATGCGACAGGTCATTATGGATGGGAGGAGGCTGGAGAGAACATGTTGGTTTATAAACTTCCTAAGAGGCGTGGCAGGTTTGAAAGAAAGTGAAAACCACATATTTTCCTCTCTTCGCTTCATGCTGAATATCCATATCCACAGCCTTTCCTCTAGACTTTGACCTGAATGCTGCATATGGTGTTCCTGGAATTTCTCCTCACACAGCATTTCAGAGCATTAATAAATCCACACTATGCATTCCCTGTTCCTTCCACCCTCACCCTTGTCCTTCTGTTTCTGTTCTTTGAAATAACACCAATGACAACATTTTTAACAAAAGGTCTGAAATAGAATTGCTCCAGTGGTATATTTTTCTCTCCCCTCACCTGCTCCTCTAAAAAGCAGTTGCTTCCGGAAAAGCATGTCAGGAGCAACAAGCTTCCTGTCAGGCACCAGCATTCCCTGGCTTTGTTAGTTCTGAAGCCACAGACAGCACATATTGGAAAAGCACATGCCACCTCACCAAACTGCCTTCCCACAGGGTCAGCTGCAAGCCACTTTTACATATTTGAGCTTGTTTTCAACTTATTTTCCATTCTTGTCATGGTTATTTCTATTTCACATGATATCTTGGCAGGTAATACTTTAATAGCTAATAGACAAATGGGCCATTCTCAGAAATTATTCCTGTATTTAAGAGTGTTTTATTTAAATATGACAATCTTCTCATTGTTTTTCCAGAATGACAACTCTACAGAATCCTTTCTGCCAGGTCAATCTTGAAAGCTTTAATTGTAATCTCAGCAGCAGGAAACTTGTTCCAATGCAGTCAATGGAAGAATATCTGTCATGCTGTAAATCACTTTAATAACAGGGGCCTTTTCATCTTCAGTAAGTAAAGCCATTATTATTACCAGAAAAATAACATGTCTTATTTGCTGGACACAGCTTTTCATGCTGTGTGAAGTCCAAAGACAACTAATGAAGACTGCAAGGAAAAGGAGTACCATCCTTCCAAGAAAACTCAATCTTGTCTGTCTCTCTATAAATACAGAAAACCTAGAAGAAGATAGATATTGCAAAGTCAGTAGGGAGTTAGGAAATGTCAGAATTAAAATAATTTTACAGGGTTTTTTGTTCCCATGTATACACACCAATTCTAATTACATCATCAAACTATTTCTTGCTTTCAGATCTCTTCATCTTTCAGTATGCAGAAACAGTGGTAGAAGCTTTAGAAGCAGCTGTTGAGAGTTTTGCTTCTTTGCATGATTGAGTATATGGCCCTGTTTTTTATACACTGTGCTGGGACTATCTGCAGTATCATTTGCTATATAGACTTTCCTGTGACACTTATCAAATCGTAGCTACTTCACAGAAGTAGTGAACCTCTGCTCACACTCTCTGCTGAGAAACCATGTGATGGTTTTAATGCTCATTTGTCTTCATAGAGAAACAGTGGACATTAACATCAGCTAATTTGGGAAACTCAATCTGAGTCATTATTTTTCAGAGCTCTGTTTCATGCAAAGTTCATATCTTCCTTTATTTGCAGCTACGATTCAATAATTCAATGTAGATGACAATTCAGTAATTGCACCACAACATGCAGGGTTTATTTCTGTTGCCCTTTTTCTAGATAGGGCACAATCCTCCTATGCCATTCCCTTTAGATGGTCTCTGTCCTTTTCTCTCATGTCACTTGGCTATCTAACCAGATTTTCCCTCGCTCAATCCTTTTCTAAGTCTTCACACTTCTTTGTTTTCCTTTCTTCGCCTGTTCTTCTCTTGGTCTCTGAGCCCTTAACAGGATGAAGAAGCTTAACTGCTTATGTTTTTGTGCTGCAACGTGTACTCTGACCACTTTCCATTCTCCCCCATAGTTCGGGGCAGTTTTTAGTGGCAGCAGAACCAAGAAGTTCCTCCATGAGAGGTGATGGGGGTAATGTACGAGCAGTTGCATCTCATGAGAAATGTGTGAGCAAAAGAAACCCGGGGATGATTTTTAAGAGCAGAGCTGATCCTTTAATTTAGCACTTGGAGCTGTGAAAGCATCAAACCTCTACAGAGGGAGGCTGTGTGGTGATGTATTTATTTGACTGAGGGTGTTGGAATGGCAGTCTCCAGCTGGCTTTATTGCACATCCAAATGGAGAGGGATTTTTGGCAGATGACCAGTGAGCTCCTTCTTCCCACTGTCCGTGCCTAAAGTGCAGGAGGGTAATCAAATAAAAGGTCACCAAACCTTTATAATAGGTAAAAGAAAGTTGTCCACCATAAAGCCCACTGACCAAAATAGCCCCAAAGGTTGGTTAAATGCCATCGGCTTAGAAACAATGGTGTTGGGCATTCAGGGAGGATTTAGCTGGATAATGAGCCACATGCAGAAGTGCAGCACATTTGTAACAGCTCTTTGCTGAAAAGGAAATGTCCCAAAGCTTTTAAGCTTTTTTTTTTTTTTTTTGCTATGGGGTTGCTGGGCAGTCCAGTTTCTGAGTACTTAAAAATTATGAAATGTTGTGAGAGAATCAAAATGGTTAAAATATATGAATCTCTTGATTATGTTTTTATGTTGGTGTTAAAACTTTCAAGAAGAGTTTAAAAATGTAATACAAATATATAAGACATAAAAAACCTAACACTGGATCTGACTTTGAAACATAGCCTGAGGTAGCAGGCATTTTCTCACTGAGAGCATTTGATCACTGACTAACATCAAGGTGTTAGCTCTGCCACAGACTCAATTCATGACTGAGATCAACTATTACATGAACTGTTTCAAAAGCATTTAGTCACTGTCTGGGGGAGAGAGCCTGTGCTCTGATCAGATCCAGCAGACCTGTGAACAAACCTGTGTGGACACTGCCTGCAGTGTAAACTTGGAACAGTGTACACTTGTGTATTTGGCATAGCTGAACACATGCAACCCCACTAAAATGAAATATAAAGGAATAAATGTAGATGAAAAAGCACCATGGAAGGTACTGATCCCATGATGTTGATTTTACATCTGAATCATTATTTAAAAGGTATTAGGTATGCTAAAATATTGTAGGGTGGTGGGAGGGAGGTTTTTTTGTTTTTTTGTTTTTTTTTTTTTTTTTTTTTTTTTTTTGTTTTTTTTTTTTTTTTTTTTTTTTTTTTGGTTTTTTTTTGTTTTGCTATGGGGTTGCTGGGCAGTGCCAGTTTATTTGGGTTTGAGACTGGAAAGGTCTGGACCCATTAATTCAGGGACTACAGTATAAAGAATGCCTGCATTTCCAGTGAAGTATCAGGACTGTAAAATTAAATATTTTATTACAATGTAAAATCTAGAAATTGGTAGTTTAAAGAACATGACTGAGTCGAGTGTTTTGGTATAAGCTTAATGTCATAACCATTAATTTGTTAAAAAAGTGATAGATCTTTGTAAGCACAGTTCTGCTGGATGTGTTGTGTAGTACTGTAATTGTACATGCTTCTTGAGAATTGGAATGTGAATCATATTTACCTCTAGAATAAAATAATTTGATTAGTGAATGTATACAAATAGTCCATTTTGCAAAACAGTCTGTACAACAACAAAGCTTGGATTTAACCTCTTTGTTACAGAAGGCACATTCTAGTTTGTCAGTGCATATTGGACAGTAAATCAATCTTCAGTAAAGATCTGCTTAGGATTTTTATTCCTTAGCAAATTCCTGCAGTCACTGTGATATTTTACACCAGGATGGGCAGAGCAGGCAGCCAGAGTCACCTAGCAGGGTTTCTGCCAACTTTCACTGTAGCCCTTTGTGAGCTTCACTGCAAGCTTTGTGTTCATGTGTGTGTCTGAGGGAAGGAGGAAAAAGAATTTGTGAGTGTGTATGTGCATGGTAAATTTTCAAAACACCGTACAGAAAATTGGCAGCATTATTTTACTACGGGAAAAGTTTCTGGAAACATATCAGTATGGTGCTTGGTTTCTAGAGTATACTTCCAAGACCTTAGAATATATCACTTAGGCTTTTGGTACTTGGTTTTTTCCATTTCTAAATGAGGATTAGTTCTAATACTCTTGTTGCTTTGCATATTAGTTATTTAACTCATCACAATACATGGAAAATCTAAAACTTTGATTTTATTTTCTGATTCCATAATTGCAGGAAACAAGTCACATTGGGCATTTAAAAAGTAAGACACTATTTAAAATAAGTTTAAAGTAAAATTGCTGATCTTGAGTGTCATGAAAATATCTGGTGATGTTACAGGACAATACTGTGGTAATGAGATGTAAAGTTCATTGCTTTGGGAATGATGGGAGGTAATTGACAGTCAGACCCAATGTTCTGCACTTCCCTCTGTCCTTTTCTCAGTGATGCCTATTTTTAAAGTGACTGGCCAGAAGGCTCTTCTAGGAACCATTTTGTTAGACTGTAACCAGGAGATTGCTGTCTGTGTTGTATTTATTTGGTAAGAGAAACGGAGCATTGATCAAATATTTTTTGCAATTGACTGGTCTCCATAGTGGGAATACTGAAGGAATAACTGTGTTTGGGAAGAAATTTAGATGATAAATGAGCTGAATGCCCATATTGTGTCTTCTAGCCCTGTTCTAATCACTGTTCTAAGTGACTCTGTGTGGTTTTTTTTAACCTTAAATGAGGTAGGATTGTTTTTACTCTTTGCAGATGTGATTGTCTTTGAGAAGAGCATCTCCATTTATTTCTTACAAATGGCTAGTTGCAAATTTTATCTGCTGCTCTAGTTTTGCATATAAACAACTTTGGATTTTATTTCTATAAAAGCACATTAACATGAAACAACTTTTTGTACTGTATTGTACAAAGAAACAGATCTTTGTGAAGTTTAAACAGGACAAGTTAAATAAAATTACTTTGTCATGAGGAATTTTGAGACAGTCTTAACTGTATTTGCAAAAACATGTCAGAGGCATTTTTAAGTCCTCATGTTTTAAGTGCCCAAAATGCTGAACTACCACACATAAAAACTTTACTTTTAAAAATAGCCAGTTATTAAATTTGCCTTCATTTGAACAAATGAATAGATGCAAGACAGAAATTAGTTTCCTACTTCTAGATCTTGATTTATCTTCAGAAGATACATTCAGTAACATTTTTCTTCTATGTGTTTTCTGAGTTAGAGCTTCTCAGTGTAAGTAAATATGTGTGTTTTTCTCATTACTTGTTTTTCAGTGTATTAATATATTTATAAACTCTTGCAGTTTCACAACTTTTTCCATAATGGCAGAAAATATTGCTAGTAAGTAAATCTGTATAAAGCAGTATTTTACTTCTTTTGCTTTAATAAGATTGTGTACACTCTTGAAAATCCCTACAGGATAAGTTATCTGTATAAAGCAGTATTTTACTTCTTTTGCTTTAATAAGATTGTGTACACTCTTATTGAAAATCCCTACAGGATAAGTGTGGACTTTGAGTATCTGCAAGCACTGCAGAGCATTTCAGGGAACAGCTCTACAAGACCTCTGCAAGAGGAACCCAAGTCCCTTCCTTGGGCTAAGTACAATCATGGTTAAGCTGAAATCCTGCTTAGATAAAGGCTGGAACTATTTCAGCACCTTTGTTTCCTTCCAGAGCTGTTCTGTGTGGCTGAAAATACTGAAGTAATCATTTAAGGAGAGGGAAGGAGTAAGTTCTTACTCTGTGGAGGACTCCTGGAGTAGCAGTCTGGCTCCAGAGCATGCAGTAGAGCAGCATGGGCTGTGAGACTGGCAGGACTCCACCAGCCAAGGGGTCTGTGATACATCTCCAGGGAGTAGAGAGAGGCAAGTGAACGTGGATTTCTGGGCTTAGGGAAGGGCATTTTAAGTTTGAGCTGTACCATTAAAAGAGAACTGGCTCTACCTTCAACTTTTTTGAAGCCGGTTCTTGTTTTCTCTTTGCCTTTCTTATAGGTACCCACAATAAATATTTGATGTCAGATTGAATTAACCATGTTGTGCTGAACTGAGAAAATGTTGTGCCACTTCATTGCAGTCTGTTGGGGAAAAACAAGATAAATAATGAAATAACTTAATCAAAAGCAGTTTGGGGTTCTTTAGTGTGTTGTTTGCTTGGTGTTTGATTTTATTTTTTACTTTCTAGTTTCTGCTTTCATCTGGAAAAACACTTATTGATACTATTCTTCTTGTGGAGTCATGAACTGATTTGTGACCCAACTCACTTGCAAAAATCCAAGATGGTTTCAGAAGCAGTGCCAAACTATTTTTTCAATGCTGTGTACCAGACAGTATTGAAGCCATTAAAAAAATAAAGGCTAAAACTTGTGTATTTTGTATATTGACCATGATAAAAATCTGTTGCTATCAGGAAAAAGAAAGGAAAAAATAATGACTTCAATGCATGAGGATGTGCAGTCACTTAGTGTGCTTGAAAAACATTCTCTATATCTTCATTTGTCATCATTAGAATGCACTTCCAAAAGAGTGAATTTACCTTTATCAAGTTGTGAAAGGCATTTGCCTTCATGCATCCTTACCCATGTAAACTAAAATGTTTTATTTTGATATTTTTGATAAATGCACATGCGCTACTCTTCATAAAAGTCTAAATGACAAAATATGGATGTAGTTTCTAAAACTAAAAATAAAATAAGCAAAATTGAAAGTTTTATGTAAAAAGATTAGGGCCAAAGGAAAAAAATCAAATGTTGGACATAGAACACTAAATACAGAATAACAGTTTGTTCTCTGCACTAGAATTCAGCAGTAGAAAATGATGCATTATAGCTTTCAAATAATTTGTACAGTTTAAGACTATATTTTAAGTAAAATCAGTAGCCAGAGTCTCAGCAGGTATAAATAATTGTGCTTCCATTTACCTTGAGATATTTTTGTCATCTGTTAAAATGGCTGTGGAAGAGGAGTGCTGGTCACAAGTAGAATGTTTTCCAGTGCAGGGCTGGATGTGTTGGAGATAATCTCCAGAGCTGTGCAGCATCTGATGTGTGGCTGCAGACTGGAATTGTTTAACCTACCAGTTTAGCCTAAAATCCATCACAGTAAAGAAATGTGCCTGCAGGAATTGAAAACTCTTTCCTCATACTCTGTATGTTAAGTTTGGTGCTGAGCAGCAGAAGGTGTTTGTGGTTTGCATGTCAGTCTCTCGTGGGCCTGGCAAGAAGCCACATGCAAGCTGATGCATCCTGAGCCTCAACAGAAGTGATAAACAATCAAAATAAACCAAAAAGTGCCTCTGTCTGCACAAGCAGCTTCTTCTTGCAGAAGGCAACTGATGAGTGGTGACACTTCTCCTCTCTGCGTTTTTGCAGCAGTTCCATTGGTTGTAAGCAGGCACAAGCTGTGATAGGTATCGAGTACGTTCCTTGTTTTCATATCCTGGGGATGCCTGTGGGCTAAAGAGAATATTTTCTATTTTTGAGTTTGATTGCTCTTTTGCTGCTTGGGGAACATGAATTGCAACTGTAAAATGAGGATGCTGTTAAGATGAGCAGGTACATCTCTGAAAAAGTGCTGAAAGTTTGAAGTGAGCAGGCAGGAGTCTGTGAATTAGCTGATAATTTTGGTTGTCTTTTGTGGATAACTGCAATGGGGTAACCATATTCTCCTGGGGGTTTTTTATGCCTTTGTAACTAGTTTTCCTTTTTATTGTCTTCCCAGTTTGTCACCTTTGCTCTCAGACTATGACTTTTCTAACTCATCATCATCCATTCAGTAAAATCTCTATTTTCCCTGATAGATTTTGATCCCATTTAGAACTTATACATCTTCTAGAGAAGAGAGAAATACCCTTTGTTTTCTGTAACCTACATGCATATAACAAATTGTATGTTTAGTTATTTTGTCCTGTGATGCTTAGGTGCTCCAGTGACGTTAGAGGCAGGTTGTGCCTGCTCTGCAGTAGGGAACTGCTGCTTCTGCCTCATGGAACAGTTCTATTTCATTACCTCTTTTCAGTGTTGAGACAGGGGTTTGCTTGTATTTTGGTTATTCTTTAATAGCTTCTTTTTTTGTCACTTTCTATTCATAGCCATGTTGACACCTTGTGTATTTTCTGTGCCTGATATGCACATGATTTTTACTCAGGTAAATTAACATGATTTTCCTTAGCTGGCAATTCCTCTCCTGTTGGTCTCTCTGAAACTCAAGCTTTGAAGAAATGACATGGAGGATACACAGTGCCAGTGGCATCTGGGTCTTTTCAAAGACTCAGACTGATGTCAGGGACCAGCAGGTCATCTTCTTCACTTCTCATATTTGTTCCTTTTTTTTCCTCCCTCAGCAATGTTTGCAGTCCATTTTATTCTATTTTTCTACCTCTTTTCTTTGTTCTATGTCCTGTAAGGCTGAACCAGCCTGTCCAATAGGTTACAGCTTTAGAGTTCCCAAAGCTGCTGTGAGATGAGCTTTGAAAAGCTTCCAGCATTCCCCTGGCTGCCAAAATGAGTCAGGTAGCTCCGATACTCCATGAATGATGACTTTCAGAACTGTGAAAAGCAATGAGCATTCTTTTTCTGAAAATTAAAAACTTGGCAACATGAATCCATATTTCAGACCATCCTTGTAATTTTTTTCTTGCTTTATAATTAGATGTATTTACTAATGAACTGTTCTTTCTTTCTACTACTTCTGTTCTCCAACTAAATCAGCATGGTCCTTATTAGTCTTTACTTTCTTTGAAAGCAACATCTATATTCTACTTTTTGCCATTTTCCCTTTGTTGTGTCACATCTACAAGTACATAAACTTGTTATGCTCCATAATCAAAAGCAAAATTTAAAACCTTTTCATTTAATGGAATATATAAATTTCTTTTTCTCTCTTTTTTAAAAATTCAAAATATGTCTATTTCAGCTAATGTGGAAAAATGAAATTTGGGATTAAAAGACAACTTTTCTGGCACAACCAATTCTTGCTTGTTTCTGATATGAATTCAAGATAAATATTGCCCATAAAATTGCTGCCTTGTGTTTCTCTTACAGAGGCATAATAATGATGAAAAAGAGCTTTCTCTATTTCTGCATTACCACTATGGAATGTTTCACATTTGTGTATTTACAGAGACATACCTGCTGTGCAGCAATTATTATTTTCATAAACATGAGAAGAAAAAGAAGAGTTTGCCATTATTCTGAATCAGAGATAATGACTGGATGCTTGGCAGCTTTTTTTGAAGTAGCAAATGAAGAAGACAAGGACTGCAGATGCCTTGGTCAGGCTGGCCCCTGCAGGTGTCTGAATGGGAAGCTGGGGGTAGGATGTGAAATAAAGATTACATTTAGACTGGTGGCATGATAATTTAACTTCTTCCACTAGAGCTTGAAATTGCATCTTTTTATGTTTCTATGATCCATTATTTCTGAAAGGAACACATGTATTGGAGCATCCTGCACTGTCACAAAGATCTTGCTGTAGGTGTGAAATGAATCTGTGCTTACAGACCAACTATAAAATATTTCTTCCCTTTACTAACTGTGAGCTGTAAGCATGGGAAAAAGTGTTCAGGTTTTGAAAGGAACAGCAAATGTTCTGTAATTGAGATTGCTAATATTATAATAATATAATAATAATGTAATTTTTAATCACAATTCTATATCTTGAATGTGATACAAGAAAGGGAAAATTAGAAATATGCTGGAGTAAAGATGTTGCCTGTAAGGGAAGAGATGGATAACAAGTACAGTGCTGATATAGCTGAGCAACAGAAGTGATTTCAGAGTTGTTAATAAATATGTGGATATATAATATACTATGGAAAGAGGGAAAATATAAATATTAAGCTGAAAATGACAGTCTGAAGAAAAGAAAAATATTTTGATGACTTTAATATTGGCTGCTGTTAGGAAGTCTAGAAGAAATATAAATACATATGGCTTTATAATAGTAGCGTGATTTATTTTGTTTCCTGTGTTATATCCTTGCATATGCAGTTCTTCCAGAAAAATAAAGAAACAAAGTGGAAAAAAAGATCAAATACAAGTAATGATTTTGAATTTATAGAATAAATCAATTTTGTTTAACTATTTTCAGTTTAGCTGGTTTAAAAAGTGTATAATTTCAGAAAATTAGAAAATTGATTTCTTTAATAGAGCAAAATTCTGTATGACTGTAGCAGCTTTATTCTTTTATCCTTCCTTATAGTCTATTTTGACCAGTTATTTCATGGCTTGAAAAAGGCATGAAGAAAGGAAGAACAGACAGTCCTGATTGTGGCTGAGTAGATTCCAGTGGTATTGAGAGGATGGAATACATAAAAGGAGTAAGAAGAGATAAAAATGATTGGATATGACATTTAGGAAACTAAAGATATACTGGAATACTGGAATAATCATAAGCAGTGTAATGGTTGCAAGAAGTGAAGTCTTTCATTAGATCAACTTATATTGCTGGGAAAAGAAAAACATATTTTGAGACAGAAGCATGTTTTCAGCTCTTTAGTTGTGGTCCACTTACTCTCCCTGGGTCCTGATAGATTCCGCATACCATTCTCCTTTATTTTTTGCACAGTATCATTCAACTTTCAATTTTTTTCAGAACTCATCTTCAGTTTCAGGCTTAGGAAGTATGGTGGCTGGTTGGAATAAATATCTCATTACAAGGAGAATTGGCTGCTCAGTGCCTGATTTGGTAGTTTGTTTTTTTTTTAATCAATTTTACATGTGATGTTTTAAAATTCACATGAACGGTTTGAGAAATTTCTTATCAAATGCAGAAATTTCTTCTGTCATTACAGTGAGACAAGAAGTTTTGACTTTAGAAGTTTTGTGACCTACTAACTCCAAATGATACCAATAATGGAGTTCTAAACCTCTCCTCTCCATATAAGTTACACTTGTATAAAATGCTGCTGAAACATTGTACCTTTAGTCTTATTTAGCCTATGGCTTCAGTGATTTTAATGCACAGTGTCCCACTGATTGTAAAAAATACAGTTTACCTTGCTAACAGCAGAATTTATATTATGTATCTCTATTGCACTCAGCACTGGGAAATATCACTTCTTTTGGTTTATGTTAGGGAAATCATGCTTGCCAAAGCACAGAATTTTGAATTTGAAATTAGGACATTTTTTGTTTGACTGCCATGACATCTGTTTCAGCTGCTTCAGTGCACATGGCTGTAGTTTATTGCACATTCTCTGGAAACAGTTTTAAACTGCAGGGCAGGTATGTATTTTGAGCATTTTAAGTCCTGTTGCAAGGCTTTCCCTGCACACACCTGACACTAGGAAAGAGGTCATATACAGGTGGCACTGGTATTTTGGATAAAAGATTTAGACCCTTTTATTTTAATGGAAGATATTTTTGGTGATAACTAAGACCTTGTCAGAGGAGACAAGCATGTAAATGAAGTCAACTTTTCAGACCTCTGGGATCTGTTACAGCATGAGTTACTCTTAACAGTTAATTAGCTGGGGCTGTTAATCAAGTTGAACAGGTGTTGAGTAATGAACCGAGGCAGGGCAGCTGCTGTGACCCGCCTCTCACTCTAATCTGGTTAGGGAACCTAATGCCAGTTGGAGCCCAGAGTGCTTTGTAGTGACATCCAGCATTGCATTTTCCTGATGCTTCCATCAGTGCTGTGACATCAAAGAATGCTGGCTTTACAACAGGAATACATAAGGAATCAGCCCAAAATTCCCAAAGTGGAAGATATTAAAGAATAGGCTCCTTTTCTTTACTTTGAAAGCATTTCTTTGCTCAAGTTGAATGAGCAGTTGAACTTCTGTCCATGTTTATATCTGTTTGCCTTCCAAAATGTAATGAAATCCATTTCAGACTGCTGCTTAACTAGGATCATGTAGAGCACTGTTGTCAAAGGGATGGGAAATTATAGTTTCAGCATGTCATTTCCAAGACCTCTTTGCAATAAGAACTTTGCAACTTCATATTATGTATTAAATTATTTTGCATATTTAAGAGATCCAGGCTTTGCAATCCAATGTCACTGAGTAGCAGCTTCAACTCTTTGACCTTTCTGTAAACTCCTACCTTGACCATTAAGCTGCCTGTTTTTCCCTGCATTCTGTCCTCAGAATGGGCAGTGTCAGCTTGGAGTGTGAGGCCACATTTGGAGCTGGCTGACAGGATTGATTGTTAGGGACACCCTTGGTGCTCACTTTGGGTCAATCAAATTGTTTAGGGAAGGGGAATCCAGTGCTGCTGAGTACGTTGTCTGTGTGTTGTGTCAGAATACAGAGTAATTTCCTATGTTTTCTTTTTTTTTTTTTAATATAAACTTGCTTCAATTTATTTGCTGTACCCTTTACATCTCTTTCCAACTTTTTGCCCAAAAGCAAAAAGTAACTTTAATTTCCTTCCTCTTACTAGATTAATCAGAAATGCTTCAAGCAAAAGTGAAGGCTGAGTCATTCTGTGAATATTGCAATTCTGTGATTCTAACCAAGTCTGAGGCTTTTAGACCTGTCTTGCCATTAAATGGCAAAACCTGTGTAATGTTGCATCTGTGGCTATTTTCTGCAGAGCTCTTTTATAATCTACTTTACTTATGCTGGTCATTTTATATCTCTGTGATCAAATTCATAGCAATGTTTCCAGCTCTTCACTTTTTCAGTATAGCGTGGACTTGTGTATCCAATAATTAGCATAATGCATAGAATAAGTGTGTTTATAGCAAGTGGATAATTCAAAATTGTAACCAACATTCCTGGCAGAAGAAACAGCAATATTTCTGCTGTTGGCAGTGTTTGACATATGTCTTTTGATTGGCGTGAGAGATTATGGTGCTCTCATTTATACAGGACTTAAAGTCTGAGATTTTGATTATAGATCCCTGAAATGATCACAGGAATTAGAAAACCCTCTGCAGTATTTCCTTACATGAAAAGTAAAATTCTGATCCAGTGGGCTTGGCAGGCAGTTCCCACTGAGCTCAGGAGATTTAGGTTATCGCCCGGCAAGTCGGGAAAAGCTCAGTAGAATTGATATAATATAAAGCAAAAAGTGAGGCAAGAAACAAGCCCAGAATAACTACATGGGAATTCAGAATAAGGGAGATGAAGATATCACACAGCTACAGAGAGAGCAGGAGGAAAATGGAATATAATCAGAAATTGTGCTAGGAAGGGAAGGAGGATCACATAGAGAGTGAATTTTGGGTGAGCAGTCTGGAGAAGATCAGGAGAGGAATATGGGCCAGTTGGTAACCTGGGCATGGGGAGAAAACATCCCCAGTGCAGTAATGGAGGAGCAGAGTCAGAGCCAGGAGGCCAGAGAACCTGTGCCCTGCTGCTCCCTTTTCAGGAACAGGTGTGTATAATGTCTTGTGTAATTTTTCTTCTAAAAGCTTGTCAGTATGGAGTTGTGCTTGGCTGTTTAATTAGCTATATCCTTTCTATATGTTTTGGGTTTTTTTGGGTTTTTTTGTTGTTTTTTTAGTTTAGGATATGTGATTTTCTTTAATGGGAGCCATTCCTGTCTATTATGTACATTAAAAAGTATGGTAAAATTCCTTGGGAAAGTTCTTAATATATGTGCAAAGTAGCCATAATCCAAAGTAGCCATATTTCATACATGGGTATTTGATATTTCATTTCCCCTATGCTCAAAAGTATGAAAAGTGATTATCCCCTATTAAGGACTTATCCAATTTTATTTAAAAATTCTGGTTTGCAGTGCTGTGATCCTCAAGACCCTCTGGGAAATTGCATGGAGTCTCATGACAAGAGTGATATTAACCTGTGCCATTATTGCAAATAACAATTTTTAGAGTTTCTGAATGTGGTTTTCCCTTTCTCTTATTCATTTTGAGACTTTGTACATCTCTTCTGCATTGGCCTGTGTAACCTTAGGGAGGATTATGGCTCTGCTTAACTGTTTGCCATCTTAAGCCATCTGGATAAAGATGCCTTCCTTTCATTGTGGTAGTAAGACACCTTTAACTTTCAGAAAGAGCAAAATTAAATTTTAGGTCTGTCTCTCCTCTGGATTAAAAAAAGAAAAAAGAATAGGTGTCAAAACTTGGGATATCTCCCTTGATGTTAGTTTTGTCGACATATATAGTACTGGCTCTCTAAACTCCTTTCCTGCATTCAAAATTAACCTGTCTGCTCCTCTGAGCCTTTAACCTTTGATCCAAAAGATAAATCACTTCCTGGAAATGTCTGAAAACTGTTGGAATGGTTTCCCCCCTCAGCAATGTCTTTTCTACAAATGCTTTTGTTAAGTACAGTAGGTTTTAGTACTTCATAGGTCTGTGACTCTTTAACAAGTTTTTTAAGTGATATTTTCTTTCCCTTTTTAGGTTTTTTGCACTTCAAATTTTGTTGTTTTCAGAGTGCTTTAATAACTGGCAGTACTACGTGATTTTTGACTTTTTGTGAGTGCACAGTGAAATTGCTTTTGTAAGTAGTCAGAGTATTCTGTTCATCTCATTTCATACATGAAAACAAATGGTTTCTTTGAAGTTAGATGATCCTTTGTGTCACATCACTGGAAGTCATGTAGGCTCTAGAAAATATTTTTGTTGTCCAGTCCTTGCTGGTGATTAACTTGCAGATAGAACAGAATAGCTGCAGAAGGCAGCAAGAACTGTGGTGTATCACCTTCAAATTCTTTTTAGTGGCAAAGACAGGGCTTTGTAGATTTTGCAAGTTTCTCCAGAAGGACTTTGACTTTATTAATTTGACTTTGATATCTTTCTGAGAAGTATGTAATGGACACAGTAGAAATGTGGATGTGTGGCAGCAGGTTGTCATTCTCTGATTCCAAAATACACACTGCTGTGTACATAAGGAAAATGTCTTGGTCTATCAGTGCCAGGAATAGAAACTGAAGCTCTTTTGTGTTTCCCCTGGATTTCTGCAACATGCATTTTTGATTAGACTAGTTATACCAGGGAATCAGAACAATCACAAGAAACTCCATGTCAGAAGTGCTTCCATATAAACTTTTCAAGATTATTCAAATAATCTTAGGAGTCTTCCACTATTTCCACTCTGTTTTAGAGGTGCAGACCTGGCCAATATTATTAATTAATCAAAAGAGCAATGAAGTGTAAACTAGTGTTAGGATAAATTAAAAGTACAAGTTAATTTATATAAAAGTAGAAATTGACAGTTGTTTCATTCAATAGATGCAGCACTGTATTACCATGAAATTTGTCGGTATGAATTGATCTCTCTATCTATATATACAGATATGGGTGCAGAGATCAACTGTTCAAAAATCACTTTTTTCTTTCCTACCAGGATCTGTTGCTGAAAATAATAAATTTTAGTTTCTAAACTTGGTCTGTTTGAAGATTCAAAATTTTTTTCTAAAGGTTTCTGTGCAAACTGGGACCCAGTCACTCCATCAATTATGGTAGGAGTGTGCTAATTTGTATGGTGCTATCTAAAACTTCTGCACTGCCTTGATTATATTGATATCTGGCAGACTACAGGAAGCAGTAAACACCCCAGGCTTAGTTACCAGCAAGTGTTCTGGCTTTTGGTGTAGAGGAGAAAAGTACAATGGCTGTATCTTTGTTCAGATGCTGCTTCTGAGAATCTGGAAAGGAATTCTCTTTGATTAAACCAGGGCTGAGAAAAAGGCTCTTGTTTTCTGTCTGTATGTTGGTGTGCATCTGACAGGTGTCAGCTTCAAAGCCAAGACAAAGACATAAAAGCATATTTTGGAAAGTCTTTTGGGAGAGCAATTCTTGAAATAAGTATTGGAAAGGAAAAATAGTTGTGATAGTTGTGGTGCTTCAGCCAGACGAGAATTCATAGAGCTTGATGGGGGGAAGTTGGAGGTGGCTCAGTGTGTGTCACTGAGCCTATTTCAAAGCCATTGTATTTGGCAGAGAGGCACAGGATGCTGACTGCTGTTGCAGGAATCAAGAAGCTGCCTCCACTCTTTTACTATTTGTTACTCAGTGTGTTTATGTCACTCATGGTCTTTGGCACTGCAGGATTTGTTTCAGAATGGCTTTTTTGGACTGCCTCGAGCTCAGTGTCTGCAGCCTCAGAAGCTCTTCCTACACAGCTGCATCTGAGTGCAGCCTTTTGCAGTGCTTACTACAATGCCCACAGCAACACTGACCCTGCACCACATTCTGCTTATTTGTACTCAAAAAATGAGTTGATAGTATTCTTACTTGCCTTCCCATTCCACTCCCACACATCCACCAAATCACTTCTAAGTGATTTTGCTTTTGAAGCCAAGCAGAATCATAAATATTTAAAAACAGTATTTTAGTATTGTGAGACTTTGCTCAGGTTATGAGAAGAGCAAGTGAAATTTGGATTGTAGGAACTACTGTTAATGACTGCAACAGTAGTGTAGGTTTGTTTGGTTTTTTTTACATGCCAGACTTTGTTTGTTTTACTGAAGTGAACCATATTATATTTTCCAACAGGAAGGAAGCTTCCGTGGATCTTGGTTTTTATAATTCTTATAATAGCATCAAACTGAACATTCTTACAGCAGAGACATCTGTTTTCACAGTTGCCTTCTGTAGGAAGAGACTTTGTTTTGTTTTGAAATTCATAGTTCATGTATTTTAGCAGATGATCATATTTAAGCCAGATTCTGATTGTCATCAGTACAAATTGGGAATTAACTCAGTGTATTTCACTTCATCTCTCCCAATTTATGTTAGTGTAAAGGAAAACTGAATCTAATGAATTGGCTGTTCTATTTCTGTGTTTAATTGTGCCGACAAGTATTATTTTTAGAGAAATGAGACAATGCAATTGCAGATAGCTCAAAAAGATCCAGTATTCTGGCAGCTTATTGCATTTATTTTGCTGTCCAATAGAGTGATTAGAAGACTTCATTTGGGTTTGACAAACAGTATGTAATATTCCAGCCTTCCATATGAAGCTTTCAGCATGCTGACACATACTTCCAATCTAAAAAGATTTTGTACATTTTATTAGAAGAATTTGTATTTGTTCTCTCAGGTGCTCCATTCTGTATAGATTTTTATAAAACCTGTAGATTTTGGTATTAGGTGGAAAAGGTTCACTTTCCAGCATGTTGTAGCTACTGCAGTACATTTTCTAAAACATGAATATCAGTTGTGCTCCAAAGGAGCACTCTGTGAACTCTTTCAAATTATACTCCTAAATCTGTGCAAGCAAATGTTCTGACTTTCGGACTTCTTCAAGGCAAATTTGAGAGCTACACTTGGTTTCAGTGTGTGGAAATTCAACTATAAACCCAAGTATGTTGGGCTCAAATTGGTCTATTTTTCTTCCTGGTTTTATTTAGCTCTTGGAATGGAAATAGATGTCCTTAGTAAATCCTGAAGCTTTTATAGCTCTAGTTTTATCTCAGACAAATTATTGGAAAATGCATAATGCCATTGATCTGACTAGAACTAATAGGAGTTTTAAATAGCAAAGAAAATAAGACCTTTAATGCTGAAAACCTCTTCCTCTCTTTTCTTTCTTTCTTCCTTCCTTCCCCAAAACATCAGCAAAAGGAGCTAATAAATGCAATTGATTTATTTTGAAGTGCTGTCTGTCTTTTTTCACTTTTCTTTTGAATAGCAGAGTCTGTGCCAGCCCTGGCTCCAGATGTCTGCGAGACAAGCTGTAATATGTTTCAGAAATCCCTGTTTGATGGCAATTGTCTGGGGAGAAAAATGAAATAAGCTTTGTCTTTGCTACAGTAACACTTGGCTCCCAAGAACAGCCTCGGAAGGAGAGAGGGCATTTCTGATCTAGGATTAGAAAACCTCTGTTTGCAGTTGTTTTGGCATATTTTTAGTAAGCACAAGCAGTGGTGGTGTTTTTCTGCAGCACATGCAGATGGACATCCTGTAGTTGTACTTTTCTACTGTAATTTCTGAGGCAATATAACAGAATGCAACGAGCCATTCTGGAGTCTGCGGATTGAAGAACTTTGTCCTGAACGTGTTATGTAAGAGCTGTGATGTTTTGCTCACAGAGAGCAAATATTTTAAGCATGAACTATTTACTTGGTGGGCCTTATATTCCTGAGAACTTGGAATACTGCACCCATCTTTCTTGGAGATAGCCTCAAATATTTCATTAGAGCAGAAAAGGCCAGAAGTCAAGGTGCTCCCATGCTGTGTTTGCTTTCCAGTTTGTGTAACACTTTGCTGGAACCACAGGATTTTCTTTGCCATCAGCACTGGTTAGTGGTCAGTTCAAACTCTGCATGTACTCTGGTGAGAAAATTCAAGACATGTAATTTCCATGCTGAGAAATTTGGGCAGCATGACTTGTGTGCTTCTCTTGCTGGCAGCATTCTTCAAAGCATTTAAAATGGAAAGAAAATGGAAAGAATTCCACCTGTGCCAAATTTTCAAAGAAAGGACAGTAACAGCAGAAATTATCTAACCTCACCAATCTTGACTTTACAAAGGGAGAATTTATTATTAATGTTTTTTAAGGTTAAACTTGTTCATGTGTGTCAGATATAATCTTACTAATTCCATGTTCTTGGCTTATGTGCCACATTTAATTGCAGTAATTGGAATGGATTTCAGGAAACGATAGTGTCCCAGTGTCAAGTGGGTTACATTTTCTTGTTTGTTAAAAATGAAAAATTCTGGGAGTTGGATCTTGGCTCTAAGAGAATCAGCTATATTTCTCCTGAAGTGTGAGTTCTTTCCCAAGTTGGCTCATTTTATTTGTCCTTTATTCAATTTTCAGTGGAAACATAGTCAGCTGTAGCCAGAAAAATGAAGCTAAAATTTCCTTAGGAGATTTTATGCATATTTGGTAAGATTCTGGAAGATATGTCTGTGTGGATTTGCTTTGGTGAAGAACAGTTACTGAGTACTAAGTCTCCAAACAGGTTGGAAAAGTATGATACCAAGATTTGGTAGACTTGCTTTCCTAGAAAGAGCAGTTTGCTCACTGAATGTGGCTTTTCTCATTGGTGTTTTTTATCTGTGTATTAAGTGAAGAGATGCTTCACCTTTGCTTATGGAATGCCTAGATAACAATTAGACAGGGATAGGAATGTAATCATGCTCTACTCCTGAGCTGTGTCATAGGAATAGTACAAGAAGATTTAGTCTTATGTTTGCTACTAGTGTTACTTACTGCCCTGTTTATTTATTGTATTAAAATCTATATAAAATAGTTTTTTTTGGTGTTTTTTTTTTTTTTTTTTTTTTAATTTCTGTGTAATTGCATTCTTTGCTGCTTTAGAAATAACAGGTTTTGAACCATATTAGACAGCGGGTCTCAACCTTGCTCAGTTGAATGCAGTTTCTCAAATAAAAGTCTGCATGAATTTTATACTTAATGTAAGAAGAAATATTCTCCTTGCTCTTAATGCAAGACTGGTCAAGGAGTCTTGTTTGAGTAGTTACTGCTAATTGGAAACTTCTTCTATTCCACTTGTCTTGGTTTATTTGCACTGTAGTTTTACTCTGTTACGTCCCTTCCAATCCAGATATGAATGTGGATCATCTGACAGTACTGTGAGTTAGGGATGTGTCACTTGCACCACTCTGTACCTTGTTTCTGCCTCCTCTTCTAAAAGGTTTCCCAAGGGTCTTGTTAGAATTTTCCAGTTTAGTGAAGTAAGTGTATGATTACAGTCACCAGTCTGTTCTTGTCTTTTCTTTGTTAAAGGAAGCTTGATGTCCACAATTCTGGATCCTGAGGCCTTGAAGAACCCATTTTCCTGACATTTCTTTTTATTCTCCTCTCTAAATAATGTCTTGTATTAAATGTAGGTACAGAGACTAAATGAAAGTGTTGTAAGAGAAAGCTGGCCTGTTACAGCCCTTGATTGCTGCTGGAAGTGAAATACTGCAGAATAGACTAAATCAAAGCATTGGGAGGTGAGATATGGAGAGAAAACATTTCCTGGCTTATAAAATATCAAGGGAAGTAAACAAATGCACTCTATTTTCCTTGCTATTGAAAGCCAGAATGTCCTTTTTCCATTAGGAGTGTTTTGCTATTCTTTTGGAAATCTCTTTTAATTAAGGCTGTATAATATGTTTCCAAGGATATGAAAGAAATAATTCACCATGGCTCCAGCAGCCACTGTTCCTTCCTGATGAAGAAAAGCAAATATTTCTTATCACTTGGAGAGGCAGCAATGATTAGAAATAGTCTATAGTCAGGAATCAATTAATCTTTCTCTGGACAGCTTCAAAATATTGTTGGCCATTTTGCTGTGTAATTCTGTGGTGTGATGGTACTGCAGCAAGGTGTTGTGATCCTTGCTGTGCTGAGACACTGCTGGCAGTAGCTCTCCAGCACATGAACTTGGCTGAACCCATTTAAAAGTTACTGGGGTGCTACAGAATGTTTGCAATATCATCACAGAAGCCACTACAGTGGATTTGACACCGAGTAAGGGCATCCAAACAGGACCAGAATTACTCTGAGCTCCCCAGCTCATAAAGCTGCCTGCCAGCCTGGAGGTGTTGTCAGGGCACTTTTATCCAGAATGAACACAGTCCTGTTTCTGCAGTGTCAGGTGGACAAAGAGGAATGTTTCATTAGCTTCCTGTACTAACACAGAATTTGCTCAGAGTAATTCTTGGTTGTCCCAAAAAGAGCAGGAGGTGAAGAGGGAGCACTGACCACTGTGCCAGTGACCCTGGAACTGAAGAAGAATCTCATGTGTGCCCCTCAGAAGTACAGCAGGGTTTCAGCTCCTGCCCATGCTGCTCCAGGACCTGTTAATGCCTGCTCAGGCACAGTCTCCCCCTTCCCTCACCTTCACAACCCGACCTGAATTCCTCTGTCTGCTTTCTGGTGATTAGCTTAGTCTCATTCACAATGTAGGTTCATCATAGGGAAAAACTGCCTGAGAAGAGGGAAGGTGAGCTGCTAAATATGACAGTGCTAGAAAGTAAAAAAAAGAGGATCTTTCTGCATTGCAAAAGGTGATGTCCTTGTAAAAGGCTTCAGTCTGCTTTTTGTACAACATTTTGCTGAAGAACTGTCCGTCTCATTTACTTCCTCACTGCTAACAAAGAGAAACACTGACAGCACTGGCTCCAGGTATCTGTCAGGAGAGCAATAAAAGTTTCAGCCATGCCCAGTGTGATTGTGTTTGATAGGTAAAAACAGACAGATGCTAATTTCAAAACTCGACTTTCAAGCAGACAATTCTCTGTATGTCAGGTTAAGGAAATGAGAAGTATATGTGACTTATAGAAACAAGTCACTGAGTTTCTTTTGTGATTAAAAATATTAAATTACTCTTTCTTTTTATAGTGCTGGTCATAATTTTTTACCAATAAAGCATGTGCATTTATTTTCTGCAGACACTGCAGTTTTACTGTCTTCAGAACAGAGATGTTGGAAATGAATCAAATGTGATTCACAGGACATACAATGACTGCCTTTGAACAGCACTAATGGCTCCAAGAGCAGGATGTATCCAGTATCATCTCTGTTGTACAAACCCTGTAGTCAGTGGGGTTAAGGTTGACAAAACCCAGGCCCCTTTATCTTTTCCTCTCTTTTCCTTTAGTTTCTCCTGCTATTCTCCCTTTTGCATTTTATTTTTAACTTCCATTTTAGGTCTGTTATGAAAGTGCTTTTGTCAAATTATTGCTTTATTTATAGAAAGGTTAAAGGGTTGGCATGGGACTGAACAGCACAGTTTTTGCTTTCCCTTCAGGGCTCCAGGAAAGCTCTCTTAGGAATTGCTGAAGGAGTGCTGGACCTGTTGATTCAATAATACTTTGGTGTGAATATGGCATCTACTTGGACATTTGAGACACCTCATTTGTAGTACAAATAGTAAACATTTTATGAGCATGCTCAAGTGGCAGAATTAACTGGCCTTCAAGTTCTTGATGGACCACTTTCAATGGTAATATAAATAACACATCTCAACATACAAGTAAGCAGCTTCTATATAATTATATGAAATTGTTTACTTGTAAGGGTACTAAGGCTTACCTATGAAAAAGGGCAGTATTTATTTCCAGAATGCACCCTTTTCTCCCTCCTCTAGGTGAATTTATTCTCAATATGCTATTCTGTACCATGTAATTGAATGAAAATTTAAAGTTTTTATCTGGAAATTGCATTGATTTCCTTTTTGCTTCTTGGATATTCTTCAAAGTGATGGTGCTTGTGGCAAATGTCACTTTATCAACAGTCACACAGTACGTTATTTCCAGCTACTAAGCACCATGAATGTATTCAGAGAAGCAAATAAAAGCTCTGAAGGATTGTTAGGATGGACAACTGCAATACCATTGCCATCAGAATTACCTTAAATTCATTGCATACTCTGTGTACTTTAATTAGTGTGTTGGTGAAATAAATGGGGACATATGTTACCACAGGAAAGTAGTAGGAGATGACAATCCATTAAGCCCTGACAGGTATTGTAGGCTTGAGAATGAATAATGAAAAAAAGTGACAGTAATTAAAACATGTTTACTTAAGATGACAATTACTTGAAATACGGTTGCATAGTAAAGACCTCATTACGAGCCAGACTCTGTACGTAAAAATTATCCATATGCCAAGGGGTAATTAATTTGTTCTGGTAGGTGAGTGATAGGTCACTTGTGGTTCTGTCTCACCTTGTTTACATTTGATGGTAATGGAGATGATATTGTACTTTGATCTCTCATATACTTTAAGGTTCAACATGATGGTTTTATTATATCTTTTAAATGAAAGTATCTTTATGGATTCTGAGTGAAGACATGGTCAAGTCTTGAAACAAACTTTCAGACAATGTGTTCTGCATAATGAGATTTCCTGTTGCTGAAATAGTTGTTGCAGCCTATTTGCATCTTGTATCTCCCAGTTTTTACTTTGGCAGAGTGGAACTCAGAACTGTAATTGAACTATTACAGTTTCAGGAGAGCATTTGAGAGATGTAAAAATAATCCAAGAAAAGCAGTTGACATATTTTAGAGATGCTCTAAGACAGGAGTTTCTAGGAAGTCTCAGTACTCTGAGGTTTGTTCAAGACTCTAGAATCACTGGACATGTAACATTTACAATGTTCTAAGAGTCCCAAGGATGGTTAATTTTTTTCAAGTTCAAACAACAGATGCTGCTGAGGTGGCTGTCAGTCTTAACATTTTCAGAGCCTTGTCTAAGGATGCTTTACAGATTTATATTTGTGAGTAACCTCAGAAGAAGAGCTGAAGATTTTTGAACTATTTTTACATTCACTTTCCGGATGTAATTTTTTCTTCTCCTCATTGTAAGTGCTTACGAAAGACAGATGGCCACTTCATTTCTCCTCTTTTACACTTGCCACCTTGTGTCATAATCTTCTGCTGCAGTTAAAATCTTTTTGATTACAAAAGTTTGGCGATGTGAAAAAACTGAAGCTTGTTGAGAATCCCCAAAGGATTTTTGTTACTGCATTTGAAATACGTTTTGTATAATACAACACAGTAAAATAATGATAATATACAAAGTTGTCTTGGGGATGGTTTATTATCCCATACCATTTTTGGGTTTTTTGATCTGTTTTGTTTTGTTGTGCCCAGGGTGGCTGCTGTCCCTGCTCCAGCCCCCATCCTGCCTGGCTCTGGGGCTGTTGCAATAAATGGGAGCCAAGCTGGGGTTTCTGGAGGGAGCTGGATGCAGGGTGAGAGGCAGCCTTTCCTTTGAGCGTTCTGTTCCACTGGACACACGCGGCCGGTACAGTAAAACCTCTTTTTTATAGCATTTAAATGTAAGCATTATTAAAAAGAGGATGTGGTGTTAAAATGTCCTCCATTCCAAATGATTAGTATCTTATTTCTCACTGCCCCTTAGGAATGAAAGATACTGAGTTGCCAAACTGGTATCAGAAACATCTCCCCTGCTCAGTGTGTAGTGTTGTCTCATTTTTCTTGTATGTATTAATTGTTAATCAGTCATGGCAGTGTGAAGTCTGATAAACAAATTGTGCTTTCACTGCTTCAGTGAAGAACTAACAGATCCTTTTAATATGTCTTGGGAATGCAAGAATTGCTTTACAGCATCATGCTACTGGTCTGTCGTGTCCATTATCCTGTTTCTCTAACAGTGCTGAAAATCAAATGCTGCAAGGAAAATGAAACAATTCACTTACTAAAGCATTATGGATTGACGTGGTACATGGGAGGGGTTGGGAAGAAAAATTCCTACACTGTGAGCTTCAGAAACACCTTATCTGCTTTTCTGTTTCCACCAAGTTGCTGTACCAATATTCTGACACTTATGCTTATGCTGTGGGTGAGGAGAGAGGGATTGAGGAAAGTTCTCTTCTAACTGTTGTCCTTTAACAGGAAGAATGCATTAGGCATATCTTTGCTACGTTTTATGACCTCTTAATTTTGTATTAATTAGTGGTATCAGAATGTCTGTACTATTTTAGGTAAATTTTAACTAAAGATCATACTTTACTTCTCATCCCTCTGTACTTATTTTCCTAAATTGTCTTTTGCATGGGGACTTTGAGGAAAAAAATTATTCTCAAATAATTTTTTCAAATAATATTCCTTTATGCTAGAATTCATGTTTCAGCTTCATAGCAGGTTAGCTGTGCATTTACACAAGTTTTTTGCTGACATGGGAATAACTTGATAAACAGATGCAATTGCCTCCATATTGTGACTTTCATAAATAAAAATGTTAATTTCTGACTGGTTCTGTTCAGGCATTTCATTGCTGCTTTCCTTCTGTACTGTTCACTTGTTGCAGAGAAAACCAGACTTTTCCCTCAAACTCTGGCCATCTGAAGAAACCTATGATTTCTAAATTGAAAGAAAAAATTGATCCCAGAGTAAAAGATAACACTCATGGTTTCCAGGTCTGCAAGGCTGACTGAAGAAAATTGGGAGGAAGGGTGCTGTCACCCTTGAGGGTGCAAAAAATACAGGATAAGGATGGAGCAAACCAAAACTGTGGGAAACATAAGTCACATTTTTAGTTTCAGAATATGGATTATGAATTTTGTAAATCTTTGATATAAGCTTGGATATCAGCTTTTTCACTAGTGTGAGATTATTTGACCTTACTAACACTTCTAACATGAGTCCATTTTTTCTGTATAGGTATTTTTAGGATTAGCAAAAGCCAGCATATATATAATTCTTCTTCTGGAAATAATTTTAAGTTAATGGAACAGGTTGAGCTTTTGTATTTTGTTCTGTGATTTTGCAAATCACTTTTCTTACTAAACTACTGCTCTTCTGAAAGAATTTTATATTTTCTATCTCAAAGTGTCAGATTTAGTATAAACAAATCTCACTGTACTACTATAGATAAAGGAACAATAACCTTTATCATAATATAATGACAGATTTTCTGAGAAGTTTTTTGCTGGTATAGATCACATTGATTAAACTCACAGTGAATTTTCTATCACTTTGTGTAATTTCAGGCTAATATTTAGTAGAGCTCAGTCTGAGCTGGGAGTGAGCCCGCTGTGGTCAGTACTTACCCTCTTTCTGCTTTCACTCCTATTGATTCCAGTAATTTAGTTCAGAGATTTTGAATTCCCACAACTACTCCTTGACCTGCTATTGAAGAATAGGGTGGATTTGTCTTGGCAACACAGTGTTGGAGTTCCTTAAATACCCATTAGCTTTAAGTTTATCCTTATTTCACTTAGACACACACATGAACATGGAGTCATTTGTTTGCTCTTAGCTTACATTTTCTGGATCACATCTACTTATAAAGACATCCTTGCAGAGAGCAAATGCTCATTACTATCTCAGTAATTCCCCACTAAGGTCTAATTGATTGGCCTGTAGTCCCCAAGTCTACATTGGAGAAGGTTTTATCCTATTAGAATAGCTGGCAAATTGCTTAACTCCCATTGCATGACAGGCAAAACTGTCCTTGATGAAAGTAAAATTCTTCTGTGATGTGCAAAACTGGCTTTAATAGGAGATTTATCTATCTGTGATTCCTTTTGTTGTGTGATTCATTTTGTTGTGTTGATTCCTTTTGTTCTGTGATTCCTTTTGTTTTGGTTTACCTAGGGTTTTTTTGTGTTGGTTATTTTGGGTTTCCCCCACTGGAGGGTAAATGCTTCATGACAATGCTAAGAATTTATAAAATTTAGTAAGCTTGATTTGATATGAAAAAGAGCCAAATCTGTCATTGAACATTTTTCTTAGTGTTAGAAAAGTAAAATTTGACTGCAGGCAAAATCAGACACTTGGCCCAAAGTAAAATTTTGCTTTCCTCAAAGGAATCCTTCATAATTTCAACAGTCAGAGTGTGGCTTCTGAGAGAGGGTAAGAAAAGCTGGAAACATTAAACCTATGTTTTCATGAAATCAAAAGGAAATTTGAGATAAAATTGGTACGAACCATGATTTTTATTTACCATTTTTGAAAGCAGTTGGATTTGGTGTTGATGTTTTTTTCCTATAGCTTCACCAGTCATTCAAATTTCTTATTTGAATAAAGACTCTCGGGGGCATATTGGGCTCTTGGTCTGTGCCTGAGATTCCCACTGACAGCAGTGGGAGATCTGTGTGTGAGCCAATGAAGGTTTGTGGCCCATAGTTATTCTGTGCCTTAAAGGCACAATACATTTCTGCCACTAAAGATTTCATTTACATATTCATTTTACATAGGGCTACCGAGTTCTTCCCCATAATAATTCTTCAAAACTTGCGGGAAAGGAGATTTGCTGCTGTTACAGTGCCCTATTGACCAAATCTGCAGAGTGATTGGACTTGGGATGCTGAGTTGTCCCAGGGCAGAATTGGCCTTTGGAGCTGATGCTGAGTTAATGTTCAGGCTCCTACAGTGAAACGTGTGGGGAGTGGGATGTGACAGTCACTATCTTTGTGACCTCAGCTTATTCACACTGAACTCAGAACAGTGTTGTTTAAATCCTGCCCATGGGAAGGAACTTCCACATTATCTCAGATGTGGGGTAAAGCGCTTCTGGCAGAGACCTGAACCTCTGGAGGGAGGGCAGCTGTATCATCAGAAGCTGAACCAGGAATGTCCCTTCCTTAGAAAGCAGCCTGGAAAGGGGATATTGATGGTGCCTCCTCCACACAGCAGATGAGGAAGGGCTCCCTTGGTCAGCGTGGTCCATCCTCAGCTCTCGTGGGTCAGACAGGCTCTGTGCCACTGCAGAGGGATGTTTCATCTTCTCAGGGTAGTCCATGCCTTTTGCAAAGGAAAAAAGAAGTGAGGATGTGTTTATATATTTATGAATATTTTCAAGCTTCAGTCAACCAGAGACAGGGAAGGGGGAGACTGATGCAATGACCTAGAGATTGGGAAACTGAGGGGAAATTAGTTATAGTCAGAAATCCCAGGATCCAGTCTCTGCTCCAAGGTCTTCCTATGCATTTTACATTAACTGAGCACTGCAGAAAATGAAACTTCAGGTGATATTGCCTGTAACAGTTAGCAGCATCTGCTTTTGCTGATTCACAGGGATTTGATTGATGTGTTTTAAAATTGCTTTGAGGTAGCAAAATCCACATGGAGTAGGAACTCAATATTTATTAAACAGAAATTTGCAACCAGCTTCACATGGTGGCTCCTAGCTTTGCAAATAGCCATTTATTACAAATTGCCATTTTTATACATGGTACTGTAGAGATATCCAAACCTATGATATCCCATTCAAATGTCTTGAATTTGCTTTTAGATCTTTCCGATTTTATTTTCAGGGCTAAGCTCTGATACAAACACATTTTAGATCTTATGCTGAATGGTTTCATCATGTTTGCACTCTTTTGTTGATAATATTGCAAAGTTTAGATGAAGTTATTAATCTATTTCCAAAAAGAAAATTAAGGAAAATGTTTTTGGAAATATTCCTGTGGTGTTGCCTTTGAAAAAGAGATTCTGATCCTGAGCTGTGTCAGCATTTCTTAAGGGACAGAGTGTTGGAGAACCGTCTGTACTTCAAGCATTCACACTCCTCATTCTGTTTGAAAATAAAGGTGCAAAAACAGGGAGAGGAAGAGAGAGCACTGAAATTAAGGGCAAGAGGAGTTGATATCATGCCTTTGAAATCATGCCTTTGGACTGATGCATGAGGAGAGCATTTCTCACTGATGGAAGTGCTAGAGTAGCAAAAAAGCTATAGGCTTTTTTTCATAAAGCTGGTTTAAGTTTTATCCAGGCCTTGCTTTATCTATTATATTTTTTCTACAATTTCTGTGTACTTTCAACCTCTCCTAATAAGATCACTTTCAGACCCCAAGTGGTGCTTCTATGTACAGCCTTTGGGGAAAAAAAACCCAAACTGGTTAATGGATTTGGCTGTGAAAGTCACAGAATTATGGAAAACTGGAATATTTATAGACAGACCTGCCAGAGAATTTGCTAAATAATAATGGAAAATTACAGACAGAAAGATGGTCTCATATTTGGTACAGAATTAAATCAAGCAACCAGCAGAATTTGTTTAACCTTTCTGTGAAATTGTAATGAATTGCATCAGGCAACAGCAACTGCTCTGCAGACCCTGTGGGGTTGTTTGTTTTTTTTTTAAACATAGTTCTAAAAGTTCATGGTGAAGTTTCCTCTAGATGAATACTGGAAATACTGCTTTTCAAACAAATTACCAACCTGTTTAAAAAAAAAAACAAAACTGCAGTAAGTTTCTCTGTCTATTTTAATTACACAAACCCTACTGGCATATCCTTAGCACTACAAATTAGCAGGAATTCCTTTTGCACAGGGAAATGAGAAGAGGGATCTTTGCATTTGAAATTGTAAGTAGATGGGGGTGGATGGAAGGAAGCTCTACCAGTTAGTGACTGATTTTTTTTTTGGTGCAGCAAAACTTGTAGAAGACCTTTCCCAGTTCACAGGAAATCATTGTCTGTTAGAGCAGTTTCTGCATGCTGGGGGAGCCTGGTTGGAGCCCAGCTTTGCTGCCTCCCTGGAGGAGGAAGGGGAGATGCAGACCCATCCCTGAGCAGAAAGCCTTACATTCTGCCTGTTCTTTGGGAGAAGTGGCCAGGTGCTGAATTATCTGGACTTCTGTTGCTTTTATGCTGGAACAGGGAATGCTGCAAGCCCTCTGAGAACTTCTGGGGAGCTTTTGGGAGCTCTCAAGTCTGAATCACTCTTTCTTTAAGTCTTGTGCTCTGCAGTTTAGCACACCACCACTTTGAAACAACTGTTTGAGAAGAGCATCAATGTTTTGGATCTGTCTGCAAGTTTTTGCAGTATTTCTGCCCTTCTTAGCATTGCTTCTTTACTTCTAATGATCATCTTCTGGAGCTTGGGAACAGCAGATCCCGAGATCTCCAGGTCAGTGGTGAAGCCCAAAAACTGAGCAGAGAGCCCTGGGGAGAGCTCCACTGCAGGTAAAATATACCTGGAAAGGTAAAACCCAAAACTAAGGCAAAATCAAAGGGTGGGAATCATAGAATGGTTTGGGTTGGAAGGGGACCTTAAATATCATCAAGTTCCAACCCCAGTTCTGTGAGCAGAGATATCTTTCACTAGACCAAATTGCTCAAAGCCCCAACCAACCCAGTCTTGAGCACATCCATGGATGGGGCATCCACAGCTTCTCTGGGCAACCTGTTCAGTGCCTCACCACCCTCAACATAAACAATGTGTTCCTTATATCTAATCTAAATCTTCCTATTTTTAGTTTAAAACTGTTGTCCCTTTTGCTATCACTACAAACCCTGGTAAAAAATGTCTATCTTTGTTATACACACCCATCAGGTACTGAAAGGACATAATCAGGTCTCCCTTCTTCTGACAAAGAAACCCAGCTCTGGCAGCCTGTCTTCACGGGAGAGGTATTCCAGCCCTCTGATCGTTAACCTATGACTGTACCTCTGACTGAGGCATTTCTTGAGCCTCTTTTGGGGGAGTGATGAGGTTTTAGTACCCATTGATATGCTACTTCTCATAAACATCCAGCCTAGTGCTGGGACTGTGACTTTTGACTGCTGCTTTCTGGTGATACTCTCTCACATGGCAGCCTAAAGACGTGTCTGTTGTGATAAAGCATTTGTGTTGCTTTGATTGTGACATATCCAGCCTTTTCCAGCCTGCAGACAGGGGAATATGAGACTTGTTAGCCTTCCACTATGGCCCACTGTGTGTGTGGCACCCAGCATAGCCCAGATTAAACACAGGAACAATGAGTGTGGTTTGAAAACAGTGTGTTTACAGATGGTATTATTTGAAGCGAAAGTCATCACTTATGTAACATAAAGCTTGGCCCTGAGATGTCTTTTGTCCAACCCTTTCATCTTGTTAAAAGATAGTTCAAGTAGTTACTTTGTTTCCTGCTGGGCAGCTGATTGCACTGATTTAAAGCCCAATGGCTGGCACAACAGACATGCAAATGGAGCAAGAGATGGAGATAAAGCAGGGTCTGTTAGAGCAGCTTGGGTTTGTCTGTTCAGGACACTAAATGTTATTCATTAAATATACCCCTGCAGCCATGATACTGTCACTTTTATGACTGTACTCAGAGATGGTTGGAGTTGTGCTTCTGTAATGAACGAGAGTCTTCAGTGCTTTAAAAATATACACACTATTTGGGAAGGTAGAAAGTTTTACACTTTTATTCTCTGCAATCACTGCCTGAATGAGCTGAGTTTAATGAGAAATTGATATTGTACTTGTCCAAATATATTTTAAAAAACCCTGAAGTCATCCTGAGTTCAAGTCAACTCTAATTTTTCCCTGTAGAAGACTGATGAAAGGCAATGACATCAGCCTTGATAATAGCCCTTCCTTTAGCTTATTGTTAATGATCACCATCGAATCAAATGCAGACTTGGTGGAATTCCAAGGACTTAAACGGAGCTGCTCCAGAGATAAATTTTGCACAGTTTAGATACCAGGAATATAAACATTGAGACCCATGTCATGCCCAATGAGCCACTTACTGCACTAACAGATGGTTGTTCTTGTTAGGACAATGGGAATTTACTAACTCTGTCTTTCCCTCTTAGAAACAATTGAACAAATTTGCACATTTTAATAACTTCCCTCAGCAAGAGTAGTCCATCTGTATCATGCCTTTTTTACCTTATTTTCAGTGTTTTGCCTATGTCAAGAGAAACCCGCATTTTGCAGGAATTATCACCATGCTAAGTACATATTGTCAAAGGAACTTCCTGCTGGGACACATCTGTTGCTTGATAAGAAAGCAGATACAGAATTATACCTGTTCTACTGCAGCATGCTGTAAGGAGGTAATACAATTAACATAGGCTAATTAGTTGTATTTTACTCATGATATTTTATCATAAACATAAAACTGCCTAAACTTGTGGAAAGCTTAGTTCAGGAGCATCCCTGGAACAAAAACCATTTATTTTTCTGATTTGTCTTCCTCCATTTCCTGTTTTAAAATGCAGAGAGAAAATACTTCCTTGGCTATTTAAAAGCATGGTTAGGTTCATCAGCTGGAATCGTTTTTTATTATATTATTGCTCTAGTTCCTCTGGTTATTATCACCTGAATATATTCCCTTTTAGTCACATCAATTTTTGCTAGAAATTAGACGAACTCCACAAGCAGCATTATTTACAGTTTGAAATTAGGAGGAATTGCTTGGGAGAAAGGTTATTCTATAGCTGAAGTCTGTATTGCAGTACAGGAATGGAATGTATAGAGCTAAGGGATTCTGAACTCTGGAATTTCCTCATCGAAGAATGCTTCACTTCATTATATTCACATTTTGAGGTGGATTTCTGCAAAATCTTAGAAGTTTTGAGTGGGAAGGGAAAGTTTTTTCAGCTCATACTGGTGAATTGGGATTGAAGAGTTTTATTGTTTCAATGTAGAATTTACAGTACTCTGAGCTCTAAGTTCATTTAGGTGTAATGTTGTTTGCTGTGGTGCTCAGCTCTTCAAGTCTTTGTGCCTATTTGATGACAATGCACGGATTAAACAAAAGAATCAGAAAGATTACAATGACAAAGCAAAGCTTTCTGTAAATTGAGGTGCTTACATAATGAACACAATTTACAAGTAGATTTCAAGCAGCAGATCTCAGTCACACCCGCATATTAAATAATTATCTACATGACTTAGGAATTACTGCAGTTATTTGACAGTGGGGCTTTGGATAAGGAAAAGGAATGCTGAGAACTACAGTAAAAATTCCTTATATATCTTAATTGACAAACATTTTTTAAGTTCAATAACCTTTCCGAAAAACCTTCTTTCAGTTGATTTCGTGCTCTGCTTTTAAAGCTGTTTAAGTTTACAACTTATGCATAATTTTGTCTCTGTGCAAAGTTTGTTGTTTTTTGTTTGTTTTTTTTTTTTTTTTTTTTTTTAACAAATGACATGGATTTCATATTTGACAAAATAAATGTGTAGCTTTTGGAGTATTTTTGAGAACTAAATGTCATTATTATGCTTTTCCCTTTTCTTTTTTTTGTAACACCATCTGTTTAGTAAACATCAAGATGGATTGATATGAAACTTAAAAAGTTTATAACAACAACAAAATAGTGCATGACAGATTATATAAGAACAAGTCATTAAAATGGCCTATAAAAGGACAACCATCTGTAGCACTAAAATAATCTTTCTATTGAAGACAGTAATGACTTTCTAAGTCGATGACAATTTTGGATTTACAGCATAAATAGTAATCATGTGAACCAAATAATTGGAATGTATTTTTTGTAATTAATGAACTCTTTTCACCCCCCCCATTACTGTTGTGAAGAAGCAGAATTAATACAAAATACACATGTATGCTTAATAATGATTTGTATGTTTTCTCCCAAGTTCATGTAAAGCAATTATAAGTTCATGAAATATATTATATGTAACTCTAAGTCTGAAGAAAATAAGTTTGTGTTTATGGAAAAAGTTTCTGATGTCCTCTGTCACTCTGAAAATCTTTGCAGTAGGCAAGAAGAGTGAAAAATGCTGAGGATGCAACTTCAGTAAAGATTCAGATGCACATAGATCCCCTCTTAGAGAGGCCAGTGGGTGTTTTCTGAACAGAGAACAGCCAGCAGGTGTCCCAAGAGGAGAATATCTGTGAATTATTTTAATTAAAAAGGTACCTGTTTGTAATGGTTTGATTTTTTTTTTTTTTTCACCTGTTCAAGGGCACATTATAGGGAAGTGTCTACTCTTAGTTGCACACAACCTCTGCCTGGGAACCAGCAGCTGCCTCTCTCACACCAGGATGCCATGGTCACCTCTGATGATTTGTGTCTTGCTGGAGGTCTCCACCCTCTAACAGATTGATCCTGTTGGGAATTGATTTAATTCCTTGTACATGAAAATTTATGTTCTTGGACTTAAAGCAACCCTTGTAATTCACTTTCAATGCAAAAAGGAATCCACTGAATAGAAGGTATTACCTTTACTTCTTTTATTAGGCATATAGTTAAAGCTTTTAATCTCCAAAGTACTTTAAAAATGCTAATTAACCTTCACAAAATTTCCCTCCCCTTAATGGTAGGTGGCACACGAATGACTCCCTGCTACATTATAATCCAGCCATTTCAGTAATTAGTTTTGAAGTACAGCACATGAACTAATTAGAAAATTGTGCAACTACCAGGCACCTGTTGGCCACAAATGCCTGGGAACTATCCAAAAATGTCACGTACTTTCAAGTGATGCTGTAGCTATGTACCTCATGGAGTAATTAATTTTTTGTATGCCTCGAGTTGGGTCTCTGGGAGTCAGCAATATGGGAGCTTTCCTCCTTCCCAACCCCTCACTGAGCCTGTAGGACTGTCTCTCAGTGTTGGAGAGCTCTGAGGACCCTGGAGGGCTGTGCCAGGGAGCTTTTATTTTTTTTTATTTGCATATTTTATTAATTGTGTGTATTGTGCACAGGCAGAGCTGTGGCCAGGAGCCTTTCCTGGCTGGGGGCAGAGCAGGCTGGGGCCACAGCTGGGTGGTGTCACTAAGCAGGGGGACCAGATCACCCCCAGTTTTCAAGCAGAGCCCAAAGCCATCACAAAGCATGTGGAAAAGGAAGCTTGGCCAGGTGCTTCAGCTTTCTCTCCTGTGAGGGAGGTTTTACATTCCTGGTAAAGGAGAGGCACAGTAGGTCCATGTTGAGTGCTTTTAGCCTGTAAAGTTATTTTTCTTCTTCGTTCTCAACTGTAAATCAGAAATGAAACTTGTAACAAAAACTGAGTGTTTGGAGTGTGCGTTACCTGACTATGTAAGTGTTGGCTATAAAAACACTTCACCCTGTCCATTCTTGCTGCTTGAGTCTGCTCTCCTGAAATGAAGTTCCTTGGTGCTTCTCAAAGCCTGTTTTGCTGCCAAACAACAGAGCTCTAATTTCAGCTCAGAAGCTGTCTGTATTGAATAAGCAATAGCCATGTTTCTGTGACATAAATTTAATTAAAGAAAACTATCTCCAGTCAAACAGTTCTTGCCCTAGAAGATGGAGCAAGCAAACCTGGCTTCATTTGGGGGTCAGAGCTCTCAAGGACAACAATCTCTTGCTTTGTGCTTTTCATGTTTTTTGTTCAATGCACAGCCAAGGAGAACAGCCTGGAAGTGGAAATGGAGTGTTTCACTTCTGGTTTGCTGCAGTGGCACAGTCCTCATGTCTTACTGACACTTTCAGTGTTGGTGGTGCTCTGATTTTTAATAGCATATGAGACAGACTCTGTTGCTCAGATAAGCACAGCTGAATTCCAGTTACTTCCTGTGGTAGGGTAGTGAAGTTGGTTGCCTTTATCCATGTTATGGTATTGTGTACAGCCTAGGGTAAATCCATTTATAGCATGGATTGTGACATGTGGGAATGTCATATCACTGGGTTTTGTCTGAGTTGAAGAAGTTTAACAAGTTCCTCTGATATTCTGTCTTTTAAAGGTAGATCGGATTTCCTCCATTTTAAATTCAAACAATTTTGTGTGATCATGGTTGTTATTGCTGTGTCAGTTTTCCATATCTCAACATCCAGCTGCATACAGTGTACAATGATCACTTCCAACATTTTGGCATTTCCCTTTTCTCTGCTGCCCAAACATCTCTCCAAAACTCAGTGGTAAAACCCCATAAACAATATTATTTCACACTAAAACAAAAATCATTGCATCTATTGAAGACAAGAACTAAACTGTTTAGGACATTTTTCTAGAATTTGTCATGTCAACTTTCAATGAATTTGTTCAGTTGTTTTCCAAGATGAAATTATTTGACTAGTTTTGCACAGTGATGCCTAGCTGTGGACTTTGTATCCTTTCAAGCATATGCTGAATCTGTTATTTAATATTGGAATTCTTCAAAAATTTTGTTAATATTTTTTTCAATAAGAGGAGAGTCCCCATTCTTCTATGCTGGCAGAATTATGTTGGCGCCAGTCTGTGTAGAAAGATTTTGTTGTCCTGAAATTCACTACTTCACAATCAGGCCATATTCCTCTGCCTGCTAGCATCTCTCCAGCAGAGGTTACCGGGCGGTTTCAGGAGCAGCCCAGACTGGTCAGATCAGGCTGCCTGGAGCAGTCCTTACCCTGAGGGTAGAAGGGTTTGCTCTTGTTGTCTGGTGTGGGTTTTTCTCAATCACAGTGATTTTCTTTGCTTAAGATGGTGATTTTTCTATCTGTGTGGGTTGAGGTTTCCTGTAGATGTTACATAAACTTGATACAAAATTAAGCCTTTGAAATGTAATATTTCTGTGCTTTTTACCTTTACATACCTTCAAAGGAAAGAACAAATTTTTTTGCCAGAAAATCACAGAGACTCTCATGTGCATTTCCTTTAATCATTTACTCTCAACCTTCTTCCTGAAATTAATCCTGTCCTCATCCCCAAGAAATAAAAATCCAAATAAATATTGAAGATAGAATTTTTTTAAAACTTGAAATTGTATTTATTCCCATACAGCTGTGTTTATCCACATTTAGTTTTTATATAATTTTGAGTGCCTCCAAGGTTTTGTGGACCTCAGTGTAAGACTTCTTGTTCATCAGTAGTTTTGAAAATATAATATTTTCCTTAAGTAGGCATTAGACATATATATTAGACTAACATATACTTAAATAACTAAGTAATTTTAATCTTTTCAGTAACAGTAATCAGCTATGAAGCGTACTAGAGATGTGTCACAACAGTAAAAGCCTTTTTGTTTGTTTTTTTTTTCTACTTGTTTAATAACGATAATTTTTAATTCTCACCTGCTGTGCTGCACTAATTTAATATTGCTGAATTGTGGTTGATTGAAACTGTAAACTTTAGCAGAGAATTTAGTGCTTTAATATTATTAATGAATTCAGTATTGGATTTTCTAAGCACTCACTGAATGAAAGCAGCAATAAATTAGGAGCTGTTTAGTTTAGTTCTTCTGTACTGGCTTTGCAGGGGGTTCACTGGAGGTGATTTTATGGAAAAAGGTGCTGAGCAACTGACGTGGATTTTCTCCCTTTCCTGTTTTCCCTTTTCCTTAGACAAGCTGAATTATTTAGGCTGTTGGTCAAAGAGGGCAGGATGATAGCAGTGGCTTTTCCTTAGGAAATTAAAAGAATTTGAGAAGCTGTAAAAGCTGCTGGGACCACTGTTAATTCAGAATGAGAGTTATCATGGTCACCTTGCTACCTCTATGTCCTCATCTTGGCTGCCCAGGGAAAGTTGGGGGTTTTCAGTCATGCCTGAGTTTCAGCAGTGGTTGTGATAGGAAAGACTTTGATATTTGTTTCACAATATTTATAGCGTTGATCCATCTAGTATTTAATGGATATTTGCCTGTTTCATGAGTTTTCAGGGTGACAACTGAAGTAAAAAAAATAGTGCATTTGATTTTGTGAGAGCCTGCATCCTGTCAAAGCGATATACATCTTTCTTGACAAGCTCATCTGATTTCTAAATTCACATGATCCATAGAAGATTTTATATAGTTAATTATATATTAATTTATATAAGTGGGTCTCAGCACTTTTGTTTATAATAATACTTGGTAAAATACTTAGGTATTCACTGCACAAAAATAGAAATAGTGCTTGGTGGCACTTGCAGACAGCACTAATCCTGTCATCTCAGGGCATACTCAGACTTTTCTAATGCTTTGTGTGATTGTCACCAGCTTCTCCTCACAGCTGACTGGATAACAGGATTGTAGATACTTTGGGTAAGGTAGGTCTTGAAAGTTCAAGAGCAAAAGTTGGCTGATTCATGTGTGATGAGTTATCCTCTGGAATTCATAATCACAAGTAAAAGGATACAGGTGCCTCTTACTAATTCACAGTCTGTAGTGTATTGGAAATATGAAGCTTATTAAATTTTAGCTTATCGTTTGGGTGACAGGGAAATTAATGTAAAAAATATTAATTTTTTCACCTGCAATAAACCTGTACCTAATTAACAAATTTATTACTTGCCTCGTGTGGTATTCATGGTGTTTTGCAGTCTGAGAGTTCCTTTGTCAAATGTGTCGAGTCCTTGCTTCGAGGTCACCGTGCCATGTGTTACACACTGGCCTGGATTTGCTTACTCCAGAAAATGACATTTGTGCAAATATGCAGGTGCTGACACTCCACACATTCTTGAGAACTTAATTTATTTTCTGTAATGATGTTGTTAATCAGAGAAAAAGATTATTCTGTGTTAGCCTGAGGGCAGACTCAATGAAAATTACATGATCAAACTGGGTCACTCACTTGTTTTATCTCCTTTGTGGTTTATTTGTGCAGAAACCCTTGGGTGTTCCTGCACAGGCTGAGGCCCCACTTGCACCCAGGGTGCCCCACTATTCTGAGATGAGGAACATCGGCTCTGCAGCCTCGGGCAGCTGCACACACAGCTGGGTGTGCTGAGCAGGGCTTTCCTTGCCCCAGGCAGGAGCTGCCCTCACCCACAGCATCACCTGGTGGCACTTGTATCATTCTGGTCTTGGCTAAGACATGTTCACTTCTTGGTTTACTTTTTTTTTTCTTTTTTTTGTAATACTCAAAAACCAAACAAATAACCACTCACAAATTTATTCTCTTACGTTACACTTACTTTTTTTTCCTGCATTGTCCTTTAGCTTAAAGGTTCTTGCCTCCTTTTGTAATTTCCTATCCCATCTCAATCCCTTATGGCAGAGATATTACAACAGCTGAGATTTGTTTGTCAGCTCCTATTCTGGTACACTGAACAAGTCTGAGTTTTCCAATAATGAGATATATTGAATAAACACTTAAGGATATGGCAATAAATTAAAGAATGAGCATTGCTTTTCTCTAGCCCAGTTAATATTATCTTGTATATATCTTGGTAAGTCACTTAGATTTACTTAAGTACAATGTAAAATGCTATAACCTCTTCCCTTGCTGCTTCCCCAAAAAAATAGATATACCATTTTTATTTGATTAAGCAGACATTTTTGCTAAGTAAAAAATGGAAACACAACTTTCCAGGCTGTGGAAGTCTTTTAGGATTTTGCACTAGTTTAAGAAGCTGGTCATAGAAGATAACTTGGGGTCAAACTACTTTGTTTTTCCCTTGGTTTTGGTTGCGTTCTTAGAAGTCTTTTTTGTCTCTCAGAAGAAAGTAAATGGTAAGGCTCCCAGATATCTCAGATATGATCCAAACTATCCATAGCAAGATTATATAGGCATCCTATTAACTGCTGTTGCTTACCATGGTGTACAGTGAGTGCTCACCTGCCCAAGGAGTGCTAAGTACTGTGTAAGGCTGCAAGATTCAGGGGTGCTGGAGAAAGGTTTTGGTTTATTTTATTTTTTTTTTTTAAGACAATGGGACTAAGGAATATGATAGACGTCTTTGAAACCTGACAGTATTTTAACAGGCTAGAACCAAAGCCTGTTTAAGCTTTCCCTTCTGCTTTTGCGTAAATCTGACAATTTTTGAGCTCAGCACCTTTTCCAATCTAGGTCTGATTACAGAACTGCTAAAAAGAGAGCTTTGTAATAGGAATTGATTGCAACTTTAACTTGGGAGCTGTTACTTCCTTTACATAATGTTCTTTTCTCCCTCCTTCAGCTTACTCTTTATTAAATCATTCTCTCATGCTGCCTGTTTGACACAGGCACAGTTGTGTCGCTGCTGGCCCATAACAAAATGTTTGTGGCACAGGTGGTTTGGGGAGAACAGGAGCTCCTCTCAGGCTGTCAGTTGCTTGGTACTTTGATGTCTGGAAGACAGCTTTTTTAATTTCATTAAATAGAAGGTGGTCCAGAAAATTAAATGTGCTGACGATTCTAAGCAGCTGGTTATAGGCTGGTTATTATTCCTTGTAGTTTCCTGACAGCAATAATTGTTCACATTTTTTTAAAACTTAAACATTCAGAAAAACAATGAAAATCAGGTGGAGCATTTAATATGTAATAAGATGAGGGCAGCTTTTATGCTAATATTCTGGATTTCTTGTCCCTCTAGTTAGGCTAAAGTTTGTTCAAAAATCATCACCATCACTGTCCCTTTTTAGAGAGAAGAGGAATATATTAAAAATGGAGTGGGTTTTATACTTTTGTGCTCTGTCTTCAAAATTTTTCTGATATAACTCTACCTTGGTTGCATATGTCCAGCATGATTTTAGTATTGACCTTTCTTACCTTTATGCTTCAACAAGCCTATTTTCCCTCTGTTTGTGTTTTCTGCTTTTCTGCTAATAGCTGTTCCAGTAAATGAGTATCATGCTCAAGAACCTGCAGTCATGTTTCTTTGACTGAATTTACTGTAAGACAAACTTATGATTCCCCAGCTGTCACAGCAGCACAGTCCTTACAACCTTTGCCTGATATACTGGAAATGCTTTTATTTCACCATGCAAGCCTGTGAACATGATGATGATGTTCTTTGATTCTGCAATAGTATGGGTAGTTTTTTTCAATTGTGGTTTTTTTGTTATTGCTGATGTTGGTTTGGTTTTGTTTTGGTTTTTTTTAATACACAGTAGGAGGTGGCAATGTCTGTAGTTTTCTGCCTTTAGTCTAAGGAACTGTTACTCATAACCTTACCTTTACTGTGCCTTATATACTGAACTTCTGTATTCCCTGTGTTCAGGCACAATCTCCTTAGCACAGCATATTGACCAAAGGTTTGAGAGCCCTTGATTCAAAACCAGTTGTCCCTTTTGCTTTGTGTATTAAGTTGCATGAACAGCAGTGTCTAAGCTTTATGCCCTGCTTTCTTTATGGTGCACTATATTTGTAAACATGTTTCTTAACTTCAAAACATGTTTGTTCTGCCTCATTTATTTGCAGATAACTTACTGTCTCTTGGATCTTTAGCTTCTTGTTCTAATGATTGCTTTGAAATATTATTTTAATGAACCCATGTAACACATCATTGTATTCTTTTTTGTGGTTGGACTGCTAATGATACCCATCCATTAAGTAAATGGTTTTGTAAGCAATACAAATGTAATAAATAAAGTTAGTCGGCTCTTTTTTACCACTTTTGTGCTGATAGGCATACCCCATGCTGGGGAGCTAATGTCTCATGACCAGAATATTTCAGGCTCTAGGCAGCCTGCGAATCTTTGTGTTTAGGTTCAGTCAAAGAGCTTCTGAGAACTTCCTGAACTATGATTTATATACACTAGAGTTTATAATTTTGAATCTGGTTGCAATGTCCCTTGGGAGGTGATCCTGAAGGGCAGAGAAGTCCAGGAAGGTTGGACATTGTTGAAGAAGGAAATCTTGGGTGCACAGGTTCAGGCTGTTCCCATGTGCTGGAAGATGAGCCAGCAGGAATGAGACCAGCCTGGCTGAATGGAGAACTTTGGCTGAAACTCAGGTAAAAATAAAAGGAGAGTTTATGAATGTTGGAAAAAGGAACAAACAATGCAGGAGGTATGCAAGGGTGTCATGAGTTTATACAGGGAGAAAATTAAAGGGTCAAAGCCCAACTGGAACTACCTAGACTTTCGTGACTACGCTTTATATAAATGGCTATAAATAACATCATTTCTTTAACCAGCAAGGGTTAGCATTATGACAAGTATCTCTTATTTTTAATATTTCTAACATGAACACTTATAATGATAGCTCAAGGTGGATAGCAGGGGTTAATGTTTAGAATAAAGCCATTGCCCCTGTCATCCTAAATTTTCTAAATGAAAAGAAGTGTTTCCTTTGAGTTCTTGAGAGATCAATAACAAATGTCACTGTAAAACTTCTAGGGATGTGCCAACAGCATAAAAATATCAAGCTGCTTATAAGTTATAAATGAGACCTTTGCTTGAACTACTAGAGATGATTCCCTAATGAGATTCACATTGCTTGATTTATTTTTTAATATATTTTAATTCTCTAAGGATATCAAAAATCTGTAAATTACAGCTCTGGAATGTAATCAGACTTAGTCATGAGAAGGCAAGTTCTAACCACGCATGTGGAAATTACATAATATTTTACCAGGTAATTATAGCTGGAAAATTTAGGTTGAAAGGATGGGTCAGAAGTCCTCTTTGAAATGTTATTAATTCACTGAAGAAATGAGAGTTACTATAAAAATTATTATTTCTTTTGGAGAAAATAGTGCCTTTGCACTACTTCCAGTGATTTAGTGAGATTTAAGCCAGATCACACAAGCGAATATTCACTTCCCCTAGAATTTTGAAGGTACCTGCCACTAAAGATGAAAACTGACTTTATTAATGTTTTATGAGGTCTTCTACAATCACTACTAATTTTGGAGCAGGTGTAGGGCAAGCATTGTCAGCAAGAATGCTTCTATTACCCCTCCTTCTTTTTCTTTTTTTTCTTTTTTTTTTTTTGAATAGCATTTTAACATGATTGCCTCAGGCATTCATTCAGGGAAAGCATAGGGGTGATGGAAAATGGCAATTTTCATGTATTCCACACATTAGGATGATTTGGGAAAATTATCCCATTTTCTAAATGTCCTACCATCATGAATTGCACAGAAGATTAGGGTTTGCTTTGATTGAATGGCATTTTTCTTAGGTTTTGACTGTTCTGAACTCTAATGTCTTCTTGACTGGGAGTTGAAACACAGGGCAGGCTGCAAATTCTGGGTTAAAGTTTTTGACTAGTGGAATTTTCATTTTTTTCAAACATCCTTCTACAATGCACTTAATAAAGGCAAATACAAATTCAGGTGGCATTTCAGGTTGATGCAAATTAGATTGAAATGTTATCCTAAAACTTCTGCATGTTGGTGAAGAGAGAAATTAAGTTAAGAAGTTAAAACAGAGTTGATAATTGTGTACTGCATGGAGATGTTAGGCCCTGGGCATATCCTAAAGGAGAAATCATTCAGGATTTTATTTATGATACAGAGATGCAGATTAAGCACACAATGCAGAAGTTTGGGGTTGGTTAGGAGATGCTTGCTCTCTGAATTGACTCTTCCGAACCTCTGAATTCCTAAGTTGTTTTTTTGCAATCCATGAAACTCAGATTTTTATTTATTTATGTCTAAATACAATACATCCTACAGTTTCAAAGATGCTATCCCAGGAGATGCATTAATAATAGAGATGTGTCCTACTCTCCAGACATCAGATACAAACATCTCAGGAAGAAAAAAAAGCCCTGAAACTTTTGGGAAATACTAAGATACTTCTGAGGACTTTTTGCTTTGAGTTTTACAATGACCCTATTTTTCTGATTCAGTTCACAGCTACTAACTTAGAATTGCTATCAATATAGGGATGTGTGCAGAAAAAATTGGTGTTTGCTGATATACTGGAATGTGTGGTTAAAAGACAAAAAATACACATCATTGAGGACCTTTCCTAAATGACAATTAATTACTCTTTTAAGGTTTTTGGTTTTTTTTCCCCAGAGAAATGCTGAACTGCTTAACAGTAATTTGGAGTTGGCAGACCATGGACTCTTTCCTGTCTGCCCTCCTTCTGCTGGCCAGCTTTTGCTGGAACATTGCAGGTTTCCCGTTTGGAAGTGAAGTGGGAAATGTTGTCCTTTAAATTTTAGCTGTCGTGTCAAATTGGGTCAGAGTTTACAGCGTGCCATGGCACAAAGTGATGCAGTGTGTTATGAACAGAGCCTGCTAAACGTGTGTTCCTTCTGCTGCCAGTTGTACATTATTTGAGAATGAAGTGACTTTCTGCTTATAAATCTTCATTGGATTCATAGCTCTCCTGAAAAGATGAATAGTGGGAATTACTGGGTCCTGCAATGTTGCAAATCACTTGTGTTGTTTGACTGTTCTGCTGAAAAATCTATTGCAGTCAATAGCTCCAGTTTTCTGGAGGGTGGAGGTCTGTGCAAAGCACTGAATCACTTAATAAAATAATTTTTGTGCAGGAAAGTTAAGCATAACACAATTTGAAGCCTCAGAGATTTTGCAGGTGGCTTTACTGATTTACTGATCTACAGAAATGATCGAATTGCTATCAAAAAGGTGAAGAAAAGCTAGGCTTTGTTTTTGCATGTAAGCAGAAGATTGTGAAGGAGAGCTCCACCCATTGGAAAAATGGAGCTCTTCTGTTACCAGCCCATTAAACCAGTCTGTTAAACATGCTGGCAAGAGAAATCCATGATATTGCACTTTTTAGGCTGCTGGTTCTGTGACTGGAAAAGTAATTCCCTGTGTCAAACCTGGACAAAGGAATTAATGAGGGGAAAAAAAATCAAAAATACATCCTGCTCCACCTTCCCTTAAGCATTCATAAGATGAGAAAGATTGATTGATGTGCATTATCTAGAACTGTTTTGGCCAGACTCTCCACTACCCTGGATATGAATTGAAGGGTGAAACCCATATCCAGAAAAAGTACCAAATGCAATAATGTACTTCAGGCACAATGTCTGGTGGAAGTCTTATGTTAGATATGGAAAATCAGTCCAATATCCACTGCTGGCTGTACTAGCTGGGATTTTTTTTATTTGCCATACATGGTGTCAGGTGTCATATTGTCACAGGTGTTTCCTGCCACCACTGGCTGATCAGGAATTGCACAATGCAGGAGACAACAACTCAACACAGGGATGCAGAGGAGTGCCAAGGCCAATGGAAGAGCCTTGGAAATGGAAAAGCCTATGGCTTTTATATGCCATATATATATGTACCTTTAGATGCCACATTCCTCAAAATCCAGAGTTATTGGTTGACCTGATTCATGGTGCTCGTGGTGTGCTCAAAATAGGGAGTGTGTGACAACAGGTGTCATAAAAAATGTGATGAATGAGAGATTGCACTTCAGTGTTCGTGGCCTGCCTGGGGGACAATGACCCAGCCACACTCCTTATCTTGTGTCAGGCATAAACAGTGCAAAGCTCTGGATTAAGCTCCTTGAGGTGCCAGTGAAAACTGAGAGCTTGTCTGCTTGTTTGTCATGGTAGTTTAGATAAATTTGAAAGATAGCATGACAGGATTCAGAATAAGAGCAGATAAAGAAGTTCTGGCTAACAGCCTGTCTATCACTTAATACTCTGATAAACCAGCAGCACTGACTTTCACGGCTGTAGGTGAGGCTGCTGAGTGCATAATGGCTGCTGTGTTTATTTGGCAACAAGAAGCACTTTGCTCTCCTTTAGCATGCCACCTGCTGCTAAAGGCTTTGCTGTCTCTTTCTCTAATATGTCCATGGCAATTCTATACCTCAAAAAGGCTATTATTACTGTTAAAGAGAAATGGAAATGTGTGCATACAAACCAGAAAAGCCTGTGTGTGCGCACACACATTGTAGATGTTTATTATTCTGCACCATGGACTAAGAAACTGTATAATACACTGCTTTTTCATTTTTTTTTTTCCATATTGAACTTAGTTTCCCTGCATCCCTCTTTAAAAAGGGATGTTAAAAAAACTAACCATGGAAATGTATATTGTTATTTATAGCATGATGAAATGTAATGGTTCAAACCAAGTATTTGAATTTCATAATATTTAAATATCTGGAAAGAGATTATCTCCTGCTCTGAAAATCATCCCATCAGAAAGTGCAAAGTCCATGAATGACTGTGAGAGCAAAAGACCTAAGTTCTAAAGGGTCAGCACATTTGGTCAAGGTTAAAGATCAGCCTCAAGACCTTCATGGCTTAAGCAAAAAGAAAATTATTCTCCCAATAATAGTGAATTTCTTTAATTTGCATGCAAATCAAGAGAATTAGAAGGGACATTTGGTTGCACTTGATTCATTTGGCTAAGATATGCTTGGTTCCCAGTTGCTCTTTCCACTGAATTTTCAGCTGCTTCCACAGAGTGTCCAGGGCAGTCCTCAGAGCTCTCCTCTGCCAGGAAACCACTGACTGCTGGGCTGTTTCCTGACAACAACCACGAGTTTCCTTTGGCAGCTTTGTGATTTTAGCCTTTAGCACCTCCTGTGTGCAGGTGATACTGGTATTAGATGTGTTTTCTCTGTATGTGCAAACTGTGTGGCAAGGGCTTGAACAGCATTGCTCAGCACATTCACCACAAACAATTCCCTGGAGCTGTCCTTTGACAAGACCTGACAGGTAGGGAGGATCAACAGGCTGGGAAGGTAACAGCAGGTCAGCTTAGCCTGCTAGGGGCTGCTCTCCATCTTTTCTTGGCCAAACAGAGATGGCTAAAGATTCCCAGCATTTCTCCCTCTTACACTTCCAAGGAGACTCACTCCATTTTGTAATTTTATATACTAATATGTTATTTAATAGATTCACTGATGAACAAGTAAATAATTCAGTGTTGTGTTTATGGAACCACAGCTGCTTAAGAGGGGTGTTTCTAAGCCCAGTAAATCAAAACCAAAAGGTTTTGAAATAATAGCCGTGCTTGAACTGAAATTAAAATATTTGCATGTTGAATCACCCCAAGGAACATAATCCAGCTGTTTAGATCATGCTTGCTGTGACTGATTGACAGTGCACTGCTCTGCCTTTTTTAAAAATTATTTTTCAGTCAGGAGAAAGTCCACTAACCACAGGGAAATCCCTGTTCTTGAGACATCCCAGAGTAGCAATTTGATGAAGTTAAGAACAATAATGAAAAATAAAGAGATGAGAATACAGAACATCATCATCCCCCCCCTCCCCCCCCCATCTGAGGTAATTTACCAGGTGGATGAAAGCAAAGATCTCAAGGCCTTTCTGGGCATATCTGCCAGGCAACACAATGCAGATAATTTCAGCTGTTCATGTGATTTACTGCTCTTAAGAAACAAAGAATCATCCATTGCTCGGTTGGGTTCAGATAAGTGTTTTTTATTGTGTTGGTTTTGTTTGGTTTTTTTGGTTGGCTTTTAAAAAAAATAAAATTAATTCTGATAGGATTTTTTGTCTTATTGTGAGCCCTAAAGACAGAAAAGAGCATTATAAGGCTCTGCAGAGAAATGGTATGGAGTTTGGGAGGTTAGAGAATGCAGACAGAGCAGCAGACCTAGCAGGGCTTGAAATCTGGTTTTGAGTACCTGACAGGGAGGTCACAAGTAGTGTGTTCTCTCCAGTTAAAGGATAGGGACATTGGAACCCATTGGCTTTAGACACATCTTGATTCAATTTTCTGTCTAAATATGATGATTCAGTAGAGCATTTGCTTTAACATTTTTACAAAGTTTATGCTGACTTAGATTTTCTGATTTTCTAGTGAGGTGTCAGATATGTAAGTGGATTACTTACTCGTCTTCCTGGCCCTAAGCAACTGCTTATCAGTCGATGTGATCCAATCTTTTATGAGCCATATTCCTCACAAGCCAGAGTTATTTGCCTTATATGTGCATGCAGTACCAAGCTGAACCTATTCTTTCCTTTTTTCCTACTTTATAATCTTTCTACATAGAGCATTTTATGTATATTCCAACCCCAGAATTGGTGTCATAGTCTGACTCAGATATTTCAATGTAATTATTACATTTTTAAGCTATTCCATTTATCACATTATGGGGTTACAGACCAGTTCAAAACATCCTAATTTCCAAAGGCTGTTGCCCTGGAGCCTTCATAGCTCACCACATCTAAAATAGTGTACCCAGAAAAATGACTGTGTCTCATTTTCATTTCCTCAGGATCTGAGATACAGAGATGATGTGTGATTCTGAGACTGAAATGAACACAAAAGAGGTGTTTAAGAGGTGTTTAACACAATTAGAGGTGTTTAATAAACCCATCTGAACTCCATAGAGGAGGGCAGAAATCAGGCAGAAGACTGTTTTTGTCTTGCAACATGTGATGTAGGACGGCATTATCCAATTGCAAAGCTTCAGGAAAGGCTGTCCTTGAACGTGCAGCTTGTAGACAGAATCTTGTAATACCCAAGAACAGCTGAATCATAGAATCACAGAGTGTTTTGGCCTGGAAGCATCTTTAAAGATCATCCAATTCCAACCCACTGTCATGGGCAGGAGCACCTTCCACTAGACCAGGCTGCTCCAAGCCCTGTCCAACCTGGCCTTGAACACTTCCAGAGGTGGAGTGTCTACAGCTTGTGTGGGCAATGTGTGCCAGGGTCTTCCCAGATTCTCTTTTAAGGAGGGAATTTCTTCTTCCTCTCTGATGTAAATCCACCCTCTTTCAGTTTAAAGCCATTAGCCCTCACCCTGTGTCCCCATGCCCATGTAAAAAGTTCCCCTCTACCTCTCTTGTGGCCCCCTTCAAGTACTGTAATGTGCTGTGAGGTCCCCCCAGAGCCCCCTTTCCTCCAGGCTGAACAGCTCCAGCTCCCCCAGTCTGACTCTAGAGCAGAGGTGCTCCAGCCTCCTCTGGACCCACTCCAACACATCCCTGTCCTTCTTATGTTGGGGCCCCAGAGCTGGATGCTGTGCTCCAGGTGGGACCTTATGGGAGCTGAGTAGAGGGGGAGAAGGAAAGACTCTTCTAAAAGCTTGGGGTTTCATAAGGGGAATGATACCTTCATGCATTTGATTTGAACAATTTTAAGCTGACATTGATGAAGAATCCAAAGCTTCCATAATAAAATAATGGGGAGGATGAAATAAAAGATTTAATCATTCCTGTAGTTGCTCAAGTTATTTGGTTAGTGTATTTTGTCATATTTAACTTGGAACTTAGATTAAAACTGAACTACATCCCTATAAACATAACACTACATATCCAAATCATAGTCTGTATCAATAAACTACCAAAGAGTTTTCAGCTGGTAGACATTCCTGATTTTTGCCATGTTTTTAGTGCAGATACAAATGCACAGATTGCTGCTGATTTAAAGCATGTGGGAAAAGCCCATGGAGATTTATATTTCTTTCATGATTGAATGCTGGTACTTGGTGTTATGTGGAAAAGCAGTCACTTGGTTTAATAGTTGCACAGCTGGTGTTATCTGAAAAATAATCATTATGATAGAAAGCACACATTTTTCATGTTTTTTGTCAGGTCTGTCAGAATATGTTCTGTGCTAAGTCTACACTCTCCATCTGACATCCCTTAAATTAATATATTAACATATAATACTTTTAAGAATGTCAGTTATAAAATGTGACTGTAATTGAAACATAACAGAGTATGGCTGTGTGAAACAAAGCAATTTGCAGGACCCATAAAGTGAGAAAGTCACTATGATCCATGTTTAGAAACAACATAACATTATTGTCTGGAAAGCAAGTGACAAATTGCAAGAATTAAAATTATGCATAACCAGTTCAGCTTGGTAATATGTACTGATTTGAACATCTTTAAATTACAGCAAATATGAAAATATTAATTTGAAGTACAAAACAGCTTGATTACAAAATCTGGATTTCTCTTTGCTCCTCTGTACCTTATCAGGGCTTTTCAGCAAGCGAGGAGAGGCAGATCAATTCAGGCTGTAAACGAGCACATGATGTCACTTGTGAGGAGCTGGGGACTTGCTGGATGTCCATTATTTCTATCTTTGGTAACTGGACAGCTGAACTTTTTATCTTCTCACTGCCAGAGGCAGGGGTCAGCCTGGGAAAAAGAAGCTTATTTACCCAGTCTTCTCTCTTTTTTATATGTTAATGGACTACACACTAACACATAATTCTGTCCTGTGTGGACTCCAGCAACAGAAGGAAGGATAAGGAGGGGGTAGAGTGTGAATGCAAAATGATCTGCAGTGGCACAAGTTATAGAGAGCTCCTCCTCTTGTCACTTTGTCAAGTGGCAGAGGTTTAATCTCCCAAATAAAGGGATTGTGTGAGCTCCAGAAGGAAATGTTTCTAGTTCTGAATTTGAATTATCTTTCAAACTCATGAATGGAATGTGAGTGGCTCCATGCTGAATTGAAACCCCTCACTGTTACAGATGGTTCTGTGCCAGGAAGGAAAGCTGGTGAGTTAAGTTCCATGGGCTGGTGCCTTTTCCTTGGCTATTCCACATGTGCAGTTCCTACAGGAAACTGAAGATCTTGAGGAGGAAGAAGTTCTATAATGGAAGAAGTAGCACACTAATTCTGTACTCAGAAAGACTTGTAGAATTTACCTGAAGCATAAACCTTAATGTGTAAATGATATTGAATGTAATCTGTTGCTATCAGAAAATCCAAAGATTTGACTTAGGAAAACTCATAATATTTATATTGCTTGCTTTTACGTTGCCATGACATTTTAAAACTCTTCACAGTATTTAAAAGCTTAACCCCACACTAAAGAGGTTTCTCTTTTTTTTTTTTTTGCCATGAATATTTCATAGCAAAGAAGAATACAGTAAGCTCGATTCAAATAGAAAAATTCAGGATTTACATGGATGTGCTCCAGCATATGTTATTGTTCTAGTTAGCTGCTTCAGGAAAAATCCTATAGAAAATTCACCTTTCCTGACATCACTAGAACTTTCCAGGCACTCATAGCCAGGGCTCATTTGATGAAGTAGCAATGACTGCCCAGTTTTAGTTTTCATACAAGTAGCAAATATAAGGATAATAGCAGAAAATATAACCTGCAAGTCACAAGAGTGTCAATGATCCTCAGTTCCCCACAGTTCAGGCAGAAAAGAAAAAGTGTTTATGATCCAAAATGGAAGAAATCTTGAATATGTCCTTAATATTGAAGACAAATGCACTTACTCAAATGTTGCATTCAAGAAGTTCAGTTCACAGAGATGGCTCTTTTATTTTAGTGATTGAGTGTTTCTTTGTAAAGGTAAAAGGCGTTCTGCACTACTAAAAAGTGATGCTGAGTTGCCATGGTGGCTTTGAGATGAGTAGTAAAAGGCTGTTTGTTTGCAAATGTAACTGTTTCCTCCCCCTCTGCCCTTGCTGCAATACTTGGCAATTTCCAAAGTGAATCTTGAGCTAATTGCTGATAGTGCATTAGTGGTTTTTTTCACCCTGTCTAGTTCACCCACAGAAACACAATGGACACAAAAGGAAATTGTTTGAAAGAGAAGGAAAGTCCATCAGAATGAATTCTGATCTGTTCAGCAGCATTTATTAGCAGTGTTCACCCCTATTGTGCTGTTTTCATTAATTAATTTGCCTTTTCATGACAATTTTCAGTTCCCTTCACACCCATTTTTGTCAGTCTTTAATTGAAGACACCAAGTCATGATGAGCCAGTGCAACTGCTCTGACAGAAGGAGCTGCTCTGGTCCAACAAGGGAAACACTGTGGTTGTGTCTGTCACTAATTGTCATCTCTACTTGCTGGTGAGGGGGATGAATTGGCTGCCACTTAAATGGGCTGCACTGTGCCAGGCCCTCCTGTAGCACAGGACTATTGCTGTGAACTCCAAAAATGAGCCTGAAGGAGCTGATCCCAAGCAAATGTGAGTTAAAAGTGTTGAGTTACAGTGGAGACACCAAGGTATCAGACAAACGTTTAAATAAACAGATAGTTTTGAGCAGCTGCCTCATTCCTGTATTAATTTTAGTGCTTTTGTTTTAAAGCATTCTTATTTCTTGTGTTTTTGCAGCACAGCGATATCCTGCTATGTGTGGATCAATCCAAAATATTGTAATTAGTCAAGAGAAGTTTGACTTCTTTCTGAAAATACACTTGCAAATCTAATGTGCTGTTTTTTCTTTGCAGTTAGAGATTTACTAAATACTATTGTTGTGACACAAGGAAGTGCATGCTCATTCTTAGTTTTTCAGTAAGATCTCAAGCCAGCATATTTCGTTCCTTTATTTTCAGGACACAGGAATTTAAATACATGGAAAATAAAGAGCCTGTGTTGTTTCATATCATAAACAATAGGCATCAGGAAAAAAACAGGGTAGAAAAAGACTGTAATTTTAAAATGAGGTGATCCCTACTACTGTGTGTTCTGGCTGTGGTTTCACTTACATTCTTCTAGAATTTTCCAGGAGTATTAACGTTGAGCCCATGCTTCCCACCTTCCCAGTTGTTCACAGATGTGTTCAGCCAGCATGGATCCAGGTGGAAAGTTGCTTTTGCTTTTATCTGCCAGGATATTGGTGAGTACACATCCTGTGACACGCAGCAGGAGTAAGGATGTCCCCTCGTTGGCTGCTGGGCACAGCAGGGATGGGCTTCCCTCTCCTCCATCCCATCCAGGACCTCAGGCCTCCCTTTGATCCTGACAGCGGGCTTTCCACTAAAGCCTTTAATGCTTCTGAAGTGAAAGCTCTTCTCTCCCTCTGTGTTTGGGGCCTAGCACACACTAAAGAAAGAGCAGAGTTTTGCCCTTTTATGTTTATATGATGGATTTTGTCTTTATAGATCCCAAATCACTTCACAATATTTGTAGGCTGCAAAGAGACCTTGAGAGTTTATCTAGTTTATCCCTCTGCCAAAAGGGAGCCCAAATTATACCTGATTGATTCTTGTCCAATTTAAACTTTTGCAGTATTTCTAGGATTGTTATCACTGGACAATTACAGTTCTTTTCAAATCTGAGTGGTTTTTGATTGCTTTTAATTTCTTCAGCATTTTGGTGAACCTATTTTTTATAAGGATCATCTTTCTACTCCTCCCTGTACTGATTTAGGGATTGAAGCTCCAGATTAGAATCAAAGAGAATTTTGTGCTCAGATTTATTCTAATAAGTAGTTGTATTTCAGTAAGTGGGGTTACTCAAATATGATGTAAGTCAATCCAAAGTTTATATGCTTGGCTGGACAAGACTTTAATATCTGATATTGTAATTTTTTTTTTCAATGATTATAACATTTTTAGTTGTTTATGATTAGCTGTATATTATTTTCAAACCTTTCTGGTGTCACTATGTATATAACATTATTATCTATTATCAAATAAGGTCATTGGATCTGTTCAGACTAATCTGTCCTGAGTATTGTAAAAAAGGTTTCAGATTGCTTTGGGGTTATGTGTTTCTTGTTTCACATGCAATAGTTTATTTCTTTCTCATAAAATAGGGGGGATTGAAAACACAGATTGATTTCCAGGCCTATTTAGTTATGGGTATTGATCAGGTTCTAAGTTTTAGAAGAAAAGTGCTTTGGATAAAGAACTTTAGATAGAAGTTTTGGATAAAGAACTTTATATAATAACAGCCATGGCAGGCTTATTTCTCTTTATTGCTCTGCTGTATTAGGGCTGGAAACAGTACAAGGATCTTGTAAACCCCCATTATTGGAATACAGCTTCTGCTTTGGTTTATCTTGCTAAATACTATGATTTATGCTTTAATATTTTGGAATATAGTCAGAAGATTTTCAACTTAAAACAGTTTTACATTAATAAAATATATTTTACCCACCTGCTATGTAGAAATGTATTTTATATATTCCTGAATTGCTTGATAAATATGCATGGCGAGAGAAATTTGGTTTGGAAGCAATGTGATAGGAATAACTTGCCTGTTTCCAAACAGAAAAGATGAAACCTCTAAGGGATGTGTGTTTGAAAGGGACTGGCGGGTGCTAAACACAGCTCTCTGGTGTGAAAGCAGTTTTGGGCTCATGGGACTGCCAGCCATCCCTCAGGAGGGCCAGGCAGGAACGATGTGGGAAACACAGCTGGAGTCAGAGGTGCTCCATGGAGCCGCCAGAGCCGGGGCACCATGGAGGGTCTGGGGCTGTGCAGGTGAACTGGGCATCCCAGAGGTGCAGAGACAGAGCTTCCTGCTTTGTGTACCTGGGAATGTGTGTGCTGGAATTCCCCAGGAAGCCAAGAGAAAACTCTCAGATAATGAGGGAAGTGCAGTTGCAAGGCAGAGCAGAGATGGGGATTGTGTAGGGATCAGACCCAGCTGGAAAGGCAAAGCTGGAAACCGCTTTGTTTTTTGTAATTTTTATTTTATTTTCCAGTAAGCTTTTTATGTTGTAGCAGAAGATCACTTGATTTATACCACTGTTTTTTTTTTTTTTTTTGTCCTCCTGGGAACATGACATCACTGTTACATTGGCTGACTCCTTTGCTGAGGACATGAAAAGATCCAGTCTCAAATGTACACCTGTGTAGCTGAACGAGCGAGGAGTTCATTCTGCAGGTTACAGCAACCCAAGAAATTAATTATCATGTGTTCAGCCTTACTCCAAAACATGAGCTGAACATAAAAGCTTTAGCAGTTTATAGCAGTGAAGAGAATCTGAGCTAGATTAACTTTGGGACTGTATGAGTGTGGAATTGTGTGGTTGTAGGATGGAGTAGAGAAAGGGAGCAAACCTTTTGTGGAAGATTTTATTGAGCCAGCTAAGCCTAGCGTTAGATTATTACAGCACTTTTCCAGTGTATAACAGTGGGTTTTCTCTCTCTCTCTCTCTTTTTTTTTTTTTTCCTTCTTTTTCCACAGGAGCATAATTAGATATGAAAACATTACAATCAAAGTATTGTGTCCCAAGCTGCCAGGATTGTGTTGGGTTTTCATTTCATGCTTGTAGTTTATTGTAGCTGCCTTGGTTATATGCCAGGTTATCTGAACTATTGTAAAAGCAAATGTTTTGGGCTATTCTAAGCACTTTGAGCTTTTTGAAGAGCAGTTTCCTTTTTGTGTGCTTAATTTGGGCATGGAACCCTGACCTGGGTTTTGAATGAAAGATTTCTAACATTCAGTGCTCTGCCACACTCCCACTTTCTGTGCTCAGGGGTACTCTGGCCCCCCTTTCTTCTCAGTGCATTTGTCTTGAAGAGCTTAAACCCAAATGGCTGTGCCTGATTTCAGCACCCAGTTTTGGAAATCTGAATCTACATTAAAAAGCAGTCTTAGTATAAGGACCACCAGCAGAGTTTTGAGAGTGTCTTAAATTACCATCACGGCAGTTATGATTAATATATTTGTCTCTTTAGGGCTTTTGTGGCACTGATAATATTTGCTGTTCTCACTAAGTCTCGATTAAATGAGTGCCTGAGACTGACGGGCAGTTTGTCTGTAATGACAAGTGCTTTACTGTAGCAGAAAAGGATGAGCTGCCCCAGGGAGACATCACCACCCACTTGAGCGAGATCCATGAAGGGTTTATGACCCGTTTGAATCCTGATTGAGCATCACTGTCTTGACCCTCAGGGAGCCAATTGTCTGGAATACTTGCTCTGTCAGTCTGAGCGATGTGCTCAGAATCCCTCTGAAACCTGTATGTCTTGATTGTGTGTAATACACACAGTGAATTATCAAAATGGTATAAAAGATAGGAAAATATTTTGTCACTGGGTATCTGGGTGTCGTTATTTAGAGAGCACACTGTTTTACTTGCCAAGTAAAATGTACTGTGAGCTTAACCCTTTCAGGAATAAATTATTTCATGTCTGACATTTAATGTATGAAGGGTTTCCTTTGAGAAAAATGTGTCTGATAGGTGATTGCTGAATGAAATTAAACTCCTTGAGGCAGAAAGTCTGTGCCTGGAGCTCTGGGGAAGCCTGGGGCCAAATCCAATTGCAGGGATGGTCAGTGGCCCTCCATGGGAGCCCAGGTGGGCACAGGCTGGTCACAAGGTCTGGCAAGTAGAGCAGCTCTAAGTGAAAGCCAGGCTGATGGGGAGGGCAGAGCTTAGCACAGAAATGGCTTCTGTGCTTCTTCTGGTCATAAAGAAGGTTTTGTGAGTCCACAGCAAGAGCCGAGCTGGAATCCTGTCTCTGCAGTGGGGAGTGTTGGGAAGGGGCTGTTCAGGAGGGTGTTGCAGGTCTTTTTCTCTTATTGGTGTCATTGGCCTTTTAAATTTCAAGTGCTCTTGTTCCAAACTCAGGATGGTCAAGCCATAACCCCCTGTGGAACAAGAGAGGGGTGCTCCTAGTAATAAATAAACTGTGCTTCATCTGCTGGGCAGCCTTTAGACTGTGTGTTTATGTAGTAGGGAAGAAGGAGATAGTTGACTGTTGTTGCAAAAATTTTAGAAGAAAAAAAGCTTCACAAAAAATCAAAACTGAAACTCGAACAACAAGATCACAAAAAGAACCCTTCCTCCATTTTACCCTCATCATGCAAAAGCAGAAAACAACACCCAGTACCAGAAATGGGAAAAAAAAGTCCTCCTTTGTTTTATAGTTAAGTGTTTCACAGCCAGCTAATCTTTATTATTATGGCTATTGAAGCAATTAAACAGATTAAACAGAATTAACTGTTGTTTTTCTACTAACAGAAAGATGGCCTCTTAATCCCAAATGCCCTTTTTTCTAAGTAAATTGTACTTTCATTCCTAATTCCAAGAAGATTGTGGTGGGGTATGTTTTTTTATCTATGCAGGTACTGTTGCTGTTAGCAACATTTTTTAAAATGACCAACTAGCATATGTAACTAAAACCTTGTTAAAAAAACTCATTAAATCTTAAAAATGGTTAGATAAATTAAAGGAAGTAGTAGCAGACTCCTGTATAACTCAGTACAAGAGAACATCAATATTGTTCATTGAACAGTGTATTCTTCTAATTTTAAAAGAACAACTATTTGTCATGGTTCCTGTCCTTGGGCTGGCAGTTATCTAATTAAATGCATATGAAATTCAAAAGCCTTTACTGAGGGACAGTAATTTTCCTTGGTTGTTTTTAAAGTCACCAAGAGGAAAGAAGAATTACATTGAACAGATAATGGATAAATTTCTCCATTGTGCATTAAGGTCTTGGATTGACTAATCATCCCATTGTTATTAATCAGTGTGTTATCTTATAGTTTGAAATTAGAGGTTCCGTTCTCATTACTGCTGACTCCAGGTAATAATACTTCCAGTCCTTGATTACTATGACAGTCCAATGTACTGCCTTACAATATACCCCAAAACTAATCCAAACCAGGTCAGATCTATAAAGAACAGCCCCAGTGCATCATGTTTACATGACTCTTTAGCAGGGTATTTTTCAGTCTAGGCTTTCCAGAATCCCCTCTGTGCTGTTTTCACATTGATGTGTATCTGCCTCTTTTTCCTTATCACCATCCAAATGGAATGTGCTGCTTTACATTTGATGGTATTGGAAGATAGAGACATTGCTTGAGATTTTTGCTTAAAGGAGGTGATTCCCTCAGTCATGCCAGAACAATTCCAAAGGGTGGATTGTTGCAGGTGCCCAGTAAGTACATGTGCAACATAGACAGAAAATAGCATTATAAAGTTGTGATTTCTGTACTAAATATGATGCAGTGTTCAAAGGGAGTTTGTAGACACGAACTAGCCCTGACTGCACCTTGTGAAGGTAGCCTGGCAAATTAGAAGGCACAGCAATATGTAAATATATATATTTTAGCACTATTAGTCATATATTCTGGTGTTTCTGGAGACCTGTTTTTGACTACTGATTATATATAAAGATGAAAAGATATTAAAGTAGCAGATATGAAGATGGATTCATGGGAAGGTTTTATTACTTTCACCCCTATAGTGGTTTCTTATTTCTTTACTTCTGCCCTAGGGTCAGAAATCCTCAGGCTTAGTGCACTTGAGGACCTTCTCTCCTATGGCTCATACTGAAGTTATATTATTTAGAGAGAAAAATAGTCCCTGATTCTGTAATTGAAGCTTTTAAGGGCATGATACAGACACAAAGATCTGACTATTCATGTGCAGCTGTGGAATTGGGATATTAGAACTAGATATTAGAATTGGAACAATCAAGTTAAACAAGTCTTGATCTGTACCACAATTATAGTGAAAAATCCAGAGCGTGATGTTGGTTTCTTAACAGATCTGTGGTATTATGTAGTTTGAATTCAGCATTAAAAAATACACTGTAAAATGTTTCTCATCAATGTCAAAGACAGTGCACTGTTTAAGGAGCAGAATGCTGCTTCTAACCCAAATTATCATTTAGTGAACTGCCAATAATGATCTCGGCTCAGGAATTTCCAGTATTGAACTCTTTTGATGGCAGAATAATGATGCTGTGAACAGACTCCTATTTCTGATTTTGTCTACATCAGTGTCATGTTCAAAAGCAGTGAAATAATTCTAATTTTTGGGCTTGTTGCTGTGTGAATGCACACTTTTGTTGCTTTTTTAAATACTGGAAAAAGGCACTAAAAAGTCATTTCATGAATAGTGCATGTGGTTTAAAGCTAAATATTTTAGAGGTCTAGCATTCAACAGAGGTGAATAATGATAGACTTCACATTTAAAAAGTAAGGTATCCATTGTATTGGAGGAAGCCTGAGAAAGAGCAAGTCATTATGCACGATCAAATGAAACAACCTTTCTGTGGTGTGTTGGGATTCATATCATCTACTTTAGCAGATAAGCTACGACATAGCAGAGATTAATCAGTTATTTGCTGTAATTAAATCACAAAAGTGCTTCATCAGCTTCCTGATTTCAGTGCTCTTCCACTTGCTTATATCCTGGCTGTGCTTGAGCCAACACAAACATGGAAAAAAAATGAACTCTTTGAAAGAAATTATATCCCAACATGTCAGAGCTAAAACCTCCACAGTATTAAAATTATACCCTGCTGAAACTTATAATGTCCTGGAGAGATTTCATTATACTACGTACACTGAAGTTTGTGCTGAACTCCAAAATACAGTTCACACATCTGATAAAATATTAAAGAAGGACAAATGTAGGGCTTGCCAAGCTGAGGTGCTGTACACTTGTCCGTGCATATTTGGCCTTTCATGACTTCTCGTGCATCTTTATTTATTGTTTCCAAACGAAGTGCATTGTCACGAAAATGACATTGTACTTGGAAAAATCCTATCAGGCAAAGTCAACCCCTAAAATAAGTGTTATAATAAATATGCAGAAATGTCATTCTTTACATTAGCCCAAAGGTTTTGTATAGCTTAAGGATATGTGCAGTAAGCTAACTATAAAAATAGAAGCTTGACAGTGGGGATGAATGTGTGTGTCAAAATAATATTACTCTTTCTGGGAGGATGGCAGAAAAAATGACACTACATCCACCAGCATGATTTTTATAGATCTGCCTCTTTGCCAGATGTCACCTTTTATAAACTACTTTATAAAAACATGACAGCGTAGTGAAGTAGTGTGTTTATAGCTTGATAAACTTTTGTAATAAAGTTGGGATTGGGTGAAAATTAAAGCCTTAGAGCCTACTCATTAAGCATTTGAGAAGCTTGCTCAGATTTAAAAAGTAAAATATTAAAGAAATATGCAGAATGAGTCACAGGCAGTAAGTGGTCTTTTTCAAGAGAGAATGGCTTATGGTTGTGTTTACCAGCATGCCATGCAATAACCTTTCCAGATATATTACTGGGATTTTAGAGAATAAAGTTTGCATTACTTTAAATGTAAACACACAGAGACAAAATATACAGTGTGTATTAAATTATATGTTTCCAAAGAGTGCTATGAGGACATACAGGATTATACTATAAATATCACCCCAGCACACAATTGTTTTATTACATAATAAAGGTCTGTATATTACCCTCTGCTGCACCATACGACACATAATTCAGATTTTTCATGACATGTCTAATTTATACAAGTCTCTGGCTCTGGAAATCATACAGGAATAATATCTTATACTCAAACTGTTACTAGCCTGAAAGACTTTAACATTGGAATTGCTATCCCAGAACAAACACTGGTCTGTGGAGGCTGGGGTCACCTCTCTGTGTGCTTCACTAACTGCAGTGCAGGGAGAAAAGTCCCCTCTGGTCTGCAGGAAGGTTTGACAGACACCTTGAAGGCAGAGATGCAAAGACCTCCTGTATACCCTCTTGCCTCTTAGAGAATTCCTGTCATACCTCTCTCCTTGCTTCTTCACCCTGAGAAACTTTTGAAACTATTCCAGCAGACTTTATTCCATCCATATTAATAGCTGTGAGGAGAGGCCATGGGCAGTATGTGCAGGGTCTTGGGCATCAGCTGCCATCACAGCGGGGCTCTCCTGGACAATATGAGGTGAAATCCTCTGTGTGCACATGGATTGCTCATAACTGGAAGTGCTGAGCCACTGAGAAGTAGAAATGCCACCACTTGAAGCCACCTGTGTTTATTTGCTCAGCCACCTCTTTTTGACAGACACAACTTGAAGTTAAAATCATCCTCTAACATACAGGATCTTCTGTACAGGGTGAACCATAAGCAAGCTGCTTTTTCACAAATCATTTCTATACCTGAGAGTTTTCTAGCAATGTGAAACATATTCAACCCAATGTTGAAAATATTACTATCCTTTTAGTCGTGTTTGAAGTTCTTAACCTTTCCCACGTCTGCCCCCCTAGAGATGCACTTTCTTGTGTAACTTCAAACTAAACACAGTCTTTCTCTTGAGCTATGTAGGTTTGCATTTTGTGGGGAAAAACACACACAAACACGATTTAGAATCATAGGAAAATAGGCTTGGAAGTCTCCCAGGAGGCAGTCAGCGCACTCTGCCATCCCATGGCAGTACCAGCCTGTGTTGGTTTATGCTGATGCTCTGCCTCTCATATGTTTGTTTAATCCTTTTTTCCCACAGATCTTTGGTGATGGAAGCTCCACAATATTTCCAGGAAAATCCGTTCCAGTATTACACTATTAATTTGGGGATATGTTGCGGGGAGGGTTTTTTCCCAGGTGTCTAACCCAGCCCTGTCAAATTTCCAGAAGCAAACTGTTTGGGATTTTTTTGGTTTTCTCAAGGGGTTGGATTTGGGTTTTTTTTGTTGTTGTTGTTGTGGTAGAGTTTTTGGGGTTTTTTTTCCGCGGGGTGGGAGGGCAAGGTGTTTGGGTTTTTTAATAAGCCTAGTAAAAAAAAGAGAAAACTGTTCTATCAAATTGTACTAAGCCTAATTTGTAGTCCTTGTGTATCCCAAGAAAATGGTGCAGGACAACTAGAAGCTGAGCTTTACTTTAGTATTTAGTATGGAAATCAATCTAAAAGAACCTTTTGTTCTGTAATACATCTAATGGATGGGAGTTCTGCTTTGGATGGCATAATAGGAAAAGTGGCTTGCTCATGTGATTGATGGTCTCTTGCAGGTGTAGTCACAGTGGGTGCCTCTCTAAGTGTGAAAGCTCCCACAACAATATGGAGGGCACAGGATACTGGGTTTTTCTGGGAATTGTTCCTAATAGCTGAGCACACATGAGCATGATGAGGGAGGGCATCTCCTGTACTGACTGCAAGATCCCCAATGACACCAATCCCAAAACCCCTGTGACCCATCAGGTAACAGAACAGTAAAGGAGTCACCTTTACTGTTACGCACCATTACAATGCCCAAGAGGCAGGGCTCCTTGGGAGGGAGAACGTGGCAAGAGCTTGAAATGAAGGAGTCTCACAAAAAATAGCACAGCGTATTTGTTCACAATAGCACACAATATTTGTTCAGAAAATAGCACAGACTTCTCTCAGCCCATCCTCTCAGTGAGGAGCAGCCACAAAGGAGGTGCTTCCAGGGCATGTCCTTCCTGTGCCCATCTCCTGGACCCCAGTCTGTTGATAGCTGATGTGTCTCTGAGCACTGCTGACTATTCCCCTCTCAAGAAAAATGTAGGTTATGCTAGAGACAGATCTGCTCCTTAAATTCTCTGCCCATGAAACTTGACCACACAGATTTTGACAATGGTAATAGATTTTTGGAGAAGACACCTGGCTGTTTGGGCCCGGTGTCCCTTACATGTCCCTGAATTTATCCTATTGTTTGTGCAGTGCTCCATCTGCTCTTGGTACTTATCAGACTGTTAAGTAGTTCTTGCCTCAGAGAGGCAAGTGAATGCTCTAATGGAGGAATATGAGGTGCTCTGGTAAATATCTAAGTATTCATGATTGGTTGAAATGGAAATAGAGGAAAATTACATTACGGCATTAGAGTGTGTTAGATCTTATGATCTATTTTTCGTGTGGTGGGTGTTAGTTTTGTTTCTCTAAGACTCCATATAGCTCTAAACATGGGATCTTAGAAAACATTGGTTTTCCTGTTGATCCTGCTGTCCGTGGTTTAAGTAAACAAGTTTCACTTCTTTCCCTGTGCTGAGCTTCATGCTACTGCAGCCAAATGCAACTATCCTGAAACTAAATAGTTCAGACTTGAGGCTCTTTGGCTTGACTGCTTTTCTGCTGATTTTGTAGACTGAGTGGACTCCCTGAGGATTCACATGAACAGTGGGGTCAAATGCACTGTAGTTTGTCCAGACAAGTTTTTGACTGTGCAGTTATTTTCAGGTTCTAATACACCTAAAAATTTCTATATTCAGGTGTTGATATTTGTAAATTAAAGAATTTCCAGATGCATGTGATCTACTGATGGAAGGAAGTTCTTACACTACAAGTGGAGCACTTAAACTGCACTGCCTATTTTCTGCTAATATTCTGGCTTTTTCTTGATCTTTTTCCTGTCATGTGGCTGGTTGTGTTTCTTAGAGTCTTGGCAAAATGAAATCCTTTGTGGCAAATGTCATTTTTCTATGCATGATTCCAAAGGGGATGGGACTGTTTAGACTTTTATCTTTGCTCTGCTCAGTTCTAAAGAAAAAATAGGGGGTAACCACACCCCCCTCCCCATGTTATACTTGTGAAAACAGATCAAACTTACTGTAACAGCACCAAAATGACACTGTGAATTGTGTAGCCATTTCACGCATTCTCTGTATGTTATGTGTGTTAATTTGCATGAAATTCAGTCTAAGTGCCCTTGGAAAGGTGTAGGTGCTCCCATGTGCAGGAGGTTTAACTCTGGCTCTGTGTGCTTGATGGGCTCCCAGCTCAACCTGTGCAAGTGCTTCACAGAATGTCTCAGGAGGGGGCTTGACCTACTGGGTTTGTATCCAAAGTTGGATTTAAAGCCCAGAGGAATGCAGCAGTGTTTTGTCTGACTCGTTTCTGTGGAAGGTGCTCGCTCCCTGCCAGCACTGAGTGTCAGCTGTAAAGGTAGGGGGTGATTCTGCATCACACACAAGGCACTGCCTTGTTCCATTCCATTTGTTCAATACTTTGTCCTTTATGTTTTCACTCTCTGGTCCTTGACGGTTCTTGAGAAAGCACAAAGTGAGGTTTTGTGGGAAATAGAATTATGAAAAGTTCTGTCAGGTATATAATGTGGTGATTTGGTCTTTTGCCATATCTGCTACTTCATTTCATGTTATTTAAAAAAAAAAAAAGATGAGATTTCTTTAAATTCTACTTGAAAGTTATTTTTAAATTGATTATACACAAAATATGAAGTAATTATAAAATGAAATGAAATGAAGTGAAAGGATTACAGAGCCTTCCATTGTATTCCTAAGCATTAGGCAGGAAAGATTTCAGCCAAACTAAATATGTAGCTAGCCATTTCCTTGTTTCAATGCTGATTTTTTTTTTAATGGAATTTTATTGTACTTCTCTTGAAATAACTTTTGGAAACAGTAGTTTTCCATGACTTGTTGCCAGTGAGAGCTGTCTGGATCATTGTCAGGTATTCAGGCTCCTCAGCTGGGGTTTCTTATGCTGAGTAAGTTCCTTCTGAAATTTAATGTCACAGTCTACCTTCTTCTGTTACTTTTGGAATATGTTGCAAAGACAAATGGAATTCAATTCGTTTTAACCCACAAGCCCCGCTTCTTTTGCTCAGCAGAAATCTTTCACCCTCTTTATCTTCTCTTGGTTTTGGAGATTTTACAGAGGGAGATTGAGCATGAAGGCATGGAAGCAAGGCAGCAATGAGGAAATGTAACTAATTTTCCTTCTCAGAAAAGGAAAGATGCTAGAAAAAATGTAGTTTATGTAGAAGAAAGGTGTTTGATTAACTTTATTGGACTTAGTACCTGATTCAAAGTAGGTCAGCAGTGAGACACTGTGTGACGGTGTGATGAGATTGGAGAGAATTATTCCAAAAGCAGGATAATCTCTGAATTAGAAAAAGCACATGAAGGAATGGATCAAGAAGGGGTGTAAGTAGAGTGTTTTCCAGAATATTAATAATAAAACTTTTTAGATTATTGTTTCTGGTAAAACAGGCAATGTTCTTAAAACTGAATATGGTTTTTCTGGATGAGTACTTAGGACTTTGTGGCAATAAATCATTACTTAGTTGAGAAAATCCTGTCAGAAAAAAAGAGCGATATTTTGATAGAAGGAAAGCTTTTACAAATTATTCATTCACTTTTTTAACTTCAACTTGGATAGTTATGAAACTCATCCCAGGGGTGTTGTTGTCTGGCATTGTCATTTTGGTAAATACTTGAGCGAGGCTTACAGAGATGAATACAGGATTATACAGGTGTCATTTAGTATCCATCATTTTTTCTTACTAGTTTGGTAAATAATATTTAATTTTATTTATAAATGAAAAATACAAGCAGCAAAATACTTCACTTTTACATCTTAATATTAGCTGAAATAAATAATTTTGTTTGTGAAACAAAGATACAGGCCCCTTTGTTTCTGCAGTCTTTGGCAGATGCAAAGTAGGCTTCTTTTAAATAAAACTGCTTAAAACAAACAAAAAACATGTTCAGAAAGTAAAAGAGGCTGTGTAAATAATGGCCACTTACAATTTCAGAATCTGAGGATCTCGGTAAATGACTTCTTCTGACTTTGAAATTTTTGCCTGTGCATGTGGTTGTTTTCTTTTACAAAGAAAATTAAGTGAAATGATCAAAGCACCAATTTTCATTACTCTTGTTTTCCTGACTGCCCCCAAATGATGATGATTGATGTTTGTATTTTAACAGCTTCAGCTGAAGGGTCCACTTAACTGCATTTGTTTTCTATTTTATAATGGGCCAAGGTAAATCATCTTTTTCTTATATGTACAGTCTACCTTTGTTGGGGTTTTTTTGTGGGCAGAGGAAATCTACTTAAAATTCCATTAGTTCCTAAGAGTTGATTCTTGAGACCATATAAAACATGTCCAAAAATGTGAACCATGAGCATACCAGAGCTATTCACCACAGCTGTCAGAGGAATATGTGTTATTCCTCTGTGTTCCATGCTTTAAAATAAATAGTTTGTGGTTTCCATGTCTGCCATCTCTGGCTACTCTGGAAGTGATGTTGATCTTGGCCACATGGTATAAAGACAATAATTGTTTTCCACAAGGTAATAATTATTTTCTGTTAATGTTATTGAAGTTGATTAAGAAATATTTTACTTGTGGAACTCTGCTTTTCCAAGTAACAGTAACTATTCCTCTGGAAATATAATATTTTAAGTTTGTGTGGTAGAAATATCAAACTACTCCAGTACAGGTGATTTCAATTTTTTGACGGGCTCCGAAAGATAGCAACAGGGTTCACCTTGTGGAGCTGTAATTTCAGGAATGTCAGGTACTGAAATTAATTTTCAGATAAACCCGAAAGAAATATATAGAGAGGGAAACTTTGTGACTGATTAAAAGAGTTTGTAGTTCATCCCAGTTACAGGAACTAGGCAGCCAGCTGGTTTGAACTTTTATGAAATTTCAGTTCAGATTTTGATTAAGGGACTTCTTCTGGGTCTGCAATTCAAGGACCTGTTCATATAAAAGCCCTGGAATTTCGTTGCAAACAGATTTGAAAGGGACAGTTAAACCACCTCAACTTCAACCTCAGACAGAATGGATCTTCTTAATCATTATGAACCCGTGCCATTAGTGCTGAGGTGGATGATAAATAGCCTGTCTGATGTCTCCATCCAGCTATCCTCCTTTGTAGCTGTGGTATTGCAACACTTTAAACTTCCACTTCTTTTTGGTGAGCTAGGAGACCATAGATAATCACTTAAGTTCAGTTCATATTAATTATATTGACAGCAAAATGAAGTATCTTAATTTCCCACCATTGATTAGAAGATTCTTTGTGAGGCTGCAGGGCTTGGAAAGCTGTCTGTTGGACCTGGTCTTCATGCCAGAGGTCCACAAAGTGTCTCATATGCAGCCTTTTGCTATCCTCCATAAAATCTAATTTCTCATTTCATAGATGTTTTGTGTACTGACCAACACTGGGATATGACTGTGCATTTAAGGGGTCAGTCTGTAAGGCACAAAAGAAAAAGTAACCCATTTATATCAACCTCGAATGTCAGCTAAACTCTCATGAGAAGCCAGTGCAGCTGAAAGTGTGTGAAACACTGCAGATGGAGCTCTGGAAAGCGTCCCAGCCATGTGAGCAGCAGAATTCTTTTCCTGAAGGTGGGAGGTTTTTGTAACAGCCCATTGTTAGCAAAGTTCTTGGTTTATTCATAATTAATCATGTGCTGCTCTTTGACAGTATGTAATAGAACTAGAAAGCAATCACTTACAACAGGAAGCAACTGTCAATTAATATACTAATACACTAATGAATCAAGTTTACCAAAGGTGAAGTGATGGGAAAAATGAAACACTGAGCTTCTGTGTGCAGAGAATTCGTCCTTTAGCGTTTCAGATCTGTTCTGGTGGTTTTCAAGCAGTGGCTCCTCCTTGTCCTTGCAGTGCTTATGTTGGTTCATGCTGATGCTGAGCTTGCACAGGTTTAAACTTCCAACTTGATTAAATCTCACCTCTATAGTTCAGAAAACCTGTATTTATTTTAGTGAACCTCTATAGCTCAGAAAACCTGTATTTATTTTAGTGAAAACATGAGAAGGCTCTGAAGCCAGTGCCCAGTTTCATTCAGCAATGTTTTTATTATTATTCAGGTGGTCATTGTTTTCATAAGAGTGAGTCACATAATAAATGTGGTGGTGTACCAGACATTACCTGTAGTAGGTATTCCTAATATTTGACAGCCAGACAGATTTATTGGTTTGGGTTTTTTTTTTAAGGTCTGTCATATCACTGGTACTTGCACGCACAGTCCAAAATGTGCTGGGATATTTCTGTTTGCAATTCTGTGTACTCTGCCACAGGTAGGTGAAAACAAAAGCCTGAGACATTTCCATTTAAGAAACAGACTCCTGGCAATTTGGTATTGTGCCTCAAGGTTTCAGTAACCCATACTTCAGATTTCATTACAATGTGTTCTGTGATGTTGTTCTACATTATTTTTGTTTCCTGTTTAAAAACAAAAAACCCCCAAAACAACAAAAAAAGAATGCAGTGATTTTGTGAGCCGTAAGGTGTCTTTGCAGTAAGAGTTGGCAAATCTCAGCATCCTCCCCTGGAATCTAGGCATGGATACCTATATTTTGGAAATAAATCCTGCTGATTTGGCATCAGATGCACTGCGAAGGGGATGCAAACAATGAATCTGTGAAGCTGTCAGCACTGTATATTGCCTCGTGGGCTGGGGTGTCCAGCAGTGCACAGTTCTTTCCATCTCCATGAAGGAGCAAGGCTGTGGAATGCCATATATATGGATTAATCTCAACCATGCAATTTATGGATTTGAAAGCTGTTGTAAATTTACCCCAGTGTTTTGCATTGAGGTGATTTGTATCTTCCAGCAGGAAACTGTGTGTATTTCCTGGGCAAATCATTGTGATATTTTAAGTGTCCTGGAAGCAGTCTGGCACAAAGGAATGCTGCAGTTCTGCTAATGGTGTTTGCCAGCTGTGGATATTGTGGTCAGCAGTGAAACCCTGGGTGTGGTGTAATTACGGTTTTGGGTTTATTTCACTGATTTTAAATCATATAGGCCCCTGTGGTACTTAGGTTTGGAGTTTTTACTCTCTTGATACAAAAGAAATTTAAATGACATGTAATTACGTTTGAAGTAAAATGGACACAGCCTTTAAAATTGGTTTGTAATGTTATTTCAGGAAGGGGTGTTCCTTGGGAAGGTGACATGTGGTTTGAAAATGTCAGTAAACTAGCACTTTTTTCAGATTGCCAGTGTGTGTTGTGTACATTAAAATATTTCGAATTAGCTTTTGATTTATGTAAAAAATCAAGTAAGGTTTGGCTCTATAGTGTATAAAATCAAGTAGTATGTTTTAAATATTTTGCTTTGTACCTGCTTTAAAAGTAGCACAGGCAGCAAAAAACTATTTTATTATAAAATTTTGTTTAATTATCTATGCTGAACAAGTCAGCAACACAGCATAAATAGGAAATAATATTGCTTTTATACTTTAATATATATATATAAGTAGCCTTGTAAGTTGTTCTCCTGCTTGAGGCATTTGGCAGTTTATTTCTTATTTCCTGAATATTTCAAGATGTAAGCTTTTTAATGTTCAAAAGAAGCAGGGCCATAAAGCAAATTGTTTTGAAACTCCAAGATGAATGGACGATTGCAGACATCGTTCCTTTAAAGCACCAGCTGGGAGACTCCATTAAGTTGTGGCAGCAGCACACGGACCCACATGGAGATTTCTGCAGCCTGAAATATTGTTATTGGCAGGTTCCTGAATAATTTCACAAAGGCACTTCAGGCCAGGAATCTTGTTAGTGGAACCCAGTCTTTATATCTCCAGCATGTAAAACTCAGCTGTATCCTCCTAAGACTCCGAGTATTATTTTTTTATTCAATTCACTGGCTGTGATTGACACGGACCTCTTCATGAATATGTTAAGAAAGAACTGTTTCCTGGATATTATGTCCTTTCATATCTGTCATAACTAGAATATTCATGATGCTGCTTTTAACAGGCCTTCCATTGTAAAAGAAATATCACGGAAACATATTCTAGTTTTTATAAAGTCCAGGGAAAAATGAATGCCTTTGGGGCTGATAGGTAAGGGTTTTTTTTAACAATTTAGAAATACAATGTGACAGCTGGCAGAATATATATCAGTGAGCAGAAAGCTCTTAAATATCACAGTCACAGGCCTAGAATTGATAAACTGGTAGGGGTTGTATAGGTATTTTTGTATTTTCTGATGGCTGTAGTTACATAATAATTTCTTGTGCGTATCTCCACTTAAAGATGCAATTATGAATCAATTTCTTTACAATTTTTATTTCTGGTTGCTGAGAGCCTTTTTTTTTCTGTAAATCCTGCCAAAACTTCAACATGCACAGCCATATGTCTTTGTTATACAGGAACATTGGGCTGGTGAATGCCAGCTGCCCTTTGGGGTTCAATGCTGGCATCTCCAACAGAGGGATTCTGTGACAGAGAAGAGGGCAGTGGAACTGAAAGCCGTGAAGAGCAGCCACCTCTTCCCTGAAGAAAGAGGCAGATGCAAACCCCCATGTTTTAAAGCAGGCTGAATTAGTTGTGGGAGAGATTTTCTAAGCAAAAATATTTATTTGTAAAAAAAAAAAATCTGTTTAATAGAACATATTTATTTGGTCAAAAGGTTTCTTTCAATAATAAATAGAAGAGAACAGTCCATTGAAGGTGTCCCTGCCCACCTGTCCCTGCAGGGGGTTTGGAGCTAGATGATTTTTAAGGTTCCTTCCAACCCATTCCATGTTTCTATGATTTTACTATTTTGACCTAACTTTATTTTGACTTGCAAAGGTAGTTTAATGTCAGTTTTTGAGATTAAAAGACAAATAAGATATTTTTTTGTAGTCAGAATTGCAATTTTGATTTACAGTATCATGTGACTTTGATCTCAGTCAAAGGTAAACACATTTGCTTTTTAGATGAGTTAAATATTTCCCATGGACAAATCCTTCTTATTTGTCTTCCCTCAGAAACACTAAAGCTTCTTCTAGGGCAAAGAAGTGTTTTTCTAGCTAATTCTAATGATTTCTAGTCCAAGAGGCATTATGTGTTACTGAACAGTTCAGCTGTGTTACATAACTTTGTTAATGTTGATCCTGTGCACTTGCTGCATATCTCCAAATTAGTGATGGAGACACTTAGAAATGTGTTATGCACTTTAATGCAGATGAGGAGACTTCTACCACTCTACCTGAAGCTGGAATTGGTAGAATTCAGCTCATTATTTCCTGGGAAAAGATTGGTCTAAGTATTGCATATATGCAAGTAACTTTTCTGTAACTGCTGGATGTCATCAGTTTATTCAAAATACATTGTTATCCTTCTGTAGGGGGGGAAAAAATGCTCAATGTGTTATTGGAGAACCACTGCATTCTCTGTGGTTATTCATAGCATCCTTTTGGCTGGATGTGCCAGGGCTGGGTGCTGGCAGCAGATTCCTGCGGGCTGCAGAGCCATTAAGGCGCTGTGCGTGCCCGGTGGAAGCGCATCTGTCACCGCAATTCCGTGCAACAAATGGGGCAGCCCCATGTTTTCTTTTATGAACGTAAGAGGAGCAAAGCTGACAAGAGCACTGTGTTCCACCTGATCTCAGTGCAACACGATCGACTTTCCGTCAGCAGGAGCTGGCTGCTCCCGGGGCTGAGCGCGCCCGTCCCCGCCGGAGCTCGGAGCATCCCCGGGGCTGCGGCCCCTGCGGAGCTCACGGCTGCGAGACCAAGCTGCATAAGCGGGGCTGAAATTGAGCACACTGACCTGCAGGTGAAAGGCTCTGCATCCTATTAGACATCTTAGTATCGTACAATCCCCCAAAGTAAATAAGTCCTGATCAAAAAGCCGGAAAGCAGCCCTGCTTAGAAGCAAGTGCAAACTCATTGTGCGGATCGGTGTGCTTAGGAAGGACGTGCCTGCCTGTCGCTGGGAGTGAGTACGGCTGGGTGTTTTCTCTGTCAGAAGGAAAAAAATGTCTTTCGCAAGGAAGAGTGAGATGTTTGTTCCCTGTCTCTTTGGTTTCTCTTCAGATGTTTTCTCAGGGCTTTTGTTTTTGTAGGAAAGTTTTATGGCAGTGAGAGAAGTTCCAGATCGCTTTGAATGTTCAGTGATCCCGGGGTGATGGGAGCTACAGTAAGAACTGAAAGGCACTGGGTTTTGCTTTGTCTCCAAAGAGCTTTCATCTGACGTTGTTCTTACACCTGCCCATAAAATAAATACAACACAAATTGTGGAGGCTTCACTTTGCTTAATGCGAGTGACCCAGGCAGCACAAGGGAAGTTAGGGATGCTCATTTTTGTGGTGTTCCCTGTGTGGATGGGTTTCCCACCTTTATGTTCAGTGCGATCTGTACTGGCATAAACTGGATTAAGACTGACCCAGGGCCTGCAATTCACTGTTCATGTCTTAAGGATGCTCATAATAGAGATATTAATATTTTATTTCTAATAGCTAATGGAGTCCTGAAGACTTTATGAACATTTTACCCCTTTATGTCACTGGTTTTGCATCGTAAGTCACTGGTGATTCATTGAGATCTCAGCACAGGTCCACAAGATTCTTCCACAGGCGTCATTGAACTAAATATTAAATTACCTTTTTCTTACCCTTTGTAACCTCTGTCTGTAACTCTTATGGCTAAAGGGAAAAAGAGAAAATGGAGCTGGGTTGAGTTAAACCTGGATGCTGTCTGTCTGAAACACGATTAAGTAGAAAAAAAAAAAGAAAGCAATCAAAGTGGTGTTTTTATGCCAAAAAGCAGTGAATAAAGAATGCTGCTGGCTTCTGTCTTAATCCATAAAAATCCCACAGCCAGAATGTCTATGGAATAATCCTGTAAGAAAGAAACACAGGAAGAGAGAGAATTCACATTGACTTATAACAATGCATGGGTGTTAAACTTTGCTCATCAGCACAATGAAATAAATACAACACCACAAAACCAAACAAACAAAACCCCCAGCCAGACAGGTTGGCATCCTTAGTGCTTGTGGTATCTAGTTCATGTGTGGGTTTCTCTTTAGGTGTGCTGCAGCTACATTTCTGGCTCTGGACTGACGTGGCAAAATTATGATAAATGAAAGAAATTATGATCTTGTGTGCTTTGTTTTTTGTCACATTTGAGTTATAAATTTTCTCCTGCTTTGAATAATAAATACAAGCTAGTATTTAGTGTTGCATAGTGATGAAAGAAGCAAGGATGATGAGGAACTGTATGTTTTCAGTGAAGAAATTCTTAATTTCTATGTAGGTTCCTGCATTTGGGCATTGATTGGTTAGTGACATGTAAGGATAAAACAATCTAACTAGTTTCACAATGCTGCTAAAATATAATTCACATCCCAGGTAATACAGGCAAATGCCCCTTTGTTGTGTCTGTAATGCACAATAATGTCTCTATGGCATGTTAATATTCTGAGATTTGTATTTATTTCCTCTTAGACCCCTGGTTTTGTGAAGCTGCAGACACCTGATCAAGTATCAATATAAAGTGTGAGGTAATTAGAGCTCTGCTTGACAAGCAAGTCTGTGCTCAAAGTATGCACAGCCTGGGTGGTTGGGAAGTTCTGACATGAAGGGGGAGTAGCTGAAATAGCAGAGGATGAGTGACCTCATTGAGATAGTGAAATGGTGAAACAGGAGAACTGGGAGCTGGGAAGAAAGGAAAAGGCATTGAGAGCTTTTGGGCAGAGGGTGATGAAATGGAAAATTCACATTCAAATGGTCTTGAAGGATAAAGCTTGAAAGGCTTCTTGGGGTGGGAGTTGTTTTACTATACAGCAGCTTTTGCTGCAGCTTGCAGACCCCATGGGGCCATGTCCCACTCCTGTTCCCAAGGTGTCCCCTGCCTGCAGTGTGGGACAGGGGACTGCTGTTGGAGAGATGCTGAATGCATTTACAGCTGATGTCCCTCTCCATTTTGGAGCTGAAAGTGTGACCCACAGTGATGGCAGGATGTTCATGTGGGATAGAAAACAAATGGTTGGGAATGACAGTGCCTTGTGACAGGTCTGTGCCTCAGTTCCCAATAATGCCCAATAATGTCCTATGTCCATCCTAGCATGACTCTGGGAAGTATTCTAGTGGTACATTTGTGAAAAGAAATGGTTAATTTTATTTAATTTCATTTTATTATTTTATTTTATTTTTTAATTTTTTTTTTAAATTTAACATACTCTGTAGCATTTTCCTAAAAATAATGACATGAAATTATTGGGGCAGAATATGTGTGGAAGGTAGAACACAGTGATATCTCCCCCATGTCTCTGAACAGAAAACAGGAAAACAAATCACCAAGTAACTTTTTTATCAAATGGTGTGGAGCTGATCCACAGTAACAGCCATCCCATAAAATGTTCACCTTAAATCTGTGTTTTCCTGGCCACCATTTTAGGATATGTTTAACAAAGAACATTGAGTATCTTTTGTACAGCACCACCAATACTGAATAATTAGAATAGGAAGACTTTCAAGCTGGCTTCAAGTTTTAGGTTGTTATATAAATAAGTTCACAGGAATCTCAGATGCTTTACATAAATCTGACAGCAACTATAAAAGGCTTTTGAACATTTTTGTTGCCAAAGTCCCAGGGATTGCTGGAATCTTAAATAGCCTGTTTTAAGCTTCAATTCAGAAGCTTTTTGTCATGTTTAATAATATGGTGAATAATTCCTTTCCTGTTGTTAGTTTTCACATTTATAATCCACAAGGATCTTTGAGGCATGGAATAGATGCTTTCCAGATCCATAAGGGTGAGGGGTTTTTCCTACCCCAAACTCAAAACTTGCTTTCAAGCTCTCTTTGTACTAGTCTTTGTCAGCGTCTGGCTTCTTCTAAAGGGCTGTCATTAGAAGCTGCTAAAATCAGAAGTTGTTAGTAGTCTGCAGAATTATGTTTGAGATATCAAAGTGAGAGAGACTAACCCTGATGATAAATACTTTGTAAAACCAGATGTGCAACATGCAGCTGGGTTAGGGAAAGGTCTGAACAGCAGAAGGGTGGGATCCATGGCTCAGGCTCAGCCCAGGGAGTCCAGCCCCACTAAGCTGCACCAATGCATTTTTAGAGAGAATTGCACTGCAGTGCAACAAGGCAATTAAAGCAAAGAACGTGCTGGAAACACGAGGCACAGACATTCACTGAGGCTCAGAAATGCCAGCACCTGTCATCCCTGGATGACACAGCGTGTTGTTCCTGCTGTCGCTGTCAGCCTGGGAGCTCCTAGAGCTGCAGGGTCAGAATTTCATTGCAGTGTAGTAAAAATGAGTAGAGCTTTGCCTGGTTTAGCTGTATTTAATGGCATTCTGAATATGAATTAAACTCTTCCCATGCACCAGCCAGGTCAAGTTTCAGAAGTGGCCTCATGCTAACTATTGTAGTTCCTTCAGCTTTGTGCAGGCTCTGAAATTGCACCAGTGTGTGTGTGTGTGTGTTGCATTCCCAAACCTGGTTGTTAGTTTCAGGGGTAAGCAGGAATAATTATGTATAATTTTCCTTTTGAAATTTGATTTTGAAAGATAGAATTGTTTGAGTAAGCCTGATTTTATACCTTGTGAATAAGTATTGGGAATATTAGGTTTAAGACAGTGTTGATGAAAATACATCTGTGTTTGAGCTAAACAGTTTTCTTTGAAGTTTCACTTCTTCCTCTTCGTCATCTCCATGAGAAAACACTATTTCTCAATGCACTGTGAAGGAATCATTATTTAGCAAAATCATTTCAGAAGTATCTTGCTATGTAAATATGTGGAATGGTAAATGTTCTTAAAGGAATCTTTTTAGGGCTAAACATACCGAATGGTGGCTTATTTGAGATCGTTTAAGTCCACACTAAAGCTATCTACAAACTTTAGAAATATCATTCTAACACATATGAGTATTCTGAATAGCTCTTTTGATCCAAAACCATGGAATTTGTCACAGGCATTCATTTTGTAATCAAAACTTTAAGAATTTTTAGGAAAATGAAACAGATTTTTAAATGGCTTTAAAATGAAACTTATTTAATTGCAGAGCATGGTGTAAATTGGATTTTCATTTTGTGGTTGAATGAAAAAGGTTTATCTGCCTGTTTTCATACCTTTTACTGATTCTGCCTCAATGATATTAATGCCCCACATTGTTGAGCTTTCATCAAAAGATGCAATAAATGGTTTTCTTTTTGTGAATAGCTATGCTGTTTTGCAATCAAACATCTCTCTGCCATTTGTCATTGTATTTACCACCTTCCAGTTTCACTCTTTAATAAGCTTCTTGTATTTGCTGTTGTACATTTTCTGAGAATAATTTTTCTGTTTCAGAATAGAGGTTTGGTTTACTGTAGTTTTTCTAATCTCATTTGATTTTACAGAGTCAAAGAATGAGATTGTCTTTCTTTTCTCCCCATTTTATTGTATGGCCTTCTTATTACATGGTTCCTACTACTTTATGACACACTCTCCTACTTCACTTCGCAGTTATTTCCAACAGATTTAGCATTTAGCTGTCCACATCCACTTTATGGCTATGTATAATGTATGTGTGGCAGTACAGTGCCATTAATTTTTAATGAATTGGCTCTTTATCTAGTGCTATCTAATAAAGATGATCATCAGAGTGCATTGTCATACTGCAGGGCCCAAGAAACTTTTTAATATTCCTTATTGCATATGCATATTCCCAGATCCTCTCTTACTCTCATTTGGTTTACCGTGGCTCAATCACATTTCCATTATTTAGTTGAAAATCTGCATGTTTCATTCCTAATACCTTGCAGCTTGTGTTGAGCAGTAAATTGGCAGAGGGATGTGCAGAAATATTAAAAGTTCCAGTGAGCACTGACTTCTTACTATAGTTTTATTCTCTGCTTTTCTGGAACTGAGAATTACTAACTTAAACTGAAAATTAAACCAAATGAGTGCATCTGTGCTGATTCATTAAAGACTTGGTGTTTCCAGTTGCTTGGCTTTCTTACTGCAATTTCTCTGATGTCTCCCAGGTAACTCAAATCGGACACTGTGGTGAGGCTGGGCAGTGGAGGAGGCAGAGTTACATCTGCTGAGTTAATTGTGGCTCTGCAGATGTGCTGGCAGAGAAACCCTGAGCTCAGAGTAAATAAGTATTTATTCACAAAATTATTTTATTCTGTCTGAAAGCTCACTACATCTGCCAGCAGTGAATGAGCTGAATTTTTTTCCTTAGAAAAGTGGTATTTCAAGTTCTCAAAGTGCATAACCTGTTCTTTGTGCCATGCAGAATGCTTTTCCTGCTGCCTCTGTACCTGTCTGTGCTGTGCCTGTGCAGGTGTGGATATAGCCTTTTAGAGGTGTGAATGAGCAATTCCAGAGGAGGAACTCAGTGCAGCCTGAGCCAACCTGCACAACAGCCACCTCATTACAAGCCCACATTATTCTCATTCCAGAACCACTTTCCATGAATCTTGCTTAGCCATGGAACTGTCAGAATGGTGAGAGATTGCAACTGTGCTGTGACAGCTGTCCATAAAAACATGGAGTGGAGCAGGGAGTTAATCTAACAGGGGTCATGTGAATGCCCCTGGATGGTCACCTTCAGTCACTCCTGAATTTGAACCAAAGATGGGAATGGAAGCATTTGTTTTACAAAGGTTTGATTTCTGCCAATGCACGGGTTTATACAGCAAATGTAAATACTCCATTCAGGTTTCATGTTGAGGATAGGTCACCTTTTATAATTGACAATGAGTATTTAGTATTAAAATGTAATGGGCTGGTGTGAAAGTCCCTGAAATAAATTTTAAATCATCTCTCTCCATGCTGGTGTTCGTGAGAATAGTAAAAGACTTCAAATCGAAGGCTTTAGTTTACATAATTAAATGTGAACCAACCTGCTGCATCAGTTCTTAGACTGTTCTGCTTATAACTCTCATATCCCCCATTATTTCTCAGTTTTCTTCCATGGCTGATCCAGAGGCAATCTCCCCTTGCCTCCCTGCTGTGTGGCCTGTGGAGCCATGTCTCACTTCCTCTTTGCATGTTTCTGAGGCACACTGAACTTTGGAGAAGCAAAAGTAAATGAGACTGGACTTGAGGCATGCCCAGAGGGCCATCACCCCCTCTTTGTGCCGTGGCAGCACCTCAGCATGTCCCAGGGGAGGTGTCGGGCCACAACACAGTGCTGCCATCTGAAACCCTCCTCTGGCCTCCAGTGAACATGTTAAGGAACCAGTTTTATTTTATTACTATAAATGCTAGATGTTATCATGTTCTGATAGTCACATAACTTAATAATTGATCTTCAGATACAGACAATTCTCTTGGGAATATAGTAAAATTACCATTTGGGTTCTGAGTGTTTCAGTAAGTATTTGAATTTGTTTCTTTTGCTAGAACTAAAGTGCCATCTGTGTGTCAGTGCATATATAAAGTCCCTTTCTGTTAAGTAAGTGGCTCTTAAAACCCAGGAGATAGTATTTAATTGCTGCTTTGAATGGATGCTGTCATTATTATTAATGTTGACTGGATTCGTAGTGTTGTTTAAAGCATTGGGAAACTGATTTTGTTGCTTAAACAAAGGCACTTCAGTTCTAATTTGCTAAAAGATTTTTTAAATTTTAAGCTTTCTTTATAAAGAAAATAATAAGACTATTGGTATATTTTCTACTGGTGTATTTTCTATAAGTATATCCATACCAGATCCAGCTGAAGTTGGAAACAAAGGTAGCTGTGTTCATTTATATACATGGTATGTGGGGAAGCCCTTTTGTCCTTGCTCAGGCTGTAAGATTGTGAATTACATTTGGTTTTCTCTTATGTTCAGAAGGCTTTGTGGTTTTTCAAGACATTGTAAGATGCTATGCAATGCTGCAGACTTTTTGGTGTCTGCTCTTAAAACAGATGTTATGGAATGACATTTGGCTTCAAAAAAGTGCTTTGTAGGTGAATCTTGACTGCTGGAATGAGGCAATGGCAGTTGAAAAAAAAAAAAACCCACTGAAATAGTTAATGGATTTCTGGCCTTAAAGAAACACAGTCTCCCTGGGAACATCTGTATTGTAGTCACTTCTGTAGCTTGCATCAGACCTATCTTGGCTTCAGACTGTTTAAAGAGACCCGTGGTTGGCATGGCTGGGACAAGAGTGCCATAAATCCCAGGAGCACTGGTGGCAGCCCCCACTGGGCATCAGGGCACTGCAGCACCCAGCCCAGTTAGGACTGAACAAGCTGCAATTCCTGCTGGTGATTCACAGCATCTTCCTTTACATTTGTACTTTCACAGCTAAAGAGCATGTGGCTTGTGTGGTTTTATCTGGCATCTGCTGTTTCTCATCCTGGTCTCTGTTCCTGCACATAAATCATTTAGGGGGCAGTCAGAGGGAGTGGGGAACTCCTGCAGTGGTGTTGAATTACAGCTGTGTCTAAAATCACAGCCAGCCCAACAACCGGAATTTAAAAGCAAATCTAATGTCTTCTTTTTTATCTATAGTTTGTCTTAGTTGTTTTAGAATGAAAAAGAACAACCGTGGCTATTGAATATTGGCTTTCACAAAGATCGAGTTCTTTCCAACAAAGCAGATAAAAGAACACTCCCCAAACCCACTGGAATACATTTTGCCCTTCTACACAGCATTGTTGTGCTATTATTATCCTCCCTGTCTTTCCCCTTTTGCCTAATAAGGATGTTTTTATATGACCAAATAAAGAATATCAGGTCTGTCATAATAGTAAAAAACTTACTTGGTACATGCCTGTGTATTAGAGTGCATAAGGATGCTTTGAAATAGCATTCTTTCTTTGAAATTTTGTTTCAGTGGTCAAGAAACTGGCAGTCATAAAGACTGAGGTGATAGTGGAGCTCTGATAGTGCAGCTATTGATTTCAGTGGGACCAGGATTCCAGTCCAGGAAAGAATGATTTGGCTATTGTTCTCCAAATGGGAGGAACATGTGATATTCTCCTTCTGCTGAGTATAAAATATGTTCATTTTCAATAAATATAACCTTGTCTTGAGGTTTATATTGCTGTGTTTTATATTAATTATCTGAACATTTTCCTCAGAAAGTCCAAGGCAGCATATTCTCAGATTTCATGGATTCTCTGCAATCTCTGTTTTCAGGATGAAACTGTTTCAGGGACCAGGGACTTGATTAGTTTTTTTGGTACTTTGGATGTAGGCTTCTGGTGTTCTGGGAAATATGTGGCATTATTTCTGTTTCAGAGCAATCTGCTTGGTAAGTACGTGCTGTCTGGTTCGTGTGGAATTCTTGCTTCCCAGGGTTATCCCATTAGCTTAACTGTTATCCCATCAGAAGGAAAAGGGCAGTTATTGTAGGAAGCTGTGTGGAGGTTTTATCTCTCTTTAGCAAAGAACAAGTATTAAGTGAGAAATTCCTGAGAATGCATAGGAGCCATTTCTGACTGTGCATTGTCCCCAAGGGCAGAAACCTTGATCCAATCCAAGTCCTTTTTAACTCTCTCCTGGAGGACACATCTACCTTCATAATAAAATAAAATTAAAAGGCATAATTGTGTCACCAGCTGGACAATTTTCAAAGAAAAAATAGATGATTTCATGAGAGATGTAAAAATCTCTGTTGCATGTGCTTATTTGTGTGCCTGATGCCTTCTGTCTTATCCTTCCCATTCCCTGATCTCCAACAGCAGTGACATTATCCCAGCCAGCACTAGTTTGACATTTCCAAATTAGTGTAAGGAACAGCCTACATTACTATTTATTTAACTTACTTTTTAGTATGCCCCATCATCCTAAAAACAATGGCAGGTTATGCAAATTCCTTTAAAAAAAAAAAAAATAAATCGGTTCCTTTTCTCTGGGGTCAAGTGTCCCAAACCTGATTACTGAGGGTTTTGTGTATAATTTGCACTCACAGAAGCTACTTGTACAGGAAAATATGTCATTAGTCCCCTTAGACTTGCAGCCAGTGGTGGCCAGCCAGCTTTTAACTCAAATATGTTCTTTTCGGAAAGAGTGGCACACCTCCCATTCGCTGTCCCAAGGGCACAGGCTGGACTGTGTAAGGCTCAGCCAAGGTTTGTCCCTGGCTCCAAAGGCCACCTGGCTGCCAGCAGGTCCTTGGGGTGGGAGCTTTGTTCTGGGCTCCAGGGGGGCTGTAAACATCTGCCTGCACACATCAGCTTGTGCTGGTTCAGTCTGAATTAGTACAGTGTTCAAATGAGCTGGCAGTGTGTTTGATCAGAACAGCTGTGATTTTTCTTTTTTCTTTTGCTGTCATATACACAGACATTTCTCTTTGCTCCGGAACTTTGTCTTAGTTTGTAAATTCTCAGGAGACTAGCAAACCCAGAAACTTCTAGAGCAAGGATGTATTGAACCAGAAAAAACAGGACCTGCAGCTTTGAGACACTGAATCTCTCTCTTGATAAGAGCTGAAGCCCTGGGGCATACACATATATAGCCAAACCCACAATACATATCAATGCACAAAATGTGTCACCAGGAAAGGAACTGAGAATTCACTCTGGGAACAAAGATCTGCAAATCAATAAAAAAGGGGGGAAAGAGAGATTTAATAAGAAAACATACTGTTTTTCAAGAATACCACCATCTGCCCCATCCAGTGACCAAGAGCAGGACTTTACATTAAAAGCTCTGCAGAGATAAGTCGTGCTGTGATTTGCTCACACTACTGCTATTTTTCAAACTGTTTAAATACCATGAATATAAAATTATCCTGATGAAAGAGAATTGTATGTGAGCCTGGATATACTGCAAGGCAAGCACAGTGGCAGAAATGTGTTTCTCTTACAGATAGGCACCTTCAGCACTATATTGAGCTTTCCTTCAGAGGCACTGCCTGTTGTGGAAATCATGGCACATCTGATGTCTGGACCTCCAATGGTATTTTAATGGTATTATTTACAACTTGCATGCAGTTGAAGGCTTGACAGCTGCTTCACAAACAAGTATATAGGGAGGATTGCAGCCACATGTAGCTTATCACACAGAAGGCATGGTGAAGCCAGGGCAAAAAAAATCGGGGGGAATATTTGCCTGTTGGTCTTAGTCTCAAGTTGTTGGGTTTATTAGTCAGGAGAGAAAAGTAGCCTAACTAGATGCCTTTAAGTGGAGGAGCTCTGCTCAGGAAGATACGGAAAAACTGGGCGTATCTGTGTGTATATATAAAAGTTAGACATGAGTGGGAGAAAGTGGAGACCATCAGAGTATGGAGCTGAATTATTTGGGCTCAGGAGGATGGGAGGGTGAGAGGAAATGTGTGAAGGGAGGGAGGTGATATTGAGAAAGCAGAGTGACCCATCACACTGAGCAAATCCAAGTGTGGAAGTGCAATAGAGAGAAGGCAAGTGTGTGTGTGGAAATGAACAGGTCTGTTGGGGAGCTCTGAGATCAAAACATGCAGTATTTCTCATAGACTATCTAAAATTAGGCACACTTGTAAAATGGAGGAAAAGAGCTGGGGCTGACAAAGACAAACTAAGACATTTTGCTGTTAGTTCTCCTGGGAGAAGTATTCCAAATGTCTGTAACCTGGTGTCCTGCCCATGAAGAATTTCCTTCCAGGTAACAAAGTGTTAGCTTGGTATTTGGGATCAGGCACCCACTGGAGGAGCTCACTTTTAGGGCCAGGTTCCTTACGCCAAGTTGGTCTGGTTTTCTTATGGGTGATGAGCTGGCAATTTGTAAATGCTCTTGAAGTGCCCTGGCTTTGTCAGAGGGAGAAGTGACCACAATGGACAAGTGATCTTGGTATCTTCCCCCTCTCCACCCCCTGTAGCTGTCTTTTAGAATCATTGACAAAAACAAACAAACAAAAAAGAATGTTGAAACTGCATACTATTTTACATCTACGCTTTAAAAAAATCAGATATGCCAAAATGTTATACTAATTACAGACAACTCCTGTGCTTATCAGGATCTCTTATCAGGTTGTTCATTCTTCTCTGACCACTGCCTACATGACCTGAATTTGTGTGCAGCCTGGGTGTGCCAATTTCTGCACAGATCATTTATGTAACACTGACTTTGCAAAGGAAAACCAGGGTTCTGCCTTGTTTAAACACTTTTCTATATCAGTAAAATACTATCAGAGATCTAATATAACCTGATTCAGGGTTTCTTTTGGTCATTGTAACCCTAGATTAAAGCTAATTACTTGATAGTATCAGTCAGTCAATCAAACAAGCCTTGTAAAAATCAATATAGCTCGTAACATAATAATATGCTTTGTCCAGGCTCTTTATACATCATCTGCCACCTTAATTGGTACTGATGTCAAGCCACACAATGGTTCAAATCTGAGCTGATTTGTTTTAGCAGTAACATGTTACCCAGCTAATGCAGGATCATTAACATAATTTTTCCAGTTACTGACCTTGGAGCAGCTGTTCATAGTTTGCTTATGAAAATTGTCGTTACCCTTTACTTGTTTTTATTCTTCTACTTCTGTTTGGATTACTCTTGACAAGAAGAGTCCAGAGCTAAGTTTCAGCTGATTGCTGAGCTTATTTTTTCTAGCTGATAGGAATTATTTTTCAGCAATGAAGTTCTTATGATAACTAAGCAAAATTAAATCTCTTCAGTGTGTGACCTCCAAAATGATGATACTACACATCATAAGGCTTATGGATCAGCAGCAAGAGCCTGGAAGGAGACTATTACTTAACTTATTCACATCTTTGCCCCTATAATGCATATAAATATAGAATCTGACAGTTGTTGTATGGACATTTAAAAGGATGGAGGAGAAATTGTTTAAAGAAATTCTTAGGAAGCCCTTTGGATTAACCAGTTTCCTGTCACCCAGTGTGCCAGATGACTGCTCAGACTATAGGAATTGCATCTTCCAAACTTTTCTGTGCTTGAGAAATTTATCAACTCTGTCACATTTAAGAAATTTCTTTCCCTGCGATATGAACATTTCTCCAGGGATTTACAAATTTAGCAAAAGCTTTGCAAATAAATGGGATAAATTCCCTAGGCCAAATCCAAGCCTTGCTGAAATCAAATGAAATTGTGACAATAATTTTTAGAGACCAAAATGAGGTTTACCATGTTGCTGTACATACACTGGAAGCTGATGTCTACTGGGAGGCGGTAAATAAGATTACCAAAAAAAATGAACATAGGTAGAATTTATGTTGCTGCATGAAGATTACATGATATCTGCCAAATAGTGATAAGGGTGAGCAGCAAGCAAAATATGTACTGTAGGATATAACCTGAAATAAGATACTTCATGCTCAGTGAAAACTCTTTGCTAGTTGTCACCTTAGAAGGTGCCATGATAGCAGGCAAAAAGTTTATTATTATTATTATTAGAAAATATTTGTTTTGGTTTGTCTAAATGGTCCTCCAGCCAGAGCTACCCATTTAACACCAAAACCTTTTGGGAAGCTTTTGGTAGTGTTTTAGGTTTTGAAGGCTTTATTTTCTAAATCAATAAGTATATGTCATATTAAAATGACAGACAGTGTCTTACAGAACCTATTGAGGGTTGAAGTACTCTTGTTGTTAATAGGGATAGGGCTTATACAAGACATGTGAAACATGATTTAAATATAGATATATATGAAGGAATTTTCCCTTTAGATTTCTTTAAATCTATGCCTGCCAGTTAAGCAGTAATTGTATAAATAATAGTAAGACAGTAGCAATGGGAAAATGTGACCCTCAGATCCATTCATGTCCAAAGTGAACGCAGTGCTCATGGACCTCATTTTCAGCACTGCTTCCAGCACCTTTTTCAGTGCCCTTAGGCACAAGAGCTCCCAGTGTACTCCCATAAAATGATGTTGGTTTTCCTCCAAAACACTCCTTAAATATCTCATTTTCTATGGTATATACACACAAATGTACTGGTTATTGGGAGAGGTTGTTCAGGAGCTAGAGACAGCCGTGGAGATGCTGGACAGCAGATTTCTGTTGTGTGTTTCTATTAGGGTTCCTTGTATTCGTCTGGATTTTGAGGTTCTCATGGAAGAGGGCTTTATATCCTCCCTGAACTGCTCTCGCTCTGAGGGTTGTGTTCTGGGGGTTCTGACTTGTTTCCCACGTTCTATGTTAATGTAAATTTGAGGCTGGTGGCAAACTTGGGTCCATCCCTTCAGGGCCTCACCTGCCCCAGCCTTTGTAAAGGATGGGGCAGGAAACCTGCTGCCCTCCTTGTGGATTATTGGCCATGAACCCTGCAGGAACGTGCTGAGCTCTTCTGTGCTGCTCTCTGCAAATGCTGCCAGGCTGCATTAGGACTTCCCTCAGCTTCAGAGAGTCACAGTGAGGAGGTTTTGCTGCTTGCAGTGAAGATTAAAAAATACAGCACTGGCAGGGTGGCCATCATCGCTTCTACTTGGTGGAAGAAACCAAGGGAATTTGTTTAGATATGCACAGCACAGTCCCAGGGTTTAACCATGACATATAATGGTAGAATTCCATTAGGCCCAAATCTGAAGGAATACAGGTATCTTACTTCATCAGTGATTAGATGTCCATTAATTAGATGCAACTTACAGGCTTTAAAAGAGAAGTAAATGCAGCTGGTATTAGTTTAACATTTAGCTGTCATAAGTAAAGAAAAACAACCTCAAAATAACCTTCCTTTAAGTCTCCCCAGGCTTGTCTACCACGTTTCATTCTCATATTCACACAGGATGAAAAAAAAAATAAAAGAAAGCTGAAACAGAATATTGCAATGATTCAAACCCCTTTCATCTGAGCCTCTCTCAGCATGTTATTCACCATATCACAACAGAAATGATCACACCCCTCAGATTTAATTGGCAAATCCCATTGTTATGAGGCCTCAGCATATACTAAAGTGTCTCTATTTTGCAGTGAGCTTGCAATGTGCTATTCTCTGCTGCACACAATGAATATTTATATTCTTCCACTCTGGGAGATTCAGAATTGTTTTGCGGTAGCAGCATCCTTCAGGACTCTTTCATTTTGTTTCCCATTTCAAGCCTGAGTATTTTCAGTGATTGTGAAAGTGCCTTGCCAGTTCCTTCTGTCACTGTCAGGTCCTGGTTCTTAGACTGATGCTTATGGTATTTTTCTGGAAAAAACCCACTTTTTCTTTGATATTGTTATTTAACATAATGAGAAACTGGAAGATGAGTTGTGACAACAATAAAAGCCATCTTAGAAAAAGTTTTGTTCCACGCAAAAGATATTTCTTCCTCCTCCCTGTGGTCCTAGTAGTGCATTATCATAAGGATAATTTAGAATCTCACCATCAGTGTGTGATTTATGAAGTTGCTTTGTTAGAGTAGATGCAAAGAGAATATAAGTATTTTACCTTAAACTAATCCCAGAAATTCTTAACTTTCCTTTGACCATGGGAAAAAGAAAAAAAGTGCCATGTACATGATAACACACAAAAAATATTCATAATTACAGCTTAAAGACCCTCTGTATTGTGCTTGGGAATATGATTATCTCAGAAGGCATGTTAAATACTGTACAAGTGCTGGAATAATCCCAAAGCTACCTGCTACAGACAATTCCAATTTTATTTAAATTTGTATTTTCACGTGGATATCACTGTCCTTTCTGAGGGATACAAGGTTTTACTATTGATTTTACGGGTAGGGTTGTCAAGAGTATCTGTAAAGCTTGAATTGATTTAATGTCTAATCCAAATACCACATTACTCCTCTGGAAATCTAATTAATTGTAATATATGCCATTTTAACATATTTCTAGTGAATGCTGTTCACCAACACTTGTAACAAATAGTTTAGCTTCATTTCCTGGGGGAAGAAAAATGAAGTTTTCTTGATAATGGTAAAGAACACTTTCTAATTTGTCTCAGGATTCACAGTGCATAGAAGTTTTATTCATGTGACTACTTACAGATGGAACTACATCAGGATGTTCCATATTCACAGTGTCCCTTTTCACATGGAGTTGCCCAGCATTTCTTGCTAGGCTGGTCACAATGTATTATATCCATGTACTAAACCTTCTCTCCAAAGAGCTAAAATGGAAGCAGAAGATGATTTGTGAATGTTTTTGATAAAGTCAGTTCTGATGGAAAACTCTCAAAACTGAACAAAAATAAAAATGGAATAGTTGGCAGGCATCAGTGTCTCTGCATTGCTGTTGTGACATCTGGTATTACAGGGACTGGAACCCTGATTCTGTGTCAAACAACACTATATGTTATTGCATACATATGCCTTATTTGCATGCTATGCCTGAGTTTTGAGACTTATTAGAGGAAAAAAGTGCAGTAAAACTTAATTTATGTCAGAATCGTTGTTTCATAGTGAAACTCTGAAATTATTGCCTCAGTAGAAATTTTTAGCTCAATAATTTTTGCGATGGCAGTTGTCTATGGACATTTGATGTGTAATAATAACATGGTTGGAAGCTGAAATGGAAATTTTTGTTCCTGGAACTCTTTTCCATTGTAGACTATGTGTCACTGTACTTTCTGAGGTATCCAAGTTATCTTTCAAATTATCTCTTTTTAGTCTTCAAGATTTCCTTTCTGCCACAAAATTAATTGGGAGACGATTTCTAATTACACTGAATTATATAATTTTAAATACTCGAGGCAGAATGTACCATGCTTAAAAATCTAAGAAGACATGTAGAAGATTTAGACATGTTTTTTCAGGCTGTTGCATCTAAATAGCAATCCCACAGGCAATTATTGGTGTTGTCTGTCTACTTCTCATGGGATGCTTTGAAAAGGTACGCCTCTGGCATAATGATGCAGAGATACAATAGCATGCTGTCATCATCAATAATACTTATTTTTCCTTCGGAGCTGATCATCCATACTGACAATTTAATGATTTTTCTTGGGGACTCCAGACAGGTGGAAACTATGTATGTATTTTTTAGTTACCTCATTTGGAAGATGGCTACAAACATCAATATTCATTACCCTGAATGCAGCAGACACCCAACGTTAGTTTTAGTTGGAAAAAGTGCATAGTTTCCTTTTCTGACCAACATCAATTACAGCAGTTGGAGGGGACAGCCAGGAGAGAGCAATGCTTGGTTGCAGTGTGGTTGTTTTGGGCTGTGCTCAGATGCACTCTGGCATGCACGGCTCTGCTCCCACAGCTCTCAGCAGGAGCTGCTGCTGCCCAGGCTGGGCTGGGGACAGTGGAGCTGCACTGCTGCAGCACCAGTGCTCTGCACGTGCCTGGCTACTCACTCCTGGCTCCAACAGATGTTTTCACTTCTTGGCCAATGGAACTTTGTGAACCAGCTTTTGTCTTTCTGATAACAAATAAGAAAGTAGAAACAGCTGAAGCAGCTTTTTTCTTTTTGTGAAATACAAGTGACTATATTACCACGACCACACATGCCACATCCTTTTGTTTCTCTGTGGTTTTAATATCTTTTTCCAAATAACAGACCCATCAAAGTATTTTTATTTTCTCCATATTGAAACAAGGTGGCTTGAAAATAGTGCATATGGAATTTCAAATGAAATGTAGATCTCATTTCCATATCACTGTTTTCTTTACTCTTTTTTTTTTCTTCAGAAAAGAGTTAAGGAGTCATTATATTTTCCAGCAAGCTGTCTTGTACACCCTGAAGGGAATATTATAAGATTAAATGCAGAGTAGCATTCCTCTAGCAAGGTGAATGTTTCTCATTACAGAGATCCCTAGTTGATCTCCTAAATATAATTCCCTGTAATAATGTGAAACTTCTGAATTATTTATTTTTTCATATTAGATCAGGAGTATAATTTCTGAAAATAAATTTATTGTCATGAGCAAATCAGCTTATGAAGGTTATCCATAACCATGGAATGAAAGAGAACAGATGCCGTGTTTTGCAAGACGATCTATTGTAGCCACTTTTTGGCTTTTAGGAGGAAGCTCTAAATGTGGACTTAAAAATTGATGAACCATGATTCTGTTAATGTGCAGGCTCAGAGTCATAGCACTTTGTGTCTTTACTATTATATTTGATTGAATAAAAACATCTCTGAGTGAAGGTTTGTGCTTGGCTGTGACCCCCTCTGCCTGCCCAGCCCCAGGGACTGCCTGGGCACTCCACTGAGCGCTGGCTTGGCTCCCAAAGGGCACAAAATCATGAGTGACTCCGCAATGCCACCACTTCACAAACCACTGAGGGGCCCATCAACTTTTGAGTCTTTTCAGAAGCTACAGGTGCCTTTTATTCACACAGTCTCCTCTCCTCCAGAAACAGAGTGGCTTGGATCAATGTGTCCCAAGCTTCCAGCTCCATCAGATATTTCCTTGCCTTGCAGGTTGGCTTCTGCCAGGTTCTCTAAGTGGTCTTTGATGGCTGTTCCTCACAGTGATTTCTGGCACTGCTGGATCTCTTTCAGATGCAGTGAAACTAATAGAGGGGAAATATTTCTGAGTGTCAGGGTGTGCCAGCCAAGGGCCCTGCTCTTGGTAAAGATGGACCTTGGTTCACATTGAGCTTCCCCTGGGTATAGCACTCAAGGTGCTTGGGGAAAATTGAGCATTGAAGGGAGTATTTTCATGATGAGTGAAAATTTCTCATGTTTTTCCAATGCCTCTGGGTTTTTTTTCCCAATAGGTTCACCCTCTGTTGTGTTTGGGTGTACATTTTCAGTCTCCCCATACTTGAGGAGCAGATGAGGGAGCAAGACCTGTGCCTACTAATAGGAGACAGACTAGGACAAATTTTGGGTTCTCCTGGCAGAGACAGAGCCCTCTTTCTGCACAGGTCTTGGCACTGGCAGCTTACACTGCATTTTATCTTCTCAGGGCATCCCTAGCAAGGGGTTAAAAAGCTGCTGGTTGACAAATCAAGTACAACTGTGTCAGCTCATTAGTAAAATAAACAGCGGTGTGCAAAATCAAACTGGTTTTTCGTCTGACAGCACTGAGAAGCCCATAAAAAACACTTCCACAGAATGATTTGCTCTCCAAATCCTGGCCTGTTTTGCAGAGCAGGCATTTACTGTTCTATATCTGGTCAGACACTTAGGAAAAACGTTGCCCATGTTAGGCTGAAGGACTCAGCAGGTGGAGTGTCTGTCTCCTGTCTGGGACAGAGGTTTAAGTCACAGTTGAAGTTTCAATTAACAGGACCTCGTGGTTTCCTACTGTGACTCTAATGGATAATGGTTCACATTAAAAAGAACTAAACATAATTTAGCACATTTTGGTGCAGATGGCTGTCGATGTTGAAGAGATGGCCACCTGGTGACTGTATTATTTTTCACCCCTGAAGAATGGCTGCTGAGGTCAAGTTTTCAATCATTGGCAGGGACGTGGAGGGGAATTTGTGCTGTGACTCTGTGTGCCACCTGGCCTCTCTAATTAAGGACTACCATTGTCTGCTTTGATATCCCCTCTGCTTTGGCGTCCACAAAATTCAGAATGATTACAGGCATCTCAAACTAATGAATGCTCTCTGGATCTGAGGAGGAAAACATGGTGATTTTTTTTCTTTGTTCATTCTGTTTTGTAATTAAAAATATAGAAGTGAAGAAAAAATGTTTTGTTCTGTGTGTGCCTTGAAGTATCTTCTGGGAATTGATATAAAGTTGAAATCATGCCTGAATCATTGCAGCTGAGAGAGAGCAGGGAACTGCAGGCCTCCTGTGTGCAACAGTTTCCTTAGCTGACTGTTACGTTGCAAAAAATTCTACCAGGCCATTTATACAAGAATTTTGTTACAAAATGTTTTAATTATGAACAATTAAGTAGTTGTCTAAGAGTCAAAAATTGCATTTCTTCTACCCTTGTGCATCTATTTTATCACTCTGGTAAAGCTTAGAATACAAATTCCCGCAGAGAAGTTTACATAATGCATGTAAAAGACCTTTCTTTTTAATATTAAAACCCAAGAATTATAATTTCAGCACCAAGCTGGGAAATGATTCATTATTTGGATAATCAGAGAAACAAAGATGAGCTGCTCAGATGTATTATGATCCCTTTTGTGAAATTCATTAAATGGAGCCCCTGACTTCTAGAATCCATATCAGTGTTCTCTGTCTTAGGGGGATTAAACTCTGTTATAGATTATATTTCATTCAACCATAGTGGATTAGTTGCAGTTTCTACCTTTTAATTAAACAGCTGCTGTAACTAAACACAAATTTGAATTATTTAAAAGTCCACAGAATTTTAGTCAACTTACAGTGCTTGGATTTTTTAATTATATGAAGCTATACATTTTTTATGATGAAGGCTTTAGTCAGATCAATCAACAGTCACTAATAACTCAGCCTTTCTAGAAGGCTACAGCATTTTCCCAGTGCATGAAAGTATTTCAATTAAATTAAAAATATAAAGCTATCTAAGAAAAGGCCTGTGTTACCTAATTTTTTTGTGGCTTTTGATGAGATATTTGTGGTGTCTTCATTGTTTTTAAAACTATTCTATTGGCTTAGTGTGTTGTCTAATTTACAATGTCTGTCTCATTATATCCAAGTGTAAACACTGCAGCTTAGTTTAAAAGGTGGTTGTTGTGCTAGATTGATGAGCATCATGCTCAGATCAAAATGTCATGATACTGGGAGTGTGTCAAAGCAAATAAACATTTGGTAGTTTTGTTTTAGGAATAGCTGCTCTGAATGCACACACTACTTCTTTATGATATACATAGAGCAAATCAATCAGTCAAACAACTGTTATCAACAAGAATTTGTACAGCTGAAATAATCCCTTACACGTGGTTAACTTTTATGTCTAAGCCATTGCTTACTTTTTACTTTCTTGGAATAAAAATGGCTGAATAATTCAGAGTATCCATGAACCCTATATAGCCTAAAAAGATTTTTGGAGCAATTATATAAAAACTCAAGGCAAGAATGTCAAACTCCTGGGTAGCAGTGATCTGAAGGGCAGGTGTGAATCCCTTTGACCAATAAGAAGAAAATATAGTGAACCGTGTGAAAATGCTATTAACAAAATATAATTAAGACCAATAAAGCCAAACAAATTCCAGGTGCATGAAGGGTGCACATGAGTTAGAGGAAAAATCTGAAAACTCAGTGCTGAAGTGGCTTGATATATAAATACTGATATGGCCAGATTTGGAAAAAATGTGAAGCTTTTGTCTACAAAGTAATTCTGTTAGGAGAAAACCTCCTATTTGATATTTGATTATATAATATTTTATAGCCTCAAATGGTCCAAATGTTCTTCCATGTTAGTTTGTTGATCAATCAGAAAATAAAAGCAGAGCCTTATTAAATGAACATTAGAAAAAAATTTCAATTTAAACTGTTTCAAAATAATTTCTGTTAAGAATAATAAAACTCATTAAAATCTGAATATTTATATGGAAATTATAATCACTTTAAATTGAGATTATATTGTGGTTGGGATGAGAGAACCTGGAGTTTGAGAGTTGAGCATTTTATAGAATTTCCTGGCTGGTCCTACTCATAACTACAGACAAATGAATCCCAGGATCCAGAGTCTCAGTTCAGAGGTATCAATCCACGTTGCCCTTTGGGGTGACTCTGCACACTGGGAAGTTTCTGACTTCCAAGCTCAAGAACCTCAACGTGTGGGTGGCTTATTACAGAAAGGTGAAGTTCAATGCTTGGATTTTTTCTCATGTTGAAAAATTAACACAACAGAATTCAGGGAGCAGGACAGTCACTCACTCCTTTTTTATCTACCACAAGGGTTTCCACTTGCCATAGACCTCCAGGGAAGGAATTGGCTTTCCACTTGAAACACATGTCTTCCTCTGAAGCTAGAAAGGTCATTATTGAGGGATAACAATACAGAGAATTAAAAAAAAAAAAAAAAAAAAAAAAAGAAGTTGCATTGGTAAGGATAACTAGAAATTCAACAAGACTCTCTGTGTCTTCTTGAAAGTGCATTGTCCTCTGACCCTCTGATACAGAGGTTGCACACAACAGATGCATCAACTGTGACCAAGCAAAATTATTTCTGTCATCTTTTCCTTGCAAGATTTCCTGCATTTCTTCTACTTGAACCTAACACCACGTATGTGCACTTCTGTGAAATGCCCTTTGCAGGCATAAACTGGTGGTTTAAATCCTCATGAAGTCACAGACTGTTATTTCACCCTGTTTTTCTAAGGCACGTGCTGCACTGAGGTGTTTGTGTCCTTGATGAGGATTTGTCCTGTACTGTAGCCTAACCCATGTGGATTGTGGTTGCCCAAACTCTGAGCATTCCCACAGCAAAAATGTGAATGTGCCATGGTCGTTGTGGACAGCAGAATAAGCCTGAAGCTGTGTTAGCTGTACCTTGGGAAGTGTGGCAGTGTTTTGGTCTCCAAGCTTTTCAGCTGGGTATGATCAGTCCTGTTGAGTGCAGTCCTTGACTGAGCTGGGCTGATTTTCACTGCAGTGTGGGTTCACTGGTGTTGGTGAGGCTGTGGGGTTGGGGACAGCTGCTAGGGCTGGACCAGCTGCCTCTCTTGTCCTTTAGCTTGGCAGTTCCACCAGAGAGAGCACTTGGTCAAGTGACCATTCGAGGTTTGTTTATTCAGTCTTTGCCTGAGAATAAGTACCTCAATTACCTCATTGGAATCCAACTTGGGAATCTGCTCTTGTACAATAAAAAGGGTTTTTGGGGCAGCAGTGACCTTCAGACTGTGGGGTCTCTGTATGATCTTGGTGTGTGTTTTGGCTGAGCAGGTTATTTAGCCTTTAGGAAGGTAATTTCTATCAATGTACTTGTTTTCCCTTGATACCAAAAAGCAGCATGTGTGTTTGTGTCTGTACTTTTGGATAAAAATCCCCACAGAGTACAATCAATGCACATTCTATGGATTATTATTAATGCATTTTTCTTTAAAACCTACGTGCTGAGGCTCCTCAGGGCTGTAAGACTGCTGATGTTCAAGTTATGTGTTCAGTGGCTGTTTAGTTAGGGTTAACCTAATGCATTACCACAACAAGTGTATTCTGAAAGGAATGCAAGAAATAAAAATGAAAAAGAAAGATGACTAAATATTGTTGGCACTTGAATAAAACAGAAAACGTAGAGTAATAATTTCCACAGTCCCTGCAGTCATTCCTGAATTTTTAATATTGCTTTGTTTATTGTACCTTTACATTGCAGTCATGTTGTTTACCAAATAATTTCAGGTCATTGTAGTTGGAGAGTGATGGCTTCCCAGAGTCACATTTTCTAGTTGTCAATATGTGGTAGAAGCTCCTGGCTGGGCTCTGTTCCTATTTGATTTATTTGATTGTAGGCTGTCAAGTTTGGGGGATTTTTAAATAATTTTTTCAATTGTGAGGTTACAAATGAGTCATTCTGAAGTGTTTCCCTTTCAATGTTTTTAACGTTTGGGAAAAATAAGTCTAAAAAGGTCGTCATGTTTTTTCCTCACTCTTTTATTACCAGATCTTAGAAGTGAAAGTCCTTTTTACAGTTACTTTCAAGATATAATTACAGCCCCATACATATATAAAATAAAAAGGTTTAGAATTCGTATGAAGTGCAAGCTGCACAAACATTTCAAATGCAATATTATTGCATTAGGGTTATACTCCCTTATTTTGGCAGAGGGACCCAGAGAAGTTCATTTTAGGCTCCCTTGTGCCTGAAGGAGCACAGATAACCCTGGTACAGCAATCACAGGTTCCAAAAGGGACCAGCAGAACTGGGCAGGTAAATAGACACTTCCCCTGAAGTAATTCCCAGTCTCCAACAGGGGTGTTTTTTCTGGCTAGTGACTGAGTTATTAATGTTGTTGAAGGAGCAAACAGTAAGGGCCATGCACTACACCTACACCTCTGGGAAAAAGGTTTTCACAGGAGGAGATGCCCAACCAAAGTCACCAACTGTACTTTTAATTTGGCTGCATTGCCTTGATGGGAGACACGGTGTTTCCATTTGTGTCTGTGTGAGACGCGCTCTTCCCTCAGTTGCCTTTGACCCTTTCTGCTGTATTTCAGCAGTGCAGTGTGCAGGCTGTGCTTTATGCTCCTGCAGCCGTGTCCTTTGCTAAGAGGGATCTGAGCACAGTGGAGATGGAGAGCTAAACAGTGTAATCTCCCAGTGGCATCCTGCATCCTGCTCCTTGTATACCAGCTCCTCTGTTCCTTGCTCAATTTTCACAGTCTTTACAGAAGCAATTTTCCTTTGACCTATATAGGTGTTTGCTTGAGTGAAAAAGGAGTTCAGAAGCCAGATTCAGCTCACTTGTGGCTGAGATGACAAATAGACTGAGAATGCTGTTACATTTGGGGTTACCATGTGGGAAAGGGCGAGTCTGGTATTGCTTACACATTTAATTTGTATACGCTCACATCTAATTTTTAGAGAAATGGATATATGTTAACCATAAGGAAAATGAGAATTTATACCCATTCTTTTCCCAGGGTATACATAGGACTGTGAAAATTATTCTACTCCAGTGAGTCTTCTGTTGCATCCATAGATCAGGATAATTTGCTGGAATGTTTTTGGCCAGCTATGACAAGAACCTCCATGCTCTTGTGTCTCAGCCGAGCATGATTTTATAATGGTGGCAATGTAGATGGCTATGCTGCAATCATAGTTGATTCCTGGATTTTCAGACTAGAAAGGACCTTTAAGATAAGATAGGCTGTTTTTTCGAGTAACACAGCAGTGGATGAATCACAGAATATCCTAAACTGGAAATGATCCACAAGGATCATTGACTCCAACTCTTAATACCCATGGCAGCCCCTTCAGACAGAAATTGCTTGGTCTGAGCTTGTTTGCTAGGCTGGATCATGACACCAACATCTCTTTAAAGAAGGCTTTGGACAATTTGTATTTAAACTTTGGTGAAAGAAATTGTGCATGCAAGCAGAAATCTATACCCTAGGCCTATGTAATTGGAACAGTAACATAAAGTTAGACTAAAGGAGGAAATTCATTATCGTGCAATGTAATCAGGTGCGGCAAGCTCCTGGTCGTTAGTTTTTACATGTAAGAAGGAGAAACTATAGTTCAGGAAGATGCACAGAAAGAGTAATGTCAAAAAGAGTTAAATTTTACTTGGAATTAATCTAGTGCAAAAAATTATGTATTTGTCAAAAGATAATGTATATAAACAATGAGCACTGCAGAGGAGTGGTGGACAACAACGAGGCGTGAAAGTCCATCACAAATCCTCATGATAGCAGAGAATCACCCCCAAAAGAACCAAAAAAGCCATTGATAAAAATCTTAAAAATCAATTTTTTAAGCATCATGGAATAACTGAAGGAAAATCAAAGTGTGCTTAATATGCTGAGGTTGCTTAACACAAGATACGGCTGTTGCACCTGAATATAAAGTATGCTGAAGTATGACATAAACCTGCAAATACATATTTAATAATCAAGACATGGTGTTGTACATTTACCGTATGAACAAACAGCTGCCACATAATGTCCTCCTCACACTGGAGGCAGCCTATGAATTCTTCTTCATCTTTCTGATTAAAGTGAAGCCAGACATAGCCATTAGAGCTGTCTGCAAATGAAAGCTTTCAAATATACCTGCTCTTTCTCTGACTCAAATCTTCTCTGGCTTATTTTAATCTTTATCCACATCTTGGTCAGGCAGAATAAGGATATATTTTTTATGTGATGGTTCACAGGTACTGGGGAGCCTTTCAGCTTAAGGAGGAAAAACTGACCTAGTTTATAGGATGTTATTTATCTCTAAAGTATTTCTTCTTATTTGGTATTTGCTACATAATGAAGAATTTTGCCATACATGTTATACTTTGATCAGAAGTCACAAAAAGAGCCTTAAACTTACTATCTTTCAGGAAGATATTGAAACTTTTGTGAATAAGGTAGGTTGTTAATACTACAATAAAAAAATAGTGGGTACAGCTAGAAACTAATGCAAAGTGTAGGAAAAATCATCTGAAAGGAAGAAATAAAAGGAATACTCATCTTTCTCTTAGCATCTCTAGGCATTTTTAAGCCTCAGTTCATCATTTCAAACTGCTTAAATAAAGGTAATTTCCAGTTAGAAGGGAGCCAGCTATTAAAAAAGCATAAGCAATATCTTGTTGTATCTCCTTTGTAATATTTTATGTGCTTTCCCAAGGACAGTAGAAGATACATTGTATAAAATCTCATTTGACCCCAAACATGATCACTTTTAAAACTTAAAAAAGGAGAGATTTATGTGCTACCTTATTGTTACAGTTGAATTCCAGCTGGAGATGCAAAGAGGAACAGGTATAATCAGATATTGTCCTTATGATTTTCAAACTTATTTTTCAGAACTTACTCTCCCTTGGTTTTTTTTGAGCCAACCCTCAACAGTTTAGATAACCCACTCCTTTTTTTTTTTTTTTTTTTTTTTTTGCAGAACTCTCAGAACAAATAACTTCAGGTCCAGTAGTTTCAGGGAATGGTGCAGTAAGCAATTGTTTTGATGTCATTCTGAATAGGCTCCATTCATAATCCTGTGCTGAGCCTCCTGCTTGGTGATAGGGAGACAGGTCCATGGAGAAACATGAGTGGTGGTTGTGCACAGACGTTTTTCTCTTATACTGTGTGTGTTGGGGAAGAGATATTTCTAGGTAAGAAGCTTCCTTTTTTTTTTGCTAAACATGTTAGCTGGGTGTTTGAGCCACACATAAATGTGGAGTTTTCTCCTGGGAGAATGTGTGCCCAATTTACTTTTTGTGTGCCCAAGCATCAAAGCTATTGAGAAGTTAATGGAATGCAGTGTCAGCAGCACCTTTAGGAATGGGGAGTTTAGGAACAGCAATGACTCTACTGATGCATGTTCTCCTTCTCTCTTCAGCTAGAACGTGCTTCAAATGAAAAATTGCTATAGAGGGAATTAGGAAAGGCTATTTTTTACCCACCAGTGCATTTAAGACTGTGTGTGGAGGGTCACACGTGTAGGAGGTTTCCATAAAATTTATAATCTCAGAAATACCATACCTTTCAGGAAACAGTTAATATTAAAATGCTTGATTCAGTTTTTGATGTTCCTCATAGCACACAAGTCCTCAAATAAGTGAGATATGGAAAGAATTGAAATAAAGCAAAACAAAACATTTCTCCATTAGACCATGTCACAGAAAGGGAAAGTTATACTTTTGTATTCACCTGTAACCTTATCAGGGAATGCCAGACAGTAATTCCTTTCTAGCTGCCACATAAAAATATCTTCAACAAACATAGTGATTGCTTTCCAGGAAAAGACTAATCTTTAATACAACAATAAAAAGGGCAAGGAAGAGAGAGGGGATGGTTGATGTATGAGCAATGTGTAATATATTGTACCTGCTCAAATTTAAAACCAGTTAGATCACAAGAGGCACATGTACCCCATATCCTGGGCTGCATGCAGAACAGGTTAGGGGGGGTTCTGCCCCTCTGCCCTGCTCTGGTGGGACCCCACCTGCAGATCTGCTTCCAGCTCTGGGGTTCCAGCACAGGGAGGACATGGAGCTGCTGGAGAAAGCCCAGAGGAGGCCACCAAAATGATCAGAAGGATGGAGCACCTCTGCATGAGGAAAGGCTGAGGGAATTGGGATTGTTCAGTCTGGAAAAGAAGGCTTCAGGGAGAGCTGGTTGTGTCCTTCCAGTACCTGAAGGGAACTTCCATGAAAAAGTAGAGAGAGTATTTACATAGGGAATGGTTTTAAACGGAGAGTGGGTTTAGATTAGATATAAGAAAGAAATTCTTTTATGTGAGGGTGTTACTCCCACAAAGAGAAGTGCCTTAATCTTCCCACTGTCACTGGGAAGCCAGATGCTATTGGCACCCTGACATTTTTCTGGCAGCTAAATCATAGTAACCATCAGTGCTCTTCCTTGACATTCTGTGCTAACAACAGTGCCCCACAAGTGGAGGGTGGAAGAAACTCTAATTCATTGTGGCCTGATTTGCACTGTCCTCTCATCTGTGCCCTAGAATCCCCAAATTTCTCACTACTGTTTCCCTGTGAGCATGGAAGCAGAGGTGCTGACCAGAGCAGGGTCTCTTAAGGGGCTGTGGGGCAGGTGTTGGTGTTGCATTCATGCTTTTACTGATCTAGACTCTTCTGTGGCTCCTCATGCTTGTGTTTTTACGACTGATATTAAAAATGCTGTTGTTGTTGTGCCCAAAGTTTTAGTCAGAGCAACACGACACCATTTTAATTGTGTGGTATTATCACAGAGTGACCCAGAATCCAATGCAGAGCCTGTGGAAGAGCCTGATTTCTCTCTGATCCCTGCACAAAACCAGCTGAGGTATTGCTGGAGCTGCCTCTCCACAAACTTAAACAGATTTTGCCAGAACTAATGCTCTATTTTAAGATTTTGAAAGTGCATTAACTTAAGGATGTGTACCTAACACTGCTTTCTTTTTCTCTAAGCATCTGTAGAAATGCTTTTGTGAAGGAGAAATCTAATGATCTTATTGCAGAACTTTGAAAGATAATTGAGTTGTCTCCCATAAACTAATGTCTCTTATTCACTCCTGTTGAAAGATCACAAATCTTTCTTAGGTGTGAGCTAGTTCTTATGTAAATTGTAGTAAATAATATATGTATGCATGGGCCAGCTAATGTAGGACTATACACTGTTTGGGTTTGAAGAATTGTACACACTTGGCAGTGCAAAGGCAGAGAGGAGGGAGGAGGAGCAGTTAGTATTTCATATCCATGCATTGCAGGAAATAAAAGTTAACAGCTCTAGTAAAATTCATGTGCTAGACAACTGTAGAGCTGAAGAGACAGTGAATCCCAGAGGGTTAACTCCTCCTCACCTAAGCAAAGTAAATTATTTGACTTTTTGAAATGTCTTCTGAAATGTAATAAAATCTGAAGGGGGTAAGGATCTTCATCTCATTAATACAGGGTCCCAGCAAATGTCATTTTCTAAGCTGCTTTGGGAAATGGGATTCTTTTCAGATTTCAGCGAATAGTTCACAGTCACAGTGTATTACTTTAGCAGCACATTTCTCTTCCTTACACATTACATGCAGCACAGTTTAAACAGTAGAGTGAGCTTATTTTGGCTTCATTCCTTTATATGAACAGAGAGAATTTTGATTTGCTATATATTTCACTGCTGCTGTAGATTCCCTCTCCATCTTAAATGGTAGTTTATTAAGATTAAGTGCTTTCTTATGTAGATGTATTGAAAGGACCTTTGATTTGGTTTAAATTAAATTTGATTCAATTAAAATGTAAGATAGATTGAAGCACATTTGTGAAGAGAAAATGAAAAAGGCTCCATTAAAGAGAACCAAAGCCATAATAGACATGGAATCAGAAGGTTGCTATCAGGTAGGCAGGTTGTGAAAATTGGATACCAGAACATTACTTTCAATGAAGAGTCCAACCTTGTGGTATATAGGTGGGTATACAAAGAGCAAATCACATGGCTCATGCCCTAAGAAATTATCCAAAGTGACTAACTGGCTGGGTCAGGTCTTGTTAGCATTCAGCACCACTGCTTGGGCATGAAGAGAGAAAGAAGAAAAGAAACATGAAAGGAGACATTAAAGGAGGGGAATGAGAAAGGAAAAAAAGAAGGATTTGTGAAGGCATTATGAACCCAATCCTTTTTCCTTTGTACTCTCGTCGACCCACATTAAATCCAGGCTCCAGGATGTCCTCTGGACAGGGCAGAAGAGGATTGTGTGTAGCTCATCTGTGCTCAAATCACTGCTCGAGACCTCTAAAAAGTTTGCCTTGGTACTGAACCTTTGAGTAGTTTTTCACCCTCACCCGGTTGGGTTTGTGAGTTCAGAGCCACAGTGAGCAGTGGGTTTGGAGCCCAAGCACTTCTGTAAAACATTTGTTCACTAAAACATGAGTGTCAGGCACCCCAGCTGTGCCCGGGAGGGGTTACAGCCTGGAGAAAAGAGCTGAGCCTCTCCTGGGAGCTGGCCCTGACATCCTGCCTGGTGAGGAAAGTTTCCAAGGTGGAGACCTTATCCACTCCTGCAAAACCACTGATTTTTTCCATACAGACCATGTCACATTTAAGCAGCTTTTGGTCATTTCCAACACAGACTGAATTTAAATCAGAAGCCTTGAAATAGGAACTATTTTATTTTATTGTGAGCAACCAGAGCTGCTTAGCCTTTTGCATAAAGTTTAGAAAAGCTTTCTTTTTATCCCCTTTTTTTCTTTGCATATGTATGCCTTATTACAGACTGGAAATGCATAAAGACTTTTGCATTCAGTAGCATTATATATAGATAAGATATTTTACCATTAAGTCATTGTATGCTTATAAGTCACTATGATCAATGTAGCAGAGATGTTGGTTTAGCCATTTCAATACTAGTAGGCCACCAAAGAAACAGTTCATTTTGTCAGTTATGAATAAACTCTCTTCTCATTTACATAATTGAAATTCTTTAAAATACTTGGATTTTTTTTCACACTGTCAAAGTTAAATATTTAAATTCTCAGCACCGCTTTGAAGAATTTATTTTTTGCTTTCTGAGGCAGTCACAAATATAAATTTGTGATTTTAGAAACAGTCATCTATAAGAATGCCAATTTCAACACTTTGTCTTGATTTAGTGAACTGCATTTAGATATTTTTCAGTCTGTTTATTGAGTAATATTACACATCAGATATACTTCACTTGTCGTGTTGACCTAGATCTGATATTTTCTACATATATAAAGTTATTTGAACTTGCAGAAGTTTTTTCCTCTGTGCTGCTTGGTACCAATTAATGAGAGTTTGTCCCTAACTTGGCACTAATATCCTATTTTTAAAAACGGTGATTTGGATGTTGCCAAAGGAAAGAAAACAGTAAAATTCTATTTTAAAAAGAAGTCACTAGATTCAGATATATTGAGTATATGCACAGTGTTCTTGGAGTAAGTGCAGATATGTGACTTTCTTAGCAAAACTAACTCATAGTGTGTGCTCTGAGTGCACATTAGTAAGAGAAAATAGACTGTGGAAAAATGTATTAGCTATTAAATAGGTCAATAATATATAATGTGCATTTCTGTTAATTGATGTAGCCAATGTACAGTGTAATAGCTGCAAAGGAGCTGTTGTGGTGCATGCTGTGAAGACATATTAAAACAATACACAATAGTAATTTAAATTCTAATAAGTCCTTTAACATGCAGCAGTATTGGATCCAAGAGTATCTCTATGATTTCCCTGTCTCAAAGGGACAAGCTGTATGGTTTCATTTCTACAATATTAATAGAAAAGAAATTATGAGCCCAGTTACTTTAGTGTATGGACTAAATGATGTGTATACATCATGTTTTGGTATCATGTAACCCGAGTTTATTTTAGGTTAAAGAAGATTGAATAATCTTTGTGCTTTTAGTATGAGCATCTAAATAGCAGTTCCTGATAGTACACTGCTGATAACCACTTTAAAGGGTCTTTGCTGATTAAAAAGCAGTTGTGCATGATTCTTTTAAACAACTCTATACTTACTTGCCTGTGTAATCTAATGCACTTCAAACATGCAAGATGTTCATAGTTTTTGACCTCAGTAAATGTGATAGCTATGGATAAAGAATTTTTCAATTACCAGAGAACAAAGCTTTGTGGCTAGGAAAATACAGTGATACAGTAAGATACAGTATTTGTGGCATAGAAGGAAAAATGGGCACTGAACAAGGAGAAAGGATAATAAAGGTAAACACAAAGGATGTTATTTCCCATGTATAATTCTCTGGACAATACTCTATCTTTAAGAACATGATGCCCAGAAGCAGTGATCACAAATTAATCAAATATCACCTGAACTAGGGCTGAAAAGGATCGAGTTAATAAAGCAGGGGGGGAGCTAAAAGTAAGGATAGCATGGGAAGTGTTGTTTGCCTGGAATACAGCAATAAAGATAAAGATGAGTGTTCTAAAAATTGCAGTAAATTCATATCTCACAGAGTAATACTAGGATATTTTTGTAGTTCATATATTAAAAAATAAAATAAAATCTGCCTTTAGGGATTTATACTGTAAAACCATAGAACTAATCCTTTTATAGTATCACCACAAAGGAAACCTCCTAATCCTTGTCAATGACTGTGTATCCAGTTATTGCATCAGTTCAAAATTTTTTGACAAATTTCATTGCAGCCAGACTTGTCTCAGAGCAAGATATTCTTGGATGTCTGGAACAGGCTGTAGAAAAGCTGCTCTTTCCGTGTGAGACACTGTATAGACCCTTTGAAAGTTCATCTAATGAATTTCAGTTTATACTAAAGAAGTGTTGCTACTTAGCTGTCACCTCCCATTTGTCTTGAATGTACCACTGCAAGACTGAAAGTTCAAAGGTGTGTACCAGAATTTAGAGCAGTGGCAATTGTTGGAGCTGAGTTTAAGGTAGACCTCCTGGCAAGATTTACAAATATGTCCTGGAACTCACTTTTCACACCCTTTAAATCATTAATAATTAGATATGTTGTCTGGAAAAAGCTTGACTTGGGAATAATTTGTGCAGCAGATTATTTTTGCTGCATTTTATACCATTTGCTTTTACTGAATGGGAAGAGTTCAGCTGGCTGAATCAGTTTTAAGGAGACAAAATATAATTTGTGCTGCAGCACAAGGTGAGAGTTTCAGTCCTACTCCAAAACTAAATCCTATGTCCATATTTGATTTCACAGAAGTGGCCCACAACTGCTGGAAACATGCCCTGGTGGTAGCAAGCCTGGACAAGTATTTTCTAGCTTGCACAAGCTAATTTTCAAGCTATGATACTTCAGTTTGGAAGGAAGGGAAAGGCTTTGCTGGTCTGTGACAGTGCTTGTCTCTTTTGGCCCAACAGAGTTTTGCTGCTTTCTGCAGCCCCGCTGATCTGCGAGCTGCCAAGCATTACCACCTCTGTCTCTTTTTTAAAAAGAGCTAATATCACATGTGAAGGGGAACAAGCAAGTGCCTTCTACCCAGAGAGCAGCAGAATGGAAGAGATCACCATGGCAGCAGCGTTATTAAGTGCAAAACCACTTTTCAATCATTTTCATTATATACCAGCTCCCCAGCTGGAATCTTTTCCCCTAAAGGTGGCAACTCTATTGCAGGCTGGCTGCCAGGTCCAGGAGCCCAGTTCAGAAATGCCTCACCGAGGTAGCTTTGAACCCAATAAAAACACTGCCTTGTAAGCTCTCTGCCACAGGCTGCAGGCTGCTGCAGGGACAGATGTGGATGTGGTTTATGGGAGTGGTGTCAGTCCACAGGACTGATGTGAACTTCCCCTTTCTGATAACAGGGTATGGGTTTGGTTTTTTTTTTTTCCCTTGTCAGTGCCTCTTCTTTTCAGTGAGACACAGCAGGGAATAAGCTCATGAGTGAGACACCTTCGGAGTTAGCTACATGAAATGCACTTAGATTCCTCATAAAGTCCTGGAACTGCAATAGGTTTGAGATAATTACACCACTATTATGCTTGATTGCTTAAATATACTTTAAGAATTCATAAACAAGCATAGACTCCTCATGAAATAATAATGAAATAAACATGGCAGATGCAAATTTCCATTTCAAATTTAGATGAGGTGCCTCTGAGTTCAGTTTGTTATTAATTTTACTGAAATACAATATATGTAATTTGGCTATTTAGATGCAACATTCTTCCCTGTACCCTCTGGCCTGCTCTGTATACATTGCCTGAACGTTTCACTGAACCCCCTGTGTCTCATGACATATTTCAGGAAGGTTCTGCTGTGTCTGTGTTTGTTACATTGGGGCATAGGAGTGGCTGCCCCATCCCTGAAAATTTCCAAGGCCAGGTTGGATGGGGCTAGGAGCAATCTGGGATAGTGGAAGGTGGCAGGAACTGGATTGAGATGGTCTTTAAAGTCCCCTCCAACCCAAACCATCCTGTGATTCCACGAGCTGTTACCGAATCTGCAGGGAAGTGATGGGTCTCATTCTGCCCATACCTTCAATAAAATGGGCTGTTTGTGTCCATCCCTCACTGTGGCCTTTGCTTGGTAACAAACTTTCTGTTTTAGCTCAAATAATGATGGACTAACAGGAACTCACCTGTGTTGTTTAACCTCCTCAACAGGTTCTACGTGTGTCTCTGCTTCCTGATTTCTTCTGTGGCAGTGAGTGCAGTGGGCTGGCACTGGAATTTAATTTTTTTTCTGCTCTCTGGACAGCAGGACTAAGTCTCTTGGGGGCTATAAAAAGAATGTAAGATGCCCTGTCTGTTGGTCTAGGAATGCCATGCCTTCTACTGGCTGGGGTGTATCTTTCCCCTTCAAATGTCTTTAAGGATAGCACCTTTTTGAGCAAAAAAGACAAAAAATTGCGTATTAACAATACTAGAAGGAAAGCAAACACAACACTGATCAAAGAAAGCTCAAATTTAGTATTTACATGTGAGTCTTTCTAATATCTGAATTGAAGCAGATAGAAAGAGAAAATGCACTGTTCTTTCTGTTTAAAAATTAACAGTACTGTAACTATTCCTTTTTATTTCAAGGAAGGAATAATTACAATGACTTAGTGTTTGAGAGCTCTTGGCAAAAACTGTTTTCTTAAAACAGTAACTGTATTGCCCAAGGAAAATAGAAAGGTTAAGTTTCTCAGAGAAACCAAATTGAAATATGCCTCTAACAAGCTTTCTGCATATTGGTGAGCAGAACAGACAAACTTATTGGTTGAAATCTCCTATAAAGGACGTGGTGATGGGATAAGCAGGTATCCATCACCAGTGAGTTATTTTAGTAACTCAGTGTGCTTTGCCTCTGCCGGATACACAAGACATGGAGTTCACCCAGGGATTCTTTAGATTTACCAGTGGTTGAGAACAAAAATTATAGGTAATTTTCCTTTCATCTCTTCTTTCCCATTTATATTTCAAGGTCATCATCATCCCCTTAATATCAGGACCCCTCCCTGGAGCAATATGCGAAGATTACTCTTATTTTCTTGGAGGTAATGCTATGAAATTACCTATAGTCTTCAGGTAATTTACACAGTCATGTGAATGAAATCATATTTTTCCTAGACAGATTGCCATCTGCTAGTAGGCTGCTTTGATGCCATGTTGGACAAGGTTTACCGAAAATCTCAACAATAATTTTTTAATCTTCTATAAATTCAGTATTTTTAAATGTATTTTCATGTTGCTTTGATGTGTAGTTGTAAGCTGTATTTAGTTGTCAAGTATGAGGGCTGACTTCATGAGGATTGTGAGATCTTTTAAAAAGTTATAGTAGGTTTAAAAAAGGAAAAAAGACAACTACTATATTTTTTTTTAGTAAAATTTGCTAACTGTAGTTTCACATTTAATAGAACATTTATATCTATTTTACCCCCACAATCAAAACAAGCTGGTGCCAGTATTCACCTGGCAAGTATTTATATAGCAATTAGAAACTGATAGAGAAAACTCTCCTCTTGCTAGCAGAAGGAGTGCTATTAGATTACAGAAAATATTATCCTCTGTGCAGTACATTTTGCATTTATTTATGTTCAGAGATTTTTTTTTTTTGCATTTAATCATTTATGATTTTCTGTACTGATTTCAGGAGAAATATGTATAAGCTCATGAATGAAATGGGTATTCATGTTTAATAATGGTTCTGAGGCTCTGTACAGCCCCAGCAGTGTGAAACACCATTAACAGGAAAGGTTAATGAAGGCACAGAGAAACAAAGTTGTTTGCTGATGTTGCATTGCTAAGTTTAGGACCCAAGAAAGAAGTAAGATTGCTTCACTTTCTGTCAAATATCTTAATAATGGGATTTTCTCTTTTCTGTGGGGATGTAACATAGAACACATTGCATTAACATTTTTAGGTATTGACTGTAAGGTCACTGAACACCACACAGCCCATAACTAAAAGCACTCAGTGGGACAGAGCCTAATACCAATATTTGTAATTGAACAAGGCTTGTTTAGACAAAGAGAAATGTGAAAACCAAATAACATTGATTGATTGTCCATCAGGAATTGGACATCAGCCTCCATTCAAAAATTCTGCAAAACTTGGCAAAGAGGCCTTATTTATTCACCTTTTATTGTGGCAGCCACAGCTGAGTTCTGCTGAGTGAAACTTTTTTGCTTTCTTATTTTAATATTTGTAATCCGTGGCATGGATTGATGCTGATAATGTTAATTTCTGGTGTATATGGTCTGTACTGTACCTTGTCTATCTCTTTTACACACACACCCCCCTCTAGTTTTGGTTTCCATTAGCTGCCCAACCTGCTCATTGCAAGAAATTGTGATGGATGGAAATTGGTGTGATGCTGTGTAGAGACTGTCTAGGTCAGTCCAGGCACAAGGAGGATGTTCTGGCTTCATTTTAGCATCCTGACCCTGCAAATCTGGTGATGGCAGAGCTTCACTAACTCAGCCAGATGTGTGGGAGAGGAAGGGGAGTTAAACAAGAGGGTAGGTAGCAGCTTCCCATGCTGTGTCACAGGTTTTTGTAACACTGGGCTGTCCCCAGTTTTAATGTAACACACTGGGTGTGCAGGAGGTTGTTTTATGGCTGGATTTTGCTATGTCTAAGGAAGCCTTTTATTAATTTTTTTTTAATGAGAGAACATTAAGCTCCTATTTCAGTTTTCAAGGCACCTCGAAATCTCTGAAAAGGACCAACTGAGAAAGGTACCTAGCAGTTCAAGTTAGAAGAAGTGAAGATTGTAGTTTCTGTGCCCTTACTACTTTAGATAGCTTCTTATTTCAATAGATTTAGGTATTAACAGGCTTTTGCGATACCCTTTCAGATTTTGAATTTCACTCTAGGCTCATATCAAATTTTTAAAAGTGAATTTACAAATAAAGTTTTGTGATTCCAGGGCATCCTTGGCTCACGTCATGCTGGGCAAGACATCAAAGAAACTGGTCAGGTTTCCAGCAATGGCACACATTTATATCACTTTTCCTATAAAAATGTGATTAAAGTAATAATAATGGGGTTTTGCCCAAAGCACTCTGAATTTCTTTGATTTAGCATATCTTCACAGTGATGTGCTTGGCTTTCTCATCATGTCCTTTATGCAGATTAAAGGTAAATATGTCCTGAATGATTGATCAGATGGAATCTATACTCTTTGAATGCATAATTTTAGCAACTATAATTTAGCAACCTCTGCACGTGTGTGTTGATATATATGCAGGTCTTTATAGATGGCACACACCTCTGCTTTTCTGCGTGCCCTCTTGATGCACACATGGTAGATTCTGTATATATCCTGTCTCACTGGATGCTCTCCAACTTTCTGTCTGGTAGCAGTCTGTGTCAGGTTTCTCTTGAAAATATCTATTTCATCATCCCCAGCCAAGTGAGGGATTTCACTGCTCAAATGTTGTACTGAAACCCAGGTCAGGGACCAATGTAAGGTAGAGTGTTTTCCAAGACACCAAATCTTACCTTGAGTTTTTCATCACTTGAGCAGAAATTTCTAACAGTCTTTCTGGACCTGTCAGGTGCAGAGAAAGTTAAATTGTGTCATTTCCATGTAAAGAGATTACTTTATGTCATTTCCTCCCAACCAAGCATGTGAGATGGAAATAGTCACAAAAAGCTTTATTCACAGAGGCTTCTGTTTCTAGGGGAAGGGCCCACAGCAGCTCTGGATGAACATCAGATCAACCATACCAAAATCAGAGAAAGAGATTTATCAGCCGCACTGCTGTAAGGTGAAGAATCCCAAACAAAGTAAAGCAAATTGATGAATAGCTGTTGTGAGTTACTCATTTCAGGAGCTTCTGCCAAACTGTCCAGCCAGCTGTGGAGGTGGGAGATTGTGCAAAACCTTTGTCCCTGAGGGCTTTCCAGCTGGTGGTGCCTCTGTGAACACCCCTGGGTGCTGCATGGGGTTCCACAGGACTGGTCTCTCTGGGGCCCCTTCACAAAACCTCCCCCAGATTTTTGATGCCATGCATTTATGGGTGCTCAGTGCACTTTTTAACCAAGAGGTGCAATCCTCCTTTGGATGGAGTCACACTGGCTTAAAACCTTGGGGGTTTTTAACCTTGTTTGATAACACTGTATCTCCTCCTTATAGGGAAAATGTGATATTTTAAAAACACAAACTGTAAAGATACAGTGGAGTTTTATTTACTTTCCTTGAGCTACCAATGAGCCCACAGTCAGAACAGTCCAAGTTCCTGACACTAAGCAAGGCCTAGTGGAGCAATGCCGTTGTTTGAAGCATTTTGTGAGGAAGCATCATCCTTTCATCTTTCTTTACGTGCTTCCTGAATCCCTGTAATTTACAATGTGTTTACAGAAGAATTGGGGTTACCTGGCCATGGTTGGAAGCTCTGAAAATTAATTGTGCTGAGCAATCTCTGTATTTGTTTTCCTTTTGAGTCTATAATGCAATGTTCTGCTTGGGTCCTCTGAACACAGCTGCAGTCAACTTTTGAAACAAATCTGCTGCCCCTCTTATCACTGTAACACATAACTGTTTAAAAGGAAGCTGAAAGAACTAATTTGAGCTTTTTCCCTAGGAGGTGTCAGCTGGCAATCTTTGTTTAAACACTGAGAATGTTATTAAACTTAGTATTTACTTCACTTTTAATTTTAAAATTAGGCAGTCCAGCTTTGAATCCATTCCCATCAAGAAGTGAAGATTAGGTCTATGTCTTGAGCAGCAAACAGATTTTTAATCTGCTGTGTGGCTTTTAATGCAGTCCAAATTCAGTGTCATTATGAACCATCTGAATCATGAATTAGTAACTCTGAACATAAATCTACATAATATACACTACATGTGTAATGTGTACTTAGTAGATAAAATGCAGCCAATGAAGATAGCACTCGTACTGCTATAAACCCCTTGCTAACCGTTTTAGGAGGCTATATTGTCAATTGTCATTGAAATACCTGGCTCTTGCACATAAGATTCATGACAGCAATGGGGGACATGTTCTCACTTAACAATGGAAATTCAGCATTGCAGGGGTCTTGCAGTGTCATTTTACAGAGGCATGAATTTTCATTCTGTGTCTAGTTCATGTAATGGTGTAAGCAAAGATTAATTTGACGTGTCAGAAGTTGAAAGGATAGCTACATTTAGGACTGTAATCTTCCCTTATAACATATTAATGACAGTTTTATATCTCTGTCAAAAGGAAAATGTACCTCTTATTACCCTTAGTAGTAGAGTATAATTTATTTATTTTATTGGTAAGACAAAGGACACAAGATGTGAATTGGTATTTCAGCCAATTGTCTTTAAAATTACGGAGTGTAAGGGTATAATTTCTATCTTCCAAAATGCTGGCTGGATTTCTTAATGACGCCTAAAGGTTGTGGTGCCACTTGGAGCAATTACTATTATGTCTCTCATTGCTGCCCTTTAGCATGACTGAAGCCAGAGGCCTAACTGCAAAAGTCAGAAAAAAATACCAATCCATTAAATTGACTATTCTGTTGTAACTACTGGAGATTTAACTGATGTCTTTACTTCTTTGTTGAAAATAATTGATTTTCTGTAGTACCTCAACTTCTTGCAATAGGTGATAAAGGCAGAATGCTGAGATAAATTCAGTTATTAAAGAAATATTTACTTAACACTTTAATGAATCAAACCATATTTGAGTACTTCAGATCAAAGCTATTGAGAAAATTAATCTCGAATTATCTTCAAGTTTTTTGAGAAGATTGAGGTAATTTCATTTATTCTTGAATGAAGACATGTAGAATGTTAATATGTCTGGCAGGGAGACTCCAGTTCCGAGGTGCACAAAAACATGATACTGTGAAATCAGCTTCATTTTCACTGGAATGAAAAGACATTTTGAGAGATTTTACAAAATACAAGTGCAGGTAATCTGCTGCACTTCAAAGTTACTAAGTGCTTAGGGCATTCCTTTGGCAGGAACCAGGTTCAAGCTACTGAGAGAAACAGCAAAGGGATTTGAAGTTAAGTTTTCTGCATCCTAGATGAGGGTTCTGCTTTTGTAGCCTTTTTTTATTTTTCTTCATTTCAGCGTGTTGACTGCTGAATACATTTGTTCTACACGTGGGGCATAGACAATAAACGTGTGGTGGTTTCCTGTTGTCCCTTGATAACAGTCAAACAAGTCTCTCAAAGTGAAGTGTGTTCAGATGAACAGTTTTGCCCATCCCTTGAGGTCTGTCCAAGCTGACTTTGGTTAGAAGACTTTAATTGCCACTCTGCCATATTACAGCCACATGTGCAGTTCCATGGTGGCTTTAGCTCATTCAGCTTTCTCACAAAGCTTCTCTGGGATAATTTGTCTTCTGGCCTGTCCAAGATGCAAATCCATGGAATCAGCTGGAGCACTGTCTCTTTGCTCTTTTGGCCTTGAACCTGTGTTTCCAAGCTTTAAGGAAAAGAGCACCAGGGATGGGATTTTTTGGAAGTTGTCAAGAGGCAAAAATTGCCTCTCAGCTCTCATGCTCACTGCATCTGATCTGTGTTTTTGTGGGGGATGAGGAACCTTCTGCAATGGATGGTGCTGGAAGCTTGGCAGATCTTCAGTGGGAAGACAGTAATACCAAGTAAGCTGGAGAATATTTATGTAATAGAAATACTTGTGCATTCTGGTAACTCAGAAAGGTGATGACACCCTGATGTGAGCTGTTTGGGTTTTTTTCCCCTTTCTTTGTGCTACTGCTTTATTACTGCTTTATTTGAGAGGAGATGGCTTCAGAAATGTGTTCCTTGTAAATACATGTTCTAAAATTCTGTCTCTGCTTTGGTCCCTTTCAAAACTAAATGGGAAACAGTTAGTAGAACACTTGATAAAATTTTAGGTTTTCTATTCTGAAAGCTTTCCTTAGGCTGCCTTATGATTTCTTAAGTGGCACATTTCAGTGGCTGATTATGCTACTAGTTATGCAGTACATAACTTGTAACAGAAAAAAATCTATTATATGGCTGTAAAAATGCATATGGGCACTGTCCTCAGCTGCCATATCCATCTCAGCCATGCTAATTTTAATATTAACATCAGTTAATATTAAAATCCTGGTAGTTCTATGTTTTGTGGATTAGGTGCTGGTAGTAGAGAAATGCTGAGCTTATCAAGGTTTTTTTCTTTTTTTGCTTTATGATCATCATGTAATCTGTGAAGAAGGAAAAACAATAGGTCAGTAAGAGACAGAAGTGGCCCAAGCCCTGTTGTCTGGAGTGGGCAGTGTCCAGTTTGCTGGTGCTGAGGGGCAGAACCAGCTTGGGACAATGTGGCACAGGACATCACTCCTCCATCAGAGCAGCAACTGTGCTGTCTGGTCTAAATCAAAGCTGGAACCCCACCAAGTTACAGGCTGCACAAACATAAAAAAAATTATTTGGAAAAGACTGAAAGCTAAGTAAGAATAATAAGCAAATATGGCAGGAGAACAGGGCAGAGCTAAGATGCTGTTTGGAGAAGATGGTAAGTGAATGGCAGAGCTCAAATAGACTCAGGCATCCTGACATCCACACTAACATTCTGTCCCCTTCACTGCATTGCTTGTGAAAACATCCTGCCCTGAAAAATGGCAGTAGGTGCATACTGAAGTAACCTGTGTCAAGCTAGATGTTTCATTTTATTTTCATTTATAATTCAGGAAACACATTTTGCAGAAAAATGTCTCAATGGTTGTAGTTATTACAGGCAGTGTGTGCTGCAGGAGGCTCATTCTGGGCAGAGAAATATTGTGCTTGCCCTCTGAATCTTTATTACAGCAAACAACTATCTTAAGCTCTGAATGGAATATTTGTGATTAAAGATATGTTTCAATCTGGAAGAGGCCTGGTAAATAGAATAAATATTTCCTTTGAGCAGGACAGGTGATGCCAGTGCCATCTAAATATTTAGCATTCCTTTTCTGACATGTTCTTCTGACTGCAGTGACACTTACTGAGATGATATTGGATTCTTATTTTACAATACCTTTTTTCCAAATTAATTGTCTTTCCGTAATCAGTCAACCATGGCTGCTGTTTGCAAGCAACATCTTCTGTACAACTCTGAACAAGTGAATTAATGCCAATTAATTTCCATTTATTATTCAAGAAACAGAATGATAGTTGGGGCAGTAGTGTCTCGCTGTCTTTATGAATAGTCTCTTGAGATCCTAACGTCTAATGAAATAAAAAGAGGCAGATAGGAGGAGAGCATCATCATACGCTTTGTGAAAAATAGTGTTTGGTGTTTAAATGCCCTCTTCATGAAGGGAAACTGGAGTGCTGGGTGTCAAGAGGAAAGTTTAGAGCAATAATCCCACAGGCTGAAAAAGGAGCATGACACTGCACAACATGCAAAGGCTCCCCTTTGAAAGCAGAGTTCTATTAATAGTCACATAATGATGTTGTCCCTTGCTACAGGTGACTTTTTCTTTTTAGGAAGATATTTAGATATTTTGAAGTTTCACATATAGATTAAAAAAAAGTTATCACTTGCAGGGATTTTTATTCCTCCCAGGAGATGGTCCAGTTTGCAGAGGGGTTTTTTTGTTGCTGCATCAGAATAGAGATGGAGTCTTAAATGGAGCAATTTTTTATCTAATATGTCTAAAATGTGATGTGTTTGGACATGGGTGGATGGTGGAAGAGAATTGCTGCCAGGCCAGCCAAAAAATGAGGCTGTGAGACGGTGGCTTCACCTGGGATCAAACCAGGATGGCAAGGTAGGAGAAGCTTTGGGATGTGTTGTGTTGGGAGCACTGCTAAGAGGAGATGGAGCAGGCTTGGGATGGGGAGGAAAATCAGTGAGAAACAAAGTCTTACTGCTGAGGATACAGAAATAATGGAAAGTGACAACATAAGGTGATGAAAATGAATATATGTACATATGAATATATAATTGCAAAAAGCCTTGTTAATATATTGGAATTTATTCTCATGCTGCCACTAAAAAGCACACTTAGAATTCAGAACAGTCTTCTTGCCATCAGAGATGAACTGGTTCTGGAACAATTAGACTATGCTTTTGTCTTTAGTATTTACAAGGCTGAATTAAGCTGCAAAATTAATACAGCTAAAATCATTGCTGGGTCGATACTTTTTTAATTCAATTTTTCTTCTTTCTGGTTGTAAACTGAGAGATTTGTTTTGTAAATGCTGGTGTCCCTATATTTATCTCACTTTCATTATTGCCCATCAAGGCATCTAAGACTGGAAAAACATCAGTATCACCCTTTGAGACCAGCGCTGAGTTATGTAGGGTTTGTTCCTTTGGATGGATTTTCCTTTCCTGGCTTCAGAGACATTCTGCATTTACCTCTTTTCATGTGCAATAAACATCCTGCTGGTTCTCTGTAACTTGTGGAATGTTTTCTTTCAAAAGGGTCCAGAAATATGATTCTCTGAATAGAAACCATTGATAGAAACATACAAACTTGTGCAAAAATTTGGGTTTATTTCTTGTGACTCACTTGAGCTGTGATATTAAGTGGATTCCTGTTTATTATTAAAGTCAAGAGTACAAGAAGGATATGAGTCTTTCCCTGGAAAAGATGAGATGTAAGATGAACTGATCCAAACAAACTAAGAATAAGGCTAATATCCTTTCTGTTTCTTATTTAAATTAAAAATAATTCTTGGGAAACAAATTTTGAACTGAAATATCCTGTGGCTATTGAATTAGAGACAGAATTTTGTGCCATTTGTTTTATTCATACATAATAAATTATTCCTGTAAATTTAATGATTTTAATGTAATACCTACATTCATTCAAAAATAATTCTTAAATAAAGTATTTTAGACATGTTTTGAGTTACGTGCAGCTTTTTAGGGGGGTGTATCTATATTGCTGTGTGTATTTTCCTAGACAAGCCTATTTCCTAGTTTATTGACAAGGTATTCTTTTTCATCAGGCTTTAATTTGCTGACACATATGTATGTGTTGCTCTCTGCAGCAGCTGAGTTGTTCTATCTAAATGTAAAGAGTTTTCCTGGCTCGGATGCAGGTACAGGATGAGAGAAGTCTCTGGAGTCTTGCTCACAATCATAAGCTGACACTGAGAGCATTTTGCAGATGGTGCTTGGGTGGACAAAAGAAGTGAACATATACAGATCTAATGAACGTGCTGAATTGGTTTCTGTTCAACATTTCTCACTGGACTACCAGAGAAAGGAAATTAAATCAACTCACGACAGCTATCTTGCACATCTCACCTGGGAAGGTATGCATGAGGTAGGACAGGCACTGCTTAACATTAATCAGTCTCCTGAAGTCATTACATTCATGAGGAAATGTAATTCACATGTGATTACTTTTTAATTTACTCTGTAATCACATTCCAAGTGAACAGGGCAAGCTTAAAATGAAATTTAAAAGTCAAATACTGCTTTGTATTAAGAATTCACAATTTTTATATGCACTTAGGTTAATAAAGATTTTACAATAACCATTTGTGACTGAACATATAATTTTTTGATGGAAGCTGGTGCCATATTTTTGGATAAAATGTATTTGAATTTTGTCCAAGCATTGTAGTGGACCCTAGGACTTTAAGGATTATGTTTCATACCAAATTTTCCTATTGTTTGAACTTTCTTATTTTAATAATGGAACAAAACAAAACAGATATATCCCAGATCTCATTTTGCATGAATTAATGCATTTTTAATTTCTGCTTTGCCTCTGAGGCAAATTATACACTTGTTATATCCATCATCAGGAAAGGCAGGCAGGATTTCCTAGAAACAGAACTGATTTTATAGAATGGCAAACATGGATGTACAGTAATTTCATACTTTCTTCAAGAGTTTCTTACACTTTTGTTTTAGTCCTAATTTCACTGAATCAGTTGTGAAATTCCTGTTTGTCATAGGCTCAAACCTTTCCAGAATAACTAACCTTGAAATCATCTAAACTCTTCATCACTTTTAGCTCTAAGCTTATCACTTCCTAGGAATTGTTTGAAGTGAGGTGGTCAGAAGATAGTTCAGTGTTACTGCAGCTGAGTATTGTGAAAGAAGGTGAGTGCTGGAGGATGTCTGGGGTAAATTAAAGCCAATTTACTTTAGTTTAAAAGCAAAGTGAGATCTTTCATGTAACACTGGATTTTTGTTTTGTAGGTGCAAATCCAGCCCTCCCTGTGGGGTGGGAATGACGTTGTTATGCTTTCCCAGAGTGTGCAGAGCACAGTGGTGTGTCCCAGAGAGCCCTGATCCCAATTTCCCTTGCCTGGGACAGGGGCTTTGTCAGCAACAGAGGGAGAACCATGAATTCACCTCTACACACTCATCAAGCTGAGGATGGAGAGCCAGATATCACACTGGCTGTCACTGAGGCTTTGTTTCTCTGCGTTTTTGGGTCCAGAAAGTTGAGTGGGGCGCTCTCCTTTGAGCTGGACTGCCCAGCCTGTGGATGAGGAGAGGGTTGGAAGGGTGCTTAGTGTTGGAAAATAGTTGCAATTATTTTATTCTGGTTGTGTCCCTTAAAAGAACAAGAAAAGAAACTTTTTTTTTTTTTTTCCTTCACAGTTGGCTCTGTGAAAGTGTTGATTTGATACATATGTTATAAATGATCTCTTGGCAAAGAAGCACTATGATTAAAAAAGGTAGCAGCCACCTACATACAAATTCATGCATTTTAGGAGTTCGGTTCATTTTCTACTGGTTATGGCAGAACACTCATTGCACTCTGTATTTCTACACAGAGGGAAAGGGACACTGTGAATTGAGATGGAGAAATTCCTGTTGCCTCCACCCTTTCTCAAGCAAGAAAGAATATTCTGCTAGTGGAGCTCTGCTTTCTGAGTGTCCCCGAAGTCTTATGCCCTTTGGTTTGCTTTGCAGCATCTTCCAGAGTGAGAAAACAAAGACAAACCTCACCTGTGGGTCTTGGCAGGTTTGGTGCAATCCCTGTCTTCAAAGCTCTCTGGCTCTCTCAGAATACCCCTTGCTTAGTGGGCAGTCTGCATGCCCTGTGTCACCTGGGACTGTGATTTCTGTCCCTCTGCCTTCACATGTGCCCCTCCTGAGGGTGGAATCAGGGGAATTTGGGACATTGCTTTTCACTGGCACCTTTTCATGGGAGGGAGACTCATCTGAATTGAAGTTTCCTCTGCTGTTCAGCTTGTGGCTCACGACTGGTTTGGGGATTTCTGATGCCACAGGCTGGAAGTCATTGGCAGAAAGGAGACCATGCTGCTAACATGTAAAATATGAACACAGATTTTTATCTTGTGAAATATTTTCTTTGTGAGCATTAGTATAAAATGGTTGTTTTGGTAGCATTTCTTAGATGACTAGTAAAAGCCTGGTTTACATTTTGAAGGCTCATGGTGTAATGTGGTAAAACATGGCTAAGAACTGGTTTAAACTAAGATCCTCAGTCTCCTAAAAAGCAAAATAAACATCTAAAAATCCTTTAAAAAAATAACTGAAACCATGGTTGCAGGATCCTTCCTGGACTCTTTAAGTCTTTGACTCCTTCATGTTTAACAATACAAACTGTTGTTAGATGAGCCTTCAGGTCAACTTCTGGATCTAAGCTGCTTGGGAAGTTTTACCTTCAAAGCAGAGATTGTCAGTTAAATCAGGCTTTGTTGTGTCCCTTGCTGTTTGTGTGACTTAAGCTATCATGATGTGTTTCAAGCTTCAGTAGTGAAAAACTTCTGTAAAAGGACAAGCAGAGGCTTTATATATTTCTAAGGCAGATAACCTTCATAAATAAGGGCACTGAGCATGCTGTTGCTAAATTACAGCTAAAATATGGTGAGATAGTTGGAATTAGGTTTCCCATGTGCTTGATCTGTGCCCAGCTCTTCGTATGGGTTTATGGAGCATGAATAATGAAAGAGACTTTGTACACTAACATCTGGAAAGCCATAAAAGTGTATTTATCACCACCCAAGACAGCAAAGCTGGAAAGTGCTGCGGACCTTGTATGGGTTGCAGTAGTGACTGAGGAGGTGACTTTAATTGATAAAGCTCTCCTGAGTCTATTCTGAGCTATGTCTCTTGTCAGATTATTAGAATTGCAATTATGATCAAGATAATTATTGTCTTTTATTGTCAAGGACTGGGTGAAATGCAGGTCATATTCTGCTAGCCTTGGTCAAGACAGCATCTCAAACAGCTGAAGGTGGGCTGTGAACCATGCCAGAGGTTGTGCTGTAGTGGCTTTGCTCATCCTTTCTAGGGAGAAATGTGGAAATCTTTCAGCAGTGCCGAGTAATATGTAAGACCTGGAAAAAAAATCCATCTTTCAGGCTTCAACAATAAAGTCTGTAAGGAGTTGTGGTCAAAATGTAGCTGAAAATCACCTACAGTGGCAAGTTGCCCATTCCTGAGAGTATACAAATCACTGTAGGGATGAAGAACACCGAGGCTTCAGGTCTGGTTTTTTTGGTGCCAAATCTTGGTCCCCAGATTTACTCCTCAGCCCCTACCTGTCCTTGCAGTGAGATTCTGCATCTGTAATATTTCAGAGGGATGCAAGAACGATCACCCACTCAATCTCCAGGGCTTTCCTGGGCTTCACCTGGTAGTGCTACATTGGAGACCTGCCATGGGATCTCTCCTGTTCCTACACGTGCATTTCACTTCCAGTGAAATGGGCTTGTTATTTTTCTTTAATCACTTTTCTGGGAATTGTTATCTAGAATTCAGTTTGAAAATATTAACCTGTTAGTTTCAGGGGACAAACTGCAGGTTGTATGACCACAGCACCTTTTGTTTTGATGAATTTGAAGCAGTCTTTGCTCTAAGTGGAGCTGCTGAAGTATTTCCAAAGCCTTTCACTTTCTCACTCATCACATCAGAGAGGCCAGTGCTAGGATACCTTGCTGAGCTCTGGTGCTCACAGGACACTGAAAAACAGTGAGACTGCAGAAAAGAATAATAACAGTGAATCAAGAAGTGAAGAAAATACCTGCAAGTGTAAGAGAGTAATGTGCATATAAGAATAAGGCAGAAAGAGCCCTCAAGGACCAGCTTCAGGTGGGGTTGCTGGTGTCTTAAGCTGTGAGTAACAAAAGCCAAAGTTTGTCCCACAATTAGTTAAGACACAGAAACAACAAACAAATAGTTTCATGCCACTTTAAGCAAAGATACAGAGGAAACTAAATTTGTGTTTTTGTTTTTTTTCACACAAAGGACTTAGCTGCAGCTTAAAATGGTCGATGAGAAACATGTTTCTATAGTTAGCATGCACAGCTGTAGGTAAATATTCCTTAGATTTGACATGTTATAAATAAATAATTTGAATTTTTGTTTCAGAATGACATTTTCTTCTGAGATCAGTCTGATTTAATTGAACAAGTTCCATCATCACACATGCATCCTAACCTCAAAATCATTTAGTAGGACTTGAAGGGACAGCTCTGGTTAACCTGGAAAAAATGTGTCATATCAGATGGTTTGGCTGGTTTTTTGGGTTTGTTTTAATTTAAAACATCCCCACATTTTAAATATTTTGACATTGTGAAGTTATAGGTTCTCTGCTTGTTTTTATTTTTTCTCCTGTTTAGACAATGATCTCAAGAAGAAATTATTTAATAGCTCTAGACCTCTAGATCTCCTTTTCTTGTTTTTTTTTTTTTTTTTTTAGTTGTACTAAAGATTAGCAGAGTAGCAGATGTACATGAATATCAGCATTTTCTGTAAGACTTCCACAGTAATTGAAAATGTTGCTTTCCTGTTTCCTTTGGCCTGTCCAGCTGGGTTTTGCTCTTTCCAGTGAGCTTCAATAACTGCTTTTCATTTGGGAGCAGAAGACAGCATTCTCTAATAAAACACATCTGGTGTAGCTGAAGGATCAGTCATGAGCTGACCTAAATGTGGGTTGGAAGTGCTCCTGAGGGGACACTTCTTTCTTCAGTCCTTTTAATCTTTTTAAAATCCTTAGAAGTGGCAGCCCAGCTCTCTAAGTAGTTCCCAGTCCTAATTAACAGCCCTACCTTGTGGATGTAGTCGTGTATAGACTTTGCTAAGTCAGTCTTCAGTGAGACTGATTTGTGTTTACCTTTCATTAGGTCAGTGCCTCTTCCATCACAAAAACCCTTTTCTTGGAGGGAGCAGTCACAGGTAAATGTCACACAGTTTTTAAAGGAGACTCTCTTCATGCATTCAAGTTTAATTAACACAAATCTTCTTTGGAAGAGTGTTTTCAGTGATTTCTCTGTAGCTTGGCAAGGTGTCCCCAGCAACAGGTCTGTCTCAGCAGTGTGACTTTGCTGAATCCTATCAGATTTATATGCAACCCAGTTATACAGGTGCTGGAACAGAGAGGGAAGCAAAGTTGTGCTGCTCAGCAGAACTGTCCAGAACTAGGAAACAAAAGCTGAAGTGATTGATTGGGTGAAGATTTCTGCAAATGATACCAAAATTAAAACATTAAGCTAATGACTTTAAGGAAAATTGCATTGCCATGTCCAATTTATTCACTAGAGAGAAAGCAAATGTGGTTTTACTTTCACAAAAAAAGACTTAAATAAAATTGAGCAAAGGAACCTTATTTCTCTCCTTCTTTCTCTGTCTGCTTCTCCCTGGAACTTCTAAACTGAGTGGCTGTCAGAATGTTTCATCCATTTGACCTGTCACAGGAGAGGTCAGCAGTGATCAGTGACTATACTTTTTAACAGATGGAGGGCTGTAATTGAGAATAATTCCTCAGCAATTTGGTAGGCAGGGGTTGTTTCAAACTGGCTTTCAAAGGCAGTGCCAGAATGGAAATATTAGAAACTCTGGAAGTGAATCAGTTTTTATTTGTGAGGCTGCAGATTTCTTTTTTACTTTATCTCTGGTTTTGGGGACCTTTTTTTTGTTTGGTTTTGTTTTGTTTTATCTAATGAAAAAACTGCAGAATAGGAGCACTCACATTTTAAACAGCCATGTATTTTCCAGCAATTACTTGAAGTGTAATCAATTTTTACCATCTCCTGGGGGGCCCTGCAGCTAAGATGAGAAGGAGCCCAGAAATGCAGTGACAAAGAGCTGACTGGGAGGGCTCAGATGCCCTGGGCTGGACATGTGGCCCAGACAGCTGAGGCACAAATGCCCAAGCAGCTGCTGCACCGTGGGCTCATGCTCAGCAAGAGAGGCACGACTGCCAGAGAAGAATTTTAGAGCTTATCAGAAGTAGTACTTGAAATAAATGAGTTTATCTGTTGAGCACTGTCAGTCCTTGGTGAGAACTAGGAAGCCCAGGTAAAGCTTCTGCAGCACAAAACTGGGTTGAGAACCGCAGTCTGTGCACAGGATGGAGGGAGCTGTGGCACTTCTGTGCTGGCCTTTGTCCAAGGGTGAGCCAGTGAGCACAGGGGGAAGTGTTCTAACCCAAGATTTATAGGAATTGCAAGGGAAATTCACAGACCAGTGATGGGGGAAATGCCCAGAGCCAGAGTTTCATGGGGGCTGATAAGGAGCCCAGGTTTGTGCTCACTCCGTTCATCTCCTCAGGCAGAGCATCCCTTGAATCTGAGCCACTCCTGTCCCTGTGCCACCACCTGCAGCCAGGGCCTGGGTATTGGTGAGGTTTTTGGGTGGCTTTGTAGATGATGAGGTTAAAGTATCTTGAACAGTGCTAAAGGACAAATTCTGCTAAATGCCAATCTATGGCATTTTTTCTCACTTTCTGAAAGAAACAGTTGGTTCTTTAGTTAGAAATCTGTGAACCTTTGATGGTATAAGCATTTGGGTGGCTCAGTACCACAACATCTCTAAAGTCCTTTCCTATTTTTTTACTTAAAGTACTGCATATGTTTGTGGGTTTTATGTTTGGGTTTTCCACCGCAGCTTGGTTCCTTGTACAAATCCTGTTTGGAGTTGTCACAGATGTTGAGGTGCCTGTTCATTAGGTGCTGACAGGTCAGGCACATAGGAATTTTTACAAAATAAAAATTGTAATGTTTTCTTTTTTTTTTAATCTTTCTCCCAACCCCACCTTTTTTAGCTAAGTAAATCCCTTTCTTTGTCTTGCTAACACTGTATAGAAATTTTTAAAACTTCAGGTCATTTGAATATCACTAACAGACTGCAATGAGAATTTCCTGAATGAGAAATGTATGTTAGTGCTGCAGTTCCATACCTTCTCTGTACTTAGACCTGATTATGTAAATTAATATGTTCAGCTTGGTAATGTAAATTGAGTTGATTTAGATCACAGCCCAGGCTGAGTACAATGACTATTTGGGGTTATTTGGCAGGATACAATATTATTCCCTTCCTCTCCACTGGATATGGCTGCATACTCCCAATAGGCCACAGCACAATTAATTTAGAAACATGATCAAATTCTGCAATCATTACTGGATGTTGTCCACAGTCTCCAGAGACCACTGATAAGAACAACAATAGACTAAGACATGATAGTCCTCTCATCCAAAGTCTAATTACAAAGTTACACACTTCAGTTCTCAAAGGACAGCCTTTTAGCACAACTTCAGCATCTTTTGATTATCTTTTTGCATTATATCTATAATTTGATCCATCTTTCTTTCTTTCTTTCTTTTACAAGTCATAAGAAACAGGGGATAAATGTGCAGTAATGTGAGTCTGGGGTGAAAGAAATAAGGGCTCTGTCCCTTATGGATTTGCTGCTGTGATTTCTGTATGTGAGTGACTGAGAAATCTTTATTTTATCATCTGTAAACAGACACAGAGAGAACAGGGAAGTGGTTCAGAATTCCTACCATTCCATTTCTCGTGGTGCCCCTGAGACAGCAAAACATTTTTTTGACCTTGTCATGGATTTACTTGCCTCCTGCAGACTGTAATTATGTTCACTTTAATTTTTAAAATAATAATAATAGTAATAATAATAATAATAATAGTATAAAGGAAGTAAGAGCTCTGGGGCAGATAGACCAAAATTATCACATAGCTTGAATAAAGGGAAAAGATTTACTTTTAGAAACTGAGAAATGAGATGAAATCACGATTTACATATCACCTCTGAATCATTAAGTCTCAGGCAGACTTTAAACTAAAAAACCCTGCTAACATAATTAAAGACATCTTATTGATATCTGATTTTTTTTCCTTAAATGTTAGTGTTCTGAATATAACATAGCATTTCTAATCTTTGTTATCTCAGAATTCCCAAATACTAATTTGTAAAAAATTTCTTACCACTGGGTATGCTATCCTTCATCCAGATGGAGCAATGACTTGAAAAACAACATGGACACACATATTGCTACATTCTGATCTTGTGAAAACAATTTTACTGGTTCCTGCATTCAGAATTTACACTTTTTTTTCCTGGAATTCAGAAACAATAATATGAACAAGTCCAGTCACACAGCAAAGGCATCTAACAAATATTGATCTGTTTGACTGGAGCTCCAGCTGCCCTGGCTGGCAGATTGGACCCAGAGCTGCATTTGTGCTTTTCCATGAGGCAGTTCCAGAAGGAATTCCAAAGGAATAGGATAGCCTAGGAAGCCTGAATTCCCAAGGCAGTTCCTGAGTTACATTAAATGGACATTGAGGATAAATACAGAAAATTTTGACTCAGACTTCTCTCAGTATAGGAGCAGAGGGATGCTTATCTGTATTAGAATAAGTTACTTTGCTGTTCTTGTATACCAGCTGTGTTTTGAACTTCAAAATATCCAAGTTATTTTTTTTTTTTAAAAAAAAAAGATTAATGTCAGTGAAAGTAATGATGGGACTTTTTTCAGTGAGAAAGTAAAATTGACTCTTTTTTTCTTGCTGTTTTTTTTAAGGTTTTTGGGGAGGATTAGTTGGAATTACTGTGCTGTATAATGGCACATCCCAGCTAATTCTCTGTGCATTCATAGCAGGCAGTTCTGCTGTAATGCAGACTCTTAGCACATATTTTGATTGATGTGAGTAAAGAAACAACTGGGTTACCTGAAACGGGTGTAGTGGAGCAGAGCTTCATTTGGCACAAACAACAATTAGTGAATGCTTCCATTTTGGCATGTAGAACAAAATAATTTTAAACATTTACTTTTGTCACTTTCTAAAATAAAATAGTTTCCATTTTCAGAATAAGATTTCTTTCAAACCATCTGCTTAAAAGTTAGCACTTCTTAATTTTCTTTAAGTTTTAGACTAAAATGCAACATTTAAATTTTGTTAAAGAGAAAACTTTTTTCCAGTATTTCTGATCTGCCAGTTTTAATAATTGTTTTTTGTTTGTTTGTTTGTTTTTTTGTTGTTGTTTTGGGGGTTATTTTTTGGTTTTCGGGTTTTTTGGGTTTTTTTTTTTTTTTCCCAGTTATGTGTGATCTAAATATCTGGCATGATTTTTCCCTCTGACTTCTAATGTGTGAGAATTTATTTTAATATACACAGAAATTAATTCTAATTGAGTTTTTCTCAATAGTTTTATATCTAGAATAAAATTTCTCTAGGGCTTTTAAAAATACAAACCCCATGGAAACCTGGTTCTGAGGTCCTGCTGTCATGGCAAAAATATTGGTAAATATAAAACATACCATTTGGCCCATCAATATCTCCAGAAGGCAGAGAGACAAATGTGTGGGATGTCAAATCATCCTTGGGATTTTGCACTGCAACTTCGTTTAAAGCTCTGTTACTTGTTCTAAGTATTTTTATTGGTAAAGCTGTACACTGAAGTTTTATTTATAGTTTCATCATCTTTATGCTGAAGTGCTAAGGGACACAGACTCAAAGATGTCGTGTTAATCTTCATAAAAATCCTAGCCTGTATGGCCATACCCCTGATCTGCGTTTTTAAGAGGGCTTTGGTTTGATTATTCTGGTTTTTTCACTTCCCCAAAAAGATGCCAGTAAGAAAAAGATTTTTTTTTTTTTTTTTTTTTTTTTTTTTTCATTCTCTTGTTTTTGTAAACATAAATTTTAGGGGAAAAAATTGCTGAAGTCTCATTGCCACTAAACTGGCTTACAAGTTAAGCTGGAAAAGAGCTCAAGATACCACTTGAGCCATAAATGCAGTCGCTCCTTTAATGCTATTAAAAAGTCTCTGCCTAAAGAAATCCATTGATGCTGTATATTCTAATTTACAGTTCTGTAACTCACATTTGTAGATATCAGCACCAGCTGCCAACACAGTCAATTCCAGCAATTCAGAGTATACTGATTTATGATAAGATTCCCCTGGAAGGAAGCTCAGAAAAACAGGTACTGGAAAAAATAAATGTTATTGTATGTTTCAAAATGATCTTGTGTTCATTCCGTTTTCCAAATAAGATTACCAAACAGGCAGGAAAATGATGTCAAGATCGTCTGATTAAAATGACTATTAAAAGTTAAAGGTGCCAAAGTACCTCCTGTAATTTTTCCCTGCTGTTTGTAATAGCACCCTGTGAGGCTTGAAATTGGAATTGGATTGTCATCTGCAGCTTTACTGTCCAATGTTGCTTTACAACTTCTCAGCATCCTGCCTGGCTGTGCTGGTGCTGAGAATGGCTTGAGAGAAACGCATTGCACTAAAAGCTGCTCCTCTGCAGTGCCACGGGGAGCAAGGCAAAGGCAGAGGCTGATTCTGCTCCTGCTGAGGTCCATCAGGTGGACCTGGTGCTAAACTCCAAGAAACAAATCTTTACAAGCCCCTGTGTTACAGCTGAAGCACTTTTGGAGGTTTTGTGAGCCCAGTCGTTATAGAATTGTTTCCTACATACAAGAGGAGAACACGGTGGTCACAGGAAGGTCAGGTGAGCAGAGCCCTGTGTCCTGAGCAGGGCAATGCACAGCAGGAATCAGGAGTTCAAGGCACCTTGGCCTTGCGCTTTAAAGAATTCCTGCTATTAACACAGCCTTTGTTTCTTCTACCTGAGGCGCCTGTAGTGGTGAGATAGCCTGAAATACTGAAAGGTTTATAGCCTGAAAGGTTTATAGGAGTGGAGAGAGTGAGCCAACACCTTCCAGTATTGCCACTGGTCGTGGCTGTCAGTGGCCAGTGGTGAGGAGGTGCACATTCCAGATCTTCTCATTCTGGGATGAATTGCTGTAGCAGTAAAGCCAAGACTGGTTTTGTCCTCTGCTTCCCACTCCATATCCCCAGTGAGCCTGTTCTTGTGATGCTGTTTGAAAGGGTTATTCAACTTTTGCTCATTCTGATATCTTGTTTCCAGTTTAAATCTGTTTCCTGATGACTTGTTTCAGTGAGCCTTTCTGAAATCGTGCTTACTGAAAGACTATGAATCTGTTGGGCAAGATTTGTCCTTCCCTCTTATTTCCTGCTGCAAGGTAGTTTCATATATCTCCCTTAGTCACATCCATCATTTTACTGGGGGAGTTACCTCCCTTCTCCACATTTTATACTAAGAAGTTGCTATACTCATAAATGGGATTAAAGGCTCTGCATGTGGGAAAGGCTTTTCAGTAGGGCTCTGGTTCTGACGGAGAGCTGTCTGCTGCTGTCCCTGTGAACAGGGAATTCAACACTGTCACTGTTCAGCAGTGAATAATAGCTGTGGTATGGACACATGCTTGTGGCTCTGATTCTGCAGAAATTGAGGTAAACACTCCAACCCACAGTGGTGTGAGTTCTGGTAGTGCCAGTGTTCACCACCTTTGACTGACTGGTTGCTGCATTCCTGCCAGGAAGTCATTTGGGACCCAACCTGTATCAGGGGTGCTCATGTGGGAGCATTTGCAGGATCAGATTTTGTGTTTGTGCTCTGAAGTCATAAATCTCCCAGGGAAGAGTGTCATTTTTACATGGTGTTTTAGACATAAAATCTGTTTGATGTTTAGGGTAGAAAATTTGATTAAAATTCAAAATTAAAAATTTTAGTACCTCATCATTTGATGGTACCTGTCAACTTCCAGCCCAGGCTATGCATTTCAAATTCATGGGATATTTACTTGAAAATAAATTACAAAATTATGTCGTGTGGGTGGTTTTTTAACTTCAGAATGTAGCTTGTGTATCCCATTATAGAATATTTTACCATCTCCTCTTAACCATCAAAAATGGATTTGTGTGTAATTGGTATAACTTGAAAATAATATGCTAAGATGTAATTTGTTGTTTTTGTGGTAATAGCTCAGGTAAATCGCTTTCAGTTATTCCTGCTGTTTACAGAGTACTTCAAACCCCCTGCCTGACTCTGGTTTCTGAACTTCTTTTTTTTCTTTTTGTGCTGTGTGCATCATTTAAATTCTGTTTTATGCTTTGTAAGTGAACACTAATATTTTGTATTTTGCAAAAGACAGCTGTGAGGCTCCTTTTTTTTCCTCTTCAGGGCTTTTTACAGTTTCTTTACACATATAGTGTTAGAATACTTCCCTTGTGTTCTTCACCATTGAAATGCTTCTGCTTTCAGCCTGACAATTTTAAGCTCTACTGGGCTGTTTTCCCTTTCATCAATTAATTTGTCAGGAAAACCTGTTTGTCTCCCACTGCACTTCATGAGAGATTGGTGAAATGACTGGCCAGGAATAAAACCAGACAGATTTTGGTACATTTAGTGATTCTAGAACCTCCCTGCCCTCCATCATTAGCCACACTGATCCTAGTATCATACAATAAATGGTGTCACAACAGGGTCCAGGTGGAATAATTTCAGCTGGGACACTGCCCTTGAGCTTGCCTGAAGAGAAGCCAGTTGTCCCAATCTTTCTGTGTTACAGCTGAGGAAGGATTCCTTTTCTGAAAAAGTGAAATAATGTGAAAATACACATTGGGGCAGATCCCAGCCACAGCTGGGAAGTGCTGCTCTCCTCAGAAGGGGAATCATAAGCCTGCCTGGGCTCTTCCAGTGCAAATCACAGCAAGGTGGCCTTAAATAGCTGAAGATGATTTAAGCAGAAGTGTTTTCCTTTGCTCTGAGTTAGAACTGGTTGCCTCACATGCCTGGTCACTGTCTCAGCTGAAGGGACATAGCTTGAGGCTGGGCTGCAGCTTCTCAAACTCTGCCTCAGCAAGGTTATTGCCCCGAGAGAGAGGCTGCTGCAGTGTCTCAGGGGAAGGAGCAGCCTGTAGAGGAAGAAGGCTCAGCATCACTGAAGTGCTGAAGATGTGACTTACCAAATACCAGTATTTTAAAGGTTCCCATATTAAGGTGGTTTTAAGCAGAATAATCTGATGCCTGCAGTGATGATTTACAAAGTAGCAGAAGTTCTTATAGCCCTGGTCATTTTCTGCTGTAACCCGTAGCACTTGTAGTTCTTCCTCCTATATTTTCTCAAGTCACAAAGGTGAGAAAATGAGAAAGGAGCAAATGTGTCCTTAACTTGGGCAAACCAAAAGCTTCAATGTCACTTCATGATGAGTCCACTGCTGGTGAGAGACAGGATGTTGTATTTTATTTTATATTTTATTTATTAGAAACAGCTCCCCATGCATCTTATTTTTAGGCACCATTTTCCTTCACTGGTGTCACAATATTTTCTATCTTTAGGTAAAAATTAGAATTAATATATTTTTTAATTAGACCTTTTAACTGATAACAGTGAAACACAACTGCAGCTAAGCTTCTCCTGCTGATTTTGGCTTGTGCTTCTTTTAAAAAAGGTCTGTCACAGAGTGAGTTAATTTATATGTACCTGAGTGCATGGTCTATCAAGAGAGACCTTGTAATTTGATTTGGTCACTGCACTTCTGGTATGACCCTTTTTATCACCTCTGATTCCACTGAAAAGCTTTGCATTGGTCATATATATCTATATTTATTATTAATACGTTGCACACTGTGGCATTTCTCTCTAACCTGTCAACAAAGAGCAATTAAATTGTACCCTGACAACAGAACAAATAATCTTAAACAATATGAATATACCTCATCTCTCAAATCGGAGAGCTGTTGCTATCCTGTTGGTTTACCTACTAGTGGCATAATCTGAGTAATATTTTTTGCTTTTCATCCTGTTTTTACAGTGCTGTTTGTTTTGCATTTATCTACATAGCCAGTGTGGGAGAGCACATAGAAGAGAGGAATGGAGTGTCTTGACCTACATTAACTCACAGCTGGGGAGCAGCAGTGTTTCTGATTTGATCTGACAACATCTGGTTAAGTTGATGCTTTATCTTTCCTCGCTGTTACTTTTTGAGATCACACTCTGTGATCTTCCCTGCCTGTGTGTGCTCTCACCAACCCTCAGCTGCTCAGGGCATTTTTGTTCTGGGGAAGATAGTGGGTGACTGTGCGGGCCCATGACCCTTCCCCAAGCTGTGTAGGAAGGGATCCTGGAGGATGGTAGGCAGAAGTAATTTCCTTTCTCAAGTAGAAGCACTGCCTATTTGAGAGCCTTTATTATGTATGAACTGCTCTGGAGCTTAAGACAAAGAGAGATGAGGAAAGAACAGAGCTCTGGCTGCAGTCCTCATGCTGTCAGCAGAGATCCCTCTGTGCTCACAAGTAGGGATGGATGTGCAGTCCCTCTGGGCTCTTCCTGGATCTTTAACCCTTTCTGAGAAGGGTTTCTTGACAGCCCTTTTTCAAATAATCAGCCTGTATGTCTTTATGTTTCTAACCACTCAGCAGCTGTTCTTTGGGCAGCTTTACCTCTGGTTATGCCAGTTACCCATAACTGCTTTGGAGGACTGAGGATGTCCATGTTAGCTCTGGGTACCCTGGCAGAGTGAAGCTTGACACTGGTTTCACTGACAGAAAAAAAGAGACATTAACTTCACTGCCTGTGTGCTGGATGGGCCATGGTCTCAGCTAAGGGTGAGACACAGGCAAGCAGCTGAGAGTTACAGAGATGGATTGTGTCATGGCTTCTTCCAGCTGGGGACTAAATACAGGATTCCAGTTCTGATGAGTGCCCAGGGTGTGAGCACTGCCCTTTGAGAATGAAGCTCAGCATTTCTTTTGCAAGTGCTTAAATAGGCAGTGTATCAATCTTAATCTTGGCCTTGTTTAGCTTTATTTTCCTTAACCACATCTGATCTGTGTGAATGGGCTTTTTCTGCTCTTAGAAAAAACACCAGCAGTATTTGCCTTGTGTTGGCATATTCATGTATATTTGACTTTTAAGATGTCCACAGTTTGTTTAACAAAGCATCTGTCTATGCTGTTGGCACTCCTGTAAATGCAAACACCACACAGTGCATCACAGCAGACCAACACCCTCCCACAGGGTAGAAAATACTGCTCCATCTTAATGAACAGCTCTCCTGATTTCACAGCCTTAACCTGAAACTGCAGCCAGCCTTATAGCATGTCTTAGAAGTCAATTGATGTGGGCCAAAGGATTGGAGGGAGATGTTGGTTTCAGCAGTCTGTCATCTGCTGCAGACATCCATGTATGCTCATGAACCCTCTTCACCCTCCAGAAAAAGTGTGCAAACACTTCTTCCTCTTGCAGCCCTTCTTTTCTCTTTGTGTCTCTGCTATATGCCTCATTGCCTGCTTTTATTCCAGATGAATGCTGCCTCTTCAGCTCTTTGTGTGTTTCTACTCTTTCTACTTGTGTGACAGCCTCCAGCTCCTTTGAACACTTGTCTTTGTAATTCCTCCTTTTACCTACAAAACTCTCCTTCTACTGATGTTCTGCTGCTATCTGTTGCCCATCATTCTGCACCTCTCTCCACATATTTATCTTTGTGCTGTACCCTTTTGTGTGTCTCTTCTCTCATCTGTGCAGTGAAAATCCAGTGCTTCTTGTCCTATTGGTAATTGTGGAAAGAGGTGAAAGTTATGGAGAGATGTGATGGCAAGTCTGGAGATCCTCCTTGCCAGACTTGATCTGTTGTGCTCTTGCTGGTGACATGGACATTTCCTGGGTTGATATTGGCATTGACCTAGTTAATTCCAATTCCTGTAGTGCACCTTCTGTTTCCCTGGTTCAAGCTCTGTCATGGTGCACTGTTTTGCACAGCAGAATTTCTGCCTGACCAACACCTTTGTGTGGTTGCAAGTTACAGTATTTGTGTGTTATACATCCACACACTCTTCCCCACTACAGAGTCCCCATCTCTTACCCACAAATACACATTTTCCTGTATGGCATCTGCCTTCCCAGATGTTTTTTTGTTTTCTGGCATGCAACTGCTGGTTGTCAAGTGTCTGTCCATTGTAGTCCCAAGACCTACAATGTAAGTCAGCATGGTTTCATGTTCAGTTATTCTGCTTTGAGCAATTTCTAGTGCTTTGTTCTTTCTAGGTTGGTTTTGTCAAAGGTCATCTTTGAGTTTACCAATAATTTATATCCCAAACTAGTCCTGGTGTCTCTGAGATAGGCTGCCCAGAGTGTCTATGAAAATGGTAATCTCTCTCCTGGCCAGTCATGTATTGTATTTAAACTGTTGTGTAATTGCTACCAGCTTAAGGCTGTGCTAGTTTTTGTCTTGCTGCTGCAGTTTCTTGAAAGATTTGTTACTGAGAATATCAGCTGCTCTCAAACTTTTAATGAAACTGTACAGTGTGTGTTTTTTCAACCTGCAAATTTCCAGCCCAATGTTCCTTACCATATTACTCTCAGTGCAGCCTGTGAAAGGGTTTCTGTATATTAAATCCAGTCCCTCTGATCTGAGCTATGCTGTGTAATTTCACTAATGTTGCAGTCAGATTCTCTAATGTACACTTAAGGTGATTAGTAAGAGTTTAGTGTTCTTTCTCTGTCTCTTACCCTCTTTATTTTTTCTGTCACTGTTACCCAAAGGAATTAAGAGCAGAAACTGTATGGAAACACTTCCCTTGTTACATCATTGCTTCACGTTGTCAAATTCCCTATATAATGTATTCAATACCCTGTAATTATTCCCACTGTAACACTGGGAACACAGCTCTGGTAATTCTGATGCTCTGTTTCACCACTGAAGTAACATTAGTTTTGGATTTAATAGGACAGTATATCCAAGTTTAGTGTATCTCACAGTTTTACAGCATTGGCATTCAGTGTACTGAGATTATCCATTTTCAGCTGCTGCATATTAATGTTGGCTTTGTGTGTATGAACTTCTGTTTTATGAACATGCTGCAGTGCACTGGGCTGAAATTTGCAGATAGGCCTAACATAGCATTTTGGCTATGCAAGATAAAATTTGAGAGCACCGTAATAGCACAGCTTTCTGACAAGTGTAAATGCTGCTTGGAGAGAGTGCAGCAGAAAAGCTGAGGAGACAACCAAGAAGATTTTTCCCAACCATTAGGGGAGATGGAAAGAGAAATCCTAATCCTTGTGTCACACACTGTTCTTGCTAGTTAAAAGAATTGCTGATAACTCAGGTGTCTGTGAAAGCTCCTGCTCAGGCTGTGGTTTCAAAGTACAGGTAAATATTTAACCAAAATCCAATGGAACAATTATCCTGTGATATTGCTGTTCAAATGAATGCTGTAAATCCTTTTCAGCAGCAACCGAGTGGAGCCCAGTCTAATGCAGGGATGCATGGGTATCATGAGAGACAGCAGGATGGAAAGGGAATAAATGTCCCTTGGGTTTCACCTTCACCTCTATACATCCCTAGGTGTCTTTACAATTTGTTTCTCAGAAATTGCCTTTCACATGTGACAACTGTTGCAGAATGTTGAGGAATCAAAGCTTGGCCAGGACATTCAGTCTTGTAGAGTAAATGAGGACATCCTGGGTTCCACTAATTCCTGAAAATTGCATTGCACTTCTTCCTAAGCCTTCTGAACATAATGTATAAAATATGATATCCTGGGTAAATTGTAAGTTTCAGGATTACATTCTATTTTATCTATATTCCTCCTGCTGCACTATAATTACCACATTTTTCTTAGCTTCCCACACAAGAATATACCCAGTGAAGATTATACAGAGTGGTTTTTATGGTCCTTGTACTGAAGATCTGCAGCCCTGCTCAGTGAGGTTGGGAAGGTCTGTAAGAGTTACTGTCAGTGAAGTGGCTGCACTTTACCTGAGGGTACCCTGATTCTTCTGTGTACAGTCAGAAGAGCACTTGAAATTAAAGCATTATAAAGATGCAATTTGCTACTTAGAAATCTAAGCCTGTCTATAAAATCAATAGTTTTATTTTTCAATCCATTGATAGTGTATCATTCTGGCTGTCTTTACTCCACCTGTGTTTCTCACTAATGGCTCTTTTAGGGCTCTACTACTGGGGAAAAAAAAAAAAAAAAAAAAAAAAGAAAAAAGAAAAAAAGGACCAAAAAAGCAACATCCGTACCATCATTCACCTTGTATTGATGCTGCCCTGACTACCAGCCTAATGGCACACACATGACATCTTACCTACCTTTGTTGTACCCAAGTGGTCTTTGACAGTTCTGAAGGTTTTTAGGCACTTTTCTTGCTGAGGTGAATTGCATTGCTTTGGGGTGAAAATAAAGCAGTGAAAAAATAATTGTAAAATTTGATTGACAGGGCTTCCTTTCACAATCCCCACATTTCCAACTCCTTCTCTGCAGGAAGCAACCATAAAGAACAATCTCTACCTGGTACTTAAAGACCTAGAAGCAATGTTTTTACCCTCACTGCAATTTCCAGTCCAGGTTGCTTTGTGGGATTTTGAAATCACATTGTGAGGGCTTAGATCACATTGGCTGAACTCAAGGATGTTCAGCTGCCACAACAGTTGATTTAACAATTTTTCAAATGTTTCCCTGATGCCAGAGAAAATGACATCTGTTCCTTATTAAATCTGTGCATTCCTTTTCCCTTTCTGTCGAAAGGTGATGTCTAGCATTGGCCTGGTCAATGGATTAAGCTGTTTTTTCTCTGTTAGGTCACATCCATGCTTTTACCTGGTGTTACAGAATGTCCTGGCACAGTTTCAAGCAGTACCCAAGGGCTGGACATTTGATAAAGTTTGTTTGATGATTCCCAGCACATCAAGCTGGTCTTCCTAATTTAATTTCTTCAGGGCTTGTAGTGCTCTTCCTTAGGAGCTTTAAAACATAATTCAGTTTTTATTTTTTAAAGGAATGAGAGAACATAACTGTTCAAACTCAAGTGTTTTCTTAGAGAGAAGTAGCAGTTGTTAAAGAAGCACCCTCTGACTTTTAAATTTCAAATGACTTTGTGTCCAATTCTACTGATAAGCTAAAGAGTACAGATGTACAGAGGTTGAGCACAAATACTTCTTTATTTGGCAGCAGAATAATGTGTGCAATCATTTTGCTTTATTCTTTTTTATTCTATTTTATTTCTGCTTTTTTTTTTTTAACTAAATACTCAGTAAGTACAACTACTGCTAAAAAAGAATGATTTATTGGGAAAATAACCTGGGTCTGCAAAACATTCCAGGTGATAGGGTTAACACAGTGGTGCTGTAACTCCTAAGACAGACAAGAGGATGCCTCTGTGTTTTGGATAGAAACTATTGCTGGATTAATGACTGGCATTGGTACAGATTTGGAGCAGAAAATACAGTTTAATACAGGTGGGTTTGGAAGCTGAGTGCTTGGAAAATGTTTTATGCTTGGAATTGTGTAGAATGAATCAACCCATTGAATGGTGACTGGAGTCTCTCACTGGGTATTTGAGAAACATCAATTTCTCATCAGCCCTGGTATGTTTTTTAAAATAAAGATCATGGCTTGTGAAAAGTTCTCAAAGAGTGGTGATGTCCAGAGAGTTAGAAAAAGACATTTTGAAATGTGTAAACTCAAAGGGGAAACAGTGATTTCCCAATGCATATAAATAGCTGTAAACATTAATTTTGTGAGACTCCTGGCAGGAAGGTCAAAAAGGGTTTCTTAAAGTGTTTTGATTGTCCTCTAAGTTGTCAGTTCTGACAAAAGAAAAAGGCAGGTGGAAACGAGAGGAAACAAAAGCAGATCTTGTCTAGCTCACAGTCATTAAAATGAAAGGCATGTATCCTGCAAGGGACAGCAGAGCTCTGCTCTTGCCTCACAGGCTGCTGAGGGAAGGTGGGAGCAAACAGCACTAAGGAATGTTTATTCACTGCTGGCACAGGTAGCTCTCTGGAGGACTCTCTGTACAAGGTGTAAAATTCCTAGCAATATGACCTTTCCTGAGGTCTTCACAGAGAATTCTTCAGAAGAAAGCTCTAAAGGCAAAATAAATATATTAAAGGACTTTCCTAACATAAGTATTTCTATGCCTATTAAATCATCCACTAAGTCCTCCCAGGGCATAAAGGTTGGTGTACATTATCATGTCTATCAAATGGGAGCATCTAAGGCCTTCATATGGTTTATTCTTAAAGTAAATCTAGCTGAGTCATGTCATCATATGTCATCGTATTTGAGAGATATTTGTAGGTATATTGAACATTTAATGTTTACAGAGGCTGCTTAGTATCAAAAGGCTGTATATTCAAGTATTTTTGAAATTCCTTTGTATTAAAGGAGACCCTTGAGGCACAGTCTAGTGGAAATGGGGAAATCCAGTGTAGTAAATGCTTTTTAGCTTTGCATTTATTGTTATTCGGAAAAGTTTGTAGGTAAAATGAGTGCATTGCTCTGAACTTTCAAATCTCCTTTCAGCCATGCAAGTACCTGCAGTAACACACTGTTTTGAAGTTAACAGAGGAGCTCTGGGCTCATGAACTCACCAGCTATTATTTGCACTTACTCATGTCTGATTTCTCTGGCATATGGGACTGGATCAGGGTTGCAGGTGAACTCGGTTTAGGTCCTAGAGAAATCCATGGAGGAGACTGCAACTATGAGCACCTTCACTTTGTGCCCCTGAACAAGAAAGCTTTTGTCCTTTGCAGTGCCTGCCAGGTACCTGTGTTGTGCCTGAGGGCAGAAGGAAGCACTCATTTGAGCCAGAGGCTCTTTCAAAAGGTCTACACAGGACATGCCTGAGGCTCCAGGCTCTCTGAGGACACAGGGAGAAAGAGAGGTCCTGCCCACAGGAGCAGAACAAAAATTAGCAAAACAAGAAGTTCAAATATGTGTTGAGACTGAAATTGTTTGAATTACTGTCTGGTTCTCCTCAGAAAAGGGTATTCCGGGCAGCATTTCCATGTGTGCTCACACACAGACCACAGTGAGAAAAGCATTGTCTGAGCATTCCTGAAAATGTAGCTCTTAGTCTTGTTTTGAAGTGTTTTCAAGAGCTGTGGGAATAGTTGGATGAATGTTTGAATCTCTTAAACAATGGAGGAGAGAAAGAAAAAGTTAAAAGCTAGACAGTCTTCCACCTCACTCTTCAGACAACCCAAGCTCTAAGAGAGCTGCACAACCAATAAAAAAATGGTAAGATTTTTCCTCAGCAGACAGTTCAGACCTCAATTTAAATTTAGTTCAGTTTCTTTAGTTTAGTTTGTACTTGGCATTGGCCTGGGGTTTTCTCTGTCTTGGTATGTTGACTGCAAACTCTAAAAGGAGGAATTGTGCTTTTCTGTTATTTGGTGCCTGCCATGGCAGTTTCTGCAGTGAGGTGGCATGAGAAGAATGGCAATGAGCAGGGATTTAAATGTGGGATACAAAAGGTTCTACTTGCCTGCAATAGATGGTGTCCCACAGGTGAAGGACTGACAACTACTTAAGTGTTTTCCAGAAATTTTGACTCCCTTGGATTGGTATTTTCTAACATCAATCCAAGGGTTGAAATCTGTATAGATAAGTCCAAAAGCCATAAAACCATGAAATCTTTTTCCTTCCCTAACACAAATAACAATATCAGACAACTCAATTAAAATCAGCTTGGCTGAAGAAAAAGGGCTTGTGTGGTGGCTGTGTGGACCAAGCCTCAGCTTAGAGCAATTTTGTAATTTGAGTATAAATCCTTGCAAACTGGGATGTGCACAGGTAGCAATGGTGCAGCCTTAGCTGTGCAACATGAGCACAAACTGGTTTTTTAACACAGCTAAGAGCAGCTGAACTAAGGGAGCAAGGTCAGAGTAGACTCCTTCACTGAGTCTTTCCTGTTGATCACTGAAAACCACCCAAGTACAGATGGGATGCAATCTATGTGCCTGAAAGCACCTGTATCCTAAATAATTAACATGACATTTACAAGGCTGTTTGCTTACTCTTTTCCTCTTTTCTTCTACTTTTTTCTTTTTACCAATTACTTCCAATAATGGTAGCAAGTAGGTTTCTGCTCCTGACTGAGTTAGTGATTATAATGTCAAAGGGGCTTGTGTAATGTCTTCTGTGTCTTAATAAACCTGTCAGCTGAGGTTACATTGCTTTCTAATTTTCACCAGTGTAACATGCTGCTGCACAGCTGGGGAGAAATGGCAGACTCGGGAGCATTGTAGCCTGCTGTTGTATTTTATTATTAGATTGTGTCCTGATAAAACCATACAAAGTGGTTAAGCTTTAAGTTTACAGATTAATCCTACACTCTAGAAATCGGTCTGCTGCTGTCTTTGTGTGTTTGGTTTTGAGTGTTTGATCTGGATTGTCAGCTTTTTGCATCATTTTTCTTAGTTTCCTGGGCAATGCCTCATTTTAACATACAGAACATAAATTCTGTCTGCAGCAGGGACAAACAATTAGTAATCAACAATAATAACAGCTAGGAAATCCTAATGAATTGCTGTGGAATATGTATGTCTTGATTTGTCTCTGTGTGTGTGATGTTTTAGAGCAAACTAAAGCAAGAATTTAGGGGAGGAGAATCCATAGCTCTGCAGCTGGCTGGAAATAAAAGCATCTTATTACTAAGGTGGATGCAGTGGGAGCATTAGATTAATGGCTGCACTGTGTGAGTTCAGTCCCTTATATTTACTGTACATAATGATTTGCTTATAAGTAAGTGAGGCCTTGCAAACAGGTCTGCAGAGACAGTGCATTCAGATAATTGTGATTTCTACCAGGCAATTCTCCCCTTTACTGAAATTTCCAGGAGATCAGCAGGGGCTGTTTGAAGGGGAATCCAAGGCAGCTCTCTTCTGGACTTCCTGCGCTGGTGCAAGAGTTGCATTCCTTCCCTCATCAGGATCCACTGTCATTGGATATTTATTTCGTGTTTTAGTCTGTCTCCTTCTTTCCTCAAGCACAATCTGTGTTATTCCGTGGCTTGTTTCCCCCCTACTCTTGCCACTTATGGGTTTCCTCTTTGTTTCCTCAAGCAGGATCAACTTGCCTGACAGTGTCTCCTCTCCTGGACACCAAGGAGAAAGGACCAGGCCCAGCCCATCCTCTACAACATGCATAATTTCCAAATTAGGACTTAATCATCCATATAAAAGATCAATGGTACCTCTATCAGGGCGAGTGCAACTCTGAGTATATGACAGAGGTTGACAGGACCTGGTCCAGCATGCTGGACATGAATTCAGCCTGCAAAGGGGGCTGGATTCAACACTTCAGTTAAATTTGACAAACATGAGAAATTTCTTTCCTCTTCTTCTCATTACATTTTCAAATTTGCATTTCACAGAGTTAATCAATTATTAAAAGTGCCTCAAAATCTTCTCAAGACATATGGGGATTATTGGCATCTGTGTGTTTAAGGAAGCAGGTATTTTACAGCTTGAAAATAGCATATGCCTGAGGTTCTAATGTAACAATTTAGTTTTCAAGAGCTGCAGCAGCAACACAAGTGCTTGAAACTCACCTACCATATGCTGTGGTGTGAGGGGACAGCAACAAACACATTACATATCCTGTTTCTTTGCTGCAGCTAGCTAAAAATGTGTATTGAAATGTGTTTGGGTGTTCAAAATGGAAAATAACATCAATTTAATTTTTTTTTTTTAAATAGAAACCAGAGTTTTAGTGGGCTGTGTTTACTGTAGAAATGAAACTGCCATGGTGTGTCCTGACAAGCTGGGTTTCTGCTCAAAAGCATGGAGTCCAATGGATGTCACCAGACTTCTGTACCTTGGTCACTAAAGCACCACTGGCAATTCCATCTGGAAGCCACTATTCCAGCTTCCATGTTTTTCAAGGGCTGTGAGTCTGCAAACATCGATCACAATTTAAAGCATTTGTCCTTTATTTAGTTAACAAGAAGGCACAGCTGTTTCCCTCCTTTGCCCACCAATCCCTTTTGCAGCAAAGTTGTCTCAGAGGACTGAGCTTACCTTGAGTCTCTCTACTCATGTAATTCTCCATATGTTTTGGGAAAACATTTCCCCAAATATTTCCCAAACATCTTTCTCCTAATTAAAAAATCCAGGGTATACCCTTAAATAAGGTGTGAGCCAACCAGCATTTAGGATTTTATCTAATCTTAACAGGTTGCTTAAGACTGAAGGCAATTTTGTCCACTTTTACTTGAAGCCTGACTTTAAGGCAGAAATTTGTATTTTAGTAATTTATTTTATGGCTACTTTCCTCCCAAGTCATATTTTGGAGAGCATTAAAGCCATTGGCCCAAACACACAAAGACTATAATCTTTCCCTTGGAGGAATGCTGTCTGACAAGGCTGCTAATGTGTCACCTTCTAATAATCTGATAATTATAAATGATGCAAACAGGAGCGTGGGGTGGTGGAGCAGCAGCACACGCCAGGCAGTGCTGGCCTGATGATTGCAGCACAAAAGGGAGGGGGATTTGTAAGCTACAAGTCCAAAGGCCGTACTTGAAACACCAGGGGCATGTTTAATTACCCTGCAAGGCACAGCCTGTCATGTTCCATTGCTATTGCAGGTGTATTATGGGAATAAGGTGTTATTTATACATCAGAGGCCTTATTGTAAATTATATTCTGCCTTTTATGAATTTAGAAAAGAGGTTGAGTTTTGTCATCAAATCTGGTGTTCTGTTCTTCCAGAGGAAAAAAAAAGTATAATTTGTACTTTAATTAACATTTTTTTTCTAGATTGCAGCCTGTTTTGCAACTAAGAGAGTGTTATTGGTTTGGAATTGATTTTGGTGTCATATGTTGTCATTTGACAAAAAACAGTTTTACTAAGCTGTTTGACATTCGAACAGCTGGTAATGTCACTTTTGTTAATGTCTTTAACCACATTTTTAACAAAACAGCAGATGCTCATCACAAAAGCCATTTTCCTCTTCTATCCAAATGTGTAAAATCAGCTAACTTACTGCTTCAATTAGAGCTGAACCTTCTAAACAAGGGAACTGACCTGAAAACAGGCAGCCCTTTAAGGAATGCCCTTTAGGTGTATATCTGGTTAACCTCTAAACCTAGGAAATACCGTTTTTGGAGAAATATGTTCTTCAGTACATAGGACTGCTGCAAATGGTCCCCAGATTTGCTGCCTCTGAACACTGAAGGGTCTGTTTCAGTGCTGAAATACTCAGTAGTCATGGAAAGAATTTTTAACTGTATATATAGAGCTATATGTTTTAACATCATAGAATATTTACAACTGAATAGTTGAGGAACTAAGAGGAGCTGTAGTCTGGGGTTTTGTATTTGTCAGATTGTGCCATATATAAAATTGTTTATGCTTATAAAATGTGACTGCATTTTGTTTGGTCACACAAAAGAGGATTTCCAGCCAGAGTTGCATGTCAGAGATGATTCTGACAAGCAAGAACTTCCCCAGAACCTGATCCTTTCTTTTGGTTAGTGCAAATTTTATACCTATTTGATTTACAGTGAAAACAAAACTTAATATGCATTTAGCAATCACAGCACACATAGGTAATTCTTTATGTTGTTCTTTGGAGTTTCTCAGACATCAAAAGTTCAATTCAATTTGGCTTTTTACTAGGGTTTAACCTGGCAGGCAGCTCAACACCACACAGGCACCTGCTCACCCTATCCCCGACAGTTGAGATGGGGGAGACAGCTGGAAGAAAAAAGGTAAAATCTGTGGGTTGAGATAAAGAGAGCTTAATAGGACAGGAAAGGAAAATGATGATAATGATTATGATAATAATGATAATAATAATTGATGATGACGATGAAATAATTAGACTATACAAAACAAGGGATGCACAGCTCAATTGCTCACCACTCACTGATTGATGCTGGGCCAGTTCCCAAGCAGCAGCCCCCAGCCAACTTCCCCCAGCTCTGTATGCTGAGCTGTGTGCCTGGGATAGCCCTTGGATCCCTTGGGATCAGCTGTCCCAGCTGGGTCCCCTCCCACCTCCCTGGCCTGCCCCAGCTTCCTCACTGCTGGGATGGGATGAGGAGCAGCAAAGACCTCTGTGTAGGCACTGCCCAGCAATAACCACATCCCTGAGTTACCCACGTTATTCTCATCTTAAATCCAAAGCACAGCACTGTACCAGCTACTAGGAAGAAAATTAACTTTATCCCAGCAGAAACCAGGACACTTTTGCTGTCAAGGTGACAGACTCATCCTCTGTGTCGTATTTTAGCAACACTTCATAAAATCTGAGCTTGGATGGTGAAGTGGGAAATGGCTTAACAAGGGAATTATTTAACTCTTCCAGGCATTTTATAGGAAGAAGTTTAAATGAACCTTTAGAAATGGTAGCAAAATAATTTTAAAATAATTTTATATTTTTAGTAGTGCAATACTGTCTTCTTGTCTTTTTTTTTATTTTATATTTTCTCTTTTTTTAGCTGAAGGTCAGTTACAAGACTGTAACTGTTACTAGGCAACAATTAAAAATGCTATTTCTACAGCTTATAAATTCTGTTTATTACATAGAATATATTAAGCCTGCACATGCTTACTATAAAAATGAAATTATTGGGTTCTCTTTATATTTGTGATGACAGCAAGAGATACCAATGTCTCATGATCAAGAAACATTTAGTTCATATTCTAAAACTGACATTAAAAAAATAATCTACGTCCGTAACAATCCCTGATAGTAGAAATTTGTTAAACTTTGTTACTAATTGTTACTGACAAAGAATAGTAAAATTACCAAAATTTTATATGAATGAGGTAAACGTTTTTCCAATTTATCATTTGTGCGATAGTATTGTGGATCTAACAGTACTGCCCTTGTGGCTGTTACACTGTGCTCCAAAATTTCTGCTGCTGTCTTCTACCATATGTAGCCAAGTGAAATACCTGTTTGCATGTTTACTCTCTCTGTGATTATTTGAACAGATGTATGCGCTAGGCAGACTAGCAGTAGGAAAAGCAAGTATTTACCAGGAACAATACTTATGGAGAGTGAAATTTATATTCCTAACAGTGACCATTCATGCTCTGTGCTGGATTGCAATAGGTACACATTTCAGTTAAAGAAAGGAAATTTTCAGGTGGCCTCCATTTAGTGACAAATTGAAAGAAACTGATCCCAAATGTCAGGTTCTGAACATTTACAATGAACTGTATCTTACACTCTAATTCCCTGAAAAATTATATCTGTTCCACCTTCTGAAGGCATCTCATTGATCAGCTAGAACTATAAAGGTAAATGATAAATGGTTGATTTATCAACATTTATATAATTTATAACAGCACAGGCAAAATTCAAATTGATTTACTGTGTTTAGAGTTTCACCCACTTAGACAAATGAAAGGTAAAAAGTTTTTTGTTCTATTCTTTGTATATACCTTACTATCTTATGCATTTTCATTATGTAGAAAATACTTCAGCAAAGTAGCCTGTTTTAGTTGTTAGAGAGTGTGGCAGAGCAGCTGAAACATCAATATTTGCTGGCAGCGTGCGACTGTGTTCTGAGTTTATCAAAGGATGGTCCTGTAGAAAGGGTCTTAGGCCCCTTATTTTCACATTTACCTGACAAATTTCTTGTCAGTATTTCTCTGGGTACAGTTTATTCCACTTGTGTCCAAACCATCATGGCTCTGTTCCTCTTCTCTTGCTTCTTTGACCCAAATAATAGCTCTGAATGCTGACTCATATTTTGTGCTCAGTGATCGCAAATTGTTCATTCCTTGTCTACTTTTCTTTTTTACCCAGAATGACATTCCTGCAAATAGAGGAGGTTTACTAGTTCTGTGATTTTGGAGCTGACTTTTCTGAGTGGGTTTTTCTATCAGGTTTTAAGTGCACAGAAATCACAGTTTCTCTTGGAGTCACATTCATGACTGCTTTCCTCTGCTGCTTTAATTAATTTGGAGTGTTGGGACAATCTCTGGGTTTTGAGTCAGTCTCCAAGAAGTGCTTCTTGTTCTTACCCTGAAGTACAATTTGCCCAAAACCTTTTAGATGATGCTCTGGTGTGTGGTACCTCACTGCTTCCAGCTGCTGCTCCTTCCTTTCTGTCCAGATAATGACAGTCTTTCTATTTGGGCAGAGAAATGCGTCAAGGAACCCTTTTATGTTTCCTCCAACAAAGGCTTCACACATTTAAAATGTGCAAAATGTGTGCTATATACCTATACAGAGATGTTGATTCACTGCAGTTAATTAACTGTAATTTTGTTAAGATCCCTTTCACCCTCTGGAGAGCAAGACCTAAAGGCCAATATCCAGCCTTCCACTGACTTCAGCTTGTATCAGATCAATTCCTGATCAGTATCTATATACTATACAATAATTCAATTGAGTTTAAAGATGGGTTTTAATTCCAATATCAATGTTTTTCTTAAAACCTCCAAATAAATTATATTTGAAAGTGGGAAATGAAATCCCCAAAGTACATCCTCCAAAAGAGTTGTTTATTACTATCATCCATCTTTTGGTAATAATAACAACAACTCAGAAGTCAGGAAATACTGAGGATTAGCAAGCCTAAAAAAAGTCTGAATAATGTGTCAGTTCTATTCAAAGTGGTTATTGAATGTAAGCTGACAAGAAGTCAAGGGGAAATTTGCCATAAATTATTGCTAACTGTTTCTTTTGTTTTCAGAAAGTCAATCTTTCTCTCAGAAGTCAAAAGTAATTGAAGTTGTTTCTCTGAATTTTCATGATAATTCCTTTTTAAAAAATGGCTGAGGTAATTTGGATAAATAACTTAAATATCTCAAAAAAGCAACAGATTTCTATAAATTATGATATGCATGCATTACATTGGTTGTCAATAACCACCTGTGCCTGAATACAGCTGAATTGTTGAACTATTCAACTTTATCAAGCATCAAAAGCCTGAACTTATTTTTTTAAACATTATATAATTTATATAGTGCACAAAATTATTTTAGAAACACATACCAAAGTGGAGTTAGAAAATTCTAAAATTAAAGTTGCCTGTGCAATTGACTGGGAAAAGCTTCTTTTGCCACTTGGATCCACTTACAAAGTAGAACCAATGGACAGTGTGGAGTGTCTGGTTTTAATTCCATTTGGATGCAAACCTTTCATGGCCCATGAGAGTGGGATGTTTCTTGTGAAGGGATGTCCCAAACAAACAGGTCCCTCTTGCAGAGTTTGTAATGGATTGAGCCACAGGGAGCAAACAACAGTTTTAATCTTGCTGCTTAATGTGCTACTGGGAGAAACTGGTCTGTTATGGGACTAATCATTACATAAAAATGGTGGGTGTGTGGGTGTGTGTGTGTGTGTGTATATATATATAAATATATATTCTGGGTTTACAACTCTGAGTGGTAAATTACACAACAAATCCCTTCTCCAGCAGCTTGCACAGCCAGTCGGTATTTACTCTCTGAGTCCTCACTATCAGACTTGAAGTATTTGGATTTAACTGATAACTCAGCCCACAAATGCTTTTCCCTGGAAAGACAAATTCCCTTTACCTGCTCCATAAGTAGCACCACCAACAACCTGCTCTCCTTCTGCACTTCAGGAAAGCCTCATAAACTGCACACAATTTTTTGACCTGAAGTCTTCCTTGATCTGACTTAAGAGTTGTGTTGTGAAATGACAAAATTTCAGCTGCTTCGTTCAGCTGAGTGTGTTTCAGCTGAAATCTCCCTGGTTCAATGAACTTTTCTGCATAAGCAATAATACTGGAACTGTCTGATCTGGCTGAAAAAAAAATGTTAATATCACTTTTTCAATCACAGCTGCCTGTGAGCCACAACTACCTTTTTACCAGCTCCAGTGCTGATCAAATTCACATAGAATCACAGAATAATTCAGGTTGTAAGGGACTTCACAACTTCAATGGGATCTTCAATTTGTCTAAACTTCAATCTCTTACTAGACTGCAGAGATCTGGGAATAGAAGGAAAGGAAGTTTTTCATTTGTCCTGCAGTTTGTGACACGGTTTGGGGATTTGTGGTTTTTCTTTTGTCTTTATCCAAGAACTGTGAGCATGAAAGATAAATGGAGTAAAAGATGTGTGACACCACAGAGGAGCAGGAGATAACAAGCATCCTGAAGAGGGAGGAAGTGCATGTGTATGCAGAGATGTGGTGGAGTGAAGGGCTGGGGGATCCTGGCATGGGCTGGGAAGTGGTGTGCATTGAGGAATGAACATTGGCTTGGGGAGAGAGTAAGAAACCCTTCCTGGTGGCAGAGAAGGTGAAAAGTGTGAAGGAGAAGAGGAATACAGATGAAAAGGCAGAAGGGATGTGAGGGTGTTTGGGACATGGTGTGCTCTGTCTAAGAAGGAGAGGAGGACAAGCTGTTCCCTGGTCATGGAGAAGGATTTGTGGGCTGCAGGCAGCCCCAATGGTGTGGGGAAGGAGGACCTGGCCAGCCAGGAGATCAGCGTGGAGCAAGGCATGGAAACAAGGGATGGAAGTCCTGGACTTCTGCAGAGAACTCAGTCTATGGAGCCAGACCCACTGCTATCCCATATTTTTTATGGTAACTTCATTAAAAATGCCAACCCCTCAGTTCTGTGAGGGGAACACTAATATTTCATATTCATTACAGTGAGTGTAGATCTTTGAATCAGTGCATAATGAGTTTGTTATGTGTTGCACCCAAAACTGGTGTCACATTTTTCTGAATAGCACATAAGACATTTTGACATAATGCAGCTTTCTTGTTCCAACCTTTTAGCTAAATACTGCAAAATAATAACAATAAAATAGTTTCTGCAAAGAAGAAGAAGAAGTATTTTATGACAAAAACGGCATTTGGAGTAACATTCTAGAAGAGTAGAGACACATTTTTACTCCCTTGTCACTCTCATTAAGGCTCTGAGAGACTTTTTTGTACTGTCTCTCTGTTGGAATACCTGTCTCCAAACAGCTTTCTGTAGTGGAAAATCCAATTTAATCTCAAAGAGTTTTATCACTTCTGCACTACTTTTTTCTTCTATTGGAAAATAAAATAAAAAGATCATATGTCAACTAGACTACAAGGTGTAAAGCTTCTGAGCTTACATTAATAAATGTATACATCAATTATATGCTTGCACATTCATATATGTATAGCTGAAGCCTCTTTCTTGGCCAAGGTTTATTTATGCTGCATAGAATACATTTTTCCAATTTCTAGTGTTCTTGAAAGGCAGATTTTTTTCCAGAGATTGTCCAGCTTTCAAGTCTTCTTGAGATGAAACTTAATTTCTTTTCCAGGGATAAGGAACATGGGAAATTAAATAAACTTTCAGTCTGAGAATGCAACATGCATTTAATTACTTTAATTTAAATGTTCACTAATTTTTTCACTGTGTGCTCCAGCTGGTGAAGGCGACTGCATGCACTCATTCATTCTGTGCCTTCTACAAACTGGGGTGGGTTTGGAGAGCCCAAAGGAAGAGCTTACAGAAGACTTTTGCTTGAACTCTGCAATTCACAATGTATTTCACACAGAATTCAGAATGACTGGGTTGGAAAAAGCCTTCAAGATCATCAAGTCCAACCCATGCCCTAACACCTAACAATATATTTGAACAGAGGGATCTCAGAATTTCCACCTCCTCCTTCCTTCTGAGTTAAGACAGACATGCCTGCCAAGGCTTCTGCACCAGGTGCAGCCCATCTCCAGGGCTCTGATTGTGCTGAATTGTCCCAGGACCTTCTCCCATACCCTCTCAGCTTTCTGCCCCCAGGTCTAGGCTTAGCCCTGAGCTGTGTTTGTGCCTGTCTGCAGCCCTGGGTGGGTTCTGGTCTCTGGTTTGCTGTTACTGGGATGCTTGAAGGACTCTAGAAGAAACATCTTTCTTCTCTCCCCCACTTTTAGTGGCCCCACTCCAGTGACTTGCCTGTGGCACCTTGCTGCCTTAAAGCAGCATCATGGCAGCTCTGAATTTCATATCCCTCTCTGCCTCCTGGATCAGGTGTGTCCATCAGCTCCGTGGGTTTCCCTACAGCTGTGCTCACTTCTGTGTGCAGGGAATGTGCTGAAGGAGGCTGGAGGGGCTGCCTGGAGGAAAACCCCTCTGTGGCTGCTCCTGGCCTGGTTTGGGGGCAGCCCTGTTACCTCCAGGGCTGGAAGATCAGTTCTCATCCATGTAGATGAGAATGTAGGAAGGGTAGACTGGAAAGAGAAGCCCAGTTTCCTTCCTAAACAGCATCTGTGCAGTTGTACCCCTAGGAGGGAGTGCTTACCTTGGCTGTGAAATAATGCCTGTAGCTAAAAAGCTTTCGGCATTGTAAATGATCACACGCTTCATTTCAAGGCATTTTCCCTTTCCTTTGGGCAGTGTTGTACAACTCTATTCCTCAAAACATGATGCTAGTTAATACTGCATCAAACACTTGGAAAATAACACTAATGCAACAGTAGGAGTAAAAAGTACCCCAAAGTCAGGAAATACCAAGGGTCTCGCTACTTCTGGAGCCATTTGCTTTGCTATCCTCCACCCTCTTACATATTTTATGATGTACTGAGGTATCGCACTGCTAACACATTTATAAGGTCTGGGTTTGTGAAAGAGCAATAGAGACAAGCAGGTGAGGCTTCAGTTAAAATTTTGAACCTGCTGGAATTTGTCAGTTCTTGTAGTAAAGCTTGCCCCAAGACCAAGTTCTTTTACCTTTAACTACCTGTTGGAGGTAGATACAAAGCTTTGTCTGAAGGGACTGTAAGATCTGGGTGTTGTAGGGCTGCCCTGACTGTCTCACTGCAGCTGTACCTGGAGGCTCAGCTTCCCCAGAGAGTCTGGGGAATGGTGGGGCTGGAGCAGCCTCAGGGCGAAAGAAGTGGCTGTGGGAGGTGCTGGCCCTGCTCAGGGCTCTGGTGGGTGCAGGAGGGATGAAAACTGAAAGGGACTAAGAACAGAAGCCATCCTCGTGGCTCTCCTTTGGATACCCTCTAATAGCTTAATGTCTCTGCCTGGGGCCTGTGCTCTTATGGGGATTTTGGTTGGTACCCAAAACAGGTGATACTATTGTGCAGGATGGGAAATTCCAGGCCAGGAGGTGCATCTGCCACACATCCCACTCACTGCAGGAGGGCTGGAAGGGGACCTTGTGAGTGGGGACTGGGCTCACCTGGAGATGAGCAAAATCCCATGGAGCAGCTGTCAGGAATCAGAACCTTCAGCTGAGCACAGGTGTTACATTATTTTCACTTGGATATTAACTGGTAGTTAGTATTTTGTGTGAGCATGTCTGCAACATGGTATGTGCTGCATTTACTGATCCTGAAAACATCAGTGGTCTTTCACCTCATCATCTGAGCTGTGCTTCAGGTAAAGCCATCTTTGCTTGTGTTGTGAACGTTTATTTCTTGCCTCTACTGTTTGTAAATACAATTTATAATGATCTGCTGCTGGTTATTATCAAGTATAGTGTAGTCCTTTGTAGAAAATAGTACAATGTATGAGGGTTAGTAGTGAATCTTCTCAATAACGTGTGTGTGGGCATGCAGTTTGTCATTGGTTGTGATACCAAAGGAAAAGGAGACTAAAACAGTAATCCAAATGATACAGACAAATATACTCAACAAGGCTTATTTGGTGGTATTTTCACATTATGTTTTTCAACCAGACTGTAAAGCATGATAGGTGTTAGAGCTGTGCTATTGCATATCATTCTGGAATCTGTGTGGTGCCTGATTGGAGAAAATTTTATACAAGCCTAAGCTGCAGAAAGAGCTGTTTGTAATAAGTGTTGGTGATGGATAGACTTGCAGTAGTAACAGCCTTGATTTTCACAGCTTTAATAGTAAATCTACTTTATTTATTGCTGTAGGTACTATGTATGTTAAATGATCAGTTAGGGGACTTCAATGTAAGAGCACTTTGGTATTCTTTAAGGGTGATCTGAGCCCATGAGCTTTTTGAAAAAATTATTTAATATGTTTTTTATGATTGAAGTAGACTAAGCTGAAAAACATTCTGTACAGTCCCTGAATAGAGTAGAATTTTCACGCTGATAATCTGCCTGATTTCTGGGTGTCACTGGAATATGTTTATTTTCTTTGACATTTACAGCAGATGTATTGTCCTCTGATGTGGACAGTATCAGTGTTTGGCTGTCACATCTGACAAACAACAGCTGAGTCAAACGAGGGCCCTTAGTTCAGCTAAATGCATCTGTGTGCATCTATAGCCAAATGTGTGTCCAAGTCAGCTTCTCTTTGCTCATTTGGCCTTCAAAGTCACCTGTAAACTTTGGCCATGACCCTGCACCCTGCTCTGCATGGGCAGGTTAGAGAGGGGTGTTTTACAGAAGTGGAGCCACACTGAAGGCCCTTGGGATATCATTGATACACAGCATTCCTTATTACCCTCTTGCATCCTGTCCTCTGGCAATATTTATTTGATTGACTGAAATTACACTTAAGTAAAACTTGCTATAACAGTAAAAAACAATCACAGGGCAAGTGTCACCTAGTTTGGGTTTTCCTGAGCTCTAAGTATCTGATATGTGTATTTAAATAAACAGCTTCCTCTGCCCTTTCTCTGTCCAAAGGGTTGATATCTTTCTCTCTTTTAGCATTATAAAGATTTGGTGTGTTGGGAGATGTATACACGTCAGTGTTTAGAAACATCAAAAGAGATGTTGTGTTCGCATCAGTGGTCAGCACTGAGTATCAAGCAGCATTTGGGAAAGAATCTGGCATATCCCTCAGTGACTTATCTGGGAAGTGTGAATGGCATTTAATAAAACAGATTTTCTGGCAAACGACAGGCCAGAGCCTTGAAGCAAAAAGTGCTTCTGCCCCGTGCCAATCATTCACTTTCTTCCAGCTCACTGATTTCTCCCATGTAAAACGTTCCTGTATTTAAACAGATCCACACTGCAGCAATAGTAAGGTGTCAAATCCCTCACTGAAGCCATGTAATAAAATATGAAAACCTGACCACTAACCAGAGTTAGGTTACTCATCACTGCATGGTCTGCCTGCAGCATCTGCCAGTGCCTCACCTTCCTCACAGGAAAGGATTTGTTCCTAATATCTAATCCAAATCTACCTTCCTTCAGTTTAAAGCAATATCCCCTTGTCCTATCACTACATGTCTTTGTGGAAAATCTCTCTCCAGGTCTTCTGGAGCCCTTTTAGGTACTAAAAGGAACCTCAAGGTTTTCCCAAAACCTTCTCTTCTCCAGGATGAATAGCACCAACTCTCTCAGCCTCCCTGCACAGCAGAAGTTCTTCAGCCCTGTGAGCAGCTTAGTTCTGCTCTGGACTCATTCCAACAGGTCCATGTCATTCTTGTGTTGGGGGACCCCAGATCTGGACCATCCAAAGACATCTCTTTACCTTTCCTGCTCCCCTCTGCTTACCCTGGCTTTAGGCTTTGAGTTTTAATTTCATTCTACTTACTCCATTCTTCCTTGTATTGTTCCTAGTAACAATAAGCTTGTTGCCTAGTACACCTTTCAAGCTTAAAATTGTAGTGTAGACAAGATACTTTTAAATTTTAATATGCACTGTGCATGCTAAGAAAGCATTAGTATTCTGTCTTGTTTGCTTCCACTAATAAAATTATAATAAAAGTATAGTTTGCCTTATCTAACCTGATTTTTAACACATTAAATACCTCTTAACCAATATGTTCCTTTCTTTTTTCCCCACAAAATTGTTGTTCAATGTAAATTATGCCCTAACCACCTTTTCTGAGTTTAAATCACGCTGCCAGTTACATCAGCATTGTCCATGACAGAAAATAATGCCCTATTGTTCCAAGGTCCTATGCTCTTTTTTACAGATCATGAAAAAGTAATGCATTGCAGAATATTGTGACATTAAGCAAGTTCAGTTGTGTTTTAAGGTTGTTAATTACCCTTACAAGGTGGATAAGAATTCTGTGGGGAATCTCTTAAAAGAGAAGTGCTTTGCCCTTGGGATGTGTATTACCATATGGAAAGCAGGCTTATGTTCTTAGTTAATTATCTTTGTTGTTTCAGTTCATTTAAAGGAAATGTAATAATTTGTTGGTTGTTAGTACCTGTGTATTTTAAAGTGGGAAATTGTTAGAATAATAAACACCCCAAGGGTGTGCTTACAGTGCTCCAGGAAGACACTTTCAATTATTTTTTCCCAAGGCATTAATTTTTTTAAGTGGAACTGACAAAAATGTTAAACAAAGGTGATGTATGGCATCTTTGGGAAAGCCTATTTCATTATGACTGCCATTTTTTGCAGATGGTTCAAAACTTTTCTCCCAGTGATAATCACATTCTTACTACTTTCAGTGAGAGTGGAATCACACTGAATTTGACAGCTTTGAGCAACAAAATATCAGAGTAATAAAACTGAAATTGGCTAGGATGATAGTACTTAGTCTTGTCTCATGGAAATGTGAAGGTCATGGAAATAGGTGAGGGGAAAGTCAGCATTATAATAAACAAATGGATGTGGGTAGGATCCTACTGAAAGGAGAGCCTGGGATTAGTTCACTTGGCTGGTAACAGGATGCTCCTTCTGTCACAGAAAATAGAATTCCTTCCTCTGTAAGGTGTTAGGAAGCTCTCTGTTATTTGGGGGCGGTGTGCATCCTGCAGAGCTGTGTGGGATGCTGGTGATGCTACTTTTCTAAAAGGGTCTTGGCTGTGCCCAGGACTGAGGCCATGCTTGTTTTGCTGCTCCTACTGCAACTGTAGCTGCACAGTTCTATTAACTTTTGGCATTATTTGGAAAAGCTTAATTTTTTATTCTTTAAGGTAAAGTTAGAGTAACTTTTTCTTCTCAGTCAAACTGAAGTTGTAGTTTATTGTTATTTATCATTTGTACCTTTTGCTTGTACCTTATTTTTTATATAAGCTTATGAAAATGAGGGTCAAATTGGAGAGGTTATTCTACTGATTTCAAGTAGTTGCTTTGGATTTACTTCCCTAAGACAGAGTGAGAAGCATCATCTAAATAAAAGAGCAATTATTTCCAAAGCACTCAGAAATTAGTGGGTTTTATTATGTTTCATTTCCTAGAAGAAAACAAAATCATGTCTAAGCATTTCTTTCCTAAGCATTAGCTTAGGAAATCATCATTATTCTCCCAAGCTGAATCCAAAAATGGTAGGGAACTTGCTATGTATGTTGCAGATTTGGTGTACCCATTCCACCTGACAGTGGCTTGCAGTAGGATGGATAGACCTAATTTAGGAGGAAATAAATTGAACAATTGGCATCTGTTGCTTCCCATGAACACTAGGAGTCTTATGACTAAGATGTTCTGAAATGGGGGGAAAAAAAAAGCCTGAAGAGGAATTAAAGCACCCCATTTGTTCCTGTGTCACCAAACAGGGAAATCAGCGCTGTGCACAGCTCCCCTGTGCTGGGCGCTGGAAGAACTGATGGACCCTTTTACCAGTGTTCACAGGCATGAGTAAAAGTCTTCAAATATGTTCCCAGAGGAGCTGCTGGGAGCTTGGAATGGACTTCATCTAAAAGTCCTTACTTAGACTCTCTTTTCAAACTGCAGCCGTTTTTCCTCTGCTTACTACAAGTAGCTGGTTACCGAATTGCTTTAAAGTTAGAAAAATCACCTAAGAATGTCTTTGCCAACAAACCAGTCTTGTGTACATGCTGAGCCATGTGTGCTGCCTTTCTCACATTTGTACTTGCTTTGTGTTAAACTCCCAGAGCCAGGATTGCCCAGGTGTAACTGAGGGCAGGATTTGGTCAGGACAATCTCTGTGGTGGGAGCCAGAGAGCACAACCTGACTTTCATAGGCCTGAGGTTGAGTTTGCAGAAAGATGAGCAAATTTTCTCTGGAAATGCCAGTCAGACTGATGCCTTAAGTTTTTGCTTTTATATTTTTCAGTTCAGTACTGCTTTAGTGTAGAATTCTAAAACTCCATAGCCTGTCAGCTTTTGTTCTCCCATTTTATTCAGACAAAACAATTTCTCTCTATGCTTGAAACTCAAGGACACCTCACTTTCTCAGGCCCCATAAAATGTAAACAACGGTGAAGTAGGGGGCCAAATTGGGGGAATGTGGGTCCATTACCTGAAGCAGTAATTGGACAGTTAAGATTTGGTGCACAAATAGACCAAACTTATATCTGTCCAAAAAACCTGTGACCATTGTCCATCTTGGGTGTAGCCTCTGTGAGACTGTTGTACTGCCAAGGTGTATCCTTTGAAGGCCTTTCAATGAATACCTACTTTTATCTTTTACCTCTGTCTAGCCTCTGTTCTAGGTAGCCTCTCAAGGCATCAAGACCAGAGCAGAACTGTGTTTTAATTTGGTGAAGTGGCCAGTTCTGGCTAGCCTGGGTCTGGCAGTGTCTAAAGGCAGTGTCTCCTTGCAGTGGACTTGCCATTGAAAAGCTGAGTCCTGTACCAAGGCCAGCAATGTTGCTGTGTGGTTCCAATCAACCTTTTTGTGGAGGTGCCTCCTTTCAGCATTGGTTTGAGCCTTCCTTAATCAGAGCATTTCAGGGTAGTAAGACATCTTTAGCAAAACAACTTTTGTTTTGTGTCTCTCCCCTCTGATAATTTGTCACATCGGTTTATTAGTATCTTTCAGAAGAAAAGAATGCAAAAACATATTAGGTGGAATGGAGGTAATTCTGCTGTCTTTGGGGAAATGCTTTGGATGTGTGTGGGAGTAGAGCTTGCATTTATGTAGTTCATGTTCACATTCCCAAATCCAAGACTGCCTTGTTGGATGGAGGTTCTGCCAGGCTCATGGGGTGGCATGTAAACTCTTTCTGAAAATAGACCAATTTTGTTATGAACTGTAGTTTCCATCTAGTCTTTTAATTAAGTGTCTTTACACACAAGAAGTATCCAAGCTTACATTGTGAAGCTCTTACCTGCCTGATTATGTTCCAGTTTGATTTCTGTAAAATCTACTCTGAAAAAAATCAATTGAATGTAAAATTATGCTGGTAATACCGACATGATTTTCACTTGTCATGAGCTTTGATTCAAGATTGGCAGGTGGTCATTTTGCAGTGCTTTCCAGATATGGTGGTAAAAGATATATTTATCTTCTGAACTGCTATTTTAAACATCATAGCTACAAATGAGAGTGACGGTAGCTTGTAGTTTAGGTGACTTGGTACATCCCAGGTTATTATAAAACAAGCACATAGGCTGAGGTTAAACACTGCCCTGGCTTTTTAGCTTGGAGAGAGCCACCTATATTGGTGTATAATACTAGGAGATCCTGACTTAATTAATAGACTTATTGTCTAAATAACTATTAGCCGCTGCTTTAGTCTTTATATAAGCCTTTCTTCTCAATTAGCAGGGTATAAATTTGTTTTCAAAAAGTCTTTGTTTTCTCTCTGGTGTTGTTTACTTTCACTTAGATGATCTCATTTGATCAATAGAAATGTAGCTATGGAGAAGGGAAGGAAGGAGAAAATGTAAACAGCATGTTCATTTGAAGGTCACCCCAACATGGTGAAATGAAAGATTGGTTAACTTTACAGTCAAGAGGGAGTTTCTTTGCTGTACTATTTCATATTTCTCTCAGGTAATGTGAAGGGTTGCTGTGTAACTCCAGTCAGGAGCCAGTTGAGCTGCCAAATGATGCCCAAGCAGCCCCTCTCTGCTTAAGTGCTTCTCTGTGGCAGCCTCCTCCTTCTCCCCAGTGTGGCTGTTGCTGGGAGGTCTGTCTGGTTCATTACTGCTGAAGGAACAGTTTGCAAATAGCCTTGGTCCAGTTGTGGGCAGCTTAGGCTCCCAGATCAGGATAGGAGGAGTTGGTCTGGGCTGAACTGGGGTCCTGAGTAGGTATCCAGCACATATTTGCCCGAGCAGATGGCTGACATCTGCATGTGTGGACAACTTCAACATTTTAAATAGGCCAGAAATAGTAAATAAGCAAGGTGTAAGCTTTATTCTAGCCCTCCCAAAGAGATAAGGCTTGATTAGAGGTTAAATGGCACTGAGCATCCTTTGGGCTAACATCATTTGGAAACTTTGTCTGGTGTTGGAGGCAGCAGACAGAAGAGAAGGCAATGTAGCCACCATCAGCTTTGCCCACAGGAGAGTTCAAAGAGCAAGACGGAGAAAATAACTCATTCAAAGACATCCAACCATTTATCTGTGTGGACTGGAATGTGTGAGGATGTCCTGCTGTGTGCTCAGCAGCCTGCAGGTTTTTCAATGTAGAGCGAAAAGTACAGCAGCAGCTCCAGGAATTAACACTTGAGAAGTTGGTTCTCCTCACTGCTCCTTGAAGGATTGCTTATAGGAGAGGGAGGATTCAGAACAAAAGATTTATCTGAGATATTAAGCTGTATCACTGAAAAATGGGCAGGAAAACACCTCAACAAGCTGTGTGAGGAACTCAAAGGCCATTTAGCTGGAGAGAAGCTGCAGGGTATTCTGAGCATGGTGCGCAGAGGAGCTGAAGAAATGCTGTGCATTAGACTTTAATGAGCATTACACAAGATCTTCCTAAAGTATTGATTAGCTAGACATGAGGGACTTTTGAACCTTAAATGCCTGCAAAAGCATGCAGGGTTTAAAAGACTCATCACTACTCCACAGAATAAGAATCAGGTTCTGGGTAAAAGGACTGAATAGGGCAAAGGCTTTGGTTCAGCTATTTTGGGCTACAAAGAGCCTTTGAGTGCTCAACAATAGCATCGGTGTTCAGAACCCAAGAAGAGAAAAGAACAGACAAGCCATATATTGTGAAAGTCATCTACATGGCATTTCAGCTTGGCTGGGAGAGAATGAAAAGATGCAGATAAAACATGGTGCTGCATGAAAAAGCCTTTCTCTCATTTACATCCTCACCTCCTATTTGGAGAGACTCTTTAGAAGCTAGGACTATGAGAAGGAAAAGACACAGTGAACAATATGTATGTCTAGTGTTTTCAGACCTCAGTACTTCAAGTTCTTGGGGCTGGGATCATTTTCATAGTCTGGTAGTACTTTCCAGTGGTGCAAATGTGCTCAACTCTTCACCCAAAATGACAGCTCTGAGAAACAATGGGTCCTACAAATCAAGGGTGCTTGAGTCTGCTGAGGGCTGGGTGTGCCAGCAGGTTAAGGTAGCCCCACTGAAGAGACAATAGGAGAAAGCAGTTGTCAAAATTATAGACTTGGTATCCTTGGTATTTGATGTGTTCCGCCTACTAACTGATTTGGTTTCTTTTCTTTCTCAAAAACTTGTAAAAACAGTCAGATAATTTAAAGTAAATTAGGACTGTTGTTTTTTTGAAATTCATATAAATATCTGTCTAGACCTAAATATATTAAATAGATATAGAGAAAGATGTATGACACAAGAAGTAGAAAAAAGTTGCAGTGGATGTGAAAGAATTGAATGCTAATTAAGAAGTCTCTGATGACTTGGCCAAAGAAGATGAGCATCAAAGACAGATTAACATTATTTGAATTTCCAAACACAATAATGAACCAGTCTTTTTCACTTCAAATATTCACATAACAGCTGTTCCATATAGAGATGCTCAAAGACATAGAATAAGACTGAAGTTGAAAGGATAAAATTCTGGAATTAGATATTCTCTTCATATGGAGGAAGGAAGGAAAAGAAAGAGAAAGAAAGAAAAAAGAAATCAACCATACTAAATAAAACTGAAGAAAATGAAGTCAAATAAGCAGAAGGTGAACCTGTATCTGATGGGGCAGATATGTGCAGTAAAACACTGCAAGCTTTGCAGAACATGCTTACTTTAACAAAGAGATGCTGGTGTGGCTATAATGACCTGGGATTGGTCCAGTACTGGAAGGAATAATGCTGGGACAAAGCATACTTGAGGCACAGTTTGCATGATTACTATCTTTTTGATCTTTATATAAACAATAACTTGCCATTTAGTGCAAATTTTGTGGTTATGTTTACTACTTTTATACACTTAGGAAAATACTGCTATTTAGATCTGGCTGATCTGCTATTTCACCACTGGTTAATTATTTCACTGGTTAATTTACCCAACATGGATATGTGTCTGATTAAAATATAATATTTTTCCAAATACCTGCTAAGTTATTATGAGAAGAGACATAATTTTGATTAATTCCAAACTAAACAAAAGCAATTAAAGATTTTTTTTTCTATTTCTGTTTCCTCAGCACTTCACTGAATATTCAGGGATTTACCTCTGCATAGTTTATTCACCTGTGAGAAACTGCACTGGGTGAGAATCAATGGGTAGTCCAGAAAAGAATTAGCAAAGCATCTCCCTGCTTCCATGTGGATATGCAACAGGCATGAGAAGGGCATGCAAATATCCTTTCTCATCTGTTATTTACTGAGGACAGTGAAGGAGGGACAGCAGTGCTAATGCTGGTGTATATTTGCAATTAACAGCTTTCACAGCTAATGTACATCCTTATCTTTCTGTGACATTTAATCACCTGCAGAAAGCACTTTTTCACTTGTATATTCTAACATGAATGTTATCCTTTAATTGTAAACAAGCAGAAGTCAATTACCAGCCTAGAGAAAGTCACTGCAGCAAACAAAGAATATGTAGTCAAAAGATTGCACTTAACAGCCATTGCTCATTTTTCTACTAGACCTCCTACATTTCAGCATGCTCACTTTCTCCTGGGAGCTTTTGAATCCATTGTCAGCCTGTAAAATTAGAAAGAAGAGTGAGTTAAAACCTATGTAGAGACTAGAATTTTCCTATTACAAACCATCTCTGCCTCAGTAGACGATCTGCATATCCATCCATTACAAACTGTTCTGAAACCTTTTCATCCTGTCACTATGTTCTTCTTATGCTACTTTAGTGCATTTAGCAACTCCCCAGTTTGCCTGTGTAGTGCTACATAAGTGAAAGTAAATTCTCATGAGAGATGGGGAAAAGGTGAGGCAGGCAAACTATGACAGGTCTGAGATGTATGCAAAGTTGATATGCAGAGTCAATTCCTACTAAATAAACAAATGGCTGGGGAGAGATAGTGAACAGGGCATTTTAGCAGATGATTACATTATTATAATATTAAGAGAATAAAGACTCTATGGCTCTGTTACTCTTCTGTACATTCAAGTCTGTCACATTTCACTTAGATGAGATGGTACTTGGGCAGATTTATGCATAGGAAATTTGTCAGTTGTTAAAGGCCAGATCCTGCAGCAGGCTCCACGGTGGGGCTGTGGTTTGTTAGAACAGGGCAAAGCCTTTCCTTTGGACATAGAAAGTGTTTTATGTAAAGGAGTAGTGGATTACAGCTCAGCAATCCTTTTCCATTAAGCACAGGTCTGGATTAGTTGCAGCACAAGACAGAGTGCAGAAACAAGTAAAATTCTGAGGAGGGGGGAAATTAAAGCATCACACTGGAGTCTGTTTATAGGGATGGTTTCTAAGCAGGAACCTGGTAGTCCAGAACACTGAACATCCCAGTAATCCATACTGCTGGGACTTGTGCTGCTGCTGTTGCAGCAAGGATTAGACTATCACAATAGGATGATGAATGAATAAATATATGAATATATCCTGTTAGTGCTGCATCTCAGGGGAGAGGAACAGTGAGGTGGTAAGGTATTGATTCAATTATTTTCCTAATTAAACAAGAAATATTGCAGGTAACTAAAGGCAAAGAAAGAGGTAGCAGAAATGCCCTCTGTGGAAAATGCACACAATAGAGTTGTTAAATGTGCCAAGGATGTGGTGTTCATTCAGTCTCATCTGTGCCCTGTGCATGTGGGGGCAGTGCAGGGGAGAAGATGTTTAGATTGCTCTGGATTCACTGGCAAAATAATGATGGATCTACAGAAGGAATTTTCAGAAGTTTTTGTGGCCAAGATTGCTAAGCAGAAAGATCACCATGACAAAACTTTCTGTGACTCCACATTCAATTTGGTTAGTAATTCTTTCAGATAGATATTTTCTGAGGAGGTATAAGGGCTTGATTTAGCAGAAATACCAGTCCTTCATTTAGCTGTTTTGTTTCTCGAATGTGTATTTTAATTTGATAGGGTATTTGAAACAGTAGAATTTCTTACATGATCGGGCAATTAATTGTCTAGTTTATTCAATTTCATATGAATAAATAGTGTCAACAGGGTTACAAAATTCTGTTGCTCAGCAGTGGCAGGGGGTTTGTAATATCTGAATTGTGCAAATGTTTTAACTTAGAAATAAACAGTCCTGTCTCAGAGGCCCTGCTCTATAGATACCAAGTACTTCAGGATAACTCCTGAATGGGGTTTAAACATGTTTTCAGGGAATCTCCTGTGACATCACTTGGAGGCCTTGCTGCTGTTCACAATCAGAAATGCTGTTGCCTTGGTCTGTTGCACAGGTAAAATCAGTATTGGGCAGCATGCAGAGCACAAATGGTCTGTGGGTGTGCAAAAGGAAGAGACATTTTTGCTCATTGTCAGTTCCCACCTGCCTGGGCACACTTGAGGTGCTGTTTGAGTCTCCAGGTGTGTTTTCTGTACTGCTGGCACAGAGCTCTGCCACAGCCTGCCTGATTTGTCTGAGGACATGGTACTTATTTTCTTATCAAAAGATAATTCATGAGTATTATTAAGACAATGGATTTGACTTTTCAATGAGTTTATGTCTTTAAGAATAGTTTTCAGAGAATGAGTCAGCCATATGTTAAATCAAATTTAACATCCATTATGAAACACTGAATCATACTTTATATCTCTGTAATGATAATAAATGATCATCTCTCCTATGTTCCCCTCATTTGTACTACTGCTCATCAATCTTGCTAATATCACAAAGATTTATTAAATGAATAATCTTCAAAGTATAGCTGCTTTAATATTAATAGCCCCATTTTATGTTGTTTCTCTTACGATAATTCCATTTGTGTTTAAGCATGCTGACTTTAAAAGTAATAATCCTTTTTACAGTGAAATTTAATGAATAGAAAACCAGTAAATCAATAATAAAGTCCTTCTTAATGAGATTTTGTAATTATACCAATACATTACGAAATACAGGAAACTTCTGAATGCCCTTCACATGTAGGAGAATCACAGAATTAACAAACTATACAGTGAAATCTGAGGTAGTACTTAAATTGAAGAGATGTTGAGATACCATTGTGAATACATGCAGATGAATAACATAGTTATTCCATGTTTAAAAGTATCCCAAGGTTGTTGTGTTGTGCTCAGTGAGTTATGACTCATCTCCAGAGTAAACTCTCTGTTAAAGTACATTCTGCATGATTAGCTCTCATGACTTTGTTAACACCAGTCCTGGTGGTAGTCATAGTTGACTTGTCTTAATTTTTGTTTCCCAAGAGTCTTTGGTATCCCTTGGTTGTATTTCCAGGCTGACTGGAGGGAGGAATCACTGCAGCCCTCTGCTAATACAGCAAATTATCTGCTCTGTACTTTAACCCCACAACTGAGTAAAGTGTTAAGCATCTTCTTAGTAAAGTTTCTTGCATTAAAAAAGTTCCATTCAACATCAAAGTGGTGAAATTTGAAATATTATTTTTTTTTAAATTATTCTCATTCAAAACTAGAGAGCTGGGAGTTACGTGGGTGAATTGGGTGATGTCGAGGAGAATTGAGAAAGCCTGGCCAGTCTTGAATATTTTCCTTTTAGTGAAATAAATAGGTTTGAGCAGATGAAGAGTGGGTCTGTTGGCTGAATTTGACAGGAGAATCCCTGGGCTCTGGGAGGGTGTGAAGGCAAGTCTGCTTTTTCCCAGGGCAGGGGAAATCAGTGTTCTGATGTGTAGAGCACCACACAGTGCTCAACAAGTCCTGAACCTCTCTCTGCCGTGTCATTAATAACCAAATAACACCCAGAGGGGCCAAATCTATTTCTTGGGCTCGTTGCTGGTGCAGATATGGAGAGCTATTATTAGAGGTGGGTTGGGAGACAAGAGCTGCAGTTTGCTGCCTTCCCCGAGGTTCTTGTTTAGCTCTCAGCATGGGTGCAGTGGGTTGTGCTCACTGACAGCTACTTATCCCTCCAGCTTCAATATTTTTGCTGTGTTGCAGTCTGTGAAGTGCCTGGTCTGGAAGGCATGTGAAGAATGTGTTTTGATAATCCAGCTGAGATGTAATGAAAGCATGAATGACAGCCTAGCACCCTCCTGAGACAGCCTTGGTTGTGGCTGTACTTACTATCCTCTGCAGATGTAGAAGTTTTTGTTATGTAGCTAAACTGATAATCAAAAGCTGGGCTGATATCAAAGATGACCTCCAGGTCAGGAACCTTCAAACCAGACACTCTGAAACTTCCTTGAAAAGGAGCTGCAAAGGATAAAGTGAAATTCAAAAGGTATCAGGCACCAGCCAAAATAAGCTCAACAATTTAAAAATCTAATTGTAGGGCATGTTATTCTGATACCCACAGCTAAATGTCATTTAGGTGTCTCCTCAAACAGGAAATTATTTTCCTTGGGTCGCCTGTTGCAGGAAAATAAACCTGGCCTTAGCAGTATAAGAATAGTTTTGAATTATACCTCTTAGTCATAGTTCCTAATAAAACCCTAGGAGCACATGGCAGGCACCCGTGAATTTCAGCCTGAGAGTCTCCATAGCACATTTCTGGAGAGAAAAAAACAATTAAAAGGCCTTATTCTGTCTGTGTCAGTGAAGACACCAGGAAGGCCACTTGGCATGGGGCAGTGCTCTAGGGCATGGAGTTAAAAAGGAGTGGTGTGGTTAATAAACCAGGTTAATAAATCTGGTTAATAAACCAAGCAGGGGACTTGAGGCTGAGGGTCAGTTCCCTGATCTACGTGTGTCTTAAAGCCTTTGCCACAATTTACTTTTGCTGTTCCTTGTCAATTTGGATTTTAATGTGATGGCAACATTAGGTACAGTGTAGCTTTTATCAGAGCTGAAGTCTCTCACATATTCTATTACACAAGTGATAAAATAGTTCCTCTCTGTGTTGGTCTGGTTATTTTAACCTCATGTACTTTCCAGATAAAAATGTCCTCATAAAGGTAGGTATTTTTCCCTTTAAAAGGTTTATACCTTAATTCTACTGTCATTTTACTCTAAATTTTAACTGATAAACTGAATCATAACAGCAAATTCTATGGTTTTGGTTTGGTTTTTTTTTTTTAATGTAAATCTAACAGAGCATTTTGTGTATAACTGATCTTATAGGAAACCTAGCTAACAATTACTCACAGTTTCTAAAAGCTGAACAGTTGCTTCCTTCTCTCTAAAAGGAATTTAGCAGCACGTAAGCTCTCTTGAGCTGCTGCACTCAAGCATCACAGCTCCTCACTTTGCCCTTCTACTCCTCTCCCAAGCTTCTCTAACTTCGTGAAATCAGACATTTTAGATGACTTGGGCCTCAAGGGCTCTCACATTTTAAGAAACAATCTTCCCCTTCTGGACCTTAGAACTACATACTGGAAATCTTATCATCCATTTAGTTCAGCTTGTATTAAAATTTGGCAATTAATTATCTGCAGTTCTAATCCAGTGAGTCTGTGCAATTAACATCTGGGATTCAGCACATCCTTTTGCTGACTTTTTAATTTTAGGACTTGGAGGCAGTAGATCCCCTCTAGGAGAACTGAAATAAGCGAAAGTAACCTATACTTGGAATTTTTAACACCTATCATAGGGCCCATCCTGTTACTCACTGGCTCTCTAGTACCTTGGTACTTCTGAGCAGCTCCTTTAACGTGTGACAGCAAACTTGTGTGCCCTGATGTGGTCTAATGGATACAGGAAATGTGGAAATGGGGATTACTCTGTTCTCCCTTCCATAGCCAGCAGATGACATTGACTTTTCTGTCCTTTTGTAAAATAGAATCACAGACTCATAGAATGGTTTGGGTTGGAAGGTGCCTTAAAGATCTTGTAACAATTCCCTGCCATGGGCAGGCACACTGTCCACTAGACCAGGATGCTGAGAGCTCCATCCAGCCTGGCCTAATCTGAATGCTCTTTGTGTTCCTGGTATGACAGATTCAATTAATAAACAAACTTATCCTGAAAACCTATTACAGGATGGTATAAATGCGGAAAAAATCCCCTGACTACTAACATTAGCAAAAGTTTCTTCAGCCCTGCCTATGGAGCTTAGTTACATATTCATAGAAAGTCTTGGGCTGGAAGAGACCTTAAAGATCATCTGGTTCTAGTTTCATTTAGTAATCAGGGCATTTACTATTAAACAGAAAGACAAACAAGTAGAAACAAAAATTAAAATTCTACACGTGGGTCTGAGAAACAAGGGGACTTCATTTCTAGGGAACAACAGTGGAAAATGCAGCTATTTGTTTTACAATTAAAAAATGGTAGGGAACTCCCTTCTGGAAAGGACTGTAGAAACGACTGTAAGTTTCTGAGCAGTAAAGCACTCAGCCATGCCTTATTCTCAAGCAGAGCATCATCCTGTCTCTTCACATCTTTTATAGGCAAAAGCTCTGTTCAGGATACAGTCCTATTTCTGCATTATCAAAGAGCCTTAAGTGCATCAAAGGAAAAATGGACATTTGTCCTTCATTCTCTGGGTGCAAATTGCACCTGTGTTACTTAAAATCCTGCTGACAATTCTGCTGATACCTAAAATCCTGCTGACAAATCCTACTTAAAATCCTGCCCACAATTCTTAAATCCCTTATTATTCGGCTGTGGTGACATGCTGTGACAACAAAATGTCATTTACAAAATGACACAGCAATGTCCTGGTAGAAGCCATCACCAGTGATGACTCCGCTTTCTTGGGGTAAGGTCCTTCAGCATTTTACTTAATTTATCAGTATAATGTGCTTTTCTTTTGAAAAGACACTTAATTTCAATTATGTATTTGTAGTGAAGCAAAAATTTTTGAGTGGGATAAAAACCCACTTTTTTTCCTTTCTTTCTTATCTATACCTCTCTTGTACAATTACATCCTGCACCTGTTCTTCTGAAGGATTTAGCATTCAGGATGGACTTGAGGTAGATTATCTGCAAAGGTGAGAATTGGCAAGTTTCTGTGTTTCAATACTGGTTTTTTCTCTTGCCTGAAATATTCCTGAGCACTGTTGGAAGACCTTGTGAGAATATGTAAAGGCATAACTTAATCAGCCTTCACATTGTATGTGGATGTGCCACAGAAGGAAGTATAAAAAATCTAGAATAGTGTAACTTCTTACAGATGTTCAGTGATTTACAGGATTGTATCTAGAAGCTAGAATATCATGTAGAAGGTGTGGATTAAATATTTAAGAGCTAAGAGACAAACACTCTTTAGTCTCTGTGTTTGGCTGCGGGCATATGGGTAACACAAGAGGGATGGACTTGAGGTAGATTATCTGCAAAGGTGAGAATTGGCAAGTTTCTATGTTTCAATACTGGTTTTTTCTCTTGCCTGAAATATTCCTTCCTATTACTGTTGGAAGACCTTGTGAGAATATGTAAAGGCATAACTTAATCAGCCTTCACATTGTATGTGGATGTGCCACAGAAGGAAGTATAAAAAATCTAGAATAGTGTAACTTCTTACAGATGTTCAGTGATTTACAGGATTGTATCTAGAAGCTAGAATATCATGTAGAAGGTGTGGATTAAATATTTAAGAGCTAAGAGACAAACTCTCTTTAGTCTCTGTGTTTCGCTGCAGGCATATGGGTAACACAAGAGAAGATGAACTCCTGTGTTTTTCTTTTTTTTTCTCCTGTTGTAATGATTTAGTTTACATGCCATGGAACATGCATTTGATTTCAGTGCAGCATGGCGTGCATGCAAATAATACTCGGGTAGGTACTGTCTGTTCAGAAGTTGTAGGTGTGTGATCCATTTTCTCTTCTTGATCTGTTTGGAGTGAATAGGTATACGTAAAACAATCAAGAAAATAACACCAGGCCTTTCTCCAATTAGAAAGGCAGATGTATTTCAAAACCAGAAGCTAAAACTGAAGGACCTGAGTACTGACCCCTGCTCCTTTTGCTGTTATACATCTTTGAAGTCTCCTGAGTTAAATACCTGTTTTTTGAGACAGGACTCAAAAGCTGCTCAGTTTCAGCAGTTGCTGGTTTTGCATAGCTGTGTGTTATCAAGGACTAAGGATGAGGTGCAGGTTTAAAGGCTGCTAAGGGAAGGGTTGGCTGAACAGCATTTGCCTTGGAATTTAAAGCTGAAACTTCCAGATTTATAACATGCTAAGTGCAGCATCTATTAACTGGAGTGCAGTGATAATATAAGCATTTTTCCTCACTCTCTCCCCAGACCTTTGTGTTTTGTAAACCACCCTTAGCATTTACCGTTTTGTTTGGGATTAATAGAAAAACACAGGGAGCTTGAACTGAGGTCAAGAGCAAAGCCTGCCAGCATCCATTCTCCTCATGGTCCTAACACTGAAAGGAGGAAAGTTGGTAAAAAAACATATTTAATGCAGGTTTGAGTCTCTGTAGAGGACAGCACTGGTTTCCATAGCATCACCAGAAACATCTCTCTGAATATGGAAGAGGATGTTTAGGCTCAGGGTTCATCTGGTTTGGCAGCAGGCATGGAGTTAAAGCGCCTTAGTCCAGAATGCTTATTCCGTGGCCAGTGGGCACACAAGGGCATTTCCGCAGGATGAAAGCATTTCCTAACAGACTATTGAGGTCCCCCAGTATGAGGAGGCTTCTCTTAAGAGACTGGTTTTAGAGGTGAAAAGAACTGGGCAGTTTTACAAGCATATAAACCAACTCAGATACACATATAATGCTACAGTGCCTTTGACTCCTGCTCTTTCCTCTTGGCAGCTCAGCTGCTGAACTCTTTTGCTTCATGGTTTTACAGGAAATATGCCCCATTTATTTCAGCTGGGCTGTGGTTTCACATTTAGTCACAGCTTAATGGTTTCTGTCCTTGATGTTGCCCTGGTTCCTGCTCTCCACTGCAAGCCACCCATTGTGCTGTGGTGGCACAGCGTGGTGACCCGGATCAAGGGACTTTGCTGGCAGATTACAACCCATTATGTGGATCCCCAGCCTCACAAAGACAGGCTCAAAACAGCCAAGAGATTTTAAAGTACTTTTTTAAAAAGGAAATCCACGTGAGCAGAGGGGGAGATAAGGAATCTCTCTGCAATGGGAAGTGCAGATAGAGGATTTTTTCCCAGGGTTAGCTGGCAGGCTGAGGCAGAATCTTTCTTCCTCTAGAATTGGAATACACAACTTTGTATTTTCATCATCTTTGACATTAGCAGTCAGTATGACTAGTTCTGGCTATTCTCTTTACACTTCCACTCATGTTGTGCAGGACTCTTGAGAATGGATTGGAATATCTTTCACTTTAAAATTACTTTTTCTCTATAAATCTCTGCTCAAAGATGTCGTGGGCACTAGTTAATCTAACATTTCCTTCTGGCTAGTATGTTGTAATTATAAAGTGCAGAGCATGGGAAGATGATTTTAAGATAACTCTGATTAAAGGATATTTCTGTCTGTTGCAGCTGCTATTAGAGAAACAGTATGGCAGTTCTGGAGAGTCATAGACTTTGTGTGTGTGCACATCCAGCTGAATGAGACTTTTAAAAAAAAAATATTTTTTTCACTGCTTAGAAATTTATAGGAAAATAAAAAGTAAATAGCAATATGTATTCTGTGGCAGGTCTCTCTAGTCCTGCTAATATCACAGTCATGAAGAGCTTCAGGGAAATGACCACTGTTGCTACCTTTGTCCCTTTCACATTGCTTCTGGTAAAGGTCAGACCTAAAGCCCAGAATCTCATCTTCTGGGTCCCCTGAAGGGCCAGGGGGTGCTGAGCCCAGCTGCAGGCCCTCTGGCAAGGGAGGGGGTGCAGGTCACTGAACCACCTAAAGGGGAGGGAGGAAAAGGCAGGGTTCATATATATATATATATGTACACTGATATATGTGACATGCCTGCATGTGTGTGTACAAAAAATAAATTGGTCTCTCAGTGGGTGTTGCTCTGTGGCCTTTCATATAAAAGCAGTCATTTAATATTTTCCCTCTCTGGAGAACCTTACACTTGTTTTATTAGTATATATTTTTTAAATTATCAAGTAAATATATAAATAACTGGAGCAGATATATTATTAATGCAGAACACTTGTGTAAGTCACTGAAAGTCGCAGATGTGTCATAAAAATAGATGGCAATCAATAGTCACAGGAAAATGTTATTTGTTTCTTGCAAAGCTGCAGCTATAAACTCCCCTTCCTGCCAGTAGGAGTGTTTCTGCCAAAGCTCTGCATAGGTAGTTCAGAACAGACTGTATCATTCACAGTTTTAAAGAAATCAGCTTCAAGAAGCAGACTTTCAAGCAAATGCAGCACTGGCCTATATTGCAGAGTAGGGCTATTTAAAAACAAACCAGAAAAAGCTGCCCAGACTCTGAAAGACATCTTTACATGGAGATGAATATTGTCTCTCCTTAATGTATGCTTAGTTTTGGCCACTGTTTCCACTAGCTTTCTCATGTAAGTAAAGGTAATGTAAGAGGGAAGAGGGGATTTACTGAAATTTACTGTAAAGCTAGGACTTGTTTAAGCAGGCTTGCAGGCTCAGAGGTGTGCATGCTGCCTAGGTTATTCTGTGACTGCATCATTTGATAACACTAATAACATTCAGACAGCCCATCTGTGTGATAGTCTTCCCTTTAATTTCAAAGAACAGGTATTTAAAAATCCCTTTTTACAAAAAGGAGCCAGTGCTACACTCGTGTACCTATTTCCTTCCTGTGGTCATGAGCCCATGTGCAGATTTGAAACTGTCCATCTTTGTGATTGCTCCATTTTCCTCAGTCCTTTTGATAGGTCTCCTATAAAATACATTAACTAAAGATTTTTTTGAGCATGTTGGTGTGGCTCAGTTTTGATGGCTTTGATTTTTCTGAAGTGATTTCATTGTTTGTTGTTAGTGTGTCTGACACTCACTGGGGTTTTGTAAAGAAAAGGGAGCTTGGGTTTCTGGTGTGTGTCCGTGGAAAATAGGTGTGAGGAAGACCCCATGGAGAATCTGCAGGCACTGCAGTTGTGGGGTGCTGAGCTGGGCTGTTGATTTGGCCACACTTCAGCATCTCTGCTCCTCTGCCAGGCCTACCAGGTGAAGCACAAATTGTCCCCTTCCCACTGCCCTGTGTAAATTATTCCAGGGTGGGATTAAGCCCTCAATAATCACAGCTTTTCTTAAGCATGGCTGGGCAGGACCTGTCTTTACAGTTCGACCCAGTCTAATTTTGTGCCAAACAGGAAGTGTTGGTGTGTAGCTGCCACCTTCTTTTCATAGGTATATGGTTTCTGTGACTTATGAATCATGAACTATGAAAATGAAAAACCCTGTTGTGATGTGCTTTTGGCATCTTATTTCTTTTCACGGATTTCTTATTACACTTTGACAGGTGTCTGACACAAGAAACTGTCACTACTGTGATTTAACCTTGGTGCACCACCTCCAGTTTCAATGACTGAAACAATAGAACTCATCTGAGCTGTTGAAACATCAATAAAATTGCATTTAATGTTTTTAGAGATGCTCTGTGTGTTGCAGATTTTTTTTTTTTTTTTAATCCTGGTGCTCAGGATAGAAGCCAAATTTGCACACATTTTTGTGATTTTTAGGCTATCTTTTATGGGAATTTTTCTCAGAGAAGGCAGCTCACACCAGCCTAATGTTTTGCAAAGAACTCAGTAAAATAGAGACAGTTGCTTGCTACTTCCTTATATAATTGTAAATTGATTCATTATAAATATCTACGCTGTTAATACCAAAACAGTGTTACATGGATAAATGGGAAGCAATCCATACAGGTATTTTTTAAGATAATTTATTTCCTCAGAAACCTGCGGTGAGTCAACCGCAATCTACTTGGGTGCAGCAATTTTGTTTAATTCTCCAGTTCCCAGAATTTGTGACTAACAGAAAAATGCCTCTTGTTCTGCTTGTGGCACTCGGGGCGCTGTGGCAGCACCTGCTGCTGGTCTGCCCTGCCCTGTGGCACTGCCAGAGCTGCTCCCCTGTGTGGTGGCAGGTGATGTCCCTGATGTGCTGCAGACAGGGGCACCAAACAGATCCCAATCCCAGTTTAGCACTCCCTTAAAGGATCCTTGTGGCTCTGCTGTTCCTGCGCTCCTGAACACCCAATCCCAAGCCCAGCTCCTGCACACCCAATTCCAAATCCTGCACACTCCCACAAACCTGGGCTCCTGAGGCTTCTCTGCAGCAGAATCCTGTTTTATGAGACTGAGTCCAGACCCAGCAAGTGCCTGGCCCAGTTTCCAGCCTGGCTTCCAGCATGATTTCCTGCAGAGCGAGAGGAGCACCCAATACAAGTCATTAGTGATCGTGGCACTGCGTTTCCTGCCAAACTGGAGTCTGGCATTTCAAAATGTGCTGCCCTGTGTCAACCCTAAAGTATCAAAGATGACGCTGTTGTCACCCTGCAGTGCTGGTAGGTGCTGTAGAGCAGGCTGTCATCTGGGCTTCATTGATCACACTAAGCAGCTTCTTTACTTTCAATTACTCACAGATGTCAGGAGGAGAAAGAGAACACTGGAGAGGTATTATACGTAGTGGCACTTCAAAGGTGATTACTCTTTCTTCCTATCAATCATGTTAAGGAAATTCTCCTAGTGCACTTAATAATCCTATTTTCCTTTGAAGAAAAGAAAAAGTCTTGATTCGAAGCTAGCCATAGAATTAGCAGTGTCATTACACATTTTTGAACTCATTAGAGTGTACTTAGTATGCCTGAGATGTAATAGATTTGAAAAGCAATTTCTCCAATGATGGCTTCAAGTGGATAACAAATTTTTCCTAAAACAAATCATGAATCAACTCATCATTATTTTTTTTTTCCCTAGATTTTCCTGTACAAAGGTATCACAGTTCTTTAGTTGTGTGATTCATGAGGGGTTAAAATTAATTTAAAGAAACAATATAAGGACACAATATAGCAAATAACATACATAGCATACATTTTGATTGAATGCAAATTCTTCTATATGATTTCCAAGCCTGTTGTGATGGTTCCATTTTCTATTGCTTAAATCATGGTACTTACACATTTAGATTAAATCCAAGATTCACGTACAGCCAATCTATACAGAGGGTTTTGTTTACTTTGAAATCAATAGATTTGATAAGTGTGGGGTGGAGCAAGATTTGAATCTTAATAAAGATAAGGGATTTATTGTCAGCCCTTTCTAATAGGTTATGCCTGTTCTCCTGGCACTTTGCAGAAAAACTGTTTTGTGAGAAAATGGCACTGGTTTGTCTGTGGCTGGAACATTGAGGTGATGCATGTGGTACAGATTGGAAAAACTTTGCAAAGGACTAATGGTTCACATCCCATGGCTCTTGTCTTACAACAAATCTCAGCAGAGACTGCTGGGTTTGCTGCAAAAGTGGGGTGCCTCCTGTAGGCCTTTTCAATCAAGTCTTCCAACTTCTGTGCTGTCTTTATTTCCTTTATTTTATAACCCTTTCCCAATTTGTCTTACAAGTGTCAGAAAGCATGAGCCCCTTGAGCTTTTTAGGGACCACTAATGACGAGCCCATTTGATTTCCCTTTGGGCTTGATTACATGCCTGACAGAGCAGAAGCTTCCCAAGGGGTCAAAGAGTCTGAGGGGAGAAAAAAATTGAGACAAATCAAGAGAATTTCAAACAAATCCCCCTGCTTCATCCCCCAGGCAACACATGTGAGTCCAGCAGTGTTTTGAGCTGAAAAACGAATGGCTCACTTTGAGAGATTTCATTTGTTGTTAGCTCCTCTCCAGACTCAGCATGGTTTGGACACTAGAGTCAGGATCTTCTACTAAGAATGTTTGCTGTTCTGTCTGAGTGCAGCTGCTGGGAAACATTTTCTTTTTATTTGTGTAATTGCAAATTGGTGGAAAATACAGCTGACTGCTCTGCAGTATGACCAGGATCACCAAGACTGTTAATTTTCCTGGAATACCTAATCTGTCATAAACCTCCACCTGATTTACATAGTTAATTTATCTCTAGAAAGGTGCCACCCACCAGGTCCTTTATTTCCAAAGCCTTATGATCACTTGCCCTTGTGAGCAGGGCATTGTGCATCAGACTGACAACCAAGGATGCTGAGACACAGATGAGATGTTTTTCCCAGTGCCACAATAGGGAATCAGCCTGTGAATAGCACAGAGTGTCCATCCCCTACTCACTGCTAGATGTAAAGACCTAAACAAAGGACAGTGCTTGGGGAGAAATCATTTGAACCAACATTCTCAACAGCTTTTGGTTACAACATGTTGAACTGTTATAACACAAGCACATCACACCAGTTGGGCAGAAGTGTGAGTGTGAGATCTGCAGAAGGCTGCAAACTTTCTCAGTGTATCACAATTATAGCCATCACAGCACCCAACAGCACTGTGAAAACACAGGGTTGTGTAACCTGCAAGTTCTCACATCTTCCCTGGGCTGGGGTAGATTTTGGGTAAAAATAGGACAGTGCAGGATAAATCAAAAGGATTTGGGATTTGGATTGCCTCTCTCCTTGATGAGGTTCTATTTTTGCTTTGGTCAGCTCATGACAGTCCGAAGTGAGAATCAAACCCTGCTTTGATGCGATGGCAAAATGCCTTAATCACTCTCCAATGTATTGAATTTCTAAAATCCATTGTTTTTCAAACTGTTTTGGCTGCCTGTGACTGCTGGGAGCAGGTGCTCCTCCAGGGCTGGGGAAAAGAACGTGCACGCACTGATTAGTGGCTTCAGCAGCAAAGACTCATTCTCTGCCCCTGAGAGCTCTGCCAGCCGTGGTTAATGTCAGTGCTTTGTGATCCTTTTGAAATCTTCTGCCTCTCTCTGGGGAAAACCATTGTTTTTCCATGGTTTGATAAACACTGGATGAATCTGTTTGGGCTCTGTTAACAAGCAGTTGGCACAAAAGGTGTGTGGGGTTCAGCAGAGAGCTTATTCTGCCAATCTGCAGCAGATCAGTGCTCCCACAGCTGCCTCTGCAGGAAGCAGAGCAAGATGCCAAAGATCTCAGACTTCATTCAGTTCTTTTATTGGCACAGCCTGTACTAGCAGATCCCTCTGTTACTCAGGGTGGACTTTTCGGATGTCATGAGTGTTAGGGAAGAAAGCATCAGGCTCTTGGCATTATACATAGGTCTAGAGGACCATTCAGACACATACACTTTTAACAGGTTTATTTGTTTGGTTGGTTTTTTGTAGTGACTTTCAAGCATGTTAAAAGCTTAAATCTTACATACAATTTTAAAATTCTTTTAGAGAAAGATATGAGGACATGAACCAGAAATACATAAGACCAAGGTAGGTAAAACTACTTGCCTGAAGAAAATGTGATTCTGATAGTCAGGCTAAGAAACACTTCATCTTGTCCTTGGACAATTGGTGAAATACTTGATGGTCAGGGAGGCCACCAATGGCTCCTTGCTTCTGCAGTCATCCAGGGATATCTGACAATGAGGTATAAAATAGTAAACAAATACCTGTGTAAGCTGTCCTTCACAGCCAGGGTGGGGTTGGAGTCATTGCCTGAATGTGTTAGAAAAGACCTTGCTCTTGATTCAGATGGAATTTCAGAGATAATGATTATTGCTAACTGCAGGCTAATAGGCCAGGGTAGATAAATGCTGTTCAAAGTATGGAGTGTTCTTATACTGCTTAAAATGATGGGGAACATGAGCGATTAGAATTATGTGTTTTGTTTTCACTTTGTTACACTTTGATATCCTCATACCTTTGGGACAAGCACACATCTATTGTCTCCTTGTGTCCAGTGCTGAATACACTGCTAACTGTTTGCTCTCTCTCAGCAAAAGATGAGAGACCCCTTAATGGAAGGCTCTTAATTATAGGCCTTACCATACAAAATTCTGATTTTATGTTTTAGGGTTTTTTCCCCTTCTAAAATAAGAGAAATGACAATTGGTTTATGGCAACTGTTTCTATAATAATTATAGTTGCTACCTTTGATGGAAAATGGATGCTTTTCCTGGAGCTGGGTCTATAGTAGTTTCTGGTTTAAGGTTAAAGAAAAATTGCATTTAAAAAATATCAGAGAAGCATTTTTTCCCCTAGATTTCACTTTTGGGAATTAACCCAGATTGTATTATCAACATAATATATCATTAAAATAATGACACTAAATGATAGTTTACAATGTTCAGTACACACTCAAGTGGAAAAATATAATTAGCACATCTCTGTTGCAACTCTTTATTAGTTGGTTTAACACCAGTGTAGATTCTGGTAAGGACCCTAAATCACAGCCTCTGTCACTGCAGTCCTGCTGCCAATAGGTTGTTGCAGCCCTTAGATGAGAATTACCAAGTTTTCTGTGCCACTTGCTTTTCTCACCCCATAATCAGGGGTTATATTTTACTGTGACTCCTTGGTGGCTAGAAAATGTTGCAGGATTCAGGGGAAGACATAGAAATGAGTTATCAACTGCAGTGGGAGCAATCTTCAGCTTTTATCCATGCCTTTTCCTTTTTTCTTTATTGTCTTTTTTACCCTTGAATTACTGCTTCTTTAAAAGAAGAGACAGAAAAATGAGAGGGTGGGACAAGAAAATATTGACAGATGACAGCAGAGAAATAGATGGGGAGGAATGCAGAATAAATGGACAGAAAGGTTCTGGGCAGATAGAAAAAGAATGGAAGCAGAAAGAAGGAGACAGGATGATGTCTTCAGAAAGGAAATGAAATAAAGCCTTCTGCCCCCATTGGCCTCATGGTGCCCCCGAGCTGCCAGCCTTGTGTTGTATTTTGAAAAGCTTGTTTGTGTGATGGGATTCACAAGCACAGGTCTGACCAGGGCATACAGGAAGCAGCAGATTTGCCAATGAGCTCAGTAGAACCAGTGCTTGCCTGGTCCTAGTAGATAAAACCCCTACATTTTAAAAGGCACCATCACCTTGTAACTTGCATTTGTGCACATTTCTGCACTAGCATCCATAACAACTTGCTACAGAAACACAAGGAAATTATTTATAAAAATATATTTTCTCCTTTACCTCATGCAGTTGTCATTAGTGAGGTACTTAAGCACAATGCCTGGGCTTAAAATTAGCTAGAGGCATAAATCAGTAGAATTGCTGAGAAGGTAGCCAGCACCTGGAGTCTAGCAGACTATTTCCTCAGGGAGAGTAAGCAGATGAGCCAAACTGGATTTCTTTGCAGCCATCAAGTTTATTCACAAAGAAAGCACCCTGTGACCCATTTCTCCAGACATGAGAGAGCAGATAACAAGGCTACTTCTCTGTGAAGCCAAGCCTTTCCTGGTTAGGACTTTAGTCAAAGGCTCTATTTCTGGTCTCAGAGGGCAAATTACCAATTCTGTTCTTAATGCATAACTTTTGGGATGATAGCACTTAAAAGCTTTAAGGTGTTTCTCTTCTTTCTGCTTTCTACATGCATACATATCTTGACGTTATTATCTAGTAAAACATTCCTGTCCATGTAGGCTGATTCCTAGCTTTCCCCGAGGTTTCTGTTTGGATGGATGAATCGCTACTGCTTCAATTGTTCTACTTTATAACGGCTTCCTAGATTTAGTCCAAATGAAATGAAGCTACTGAATGCCTTTGCTTCAGATCTCACCCATAATCATAGAATCAACTAGGTTGGAAATCTTGGTTGAGATCATCAAGTCCAACCCATGGCCTAACACCTCCTCACCAACTAAACCATGGCACTGAGTGCCACATCCAGTCTTTTTTTAAACACATGCAGGGATGGTGTCTCCACCACCTCCCTGGGCAGATGAATCCATTGCCCAGCCACTCTTCCAGTGAAGACATTTTTTCCTGATGTATAACTTACACTTCCCCTGGCACAGCTTGAGACTGTAATACTGGCTTGTTGTACTAATTTGGAAGAAAACCAGTGAGAGATTCCAAGTCAGAGCTACAATTTAACAGGAAAATTAAAATAAAGTCAGAAAGCACTGTCTTAAACTGACAGTCAGGATACAACCTGACACCCTGCTGGTCAGGGTGGTGGCAGCAGTCTGATTAACTGGTGGCTGCAGTCCTGTTGAAGGGATAGATGTGGTTCTGTTGAAGTGCTGATCCTGTAGAAGGGTCTGGTCTTCCTCCTAAGATCCAGTGGTGGTTATGTAGCTCTTGTCCTCTGGGAATCCAGTAGGTAGTTCTGCTCATTGCGTTCCCAATCTCAGATTATATCCAGGTAGGAATACTTGGTTCCTCCCCCTGGGCAGCGCATCTCACAAAGGGATGACGTAATTTTGTGAGTCATGGAGTGACACTTGATGGCCCATTAAGGGAGAGGGAGTTATCAGGGATGTGTCATGGAAGTGATAAAGAACACTGCCCCACAGTTTATGAAGATGGTAATAGAATATATACTTTTGGTTACATTTTACATTGTAACCTAAGACACTTGTTCACTCAGTTCCTGAGTTTCTTTTGTAGGGCAGGCATTTTCTTCCTACCAAACAAGAAGCAGGAAATTCATTAAAATAAAAAGGAATGTAAAAATGATAATTTCAAATGTGCTACCTAAAAAGAATCCTCCAAAGGATTCTTCTTTTGTAATGAATTCAGGAAAAACAGAGCCATTGTGATGATGCACTGGTTGGTTGGACATTACTTCTGCCACTGAGAAGTCTCCCTGTGTCATCTTGGCATGGGGTTTGGGATACAGGTCTGTGTTGGTGCAGATATTGCTCAGATATACCCTGCTTTTCCTTGATGCATCTTTGAAGTAGTCCAAAACTCCAGGTTTGGCAACACCTATGCTGCCACCTTTTATCCATTTTCGGACAATGCAGAAGGAGATGAGACAAAGCACAAAAACTGGCTGGTCCTGTAATTACGTGGATATGTCAGGCCTGGATTGTATCTCTGTTAAGCTTTTTGCTACAACATATTAATCCTGGTGTTCCCATATCCTCTTGCTGGTTTCCAGTACTTCCTGAAAACCATTGAGCTGGAAATTTGATCCTTCCATGTTACTGGTGTCAAAAGAACAGCACAGATAGAAGGTCTATTCCAGCCATGGCTGGGCATTTCTGATTTATCATGGCTCATTAGGACAGCACAGAAAAGAGGGAACTGAAAACGAGGCATAGGCACTTATATTCAAATCAATACTGGTTCTTCAGGCTCGCAGTAAATATGTTGTTCCTAATAAGATGACCTTGAACCTTCAGAAATGAACTGGAATTGTACAGCCTCATTTTCTGTGTATAATAATGGGCCAGAAACCCTAATATATTACTCACGTCTCTTTCTGTATCATGATCACATCAGATGATCTTTCTTATTTCCCCTTTTACATTGCAGAAAACTAATTTGAAATATAATTATGTTGCTGCTGGAGATCAACGTGGCTGTTGGGCTGCAGAGTGCTCACCATTTGCTGGGTGACATTGTGTGATATTATCTCCTCATCTATCACAGTCCCTTCCTCTCTCATCCCTGCACAATTCCAGCTAATACCCCAGCCTCTGCCTGGTGAGCCTGCATGGATAATGATAGCTGTGAGTTTATGCTTGTATGTTTTTGTTTTGTTTCTTTTCATCCCAGGTCAGCAATGATTGCAAAATGCTGCCTTAATACGGGAAGAAACACAAAGGTTTGTAATCAACCCATGGTTCTATCAGCACAGAGATTGGAGTTGTATTCACCAATGCTTTTAATACTTTTTAGGAAGGATTTTTTAAAAAGGTCACTTGAAAATGAAAGCTGATTTTTCTTTTCCTTTTTAAAAAAACCCCTAATGTTACATTGGCAGAGGGAGGGTGTTTTAATGAGAATGCTTCAGTGAGGGTGCCTGCTTTTCTACAGTGCATTGCCTGAGGATTTGATCCCATTTCGATCTGTGAAAGCATCACTTACTTGTCATGCTAAAAAATAGAGTTCTTTTGTTTTAAGAGTGCAACTTTCTGACACCTGTCTATGCTTTGCTGTTTCCTTTTCTTATTTTGTTACATGTAAGCCTTGCTATTTCAGCCTTTTGTTTTGTTTTCTGAATGAGCTTGTATGAGGAGCACTTGCAATGCTGTTTTTGTGGAGCACAAAAAAGCAGCTGGATGGTGGTAAACATGGAGCATTGGAGCAGGGAAAAGTGGCCTGTGAATCTGGGGGGTTTCACACCCTGAAATATATTAACATATGGAGCTGTCCAATTTTCAGGATTTCTTGAGAAAAAGAGGATACATTTTTACTTGAAATATTTCTTGTTGTGTGTCCATGCTTCTGCTTGAAGAGATTCTTTCTGGATGATTCCTAGAAGTAATTGGCACTGCGTTTAAGATCTTTATTTAAAGACAACTCTTTCTTCTCCTCCTCGGGAGATGAAAGCCATGCTGAAAGCTATGTCTTTGAAAATGAGTTTCTGCTGTTGATGGGTCACTTGATGTGGTTGTCCTAAGAACCAGCCAACCCTGTTCTACAGACTGAAATGATACCTTTTTGAAGTTGGGAAAACATGTCAATATGTGTACTAAATCTTGCAGTTGGAAGAAAACAGTCTGTTCCTTTCAGCCTTTCTGGGTCTCTGTGGGGAAAAAAAAAATAGAAGACCAAAATCCTAGATAAAATCACTGGAAGTCTCAGGAGTGCCAGTGTGTAGTTTATCCTCTGTACTTGGCATAACTTTATTGGCTGTCTTGGCAGCTCTGCCTGCACAGTGTGCCCAATGATGAGACCAATTTGACCTCATTGCATCAAATGTCTCTTTTATAGCCAGTGGCTAAATTGTTTTAATTGTTCAATGCAAAATGGAACATCTTTCAAGTTCTGCTCTGTAACATCTGCTGTTATCTAGAATTCATGCATTCCTCACCTTGGTATGGAAACCATTTGCTAGGGCTTTTTCAAATCTTACAGCTTCCCCATCGTGATGAATGCAACATATGTCAGAATCATATAAAAAACATTCCAAAGACACTTCAGATATTGTTTAATCTGTTCTCTATCCCAGGACTTGTCACCTATGCTTTTATCACCAGTGCAAGATGCCTCAGTCTCTTTGGAAACATCTGCCCTTGAGTGCTACTTGGTAGCCCTCAAAAGAAACATTTTCTTTTCTCTGGTGGTCCCTTTGTGCTACAGTTTAAGTTCACTATGTTTTCTGGCCAGACACACTGAGAGCAGTGATTCCTCTTTGCAATAGATTTATATATACCTCAAGATTGTTATGTTCACATATTTCCTTCCTTAGGTTCCTCTAGTCCGTTACCAGTGATGTTATTTAAGATTTTTATCTAAAGCCTTCAGCATCCTCGCTCTAGGCAGAAGAAATTTTCAAGAGCTCAGTGGTCACTGATGTGTGACTGCTCATTGTAAACGAACATCACTAATAGAGGTGTTGTACATGCCGACAAAAACCTGATAAACAGAAGCAGTAAAATTCCTCAGTTCTCAACTTTATTCTGTCCTTCCCATTACAGGTTTAAATGCTCACATCTTCTAGATGTTCTTACATATAGCATGAAAGAAATAGCTGCCCTCGTTGTGATTTCTTTGTCAGGATGTGCAAGATCTCCTTAATTTTGCAATAATTCTCTCCAAGCTCATTATGTCCTCCTGTGGACAGCTGATATGTGTTGGTTGCTTCAGCTGTGCCAGGATGTTTTGCCTGCATTAGCAGACATTGAGTTGAGAGGCATTTTGGTTTTATTAGCATGTGCCTGCCACTCTTCTGCTTACATAATATCTTGCTTATTTGCTGTAATGCTACTGAAAATCGTTTCTACCACAAGAAGAAAAGTAAAAAAGGCAGGAACAGCAGGCTCACCATGGACACTCCTGACAGTATGCAACTCCCTGGAATTTTTGCTGCTTCAGTGACTGAGTACCTTCATGTTTTAACTTGCACCACATTATCTGATATATTTCCCAATACTCCCATCAATGGCATCAATGTGTTTTTAATGTTTTTTTCTTTTTTTTTTTTTCTTCCCTGGGTGCCAGCAGAGGATAATGTGCTGTCCTTGCTGTTTTTGCCTACAGCAGAGTAATTTCAATATGCCATTCTTCCTTTGGCAGAACAGGAACAGATGACACTCATAAAACGGATCTTTGCATTAGTCCTGAGCCCTTCTCCCACGTCCCTGGCACCAGTAAGATTTATTATTCTTCTAAATATCTCCTGGCAGGCTACTCAGAATGTTGGAAAAATTATAATAAAGGATTTCAGTCTGAGCACAAACAGCATGCTTTGCTGTTCAAAAAGTATGGTAAAGTATATTCTTCTGCCTGTTAGGCAGACACTCAAAGAAGATATATCATAAAATTATGGATAAGTAAGATGCTGTGTGGACCCTTATGTTTGATCTACAGCCCTGGCTGAAATGGAGAGGAAACTTTGCCTAAACTTTGCAGGACCTCTAGAGTCCCCATTTATTATTGAAGGTCCTGTTGCACCATCCCAATGGAGTTGGGAATTGCCCGTAGAGCCCAAGGGAGGCTGAAGGATGAGGAGATGGTGTGATGTGCTCTCCAGTGCCTCTGCTCATGATGGAAACATCTGGACTTTCTGTAGATTAAAAGCAATTAAAAATATAATTGGAGACTCTGGAACTTCCAAATCCACCATGTGCATCATCCAAAGCAAAATTTAAAGGATTTTTTTTGCCAGTTACTTCTGCCAATATGACAATTCTGCTAATAAATGCAGTGCTCTGGAGTTTCTATATAAATGGAGTGTATAAGCAAAGCAGTTTTGTAGTCTCGAGACAAACTTTTTTTCCTAAATTTAGGATCTCCAGAGGTTATCTCAATTAGAAGCTAAGTTTGGTGCTTGATCCACTGGATCCTTTGAATAATCTGATTGCAGATTATTCAAAAAATAAAAAATCCAATCCTGCACTGAAGGAATCATCAAAACAATTGCTGCTCATGGCACCATTACCCCAAAGTTTTTGTCAGGATCACTGAAGCTGGGTTGGGTTGTGCTTTTTGTTTAATCTCTTTCTGACCTTTCTCTCTTTCAAATGTGTGACCACACTCATAAGTCAACTGATATACAGAAAACTTATTTTTCCTTGTGTGGAAGCATAGCTGTGTCCCAGGGCTGGAACCTGTTGCAGTTTTTTTACTCCTGAGTCTGTAAGTGAGTTCAGTGATCCCCCACAACTCTCCCAAATGAAGGGCAGCTGTTATGGTCATCACTCTCAGCAAGGTTCCCTGCAATGCACCACAACATTAATAGGTTGTACTCACAGGTTATTTCCAGTACCACTGACACAACGTTGGGTTAATATATTAATTTAATGGCAGCCCAGAGGGAAATGAGATAGGGGATGAGAAAAGCCTCTGCAAATACGACAAGATGTTGATTCCCACTAGTAAACCTCTTTTGGGTAATAGTATTAGAGACTGTAATATGCTCCCTGCTGAAATAAAACAGTTTTCCTGTTCCCAGCTGCCGTGGGTTGAAGAGCTGACGTGGCTGGGAGAGCTGCTCTGACCAGAGAGGCCAGAGAATGTCTGCTCTGCTTAGACATATCTATTCAATATTGCTGCAAAATGCATGGTGCTCTCTTTTGGCAGTGGGCAGAAAGGTAGGAGATGCAGTGCTGTGTGAAATCCAGGTTTCAAGAGCCATGCAAATATTGTCACCTGTGTAAAGCACCTTCAAAACAAGCAGCACCAAGGAGCAAACAGGCAGCAGTTTGCTGCACCCTGCGGGCCCTGCCTAATGGGGGTGATGGTTTCAGTTTTAGAAATTTCTTTCAGTTATGTGACATTTCAAGGGAAGTCATAGAGGGAATGAGTGGTCTGTTCCTTTTCTAATGGTCCTAATTAGGGAGCTGCTGTTGCTTTGAGTGCTTGGGGGAAGATGAATCCCTTTCTCAGAAGAGGGCTATTGCAGCACTTTGCCTACTCACACACATGTTTTCTCAGGAAGCCTGAATGTTCCCATTCTCCAGGGATGTTGAATATTTCTCTTTAGATCTTCAGAGTCTCCAGGTTAGCTATAGCCCTCAAAGCACTTGTATTGGCTTCTCCCAAAACCAGAACTTGTGATGGGGAGTTTAGAAAGGTCCTTCTCTGATCCGCATTTTGCATCTCCCCCTATTCCTGTTTGCAGTCTGAAACCTAAACTTCAAACATCTCAGCGCAGCTGTCTGATCATAAATGGAATAATACATGGAGCACACATCCTGTCCTACATCCCTGACATTCCAGATGTGCCAAGCAGCCCCAACAGCTCTCAGAGGTTGTGGCTGCTGCTGTCCCCAGCCCGTCTCTCAGTGTGATGTTACCTCCAACACTCCCTTCTCCTCCTGCCAATTGCTGTGGAATATCTATGAATTTTTATGTTGAGAGTGTTCCTTGCTGAGGTGTGTCAAACCCCACTGCTCAAGGTCAAGGCATTTGGGGATGGGAAATGTGGGGAAGAGAGGCTGGTGCCCAGAACAAGGGACAGAGAGCAGGTTTATTGCTTGGGCTTCTTCCTCTGAGGAGATCAGGAGACTACAGCTCCTCCAGAGCACACACTTAGCAGTTAGATCACATAAAAAATTCAGATAGGACTCACAGTCTGAGGGAAGGACCTTGTTCTTTTTCTTTACCATCAGGCAAAAGAAATGGACCAAATACTTTGGGAAAAGGATGCAATTCTAATGAGATGCAAGATTTCATTCATGTTTCTCTTGAGAGGTTTGTAATAATAATAGACAGTGTTCAACTCTTCCACAAAACTTCTCAGGAAAAATAAAGTTTCACTTATTAGTAAGCAGTGCATGATTTCTAGACATCTGTTAGAGTTTTCCCAGTTTATTTTGTTGGAAGTGGTAAATGTCACACTACCCAAGGTGGAGGAGACAGTGAGGATTTTTCCTTTGGAATTAAATTCTTCCTTAAAACATTTTCACACTATTTTAAGAGCATTAAGTATTTAATCATATTTCTTCATTAATAATTTAAAGGGAATTCAGCTTTGTAATCATACAAAGAAGAATCTTGGATTTTGTTGTTTTGGAGTTTAATAGCACTTAAGGTCAGTGTTTGGAAAGTAAACATTTCAATGGCAATATCATAATGAAAGTGCTTTTGCTCTGCCTTGAAACACAGTGTATTTAATAATCTTGAATTTAAGAAATATTTATTTAGTAAGATACATTCTCAGTTGATTTCAGTGAGAATATGGAGCTAACATACAAAGTAGCCCTGAACTAGGGATTGCTTTCCAACTGTGTGAGGAAAAAATGTTCTTAGTTAAGGGGCTCTTCTCTGGTAAAAGAAACTAAAATATTGCTGTAATTTCACTTCCTTTAGCCCACCCTTTATCAAAAGGTCTCATTTGGCATGATAATGTATGATTAAATTTATCAATTTTTCCCAGTATACCCTGCTGGCACCAATATGGAGAAATCTCCAGAAGGAACCCAACAGAAATAACTTATGTGCTGTGATTTGCTACACTCGCCTTCTGTAGTAAAGAAATATAGATTACAGGGATAATTCAGATATTGAAGAGGACCTTCTGTTGGAATACACTGGCACAGGTTTCCAAGTTTCTGCATTTTCCCTTGGTTAAGGATTCAGCCCTTCACCTCCCCAGAAAATTGACTTGGAAAATGTTGCACCTTTTGTGATACATTAAAGATGCATTATGGATAAAAAAGGAAAAGCAATACAGAAGAAAAATGGGAGATGTTAACAGCTCCTGTGGCCTGTTCCTGTGTTTGCTCCTGTCTCAGTGCAGCACAGCCCATTTTCCTTGGTGGAATCAGGGCAGGTTGTTTACAGCTGGAGTTGGTGGCAGGAGGAACAGGGAGTGCTGGAAGGCCTCCGTGTGCTCTGCTCAGATGCAGGGTAGATTTCCCTGTTCAGGATGGAAGGAAATGACAGAACAGAGCAAAGCAAGTGCAGCACATTAGTCATAGTTACACTCCTTCATTACTGCTTCAAATTGAAAAATGCCAACCACTGCACAGCTCGCTGGAGTAAGTTCAGAGAGAACTGCACACATTCAAAGGTCAGGAAAAGGAAAATTATAAACTATATTGTTTTACTGCCTCCACAAAATGATTTATTTTTTCTTTGTCTTTCTTTCAAAGTTTAAAAGAGAGAGGGATTGTGCTAGGGAATGAAATTTTAGAAATTAAATTTACTTGCAATGCAACAGCTCTTTTATTTGAGTAGAAAGCTGTAAAGCCGGGCTGTATTTAGAGGCATCCTTTGGGAACTGAGCCTCGCAAGGTGAGATTTGAGAAGAATTGGAGGCTGATTTCTGCATATAAGGCATGATAATTTAGCAGGATAGTGGGAGTATTTGCCTCTCCTAACTGCCTAATTTAATTTACCATTTTTTATAATTAGCTATAAAGCACTTTCATTTTATGTGATTTCCATGTTGTGGGATAACATTATTCTGCACACTTGAAATGTTCCTAATTCTTTTTACTCTAACAAATAGCATGTGAGAAAATTTCACTATCCAAAACTTGTTCTAACTTCTTGGGCTTTGTTTTTTCTCTCTCTATTTTTTTTTTAAGTTTTGTTGTTCTTTGATTGGGTTTTTTAGATTTCCTTTTTTTCTCTTTTTTTTTTTTTCTGGCACATTCTGTTGTTTGACTGACTGCATGCTCTGGAATTGCATCTATTTATAAACCAAAAACCTATATATATAAGACTGTGCTGAGAATATTATGGGGTAAAGATTCCCATGTTGTTTGGGTTTTGTTTTCATTGTGCTCTTCTGGTGCAAATATTTTTGTTTGTACAAACTTCACAGTAATGGGTCTCAATGCAATTTTGTCTGAAATTTGCTACATATCAACAGATTTCTTTTAGTCTTTTTGAAAACAGGCAAATATAAAATAGACATGAAAGGTGTGCTCTATTTCTGGTTGAGACTATTGTGTTAACCATAACTTGTAGCACAGTCCACTGACACAAAAATGGCAACAAAAACATCCCTGTGGGATTCTGATATGAATAAAATAGCAACAAGTATTATTTCAGCTACAGATAGCAAACAGTAGATATTCTGAGAGATTGCTGTTTAAGACCTGTTGGTTATGTCCTTTTAAGGCATTTGTTATTCCTGTATGTGGGGTAGATTTTTAGATTAACATCTTTTATTCGGTTTTTCTCAAAGTATGGCTAATTAGTGTAGTCTCCATTATTTGAAAGGTTTTAGGTAGATTTATCTCAACTGTGCCCTGGCTTTTTCAGCCAAGGTTCTGGAGACCTGACTGCAAGACCAGAGCTTTCTTTGGCACTGGAAAGTTGCTCTGTGGAGATGAAGATTATTGATGGGGGGGCAACATTTGTTTAATGCTGTTGTAAAAAAACAAAACCAAAATTATTCTCATGTACCTCTTGTATCCCCTTTAATATTTTCTGAGAATGAGGTGCAAAACTGAGAGAAAAAACATATTCTAGCATGATATAATTAAAAACATATTCCAGCATGATATAATTTATTAGCAATACAATTTGAGTGGCAGTGTTCTTTCTATGTAATGCAGTGAATCACTGGTAAAATAAGAGATTGAACTACACAAATACAATGTAGTCTGTTTACGAGGTTTTTTGCAGAAAACAGTCAAGCCAGTTGTCTTTATGAAAAAAAAATTAGCTATATTTTTCTACTTTATAGTGTTTATTTGAATAATTTTCATTTTAAATTCTCCTTCTATGTTAGAAGATGTAGAGGTCCAATTAACATCAAGCTTGTGGAAAGACTGAAATGACAAGGAAGCAAGCATGCATTTCATATCTCCAGTTAAGAGCATGAAGCCTATGAATTTTGTAACATGCTTTCATTTTTGAGATGACTTTAATTCCTTATGTAATATATTCAGCACTGATTTTTAATCAGTACACAGTTTGTTGATTCTTATTGTGTGAATTTGTAAAAATAACTAGTAATTGTGTCCTGCATAGTAAAAGGATGGTATTTTCATGGATCAATAATGAAGGATTCAGTGGTCCTTAGTAAATCCCTAGATATCGATTCCATGATCTAAATTCATTTTAAGTTGATTTTTCTCCAGCTGTATTGTAGTGCTGTCCTCTGAAATCTCACTAGTACTCCTCATTTGTTTTATTAATATGTATTACACATTAAAGATATGTCAAATGATTCAAGCAATTTGAGTGACACTTGATTGTTGAGATACTTGTTTGGCTTGGAGTGGTTATTATTTCCTTCTAATCATAATAACCAATTTGCTGTGAAACTTCATCTTTTTCATTGTTCAAACAAGGTATAGAGCTTTCCTAGGGTTATTGTGCAATTTCATGTTGCCAGTGTCTGTCAACCATAAATAAATGTGACTGTCTTGATTTTTCTTTACACATCTAGATAGATTGCCCAGTGGAGCAGGGAATGCCAATTTAACACTATTTAGGACAGGATTCTGAAGTATATCTTGAGCTATGAATTATCACTCAGGAGATGCCAGTGGGATCTAAGTTCAAAAAGGATGTTCCTAAGAATGTGAAATCCTTAAACACAGTTTCTGTGTGCTGATTAGTTGGGTGCAAAAGGAAAAAAGGTTCCTTTTTTGGTGGCCTTTTAACAGAGCAGAGGTTTTCCATCAGTGAGAGATTATCCTGAGTTTTTTCTAAAGTCTGTCTGAAAGCAATTAAGTAAGAATGAAACACTTTAAAGCCACAAAAGTGTAGGACCCCAAGAGGTGGAATAATCAAACTGGGTTTTATAATGGAAAAAAATACTGTCTCAGATTAAACCAAAACTGATTAAATTTGGAGGAACCTGGAAGAAGAAAGGTTGGACACTGACTTCCAGAAAACCTTTGCACTGCACTTTACAAAATGTAAAAGTCTGACATGTCTTGAAATGAGCCCTGTAAGTTACATAAGTGTTTCTCAAAATAACTTTCATGATATAAGTTTGACTCACAATGCTTCTATAGTCAAGTTTGCTGAAGCCAATAGTTTTAATTCCTAACAGGGAGTTACCAGATACTATAAGTTAATGGTGAGTACAGCTGAATGAATTACTTATTTTCTTTTGGTCCTTAGAAGTGGCAATCAAAAAAAAAAAAAAAAAACCAACCAAAAAACCAAAACACATATATAAAAATAATATGTAACTGTATTTCATACAAAGTTCCTACTTTCAGAAAAGTAGTTTGAAGCTATTTAAATTTTGACCTCTGTAATATTTAGAAAAAAGTTTGATTTTGCTTATTTAGTCAATTGAAATGGTCAGCTGCTGGCACCCAGACTGGGTGGATTTTTTCTTGGAAACCTCTCTCATGTAAGTGTAATCAGTCTAGTTTTTGTTGCTGCTATTACAGTTAGTGAAGCATTAGGTACATAGTAGGAAATAGGTTACTTAGATAAACCTTTGAAATATGAAGTGTACTTTTTAAAAATAGTTTGTCTCATTTATATTTTACATGATATGCACAACTTTGTTATTCAGATTTCACTGTCTTGCTTCAGGGAGATATTATGAACAGCTGAGTTGTTTGTTATATGCATATTATTTACACTCCCATTTTGTGACACATTATCTGCTTGATCATATAAAGTAACACAATTTCAGGAACTATTTAATATATTCTGTCCCCTGCCCCTAAAATCAGTAGGTACAATTCCCTAGAGGAAATCTATCACTGCCTGTTCTTCATCTGTTGCTTGGAGCTGTGCTATTCTTTAGTCAAAAAAGCTCTGTAGGACCTGGCCTGAAACTCAGGCAATTCACTGAAAACCTTTCTAGTGACTTTGGAAAACTCTCAGAAAATTGTAAGAATGGTGGAAAATACTCTATTTTGAAACATAAACCCCAAACCAGTAGTCAGCCACTAATTAGAAAGCTCAGTCTGGACTATCAGAATCCAGCAGTAGTTAATAAACCTGTACTTATATAGGTGTGCAGGGATTCCACTTTGGGAATACCAGTGTGGCAAAAGAAATCAAATTATCTGGGGCAGTCAGGAAAGCCTCAGTCCAAAACATAACTTTTCATTGACTGCTGCCCACTAGGCATCTGCTGAGCATTGCTTGTTTAGGCTGATTAAAGGAAACCTTGGAATGATATTTGGCTGTGTATTCCATGTATGTGTAAATATAATGAAATGGTAGAACAAAAATTAATTGCTTTTTGGCCTTCTTCCCATTTTTGTGTAGTCATTCCCTAGCTCTTTGAAGTCAGCCTTGGTGCCCAATATTGCTACCAGGGAAGTGTAGTAAGCTATGGATTAATTTTGCTGAAAGAGAGTTCCAAAATATGGAGTGAAATTAAATTTCATTGAGGTTGGTTTTAGAAATGCATCATCTTAGGCTTTAAGTTCAAATCTGTGTTATAAGTTTGCATTCTGGCTTTTGAAAAGATAATTTTAAAAATGTTTAGATAATTAGTGTGCTGTCTTGAGAAACCCTCATCTAAGTGTAAAAGAAAATGTGTTGCCACCTGTTCTTGACTGGAAGACCATCCTTTACATCCTTTTACTTTAGTTCTTGATCTGAAGTCTTGGCACAAAAGGAATTCACTACTATGCCAAGAACAGTAATGAAATAAATTTCATTTTAAATCACATCTGGGTTTGAAGAGATTGAGATCACACTGGTTTTAGATGTTATGCTGCAGACCTCTATTGCTATGGCAGTCTCTCTGCCTTACCAACTAGAATTCTTTATAAATTCTTTGTACCTCCTCAAATCCATTACTGAATTTTTTTTCTTTGCTCTCTCACCTCAAGCCAAACACCTTTGCACTGCATGAAGTTGCAGCTGTATTCATGTAGACGTGAATACAGGATCATGTATTTAGCATTATTATTAGCATTATTTAGCTAACAGTATGCTCATCACCACCGAGGAGATGCCAAAGAGTTTTGGGGCTGGGCAGGAGGGAAGTGTTGACCTCTGTTTTCTCTTCAGAGGTTGATCCTCAGTCTTGCTGAGGTCAGTCTTTTGCTTTTTTGATTCTTATTTCTTACACTTTTATGTATTTGCAAGTCAGTGCTTTTGTTTGCATGGCTAATAGTCATCAACTCAACAATTGCACTTTGATCTTTTTGTTCTTATTTTGCATGGCTTTAGCTCACGTTCTCAATTCCAGTTCAAGCAACAGTTTTCTCAGTAAAGCTTGACCAAGATCACCCAGCAACGTTGCTCCAAGCTAGTCCTTGGGCTACAGGTATTTGAAACCTGGCCCTGGGTTGTAATTTTGGCAGGAAGAAATACCTGGGTTGTTTAGCTGGCTGTGCAGGTGGGTGCTGTGCTGCTCCTGGGCTGGGCAGAGCTCCCTTCTGGCAGCTCTGCTTAGCTGAGCTTCTGTTCTCAAATATTTTATTCTGGAATAAGCAAAACTACCTGGAAATGAGCCTGTAAGTACTGAGAAGTTGCAGATGTGTTACTGGGAAGGCTGTGCACAGTACAGCAGTGCAGAAGGGGCATAAAGCTGGGTCAAGAGTGGAATTAGAAAGTCTTAAGCATAAATGGCAGCTTTTCTTGTGGTTGAGCTGTCTGGCTGCTCAGTTTCTGTCTTTGTGAAATGGTTTTTTCTGATATGTGTTACAGAGCAGACAGTGAAGATTGTGTGATTAATGCTTGCATGGTATTTTGTGAATGCAAAGTGCCATCTATCTTCAAGATGAAGCTGTTAGAAGCAATATATAAACCTGAAAAGCAAAGATTCTGTTACAAGTTTAGTATTAGCCCTTATCTAAACATTTTAATTCAAAAAATTTGACTATATATAGATTTGTCTTCAGACCAAGGTATTTGAAAAGCACAGATCTTTCTACCACGTCATACTGCAAACCCTTTATGTTTAAAAATGGGGTTCTGATCATATAACATCTGGCGTGATTACATTTTTCAGTGTTTCCCTCAAGTTTTTATTTTTATTTTAAAATGGAATACTATCCTACTCAGTGTCAAAATCTCAGTATTTTTGGGGGGAGCTTTCATTTTTGTCTATTCAAAGTGAAAACAAATGGTGAACTCCCAGAATTTTCCCTTAAAAGAAAATTTTGTTTTCCAGTTCTTTAAAATATTTAAATAATTTTAATTCCAGCACTGTCCTGTCTTCCTATGACTGACAAGTTGTCTGGACATGTAGGTAGAGCAGGTCCATGGGGATTGTTTTCCAAGGGGCAAGCTGAGCCACTCTCAACTTTTCTCAGTGTGGAAAGAAGCCCAGCTGGTGCAGAAAGCAGGTCCTTGTTTATCTTCTGGCCATTATATATTTTAAAGCCAAAAGAATTGATTGGGCAACATAAGTTGTCTTTGTACCAGAGTGAAGGATATTCAATAAACAAATAACTGCTTATTTTTGTACACTAAGAATTAGGGAACTGGAAGCTTATTCAATGGCCATTGTGATGGATTTCCTGGGTGTTAGAGATATCTCCAATGTGTAATTCTGCTCTTGAGTGTTTGCACAAAGTTTTATTTGTTCATAAATATTCTTGTTACTCTGTAGATAGATTTCTTTATACTTAAGCAGCTACTTAAAGTATTTATATGGAAGAGAGGAAACCTTCAGAGCAATGCCACTGGGCTTGCAGATTCATAATCAATGCGGAGTATTATAACTGTGCATCACTCACCACATTTCTCACTGCCTTTTCTGGGTAGAGGATTCTGTTTTAAAATACTCTCTTCCATCTAGAGACTCATGTGTCTAGAAGAGTGTTTGACAGGAATTTCTTTCTTTTTGTGCTAAGGCAGGGTAAAGTGACAAGGAGATGCACACTAGAGATGTCAGTTCATAGCATCCTGGATCTGGAATTGCTAATGAAGTCTCTTCTGTGCCTCATAGAGGATGTGCCAGTGCATTTCAGCTTCAAGAGGAGAGGAGTACAAAGCAGTCAAGGGTACCTTCCTTATCACATAAGAAGAGAGGTTAAAAATACAAAAGAATGAGACTGTAATTCTGAATGGGAATGTTCTATTATTCATAAAGTATTTTGTTTCTGTAGAGAATCATATTATGAGATGACATTCAGATCTTATTACTCCTTTTGTTACTGTTGTGCTGTGTGGCTGTTCCACATTAGGGGGCTTCTCCTCCATTTGTTTTGCAGAACAATCCTTTTTCAGCTTTTTTCATATTTCTAGGGTGTGGTGAAGGCAAGAAAATTTGTGCTTTCTTGAATTTTTTACTCTTTTAAGAACTATTCATAATTTCTTCCTGAGTCACTAAGCAATGTGATTGGCTATAAGAAATGAATACCAGAATTGAAGATCAGGGATAGTAGTAAGAGATATATAAAGCTTAAAAAAATCTTCAAAGTGTTGATGGACTATGCATTTATAACACTCTTTATATGTTGTTACACCCTCCTGCATTTTAATTGTGACACTTCAGGAGTAATACAAATGTTTTCCATAGCTCATTTGTATGCAGTGTAATAATTCTTCCTAAGTTTGTGGGGCTTCTGTTCCAAGGGGGGAAGAGGAACTGCCTCTCTACACTTGTATGATGAAATTTCTGACTTCCAATTAGTAAGAATAGGGGTTTTTTTCTGCAGAAAATTCTATTCTCCATTTCATTTTATGGCTATTTCTTTCTTCTCAATCTGGCACTGTGATTACCCACTGTATATCTGAGCAGAAGTTTGGATAAATGCTTCTGAAATATAGCACACTGCAAATCAGTACAAAATGCAGATAATAGGTGGGTGATTTAGATTTTCTGTTCAGGTCTTAAGGGGGATAAACATACCTCAGATTTTTCTCTGTAGTGCATCCTATCTCTATTTGTAGTAGTACCATTTCCAACAAACTTGCTATTTCATGCTGGGTAGGAAAAAAAAAATAAACCAAAAAACCACACTGCAATTCTGAGTAGCTCTGGTGAATAAAAAACATTTAGTCTTAGATATGATTTCCTTCCATGGAAAGGAAAATGCCACTCTTTCCACAGAGCATCAGCTTAACAAATTCACTGTGAAGGGCCAAAGCTGGCACAAGAGGAAGCAACAGCTCCAGTTTCTTCATGCCACTTGGTTTTTCAGCAGAACCCCTTCATTTGTGGTCCCACCAGTAAGCTGTTTGGATACAAGCAAAGCAAATCATGCATAAATGCATGATTGTTGGTACAAAATTGTGTATATGATTTGAATAGGCAGTAATAAAAAAGGCAGTCGGGATGCTGTAAAATGCAGAGCTCCTGGAAGTTTTCTCTTATATATTCAAGCACACTTATTTTTCTGTCCCACAACAGACATCGTATAATCTAATGACTGTGATCTTTATGTGGCATTAAATAGCTAATATTTGCAATTTATCAAGCTAATGAAATAGGGTGTGGTCTGACACATGGCCTGTGGAACTGACAGGTTTCCAGAGCAAGATTTTCCATGCTATGGTACAAAAGTCTGAAGTTAGAAATTAAAAAAGCCCGAATTTGTGAGCAGGTGAGATGTGAGGTAGGCAATACAGCCTACGTCTTGGCATGGACACCTGCACATTTAAGGTACTGCAAGTTTGTGTTTGGTTTTTTTAATGTGCATTTGTGTTCAGAAAATCAAAGTCTAAAGTGGTACAGGAAGAGAAATATGCCATTTTCTCAGTCCTTGTGATCTCTATTAATAGCTTTCATCCCTGGTGTGTGCTGGGATTTACATAACAGAGACAAACATACAAGAATCTCTGAATAAGAACACAATATTCTCAATCTCCGGCCCTTTGAGAACTCTGTTCCGAAATAATAGGCACTAGACAAAACAAGATCTTACTGCTTGCAGTGGGCCACAAGACCCTTGTTGTTTGCCACAATGTTTAATTTGTTTCTTTCTATCTCCTTGGCTGATAATTGGAATACTCAACCTATGACTTTTAATAAGCTGCCAGTCCCAAGGTTAATAGACTGAAGTTTTGTAGATGCTTTGGCTTCTTGTGCTTGGAATAAATTGCCCACAATAGAAAATGTAGATCAAGACCTCGGAAATCAAATTGACTAATTTTAGGAAGAAATGAGAGCGAGAGAGACTGTTATTTACAATTACTGTTTCTTTTTGCACATTTTATCTCCATTTCTTTTTGTTAGATAAATGCCTATGCAGGCAGATATATTTATCAATTTAGACATGTATGTGGTTCCTGTAATATATTTGCCATTCTGCTTCCTTGCTTTTGCTCTCTCTCCCTGAAGCTTTATATTCCAGCGATTAAAAACATAGCTAGGTGTCTATGGCAATTTTGTAACTTTAATATGGGGAGAAGCTTTAAATTTAATTATTTTCTAAAGCTTAAATTACAATCTGTGACAAAATAATTAGGAAAAATCAAAACTATCTCAAAGTTTCATGTGACTTCAAATGCTCAGTATTTTGTTGTAAATCAGAGTTCAGACTGGTAGAACTGTGACGTGGGAAGGATGAGGACAGGTTTTCCTAGTAGTGTTATTCATCCATTTCTACATGATAATGATTGAACAGGAATTAGCAGTTAGGAACTTGAAATATTGCAAAATAATTTGGTAGTCAGGGAAAAGTCAGGCATAATATTCTTTGTTTGTTGTCATTTGTTACATTTAACATGTAGCTTACATTCTTGTGCTTTTTAAGAGTTGACCATTAATGTTGACTGTTAATAAGGCTCTGAAGGCTTTGATGTCCAGAAGAGTAGAGCAATCTAATGTTGTGGTACTATTTAAAAGTTGTAAGCTTGGCTTTTATGACAAAATAACAGAGAGATTCATGTCAGTTTTAATTAATAATGCTGATGAAATGAAACGAAGATGATGCTTATCACTGTACATTTGGAGCAAATGGTTCTTATGGGACTGGCTGGACAGGCTTAAATTTGATTTCAAGCTGATAAAGCTGATAATACTGCTGTAAGATTTCCGTGTATCTTCAACTTGGTTTCCCTTGCCAATGCTTCTAGTTCTTGTGTCAGTAGTGGGGACAAAGGCACTGCACTCTCACTGTTCAGTTTTGCAGATTACGCAGACCAGGGTGAGACAAATAACAAAGAGAATGACTTGCTAGCACTGAGCCCACCTGGACACAGTACCTAGTATAAGTGTTAGAAATCAGGACCTGCTCCCAGATTTTTTGGTGCCTTTGTAGCACACACTGCCTGCCCGGCTCCTGTCCTGATACACTTGACTGTAATTCAGCACAAGTTCATGACACTACCACCGTTTCTGCTTTCTGCTGTCAGCTGTTCCCCACTACAGTTTGTGCAAGACAGGAATTGATGACTTTCTCATTTGCTTGGAGTCTGTCAAGTCTGGGGCTGTTGATTTTTAGGAGCCAGGGGCAGCCTTTTCTTCCTCGATCAGAAAGCAGCCCTAGGATAAAGCCGTAAGCCAGGCAAAGTCCCCTCATAACCTTCCTCCTCCTGGGGCAAGCTGAAATCTCCATTTGTTTGCTGGGCACAATATCCCCTCACACACTCACACCCTACGGTACCCAGCCCTTCCTTTCACATGGGTCAGCACTGCTCTCTGGCAGCTATCCAGGCTGAAAAGAATCAGATTCCAGCAGGCAATTTATCCTGCTTGCCTGAGATAGCTGCCATAGGACAGGAAAATTGCATTCTAGAGAAATCTTGCTTTTCCCCCTGAGGGATGGCTATAAACTAGATTTACACATATTTAAAGTATGCTAATATTTAGATGGCTAAAGTTAGGTGAAGTGACCAAAAAGTGTGGCATGAAATGAGTGGGCAAGTTTAAGGCTTTCATATTTTCGTATTTAGGACACAAGGAGAATTTTCCCTCAGTTCACCCTGCAGCGTCTATTGGATTCAAGAACAGAATTTTTTTCTTTCTTAGCATCTTGAGAACCAGCAGGAAGCTGCCTGGGCTAGAAATGTTTCTAAACTGCTGCTCTCAGGCCCTTCCCCTGCCCTCAGTAACAGAAATAGCTTTGCCATTCCAAGTGCTACTGGGCAACACTTGCAGCAGCTCTTGACTGTCTCACTGACTGCAAGAAAAACATTATCTGGGAAGAACCTACTTTGCCCAGATCCTTAGGAGCCCATAACAATTCCTAGAGAATATCACTCAACAGGGACACCTAAAGAAGAAATAAAAGATAGTTTACCTACTCCTGAAGCTGAGAGTCGCTTTCAAGTAGTGTCTAAAATTCTGTGTCAGGTAACAGGCTTTAGGATTAACTCTTGGGACCCTGAGGAAATGGCAGGGACACCTGGTTTTATTCTATTCACACTTAGGCACCAGGCTACTTGAAATGCTGCCCACACAACCGTGGCTTTACTCCAGAGTAACCCCCAGGAGTGGTAAAGGCGCTGCACACGTTTGTGTATCATCAGGAGCACGGTGAGAATGATCCAAATAAGGGAGTAACTAAGAAGCCTTTGATGGGGAACTGTACTTGCAAGTTATAATTTTCCCTCTGTTCTGATCCCCATGCAATTTATTCTGAAGTCATTATGTAAAGAAACTGCAGGCTTTCTGTCAGAAAGGTGGCTGTGAGGAGCGTTCATTAGAGCAGCAGAGAGAGGAGTGACGCTGAGGGTATTTGCCTGTCCTCCCTCCTTTCCTCCCACAGAGTGCAGGAGCAAACGTGCCTGTGGCTGGCTTCTACCTTACACCTCTTCAAAGAAGTTTCTTTGAAAGTCTCTTACACAAGTCTTCTGTAGAGAGCTAAATATGCAGATGGAAGTTAACTGAGTGCACTGTGTACCGCAGGATACTGGACTTTGGTGTTTATTCTATAAACACAGAAACCCCTGGGAAGTAGCAGCTAATTTATGTGGAGCACTGGCAGCCAAGCCAGAAAAGCCCTGGCCACTTTCATGGGCAGCACTGGGCCATGTTTGATGGTGCAGCTTCGGGGTACTTTTGACTTTCAGCATTTTGTGACAAACTTCACTGCCTCTCTGCACCGGGCAGAGTCCATACAAGATGGCACATGGAGTGGTATTTTATATCCCTTCATCCACAGCTTCCTGCTGGTCTCACATGAGCATTGCTTGCTCCAGTGGGGAGCTGCTCTTGTGGTACAGCAAGTGATCTGCACTTTGTGTAACAGGAAAAGAGCAGGGGGGACAGGGCTCTTCATGAATTTGCAAAACAAAGACAAGACTGTGGCAAGCTGGACACAGAGCAGCATGTGAGGGTTTTCTGGACCTCATAGCTAAACAGGAATATTCTTTGCTTGAGCACAAGCTAAGTCCCTTCTATTCATTGAGGGCTGCTAGAATGTGCTTGTATGGCTACTGTGATTCAGCTGATGGGTGGTAGCTTTGTGTCCCTGGCAGTTTTGCAATTATTTGTTGTTTACATATTATAAAAACTCAGGTAATGAGCAAACATTGTATGGGTCAGGATATAAATGTTTTGTAAAAACCACATTTAGTCAGCTCTTGATGCTTGGTAGTCAGGCAAGTAGCAGCCAGGTAGAGAGGTGGCAAGTTATGCTGCCCTAAAGCCATGTAGACTTATGTGAAAATGTCCTACTTATGCAAATGGATCATAAAAAAGGACAGAGTCTGGCCTCCAGCACATTTAATAGCATTCATAGACTTTGCCAGGCAAGTGTTGCTTCCTGCCTCATGGTTTTGATAGATGGAAAGTTACTGCTAATGCATTTTTAACTCTGAGTATTGTAGTGAAAATGTCACCGACTGAAATGCATTCTCTCTTCTACGTGTGCTGGCTCCCTTAACATGTCAAACTCTGCTAAGCAGATATAAGGTGTGTCTGCCACGTCCTGCCTGGCTGATGGACTCTGTTCTCTCAGTGTCCAGAATTTCTCATACCAGCTCCATCCATCCATTTCATTCCAGCCAGGATCCATCGTGAGCCAGACCCTCAGTGGTGCCAGAGTTCAGCTGGACTCTCTGAGAGCCAGAATTGACCAAGGTTTTAGAGAGCACGACTCCAGGCTGTGGTGCTGTCAGGTCGTGGGGATGGCAGAGCAATGGCAGGACAAGGCCCGTGCTCAGCAGCTGCCTTTGGAGGCAGAACCCCTGCCTTGGCAGCTCTGGCACTGCCTGGGCTGGGCTGGGCTGCGGCTCCCACAGCACTGAGTGTGTGACCCGTGTCTGTGTGCTCTGCTTGCTGTGCCTGACTTCAGAGTTCAAGAGGAACTCCTTCTTATTCAAAGGAGCCCAACGTGTTTCTAAGTGCATTTCCTTAAAAAACACATGGGGATTGTTAAAAGTTTTTTATCCATGTTTTTCTCCTTTCTCAGGCAAATGGTGCGGTTGATTTTCCTGTGTATCTATGATGTGGCATATTTTCTGCAGTCCATCCTTTTTCTGCATGAGTCCTCACGTGTGTATCAATTATGAGAATGTTTTATTTATGAAAATAAGGACCTTTAAATCCTTGTTTAGGGCAGACATTGTAGGTATTCATGATTTCCAGCACTCTCTTCTTTTAATTTAGCTGGAGCAGAGCCTGCTAGGTTGTGCTGTCATGCAGGGGGCTTGTGGGGAGTAACTGTGGCCAAAGGCAGCTGATATGTAACTATTCAAACTTAAATATTCACTGAAGCATTTTCTTTTCTGAGAGCTCTCAAATCTTGGGTATGTGATCTGTGTGCTGAAGCTGTGCCAACCAAATATTTACTGTTAGTCTACTGCTTCCTGAAAAATTTAGAGTTCACACATATTACAAAAAGTAGCATTTTTCAGAACAGACATCACTGAAAGATGTGCTCTATTAGTTAAAGTGGTTTGTTTTGCACTGTTGTAATTAGGGTTTAGCTCAGACAATGTTTTCTCAGTAGCCGCATGTTGTTTAAATAATTCAACTAAGAATATTCTGAGCTAAACTCTGCTTTAATTCCAGCCAATTTATGAACCTTCATTCAAACGCTCTCCAAGATGCCACCATTTTAAAATTAAAATATTTTGCCTTTCTAGTTACTGATTTCAAATGTCTTCCTTCTGCTTGTCTAGCATCCTTTGATGCTAGACGTAAAATTTTTGATTTAGACGTAAAATACGAAGTGACATAACATGATGTTGGCATTTTTGTCTGATGGAAACAACTAAACTTTTTGGTACTGATTTGCTTTTATGCTGTCTTAAAATGAGTCCACATGGATATGAGGATTCACATTGCAAACACTGCTGGGTTCCTCAGTTACCTGCAGCACTGTTCTGCTGAGTTAGATTATGGAAGATGTTTAGCACAGTTTCCCTAGGAAAGGACATTTATATTCTTGTGCTGCACACCTCTGTTCTGAACATGTGCTTTATTTCTTCTCCTTCTGTGTTCCTGTCCCCAGTCTCTCCTGCATGGTTTCTGAGCAGGGACTATTTCTTTCTTCATCTGTGCAGGACCTCCCACCTTGTCTCAGGTTTAGCTTTTGGGGCCTGAGGGGATTTTATAGTGCAGATAAAGAAAACCCCAACAAACTGATGTTGCTAATGAACCATCTGCCTTGTCTACCGTCAAACCAAGAGAAAAAATGGATTCAGATCCAAGCATTCCCTGGAACTTTAAGCCCATTGACCAGCTTTGAGAGGAAAGTGGTCTTCAGTGGTGGGAAGGGAAAAAGGAAGGGAAAGGGAATATGTCCAGAGGTTCCCTGGGGACCATGTGAGATGTTTGGGTGCAGGAGGCAGACCCTGAGTATCCTTTTTCTGAGTATCCCTTGTTCTCTCATGGAGGGCTGGAAGTGTGAACTGACAGCAATAAGGCACAGGCCCTTATAAATGGGAACCAGCAGAGAGGTGACTTGGGTTTGCAACCTCCTGCACAGCAGGGGCCAGGAGTCTTTTGAAATGCAATCCAAAGCCAGACTGTTCCTTTTTAAGCCTTCCTTGAATTTGTTAATAAACCAAATTTGGAGGAATTCTTTCTCACTATTAGGAAAAATACAATTTTAGTAATCTTTAAAGAAAGTCCTTGTTCCCTTGGTCTGTAATTCCACCGTATCTAGTACTTTGGAGGAAGGTCAACATTAAGTGAAACCAAGCTTGTAGTAATTTTAAGGAGCAGTGCATACCCAGTGAATTGTGAAAAATACAGGGATTAATATATAGGTCTTAAACCTTAGGGAAACACTTTGGACTTCTATAGGCAGCTTAATCTAATCTAAAGGGTGGGCATGGTTCTAAATGTATTTTCTAGTGAGCTCTGTGCTCCTGGAAGCAGTAGAGAAAATTGCTTGACCAGCTAATGGGATTAGCCAACCACATTCAAAGGTTTACAGTCCACTATGGAGCATCTAATTGAGTAAGATGGATATTTCTAATATTCATTGCTTTAATTTTTATGTTTTATTAAAGTATAAAAGGCTCAGTGCCTGCTTGTAAGATAGCTGGAAGATCTCCTGAGAGAGGGATTGTTTAGGGTAAAATAAACCAGAAAGACAGTAAAAAGAGGTAGAGAAGAAAATGTTCTGAAAGCTTCTATTGTGCTAGGGGTGTTTGTGCATCTATACAAATTACTCAACTGGACCATATTACCTTCCTGTGATGGTGTCATTGATGTGGAGGAAATTGTGACTTTAGAAGCTAGAATAAAGGATTATGGAAATAAAAACTGTTGTTAGAATTATCTGAAAATGCAGCTGGTTTTCCCTATTTACAGCTGTTGTAGTGCTTGCAAGAAGACACAAAATGCAAGGACCACAGGCTGAATCTTCCTGTGCAGGATTCTGGCAGCTGTAGGAGTAGAAGGATGGTTCTCCCTGTCTTTTTTCCTTTCCACCATATCTTCTTTATGACTCTGATGTCTGAACAAAACGTAGCTGTAAATGAATCTCCATGTCCTTATTGCCTGTGGCCTAAGTACCAGCTGGGGATGTAGGTGACAATGTCAGTGTTTCCCTGCAGGATGTGGGACTGAGGGTGCCCTGCAGCCTGAAGCAGCCTGGCCTGCAGGCACCCAGCACAGCTGGACATCCTCTGCCCCAGCCAGACCCCATGGCACTGATATCAGCCTGGCCTGCAGGCACCCAGCACAGCTGGACATCCTCTGCCCCAGCCAGACCCCGTGGCACTGATATCAGGCTCACACCAAGTCCTGAGGTGTCAGACCCCCAGTCGGAGTCGTTTCAAGTCTTTTCCAGTCCAGTAAGCTGTCAAGGGACAGGGACAGCTGTGAGTCTGTAGAGAGAAGCAAACCCCAAGTACAAACTGTTCCTCACTCCTGAGAGCAGCACCAGTGGGGAATCAAGCATTCCCACACGTGCACTGGGATGGCCAGAACTGTGGGAAGTCATGGCAGGCCTGCAGGGCAAAAGGACTTCTTGCAATCAGCTCTGTCTGAGCATTCCCAAATCTTCTGGGTGGGAGAGCCAGACTGCTGTGTGTGCACTGAGGCACTTCTTGCTCAGTTCTGAACAAGTGAGGGAAAGGGCACACAGAAATGTACATTTAACATCTCCAGTGGTACATTGTCCAAGTAGGGATTGAAACAAGCACGCTACAAGCCTTAGGAAAGAAAGAAACAGAAATGAACAAAATCTGTAAGATACTTATGCCATAAAGTCATAAGAAGTCGTCCTGATAATAAACATACAAAAGGTTGCAAAGATAGTGGGGAATTAACCCCATTAACTTGAAAGGGGAAACAAAAGCATGTGTCAATAAATATTTACTCTCCTTCTGGTATTTGAAAGTGTTCTTATGTGCAGAGCAAACTGAAATCTTTTCTGTGGGATTTTGTAGAAGTAATATTAATATTAACTTTGTGTCTTTGTTGCTTTACTTTATTTCTTTGAAACAAGTAGTAAATTTACCATTGCAAAAATGAGATTTTTTTTTTTCAGTTGTAAAATTTATCTCAGCTCATTTGTCATGAAAATTTGCCCCTTAGGACTAGTTTGAACAGTATCCCAGGTGTTTAATGTTGTTCACCTAATGAAGGCACAACTCATGAAAACAACTATTGAACTGTGGTACACTTCATGAATACTGAGGAGGCATTCAATTTTAAAATGCATGTAGTGGTAACTGGGTCTATAAACTTCTGCTCCTGAAGCCTCAATGCTGGATGCATATTTCTCCAAATGAACGTTTTTCACTTGTATGTTTTTCTATTTACTGAAGCAGTTTGTAGATCTCCATTTAGCTTCATCAAGCTGCAGAGAGTATGGTTATAATTAGTTTGGCCGTGGAACGCTTGGCAGATTTTTTTGTGAAATACTCTACTTCATAACATGCCTTACTAGTCACATTTCTGTCCTCTTAAATAAGAGGAAATGAATCGTAGTTGGATGCAAATAATGTAGGAGAAGAGGTACAGAGCAAAGAAAGAAGGCTTTTATGTCCAGGTGTGAGGGCCTGCTGTGCATCACACTTTGTTAAAAGAGCTCGCTGTGTGAGGAGGAGGCAGGGATATTGGGTGGATGAGGAGAAACCTGCTGAAATGTGTCCAAAAGGAGTTTTAAAAAAAGAAAAAGCCTGACCCAGTTGCACCCCTTAGAGAGGAAGGGAACCAAATAAAAGGATCTGTGTAGACACTGAGCACCACAGGAGCAGCCTCTGCCAAGGCAGAGCAGGAGATCTCCTGCACAAATGTGCCATTGAGATGCTCCAGCAAAGCTGCAGGTTCTGGGAAGAGAGTATGCCTGGAGTGCCTGCTCTAGAGGATGTCTTGGGGTGAGGCTGCTGTTGAAATGAGATGTCACCCTTACTACAGGGGAGCTGCAGCTCTGTCAGTCGTAGCCTGAAAACAGAAAGTCTGTATTCCAGGGAGCTGAAATGAAATTGCTGTCGTTGTCTGCCACCCTGATGACAAGCTCACTTTTCCTTTCTTTTTTCCTTTTTTTTTTAAGCTTCATTTTGCAGTGCCTGGCCCAAAGGCAGGGGGATTTTGCTCTCTTCTCTGAGCTGATGTTGCTTAGCTCTACTAAAAATGTGTATCAGCATTTGCCAGACGCAAATCATTGTTCTTGACAGATTATGCAACTTGGATTATTAAAATCCAATGTATTTCTCTTTCTGTCTGAAAATTCGCAACTTGCCAGCATGGTGGGAGGCATTAGTGTTCTCATTTAATTCTGAGAATTAAGCATATTTTCAAATTTAGGCTGGCTAAAAGAAAGAGTTCTGTTCTGAGAAAAAAATTGTTGATGTGCTTCTGTCTGTTGTTGCTGAAATGGCTGTTGAATTTCTCATTAAAAATCACCGTGAGTGTGTAACGCAGCACAGAACAGTCAGGATACTCATAGCAGGAGACAGGTCTCTATGCAGAACTACCAGGCTCCAAATAAATGCTCAGATGCCCATATTTTTGACTGATCTGAGATCACTTAGAGTCTGGAATCTCAATTTTTCTTTTATTTTATTTTTAACTAGTAATTGTTTAGTAACCCTGAAAAACATTTACTTGTGAACCATCACTAACTGCATCAGGAAAATAAAAAAGAATGCCAGATAGCTCTATTCTTCAACTTTTACTGTATCCCAAAATAGCTCTAGACCTCATTCTGCTCTGAGATCTGCAGTGCACATCTCTGCTCTGATATGCTGCTCTCTGTCCTGTATTTTTAGGGAAACCAGTAGGAGCTCAGAGTATGTGGGACTGCAGAATCCTTGCTGACCTGAGACTAGGTTTTCTTTCTGTGTTTGAAATGGATGTGCTGTGATATTAAAAACGACTGAAAATTTTCATTCTTGTTGCAACCAGGTGGTCAGGATTTTGCATTTAGCCCTTTGTGTTTCCACTCAAAGAGCAAAGATGAACTCCTGATTCTGGGGATTTATTTTACTTTTGTTTTATATTGAGGCTGCCTTGTATGAACGCTGCAGATTCACTACATGGTGTCACCTCTGCCATGATTCCTGTGGCTGAGATACAAGAAGATTTTTATTTAAAGAGCCTAAACTACCAGATTTGGTAAATAATGTGTCTCATGTATTGAAATGGTAAAGAGTGAAATGGTGAGCTGGTGAAGAAATCTTACTGGCATATCAAATTTCTTAGCTGTTTTGCTTGAAAGCCAGACACTTAACATCATTTTAATGCAGTTTTTGTGTTTGAATTGATATAATAAATGTCAATGTTGAATAGCATAAGGTCATATTTTACTACTTTGACCACAAGTGCAATCTTCCAGGATTCAGTTTTATTACTATTATAACAGTCAAGCTGGAGAAGGTCACCAATATATCTTTCAATATGAAGTAACATATGAATGAATAGTTTACACCAACTTTATTCTCTGCAATGTGCTGTGAGCTGTATTGACAAGGACCTGCCTGGGATATATTCTCTGTAGCTCTGGAGCTGCAGCAATTGTGAGTTGCTTATGATCATTAGGGCCTTAGTCTTTGCAAAGAAATGAACCTTTGAGGTTTGTACTCTGCTACTTCAAAAGAAAAAGGGCATTTTCTTCAGCAGTATAGATATTTACTCTGAAAAGCACAGCTATACACCACACAGCATGATGAAAATGATCCAGCTTTTGCATACATACACTTTGGTTGAACAACAACAGTCCCCAGCAGTGCCAGATTTCAAAGGTAATACATCAAGAGTGTGAATCAAAACCTGTGTGCACCCTCTGCTTATAAAGAGAAAGACTACACTGATCTTTAAAGCTGAAGTAATTGGACACCTACCTGCATATTTACATTGCCTGACATAGTGTTACAATTACTTTTTTTTGTGGCTTCCAAGGTGCATTTTCACAAGATGCAATAGATACCCTTGATTTTTCTTTTGAGTGAAGGGGTTGTGTTCCAAGTGAGGCTGTCTCTGTTGCCCTGTGTGGAAGCTCTAGCACTACTGATTTTCTTCTGCTTGGGATTCATCCTGGGAGGTTTTTTTAAGAATTTTAAATTAATTTTTATCATGTGAGGATGAAATGCTACTCAACTTATTAACTTGTATATCTTACTTCCTTAGAGAAAAGTCACCAGTTTTTGTGGAAATTGAGAGTGGAAAAAAAATGAGGGGTTAAAAGGTTTAGCAACATCCAGTGCTGTACTGAATTATGTAAGGCAAAAATATTAAGTAATAATATTTTTCTTATTGCACATAGTCTGTCTGGGGATTATGTGCAGCAGAATGTATGGATCCCAGGCTCCTTTCTTTACTTTTTTGGGGGCTTTAAAGCATTCTTGTAGCTAAAAAAGTTGTTACCTTGGAAAACTTTTTTGCCTTTTTTTTTTTTTTTTTGTATCTCAAGGGTTAGCATTACTGAACAGTAAAACTATTTTGTAAAGCTGAAGTCCCCAAACTGTTTCTGCTTTGTGTGGTTTTGAGTGCACAGCAAACAATATCAGCTTGCTGCTCCTGCTGTCAGTCAAGATTTCCTATAGCTGTTGCAGAAGATTTGTGCATCCCATGCCAGAGGAGCTGGGTTTCAAATCTTGTTTGACAGCTCTGGAGGGGCCCGTGCTGTGCATGCAGCTATTTTTGAGGTGAAAGCTATGTAATGTAGGATGTTAGATATTTCAGGTGGGTTTTTCTGCGCGCTGGATTTGCGCTGGGAGCTCCCTGAGCACCAAGAGGATGCCCAAGGGGAGACTCCCGAGGTGAGAGCTGTGTCCTACTGTGCTGCACCCTCCTGCCCTTGGCTCTGCTCCCTGGCCTTGCTCTCCTGTGTGCCAGCAGCACATCCAGCCCTGCCTGGGGTTCCCCTTGCTGTGCCCAGGGCGGGGGAAGAGGTCCCAATGCTCTCCCACCCACACAGGTGTAATGGGAGGATAGGGCTGAAAATGTCCCAGCTGTTCAGCCCAGCCTCTTCTCCATCCATGCTTCAGAAAACTATTTTTAAATCCTTTTCCTTGAAGAGTCTGAATCAAGGTAAATAATTTTCCTGACATCTGCTTCCACAATGTTTTGCTTGCCATTATGTGCAGATCTGTTCTATTGCATAGCGTGGGAACATTTTGTGCTCTGATGTATTCAAAATTATGTTAATGACTTTAGCCTTCACCTATTAGGACTTTTATTTCTGGAAAATGTTTATAGCATGCAAACAGAGGAAGCAGGTGTGAACGTGCAGGCACATAAGCTAAACCTCCAAGAGAGAGTTGGTAAGTTTTGGGAGTTTTTTGATAGATCAGTGGCAGTCTCAGAAATGTCATCCTCCAAAACACAATTGTGTGCCTATGCGAGTTAAGGCAAGAAAAAAATTTTTAAAATTGTATTTTAAGATGTTCATTACCCTAGGAATCTCTCCTGCTTTGTTAAAACTGGTTTCCTTTTGTCCTGTAGGTTGTCCTAGAGCACATTTGGAGAGATTGGAGATGTTTTGATATTGGAGTTCTGAACAAGGAAACACGCTATGAGTTTCAGTGCACGTACACATCTATATATCTATAGCTTACACAAGTTTAAAGGAAATCAATTAGCAATTGACTATTGCAGAGCAATGGTGATAGCATCTGGAAGTGCGGATAGTTTTCTAAGTCTGAGCAAGGCTTTTGAATGTTCCAGTACTTTTTGAGGGCAAAATTACTCAAGGAGGAAGCTTGAGTAATTGCAGAATTTCATTATTTTAGGATTTCTGTAAGTGCAGATGAAAATGCAGAGGTGTAATTTGTCACCAAATGTTTCCAAATCTAAAATCTGTAAGACAGAGTTGCTCTCAAGGCATTCTCTAAGTGGCCCCTATGGCTTTGAGCTCTGTCTGCTCCTTTTGACCTTTAAAGTATACTGGAGGACTCATCCCTTCCCTGGGCCTTGAGGAGGGAGGCATGGCTACCAAACGTAATTCCTGGTACTTCTTTCCTGCTCAGTCCTTGCTGGTTGGAAGGCTTAGGTGAAACTGCCCAAGATGCCCAAAGGCAAACACATTCTTCTGAACAAACGGAAAGAAAATGAAAGCGTGTAAAGCAAAACGAGTCCGACCATTCCTTCTCAGCAGCAGAGTTTGCTTTTAGCTTTGTTCAAACATTGGTTCCCCATTCCTCCTCCCACTGGAAAACATTAAATTATTATAAGTGATAGTGAGTGTTTCATGCATTTTGTAGTACCTCAGGTCATAGAGGTTGCCAGTATGTGCAGGGTTTTACTTCCAAGCGTGGGCCTCTTGATGTCCTGGCTGCTGCCACTGGAGGTTTAGGTGTCAGAATTGTGCTACATATGTGGTGTCAGCTCTGCCTGTGAGCATAAGCTACAGCTCCATTTCCCAGCCTCCTAATTGCTATTAAAGGAGACAGCAGCAACCTTGCAGCTGGCATCTCATTTCATCAAAGCAATGATAAACTATATTCAAAAAATCCTTCTCTCACTTCAAAATCCTTTAGTTTTGGTGACAAATGTTGGGGTATATTTGCATACAAATCCTTTTCTTCCAGGAAAATGCTGATTTTTTTGTTGCTGCTGTTGTTTTTTTTAATGCTTTCTAAACATAGTTTGTCTGAAAGTTTTATGAGCCATTCCTCTTTTTTTTTTTTTGTTTTTTTTTTTTTTTTATACACAGCCTGATGAGCTGCTTCTGGAACAGAAGATACAGAAACAACATTAAATTGCTTCTTGGTTCCTCTTTTGAAGACAGCCTAAGCATGTTTTGCTATAGAACAATTTCCCCTGCCTCTTACAATTCTTTGGCTTCTCATCTCCATTCATAACTTTGCTTATCTTGCACATATTAATTAGTAATACGAATATAATTGGATCTGGCATCATGGCTGCAAGGGGTTTTTAAAACTTTTCACTATTGGTTTAACTTTTTTTCAAGTTTGGTTTAAAAGGTTGGGGGTTTTATTCATTAACTTTCCATTCTAATCAACTGTCCTAAGAAAGTGGCAGTCAAATGGAAATTTTATTTACTCTTTCTGATGGGAAATATGGTTTAAGAGAGTTTAATTCTCTCCTACTGAAAATCTACCCTGTAGAAGCATTTTTATCTCTTGATGACTGGTTGCATGGCAAAAACATCTCAGCCTAATCTATCGTCTTCTTGGACACCATTTTATCTCCTCTGCAATCGAATTTGTCTGTAGTGGAACCAACATTCTTTTTATCACCCAAGGTCTGATCTTCCAGCTTTCACCTTCAAAAGCACAGCCATCCTTAGGCAGACTGGTAGCTCAGAATGATTTATAACTGAGGAGAACTTTGAAGTTCCTATAAATAACCAAAAAAAGCAGTGTTTTCTGCCTTTTTTAGTTATACTCCAGTTTGCTTGCTTATGCTTAGGCATCTCTTGTGTCTTCCATTCTCTATCAGTGACATGCAGCCAGTAATGACTGTGCCACCAGTTTCTGAGTGGCCTGATAAGAATCCTAAGATAGTAATGTAAAGCCCAGGGAAAAAATGATTCTCAAGTGTTTTTCACACCAGTGGCAAGGATCAGCATGGGGCTGCATGTGAAATGCAGACGCCACATTCAAGGGGACTCTGTAGAGAACACGTTTAATTTACAGAGCAGCAAGTCTGCACATCACTTTTGTGAGACTGAGCTCTCCAACTGCACACAGCCATCACTGACATGTTGGGAGGTCGCTGAGTGATTCACATCCAGCAGCTTAGCAAGGGGAAGCTGAACAAATGACAGTGGAGATGCTTTCATTTGGAGGAATACCAAATGTTCCTGCTCTTTCAGCCCCTAGATATGGGATATCTACTTTGTGACCTTCAGAAAGAAAAAGAAATTCACATTTCTCAGCAAGGTGGCTTTGATGGTGATCATAAACCCCCAAGATATGCTGTGTGCTTGTAATTTAAGGAAGAAACACAGAGATCTGGAAATTCATTTACATATACCAAATCCAACATCAATTTTCTCCCTCACATCCAGGATGCAGTTGGAATACTATCATCTTTCTTTGCTGGATTTTTTTCCCCAATTGTTTGTTTGTTTGTTTTTGGCATATATTTACTTTCTCTTTTAACACTGATACCATGTCAGATTTAAACCATTTTTTTTCTTCCCTCCAGGGAACTGTCTACTGGAAATAAGTGCAGTGACATATTGTTGTTATCAGCTCGTATTATGGTAACACAGAGAGTTCCAAAGCAAAGATCACAGCCCAAATCTTTGGGGATATGTAGACATGCTGTGGAGTTCTAACAGCTGCTCAGATCTTGCTCCAGTAAGACTTTTAGGTCTGGGATTAATTTGGAGTGCACAGGGATCTTGCAGGTTGTCCCACTGGTTCCAGCAGTGGAAAGGGAAATACTTACTATTGAGGGTGAGTTAGGATGTAGAGAGTTGAAGGGCCATAAAATCAGATGATTGCCTTAAGGGACATCAGCTAAAGTAACTGAAAACCTCACAGTCTAAAGCACTTATAGGGAGCTGCATGCAGGTATTGAGGTTCATATGGGTGTTTCCATCTGGAACTTTGCAATAAAGTGGAGAAGGGAGCAGGAGGGAGGAGAGCAGGTTTGAGTCTCTGCAGAGCAGAAACCACAGTCGTAAACACAAAATATTTCACCTCTGCAAACGTCCTTTCATACCACTTGTGTGGTTGATTTTTGTGTTGATCTCACACCTACAAGACATTCAGAGTCTTCCCTTGCTACTTGTGTGTTGGAGCATTTGTTTTTCCCAGAACTGACCCTGTGCTGGGCATGAACATCCTTGGCTACTTTCAGTAGTGTCAACACAGGAAGAAAAAAATCAGTGGCTTTTACAAGTAACTCATGTCATGCAGGACACCATTTTTAGACTTAGCTCCTAAAGAATGTGTGCACTTCTGTGCCTCTCCACAAAGGTTGGCTGCTGCTGACACTGGCACAGGCAGATCTGCACCCAGCTGCTTTCCTGGAGGTGATGGGCTAATGGAAGTGACGGGAGTGGAAATGCTCCTGTGGGCAGAAAGCCATGCCAGCTCCTGCTGCACACGGCCCTGAAGGGATTTTGTGCTGCATGTGATGGGGCTTGGCCCTTACAGAGGGCAGAGGAGAGGGGGGAGATGCCTTCCCCCCCATCTCCTCCATTAGCACCTGTTAAAGAGCTAAGCATACACTGTTCTGGATTTGCAAATCATTATAATGACAGACTGTGACAATAAAAAGAGCCATGAAAATAGATCATGTAAAGAAGTCCTGGATTAAAAATCCCCTGGTACACGGGGACATGATAAAACTCCACTAAGTCAATAATCTGTGCATTAAGAACTCCTCTGGTTATGTAAAGGAACTAAAACAGTCTGTTTTTCTCAGTGAGCCAGAGGAAGCAGTAGCTGGGGTATGTAATAGGATGATAAAGAGTGCTTGCTTTTCAGTAGCCCTTACAGTCTAACTTGATTTACAGATCAGATCTCTGCTGCTGACAGCAGAAAGACTGTAATGATGCCAATGACCGTGTCTAAGAGAGTCTCAGTTGTGTCTTTATTCCAAGTCCTCAGAAAGGAAATAATAAAAACAGATAATCACATTAAAGTAATGGTTTCAGATGACACTCACACAAAATAAGGTTATTCAGATAAGCTGCTAGTTTGTCTTCTTCATTCCCGTGTTCTTGAATATTACAGGAGTTCTGGATGAGAGTATGAATTTATGTACCGTGCATCGCGGAGCGATTCAGCAGAGCTGGGAACAATGCGCATTAATGACAATAATAGTATTAGAACAGCATCTACAGAGGCAATCATGACACAGGGCCCTGCTGTCCTTATCCAAGGGAGCTTATTATGCAAGTGAAAAACAAGAAGGAGACCTACTTTCTGATTCCCTCCTCCTTTATAGCTTTCATTGTCTCGGGTGCTTTGTAAGCTATGTGTTTACCATCTCTGCTTGAGTTTTATTTTGTATTAAAAGGAGTGCTTTTTATGGATAGTTTCATGTTGAAGATGTACTCCATATCTGTTTTACATTCTCTCAGCTCTTAAGTATGACTTTCTCAAAACTGACTCCCCTGGCAGGGGAAGAAAAATGCTCCTTTAGGAGCATTTTGTCCTGACACACACCTTCTCTGTGAACCTTCTCATTGACACCCAGCTTTTTGTGTTAAAGCAGGTATGAAATAAGTTGTCAAAATTAAGTTGCTAAAGAATAGTGGCTTAAAATAATTTATTTTCATGTTGAGCTACCTCTTAGTCTCTGCATAAATGCTACACAGGGTCTTTGATATTTCCACCCCACCTTTCTCTCTGCTGCAGCTGAGTGAGGGCTGATTCCCTGCTTAGCTGCGCTCGTGATTTTAATCCCCAGAGACATAAACTACAGAAGAGACTATTGCTCTATCCCTTTTCCTTCTGAAGTACCTCTGAGAGCCCCCACTTGCCTTTCCCTTGTTTACCCTTTCAGTGTCCTTGTCATCCAGCTATTAATGTTTGTAAGGGTGTCCTGACACACAGAGGGGTGTGTGTGCACCTGGGCTTCTCTGGTGGATGCTGCAGAACTCCTTTGGGAGTTAACAGGGATGCTTTCAGTAGTCCTGCTGAACAGCAAAGAAATTTACATTTACAAAAACAGTAATCAACTCTCTTACTTGGAAAGTCATTTCTCTACTACATCCACTTCAACAGTGTATTCGGCCAATGCAGTAGAGATACACATCCATTATCACGGACTTTGCAATTTTAAGCATTCAAAGGAAGTGATGAAAATACACTGGGACATTTATCACATCAAAAATGTGATATTGCACGGCAGAGATGACATAGTTTGTCTCTCTGTCATGCAAGTGTGATGAACAGCTCTTTCACAAGGGAGACAGAAGATTCTCTCACCTTTTGGTCTGTTCCTGAAGGTGCTGATGCTTTAACAGAGGGCTAAGCCATACCTGCAAGGGGTGCAGTAATTTAGGCTCATCCTACTCTCATGGAATAGTTCCCTGGAACAGCATAGCCTATCCTGTTTCTTTAGGTGCAATTTCAGTAACTAACTATGCAAAATATGCCATGAGCACTGCCAGTTTAAGGCAAACACTGCTCTCCATTGATTTTAATTGGAGCAGTTTTCTGAATACCCTAACAGAGCCAGGTGGAAAACCAATCCTAGAAATTAATGAGAATCAGGTGGTTTAGTCCATTTAAAAACTTTGAAAATCCCAGCACACATTACAATATTCTTTGAGGAATATGCTTAGTGTAAGATAGCCTGAATTATCCAAATTCAGTTTTCCAAAATTCCCTGTTATTCGTGTTTCTCATTATCTATAAATTACATTCAAAATTACCTTAATTACCTGAAACCTTGGTTATCCAGACATATTTGTTGTCCCCTGTGATGCTCTGGTAATTGATCTTGTACTGCACTGCTGCAGCTGATGCTTCACTGGTTACGGAGTGAAGGCACCGTTGGTCTGCCGCGTGCTGCTACAGGTTTGTCTTTCTCTGTGTTGCTCAACATAAAGTTGATGCAGAGCTACAAAGAGTACATGGAAAGCTCTTAATCATCTGCATTGATAGGTATTTGGAGAAAGTAGAGCTGTTATCAACTTCTCCAGGTATAACAGGACCTTCCTTGACTTAACTGTGGAGAAAACAGAAGAGGATGAAATGAAACTTCCCAAGCAGCAAAGTACTTCAACAGTGCCAATAAAGATCTGGCTTTTCACAGTTCCAGATCCTCTGGTTTACTCTGGTCAAACCAATTTGCCTTCAAAATTAGGTGAGAGAAAACCCAGGGATATTCACCAATTTTTAATCTGATTAATTTACTACTGTTACCCACCATAGGTGTCCAAAACAGAAGAAAAATATTGTGCTTTCAAGTGCCATAGACAAAAATGTCAATAATGCTTATGGTTTGTACAGAACCTTAATTCCCACATTCTCTGGTATCTTTCTACCAGGTAAAATATCGTTTCCAGGAAAACTTATTGTCTGGTATATGGCATCCAATAAATTTCAAGAAAGTAAATTTGTCATAACTAATATTTAGTAATTAGTTATTCCCTCATTATAGCTCCTGAATCATGACCTAGAATATAGCTTCATAATGATCACATTCATTTTTGAATATGATGGTGCTGCAGCCTTAATTAAGACCAAATGCTGAAGCATTTTCTCACAATATTCTCAGGTGGAGGGGCTGGATCACGAGCTCTCTTTGAAATGTTTGAAATGAGGCATTGCAATAACATGTTACAATGGCATGTTGCAATTCCAGCAGGGTTATTTTGGTAAATTGAATTTTTCTGGTGCTGCAGGTCATTTGGACAAGACTTGCAGCTGCTGAGTAGCTTTGCATGAACAAATCAGTTGCTATGACAAATGCCATCGCTCCAATATTTAGGCCAAAACACTGGTTTTTGACTGTTGCACCCCAAATATTGTTTGGTCTCTGCTGTCAGCTTTGGGCGTGGCTCTTTATTTCAGTGGTCTTGTACATTTACTGTTGCTATAGGGGCATTGATAGCTTCAGGTAATTGTGACCAGTTTTGTCATTCATTTAGAAAAAAGATATATCAACTGGAACGGGTTCCTGTACAGCAGAATTTCTTTACAGGTCTCAAAGCATCACAGCAGTTATAGATGGCATCCTTCTATATTGGAACTTCTGCATTTCTGTGTTGGTCACTGGTTTTGCTTTTTTTGGGCCTTCCAAGATCAGAAGCTTAGTGTGACTCTAAGAATGTTGTCGTGATTCCTGTTACAAATGTAAGTTTAGATCTTGAGTAAATTTCCACCAAATGAGACTTGGATCAGAGGTGGTTTCTGAGCCACAAACTCCCACAGCTGCTCTCACTGTGGTTCCACTTAGGTACCTGCTACTGCCCGAGGCTGTCCCCGAGGCCAGGAGCCAGCAGAAAAGGACAAATCCTGCACTAAAATACCACTTGCTATGAGGAACTGAGCTTTTAGTTGACCTACTTGACATACCCTAAAGGCATTTAAAGGGAATATCAACTGTATGAAAGACTTGTTTAAATGAAAAGTGAGCAGTTCTGAATCTCACATTTCCCCACTGTGGCCCTGTGTCTTGTGGAGTCACTGTACTTTGTGTAGCAGGACTTTGTACTTTGCTGTGCTATCTAGCAAGATTCAGACTATAAGCCTTATCTATATTTAAATTAATAAGCCATATCTATATTTAAATTAGATGTATTGACTTTTAAAAGTAAACTAATGTTTATTGTTCATTTCTTGGAACTATTGCATGTTTCACTGACATGAAAAGTTATTTTAAGTCCTTTCAGTGGGGTGAGAAGATCAAGTAGAATAAAAACTCCACTGTATAAAAGCTGCAATGTGGTCTTCAAAGAGTGTACTTATCATAGTGTGGAGAGATCCATGTCAAAGATTTGCAGTGATTGCTCTTTGTTCTAGTGGAACCACCAGTTCTCTGATATATTGCATAAATCTGATCTTCTGCATTAGTGTAAACATGTACTGAGCTGCCTTATCAAGATCAAATTATTTAGATAATTTGTCTTATCTTAATGGCTTTTTTTTATTAATGCTAATATGTGGCAGAGCAATATATATATAAAAAGTTGTATGTGAGTTTAATAGTCTGAAGCAATTTTTAGTTTTTATTGTAACTTTATTGCATTTGCATTAGTTCTTAATCATCTTTATTGTCCAGAGCTATGTTTTTTCCCAAACTAGCAAACTCTGTGATGTACTACTATTTCCCATAGTGTACCAAGAAACTCCTCTAACATATATTTAAATACAGTTCTACATGTAAAATCCATTAAAGAGTTCTCCTTCACATTTTCCTGTTATGAGATACTTACTCTTAATCCAAACACCTCTACAGATTTCCTCCCTGAAGTCAGTCACTCCATCTTACTGAATAAGGCTTGTTCTGGTTTTGCATTGCTACAGGTTTATGGATGTCCTAATTCTGTGGGTTTACTGGGAACTGAATGGGTGCCCCGACATATTGTTGTAATGAAGCAAAATATGCATTTGATTAATTGTTAAAGGCTTTTTTGATGTCCTCTGTGTGTATGTGTGTGTGCTATTTCAGTGTTCTCTTCCTTCTTAACTCCTCCTACAGGCAGCATCTGTGAAACCATTATTGTTTTCCTCACACAGAGAAATTGCTCCCATAGCCTTCAAAATTTGAAGAATTGTTCAAGGGCATAAAAAAAGATAAATGACTGGCAGTTGTTTTTCAGTTATATTAATTTTATTAGTCATGCATTCTCCTGTGTTTTTTCAGAGCTCTGGGACTTCTTTCTCTGAGCAATTAGAGATTTTGAACAAAGAAAACTTCTGCTTAGATGCAATGATGAATTTAATACCCCTGCCCACACTCCTCAGCTGAATCTGGGGACATTGTGGTGAGTTTTAATACCTGAAGCTTTGTCTGTGTGATTCTCTATGCTTGGGGCTCTTGATGCAAATTCATGTAAAACAGTGTAAGAAAAGAATAATCGCCCCTGCTGCCCCCCACGGCGCATTATTTCTGCATTCCCTCAGCTTATGGCTGTGCAGAAGGGTTCTTTCATACAGATGCATGAAATAGTTGGAAATAATAATTTATTACAGTTTTTTTGCAGCTGGTTATTCTGGCCCCTGAGCTCCCAGCACCCACCTCAGGGCATTTTCCTCCCGCTCAGTGAGGGCTGGGCTGGCCCCTGAGCAGCTCCTGGTGGACATCTCCCATGCCCATCAAGTTCTTCCCGCTGGTACCAAGAGATGGTGGCAGTATCTAATCTGCATTAATCCTAAAATGAGCACAGCCCCCATTTCCAAGGCAGGAGGAAATCCCTGTTGGGGGTTGCTCTGTGAGTGACTGGGTGTTTTCAGCCTGCAGGGAGAGCAGAGGCTGCTGTGCTTTAAGTCACTTACCTAAGCTTATGAAATGCATGCAGGAATATTAAGTCTCTATAGTTTGGGACAGTTTTTTAATGAAAACCAATTAGTCAAAACCAAACCATTAATTAAAAAGTAGTTTTTGAGGTGTGTCCCAAAATTAAATCATTAAAGAAAATTTTGACTATTAACTAAAGCACTTTTTATGTAAAAAAAACTAGAATGCTAAAAATAGATATCTAAGACTTTTTAAACTTTTGGAGATTTTATTTTAAACTTTTGGAGATTTTATTTTAGAGATTTTGACTTTTTGTCATTAAAATATGTCTTTGGTTGTTTTTGTGGGGGTTTTGGTTGTTGTTGTTTGCTGTTGTTTTGGCTTGCTATTGTTTTTTAGATGTTGACTCTTGCACTCCCTCTTGTGAGAGGGAAGACTGTTTAATGAAATGGGAAATGCTTCTAGTCTAATGTGAGCTATGAATTCCTGACTGTGTGAAAATAAATAATTCTCCTAAGTTAAAAAATTTTATAACAAATGGTATAGAAAGCTAACAATATTGGTGAAACCCAGGAGCTTCATAAAGTGGCAATTACCCTTTCACTTTTAGATATTTTCCCTTTTTTCCCTTGTATTTTGTTCTTTTAAAGCCTCACATATTAAGAAAACCTGTCAATTTTAATGTTTTTAAGTGGTTCTTCAAAAAGACAAAGAGAAAAAAAAGAACTTTATTCCTATTGTTAGAGTGTCAGTACCTGGAGAGCCTTTAATTTTTTCCTTTTTAAAGCTTTGAATTGTTCTGTTTGAAGTTCAAATTCAGAAATAAAACAAGAGTCAAAACTGAAAGTGTGTTTCTATATAGCAAATTAATGGACTTAACCAGGAAAAAGCTGTGTTCAGCTCTAAAGCTTGTCACATAAAAGGAATTTTAACCTCTTTGGGATTTCTTTTTTTTTGGTTTTCTTTCTTTTTTGACCCCCCAAAGGCCATTTTTCCAACATTTCAGAACTACAGAACATGTGTACCTTGATAGTTGTGTGTGAAAATTTATAATAGGCACTTTGTGAGGTTGAGTGGAGTCCCATTGAAGCGAACAGAGAGCTTGGCCTAGGCCTTAAATACACAATTACAATAATTTAAGCTTCTAAGTCAAAATCCATATAAAGCAAATAAAAATTACTGCTGAGCCTTTGAATTTCAGCCTTCACTCTGTGTGTATTAGTGGAAGGAAAATTACATTTGAAGTGGTCACCATGCAGATGTTGGCCAGGTGTTTTGTTTTTCTTATAGAATCTGAGCAGTCAGGTGGGGTTGGTCTCTTTCTCCAGGCAGCAACTGGCAGAACAAGAGGTCACAGTCTCAAGCTGTGCCAAGGGAAATATAGGTTGGATATTAGGAAAAAGCTTTTCATGAAAAATGTTGTAATGGCCTGCCAGGGGAGGTGGTGGAGTCACCATCCCTGGATGTGTTTAAAAAGCCTGGATGTGGCACTGGGTGCCAGGGTTTAGCTGAGGTGTCAGGGAACAGGTTGGACTGGATGATCTTGAAGGTCTCTTCCAACCTTGTGATTCTGTGGTTCTCTCTCTGATCACCCCCAAGCCAGCGTGCAGTTAGCACGTGCTGACTTTTCAGTCATGCCCCAAAATCCCGAGCGAGCACATCCTTCAATTCACAAACCCAAGGGGGATTTTTCCAACACAGATTGATTTGTGTATGTGTATTTAGGTGTTAGGGAGAGAAGTAAGGCTGTTGAGAGACTTCTGCAAGCTTTAGAGAGAGAAACAGTTGTTACAGGTTATAATAAGGTGTAAAGGTTCTTCACTCCCTAAAATGGAGAAGCTGACATATTAAATTGCATGTGCTCTAGTGATGTGGACTGACTCAGAGAACTTGAAGGAAATAACAGCTGTGCACATCAAAGCTTAAAAATAGAAACTTCATCAGTCAGTAGCAGTTCAGAATGAATGAAAAAATAAAAAAAAATATTAATTACAGTGCTTAGACAAAGGAAAGTTAAAGTTCAAACTTTCTGAAGGCAGAATGTTGTCAGCAGTGCTGCAGCATGTCTGTGCTGGGTGGCAGCCCCTTGTCCTGCTGAGCCACTCTGTTAATGGGGGGCTCTTGGACACACGCAGGACACTACAGCCATTTCAGATACCCCAAGATGACTCAGGGTTCCCACCTGACTGGCAGTTATGATGTAGGAAATATGGGAGACTCCTGCCCTTCTGGAGTGGCAGCTGGATGCCCTGAGGCATCTCAGATGGCAGTAGATGCTTCAGTCTAAGGAGTAATTGCACATAAACATAAGTACAGACTCACTTTCCCTCATGTTTTTAATACATAGTCACCTGAAGTGGTTTCATAGCAGTGTTTGCAGTGGGTTATTGTAAAAAATAATGAACAGTTTATCTAATTTTAAACTTCGTAAGAATTCTGAGGTGACTAGAAAAGGTGTACAGCTTAAAATCAAACCAGGTATAAAATTAAAAACTATCCTAGCATCAAAAATTTTAGTTAAAAACTATGATTTAAAGTTGCAGTGGATGGTTGTTTTCCTAATGACCTCAAATTCATGAATTCCTTCTAACTTTTTCCTTTTAATATATTCATAGTTAAATATAACTTGAATGTTGTCCTAATTACATTCTCATGTTAATTTAGCTTTGATTCAGAATTTCTGTGATTATTCTTTGTAGAATTATTTTGAAATGATGGAAAGTTCAGAAAAGATGCTCCATTCTGTGATTGTGCCTTTGAATTATTTATCGAATTCAAAGACAGAAATATAGCTAAAATCTAGTTTGAGTTGTAAATGAGTTCTGGCAATGTAAGGAGGAAGTGCAAGTCCTTTCTGCAGAATGCCACGGGTGCAGCATTAGGTGCTGCAGGAGCACTGCTGGCCCCACATGAGCAGAGAGCTTCGTGGTTAATAAGAAACCTCTGCTGCTCCAGCTGGCAAGTGCTGTCTAAGCAGATAAGACAGATGATGTGTGGAAGAGGAGAGGCAAAGAGAGATACAGAGAACTTGCAAAATGACAGTGCAGATTAGTGACAAAATTAAGAGAAAACCTGTCCTGTCTTGGTCAGAAGTGGCCCTCACTCCCTCTGCGATGTGCCATGGAAACAAAAGCTTTCCCAAGAACTGTTTGACTCATGTTTTCCACAACCCATTGCAGTGGCAAACAGTACAGGGCTAACATCAATTGTAGGAACCAGCATTAATTCAGAAATTGTGGCTGTGGCCCTGAGCTAGGTAGAGAACAAATAATTGCTGGTGAGGCACTGCTGGGGAAAACTCAAAAGGAGAAAAGGAAACTGTCTTAATGTAAGCAGCAGTTTTGCTAGAGGTAAATGAAGGGAAATTCTTCATTGATAAATGGTTCATTGAGCCATGATAATAAAGCAGTCCTGCAGAAGAAGGATAATTATCTACTTAAGTATCAGATGCCCTAAGGGTACAAGCTTCCCTTCTCTCCTTTGGAAAAACGAACTCAGATTAAAGGAATGTCCTTTTTCCTGTTCTAGTGTTGACATGGGTTTCCTTTTTATGAGTAAAATTAATTAGTTTTTCTATTCCTTTATTCCTAGTATGGAAATCATGTCTGCCAGTCAACTTTGCAGCTCTCCCCTTGGGCCCAAAGTTTAGCCAATAGCACTGTTTATGGATGTGCTCTGTACAATGCACTGGGAAGGCACAAATGAATTACAAGGGTTTACTGTGCCTGGTAATTTACCAAGGGACACAGCATTGCAGAACTAAAACCCCACAAAACTAGGGGTTTTGTCTCCATCCAGGATTGTTTTGTTTACAAGTACCTGCTTTCTAAATATATTTTTCTCCTTTCTTAAATGTTAATAACATAAGCTGTAACAAGCGAAAAGAGGAATAGTAGTTTCTGTATTCTGATTCTGTACAAAAAAAGCCCTGAGAGACAGATTTTCAAAGCAGATTAGCACCCACAGCTGGGACCAGTCTTCTCCTGTTCTCTTGGGAGCTGCTACAGGTAGAGCTTGCTCAATTCTGCTCCCACTATAGCAAATATCCATTACAGACTTGTCTGTTCTCATCTGGATTTAGAAAAATGATCAAAACCTGCCACTACATCTTTACTTTGAGAAAATGTCTGGTTTTCTGTCCTATCAAAATGATAAGTGTGATTCTTATAATATAGCCTAGGTGTATGTAAACATGTTGTCTCTGTGCCTATGGAAATAATTGATCTTTCATATGTATTAATCTCTCCTTATTTCAAATGTCTCACATGGTTCTTGCCAATCAGGTTGATGTAACCTTTTCGTGAACCTGTTAACTGCAGAGCAGTTCCTAGTTACCTTTCCTGGATTATAGAGAATATTCCTGAACACCTGCAGGCTTCAAGATGCAGTAAAAATAAAGATGACTGTAATACAATGGCATGGAACTTAATTTTCTTCAAATAGTCCTTTGAATACTTATTTTAATACTGGAAAAAATAGTTTTCATAGCCTTTGGTCATGAAAGTTCAAGTGGTGTTAAAGGTTACTTTAAGGTCTTCATTCTACAAATTCTATTCTGTAAGTCAGCAAAGAATCCTGTCTGCAGGGAATTGAAATGAGAATCAAGTACTTGCTTGTTGGATCTACACAACTGAGGCTCTGTTAAGAATTCTGGACCATATTAATAATGTTGCATAATTGACTTTCAAGTGAGGAATCATAGCAGTTATTAATTACTGTGAACACAGCACATCAGATGACTGTAAGCAGCATCTGTGCACTTCCATTATTTACTTTATAGCTTCATTTCACTGACTCTCAAATCACAGTCACCAAGGTAGAATTAAATCAAAGTATATTTACAGGATTGTGAACACTGTTCTTTAAAGGAAATAGGCTTAATTATCTTAATGTATTTTTAAAAACTCATTATACTTACAACAGGTGAGCATTCCTTGTGAATTGTAAATAATGTGTAGAAATAAGTGATCTGCTATGATCAGCATAGTGCCAGCTTGTCATATTTAGGTGCCTAAAATTAGAGGTGTGAGATCAAGATTTTCAAAAATGTATATTACATATGGGGAAAAGCATTGTAATCTGCTGACTCAGACAACACATCCAAAGCCCTCTTAAATTTCTTTGGCTTTGCCCCATTTTTAATCACAAAAGAAAATATCTCTGACTTTCACAGGAGATAAATACCAGCATTTCTCCGTTGCGATGGTAAGTTTGAGTCTGTGAAAAAATTGCTTTCCCTTAAAGGTCTCAGTACAGCACAAGAGCCTTACCAATTTTGCCCATATCTGAGGGGTTTGAGGAAAAGAATTCTGAACACAGCATCATATAATTCCCTGTAATTCACCCTATGTTTCTGACGCTCTTGCTGTATCACCAGACAGGAAGAGCTCAGGCGCTTCAAGCGTGATCAGAACCAGGTTACAGGCTGGGGACTGAGACTGTTCTGGACCACTCAGATTTGTGTTTGTGCCTTGACACTGCCACCTTCAGATGTCCTTGTTTGTCCCCTGCGGCCGGTGGAGCGTTTCCGTGACCTGTGTCCCGAGGAAGTGGCTGATTTGTTTTGTACAGCACAAAGGGTCGGGAACGTGGTGGAGAAACATTTCTGTGGCACTTCGCTCACCTTTTCCATCCAGGTTGGTAAACCAGTCTGCTAAGAAAGCTTTAATGGTTTGTTTTATCAAGCCTTCAGCCTTTTCCCCTTGTCCAATCACAAAAGGACATTGAAACTTCAAGGGGTAATAAATGCAAAATAACAGTAATAACAGACAAGAAGCCAAATAACTGCATTGCAGTCTTCCAGATTTGCCATTGAGAAATCTAAAGAGAAAACCAGTGGGAAAGTGTGGTTAATTAACAACTGCAAAGCCTTGGATAAAGCCAGCAAACACTCTCAAATGGTGTGCTTGTTTGTGAGTATTTCAGGAAATAGTCTTCCTTCAAAGTGTTTGCAGGGTTGACCTCTAGAGAAGGCAGCCACAGCCCCTGTTCCACACACAGCCCACTGCACACACTTGAGATAGGTGATCACTCCTCACAGATATTTATATGCAGGCAGAGAGCTGTAGCCATGTAAATACATTATAAATTCTGACCTTTCAGTTGTTTGTGCTGGGTGTTTTTATACCAAAAATGAACTCTGTTTAAAGCAAACCAGGAGACTAAGCCCATTCATTAGAATCAGAATTTAAGCAAGCATAGTTTGATTAAATTCTTATTTCCACGTGTGATTTTATGTTCACAAGGATCAGAAATTTATTGCTAGCTATTGAAAAATAGAATCTGAAAAAATGAAAAATAGAAACTGTTGTTTTTGTGATTTGAGACAGTTTCCCTCTTTGCTGGGTTCTGATATGGAAAGGAGCTTTGTCCAAAAAATTAGTGTTGAATGGTCCTCAGGAAAAATATGCTAATTTAACAGACAGAGTAATTGATGTAAATTATTATTAAGATTTCTGAATTTCTGTGTGATTTGTGATTCCTTGTTAGATCCTCTAACCTGAGACTTTTCCCTTTGCTTACAGGATGGCCCTGAAGCTGGACAAACAGTGAAGGTGAGTGCTTGTTATGCAGAATACAAATTAACACACAATTATAGGAACTAATAAAAGATCAAAGCTCGTCATCTGCAGTGCATTGCTGTATTGTTACTTTATCCTTGAGATAAAAAACCCAAGTGTACAATAGCAGTAAATACTTTTTATTGAAATTGCACAAGATAATGTTTACACGTTTTCTTCCTGAACAAAAATTTTCAATCAAGAAAATATCTTTTCTAAGCTGCTGGGTGTATTTATGCAAGGAAAGCCTCATGAAAAAGGCATCTGGTTTAGTTTTTTGTTTGTTTTATGGATAAAATATTGCCCTTCCATTCAGGATCTCTTTGTTTTTCTGTTTATTGCCTAATGAGTTGTAGCTAATTGTAGGAACAGTTAAACTGAACCACATAATGAAAATATACCTTTTGTCTACGATTTCTCTCAACGTATTCATATCACATTCTTGCTACTGAAGTTCAAATGTAATGGGCCCAGTGAAGCTAAAAACCAGATTTTAAGTGCACTCCCAAAGAAAAAGGTGGGAGGGTGGAAGGGAAGAGAAGGATTTATGATTATATTCTCCACTTGAGTAATAACACAGATAACATCCAAGATGTCTCTCCAGCCATGTTTCACTGCCTCATAATGCAAATGCAATTGCATGTGTAGTTAGATGATATGCCTCAACATTAGATAAAGACCATTTTTTACATTTGGAATCAGAGGAAATTCAAATATGACTATGGGTTAGCACTTTGTAAAATCAAATTAGATGTCTCAGAGAACCTGTTTGAGTTGATTAAGATAACTGTAACAACCAAATGATGGTGGATAGGAACATTTTACTTTTTTTTCAATTTGCTGAATTGACCTTATTTTTCCTTCTGCCTTTTGCTGGCTGCTTTGAATATTTAACAGAGAGATAATAGGGAGAGGGAAGAAGAAATTAGAATATCACCAAGCTTGGGATGTGATGAAGGAATGTAACACATTTTATTTCTGTACTGTGACAAAACAGATTCCTTGACTCATGACTTTGAGTGCATTGGGTGGGTTTCACTGGCAGTGTCTATTGATAGGTAAAATAATAAGTTTAACTATTTTTGAAGTAAATTTTGTTATTATCACCAATATGATTTACGAAGAAAATCTGAGGATTTATTTTAATAACTTGAACAAGTGTATTTCTCTCTATTAAGAAAGGGTATATAGGAATGGTTATATGTGAGAAGAATTATTTATATGAGTGAGCAAAGGAAGATGTAAAAATACCCATCTTCTGTAATTGTGAATGGTAACAAATGCTTATGTAGGCCTTAAAAAGGCAGGAAGTTCTGTATTGCTTTGGGTTTGTACTGGAAACAAAGAGCATTAAGTGTTTATTGCAAAATGGCAGCCACCCTTCATGCCTCCTTCTCACACTTTTAATAAACACTGAGATGAAAATGACCTGTTCTTACAACTGTGAACCCCTAGACTTTGCAATTATGAGTGTGTATTCATAAATCAGAGGTTATCAGTTTACATTTCTCTACTTTTCTGCATCATTGGGCAACACTGTAATTTATCATCATCGCTTTGGGATGTTTATCATCCAAAAATGCCAACAACTATTTTCTTCAGAGAATTTAGAGCTTTCAAAACTTCAATCAGGAAAGAAATTACTGTGATCAAGATCTTCTTTTAAGTGAACAATAGGGTGGATACATAAATAGCTTGTTTCATTTAAACTTTTCTGAATCACAAAACTTGAAACAACACCTATGTGACCTACAAATTATTTATGAACCTTAAATTCAATGTGTCATGTTTCTGGATGTGGATTTATTTGAGGGTTTTTTTAATGTATGAGAATCCACAATAATCCAGCCTCCTCTGAGAGAGCTTTTAATTAAAATTTCTGGAACAGACCAAACATTAGAAAAACATTCTAAAAGTAAAAATAGCAAAACATCACAAATATTCCAGGGACTTTGTGGAGACTGTTTAAGTAGGGTAGGCAAGTGTATCTCAGGAGCTAATTAGGTGTAGCTGATTTTGCTTTGAATGGGGTTACATACCAGATGGTTTCAAGAGTCTTTTCCAGTTGTATTTTTTGTAATTCTGTATACCTGTGTAAATATATAAATAAATACTGTATGTGCTGTGGAGGAACAGAAATACAGGAAGCAGGAGAAGAGTACTGACTTTTCAATTGCTCAGTACAAAATTTTACTGCAAAATGGGAAAAGCTATCAGCCTAGCTGAAGACAAAACCTGAGAAATTCAGTCTGAAAAAGATTAAAGAATTCTCCTTCTTTGTCCACAAGAAGAAATTATAATCCATGTACAAGAAAAATCTTGAATCTGAGTCTCAGGTCGTTCTTAGCAATGGAGGTGCTGAAAATTATATGTGCAAACTATGCAACAGTTTGGAAGGAGATGATCCTTTCCATGTGATTTTGGCTAGAAATCAGTGATAAGATTGTCTGCCAGTGTTACATGTCCCTTTTGGTGGTGTGAAAGCTGCTGGTTTGTGCATCTTGTGTTAAACCCTTTCTAGTTACCCAATGGGAAGCTGTTCAGGATCTAATTGTAGTTTCTTTATTGCTGTACTCTGTTCCTCCTTTGCATCTAAGGTAGCAGAGCCTGCAGGACAATGTTCTAGGGCAGCTTATGGCCCTTGAAATTCCACTTTACTGTGTGTTTTCACTGGATGGGTCTTTGAAAGTAATTATACCTGACCCTCAGCTCACCAATATTTTTAAGTATAGGTGGGTCTTTTCCCACCCTTTAGCAGCTGGAAATATACACATGGTAAGGGATTCTGAACCATGTCCCCAGTCTCAGACAGCAAAATAATGCAATATATTCCTTCATATCATTTTTCATAGCTTTCCACCTATTTTACCTATTCCAGCCCTGTCACCTGTTTATGAGAGAAACAATTGTCCTTCTCCAAAGATGATCACAGAATTGCACACTGCTTTATTGTGAGAGGTTCTTGAACCACTCACAACAGAGAACTTGAGTATCTCTGGCACCTGAACAGTGTGTCATCAAGCAAAACCATCTTTTGGCATTCAAGAGATTTTGAATACTTGTTACTTGAGAAAAGGAGGAAATTGTGTTTAGGTCCTTCCTTAAAGACTATTAATCTCTGCAATTTTGAGCTTTTTGTTGGAGAACACAAAACCCATGGTGTCCTTGTGCCAGAAATGGAGGGTGGGTTTCATGCTGGTTCTGTTTGAGAATGCCTTAAATATCCAGGCAATTTCATGGATCAGGGAAATCAGCTCTGCATCTTAATGCAGGGCTCTTATTGCTATGTCAAGTGAGCGACGTTTCAAGATTTCCCTGGTATGTTTTATAGCCTTCTTTTCATCATCAAGTCAGCAAACGCTCTGGCTGCCTGGGTGGATGTATAGCTTAGTGTAGAATAAGCTCTCAGGTTTACCTTTTACGTGAGATTCAATCACAAGAAACTCCATGGATTCTGTACTCTGTAAAGGCTAAACAAATCAAGCTGGCAGGAGCATGAAGCAACTAATTTATCTGTAGAGACAAGATAATATTGCACAGCAAGTGTCCATTGCACAAACACGTATGAACACATCCTCTATTTTGCAGCAGTGTTGAAGTCTCCAGCAGCTCAGCACCTCCTCTGTTACCCATGAGAAAGGGAGGGCCTGTTTGCCAATTACAGGTCCCCCTAAATAAATGAGAAAGCAAAGCTGATGGTGGCTGTGTGGGTATGTGTGCAGAAACTTATTTTATATGTCACACATTCCACTGGTTATTTTATACTGACAAGATTGTCTCATGATTATTTTTGATGTACATATTTTTCTTTTCCAGATGTTTTTTAATGCTGTGTTAAATCAATCCACCTGGCTTGCATTCCTCAGAAATCTTAACCTGAGCTGTGGAGCCCAGGGCTCATTTAAGCTCACAGCAGCCTACTCTTTCATCCTCTTTGTCTATTTATGTCTTGACCCGAAGTACTGGTCTGGAGGGTTGAGTCTTTAAATTTAATCAGATCACATTGCAGACTAATTGCATCGGAAGGATTAAATTCACTAACTGCAGTGCTTTTGATGCCTCAGCCTCTTTCCCTGCAGACCAGCAGAAGTGAGCCCTGGTTTAGTGAAGTACTAGAAACCCTCTTTTGCTCTCTTAGAAGAACAAAAAAAGCTGGTGCTTGAGAAATGTGAAGATTTTTCTTACCTTTAAACAAATCTAAAAACTCAGATACAAAAAGACATGGAAGCGACAAATTTTTGAAAACCAGATTGTGCTGAAATATGTGAACAAATTGTCTCCTGTGCTTTACCCTTAAGAATGATAATTCTCTTGGAAGCTTGTGAGACATCCAAAAATGATTTGAGGAAGTGCAGCAGTGTCTTTGAATTGCTCTGAGAACCACACTAATAGTATTTGGTTGGAGACTATATAATATTGTGGACAGGTAATTGGTACAGCAAATTCAGTAGTCTCAGGGCTGCTACGTCTGTTTTGAGCTCAAAATTTTCTGTTTCAGTACTATATTTAGTTTGGGGTGGTTTGGGGTTAGTGATGTATATTTTCAAAGCTAGGGTTATACTGCCCCTTACAGAGACAGAGAAGCAGCAGGATCATCCAGATCATTTCTTCCCCCTTCCTTGAAGTCTTTTGCCAGCTCTATGGTTTCTGCTCACTCTAAATAATAATTCCTGCCCTTTCCTTCAGGGATTTTTTTTCAAAATCTGCCTTGTGTTGGTCTAAATTTCCTTTCAGTCCTTTATGTTTTCTATGATGCAAAATAAGTCCTAATAAGTCTTTGCTTTCTGAGCTCCTTACTTCTGTTCTTAACATGTAACATTTAGTTTTTGACTGAACAATAAGCTTTCCAGAAAAAAACATCATATTGTTATTTTGTTTGCCATGCTTATAGATTTAAGAGGCACTGGTAAATCTGTAAACCCTTCCCTAAAACAAATAATAATATACAGGGCCTAGAATGAAAACAGTTCTTTTGCCCCCACAATTTGTACAGATCAGTTCCTGTACTTCAAACATGTAACAGCTGACAGAAGTAAGAGGTGTCTGTGTCCAGAATATACCCATGGAAAGTTTTAGAGATTGTTTTGAAGACTGAAGAAGATGAAAGAAAAGTGGGAAGATGGAAACAGCCTAGTGATTGATGGACATAACACCATCCTGGCTGTGAATACCAAAGGCCCCAAGGCACTGATAAATTGGAATGATGACCTGGATAATGAAGTCTGATCTAGAAATACTGGGTTGTGAAGTTCCCTGAAGGGATGGGGACTGAAATTTTTGAAAGATTCTCTTTAGCAGTGAATTATGATAGTTCTGCATCTAGATTATTTTGAATTTCAAGTAGTGAATGTCATGACATGCTGTACCTCTGACTTGTATAGCAATATAATCCTGTCTCTGTACAAACAGGGAATAGTCTGTATAGACTATAAATATAAAAAACATAACCAAACAAACAAACAAAAAAAATCACCCAACAAAGCATTGTTAGAAATAGGCCAGTATAAATGAGGATAGTAAATTAAATTTCCAGAGATTTAAGTTGAAGAATGGTGATGAAAAGGAACATTTTACTATTCTGTGCTAGCAGTTCTACCCTTCTCTCCTGCCATATGGATTTCTTAGATGAATGTTCTCTTTAGGTAGTTTAATTCCAAAAATATCCCCAGAGCTAGTCACAGATATTGACACTGTCTAAATTAAACCATAATAAGCAAGTAAGTGGGTTCAAATGCTTGTTTAAATTGCTTTGGCGTGCAGATATTAAAAGTCCTGCAGCTCTGCTGGCCACCTCCAGCTCCCTCCTGGCTGGGCACGTTCCAGTTCAGCCCCAGAGCTGCCACTGGGGTTTTCCTCTCCCAAAGTCTGGCGGGTGGGAGCTGGACCATGGAATGTGTGGTTCTGTGAGTCAGGAGGGCAGTGAGCACTCCCAGGAGTGTCCCTGGCAGGGTGATGTGCCTGTGCCAGTCCCAGCAGCCCCATCCTGGCTGAGCAGAGCCCGGGGAGCCGGGGGCTGGGCCAGCAGCTGCTCCAAGGGAACCCAGCGGTCGCCTTGGGTGACCTGACTAATTCCCACAGGAAAGGGTTAAACACTGCCAGGGCTCGCTGCATTCTGCCCCTCTGCAGCTCCAGGACAGCCTGCTCCTGCTCCGACAAAAGATTTTTAAATATCCTTTTTTTTTTTTTTTTTTTTTTAACCCTGGTATATGTTCAGATATTTGCAATTTTCGTGACAGAAGAATCTTGAACAAATCGGTCTTTTTTTTCCCTTCAATAAACAGAGTTACATTTCAAAATGAAAAAGTATTTCTAGCGAAAAGGTAGAAAAATTTTCCTCTGGAAATGCTATAACTGAGTATTTGACAACAAAAACTTTTTCTTTGTGAAAACAAAACCTCCTTTGGAAATGCTGTTTTATTGAATTGGCATGTTTTGACCAAAAAAAACAATAGAGGGAGGGGTGTTGAGAAATCCATGACATGCTGCTCTTTATTTGCCCCACAATGACTGAGATTAGGATCAAAAATCCTCTGTTTTAATTAGAAAGTATCTTTCACTTCTTTGTTCCCATGTTACAGCAATATGTATTGCATTTAAAGCATTCTCTGTCTCAGAGTATGTACAATCAATCAAATGCCACTCTTTGAGTACAGGTCCTACAAATACTGTATTGTATTTGAAATGTAAAACCTTTTGACATCCCATGCATCAGGTCTAAAATCATTAATAGCACAGTCAAGGTGTCTGATTAATTTTTGTGTGGTTAGTGTATGAATTTCTTTTCAAGCTCCATCTCATCCATAATACTTCTTCTCTTTGTCAGTCTCATATCTTATAAAACTCTTAATCTAAGAGGGGATGCTTGCATTTGTTTTGTTTCTTTTTTTTTCCAATTTTGTTATAAAACCTTGTTTTCAACTAAAAAGTATCTCACCAAGAAATGTGCAAAATTATTCCCATTTAATTCAGATGCATAACCCGATGTTTTTCTGTGTTTTGTAGTAGGTGAAAATTGTTTATTAAACAAGCGTTGCAAAGCTAGATTCCAGTTAAATAGGTTTCTAACTCTTTCTTTAAATTAATATAATGCTTTAAAATGAAACATGATGTGTCTGTGCCCCGATCTCATGTGATTTTGCACATTTGTCTTTGCATTTTTACCAACCAGGTACTGTTTTTCCCAAGATCCATAGAAATTTATTTCTAAAACGACCACAGATTAGAAGGGATGTCAAAAGACTTCTCTGCCTCATGCCAATGTGTGCTTCCATAAGCAGGCACTAACCCACACTTAAGCTGTTCCTGGTTGGGTTTATTGGGTGTTCTTGCCCAAGGGCTTTTTCAGTTGAGTGCTCTGTGTTGACTTTGGTGCCCCAGCTCTCTGGCAGGATGCTGTGACAGGGCAGGGTCACGATTCTTTGCACATGGTGGTGGCCCAGTTTTGGCCAGACAAAGGCAGCCCACCCACCAGAGCCCTGGATGCCTTATCAGTGCAATAAGAAAGAAAATGTTGCCTCCATATTTTTTCCCCTGAAAGTCACCTCCACTTCTGAAAAGGAAAGAAGTGTGTAGTTAAAACTGCCCCTGCAAATTTCCAAAGAGTCTGCACAGCTTGGAGGAGTTTGCTTCTTAAAAATGTCAACAAAGAAAGAGTGTATGCAACATATTTGCATGTAATATCAAGAGAATGGAAGCCTTTCCTAGCCCTGTGCTCCTCTGCCATGTGAAAGAGTGGGTGGTTACACTGCCCTGTAATCTGTGGAAAGCACATCTGAAATACAGGGATATCTGACCTAGTCCATTTTAGTCTGTTCTGGCAGCACCATGTTAGCCCATGCAGGACTTCCTTTCTTAGAGGAAATCTGCTGCTTGAAGTGATTTAGAAATGGAAAACTAAGGTTAAAATAATAGAATAAAACTTGCTTGGCAAGCTCCAGAGAGGATGACAGGGTGAAAAGTAGGTAATATTTTTACTGTTTAAAAAAAAAAAAAGCCAATAATTCAGGATACTGCAGTGTGTTTCAGTTCATGCTTACATTGGACAAGCCAAGAGCTTCCTGCAGAACAGCAAAACCCTTCTCTCAAGCCTCATTTGCCCCATCTCTCCTGAAAGCTGCTTGGGTGCCCTCTGGGAAGACCACTCATATTCTGGGTCTCTGCTCATTCCATAAACCCAAGCTGTCCTTTGAAAGAATTTGAAATATGCCCTTAAAATCCAGTCTCAGGGAGCTTTATCTTCAGCTGGTGTGCTCACATTTTACACTGACCTTTCCCTTGCATGCAGGGATGGGGTAAAACCCTGCACTTTGCAGTGCAGCTCAGCTGGGGACTCCCCTGGGCAGACTCTCAGCCAGGGTGGGTTTTGGAGCTCTGGACTCCCCTCTGCCTGCCTGGTTTGCAGTTTCAGGGACAGAGAAATCCTCTGTTCCTTGCACTGTGCTGCTTTTCCAGGCAGGTGAGGTGCAGCACTCCCTGCAGGGAGAAAAAAACAAACCTTCTCTTCTGCAGAAATCTGTCTCTGGGTGGATTGTGCACACACACACATACCAAATGTTAGGAGATGTGCCTTTAAAAAGAGAAAGGAACAGTCACAAAACATAGCCTGATTCTTCTGTAAATGTAGGCAGTTACCTGCTAAAATCAGGTTAAGGTGTTTGGCCTCTTCTCAGCTTTGGATCACATAAAAGAAATCAGCACCTAGGGCAGAAGCTCAGCACGGCTGCCTGGCTTTTTCTGGAGAGAAATTCCTGGTAGATAACTTGTCAGTAGAGGAGTAGGATTTTTAAAATAAATGATTCTGTGTCTGAATCAGGTGCTGTTGCTCAGGATTTTCTTTCAATACATAACCACTATTCAGTCCCTTGTTTTTGAAGGAAAGGAAAATTATCATTGAAACTTCTGTATAGCAAGTTCTGTAAATTAAAAGCATCACTGGGTATTTTAGTAATGATGCCACAATTGACATAAACTGGGGGAAAAAACAAAATTAATCTACAAACAATTCCACTGTTTCCTTAACTGAGATTACAGACAGAAAATGTGAGGAGACTTATACTTCTTCTGAGATACCACCTTCATTGCTACCATAAAATCTTCATTTCACGTCGTCTGCCTGGCATCAGTGATCCAAATTCTCTCTGTGAGAGGCTGAAAGAAAATAAACTAGAAAGAAAATAAGCTAGACCAGATGGAAAGTGCTCATGTGAATGATTGTCTCGATCTTATTTGTAATGTTAAATCTCTAATGATGAATAATTCCTCTGATTTCATGAATGTTGAATTTCTCTGATTTCAATTATAATTTTTAGTATTTGAAGTAAAGATCATGCCCGGAAGTAACATCTTTTTTTAATGGATCTGTGAATGATTACTAATTCTCCATTGAGAAGGTATAGAAAAGGTAATATCACTGTGCTATTTCCTCACCTGACCTTCCAGCACCTCAGGTGGAGGGGATTTATCTTTAGGGAGTGGTCAGTCTGCCCAGACTGAGGAGTGGATCAGTTCACACTGCATTTAATCAATCCTTTTTTTCCTGCAAATAAGTCATGTCTGTGATCAACAAAAGCCATTCTTTCAATTGTGCCTTTTGGTGAGGCCACCCTGAGTTAAATTCAGAATTATGATCCAGCAGAATATGAATTTATAACCCGTCTTCGATTGTCTGAGCCTGATGTAAGTAGCACAACCTTGGTGTCTGGGGCAAGATTTTTCTTTGGTATAAATGGTTCAACTCACTTGTGAAAATATGTGAAATAAATCAATGGGGCTTTTTCTGCTTCTTTACAAACATTTTTAATCCTACAGTTGTAATATTTTGATTTCATATAGTGTATCATTTAAGCCTACAGTTATTAGTGATGTGTGTAAATCTAACAATTCTGAATGAAAAATAGCATTTTGAGAAAATAACCTATGAAGCATAATTCAATGTAACATTTTTTATTGTTTCTTTAAATATGTTTCACTTCACCTGGAGAAGTTCAGTTATAATAACTATAAAATAAAAAAAAAAATTAAAAAGGAAAATACCAGTATTTATTATGTTCTAATAAACTCCCCTCAGTGCATATCCATTTAGTATCTTTCATTAACATTAATGAGAATTGTGTATGGATCCTGGGGAGACTAGGCCCTGTAGTTTTATTTCTAATCTTTGTTTTCTGTACTAAATCTTGTCCTGCAGTCAGTTCCATAGGGCAGACAGGCATTCCCACTGCTCAATTGTTTCCTCTGCTTAATACAAACAGTTGGAGCACCTCCTTTAGTATAGTGAAGGTAAAAAGTTCATAAATTAAAAAAAAACAACAAACAACAACTAACAGAATTTGTGGCCACACATAAAAACAAGGGATATGCAAATTAATGAATTAATAGATTGCTATTGATTACCAGTAAGGCCTAATTAAATAATAAATTTTCCCACACACAATTACTTGTTTCATGTTATTAAGTGATCAAATCCATAACTAGTTTGGAAGCTCAGCCTCCCAGAATTAAATGAGGTTCTCAAGAGGGCAAAGTTGTGTTTTGGAGCAACCAAGACAGAGGCAGGGTCTAGTTACATGGATTTATGATTTAATTTTCTATGTAATCTAATTTAATGTAACTATTGAGTTTCTAAAAAAAATGAACTTTGATTAGATTTTGCTGATGAACATAAATACAAAATACAGGGTAGTTTATTCATTATCTGTTGCATATTGAGAGAAGTGGCTCGTGGGTATTTCTGTACATTAAGGGGCTTTTTTTTTCCTCATTTCCTCTGCTTTTAGCTGTCCTGCACAGCAGTAACTCATCCTTCAGAGCCCATCCAGGTGCAGCACATTCCAAAGGTACAAAATCAGGAGGATTCAAAAACTCATTTCTGTGGGAACCTTAATTCATTTTGTATAACTAACAGCTTCATCACTTCTCATTTCTGGATAGGCATCAATATTTCACAGCATTAACTACGTGTAAGTCCAGGGAAGTGCTGCGTTGGAGAAGGAGAGAAAGCAAATAAAGCTCTCCAGTTTGACATACTTTCACTTAATTGGGAGCTTTAAGAGCAGATCATGGGAGCAGGAAATGAGTCTTTCAGCTAATTCCCTTCTGCATAAAAGATGCTTGGTGCCAAAGCAGAGCTGTCCTGGTGAGCAAACTCCTGCGGTGAGATTCCTCAGCCCGGGGCTCAGGGGCCGCGTCCCCGGCTGGCTCCGTAATTTACAGCACATTACAGAGTGAGATCCTGCATCTCATTCATTGGCTTTAGGGATGTTTGGCCTCTTCTCAGCTTTGGATCACATAAAAGAAATCAACATCTATGGGTGCAGATCAGCACAGCTGCGTGGCTTTTTCTGGAGAGAAATTCCTGGTAGATAATTTGTTAGTTCAGGATTAGGATTTTAAAAATAAATGATTCTGTGTCTGAATCAGGTGCTGTTGCTCAGGATTTTCTTTCAATACATAACCACTGTTCAGTCCCTTGCTTTTGAAGGAAAGAAAAAAAATTTGCTCAGGTTTGCTGGGCTTGCCTGGCAGCAGACCAGGGTGAGGAGACAAGATCTTGTTCTGCTCTAGGACTCTGCACGTCTGCATGGCCCCGGTGTGGTTTAATCACCACTGTGCTGGGAATGTGCTGTCCTGGGCTGGCTCCCAAAGCTGGGCTCAGGGAAGGGCTTAGGAGAGCCCAAAGGTTTGGGCAGAGCCCAGTTCCAGCTGGGCTTTATTTGTGTGATGCCCTGGAGACTTTGGCTGGCTGTGCCCCATCCTGGCCTGAGGCCAAGCTGCTGCCCCTGTGCTGCAGGGGCAGGACCCTGGCTCTGCTCGTGGTGATGGTCCTGGAGAGAGGAGGGATGGTTTAGGGATACAGGGATTCACTCCAAACTCCTCAGCAGGGGGATTGGGGGCCCTTTGAACGAGCTGTGTATGAGAAAAGCCAACATTGTCCTTCCTTGAGAGCTGGAAGGGTTTGCTTTGCTTCTTCAGTACATAAAATGCATGGACCTCTCTGCCTCGTCTTTCCATTTTCTTATGATTAGCATATTCAATTTCTATATGAATCTTTCTATTTGTTGAACACCTGGATACAGGAGCAAAAAGAAGTTTTTCTGTAGTAGCCTGCCTGGGTGACTGTAATTAGCAGCAGATTGCAGTGAATGACATCCTGTTCCTTAATGGTCAGGGCTGTGTTTTGCTTATGTTGAGTTGACTTGACCTCAGGAGGTCTGGGCTGGCAAGCAGATGTCAGCTTTGTTCAGCAGAATATCTTCTGGTCGCTCCAGTAAAACAGGGAATATCTGTGCAGAAGTGAGAGGCAGAATATTTGCAGTAGCTCTTGAGTGAAACATGCAAACAAATTTCAGTAAGCAGGCAACGACAGGTTTGAAACCCTATTGGGAAATGATAAATTGCTGTTAAATGTTGTAATTATCCCATGACATTCAGGACTGAAACTTAAATAAATTCTGCTGAAAACTTAAAAAATAATGGGGAGCAGTAATATGGTTTAATAAATTAGCCACAGAGTAAGAAAAAAAAATAGAGCACAACAGAAAATTAATATTTATATTTTACCAGTATATAACAGACTTTGTTAAAAATTGTCAGAAAGTGAAGAAGAGTTTGTTAGACAAATTATAATTTTAATTGCAGACGTAATTGATTATACACAGCATGCTCATTAGGTTAAGGGAGAATATGAGGCAACTCTCAAGGTCATTACAGTAATAGATATTGTAGGCATGTAATTTGCGATAAGCTGGTTCCTGAACGTCTAATTGCTCATTCATGGCAGTGTGTCTGGCACTTTTACTCCCCAAACACCTCTTTGTCCAATTTATTTAACACCCCTTAATATTCCAGGGTCAAATTTACTACAGGAGGCATCAAGCAGTGAATTTTCAGCCTCCAAATTATTACAGCACCTCACCCTTTTTGTGCCTCAAAGACAGAGCGTGCATTACTAAAAGTTAGTGGTCTGGCACTAAGCAGGGTACATACAAATAGAAATACTCACCCACAGAGACCAGCTAGGATTTCTCATGGAAAACAGCTGTTCCCTGCCCTCCCCCATGGCAGTCAGACATTGCAGTAGGATGCCAAAAGAAATGTTCCTTTTTATAATATGCACTAATTACTAAGAACTTTGTATTGTTCCCTGAAAGAACACACACTAACAGTGCTTTGTTAACTCTTTTGTTATTTTGTTTCACTGCTTTGACACAAAGTCATCAATATTAGATGTCTCCTTGGATGAACATTAGTTGGGATGTCACTCCTCAGTTCTTACAGACAAACAAAATAGAAAGAAGCACTTATAAATATATCCACTTACAATGTATATCAACTATAAGTGACAACCGTTCCTCACTTTGATATAATGCTTTACATTCTTAGAATCTGATTGTTGACATGCAAATAGTTGAATCCAGACTACAGCACCAGGACAGGACTGGAAATTGAAGCCAGACATCCTGAGGTGCAGGTTGACTAATTTTCTATTTCCTCTCTCCCATCATTCCATCTTAACACAGGATCAGGCAGTCCCAATGAATTAACCAGTGCCATCAGGCTATGTAGCATTGCAGAGTGGTGGCTGACATAAGACAACCAAATTCATTCCCCTTGGACTAAGAAGTAAGGAGAAAATACAACTTTTGATTCAAATATCTTTGGCTGTATTACAGGAATCAAGGACTCAGAGTTTAATTAGGATTTGCTTTTTTGTTTTTTTTAATAAATAAACATCGAGGCTCTCAGAGCAGCCTAACTTTCCTGTATAATTATTACCTTATTTGCAAGATATTATCTTCACTTAACACGACATAGTCCATAATTATCTGTTGTTTAATGCTGAAGAGTGCAGTAGATACAGCTATAGATATTTATTCATGCACCAAATGAATCCCAGTATGATATTATAGCCATTCTTTGTTAATATTATTTTTAAGATTTGGAAGTTTGAAGTCTCTCAGGTAAAGGATTCTATCTAGAAGCATCATTTTCCATTACTGGTTCTACTCTTGGTACTATGGTTTTGCTCTTTAAAGAATTGTCCATAATGATATATATTTGCTAAACCTCTCCTTTGCAATATAGAAATTACTCTGTTGACTGACAGTCTGATTGATAGTGCAAAAAATAATCCCCATGTTCACCAATATATATCAATCCCTATAACTACCTTGTAGACTGACCTGCCCAAAAAAATTGTTATGCAAACACACTGCCATCTGTTGTGTAGTTATTCTTCAGTAATGGAACATAAACTGGGGTATGTCAAAGTAATTTAGTAACTCCACAAATGTAAAATGAGACTTGGTAAATATAGTGTGTTACACTGAGTTTATAAACCCCTGTCATATGCAACCACATAACAGGGATACCCAACGTCGGCAAGTCTGGCTTGTTTTGTTTCATCCATCAAATGCTGATGCCAGATCTAGTTATAAAGAACATGATGTGAATTATAATAATTAATTTTAAAATAAGGATTTTAAGAATTCTGTGGTTGATACAAAGCCCACTAAAAATTCTGGGAAGTTGCAAGCAATTTATAAGACTGTCAGTGAGTTCTAAGCATCTTCATTTAATGAGTTCAGAGTGTACATTCACATTCATACTGGTGGTTGTGCTACCTGTTCAAGAATGTATATGTGGATTTATCACTCATTTTAGCAATGAAGCCAGCAGTACCCAAATAAAACAGATATCTCATAGAAGTAGGTGCTGTTTCTTAATTGGAGTATTACAGTAAACTCAACAGATTAATGAAAAAATTATTATTTGGATTCTGGTTCTGTAAGTGCAGTTCTCAAAATGGTGTTTAGACATCGCGATAATTAATGAAGAGGTTTCAAATGAAGCATTTTCCAGTATCCCTTCCCTTTGCTAATTTCCATTTTCTTAATTAAGAAAAGATAAATTGTATCCAATTATTGAAAATTATGTAGGTCATTATCTTGAATGAAACTGCAATTAAACTCAGTTTTCACACAGAAAGAGGTTATCTTGTCACAGTGTGGGTGTTGGTGTCCCTGCTTGGCTGTCACCCCTGCCTTGGGGCCAAGGCCACTGTAGGCTCAGGTCCTGCCTCTGACCAAGAGCTGGGTTTGGCTGGGACTGTGCCGAGAGACTCTTCAGTGCCCCAGGAACAGGAGCCCAAATCCCACTGGGTGCAGCCCAAGTGTTCACTGTCTCATAGCAGCTTTTGTTTAAGCAACCAGCAGGGGATAAATCTCCTTTTCCCCAAGCAGAGATTCCCCTTTCCCAGACAGAACAAGCTGCAGCAGCTGGGGTGGATGTGGGGTGATCTGTTCCCTGCACAGCTGCTCCCCAAAGCTCTGTGGGATCCAGAGCCAGGCTCCTCACCTGAGCCTGGGCACCAAGGCACAGGTTTTATCCCAAATGACTGGTAATTCCCTGTAAATGGAAGGGGCAGGGTGGTGGGAGCTCTGCTGGATCCTACCCCTCCTGCTGCTGGGATTCCCTTTGGCATCTCTCCCTCCTTTGGCCAGTAGCCTGCCAGGCAATGGGCACAGGGTGGGAAGGTCCTGGGCTTGAAGGAGGAGGAGAAACCCTGCAGGGAGCTGTGAGAGCATCCCTGAGGAGCAAAACTGAGAGGAAAGGACAGGGAGAGATAGTGACCCCAAAAAACAAGCTCAGCAAGATTCTCCTGCATTTACAAGGTCTCTAATTCGACCCCAAATAATCTTTTTCCTTTTAAAACAAACAAGCAAAGCCATCCAAGCATAAACCCAGGAGAATTTTATTGAAAGAATTAAGGAGGGCTATAGGGACAAGGTTATTTAACTGCTTACATTACTCAAAATGCTGTACCTGAGCAAATGTAAAGAAACTAAATTTATTCTGCTTTCTAGCCAATTTAAGTAAACTAATTTAACCCTCTACCTTATGTTAAACTGCTTTATGGTTTTCATATTAGTTTCACCTTAGATTTAACTCTGATTATAACAGACTTGGCTGCAATCATTGGTAATTACAGCTTCCCATCCTTTTCCAGAAATACAGAATGTGAAGTGCTTTGCACTTTAAACTTTTTTCTATTTATTGTTCACATCCAGTTGGATGTACTAATAAGCATTAACATGCAAATAATTATCACCAATATTTGATATTCATAGAGAGCAAATGCTAATACAGTTAATACATCAAATATGAAAGAGGTTTTTAATTCAAAAAAAGAAAAAAGATTAAAAATATTAGCTTTTTATATAAAAAAGCATTTGCAATGATTATAAATTCTATTGAGCTTGCAGAAAACTTGAGCTTTGAGTTTGCAATATCTCTCATTAATGTTTAGCCTCAAGAAAGAGTTTATAATAAAGGGACTTATGCAGACAACAGATAAATACAAATGATACAGCCAAGAGGGTTGAAGAGTCCTGGGTATGTTTGTTGTCATTCTACCGTGCTGATTTCCATCAGAGGTGCTGAATATGCTAAGACTTAGGTAGAAGACAAAGTGAAATGCAATATGCATTGATAACAGCTAAGGTTGAAATGCCAGGAAATTATTTTCTTTTGATTCTCCTCTAGGTTTCTTTTTCTTGTTATAACTTCCTGTGGGATGGAACAGGTTAGCCCTGTTCTTGCAAAGTCAGCTGGTTGGTCTAAACCTGCAGATCTCAGTGGAATGGTAATTAGGAGGAATCTAATGTGCTGTAAAACAGAGGTCAGTGTGGGTAATCTGGTGTCCCCTGCTGGTTTTAAAAACTGTGAGCATCTCCTGCAGATGGGAGGGAAATGTTGTCTGTGCAGGCACAGTGTGCCTCGTGTGACTTTGCTGCTTCTGTGCACTGGTATCCAGGTCCCTCTGGGTGTGGCTGGGGCTGTAGTGAGGAAAAGGGATGGAAATAAATCATCTTTGTTTTTATGGGAAGGCTGAGCTGAGTAGTTTGCTCCATGGTGGTAAAACAAAAAAAAAAATTTAAAAAAGGACTCTACCATTTGTTGCAGACAGAATTTAGTTTATACTGGGAGGAGTATCTGAATTATGTGGCAGGGAAGGGAAGAGAGGATGCTCAAGAGCAATGGAGGGGGACACAGAGCTGAGATTAGGTGGGAAAGGGTGGCAGGATCTTGTCTGCAGATTGGGTTAGATGTGGCAAGAGCTCAGCAGGGAACACTGAGATGTTTGGGCAAGGTGCCCAAACCATTTCCCTGTAGGTTTGGGATCAGACCACTTGGAAATTCTGTGTGCTTCTGTTGAGTTGTATGTGTCCCTAAATAACACCTGCTAAAAGCGATCCTCAAATGAAAAATGAAAATGCACCACAAGTACGAGCAATATCAGCACTTTGTTTTCACAGTGTTTGCAATAAATGCTTTCGGTGTTCTGAGGCTGAACTAGGAGAGTCCTTTTTCTAAATAGATTGGGTTTTTTTATAGCCCAGTCAATAAATGCTAGTAACCATAATCTCTTTCCCTAAGTGTCATTATGTTTTATGAATTTTTAATAGAAATTAATCACTGAAATATTTAAGTCTTAATTAATTAATTACACCAGAAATTTACAGCCAATGCAGTGTGATGTCTGTTAGAAAAAATTATTTAATAGGCTTTTAGTCCTGCCATTGTGCTGCCTTGTCAATGAATTACTTAAGTGTCATTTGTTAAATAAGTTAGGTCAATAAAGTTCTTTAGCTATTTTTCAGAGTGTGAGCATTATTTCCAGATAATGTATATCTAATTCTCTTTCTACTTTAGTCTGTCTGTATTGGCTAGTGTGGGTTAGTATTAATTAGCCCTTCAAAGCAGATTAGGCAGGAGAGATCATAACACAGTCATACATAAAGGTTCACAGTGACAGAATTCTTTAATTAGGAAGTGTGGGTTAGTGGTGAGCAGTGTCCTCAAATGGATTGCCATCTGTTAAATTAAAGCTGCTTTCCTTCATTTGCTTATGTAATGTTTCTAAAGAAAGTGGCTCTTTTTATTTATGGAAATTATATATTCCCTTTCATTATTTTCTCTTAATTGATTCTGCATTCCTGTAATTAGTAAGCAATGGAAACTCAGTGCAAGAGGAGAGCCACAGTAATGGACAATATGACCCTGTAGTAATTGCCATATGAACTGGAGAATATCATTCTGCTCTAAGATGTTCCCTTTGAAGTGTTTGGATTAAATTAATGTAAATTTAAATTCCTGTTTCCAGGGGAATAAGCTGCATCAGTTTGTGTCCTTTTTTAATAGGTTACAGCAAACTCTGGAGTGGGCCTAGATATGCAGCCTTTTCTCTTTTAGCTTTTTTAGACTAAAAGACAAAGATTCTTGCTTTCACATTCTTGCACAACTTACTGATTTGGTTTGTAAATTACTGAAATAATTAATCCTGGGTTACTTAAATAATCATAGTGTGTTGGGGAGCAACATAAACAATAAACATAAACATAAACATTCACATAAGAGAAATTGATTTTTGGGGAAATCTCCCTGATACTCAAGAGCATCCTAGAAATCTTGGACAGCTATTGACAGCTTTGGAGTCCATAGTTTTGTGGGTTTGCTCTTTTGCACAGCAATTTTCATGAAAGAACACGTATCTAGAAAAACAAAACCTCCTTGAGCTGAAACTCTTTTCCTTCTTTCTCTGATTTCTTTTAAAGAAGGAGCAATCTGGTCCTGCAATAATGGCTGTGGAGGGAAGGCAATTAGCACTCAGCCTCTGATAGCTGTGTAGACACACCCTTTATCACCAGGGAAGGAAAGCCCTGCTGCTGTTGTCAGTGGCTGCAGTAATGAACTCAGAAGTTTGGATCTAATGTTGGGCAGCTTCTGTTTGAAGCATGACATCTGTGATGGCACAAGTTACAAATTATAGTTAAGTCAAGGATTATATCTCCAAGTTCTGCAGCTATTGATTGCCATGTGGAGATATAAAGAGCTCTTCTTTCTCCCCTGGATAATATAGATAATTAGATGTGCTGTTAAGAGATATTCAGCTTCTGCTGCAGCATCTGGCAATTGCCAGTCCCTCAGCAAGAGATTGGCCCTGATGGATTGCTTGGCTGGCTGGGTGGGTGGTGGCACTTTTGTTGTGAAGGGTGTCACAGGGTGGTGCCCCTCAGGGGACTGGTGTTAAAATGGGATGTGCTGGAGGCCTTTCAGGAAGGAGCAAGGAAAGGGTCTGAACTTGTGCCAGACAATCCCAGAAGTCTTTTCCACTGCATATTCTAGGGTTTTCATGTGGGTTTTCCTTCATTTGTGCAACATAGATATGGTAATTTGTGCATTATGTATTGAGAAATGGATCAATTAAAAGCATAGAAACAGAATTAATCAGATGTTCACTTTATTTATGAACATATGTTCCATATTATATTTCCACCGGGATATCTAATGAAACTAAGTCAGAAAAAGAGCAGTTCCTAACATGCTCCTTATATGTTCTTCCCTCTCTGCTTTCAGTTAGAAACAAAGTTGTTTCTAGTTTCTTTGAATTTCTTTTTAATGTGGTATTTGATGTAGCTTTAACAAGCAAGAAGTACTATAGAAGTCTCTACAAAGCTAAAAAATATTTCCTTCACCAACAAAAGTTTGAAAGCAACAGAAGGAAAAGACTCAGAGAGTTTAATTTAAAAACTCAATATACAATTCCTGAAGATACCCCCAAGAGGATAAAGGAATCACTGAGGAGAGCAAGTGCTAGATTGCAACATAAAAATATTCTACTTTTAAGTTATCTCACCACAAGAGGGTCTTTAAATTGGAGCAGAGAAGTTGAGCCTGTGTCAAGCTATGGACAAGGCATTAATAGCAGTTTTTTGGTTTGGTTTTTGTCCTCTTGTGTGTTAAGATCTGATGGGGGGGGAAATGCCAAGACCTGATACAGAACAGAGAAAACACATGGAGAGGGAAAAAAGGCCTTTATGCTGCTAGTAGAAAGAATGCATAAAAATATGTGTACAGGTAATATCTTCTCTAGCACTTATTTTCTCAGTTCCAAACACACTTTACCTTTGAAACAGACAGGTGAACCACAGAGAGAGAAATATATTGTAATTTTCTTCTAATAGTCCCAAACTCTTCCTGAAAATGCAACAAACCAACTCAGCAACTTTAGTGCCAGATGGTGAAAAAAATTTGCATATTACGCTTTCTTTGTTAATTAAAAATGGAGTACCAAGGTTTAGGTTTACAAATGTCTCTGAACAGGATGGTGTCTTGGGACAGGGTGCTGCTAATGCACTCAGTATTGGCCTTGGATATTGTTTTGTTTGAATGTTAACAAGGTGATGTTATACAGGAGTGAAACAAAGGTACACCAGGAGCATACCACAGGAAGCAGTCCTGCAGGGGTAGGGGTCCAGACAAGATAGCTTCAGAATTTTGTTCTAGGCCTGATGCTTATCTTCCTATTTGAAGTCTATTGCATTTATGTAAATTTAATGACGCTTAAGTTTAGCACCCCGAGTGAGAGGTACGCAGAGTGCTCGCACACACTCCCAGCAAAATTCAATTTGGGCTGTCTACAGTCCAGAGCCCAGCTCACCCTGCAAGGCAAAGCCTCTGCTGAATTTGCATGTGCTCATCTCCATAAAAATGTTTTAGCTGAGGCATGCTGTGGGTTGCCGTGTTTAACTGATGCTCCTCGGCTTTCTCCTGTAGGCCCAGAAGTGTTCAAGGTGAGAGAAGTCAGAGCTGCCTCTTTGCTGCATCTCAGATAAAAAGGAGAAGCTGTTTGATCAAAGGGAGGATTCTTATCATGACACGCTGCTGGTTCTGTTTGTCTTGTATCTCTTGCAAATGACATAAGGGCTTGGTTAACAGGACTGGATTTGGCGGTGAGGTTTTGGAGGTAGGGTGGGGGTGCTACAGCGGTGGCTCCCAAGAGATGCTTCCAGAAACTTCCCCTGTGTCTGATGCCAGCATTTCCAAGAGAGACCCTCCAAAGCTGAAGCCATCAGCACCAGGGGTAGTGTCTCTGAGAGACCCACGTTACTCTATTCTGATTTGATTGGCAATAAATTAAATCAATTTCTCCAAGTCAGGTCTGTTTTGTCTGTAAGAATAATTGGTGATTGATTTCCCCCCATCCTTATCTTGACCCACAGGACTTTCCAGCTGTGGAAAGTTAGTGATATGTGGCTTTGGTGGGCACCTGCCATCCAGCCAGGGTCACTCCACCACACTTTAATGCATTCAGGATTTTCATGCAACTACACAGGTCCATCTGCTGAGTTGGCTTCTCTGCAGTGTAGTAGGGAGAGAGATTGACAGGAGAGCATCAGGTTTTAGGCCACCAAATTTAGTGATAAACACCAAAACAATATCTGGTAAGTATCAGGCACTACCAGATCAGTGCTGCCTTTTTTTTGGGTTTTTTTTTTTTTTTTTTTTTTTCCCTACACAGCAGCTGAGTGTAAAGAGATGAGTGGTTTTGCTTACCTTGCAGCTGTTCCCAGGTGACAGCTCTGTTACCACCCAGCAAGTCTGACACAGAACTGGCTGCAACAGATTGCCTGTTCCCACATTCCTCAACTGCTAGAGAGCAGTGGATTACTGTATTTTTAGAACAAATGAGGATAAAAGCCACACTGTCATTTTAGAGGGCAAAATTTGGGGTTATATTCTGCTGTTCAGTGGTATTTTTCAGTGATTTCTACTCTTAAACAAGAATAAGGAATGAATATCTGTCATATGTAAAGGAAATAATGCAGTTACCCTCTAAGCACAGAATAAGTATATTCCATAATACAAATTCAGTGGATGAAGATGGATGATATTTCAGCTTCTGCCTATCAGAACTCTCAATGTGCCTGGCTCATGTAATTTTGTCTGCTTGAAAATGTTGGCAGAAATTAATTCTTTACTAAAAAGCATAAGTGCATCTATTTCCTTTACTTAAAAAGCAAAACAAAATTATTGCCAGGCATTGCCTCTATCATAGCAGAAGTCTTATAATCATGCTTGCAATTATACAAATGTTGTCTTTATCTTAAAATAAAATATTTGACAGCAGAAAAGAATGCAATAGGGAAGTGATAGAGATGTCTCTCACAAGAGAAAAAACTTTAGTGTTTGGTGAAATCAAGATGAGACAGTGAACTCATGCAGGGATGAAAAGAGAGAAGCAGGATGTTAAAAATAACAGGCAAAGGGAAGATATTTACAGGATTTTGGGGTAGGTGTAAGCTGAGATGGAACTTGCTGTGGTCTCAGACAATGGCCTGGCCCAGCAGGGCAGGCAGGGAGGAGCTGCACTCTGCCCTGGGGAGTGGGACAGGCTCTGCACGGGGGCATTGCCCAGGAAAGGGAGGGAGCCAAGGATCCAACAGAGCATGGAGGGGGAATGACAAGGAAAAGGAAGGATTTTCTAAAGATATACTTAGAGAAAATCGAAAAGTAGAGAGCAACCCAAGAGAAGACTGACTTTTACTGGCAAGAGAAGGGCAGGATTTAAAGGAGAGTTCATTAAGAAAAGACAGCTGGAAATACAACAGCCAAGAACTCCTCACATTATCATATTTATGTTACAATAAACTATGTTTATGGCCAGAAGGGCTTATTAGAAATCCTGTTGCTCTGTAGGTTTGCTGAGATCTGATTTTTTTGCAGATAGCTGAACAGGAATCTGTCCCTGAATGTTGCATTTCTCTCCTAGTGTCTCAAAGGCTTTTTGTAGAGGAACTGTCATGGTGCAAGTCAGAAAACCAACCACACCAGAATGTTTTTAGTTTTACAGGAGAAAATACACTTTTTGGTTTTGCTAAACATAAAAACCAGGAACCATAAGCATGTTAGCAAAAGGAGGTAAAAACGAGCATGAATTATTTAAAAATAAAATCATAGCAGAAAACTTATTTGACAACATAGTTAACTTCATTTGCTAACATACAGAAATAATCCAGCCTTTCACTCTGCTTGCTCTGGATTTTGTCTTACAGAGAGTTTTTTTTAAATTTATTGATTTTCAACATTGCCTCTTTCTTATAATACTGTGGCAGAACTTTGCAGATTTTTATTTTTATAATCAAAATACTAAAATTTGAAATTCAAGCAGAATAAATATTAGTCTGTATGTCCTCCAACAAAAGATATTCCTTGATATTCTTACAGAATACTGATATGTCCAAGGCAAATGTGAGAAGAGAGATTTGTCTGAATAGTGAATTTATTGTTTCATGTTGCCACTAAAAGGATCAGCCTTGAATGTATCTCTGGCCCTAAGTGCTGTTTGTTCTCAGAGCACTTCATGTCAACTGATTTTTAATAATAATCAATAACTTTTTCTACTTTTGCTGATCCTGCAGTTAGTTCACACTCTTGAACAGATATCTATGGTCCTGATGGGTTATCAACGTGGGCCAAGGTAAAGTGAGTTTTGACCTCAGATTCCCTCTGTAAAGCCTTTGTGTGTTCCACTCTTTTTTTACTTCATGGATTTTTAACTTAATGTCATCTACTTAATGCCCATTTGACTCACTTATTTCACATGTGCTTTATCCACATATCTGATTTCTGGTGAATTGCTGACTTCACCAAAGCTTTTATACTTAATTTCTGTTCTAAGATAATTTTAAAAAATTAAGATGCTAAAATTTTTCTATTGTTTCCTTTGTTCAGCAAAAAAAGTTTGCTGTACTACAATTGTTTTTCCCATGCTGTGAAGCTGCTTTGTCAGTGCTGTGGGGATGGAGCAAAGTCTCCACTGTGAGGTCCTGTCACCTGATTTATCTGCTATATCTGATGTGGGTGTTATTTTGGGTTAGCAGTGTCCAACAGAGGTTTAGGTGCTGAGCTGGTGCCAAGCAGCTTCAGAGCAGAATTACTGCATTTGTTTTGCCCTCCAGTCATTCCCAGCCCAAGAAGCCTGGCATCCAGCAAGCACTGCACTCTGCTGCATCCTTGGGAAGCAGCAGGGTGTAAGTGATGCTCAAGTGAACATTATGTTGCAGTGATGTAGCTGTGCTATAAACCTTTTCATCTGTCCTGTGTTTTAATTACGCTGCAGAGCTCCCTGGTGAGGCAGGTAAAATGATATATTAAAATCATTCCATCTGTCAGAAAACAGAGCCACATCTTTGGGAAAAAAATATACTGCTATCATTTAAAAGCAGCCCAGGAAAAGGTCATAAGAAAAATCTGATGGCTGGTTAAAAGGTGGGAGAGTGGGATGTAAATTAGGTATTTTTCCTTCACTTGCAATCTGCCCAGGATGTTGGTGCCAGCCTGTGTGTTTATACAGAGCAGAGGGCTGGGATCTAATCTGGGAAGAGCAGGAGACAGCACTTCAGCCTTGTATCTTTGCTGAGGGTTTGTCTCTCTTCCTTTTTACCTGCAACTATTCAGTCTCACAGCATTCACCTAGTTGATATTTTTATGCATAGAAATCTCTGGGTGGAGAGTTGGTTAATAAATGAGCTTTCTGCTTCTGTAGATAGCTGGATGTGACAGATGTTTCACCTCCAGCCATGCTGTGATCCAAGGCCCTTTTCCACTCATTTCCAGTTTGGGGGTTTTGTCTCTTGTAGCTTATCAGCACCATATGTAAGCTCTGGGGACATGTAGCAACCTTTCACCTCTCCTACAATCCTTTTTTGGGTGAATTAACACTGTTCTGCATGAACAGATGAGCCTAATGAGCCTGAGTGTTTCAGGAGGGGTGAAGGTGATCGAGCTGTTCTCCATGCTCTGTTCTTTAATCACTGCAGACTTCCTCATTCAATCCCCATAAGCAGTAATTGCTCCTTATGCCACTGAGACAGGCATGAATAAATGTATTTTTGGGCACTGTTCAGACAAACTTTCAGCAGTAACTCTGTGGGGGATCCCAAGAGGGATCCCCCATGGTTATTGTGTGACATGCAGGACAGCTGGAGGAGCTGAACATCCCTCAGGGTGAGCTTGTGCTGCTGATCCACAGCTGTGCCAGCAAAGGCTCATGGAGCTCCTGAATCCTGAACTTCTCTGCAAGGATCCAGTGCAAAAGCCTCTGAGGTGTGAGGGGTTGTGTGAGTGCCAGGTAAGGGCTCTGTCCGTGAAAGGGTGTTGGAATCAAAGCTCTGGCTGCAGGCAGGGCAGTGCCACTCTCTGCAGCATTCCCAAGGACCAAGGCTCTTTTCCTGGACTCCACAGTGGCTTGCTGCTTGTCCTCTCTAAGTCAGTGGCTGGTGGTATGACTGTGGGCAAGCCATTCCTCACTATTTCCTCTCCCACCCTTTGACTGTCCTGTCTGTTTAGGCTGAAAATAAAATTTCTTCAGGACAGTAACTTGTCTCTTAGGATGTATTTGTTCAGCAAGTACAAATAAGATCAAGGCCCCATGGCTGGGGTTTCTGTGTGCTCCCACAGCATGAATAATAAATAATAGCAGAGGTAAACTGATTGTGTTAGCACCATTTATGTGCAGAGGTATTATTGAATGAGACAACAAAGGAAGACAGTGGGAACATTCCTAAGTATTGCAGTAGAAAATGATAATTTTTAAATTGTGGGGGGAAATTTACAAAACAGATGTCTGCTTGCAACTGATGCAAAGATTGCACTGTACTTGTGTGGTAACAGCAGTGCTTTTAATCTCATATATGGAAATTTTGTTGTTACTATTTCAGGAATGGAAAAAAAAATTAAAATGCTGGTCTTCTTGAGATAAATACAAAAGGACTCTTCACCATCAAGGAGGGTTTGACAGTAGCTGAGATTTAAACCTTTGAGTATTGTGAGTGTTATCTGCTTCCACAGAAAGGCTGCCTCATTTCCCTCTGGGACTTCTGATCCCAGCCACACACTAAAACTATGCATGGCTGGATGCTAATGTTGCTATCTATAGGCTTTGAAGTGATTGAACTCCCACCAGAACTTAGATTTTAATCATCACTTTGATCTGAAGCTGTGCTACAGGACCAGTTACAAATGTGTCTTGAATCTGTAAACCTCAAATTGTGCAGGACTACTACGTGTCACCTATTTCAGGAGCAGCGCAAATGAAGGTATTTGTGAATCAAATTTAAGTCCGAGGGGAAACGTATGGAAAGTTACTAGAGATTTTAAAATAATCTCTATCAATTTGTCCTGTTCTGTTTCTTCAGCTAGAAATAAGAAAATTCTAAAGACATTGTCAACTTTTTGTGTGTTTACTTTCTAAAGTAGGAGAGAAAACTAAATTCCTCTTATGACAATGGTCAAAGCATTGATGGTTTTGTATATTTTTTAGTAAAGGGATATTTTTTGAGTGTTTATCATCATCCTGTCTCCCCTTGTCTGACTTCTGCAATTAAACTTCCAGCATTTACAGCACAGGCTGAATTAATCCAACGTTGATTATTTCCTTAAAAGCTGCTATAGAGTTCATTCTTGTCTGCACAGAAATAACTGCCAGAGACCCATTTGATGACTTCCAGTAAGTCAGTATTTTACTGTTTTCATCCTACACTAAGGCTAATGAGCCAAGTGGAAATTTCATATGTGATCAGCCACAGAAGTAAAAGGTGAAGGATTATGTGCTCAGGGTATTGTATCTACACAAAAAAAGACAGGGCAAATACATATTTTCAGAAAACTTTTCTTAGTTATAGAAGCATGGGGTATACTTAGCACTACAGCAGGATGAAATAGTTGAAACAGAATTTCCAAATTAATTCTTTCCTTGGAAAATTCATTTTGTTGTGACTGAGCATATTTCTGTTACAAAGAAAAAGATCATTATTCCATGAAGATCTTTCATGTTATAGCTGAAACAAGGCAGAGAGACATGAAGGGCATGCTCAGCAAAGCAGTAATGTTATTTGTTTGGGGATGTTCCTTGAAGTATGGACAGAAGCCATTCTGGGTGGTAGACAGGCATGCACTTCACCTTTTTAAAGAGGTTTCTTTTTACTTTCATAAGTTCATAATCAAAAGCTATCGAATGGATAGACATGCTTTTATATATATATATATATATATATGTATGTATGTATGTATATTTAAATTTTCTATAAACATTTTGATGTATCAGGAGAATTAAACAAATAAAGGAGGGTGGGGATCAGCAATGAAGGCTGGACACCCCCATGTCTGCCAAACACACCTGACTCAGCCTTGAGAGAAGCTGAGTGGCTGCGGTGTGAAATTAATACCAGAGTCCCAAATGGCTGTGGATGAGACACTGGTTCACCACATGATTTCAAGACAGGAACTCTGATGTGGTATCTGCATGGTTTTGGTCCAATTTGTCTGATTCAAGTTGCCTTTTTTGAGGGAGAGAAGTAAGATTGTGAGGCATTCGGAGCATCTGTGGTGTGAGCATAGAGCTCTACTGTGAGAGGTCCTTTCTGTCTTATTTAAAAATAAATGGTGAAGCTAAAAGAGAACGGAACAACTGGTGCCAGTGTATGCTGAAAAACACCAGAGTAAGGCCTGACTAATTTTGTTCCTTTGTGGAATTATTTTAGTTTTTCAGTACCCAAGAGGCAAGATCAAATTTTGGGTCAGTCACTTAGGATTTCAACTGAAATACTGACCATAGCAAAAAAGGTAGAATGAATGTTTCAACTGGCATCAAATAAGCCTCCCTATTGTATAATGCACATTAGAGTTCCTTTGTTTTCATCATAATGGATTTGGCATTCCTCTAGTTACAGTTTTCATGTTTTATTTTGCCAAATCCCAGTTTAAGGTTAGCCATGTCATCTTGTTGCCCAAGGGAAGAGAAAGACAGTTTTGAGTACATTCACTAATCTCATTTTGAAGAGAATGCAGAATTGCTGTTCTTTAGTTGAGCCTCTGTACTTCAAAAAAGAAGAGAAACAAAAATAAGATATTGTAATATGATAGAATATTTTGTTTTGGGAGCTGCTTCCTTTCAGCTGTGACCTTATCTGTCACTGTATTCCTTATGGTCCTTATTTCTTTAAGCAATATATTAATCACTATCTTTTTCAATCATCATCAAAAATGCAGAAAACAACAAATATGAGGAGGTGTTTCAGAAGTATAAAAAAAAAAGCATGTTGCTAATTTGGGCTGTGGCTTGCTAAAATCTCTCCAGGTCTGCTGTTGAGTGTAACCAGGCTCAGTGGAAAGCAAGCTGGACACTGCAGCTAGTTGCTGCCAGGTGTTGAGGTATAAACTGATCCTTTCAGGTAGGAATGCAGCTGTGCTTGACAGACTGAATTTGACCACTTGTCATAGAGGAGGGAGCTGTTGTGTTACAATTTCCCATCCTATACTAATAATACCTAAACAACAGCTACTCACATTTGTATTCAGTCAAATACAATCAATAGACATCTGTTGGTACATGAATGACTGTACACTGGTACCTGTTTACTGCTAATTAAGCTTCATTAGTGATTAGTTTGTCTTCAGAAGGGGAAAGAAACAACTGTAATTAAAGGCTAGCATATTATGTGGTCCCATATTTTCCCTTTTCAGAACTTGCATTCTAACAGGACCATTAGTCTGCAGTGCATTTGTCTGTATTTAAGTGTAACTACATTTCCTTGAAAAGACCATCTGTTCATAAAGACCATCTTTTTCATGCTCCCTGCAGTAAACTTTAGAGAGTGGTAGAATTAGCAAAGGACTGTATTTAAATGAAAATATATGTGGATTGAAACTAGGTAAAGCTGTTCTGTACACAGAATAGTTCTGTGCTGGAAAGATTGTAATTATCTTCCTCCTTTACTTTTACAGAGTTATTAATCTGCACTGAATTTTGCCACCTTTGACTGAGTAATTTTGTTCTTTTTACCTACACCTGAATGGAAAGTACCAAGTGGCAAATTATTTGAGTAGTGATTGTGGTGAAGGTGGTTTTACTTTGCAGAAAATGAAGCACTTATATTTTGATTTTGCTTGGATTGATCATAAATAGTCACATTTTAAACTGCAGTATAAAGGTCTGGATTTCATCCTACCACAGTTCCAGCAAGTGCTGCTTTATTCCACAAATTGTCCTGCTGTAGAGTTAGGTAGTATTCAGTTTTACAGTGGCCTGAACAGCAAGTTGGTCTCCTTTAAATAAAAATTTCTGTTTAAATCAATCCTATGGACAAACTGGGAGAGCAGACTAAACTGAGTGTTGTGAGGCAGAACTCACCACCACAGAGATTTATATGAAAAAATGTGAAATACCCAGCAGTATTAAAAAAAAAAAAAAAAAAAAATGGAAAATTTGTAAACGTAAATGTTTTCATATTGCACAAAACAGATCAAGTATTCCTGCTACTTCAGTGTAGATTATGCAAATACAGCCCTTGAAGATCTGCACAAACAGAAGAATGACAATAGAGAGCAAACAAGATAACATTCTTATCCAGAATGCAGACAAGAAGGATAAATGTTAACTCCATGAAAAAGTTAAGATAAACTTTTTTGGTTTTGTTTAACGGTTCATTTCTTATACAGCTCAAGTGTGTATCCTGGGCTTTCTTAGAAACCTCAGCAAAACACACAGTAACTTCAACCAGAAATAATGAACTGAGCAGTGCTGAAGTACTTGGAATGTGATTAATTTTTTTCCCCAAAGATAAAAGGAAGATCTTCTCATTAACTAATAGCTTCTTCTCTTGCAGTAATCAGTGTAACCAACAATAAGGGAATCCTGTGGTCATGAGTTCAATAGAAATGTTTCACAGAAGTAAATTTCAGACAAAAATGGGTCTGGTTTATGGTGCAGCCAAGTGACACCTCTGCACTGTGGGAGTTATCAAACCTTCAATATCAATATGACCTTCTGTGTACTCTTATCAGAAGCATGTGCATCTCTTCCATGACAAGATAACTCTGTATGGCAGGGAGGTCGCCAAACCATCTTATTGTCTGTGTTTTCCACGTGCTGTTATCTAGAGGAGCTTCACATCATAGCTGAGTTATGTATAAATGCAAGGTTCTCCTTTTTTTAAGAGCTTCTTCCAATGAAAAAAAACATACCTGGGACTCTGCCTGGGATGCAGCTCAGGGGGATGCAAGGCAGCACTGGTCCAGAAGCCCTGAGGCTGTGTTAGCCCTGTGGTGAATGCCAATTAATGAACCTGGAAACCTGGGCTGGGTTTTCTCTGAATTGTGGTCCTGGTGCTTGGATGCACCCTGGCCTGCGTCCCACTCTCTGGACAGACAAACAGTGAGCTCCTGTTTGTCTTCCAAAGGCTGTAGACAGACCCAAAACTGGAGGATGAGGGGTTTTCTAGTCCTGATTGACAGGAGGTATTTTCTCCTTTCTAATCTAGAAGCATTTTCTAAGGCTTATTTTCTGTAAGTGGGTTGATAAGCTCTGGTAACAAAGTGTATGTTAACGAGGTGCTGTGGTTCTACATATATTAGGCAAGAGAGGAAACTTTAATCAGCATTCAGATTTCCTCCAATACCCTCTACCTCTCTGTCAGTACTATGCCAGGAATGCAGGGGAAGAAACAATATTAGAGCCCTTGGATTTGTCCAGATTTCACATTCATGTTTTGAAGATACATAAATAGGGCAGAAAATTGAAAAATACTAGGGTTTTGTTGGTTTGTTTGTTTCTCTTTACAGATGGCATTGTTGGATCAAAAGTGGAGAGCACTGGGTAACAGTCCTTAAGAAGTGCAGATGGATCTACTGAAATTACAAATGTTTGTATCTGAGTGTGCAATTTCAACACTCTGAAAAAGCTCAGGAAGTGCTAAAGTAAATTTTGCATTACAAAGATAGTAGGGCCAACTGTGGATGCTGCTGTTCAGTCTGTGCCTGCAAGGAGTGTATAAACAAGTGAGGTTTAGTAGGAATATGTCCTTGAGCTTGCTTTCAATTGCTCAGCATTACTAAAAGCCACATCCTTTCTCTGACATGAATTACAAAAATCTAAATCAGCATAAAACAAACTATGCAGCTTTGATTTCAGTTACAAAACTGTCTATTTATTTCTCTTTATGGCGCTGCTCTGCTCCCATTGTGCTGGTGATGATCTTGAGAGTGTTTTCAGTCGTGATTCTTGCTGCTGTTTGATGCCTTCTTGGTGCTTCAGACTTGGAGATAACATTTGTTTAATGCCTCTGAAGTTCTGTGTCAAGTATCTCTGCCTGCAACTACAAAAGGGATTCAGTCAAAGATTGCTCCCACTTGCCTTATTGCAAATCCCTTTTCCAGAGACCCTCTGTTTTCCTGTGTTTTGCCCAAATGGGTTGCTCAGCTTACACTGCTTGTTTTCATACTGCTCAGGTGGTCCTGTGTTCTTCAGTCACACTGTTTGTTCATGTAACTCAAGTCTAATTTCAACAGCCTGCATATGCCTTTTAGAACTCCTTTAGAACTTAGAAATAATGAAAGCACCCTGCTTCTGTGTTCTCATTTCTGGTCATTTTTTTTATTAAACAGTTTTTCACAAAGGGTGGACAGCTGTTGAACTTTCACAAAAGAGAGGCAAGAGCTTGTCAGAGGTGTTGAAATGGTGCTTGTTGGAGTTCCCCTCACTATTTGCACATGTTTATTAGCACTGTTTTAGAGAGGTAAGAAACACAGAGGTTGCTCTGTACAAATGTGCACCAGGAGCCTCCATCAAGAGCAGCTTTGCACACAGGTGAGAATTGCAATTACATGCCTCAGAAACATCTCTGCAGTTAATCCTGTGCTCTACATATAAGCCCTCCATCATAAGCAGATCCCTTTGCAACTAAACAAATCCTGCCCATAATTTCTGTTTTCTTTGGAGTAGTGGTGTTGCTCAGAAAATGTGTAACAGGAAAAGAAATCAATATCATATCAATGCAATCGTTATTAGACTCAACTTCTTAAAGCTAGCATGAGATTAACTGAAACAAATCTGAAGGCTGAAAGTTTGATGTTGATGTCCTAAATCAAATTAAAATTGAGCTAGAATCGAGCACAGCATAAAATCTTATTTACACAACTTACATATTCTATTAAATCTTATCTTGTTAGTTTAATGTTACTTGATAGCACCTCAAAATTTCTAATTTTAAAAAGATCCAATGTTCTTATTTAATGAATATAGCAATTAAATGTAATGCTATGTTATGATTCATGGGATCATTCCATTAGGATTTACTGTGCTAGTATACTGGATATAAATCATTCTTGCCAGAGATGGGTGAATTATTACTGATGTGCAAAAACTACTATGTTTAAAGAAAGTTAGAACTGTAAAATTAAACTGAAGGATTAGGAAAAGGCAGAATTAAGGCTGTCTGTGTAGCTTTAATTTGGAAGATGAATGTGATACAGTCTTAAAGACTCGATCACAAGCTGCTTCTTTATTCTGTGCACAGGGTGGACAAGATCAAGTGTTTATTTTTATCTGCATCATTCAGTGTGAAGTTCCAGATGCCATCCAAACTCTGCCCTGAATACAAGGTTATTAATGTCCTCTGAGCTTTCACACAGAGCCTCTCAGCAGAGTATCTGAATGTCTCTGAAGCATTAATACACATATTTTATACTTTAAGTAATGCTCATTCTCTTTGGGTGACAACTTAGCTTTAGAGCTTGATTTCTTTTGCATACTTAGCAACCTAAATGACAGATTCAGCTCATGGCTCTTAGAACTACAGTTAAACTTGTCATTGCTCAGGATTTCTGCAGACCAGTCCAGTGTGTTTCATGTGGATGCCCAGAAGGTGACCAACTGTGAGATGTTCTGTTTGAAATTACTTTCCAAGTGGTGCAAAATTGTGGCAGAGAAAAGGATAGGCTCACTGCTATAAAGTGCTGTCTGATTACCTTATCCATGGATTTGTCCTTAAATAAAGCAGCCTTATGCACAGTTTGCTGTGCTTTCTGAAATGTCTCTACCAGATAGAGCAAGGACCATATCACAGAAAGCCTCACTTAACCTCGGTCTGCTGTCAGAACTCTCTCTTGAACTTTGCATGATACCACATCTTCTTGAAACAGTATTTTCATTGTTCTTGCTTTTGATTAAATGCTTTAACTGATAATTAAGCATCTATACTGCATTGCTTATCATCATACAGACTGATGAAAATTTAATTTTCCAGCATGAAGCTGGTTAAAAGCCAGTGTGGATGCTGGTAGGCAGAGTCTCCTTGGAACAGCCCCTGATGAAAACCTCTGCACTGCAGCTGTTGAATTGGATGCTAAATGGCTCAGAAGGCTTTCTTGAAATTGTGCTCATCCCTGGTGTGAGCACCTTGAGGACCTAGTACGCTGTAGGATCATCTGCACCAGTTTCCCCTCTCTGGAGGTGTCTCTAAGCATGTTGTTACTCCTGGAAATCTCTTGTACAGGTTTTTGTTCCAGTGTTGGTGGACCCTGGATCTTTGTGAAAATGTGTCGCTGCTCTTTGGGAGGACAGGTCCTGCCTAGCTGTGATGCAGGGCTGGTTTTGGCTAATTTGATCTATTATGCAGCTCAGGGGGAAGTTAACTGAGCAACACATTTTTGCAGTATTTCAACAGGCAGGGGAAAAAAATTTCCTTCTGCACTCTGTAATGAGTGAGGATGGGAAAACTCCAGCATTGTATTTGAGAAGCATTGGGATTAAATGATGTCATTTAAGAACTCATTAGCCTGTCTTTCAAGAGTATGCACTTTGGGGAATAATCATCTTTCCTCTCCTGCTTTGCCTTTGAGTTGTTCGTGTGTCATATCTCTTGTGCCTGGGAACTGCAGCTTTATGGCACTTTGGATTGGATAAAACCCCTTAGCTTTGAAATGTTAAAGCCTTGTTGAAGACTAAAGGCCAAATATTTCAAATGTGGGCACCTGAAGTCGACAGGAGCTGGAGGCATTCATCACCTTGGAAAATCAAACTGGATCATTTAGGGAGCTAAATTTCGATGCAGATACCTTGCTTTGGCCAGCCCAGTTTAATCACTGAGTCCTATAGTATTACTCTGGATCATATGTTTTTTCTCTACCCTTTGGAGTTCTGCTTTCCTTTCTGTGGAGGGAAAAGGCTGGAATTTATGTTTAGATATTCATGTTACAATGTCCTCTTGTCCCAGCAAGCTGCTCCCTGTGAAAATCTCCATCCCACTCCTTGTGCTAAAATCACCTACTGGCTTCAATAGTCTAAAGCCAAAGTAGGCCCCTAAAAATTGCTTAGCAAGGTCTGCATTTGCCTACCAAAAACAAATACTACTTTATATAGTCTGGGTGAACCTGTGGCCTGTTTTTCTGTCATTAGCCACTATCCCTCCAAGATGTGCTTTCTGGCTATCAACAATGCATGTCCTCTGGTCAGGATGGTCCAAAAAAAAAAATCCTGTCTTTCTAAATCTTCCCTTTGAAATGTATTTGGGCACTATGAAGGCTTGTATCCTACCCATAAATTTTGACTAACTCCATAGTTTTGAAGGGAAGAAGCGATTAATTGAGGGTTGTGTAGTTTGGACACCTCCTTCTACCTATACACATGGAAGGAATTGATTTCTTTAACTGATTTTTTAACTGAGTGAAGTGGCAGAAGGAGTATGGACAACAGTTTGCTTGTGCAAATTTAGGTGTGTAGTGATGCAACTGCCCAAAGAAGTAAATCCACAAGTAAAGAGAGTTTTTTAGAGATTTGTATTCTTAAGATGAAAAGCTTCTGAAAGAATGCAACAACTCTGGGACTAAAATGCCTTTCCATTGCCATGATCTTCTGCTTCTGCTGATTGTGAATGCTGAAAGTCTTCTATGCTTCCCCAGAGTCCTGATAGGAAATTCATTGTCAGAACTGGAAAGGCAGAAAACTAGCAGAGACAAAACCCCAAACAAACAAAACTCTCAAACCCCCAAACAAGGAAAGGAGATTTCTTAATTATAGTTTACCCTAAGCAGATGTTAACAAGTCTATTCAAACCTGTAATCTGCTGCTGCCCTCCTGTCTTCATCCATCGTGGCATTTCCCTGATCAGCTAATTCTGCCCTGATTAGCATTTCAGAAATTGAGGGGTTTTGTCAAACAGCTTCAGGAGCTGCTTTGGAATACCCCCTTGGGTTGTTGATTTTTGTGAGCTGAGATTACAAAGGATGCTTTCCCAGCCTGCTCCATTATATTTATTCTTGCTTTGATTCTACATGAGAAGGATTTGTGACACTGAGATGCTCCTCCTTGCTGGACACAGTTTCACTGCCCCTGCTTGGATGGTTTCAGCCTTGCTCATTATCCTGCTGCTATCCCAGCATCAGCCCCTCGCTCCACGTCCTCCTTCCTTGGCAGGGCAGTCCCTGCTTCTCTGGGTGAAAAACCTCTCTGAAGAGGCAAAGAAGAGATTTGTCCATCCTGCCTGTCCTGTATCTCCCCAGCTTTTCCCTCTTGTGAGGGATCTGAGATCTGGCTCCATGCTTGGAGAAGTACAAAACTGAGAGTTTGTTTCCTCATAGAAATGGGGGAGGGAAATTCTTTATTTTCAAGCTGTTAAACTGTTTTCCCATTCAAATTTGGGGGAAAAGCATTCCCTTAAAATTCTTCCTAGATGAGGATTTTGGTGTAACTTAATTCATTGCAGTTTTTATTTTCTTTGTGGAGATATCCCTGGCCATATTTTGTGTGGTGCTTCCCCAAAGGCACCTTCTTTCCTTGGACTTGCAAATATGGACCTCTTCCTTTCTCATGCCTAAGAATATGGAATACTTCATCCCTGTCTTCATCTTCTTATGCTCTCCTTCTGCCAATACAGGAGTATTCTATGTCCCTGAATATACCATGTGCTGCTTTCCCACACCTCCTGCTGAGAGTTACTTATGGCAGTTCTCCTTGGAAAATATATTCTTATCACCCAAGAAGAACTTCTTTTCCCAGCGTTATCAAGATTTTCTTAATATCTGGTCTTGCTCCCTCTCTCCAGCAGTAGCAAGAGGAGGTTTGTTTGCTTGACTCAGTTTGAAACAATACAGAGGTAAATGTTCCCAGCAGCTGAGTTACCAACAGAGGAGTCTGTGTAGTGCTATTTTTAACTTGAAGCTTGTCTTCATTGTACTTATTTGAGATGAAGGTCCTGTGATGATAGAAGATTTTTGATAAATAGACACAGTGGGATTGATCCCAGTTTCTTTACAATTTTGGATAGATTGAACTAGAAAATAATTCCCTGTGAAAAGGGCCTTGACGTGTCTCTAAAATATTCAAAGAATAGCTTCTGAAGTGCCTAAACACCATTTGGAAAAAAAACATATAGGTGGAAGTTTTCATGAGAGCTTAACACAGATGAAACAGGGTTTTCAGAACTGATTGGCAATAATGCAGGTGGCTAATTTCTTTGAAGTGTGCTGAATGTTGAAGTGCTTTGAAAATCTGACAAGACGTGTTGATGTCAGTTGCTGCTCTTTGCTGAGTGAGTTTAGAAATTTGGCTTTAAATTTGGATGTTTGATGATCTGGCTTAAGAGCAATGGCTACCTAAGAAGCAAATAGACTGATTTATTTTTGCTTTCTTTTCAGGTTAGATGCCCAAGGGAAAGCTCTTAAGTGAGCATTTCTAATTTCTGGATTTGTGATTTGAGTTTCAGAACATAATTTTGCTTGCTAGCTGTCACTTTGCACACTCTAACTTCTAACATAGAGGCTAGCTCTGTTCATGTTGTTTAGCAAATTCCTATGTAGTAGGAATGTCAATGGCATCCACTCTCTGTGAGCATGACTTTCACTTCAGGCTCCTCCACTGTTTAAATCTGAAGCTAAAATTCAGGTTTATTTTTATGTTTGCAACCTGAACTATGAGGTTTTGTATTTATTGCATTCTTAATCAGCTAAGATGCCAAGAGACTGCCATGATATGATTCACACGACTGGGGTTTTGCTTCCTTGACTATAACAAAATAATAGCAATAAAGACCAAGCTCATCCCTGATGCACTGCCTGGAGGCAGGGACTGTTCTGCTGAGGAGTAAATAGAGCTCATTAGGAGTATCCCTATGTAGCTGCTGCTGCTTATTAGAGAGTGAGAACTGCTGCATCCAGAGCAGCACCCCAAGAGTATTACCCTTCATCTTCCAGAAATGTGCCCTCATGTAAAAATGCTTGTCTGCAGGTGCTCTTCTGGCACCTGGCTGTGGAAGCATTGAGCTTCTGATGCTGGAGAGAGGAACAAGTAGTTGGCACCTCTAAAATTCAGGCCTTTGCTCCTGGTAAGCTGAAAGAAAACCAGAGACTGCAGACTGATCTGGGGAGCTTCAGATTCTCAGAGATAACAGAAGGTTTGAGGGGAGCTTTGGATCAAGTCCAGTCTTAGCTGACCTGATTTGCTTATTCCCAGGCAGCACATATTGCTCTCTGAACATCCCTTGTTAGGAGTGCCGACTACATTTCTGGAGCAGCAGCTTCACACTGTACAAGTAGCACCTTTTTTTTTTTTTTTTTTAATGTGTAACTGGCCTGAAAGTTGGAGTGCCCAACTCTGCTAATTACATGAAACTCTTTAATGTGATGCTGGAGGTGTTAAACAATTGTACCTGCATTAAATATGCTGTGCTTATGCAAACATGGCACACAGATTGCAAGTTCTAAAATTTATCAGGCAGACTAATTATTTAAATGTGAGCTATAGGTTACATAAATAAATAGCTCTCCCTCAGTAAATGGTAAGGTGTCATGGTGTTAACCACGTGGCTTGTAGCAGAGTAGAATTAATGCTAACACTTCTGTAGCTTTCTTTCTCTGATTACTAATTCTTTCGATGTTGGTAGATGAACTGAATTTATGAAAGTTTTGCCTGCCCTCTAGGTCCCTGTTTTGTATTCCTTGTGCATTACAGCTTGCTTTTGACTCTGGCAGCAATGCTGGATACTAAAAACCATGGATAGCTTGGGCTGCCTGCTCAGCATGTGGGATGAGGCAGATCCAGACCAAACTGGGAGCTTTACTGGGGCGAGATCTCCACTCCCCCAGCTCCTGCAACCTGGTCCACCAGCTACAGAAGCAGCCCAATTACAATTAGCAGCATTTATATCTCAGAGCAATGACACAGAATTGCATATGCCAAGAAAATAGAGATCACTCTGTTAATAAATCAAGAGTTTGCCGTGATGGGCTCCTGACATTTTGCTGTTATACGTGTGCTGTAGAAAGGGTGCATTTGTGTTCACAGAGGCACAAAGTGATAATATGCTGCCTGTAACTTTTGAGAATGGTTTTTGAGTGCAGAGTTATGAAAGCTCCAGAAAATCCTATATGAGAAAAGCAGCTCTAGCTAGTCAGAGAGAGTTTCATTAAAGTTTCTTGCTGTTATTAGTTTTAAATTCACTTACGTCTCCTTCAGTTTCATTTCCGGAGGCACCTGCTCTGGTGGTTTGCTGGCAGAAACACTGCAGAGGGTGGGGAGTGTTAAGTGACAGGTTGCATATTCCTCCTTGGTCTCCTAGAATTGCCTTTTTCCCCCTCCAGTCATGCTAATTTACGCACAGCTTTCATAATGAAACTTGAGCAGGCATCCTTCCCCATCTGCCCCAATTCCCAGTCCTCTTCTGCTGCACCAGCCGGGTTGCCTGATTTCACAGAAGTGGAAACCGGGTGAGTGTTTCACACTTCACCCACGGGGAGGCTGTGGGTCTGATCCTGCCCCCTTCAAACCCTGTTCTGGCAAAGCGCTGTTCTGGCAAAGCAAAGGGTGGGCCAGGGTGAGTGGCCACAAACAGAGGCTATTTTCCAGGGGAAAAAGAAGTCATTTGCCCAGGCTCTGGGTATCAGATGAAAGCTGGCGATTAGGGCTCTCAGGAGGTGCAGGGACCTGGATTCTGACCACTTTAGTTTTGGAGAAATCCAGCAAAAATTGCAAATTTCTAGCTTGGGTGGAAGGAGCTGAGCAATGTGCAAGGGCTCCCAGCCCAGGCAGTGCTGTGCTCTCCTGCATCGCAGGGAGCCTCCTGCCCGCCCGTTCCACGGCGGATTGAGGAGGAAGATCGCGGTTTCATGGCAGTCATTCAGCAGCAGTGCCTGCGTTGCCGTGTCTGCGGAGGAAGCAATCGGATCAACTCCGTTAGTGCAAGGGATTAAAAGAAGCCAGATGCTCTGTTAATGCACAAACATACGGCGAAGTTGCAAACTTGGCCTTTTGGGGAAATTGAAAGCAGTTTAGCTCGGGTTCAGCTCAAAGGGTCGGGAAAGCAATTGTCTATTAGTGTCACACCAGGCTGACAGCGCACCCGCACCGGGCTCGCAGATGCTGAGGAGCCGCCAGGCCGAGCCCCCGGCACCGGCCGGGCCTGCAGCTCCTCGGCCTGGCAGCCACAACCCCGAGGGTCTGAGCAGCATCTCCCGAGCCCAGCCGTCAGACTGGTGCGAGCAGGGCACGTCTGTGCAGTGTCAGCTCTGCAGTGCGAGGCAAACTCTGCAGCGCTGCTGAACGCGCCTCGCCCCAGAGCGCCGGGCCCGCAGCAGGAGGGGCAGGACTCGGTCACCTGAGCAGCCTCCGGCCATCGCTTCTGGAGAGCTGCAGCAGGTTTGGGCCAACCAAATCCCTTCCCAGCCCCCAGAGAAAAGAGAAAGGAGTCACGTTGTGAGCCCGAGTAACAGGCTGCTCGCAGCTCTGATCCCAGGGCAGCAGATCAGCATTCAAGGCTGGTGGTGGATCTGTGCTGTAAGCCCTCACAGGTAACCTTTGTGTTCACTGAAAATCCAGGTTGCTCTGCTAGTCTTTTCCTAGTCTATGGAAAGGGAACAGGCAATAATAGTGACTGCAGCTCCTTCTGTTTTCATTTTATTCTGTGAACAGCCACTGGTGAATTATGAGTCTACTGTTAAAGTACAGTTTCAAGTTCTGCATAAAGTTACACTGTTTAAATTTAATTAAATTCCTTCATTGCTAAATATTTCCTTCCTCCCTTACTCCCTTCCTTCTTCCCTTCCTTCCTCCCTTCTTTCCTTCCCTTCCTTTTCCTCCCTCTTGTTTCCTGAGCAGCTTCTATATCATCAAGGTGTTGAGCTGCAAGCACAGAAGGCCACACAAACAAGACCAAGGCAGATGCACAAGTTTTACACACTTTAATTAAGTTGTGGGGCTTCAGAGGAATTTGGCTCCAGCCTCTGATGCTTCCATGCCCTGTCTTCTGTTCCAGTGTGGATGTTAAATCGTGCAGAAATGGACCGTGACCTAACTTTCAAGCCAGCTGATCTGGCTGTAGCTGTTTTCGTGTAACTAATTTAAAAAGATTGATTGTTGGTTAATTACATTAATGAACTGAACCAACATGGGCACAGACCAGAGCTCAGCAGTCTCCTAAGCAGTCATTAAGAATAGACATCTATCTTTTTACCTGCTTGTACAGCCTCCTGTTGGGTGGCAGAGTGTGTGGAATGGTAATTCTGAAGGTTAAATGACTTAGGGACGTAATCACAGACTGTTCACCTCTGCTCCCCCCTGCCCATATGGCCCTGCTCGTCCCAGTCAAAGTCCATTTGGACAAAGTGTCTCTTGAAAGGTCTCCAGGACAGCAAGTCTGGTGGTTTCAGCTGGCCTCCTGGCAAACACCAGTGTGTGTTATAAATCCACCAAAGCTCCCTGTTGAAATGAATCTGTGGATTTAAACAATTTTGAAATAACTTCTCTCCCAATTAGGGTAATTCATGTTTATCAAGGTGAAAGTGTACTGAGCAGAACAGTTCACTCTTCTCTCTAGCCAGCTCATGAATATGAAGAAAGATTGAATCAATAATACATTTCTCTGATTAAATTGGTAAGTTAAAATGATCGAGTTCTTGTTTTAGCAGGCGCTTAATGGAAGATGCATTTCTGGGTGTTTATCAGTGTTGGCCTTGCATTCACCACACTTAGATGGGAGCTGTGCAAATGTTGCCTGCCACACAAGGGCTTACAAAAGTAGAGTGAGAAGTTAATAAAATGTTTGAGAGAGGGATATTGGCACATTTTCTAAACTAACTTGAAAATATTACAGAATGAATAAAGACAATGGAGTGCTTTTTATTTGCACTCCATTGGTGAAGTTTGGTGAAGTCTGTGGACATACTATTATATATCCTTTGCCATTATTAGCCCACCTTTTTGCCAGATTTAGTCAAACCAGGAAGGACTTCAGCTGAAGTTAATGTGTTGCCATTGGCTTGAGCAGAAAAAGAATGGAAGCAGGGCTGGATATTATGAAAGATGGTGAGAAAAATCATCCTAATTATTTGGGAAGTCAAGAAGGACAGTACTTTGGCACTGGTAGCCTGGAGGCAGATGTTGGTCTGTAAAGGCTGTTAGAATCTTTAAAGGTGTCAGTGCTGCTACCACGGTGTTCTGCAAACCTGATCCAACAGCTGCTGGAACCAAGGAGTTGTTGCAGGGATTTCAGTCCCCTTTGGGTGATGTTGTAGGTGCCCTGTGAAGTCTGATGATTTTCAAGGAGGCTTTTCTGTATCCCAAATTCAACACTGAGTGGGGAAATAAGTCAAAGAAAAGTGGGATTGACCTGCAGTCATAAGCTACAGGCCGAAAATCTGTTTTTTTCATTTTCAGCTCCCTCACTGATGCATCATTGAAATGGTTTGAGGTGACAAGGGAGGAGACTTAATGCTGAAGGGTTTTTGGAGACTGGTCCATTCCCCATGGTCCCAGAGGCTTCTGTGGACTGTTGAGGGGTGAGCACCTGGGTGGTTGCACAAGGGATTTCAGGCATTGGTTCATGACACCTTAAAAATACTTTAAATGAGAGACAGAAAAGTTGTGGAATTACACATATGCAAAATAGCATTAAATTATGGTTTTATGTAAGATCTTATGTTGCAAGCTAATTGAAAGACAGAGGCCACTGCTGCAGGAGAAAAATATGAAAAGAAAACTATACTGAAACATAAAAGTGTTTCTGATCAAGTAAAATTCTGTTTCTGTTGAATGTTTTATTTTGTTCCAGTCACATAAATTACCATCTTTGAAATACTAAAACTCCCACAATCAGCTTTTTATAACAGAAAATAATTTACATTTAAAAGGTATAACTGAAGCAGCTAAACCTTAGTGATGAATGTGCACATTTGGCAGTAAAACAGGGAAATAGCCCACGTTTTGGAACCCATAGCTGCTATATATAATTTTAATATTATAAAGAACTAAATACAGTCTAGTGAGTGCTACAGGTATGCACTGAGATATTTGCTAGTTCCTGGGAAATGTATTCTTAAGGGTCTATAGTACTGACACTGAGCCTTGGAAATCTCCTTTAGCACTGATGGATTCTGTGATGCGAAGCAGCATGGCTTGAATGCATTTCATCCTCCACAGAAACTTATGAACTTGGTCACATTGCCATCACCAGAAACCATTTCTTTCTCAGTGCAGTAGCACCTCTCTTCCATCTTGTGCTGGGCTGACCCTGCCTGGACACCAGGTACCCACCAAGTTGCTCTATCAATTCCCTTCCTCAGCTGGACAGGGGGGAGAAAATACATCAAAAGGCTTGTAGGTAGAGATAAGGATGGGGAGAGATCAATCACAATTTACTGTCATCAGCAAAACAGACCTGACTTGGAGAAATTCTTTTAATTTATTACCAATCAAATCACAGTAGGGTAATGAAAAATAAAACCAAATCTTAAAGCCACCTTCCCTCTACCCCACCCTTTTTCTCAGGCTTGACTGCACTCCTGATTTTCTCTCCCTCCTCCCTTCCAGTGGCACAGGAGGGTGGGGAATGGGGGCTGTGGTAAATTCATCCTATTTGTCTCTGCTGCTCCTTTTCCCCACAGGGGCAGGACTCTTCATGCTGCTCCCCTGCTCCAGCATGGGCTTCTCTGAGATCTCAGCCTTCTTTGGGCATCCCCTGTCCCACTGTGATCTTCTGCAGGGGCACAGCTCCCTGTCCATGTTTTGCACCAGGGGCTGCAGCAGCTCCTGCTGCTCTGCCTGGAGCAGCTCCTGCCCCTCCTGCTCTGATCTTCGTGTCTGCAGGGCTGTTTCTCTCACTTCTCTCTCTCTGGCTGTGGTTGCTTTTGCACAGGGCACTTTCCCCTTCCTCAAATCTGTTTTCCCAGAGGCCTAACATTGGCCAGTGATGGATCCATCCTGGAGCTGCAGGAATTGGCTCCATTGGATGTGGGGGAAGCTTCTGGCAGCTTCTCACAGAAGACACCCCTGTGGCCCCCTGCTACCTGGCCACACAAACCCAATACACATCTTTAAATAATGAAAGAGGAGACATAGTATTTTCATTCTGCAGGAACCTTGTCATCATCCTAGAAGAGATTGCAGCAGTTGTCTAAAAGGACCACAAAATAGCCACAAAAATTAGAGGTAATGATTTCCTCTTCAGAATTACTGGTATGTAAGGTTTGTCTTCCCCCTGTCACGTACATTCCTGATTTATCTTCTCTTCCTCTCCCCTACTCCCTGCATTAAAGGGGGAGTGGGCCATTGCTGCTGTAATGCTCTTATTCCCTGCTAGAGCAGAGAAGATATATTTCAGTTTTATGCTCTCCTCAAATGTACTCTGACATATGGAAGAAATACCTTACAGGTGTTTGTATTCTTGCAGAGGCTCCAGAGAATTGAAAACCCTCTGTATTCCAACAATAATCTTTCCCTCGACCTAGTGTGCTTTATATCTCATGTGGGAGACTGAGTTCTGCCATTACTGGAGTCAGTGAGAAAATGGGTGGAAGTTTCAGCAAAGTGGGAATGAGACCCTGTGTGTTAATTGTGGGGCTGCAGGGCTCTGTGGGGGGAGCAGCTGTGCCCAGCTTTGTGCAGAACTCAGCCTGCTCTGACCGAGCCGGATGTTCCTTGACATCTACAGGATTTGCCTGGGGGATTTGGTCCTTCCTCTTATTAATATCACAAAGTAAATTAGCTTTATGTTGCCCTTCATATCAGACCCTTCAGGGGTCTCCTATCCTTTTAATTTAGCCTGGGTCTCTGAGGGGAAAACCCAGTAAAAACACACCGGTGTGGTGATTAGTAAGCACATTTTATATAATTACAGTGTTGGCATCTCAGGGGGGAAATGAAAGTTTGTGCTGTCCCTTTAACAGGACAATTTGATAATCCTCTTAGCATTTTCTCTTTTGGCTGATAATATTTCACACAGTTTTACTTTGTAAAATATTCCTAAAGGGAGGCTTAAGCAATAATGCACAGATTATGGAAATGACTCTCATTAAATATAGGCAGAGACTTCAGCAAAGCCATGAACTGCTTCGAAACATGTAACCCCCATTAGGAGCTTCATTTAAATGTTTATTCACAGAGCAGTAAATGTTTATTATAGAACATTTTATTGAAACATAAATTAAAGAACCCTAATTATACATATCACAAGTATTCAAACAATATGCATTTATCAAGACTTAACTAAAGATCAGAGGTGGAGGAAATGCAGTCGTGCTTTCATTTGCATCTCAGCAACACCAAGTTTGCACAAAAATATCTGGGCAAAGTGACCCTGATGGAAGGCACAGGGCCTCAAGGCAGGTGCTCTCCAGCTATCCCTGAGCATGTGCAGCCTTCCAAATTAACTTCAGAGACACCTTCACTGGTCATTCCCATTTGTAAAAAAGGCTGGGGGCTACCAGGGTTTTGGGTTGTTTTTACACAGTAATGTTTACTGCTCCTGTGTGTCTGCCCATCCTTCCCTGGGGGTGCTGTAGAGGGGATGGACAATGAGTAAAGGCAGGTGATGGTCCTTGGCCTGACCTTCCCCCCACCATGCATGGTCCTTCATTCTTAGACTTGCAGAGCAGCTTAGAGGTCAGGAAATCCAAGTTCAAAGAATCAATCAACCTTTATTTCCAATTGGTTTATTAATTTTCTGCCTTTCAGAGGATCTCTTAAGAGATGTTCAAAGACATGTACATTTGGATCACCACTTCCAACAATCAGGCTTATAACCCTCATTATTGTGCCAGTTTTCTTGGGTTTGGGGCTGAAGAGGAGGGGTTGGCACTTCTCTTGCAAATGATGAAGCTGCCCTTAGCCATGGGAGTTATAACTACAGATATCAAGTGGGTTAAAAAATCTTTCTGTGCTTGTTTTCATGAGGTCTACATCCCTTTTCTAGCTCACCCACAGCTCATTTCTTTAAACTTCATAGCAGTTGACATATGCATTATTTATTGAGAATGCTGAATCTGCACATTTCTGAACCTACATGTTTAAAGATGTACTCTGCTGCAAGTCCCCCACTTGGTTTGGCTTCTGAGACGTTTGCAAATTCTCTTAATTTTGTTGCTTTCCAAAGTGCATGCTTTCTGTGCTGAGCAAGTATCTTGATAATTACTCTTCCAGAGGTAAATCCATGGTGTAAGTGTTGGTAGGGACCATTGAAAAGCTTTACTTTTCCTCCTAAGGATGCACAGTGATGCAGATTTACACAAAGGTCCTCACCCTCCAGCTTGGTAGCACATGGACAGCCTGTGTGACTTCTCTCCCAAGACTTGTTCCAGTTCCTTGTTTTCTTTCTTTGCAGTCTCTTTCTGCACAACGTTTTTGATTCACAAAATCTTGACAACTGCCTTTGTTCTATCAACAGCTTCAACACTTCCTGTTTTCCAGTGGCTCTTCTAGTCCATCCTCACATCTGCTATTTCCTCTGCTGCTGCCCTGGGCTTTGAGACAGCCATGGATTTCCCTGTCCTTCCCTTGCAAGCATCAATTTGTTCCCCTGCGCATCCTGCTCTCGAGCCTGGCAGTCTGTGCCACTCCTTTCCATCTGTACCACGTCCTTCTGCTCCTCACGACAGCAGAAAAGCAAAACTCACTTTTGTGTTTTAATAAACCAGAGCCAGAGGTGCTACAGGGGTGTGTCAGGCCATGCAGCCTCCCGGAATTTGGAGCAATCCTCACCCCCAGCACGGCAGAGCTGCCAGCTGGGGAGGAGATGCCAAGGGCCTGCATCTGTGCAGCCTCGTGCACAAGGCTTTAGTAAAGCTGGAAAAGAAAGCACTGATTCCTAGAAATGGGGCAGTTTTGTAGGAAAGGAATGGTTTCAAGCAGTTTCCTGTCATGTTTTATTATTTTATAAAAATTAGCTCCTTTAAAGTGGTCTGTCTTTGACTAATTTAGAACTCCTGAAATGGGGGGAAAAAACCACTAGTAATGCAGGCAATAATTTTAAAGGCTGGTAAAATTGAGTGTTTTAGTTGTCCAAAACTCTTTTCCTAATGTTGGATAGGACTTGAAAAAAATTTTAAATTTGTTTCTCCATCTCAAACGAATTCAGGACTTAGAAAAACATCAAGAACTCGTAAATACTCACTGAATAGAACTGTTTTCCCAAGAAGATGACTCTTTCAGGACTTGCAGGTCAAGGGCCCTGGAAATGGGCTTTCAGTGCCTAGAAAGAGCAGTTGTACCAGGTGTGCCTGTGGCCGGTGACACATTGGATTTTCAGGGGCAGCAGAGGGAGAGCTTCCTGCTAATGAGCTGCAGATATACAGGCAGGGCTTTCCATGGAATAACTTTGTAACAGGGACAATTGAACAGTTAATCAAGAATAGCAAACAAGGGCTCCGTGGAAGCCCAGTTTACAGAGAGGACAAAATTGCCCTATTTTTCATGTCGATATCTCTGTATTATGGTTGATTTTCTTTATCGCCCGCTAACAGTCTTACTTGGAGAATGGTTATTAGTTTGGAATTTCTACAGTTAATCTGGTAGTTTAGAAGAAGCATTATCACAGCCTCCCATAGGAAGCCCCTGTCTGTAATGGACAGGGCACTTTGCAGCAAGTGAGGTCTTATCTGAGAACCACCATCCCTTTTCCCAGTGAACTGGCTGGTGAGTGTCTCCTGGCCAGCTGGTCTTGCTGCTGGGAGCTGTTGATTCACTTCCAGCCCTTCCTCCTGCCTGGCCACAACCACAGCAGGTCACAGCTTTTCCTGTCCTGCACCATGACACCATGGAAACCCACAGCTGCCGAGCTTTGACTGGAGAATAAATGAAAAGGAACAAAGGGAAGGATGAAGCTGCTGAAAGGCAGCTGGTTTTGCTGCATGAAGGCACAGGTCAGCCATGTTCTGCTTTTGCAGATGTAGGGAGAACAGCCCTTCCTCTGCCAACGTTGTGGCAGCTCCCCATCCTCAGGGTTGTATGACCCTTTGCCAGCTTTTCTGTATTCATGCTATAAGAACATTTTTTGCCAATAGACCCTGGATGTTGAGCAGCTCATGTACAGACTATTATCTCCCTTTCAACTGGAAGCTGAGCTCTGTTGCCCTCCTAACCAGCACAGCAGCTGAGTGAACACAACATAATGCCCATGAATTATTGTAGGCAATGCCCATGTCCTCCCCAGTGGTGTGTGGCAGGGTCATCTGCTCTTCACTGTTCTGGTCTGCTTGGGAAATCTGTTTTGGTGTCTATTTTTGTCCAGTATTTTCACTTGAAATCCAGTGCAGTGGTGACACATTGGTTATTTGACCATAATTCAGTATATAAAACCAGCCGTAACCAGGAACATTGCTTTCTGCATGGCCTTGAGTGCTGAAGTAAAACTCACCTGATCTGAATGCTTGTTTCTGCAGCAACACAAGCTCCAGGTCTTTTGGCTGAGACTTTCTGGGCATTTTGCAGCCCTGGTTTACTGGAGAGCAGCTTTAGTGGTGTAATCTCACAAATGCCTGTGATGCGGACAGATTCTGGCAGTGGTGGCACGAGTGTGCTTCAGAGTGCCCATGAGCAGCCCTGTGTTCCCACAGTCCTGACTGGAATGCCATGGAGCTCATCAGAGCATCCTCTTGCTGCAGTGGGAGGCCAGAGGCATCACACCCTGGCTCTGGCTCATTAGTTCCCCAAGGCACTACAGATCTGTTCCTTGCAGTGCATTTTCTAATGCTCTTGTCATTCTGGGTATAAAGGTCTTGAAGAAACTTCTCTTACAAGTGGTTCTGCATCACCGGATAACTCTCACCATTAGAGGTTTCTCAAACTGAGATTTTGTTTACATTGCAAAGCAGGGGGAGCTGCAGTCCCTACCCTAGAAAACTGTCAGTCTAATAATTTTAATTTTGAAGGTCCTATAAAATCCAGCTTCCACAGCCTCCTTCCAGCTACTGCTACTCTAAATATCCCTGACTGGAAATCTTGCCCCCAGTTTCAGAAGCAACGAGCGAGGCTCAGGCATCTTTAACTCACACAGTGCCCCCCACCTGGGGACTTCTGCTGCATTATCACATTGTCACTGTTGTCACACCCAGTGTGGCAGTGTCCTGCTTGCTCCATCAGTGCCTGATGAGCAGGGATGAGCCTAAGCAATGCAGGTGTGTGCCTGCATTTTTGTGCCCTGATGTGGGTGATATTGATTGGTCCATTAGTGTAAATGGCTTGGCTGTTGTGTGTTGCTTTCCTTGCTTATTAATCAAAACCATGCAAAATGAGGGGAAAGCAATTTTTTTTAGGAAAAAAATGAAATACCATCAACAGTGACTGATTACAGCCTGCTGGAATGTGATGGGGCTGTCTGCCACCCACCAGGCATGAGGATCCCTACAATAACTGGAGAAAAAAAATTAAAATGCTTTATTTTGACAATTTTGGTAAATGTTTAGATGTTCTGTTCAAGCAGTATTTTGATAGAAGATTTGCTAAATCTATTTGTTTGGTTAAAAAAAAAGGAAGCATCCCAGTGTTTTGTTTGCATCTGATGTATTTCAGTCAATTGCAAATGGGTTTTTTTAGATATGTGGGTTTTTGTTTTGCTTGGAAAACAAATGAAAGGAAACAACTTTAATTTGGGGGCACCTTGAAGTTAGTTTTGCTACTGCCATTTAGGGAGACCTCTCTGTAGCCAGTAGTAGATGCAAAACATAAACAAAACACCTGGCATGTGAAAATTCTCACTGAACCAATTCACAGGTTGGAAATGGAGCTGGTGCTTAGGTGCCTTGGTGCATTGAGGCTATAGCAGTAACAAATAGTACTAAGGAGTAAAAAATTATCAATTAAAGATCTCCTGATGAATCTAAGTATCAGCCAGTCTGAGTTGAGAAGGGCAGAAGCTGAAAGGCAGATTGGAGAAGGTGTGGAATCTCCCTGTTCAGTGTTTCTGACTGCGTGGTAGCCACAGCTCTGTGCTGCTTGTATTTCTTGGTAAAACTGAAGAGAAGGGAAATATGTGAGACAATACTGCTGAACGTGTTTGTTTCTGTTATACAGTGGAGAGAATCCAGATATTTATTTCTTTCCCATACACAAAATTATATAAAAAAACAATAACAACAAAAAAAACCAAACCAAAAACGGATGACTGGAAGAAATTACTCTCTTTTAAATTGATTGTTGTTACTGCAAACCTTGGGAATATTCATTTGTTTTGTGATACAGCTGATGGATTCTGCTATGCAGCCTGGCAGCGTGTGAGAACATAATGCATGTAGTAAAGGTGACTAACCCCTGAGAACATCCCCACCGATGCCAAGTGGCCCATATGCTGTCATAAACACTTTTTATTCTTTTTTTTTTTTTCCACACTGATCATAAGAGCCCATTTTGGGTAGAAGATCACATTAGGCTCATTCATTACCTGCTGTGCTGGTCTGTGCATCTGCAGTGCAGCATCTCTGCACTGAGCTTTGGACTCATCCCTAGGTTTTTTCTGATACTCCAAATCGTCTGCCACGGGTATACACAGATCTTCTCATGTGTGTGTCCTGCAGCATTCTGCACCAGAGATAAAAAGTATGCTTAAAGGTGGCTAAACTTCTGGGGAATATGGTTGTTGATAGCTGATGTTAGGTTTTATATATATCGTCAAGAGAAATTCCTACAAATTGATACTTGTAGCAAAACTATCATTCCTTGTAGCAGAAGAGAAGGAAACTGACTGGCAGATGAACTGGCTCTATTCATATGAATAAATTTAAAATCTAATGAGAACAACAGATGTGAGACAGTAGTGAAATTTTACAGTATCCCTGCAAACTTTAATCTACACTTTTATTTTTCTTGAAGGTCTGTCCAAAAGCGAAATTTCAGGCCTAGGGCTACTGAAGACTGTCTTTAAAGTTGCTTTGTGATTTTGAGCAATACATCATACGAGCAGTGATGTTCAGATGATACATTGCACTAATACATCACAGGAGCACTTTTGCTCTTATGATATATTAGTATAATACACTATCAGAACACTATCACTGATATATTACTCAAAAACACAGTTTCTGACCCTCAAGATTCACCCTCATCTCTAGTCTGAATACACTGAAAGCTGTGGATAATGATAAGAATAAGAAATCACATATTCAGTTTCTCTAGGGTAAAGCTGAGAAAAAAAAATAGTGTGGTATTTGGAATATTTCATTAACTGAAACATCCTTGTGTTTTCATTTTATTCACTGAGCAAATGGTATTATGGATAGAAGCTAACACAATATAGGTGTGTTTGAATTCTGTTACAAATAGCCTAAGAAAACCTTTTTTGATTTCATATTTCATTATAGACTTAAGCCATGTTTTGAGAATGTTTCCATGAGGTGCAGGAGTTTCAGCTGATTTCTACCTCATCAATTGAATCAGGTGCAAGCTATCTAAATTCTATGCAAACGATTTGGTGCTGTTTGTGATGCAGTAATTTATTTTTTTAAAGGATTTAGGCACCATCTAAAAAGATCTGAAGATGCATAAATGTGATCTATCACTTGGATTATTTGCAGCCTCTCCTCACTGAGGTGTTGGGTTTTTTTCCCTGAAGAATTATTCTCAGTTGTTTTTGTTTCTTTACTCAAGAGTGAAAGACAAAGGGAAAAAGAAAAAAAGAATGCATTACAATGTTGCTAGTAGTTGAACTTACTGCAGAAGGTAGAGTTTGGGTCTTGAGGACCTTCCTTTATGGTGTGAACAGAGTGTCAGAAAAAAAAAAAAAAAAAGGTAATAGTAATAACACAACACTAAGGTGCCAAGTCATATATTTGTGTTGTGCCTATAATTTTGTTTGTATTCCCCAGATCTCATCAGCACTTTTGACAAAAACACATCACCATTCACCTCCTCCCCAAACTGGGTGACCCGAAGCTGCCTGTGCAGCTCAGTTCTCAGCCCTGCTACCCCGTGGGCCGTGGCCCTGTGCCAGGAGAGGGACACACTTCAGGCTCTGCCAAACTGGTCTCATAATCCTTGTGCCTCACAGGTTTTGGGCCACCTGGCACTCTGTCCCTGCTGGTGTGTCCCCAACATGAGCCTTGTGCCCACAGGTTTGAGTTTGTTGTATTTAGGCTACAGCCTCCGGGGAGGAAAGGAAGCATTTTAATGTCTTTTTAAAGTCTTTTTTACCTTGTGAGAGGCACTGTCCTCTCTGTCAGCTCTTCTGCCCACATGCTGTCCATGGTGTGGCAGCAGCTGCTTTGTCCCCAAACAGGGAGCCCTGAGCCCAGGCTGCCCACACGAGCTCTCCATCTCCAGCACCTTCTTCTTCCCATCTATTCCAAAGCCACAATGCTCAGCTTCAAGGGACGTTGTTATTTCAAAGCTGTGGCTAAATATGCCTCTGACTGACAACTATGAATAATTCCATAGAGCCCCTAAACTTCCAGGCATTTCACTCTGAAGCTCATATAATACACCAGGGCTGCTCTCTCATGTTTTTCATCTTTTATATTCTCCAAAGAGCTGAGATACAGTTATGGAACAGGTTAATGTATTTTCCTCTGAATATAATGCTGTGGGAGCCTGTGCACGGTTACTTGTGTGTGTTGAGAATAATGCTGACAGTTCAGAAAAGAAAGTCATGAACTTGATAATCATTATTTTGTTTCACATTTTCAGCATGTTCACGTCCATGTGCTGCCAAGGAGGGCTGGAGACTTCAGCAGGAATGATGATGTCTACGAGGAGGTAAGAGTTACTCTCCATCTTTCTTCAGAGCTGGTTTTGCTGTTAGTAAATTGCTTTAATGGCCCAGGCTCTCCCATGGGTGGAGGGATGGGATCTCTGCATTTTTATTTCTTGCAAAGATCCTGTGACAGCACCAAGATCTATACTGGGATTTCCTTGTGAGCTCCCTCTCTGAGGGAGGATACAGTTGACACCTTTGGTACTTCAGTCTTTCACTGCACACAAGGTGCATCTCTACAAATAATTGTGGTCTCTTATTTTGAGGGCACAGGGAAAAAGGGTGACCACATGGTCAGCCTGGCATGCAGGGAGGGTGTCCTCTGCCAGCTGCTCGCCTGGGGTGCCAAACCTCCCCCTTCCAAGCAGAGAAAAAACAGGCAGCTTGTTACAGCTCAATCACAAATTGCCTTCTGGCCTGATTTTTGTAGGGCTCTGCTCAGCTCTGGACAAATCACATTGTAGCCCCAAAGATGGAAATTAAAGAGCAACTCTGCATATAGATGGAATATCAGCATGTGTGCAGATTGTGCAGCAGAGCTCAGCTCATGAGCTGTTCCAGTGTGACTGAATCACTGGCTTTTGTTTAAATGAACAATTGTACTGGCATTAACAAAAAGTTTTCCCCAGTTTGACAGCTGTCATAATGATTCTATGAAAAAATCTCACTATTGTTAAATTTATGGCTTGTTCTTCGTGGGTTTGGTAGGATCCTCTATCTGAAATATGACATCTTCTTCTCTTTCTGAAAGTAATTAATATAAACTTGTTCAGTGCTACTGCAATATACCATCTGCTTGAAAGAGACATCATGACATTTTCTGCTTTTGTATTTTTTCCTTTGTGATATCTACATGACGACAAGTCTCCACTCACCAAAAAATGGTGGAGTGTTTTAAAGTTTCTCAATTACTTAAATATGCAAAAATGGAGAAAAAAGCATGTTACTGACAAGTTATATGAAATGTAGTGCCTGAAAACTCCACTAGTAAGGGTAAAAGCTTAATGAGACTGCTGAGCAAGGAGATCCAATGGAAGTAAATTATGGCAATCTTTGATGGTGTGGTGGTTGAAAGCAGTTGAATGAGACAAAAGTTAATAGGGTTAAAGGCTTGTCAGGCACTGGAAGAGGCTGTTCAGCGAAGTGGTGGAGTCACCATCCCTGAGGTATTTAAAAGATGTGTAGATGGGGCCCTCAGGAACGTGGGTAACTGGTGGGCTTGGTAGAGCTGGGTTGATGGCTGGATTCAGCGACGTTACCCTTGTTTTTCCACCTAAATGGTTGTATGGTTCTATGATCTGTTCCTTTTCACATGTGTTCAGGGGTTTCAAATGCTGCATCAACCCATCAAATCTCTTTCCATTTCTGTCATATTTAGAATTCCATTTGCTTCTTTTTAAACACAATTATTTCGCCTTTGTTATAGCTAAACAGAAACAGGCAAAATTCTAATGGACTGGACTATATATTTAGTGTTGTTAGATGCAAAAGGGTGGCAAATTGGGGAAGAATTTCTTTTTTATTTTGTCATTTCCAATTACAGAAATTGTAGGTGTTGCTTTTAGCAAACAGGAACCATAAATATTTAGACATAGATGTGATAATGTATCTTTTAGCAGAAGAATGTATAGCCTCAGAGTCTAACTAGCTATTCTTGAACACCACAGAGCTAGCATGCTTTTGTGCAGACTGTAGCTGAAGAAAGATTTAATTTTTTTCAGGATGCCAGGGAAACAAAAACACATTTGCTGCTATAAAAAGTTTGGTGCCGAGTTCTATCACGGTCTGGATTGAGGATGGAGGGACTTAAGCAATTTGCTATCACAGGTGAATAAAGCTATTTTGAAAAATGAAAAAGGGACAAATTATTGAAAATACAGCTGACTTTGGAAATAATTTGGAGCTTATGTCAGTACAGCAAAAACATTTTGATATAATGCATCTCTGTGTGATGTCAGCAAGTCATATCCTTTTGACAAGAAGATACTTTAAAAGATTTAGGAAGATATGTAGATCATGGTGGGGCAACAGGCTGGAAATCAACAAGGGATAAAGTACCATTAGGTGAGATGTGGGTACTGGAGAGAGCTTTAAATCTATTTTTCATGAAATTTGTACTTTAAAAATCCAAAACCAGTTCGTAAATTACTTCATTTCCATGTGTTTGAGTGATAGATGGAGTTGTAGGCAAAGATAGATGGACTTTAGGCAGCAAAGACCACCTTCCAAGATCATCCCAACAGCCTTTTCCTTGTAAAATGTGACATGGAGGCTGATCAGCCTTCCTCAGTCTGTGCAATTGTAAAGCACACCGAGGATAAATTGTGCATATTGCACTGCCTGGTTTAGCTACCACAGCTAAAGGTTTAACAGCAATTGGGAGCAATTTTCATAGGCTCCCGCTCTCAGCTCTGGCTCAACATGTCTTTTGCTAACCCCTTTCTATCTGTAAGTGCCTTTGAGCTCTCCAAGCTCTGCAGTTGTCATCTGTATATGCTCAGCAGATTGCTGATAAATCCCACTGCTCTTAGTCTGACAGTGAAAGGAATGCCCAGATGCTGAGACATCACTCCTCTTAGGAGCCTTCTAGAATTGAGACAGCCAGAAAGAACTTGCAGTCTCTCACTGTGTGCTTAATTTCTCCCATTCAGTTTTGGAGTGAGCACTCATCTGATGGAAAAGGCAGAAGAAAGCATATCAGGTTGTTCCCTGCTTAGGCTGTTTACTGGGCTCTGAGATCTTCAGGCTTTTGGCTCTGATGCTCTGACACAGCCCTGTCTAAAGCAGTTTTTAAGTGTAAAGAGTATAATTAAAGGTAAGGTGTTTCTTAGCACTTGTATTTTAATCAGGTATCTGAAGGACACAAATGTCTGCTGATTTCTGGATATATTTTTAGAACTGTGGCAGTGGAAAATTAATTGTAGAAGGAATAAAACAGGGTCTGACACTTATTTCACAGCACCTTCTCTAAGGCATTCCTTGGTAGAATGTGTCACTTAATATTTTAGGGTTTTTTTCCTCAGTGCATATGAAAGAAGTCACTGTATGATTTTTCCAAGATACAAAGAGAATCACTAATAGTAAAAAAAATCTGCATTTCATATTTTAGATGTATTTCCTCTGCATCTTTGCAGGGCTATTTTTTGGAAGGATATTTCCTGGGAAGTGTTAGTTATCCACTCTCTGGGCTCACTGTAGTGGAAGGCTAAAGCTATAGTTTATCAGTTCTTACATTTCTCTGCAATTATTTGAAGCCTAATCCTGCAAGTGTGCACATGCCAAAGTTAAATTGGTCTTACAGGATTTTTTATAGGATCAGGCCCTTCATCTTTTACTATTGCTAGATTACTTTTCTCATCTTCATCTTGAATAGTTCCTATTCATTGATTCTTTATTTCTTGGACAGCAGAACAATAGCAGCTAAATATTAGGAAAACCTTCCATTAGAATAACTCTTTATACCTCTGTATTTTCTGTTTGGTTTGAAAGAGATTATATTTTACATTTATTAATCAAGGAACTTAAAAGCCTCTTATGAAGTAGTTGCTTGCTTTGAAGTAGATGAGTTCTTTACTATTATAAGGGCATGTCACAGTGACTGATAAAAATTTGGTATGAAAGAACATTTTTAGTGTAGAACAGCCCCCAGTGTTGTTGCAGTCAGCACAAGTACTGCAGTTGATGGAGATCATCGTGTCCAAGACATTCAAGAACATTATCCGGAAAAGCCTTGGCACTTCCAGGCATCTGCGGGCAGCCCTCATTCAGTGGGTGTTTGAAAAGTCCATAGCACAGCCTGTCCCTGGTCTCCACTGAGTGGTTAGCCATTACTGCAATATAAATAACATTCATCATCCTTTAGGCTGGCAGGTAATAGCTGCACTGGGCCAGAGACAATGGGGCTCTCTCAGAAAGGAAGACTCAATCAAAACTCTGCACTCCTGTTATGAGTGCTGACCTCAGTCAGTTAATTTTGAGGCTGACAGACTTGGATGGGTAAGGGCAGCCTGGCATCTCAGTGAAACCCTGAACATCCCTGGCATGCTGAGGTGAGTTTTGTGGTGCACACCCCTGTTCCTCCCCAGATTCTGTGTTCCACTTGGTGCCTGAAGCCTCCTGTAACAGATGCAGCTGCACAGCAATGCACACCCAGGGCTGTGCACGCAGGGCAAAGAGTGCCCAGCCACTCACCAGCCTTACTCTTGTGCCCTCCTTGTTTCACTGCCTGTCTGCAGTTCCCAGTCTAGACCGGAGAGCACTGAAAAAGGGGAAAGTGTGAAAGAGAGAGGTTAACCCAAACCCCTGTGTCTCCCTCCTCCTCTGCCTGCCAGACCTGCGTCATGGATCTCTTCTAATGAACCTGAGTGAAACTTCCTACTGTGGCTTCTTCAGTAATTTATGAAATTTTGTAAAAAGCCAGCAAAAGAATTTGCTTCATGCTATCCTCCTTCCCCTCTGGCATTCAGGCAAGCAGTGAGAGACTCACTTAGGAAAAGATACTTTGACTTAGTGATCTCATTCAGCACGTTATGCTAAATCATTTCAGCAAGAATACCTATTAGTAATCATTTCCAGTTCCAGGAAGGATGAAGGAGGCATTTTGGCATATGAGTCAAGAACCTGCTGGGCTGTTTCTTCAGGCTGGCAACACAGGAGAACTGTGGTGAATTCAGAAGTTTAGTCAAACAAGCCTGAAGTTTAATTCTCCCTGAATGGCTTTGACTGTGACATGCCATCACTCCGAGCTGCAGACAGCATCCTGCCTGCTGCTGGGCACTGAGCCTGGTACAGGGCTGGAAACCTGCACAGCTGCACTGAGCTGCTTAAAGGGCTTAAAGGTAAGGTATGAAGTAAAATGATAAATAAGCCCTCATCCAGGTCCTGCGAGACAAAATGGAAAGATGCCCAACAGCTCCTGTGAGCATCAGATTGAACTATTCATGAAAATTAATGGCATGCAGAGCTAATAGGCTGTTCCTTGGCCTCAGAATGATACTGTACCTTCTGGGAACATATTGTAGCCTGCTGGGAGATCAGTCTGCTGTGTCTGAACTCCCTTGGGGCCAGACGCTGCCCTCTGCACCCTGCATGGTTAAACCCATAGAAAAGGACAGAAGCAGCACAGAATCTAAGTAGTTTTGTGGGGTGTTTTTTAAAACTCTGGTTTTCCCAGGTGCAAGTTTATTTCCTAATCTCCTGATGCAGCAGTTAAATTCTTCCCAGTAGGCTTCAGGTTTTACCCTGATCTTGCCAATGCTGCTTCTTCTATCTGGAAGCATCAGAGGAGGTTCTCCTAGCCAAGGAGTAGGAGCCTTTCCCAACTGATTCCTGAGTCTTGTGATATTTTAGTGACTCCAGCAGGGCAGGGCAGAGGAACTGTGTGTGAATATTCCCAGCTGGGAGTATTGCAATAGAACCTAGAACTGTGCTAATAATTACGGTTTTGATCTTGTAGATGGATGGACAAAAAAATCATTTTTATTTAACCTGAAACAGTGGTTTCTCTCATCAAATGAATTTCCTTTTTGATTTAAACAGGATAATTTATTTTCTGGACCATAACATTTTGTCTGACTAGGATTGGAAATCCCCTGGATAATGCTGGAATGCCCTGCAAGCTTATTCCATGTCCTCACCTACATGAGGCAAAACTGACACATTTGTCAGTAAGGCCCAGTATCAATCCTGGGAGACATCCTAGGGACACATCTCCCTCGATGAAAACCCCACTGTTTGTGGTATTTTCTGCCCTTTCCAGCCCTGTGAGGTATTTCTTAATTTGACACCTGAAATCTCTGAGACCTTCTCCTACACTGTCTGTGTCACTGCACTTACTTTAAGATAGCAGGATATCATCATGTGATCTGATTAAGAGCCATTTCATTCATTGTGATATCTTCCATAGGATCTAGGGAAATGGAAACAGCTCAGCTATAGAAAGGAATTAGAAGTGGTTGAAGGTTTGCCATTAAGGCAGCCATCCCTCATGACCACACACCTGCCCTTTACACCTAGGCTTTGTCTGGAAGGCAATGTGCATTTGGCATTTTACATGCCATGGATCAACCTCATTGCCCTCTACTCTGGCTGTCTCTCTGCATTCCATCACTGCTCTTGATGCTTCTTACCCTCTCCTGCCTCAGGGATTTCACAATAATTGTCCTCCCAGGTTAAAAGACGTTGGCTACCAGGATCCACTTACATTTCATCTATAATGTAGTAGATGCAAATTTTTGTGACCATTGCAAAAGATCTCTTGGCTCCTTGTGTAGGATGTTTATTGTGTTTAGCTCAGTGGAGTATTTGCTCTTCTGTGTCCTTGATGGTACTTCATTGGCAAGTGACTTTGTGACAAAAAACCTCAGACCAAGGACAGCTTGCTGATAAGAAGATTAAAGTGAGCATGGTCTCTGAGGCCTGATCATGCTGTCAGTGCTTAGACTTGCTCAGATGCTTCCTGTGTATTCCCAGACCTGAGGTAAAACTGTCTTCAGATCTCTGCTTATCCTTTGAGGAATATAGATTGAACTCATTCTGGTTGGGAGAACATGTCCCATTGGTATCCTAGGTACTCATCTTTTTGGAATTGATGATATGAAATGCAAACAAATCTATCAGGGAGCTGCTGTTTTCTAAAGAGAGATTTTTCTTTGCCAAATTAAAATGCTACCTTAAGCTTCAAATGAAATTCTCTCCTGTTCCCTTTAAGGTTCAGGATATTGGAGCAGGTAGTTGGTAAGCACAAACCAAATCACGCCAAAATTCAGTACAGACCTGGCAAGGGATTAAGGCCAGAAGAGAAGCTGATGATAAAATGAGGAGAGAATGAGAATGGATTTTATATTTTGTTGCAGTGGTTTTGCCAGGAAAGCAATGCAAAGTAACCACAGACCTGATGCCATACTGGGGGCAAAGAAAGTGTTATTTCAGTTTGAGAAAAGAAATTTTAATAATACATTGCAGCAGAGTGAGAATTTAGTTTAACAGAGTGTTAGCATAATTGTGCACAATTTGGTTTTATTTAAATACATTAAGCACCATTGTTTCTTTTCCATGTTAAGGATTGACTTTGCTGCTAGGTTGCAGCAGTTTTCCTTAATTGCTTTAATCCTTGGCCTTAAGGAAATGAATGCTTTAAATTCACACTTGTTAAGTACACTGCTAATGAAGAACAGGCTTCAGCAATATTTGGTGAGCCCAAACTATATGTTAAAAAAAAAAAAAAAAAAAAAAAAAAAGGGGGAGAGAGAAAAAAAGAGAGAGAGAGAAAAAAAGGGAGAAGCTAATCACCAACCATTCTGGTAATGCTTATTTTAATCATCTTGCCTGCCCTTGCTGGCAGACAGAGCCATTTGGCTGCAGAGGCAGGAGGCAGCGATCGCCTCAAATGGCACTGATGTTGAGAATTGGGCCCAGGAGGACAATCTGACTTGTCAGTTTATATAGACATAAAGCTTCATTGTTGTGCACAGACACAACTAGCTTTTTAAAAGCCTATTTCCCTCCTGATGATGTGAGAATCTGCTCCCCTCTCTCCTACTGTTCTCCAGCCCTCAGATTTATTAGACAGTGTTTGTAGCCCTGCTCAGTGTTTCTGTGGTGCCATAGGGGCAGGTGGGGACCAGCAGTGCCACGAGCAGAGCACAGTGACCAAATGCCCAGCTTTGAACCACAGGGTCCTGTGGGGGCTGGGGGAGTAAAGAGCTGTGACTGCACACTGGATGATGTCTCCTCAGAGAGTTTTAACATACTGATATATATCCCCGATGGAATATTCTCTGTGGAATTAAGTGTGTGTTTTAAAACACACAGGATGCTCAGAAGAGAGGAGCTAACAGCATTTCCTTGGGGGCCAGAAGTGAAACATCTCCAAAATTCAATTAATTACCAGAAACGTATGATCTGTTTTCAAAAAGAGCTCATGCTGCTATTTTGCATATGCAGGAAACTTTTATCTTTCTGACAACTAAGAGTTGCAGCTGGCAAAGTGAGCTCACAACTTGTTCTGGCTGCCTGTGCCTTCCCATGCTGCAGGGAGCCCCTGGAAGGGTTTCAGGTAGCGCAGTGCAGCATTTTTCCCATTTCAGCTTTTGTGTCCTGCAAATTGGAGAAAGTGACAACTGGTGCCCACATCGAGCAGTAGCATTTACTGCTCCAAGGAAAAGAAAGCTACAAAATCCTGCTTGGCTGAGTTACAACCCAATTATAGCTATCCAAGCACAGGAATTCCAAAAAAACAGAGAAACAGGGAAGTAAGGCGGCCTTTGTCCCACTTTGCCCAGATAGCTGGAGCATTGTGTATGAGGTTGCCAAAGAATCCCCTCCTGCATTTAATTGCAGAAATTGATCATAGGTTTGTGGTAAACATACAAGCAAATCCAGCAAAACATTTGTGTCTCCCTTTTGCTATGTAAATTACTTCAGTGTACTGGTGTCTTACTTCTAGTAATTGTAATCTCTGTGGAAGTGGGAAGGTATTGCAATAAATAGAGTTTGAATGGAAGGCCTGTTTTTAGAATTTCTCTTTTCTTTGAACAATGACCTTTTTCTTTTTTTTGTAAGGAAAAATCTATTCTCATTCATTGCATGAGTGTCTTTGAAGGGGCAAATGCACACAACTGCCAGGCCATGTACAGCACAGGCTCTATGCAGGGTTCGCTTCAGCTGAGGCATGATTTGGAGCAGTAATTGAGATTAGCTCCCTAGGAGATGGGCCTCTGCTCTCTTCCTGGCTTTTTTCTCAGTAAAATAGTTGCATTTAATGCATTTGTGAGTAGACTATAAGTGCTAACATACTTTCTTCCCAAACCCCTGCCATTTCCATGGCAGGCTAACTGAAGAAATAACAATACATAAAGCTGCATAAACACTTAAGGTCTTCAGTGTCTGCTGCCATTGGCACTTTCAGATTTTCTATTTGAAGATATGTTCATTTCACACTTTTACATCTGAAGAGCCTGTTTTTGAAGATCTCAGAGTATATTTTTTTATATATATAAATGAAGTTTCCTTCTGCCTCTCTGAGTATGTTAAGTAACAGTACTTGCAGGTTTGATGCAGAGAGGTGAAGAGACCTTGTGAAGTTCTGGAGTGAGTCAGGGCAAAACAGCTGAGTGCAGATACATCCCTGAATCCCTGAACAAGCAAAAGGTGGATTGATCACCCAGCTGCAGCTACATGGAGTAATACCACACATAAAGCCCTTGCTTCCCTGTATGAACGTGTGGTCCTAAGACTGGTAGATATTCCTAAGCTAGTAGATATTCCAGGATGTGCTCCCCAGTGTTCAGCATCATTGAAAACTGGAATGACTCTCAAGAACTTTGCTTCCATTTTTGGATTTGTTTTTTTTTAATTTTTTTTTCCCCCTGAAGAATAATACTACTACTGGCATTTAAAAATTTAGAATGTCACCTGGTAGTGCACTGGCTTCATTCAGCCAAGGCCTGTGAGCAGCAGCAATTGCTGCTCTCTGAAGGTGAACACCTCAGGTATTTTAACAAGAGGTGACATGTTCACCCAGCTGTAGAAAAGGGGGTCTATCTTCACTGGTATGGTGTCTCCTGGGACACCAGGAAGGAAATGCTTAGGGAAAAAATGAGAAGAATGAACATATGTATGAAATGTCCTAGCTTTTTGTCTCCAGAAAGGCAGATTCAAGGAGTCCTTTGCCATAAGTGGATTCTCAGGTGGTTTTCTAAAAAAAGATAAGCAAAACAGCCACTGACTTTCAACAAGAGTCAGATGTCGGAATGCCTTAAAGACTTTGGAAAAGCCAGCCCTTTATCCTCTGTATCAGGTTGCAGTGGCAGTATTGACACTCAGCAGAATGTTATTGGCATGTGATTTTCTCTTTTCATCTTGCACAAGGGCATGAGGCAGAATTGCCCTCTGCTGCTGCGTGAGCAGAGGAGCTGTGGATTGATGTATCAGCACTTCGTGTTTCTGGGCTGTTCTCAGGAACATGTGCAAAAGGGAAATAACAGCAGAACAAGGACACTTCCCAGGTTAGGTAATGTGCTCCACTGACATCCTTTACTTTGCTTTTAAGAGTGATAAGCATAATGAAGCTGAGAACAATCTGGTGTTTTTCCACCACTTTTAGCAACCTCTTGTCATTTTAAGCTGCTGATGTTTCTTCTCAGGTGCTACCTGGTGATCCTTTTAACGTGTTTATTACTGTTGCTTCTTCTCAATAAATAAATTTGCTGAGAGTAAAGAAAGTTGCTCATTAGGGCAATGTAATTAAAGGAAAAGTAGACATCATGCCAAGTTCCGTTTTCTCTACAAAGCACCACCTTGGAGATTGCTTGAAACTCAATTACTCATTGCTATGCTTATTAGGGAGAACAATATGCTGAAATGATCCCTACTTCTAATAACCTTGTTTTCTACATGTGAATCATGTTAATACTTTTTGCTTTAGTGACTTAATCACCATGTGTAAAATGGGTCTGTTTCTAGAGGGGGAATAGGGAAGGTGGGCCACATGGTGGGTGTTCTCTGAATTGCCACTCTCCATGGAGAGTTTCTTGTTTCCTGCTGGTCCACAGTCATTTTGTGGTGCTTTTTTTTGTTGTTGTTTTTTTCTTTTAATTACATGAAACAGCATTTGTTAACAGATTATATCTTGATAGTCCGATTTCCTCTGGTGCAATGAAAATGTTCATCCTCTGCCCTGACCTTTCAGGGCAGGAGTGTTCAGTATCTTTCATGTCTCAGTCTCTTCTTTGTTACCTCATGTCTTCCCCAACACAAATAATTTCTGCAACAGAAAGCTGATATTAGCACTTGCTAAATAACCTTATTCTGATAATCAGTCTGGTGTCGTTTTCTTTGAATGAGCTACTCTGATACCTTCCTGCTGTCCTCCTATCATGATGTCTTCAGCTTCTCTGAACAAGCTGTCCCTATGGACCCAAAAATCCTGTGTACCCTGCAGTTGTGTTAGAAGGAACTGTAAATACCAGTATTCTGTCCAGGGCTTTGGAAGAGACCTGAAGCCATGAAGGAAACATGATGTACTTCCATCCAGCCCACAACATAATTACCCTCCTTAGCTTCATGCTCAAGCCGTTTCCTCTAAACATGCAGGAAACCTTTGTTAACGGGGTATTCCATCAGAACTGAAGGACAGAAGTCTTAATCATGCTAGTAAGGACAATGAAAATTGCCATAGGAATATGGGGAAATTGCCTGAGGTTCAAGCTCTGTGGTGGCCAAGTTCATTTAAGATATCAGTAAGTTTCCCTGAAATTCTTTGTCAAAAATGCTACAAGCACTCATAAAATAGTTGTGTGCAAACTTCACTTTTGATCAAAATCATGGATGAAACCATGGAAGTGGCTGAATGTTGAAAATATCTAAGGGAGAAGGAGGGAAGTAATTTTTTCCTAAGCAAAATAGCTTGACTGGCAAAGCTTCACTTTCAGAGTGGAAAAGAACTGAAGAAATGTAAGGCTGTTTTTTCTTTGGTGCATGTCTCCACCCCTGGAATTGTTCAGAGCCACATTGCATGAGGCTTGGTCCAAACTCATCTAGTGGAAGGTGCTCCTGCCCATGACAGAGGAGTTGGACTGGATGATTTTTAAGGTCCTTTCCAACACAAACCATTCAATGTTTCTATGATAGGAAGAGGAAACTAGTCCAGGAGATCAGTTCATGTACCACTGGTGTCTTATACATCATGTAAGACAGGTATCCTCCTTACCAACTATGTCATATGAATACCAAGAAATTACTGCTCCTAAGAAATGTTGTGTGTTTATCTCAGAAGGAACTGCATGGCTGTGCAGTTAACCATTCCCTCTCCTTCTTTCATGTCAGAATATTTCAGTCCTTTTATGCAGAGCACAGGCAGACATGATTGAAAAGGAAAGTCTTACCCTTTGATGTTTGTTTGTTGTATTATCCACTTTTCATGGCTCTATTATTCCAGAATCCTATTGAGCCATTCATTGGCAAGTGGAAATTTCCACTGCAGTCAGTAGGGTATTTCTGCCTCTAAATCACTTAATTTGGCCCCTGATATTTAACTTGGGGCCAGATTATCAAAAGTGTTGAGTACCAGCTTTCTGAAGGCTTAGCACCTCCCACTGAGGCTCTAAACAGAGCAGCTCCTGTTGTGACCCTTTAAGGACAGATTTGCAAAAGAACTCAGCAGTTCCATTTCACCAAAGAGCTGAGTCCTTTCCAAAATCTGTCCAGCTTTGCTTGGTGCCAGGCTGGAAGATAAGGACTTTTGAAAATGTAGATTTTAGCAAGCTCTCTGATGTGGAAAAATACTAAGTTCCAAACATTGGGAAGGACTTAAAACAAATGCTTGCAAAGAGAAAAACCTCCACATTTCAAGATGTGCCAATTTTATTGACTGATAGAGGGGCTGGAAGAAAATTTTGGATCTGAACAGGTTTTCCCATAATTGCCCACTAGGAGGTTTTCTGCACATTCTCCTGCAGCAGCTGCCAGGCAGGATGCTGGGGCAGAGCACTGCTGTGCTGAGGCAGCACGGCAATTCCTGTGTTATCAGAAATGCATTCACTTAGCAAAATGTGGTTTGTAAGCAAAGTAGCACAAAGCAGCCATTACTCTTTCTGGGGAGTAAAATACAAAAAAACCCAACACAACAAAACAAAACAAAAAAAAAAAAAAAAAAAAAAAAAAAAAAAAAAAAAAAAAAAAAAAAATTTTTTTAAACCCTCAAAAAAAAAAAAAGAAAAAAAATGAGAGAAAAGATTGATTTAAGCCTCATAAAAATCAAGTGAAGTTTACTTTTGAAATTTTAGACCCAGGATTCCCCTTCCATGCTCTATACTGCCTTGTTTTCCAGAGAGCCTTTTCTGGTGTGGCTAGCAAGAAAAGTCTTCACAGAACAGTTTGTGTAACCTTGGAAGCTTCTGGGTTTCTAGGTGAGTTCTTCACCTGAAAGTTATTGTAGGCAGGTGGCAATGGAGGATGTGATGCAGAGAGGATATTTCAGTATCTAAAATTCATGACTTTAGGCTTTAATCCTAGGCAGCACTTAAGCTCCCAGGAAGGCAGTTCTGTTAGACTTTCAGAAAACTGAAGCTGCACATTCTGCACGTGTGCTCTGGAAGGTGGTGTGTTCTTGTGTGTTCTGGAAGGTGGGTGTTCCCTCCCCCATGGGAGCAGGCAAAGGAGCACTAAAGCCTCGGCAGCCACTTTGGGACCTGGCACAGCCCAGTGCGAATCAGACATTTGGTTTTGGTCTCCTGTGCTGCAGGAGCCTTGGCACATACAGACTTCAGTCCTCTGTGAACTTGGAGGGTGCTTTTCCTCTCCTTATTCAGCCCCACTTTGACATAAAGTACTTTTTAAAATAATGAAATAGATGTAAAAGAAATAAAGCAAAGGAGGAGGCACAGGCTTGCTAAAAGCCTTTACTGCTGTCACAGGACTGTGCAGCTTCTGTGATTATCCCTTGCCTTGTTCAGCAGTGTATAATTTAATGATTGCATCCAGGGCATGCTATTAACTTTCTTTTCTACTTCTTTGACCCCAAAGCTCATTAATTCTTTTTACTATTCCCCAATTGACACGTGTGTATGTGTATGGGGAGGGCAGTGGCTAAAGAAGTGTTATGGATTTCATATCTTTGCTTCGTCTGCCACATTATAGCAAATGACAGTTGATTAGGTCTTTCTATAGATCATTACCAATTGTTTTCTACCTTGCAAATGCTGCTATTACGACAAATCTATCATATCCTAGAGATCCTATGCAGCTTGTTATTTCTGTGTGATTTATTACACTCGCAGTAGAAATGTTGTTAGCGAACATTGGGGAAGCAGTGAATATATTGAGAAATATCAATGTATCCTCATGTTCTGGCTTGCAGTGACAGTCAGTGATCCATCTCACTGACACTTACCTTGTTAACATTTTGATCAGATGGCAAATTTGTCATTTTTCCTGGTAACAAGTATAAGTTTGTACAAGAATTGCAGAAACATGGGGAAGATAAAGGGCCCCTCTCTTAGTTTTTTCCAATGTGATGTAATCAGTAATCTTTCTGGAAAATGAAATAATTACTCTGTGAAAAAGCTTATCCACTAGAAAATGTACCAGTGTTAGAAAGCTCAGATTTCTCTTCATTTGAGGATTGAATGAGTTCTCTTTGCAGCCATTACTGACACATTGATTAACACACCAAACCAACGTGAAATGATAATATAGAACAAAGAGGTTTACAGTCAGATTTCCTCTCCTTGATTGTAGTGAGGAACACAAAGATCTTGCAAGTAAAAGGGAAGGCATTATCTCTGGGAACAATGGAGTACAAAATACTACAAACACAATGTTGCAAATTTCTTCTAATCCTCACACTCAAAGCTTTTTCTCAGCTGGGCTGTCGGCTCTGCAACTCCCTTGTTCCATAGCGTGGGCATGAAAACTGTGCTCACAACACAAGTGGCTACACTGGGGAAAATTACAGCCCCTAATGAAACAGTCACTTCAAAGAGCCAGTGACTCACCTGATAACCCACTAACATGGGGAAGGGGGCAAGAAGAAGAGTGGGATGTTGCCTTTGGAGATTTAGAGTTGTTTGCCTCTGTGCATGGCGTTAATAAGGGCTTGTCTATGCAAGGGAATGAACGTGGCAGCACTGACACAAAATCATAGAATCAAAGAATCATTTAGGTTGGAAAAGATTTATAAGATCATCAAATCCAGCCATGAACCCAGCACTGCCAAGCCACCACTAAACCATGTCCCTGAGTGCCACCTCTACACGTCTTCTACAAACCTCCAAGGATGGTGACTCAACCACTCCCCTGGGCAGCCTGTTCACTGCTTGACAACATTTTCAGTGGAGAAATTTTTCTCAATATCCAATCTAAATGGGCTTGGACAGAGGATGTGTGTTTGACTCAAGTTTCGGTTCAGGACCAAACCAGAAGAAACCCTACACAAATAGCCCTTATTTCAGAACTTGTATGAAAGTTTCTTTCATTCCATTGGGTTTTTTTCAGTTTAATCCAGTGAAAACTTGGCTGCATTATTTCAAATGGCCAGTGCTAAATGTAAGCTCTCAGTCAACATTATAAAAAAATCAGGGGTCAAACAGTTATTCATTTCAACAGGATAGATTAAAAAATACAGACTTGGTAGATCTTGAGAGTACTTGGATGAGAGTTTAATTGAAATGATACAGCTTTTCATTCTCATCTTCACTAAATGACTTGGGAGGTCTGATCCTCAGCTGGGTTTGGTTTTATCTTGTTGCTGCTTTTTTGACTTTCTTTGTAGTGTATTGTCAGGCTGTAATGCTGTGAACAAAGGCTCAGATTGTATTGAGAGAGCACACACAGAAGCTGAGCACTGCTTCAGTTGTGTCCTTTTGGTCATAACAGTATAGCTTGGAATTAATTCTTCTGATGTTATGCATAGCAATGCAATAGTTCAGGCATCAGAGAACTCGAGGAACGAGTATTAGTGTTCTGCATCAGTCTGAGAAAGCACAATGTCATCTTGTAGAAAGTCTAATTGTTATGATTAATATTTAGCATAGGGAAGTCTATGTGGAAGGGCAAAGTTGCATCTTCTTGTTGAATTGAATGAGTTACTGATTTTTCATTTCCTTTTATTTTCAGCATCCCACTGAATAGCAGAAAATGTACAAGTACACATTTTCTGCAGCAGTATCTCTTGGACTGTGCCTCTTACAAAGCCCCTCCTCAGGTGCCTGGCCCAGGGGAGCAGGTGGGCAGCAGCACGTTTGCTGTTGGCTGAACTGTGAGTTGGGACCTTTAGCAGGGAGACACTGAGGTGCATCAGAGGTGCAGCTGCACCAAACTGCAGAGACAAACAGATGCAGGAATGGGGATAATGAGGTGATAAGAGACAGGAGTAAGCTCTGGAGAGGGGTAAGGGCTGGCTTTACTTCTTGAAACCAACTCTGACAGGGCATCTCACAGATGTATTGGACCTGTTGGCACAATCTTTCTATTGAACACTCCAGCACCATAACTGCAACTTCCTGGAAACTCTGGTCACTTAGTAAGTGCTTTTTCTCACTGAAAACAAAGGGTCTTCATTAAAAACTAAGAAAAATATGAAAATTCCAGCAAGTATTGCTGAAGAAACTTGGGCAAAATGTTTTGTGAGAGAAAAGCTAACAGTGAAACAGGTGCAAGGAGAATGCACAGCGAAGTTTAACAGAGCTGGTTGACAAGATATTGCTGCAATTTGTCTTTAGGATCACACAGAAAGCTGACAGATTTCACTAGGTCCTGGTGACATTCATATAAAAAAGTTTCCTAAATCACCAGCTGAAATTTCAGACAATGGTTTCTGATAAAGGGATGTCAGAAAGTTTCACCTTCTGAAATTGGTGACTCATTTACCATTATCTTCATTGAACAGCTGAGATCCTTCCTTTAGGAAGAGAAATGAAAAATTATCTTTGAATGTACCATATTGCTTCCGATTCCAGAGAGGAGAAGGGAATTAATGTTGAGGATGGTGTTGCAGTAATTAGTTTCAGATGCAAAGGGCTGAAAGTAAATCCCAACAAGCAGCAAGAAAGAGATTCACCAGCAGAGCAGCTGGAGGGTGGTATTTTTTTTTTTTAGAATATGCAATCAGTGTTGTTCATCAGTGTTTTGCTCCTTAATAATTAGAGCAAGATTAAAAAAAATAATAAGAAGAAGAGCAGATTATTGCTGAGAACTCATTTATGGCTGTATCAGGAGTTAATGTGGAACTCTGAAGGTGGTTAACACTCTTGGTGGAGCTAGCATATGGGGGTGTTCAGTGCCTGACAGTGGGACGATTCCCACATTAGCGGGAATGCAGAGCACCAGCTCCTGCTCTGTGGTTGTGAGCACATGTGCTCACACAGGCTGCTTGGAGTCCAATCCCATTCCTATTTAAACCAGTGTGAAGATCTATTAAACTTGCTTAGCATTAGGCTGGGCTGTTGAATTAAAAATTCTCCATTGAGTACATGTAACACAGCAGAACCCTCTCTTTTCTCTCTTTCTTCACCTAAGTGGCAGAACTCCTACTCTTGGGCTGTTGGCATCTCGCTTTTGCTGTCATTGGCACAGAAGAATTTCCTGGGCCTGAGGACTCTATTTTATCAGGTCTGCTGGATCATGCAGAAGAGTGTTTTCTCAGACTGTGTTTTATGAGCTGGCAAATTGCAACTTGTGACTCTCTAAGGAGTTTTGTTCAGTCATTTAGGTTTTACCTGTTTTTAAAATAGAATTTTTTAGTCAGCCCAACTTATTTGGGTTTACAAAGAACAAACATGTTTGCCCTCCAATTTGCATTAAGGAAGGTTTCCATTACTCTTTCATTTCATTTCACTACTGTGAAAACTAAACCCAAACCAAAATAAACCAGCACCACTGATGCAGCAAGAAAAAAAGGTGTTGTTTAGTAAACATCTGTGGCTTTTGATGGCTTTGGATAACTGCTTGCTGGTGCCTGGAAAACCTGGCTACAGACTTAGAGTGAGGGCTCCATCCTGTGATGACCCAAAACTGCAGTGGCACTGCCTGGCAGTTTTGATATGCATACAGCTGAGCCACAGCCCACCTTGGGAAACAGAGATCAAAATGTCAGAGACTGAAGAGAGCCAGGAAAGAGGCTCCTTACTGGGATCTCTGCATTTGCAGGGAGTTTTCTTTAGATTAAACACTGCTCTCATAATAAATCCAGTTGAGTGCCTCTCAGTTTCTCAGTTCAATTCCATGTCTGCTGTGCTGGGGTTTCTCCTCACCCTTGCACCTTGAGGGTGTGTGCAGGATAAAAGGGAGAGGGAGATGGGGGCTCTGACAGGGAAGCCCTGCTGGCATTTCCAAGCAGCAAAGGTGAGATCAGCCACAACACAGTTCTTTGACTTCAGCTCAGTTTGCTGGGGCCCCTGGCTGACAGCACTCCCTCCCTGCTTCTGCTACTCCAACATTTATTTCACAGTAAAGGCTGTGAAATAAATTTCACAGTTTCATTTAATCATCAGTATTCTAGGACTAAAATTACCTCCTTTTTATTTCATTTGTTTTACCAAGAGTTGAAAGGTAAATATCATTTCAGTACAAAGCTGTAAGTAGCATGATTTCTGTGATTTCTCCTCTTTCACACATCCTCAGCCTTATTCATAGATACCTGACAAGGAAGCAGCAGCAGATGTTAAAAAAGTACATCTTGCCAACAGTAAGACAGGCCATCATCAAAACAATGTTTTTGTATGCAGGTTTTTATTTTTTATTTTTGGCATCCAGTATCAGTAGGGAGGTTTTAATCTGAAGCAGAAAAAGCCTGAACAGGGTCTCCAAAAGTCAAACTTTTACCCAAGAGGGTCAGGAGAACTCTGAACTCCAGTGAGGTTATAGACCAATATTGAGTTTTGTTCATTGCAAGCTCGACAGCCCACTTAGCACAGTTCACTGGCCCTTGCTAATGGACGTGTTGTAATGTCCTGTATCTCTCAGAGCCATGAGTTTAGTTTTTAATGGATCTGAGGTCACTTTGGCTGAGAAGTCCATACACTGACTTCTTGTTAATAGTGCTTAACATTTCTATGAAACTTAGTTGTGTTTCTTAATTTCTTTATTATGGGAATATTGCACTCATGGCCCTACTGAAATGAGGATGTAATGGATCCCTGTCTCCACCTCCAATTTTCCTCTGCTGAGCAAACCTTCCACTGGGAGAGATGGACTTAGGTTGTTGTGGGCATGAGAGGCATAACTTATGCAGGATTCACAAAGAACCACAAAGGGTTTATGGAACTGCTGTGAGGTTTATGTTTGCTTTTTTGCTTTGTAATGGGCTGGCAACTCAGTAGCATGAGCTGAGTGGCTGCCCATGTCTGTGTGGTATTATTTGTCTACAAGTGCCAGATTGTCATGTCAGGAAATCAAACCCACAGAATATACTTTCATTGCCAAAAATTATTGTAAATTTGGGGGTTGGGTTTTTGTTTGTCTTTACTTTTGGGGGGTACTTTTTCCAGGTTTTTTTCTGGATTTGGGGTTTTTCCCCCCCCCACAGAATAGGAGTCCTACTTCTATATTTGCTCTGCCAGGATCTCCTGCTTTCACTTCTATCCTGGCAGGGCGAGCCTGATTTTGTTTTGCCAGAAATCTGACAGCACTTCTGTATTGCAGAGTTGTTATCAAAGTGTTTTAACAGCAGGTGGGGGACACTCGTGGAGTTCAGGTGCCCAGTGCATAAACTGTGTCTGTAGGTGCCACGGAGAACCTGCAGGTCCTTTCATGCAAAACTTCAACTTGGTTTGGACACTAACTTAATCAGGGAGTTGCTTAGTGTAGAAATACACAAATTTTTCACATTTGAAATTATTTATTTGATTTTTTTGAGACTGTATTTATTCTACTAAGATTTTAATTAGGAATTTGGTGCTTGTTTCTTGGATGTGGTGGCCCTTGGTTGGCATTCTAGTGTGCTGCAAAGAGAAGTCAATCTTCTCTGCCACTGTTTTTCAAAATATTTACCACTAGGAGATAGTACTCAATTTTAAAAAGCATTGAGGGCTTTGCACATCTGAGCATGTTGGATTCAAAGGATATGAAGTGTGTACACAGAAAATAAGGGGTTAAGTCAGAGATGTTCACTTTTGCTGCAGTTACTGGGATGGCTGCCTGCATTCCCGATGAATACCCCCATTTGGAAAGATTTTAAATAGACTGGGCTGGATACATGGGAAAAGCAAAAAAGAGTTCAACCGATGGGAGCATTTTGTCAGGATGATGGACTGGAAAATACAGCAGGTATTTTCTGTCTTTTAACGTACAAGGCTGTGTAATACAGTTGGGCTCTCCCACCTGAGGGACGTGTGTGCCAGTTGGCACCCGGCTCCCCTCTGGCTTGGCATGGCTGCCTTTCTGGGCCAGCCTTACTGAAGGAATGTGATTTGCTATGAAAAATGTGTTGATCAGGCTTGGTTTTCTGCCACCAGGCAGATTAGTGAATTGCCTTGTCTGCCTCCCATTGCTTTACTCCAGCCAGCAACATCTAAGCCTTTATGATTTTGCAGGTCTTCATTAAAAATAGCTGTTTCTATATCTGATTACTGAGCCCCATCTGGGGAGAAATGAGCCTTTCATCTGTGTATTATGAGGCCATATCTGAGCACATTGATTCCATAACAGAGTAAAATCAGACAAACTTTCTGTTCAATTGCTTTTCCAGCTCATCTCCAAGTTCTCTATGAGCCCTGTCCTGTCCCCAGCACATAATGTCTGGGGTTAGGGCTTTTGTTTTGTTTTGTTTTAATTGCTCTTTTACTGCTAAATGTAATTTTTGTAATTGCTTACATAACTCCAGGGTTTTATTTTAAATTAATCTAGCTTTGCAGTCATTCTACATATGTTGCTCCTAACATTGCCTATTATTTGGATTAATTCCACTAATTTATCACCTCTGTTTAGATATGCATTGTTTTTATAATCCTTACAACTGAATTAAAGCACACTTGTTGGGCTAAAGGCGAAGTTTGCCTCAGTAAATCAAGTGGCTTTCTTTTCCCTCTTGGTTACTCCATATTTATTTGGACAGGGTTTTTTTCTGTGTGTGCTCTGGTAGCTGACTGTAAAATTAGCAAATATTCTAGTAAATCAATTTAAATTATTTTGATTATATAATAAAATTAATGGGTAGTGCAGGAATTTATTTTTCTTTTTGTCAAATTCTAAAATATTTCTCAAGATTTAAACATCTAATTAGCAGCCAACTTCTTTTACCTAAGGTTAGCTCTAAAGCTTGATGGTGGCATTAGTGAAAGGAGCAGAACTCATTATTAGCTTGTATTTTTAGTTGGTGCCTGGCTATTCATCTCTTGAGTATATTTTTAAATGGTTGGGTAGGCATAACCTAAAAGCCAGTACAGCCTGTCCTCATAAGCAAGAGCTGTGCCATCAGGTGCTTTCTTTATGCACAGAGCAAATGGAGACATTTAATGGTGGTGCTCATCTCTCATCTTCCCATTTTTCCCACCAGTGCATTGTAAAGGGACCAAGCCGATACATAATGTGGGACTTATGGGCAAATTACTTTCTTAAAGGAAAATTTCCTTTGAAAATGGGCTTCCACTGTGAACAGGCTGTTCTTCCATGAGTACAAATACAGAACGAGAAACACTGAAATCTTTCACTGCCTGTATATTGAAGCTGTCTTTAGGGACGGGAAGGAAAGGCTTTTTTCTGAATGTGCATGAAAGGAACAGCACACAGTTTATTGTTCGACAGCCCCTGCCAAACTCTTTTTTGATGAATACATGCATATATTTCTGGGATTTGGCATGTGAAAAACCCTTGTGGGATATCTCTTTGGGTGTGATATAGTGTTAAAATATGACAGGTACCAAGTCCAACGTTTTCTCAACTGAAAAACTCCTCCATTGATGGCGACACTGCAAACAGCAGAAATGTGAGCCAAGGGTTTCTCAGATGTGCAGCAGAGCTCAGCTTTCCCATTCACTGTGAGCAGGCAAGGAGGATTCATAGGGCTACCAAAGGATGCAGGCTGGATTAGTAAAGGGCAACTCACATTTTGTCTAAAATAAGGAACAGTCAGGGGTTTTCTCCTAACTGAGTGGCTGATCAAGTCAGTACATGTGAAAAGATCTTTTTTAAACAGAAACAAACCAATTCCCTTAGATTCCACTATTAATTGCATGTAATACACAGTGTATCTATTTTACTATAGTGTTAACATTTTTGAGATTGCATATAGTTATTTTTCTTCCAGCATGTGGCGCTTTAATGATTTCTCACAAATTGCAATTTTTAATCTTAAATTGAAAATGTGTCCAGAAATTTAACTAGGCCCAGACTTGCATTGTAGAAAATAAAGGAAAGGATTGCAGCTCTCATAAACTCTTATCCATGAGTAATTATCTTGTTATGTTAAAGTGGTTCTCCTGAATATTAAAATAATTAGGACCAACGATCTCAGCAATACTTTCCTCAGATGTTGTAATTGGCAGGGGGTGTTAACTAATTAAATGTATTTCTATTGCTGGCTGGCTAAAGAAAAGGATGAAGCACTTATAATTGCCGAGATTTAGCAAGAGCACTTGTTTACTACAGTATAAACACAGAGATTACGGTGTTTGTGATGGGCTAATAGCTGAGACAGGAACAAAAATGCTTCCTGAGGGCATTTCTCCTTGCTCAAGGGGAGCTGGAATAAGGGGTGTTGGCAGAGGATGGGGCTCTCCCCGTGAGCTCAGCAGTGGCTGCTGCAGCACTGGATCTCACAGGATGGGTCCCAAAGCACTGGGAATTGCTGTGGGCTGGAGGGAAAAGGCACACGTCTCTCTGCAAGGGCTCATGATGGAAACAGGCTGGCAGGTCAGCCAAGGCATCCATCCAGCCCTGAGCAGTGTTTGTGTACCAGTGCTGGGTTAAACACCTGCCCTGTGTGCTGTATCCTGGGATCCTGTTCCTGCCCCGTGGCAGCAGATGTTGGGTTGGTCTGCAATGAACCACTGCTGGTGTCTCAGAAAGCTGGTGGTTACTTGCGCTTATTTCAAAAGTGGCTCTTTCTCTCTCTCTCTCTCTCTCTCTCTTTTTTTTTTTTTTTTTTTTTTAAAGTTCATAGGAAAGACTTTAAAAAAATCACTCTAAAATTGGCTATTGTCTGATCTCTGAAGTAATCAATTTTGGATTCAGCCCCCTATAACAGTTTGACATTTCAGGGTCAGCAGAACAACTTTCTGGCAGATTGAAAAGCTGTGTTTCTGGCCCCAGGGTAGATTAGAGTAAAACTGGGCCAAATAAAATGAGGTTTCAAAGCATCTCACTTCCATTTCACTGCAGTTGGAAAAGGCAGTGAGGGCTGTTTTTAGGGAGCACAGATGCCAGAAACCTTGCCTCTTTCCATGCTTCCCTGTCTCCATTTCCCCACTTGGGCTTCCTCCTCTTCCTTTGGAGCAATCCCAGGTGCAGCCATCACTGGCTGGATCAATCCAGCACAGGCTGGATCAGTGACAGCTCCTCTCCAAAGCATCCCTAAAATGCACAGGAGGGACTGTCCCCTTGGAGAGGTGGGACATGAAAGCAGGGAGATGTATCCCCCATCCCCAGCATTTTCCTGCTTCCTCTCCTCCTCCTTCATCCTCCTTCACTACCTTTGCCCCTCCTCTCCCCTACCACTCCAGCTTTGTTCTCCTCTGTTTTTTTCATTCTCCTGCCATTTTTTCTTGTATTCTCTGCCATCCCTCAGTCCACTCTCATGACAGCACAGAACAGCAGCAGTCTTTTCCCTAGCTGGGGGGAAGCTGGAGCCCATTAGCTGCCTCAGCCAAAATTCACCTCCCCTGCTCACTCCTTGCTTTTAGCCTCCTTATAAATGTAAATTCAGTTCACTAGAAAGGACATATGTTTACAATCCCACAGCTGGTAGGTACGTGTGTAGCAGGAGTGTGTGCCAAGCTTATATAGACACATGTCACTTCTATCCCAGAATCCCATTTGGTGCATGGGAACATCTTCATGCTGTAATGTTGTGGAGGTCATTATTACTCCCTGTAATCCTCCATGAAGGTTTTCTATTTTCATTTATACATAGTAATAAAACACACATCTCAGCATCAGGCATTAGGATTAGGACTGACAAGGCTTAAGCTGAAATGTTTTAAGGATGCATTTGCAATGTGGATAGAATAGCTAGCACACAGCATGCAATTGTGCTGGCTTCATGGAGGGTAGGATTCATGCTTCAGCCCTGTTCATATCACAGTGACACCAACAGCATAAAAAGAGATTTTTTTTTAATGAAGATTGAATTAATTTTTACATTGTAGTACTAATCCAGTATTGTTAATTTATTTTAAGTTTCTAATGTTGATAAGCCACTGGAAGTGTGAAGAGAAATGCCCTTTCTAATTTCATCATCTCTTTGTTATTTCTTTGAGGAAGTTGAAATCCTGGGAGGCTGCAATGTGGGGTTGGCTGGCTGTGTTCAGAGCAGGGACTGGTGAGTGTGATGGCTCTGGACAGAGCTGCCTGGGGACAGAGTGAGTGCCTGGGCAGGACCCTGAGCCTGCTGTTCTTTGCTGATGCAGCTTTGAGCTCTTGTGCTTAAGTCTCATGGCATCCAACAGGGCTGCAGCCCATTGCTAAATGTGTGTGAACATGAGCATGTGCCTTGCTAACCCAGTGCCTGTGCATTTAGAGCCCAGCTACAGCTGCTGCAGGCAGGCCAGGGGGTACATCCCCAGGGGAGATCACAGCCCCTGAAGCATGGGCTGCACCCAGGGGAGGGACAGAGCACTGAGCTGGGAGAGCTCACCCCCTTCTTGTCTTCCATCTCCCCTGAAAGTCACAGTCCTGTTTTAGCAGCCAGGAGAAAGCTGTTCTCTCCCTGTCATCTCCTGCCATCTGCTTCTCCTCTTCCTCAACTGGAAGGAATAATGTCATAATCCCCTGGAGCATCCTTGGAGGATGCATGAGGACTGGATGAAATGGAAAAGAATGAGAGATACTTCTGGTGCAGCCAATAGGTGTGACAGTCCTCATCTTGCTGCCCCATGGCCAAAACGTGGGGTAAAACCAGGGCCAACCCAGTAACCAACCCAGGTGCATTGCCCCAGAGGGAGTCCTGCCTCCTGAAAATTCCCATCACACACCCCAGTCCAAGCAACAGAAGGCTTTAGACCTCTCCTCCCCTATCCCTGCATTGTGGAGGAATAGCTGGCCTCATAACAAAACATAAATTCCCAGTGCAGAATGAATGAAAAGGAGCAAATGGATCCATTACAGGCAATCATGTTTTGCCCAAATTTTTCTAAGAGCCCTGGTTACTTAAGTGGAGGAGCCTGGCACAAGCATGGTCAATGGGTTATATATTCACTTCTGCTTTCTGGCCATTCCACACTACAATAAACACAACTGGAGCCCAGCAGGTTCAGCCTGCTTTTACATTGCTAGATTTACAGTTGCTGGCATACTGGAGATATGAAGGATTGAGAAGCAATTTCATATATTGCTGTTGCCACTGCTGGCAGTTCCCTGCCCTTCAAGATATTTGTTGTGATAGCACGGAACCACCCCCTCTGAAGGATATATATTTAAAAAGCCCAAGGTGCTGAAGGAATGCTTTAGCTCAGTGTTCTTGCCAAGGTTTTAGTAAATATCATGTATATTTAGTATATTTGTCATTATTTTCGGTTTTCTTTTCTAATTCATAATTGGGGTTTAATTGCAGCCTTAAATGTGTTTTTATTTTAGCAGAAATAGAAAAAAAAATCACTCAGCCTATCATAAGAAGGAAAACAGATATGAGAAAACCGAAGTTTGTGGTATTAATCTTTCCCTCCTGACTTCCCCATCTTTGCAGTGAAAAGATGCAATTGGCTGCCTTTTAGGATGGGTGCTAAAAAAAAGGCAAAACTTAAAGACCTTAATTCACCAGCCTTAGACACCCCTCTGTGATTACCTACCCCTGACAACGTGACAATGCTGGGTTCTGAAACTGCCTGAAAAATAGTGTATGGTGGGGAAAGCCACCCAACCAAAAGCTCTGGGCAGCTCTCCATGGCTTTTGTACTGAGCATGTCCCAGTGAGACCCAGCAGCTGCCCTGAGCAGTGCACAAATGCAGTAGCAGGAATAGCTGTAAGTGGCAGCTGCATAGTGCCTTTTGCAAAGCACCAGGCACTAGCGTCATATTTTATGGCTGGTGGAAATTCAGCCACTGAAAAGCCAAAAGAAATGTGTATCAGATGTTGTCTCAAGTCAGACAACTAAATAATACAAAGTCTTGTTGCAGTTGGTGAATCAGGTCTCAGAGTAACTTACTCTTAGGCTCAGCTTCCACTAGGGCATCAGCACTGTTGTTACTCTGTGATGTAACCAGTTTATGGTGCAGCATTGCTTGTTTGTGGTAGGGCAGTTCCCAGGTCCTGGAGGGGCTGGGAATGTCAGCCCTGTATGAAGCCAGGGAGGCAGAGGCAGCCTGGCCCTGCAGGAGGTGCTGGCACTGTCCCATCACAGCTCTGCACGCTGTCCCCTGGTCGTGCTGCTGCATTTCTCTCATGCTCTTGTCCATTTGGTGGCTAATGCCTCCCTGTGTAGATGAGAGCAATTTCTGTAGCTGCAGGAATGGGGGCACACACACATCCCCTGAGCTGGGCAGAGTGTTTGTGCTCACAGCTCTGACACCCCATAGGAGCTGCCAGCATCCTGCTTCCCTCAGACACCATTTCTGTGGATTTCAGGGGGTCACTCCTCCCAGGACTAGTGCCCAGACCCCAGGGCCTCTGCTCTGCAGAGCTCCCTACATAAACCCAAGCTCAGGAGCAGAGCACTGCTGATCATGCATCTTCTGAAATTTAAGAACCAAAAAGCACATTATCATTGCAATTCATGTAGTAGTGCCATACGTGTCAGCTCGTGGGACAAAGGAAAATCTGTGAGGAATAAAAGATAGCAAGTCCCTAGCACAATGAACATTTTCCTGGTATAAAAACTTTTCATGATGAAATGGCCTCATCTCTGAGCAAAATCACTGTATTGCCCAAGCTGTTGTCAAAAACTTTTATGCATTGACTGCTTTTTCCACTAGATGATATTTACACTTCTCCCTTCACCCCACTGATCTTCATTTTTGCAGGAATTTTTTTGGGGGTAAAATATAACCTTTTTTTTTTTTTTTTTTTCTTTTAAGGTAAACTTCCAAGAATTGTACTTGAGGGAAGATATACAGGGTAGATGTAGTGACAACTTAATAGCCTGTAGTATATCAGATGTCTTCTATGCTGCCATCTTCTTGGGGAAAGTATTTCTATTCTGTGCATTAAACTATGCACATAGAAAGCTGTATAAACACCCTCATTTTTTTCTCTTTCAGGAATTGGCACTGGCAGAATGTGTGTGTTGTACAGGAGCTGCACTGCTCCTCTCCTGCAGGAAATAGAATAAAACATTTATTCCATTGCTCACACATTCACAGCAAGCCTGTAGATTAACTGTCCTTTCACAGAACACTATTTACTCGTTTCACAGAAAATACATTATTTCCTTGATTTAGTTTCTATTTGGTGTGCTAAAGAAATCAAATTTCCATATAGAAAAGTATACACAAAGGATATGACCTTTTAAGTTTAGCAGAGAAAATAACTGAGTGAATGTAATTAATATGCCATATAAATGCCAACAACAACATTAATGCACCATAAAATCAGGACAGTTAAAATGATATAGTCTGGAAATGAAAAAGTTAAGTTTCTGGTAGCTTCATTAATTTGCTCACATAGTATTTCAATGAAAGAAGCACAATCTCCTTATCTGAAGCAGGAGACTAGATATGGAAGGAGAAAATGTATTTTTGTTAGGAGGAAACTGGATCTTGCTTAAGGCTTGACCAAACTCCTGAGTTGGCAGCCCTACTTATGCACTTAGTATCATTTTTTCAGTGCTTATACCCTTTAATTTTTCCGTTCTGCATGTCTCAGATCCAAAGCCTGTCCACGCCTGTAGGTCTGTCAGCAGTAGTGTAGTAAAATGCTTGCATTGCCGTAGTTATACCACTGCAATGTGTCTTTTTCTAGACTAAATATTTTTCCTGAAGTTGCTTTCTCATACAGAGCATTTCCCTACCATGTTCATAGTCCAATATCCTCCTGTGAGTAAGGTATTCCCAGGGGATAAATGCTTCCTAAAGTTCAGGTGGGCAGTTTGTACCTGACTTTAACAAAGAGGTCTCCAGAGGAAAAAGCCTGTGGGGTTTTTTTGGGCTTTTTTGTTTGTTTGGGTTTTTTTGGGGGGGGGGTTTTGGTTGTTTTTTTGTTTTCTTGTTTGTGGGTTTTTTGGGTTTTTTTTTGGTTTTTTTTGTTTTTTTGTTTTTTGGGTTTTTTTTTGTATTTCTAGAATGCAAAAATAACAACCAAATAACAGCTAAACTTTCCAGTAAAGGGTAAACAGTGGGGCAGGGGTCAGCCAGGCAAAATGTGATCCCCACAACGTGGGAATGCTGCTTAAGAGCTGAAACTTCATTTCAAGTCACTCTGCCACCTCTATTCTGGGGCTGGCAAACGCTTCCATCACTGCAAGGGTGTGTTGTGGCTTAGTGACCACAACTAAGGCACCTGTCCAGCTGTTCCAGCCTTAGGTTAGTTGTTAGAGGTGAAAGAAATGGTGGAGAAAAGAGACAAAGCTTTAGCTTAAATATGAGGGGATCTATTCTTCCCACTGTGTGTGCCCAGCTCCCATTAATAATGAAATGTTAATGATAGTTATGTGTTCACATCAAAGGCAGAGCACAGCCTTTCATCTCACTTAAATCTTATTCAAATAATTAATGGAAGTAGTTGTCTATGAAAAAAAATATTAAGAAATTCCTTTGTAGAGCATTTCAAACTTTGCTGTCCCTGGGGAGCAGCTCCTAGAATCGAGGAAGCTAACAAATTGCATTTAAGTGGGTCTGTCCCTGCTTTCCACCAGCCTTGACTGCATTGCATCCTAAAAAACTGTGAAACGTTATTGGCATTGCAATAGATAATCCAACCAAAATCAAATCAAAAATCCCTGACAAGGCCTATGTTATGAAAATAATCATAAATCTTCTGCTGTGGTAGCTGTGTGTACCAGCATTAAGCATTCTGCTCAGACCTGTGTCAATATAAAAGAAATGGGGGAAAAGATGTCATCTGAAGTTCTGGTATCTACTCTGCATCTGTTGTCTGGTGTGCCTGGTCCTGCCAAGCGCAGCCACTGCCCCTTGCTTTGGTCACAGCCACAGGCCTGGAACAGCTCCCCTGGAGAGGCAAAGAGGGATAAGCCCAGTCCCCTGGCATTAGAGCCAGCCTCATTTCTTGTGGCTTTTAGCCCTTCTGCAAAGGCTGACGTGGCCCCTGCAGCTGGGGAGTGCTCTCTGGGAATGCTCTCTGGGAATGTTCTATGGGAATGCTCTCTGGGAATGCTCGTTGGGAATGCTCTCTGGGAATGCTGTTGGGTTTCTCTTGCAGGGTTGCTTCTGGTGGTGCTGCCTCAGGGAAGGGAGGTAGGAAGGTGCAGCCCTGGGCTGGTGCTCCATCTCTGGAGGGCTCCACATTGCTCATCCCAGGTACTGCAGCCTTGGGACTCAGGGAAAACTCTTCATGGGCACCAAGATGGTAAGAAGGGTCTTGAAGGAACAGCCTGCTCCTCTCAACCCTGACAACATGCACACGATTTCTGCTTCTCCAGCTTCACTCTGCCTTGCATGATCCCCAGTCCAAGAGAAACTCCTGAGACACAGCACAAATATTGATTCCAGGAAGAAAGTTTGCTCAACGTTTTGGTTGCTATCTGGAGCCCTCCCTACCATGGGTCACTGCTGTGTGTACAAAGCTGGAGCAAACAGCATTTGCTGGAGCTGCAGAGACACAGCCTGCCAGGAAATGCTTCCTTGGATATACATGGCATAACTACTCTGAAAATGATGCTGGTGTGGATATATAATGTCTGTAACAGAATGTAGTATGCAGGGGCAGCAGTTTGGTAATTTGGCATTAATATATCCATGGCATATGGATCCCTGCCATTTGCAAACCATGACTCCTTCAATCTGTGACTTCCTCAAAAAAGACCTTGAAAGTAGAGGACAGTAATATATTTTAGAACTTTGGAAATCAGAAAGCTTTTTTATACATAGATGTGCGCCATAGAAGGGCCTATAAATAGATATTAAAACGTGCAATTTATAGCCTATCATTTCATGGCCTTTCAAGGCTAGAAATAAAGCCATATTTTACTATGAAAATGAGATTTGTAGTTTTCCATGGCTTAAAGGACCCCTGATGGGCTGCAAGATGTTGGACAAGATACCTGTCACAGGTCCAGAATACATATATATATATATATATATATACATAAAATATCTATGAGTGTATATAAATTAGTGGAAAATTATGATGTTTCTACCAGTAAATGAACAAGTTAAGAGATTGTAAGATAACTTGCTGGGACCTGAGGGAAATACTTCCAGTGAGAGTAATTTTTATTCCTCAGTGGTGGTAACAAAAGCAATTAATCCACTCTCCCAGCAAACGAAGTCAACGGCATCATAACCTCCTAATAGTGCTCCAAGGTAAAATGAGCTCTTTTAATGTGCTTCTGAAATCATTTTGAAGGTGCAGCAACTCCTGTGGCAGTGGGCCAAGGGTCCTGCCTGGAGGATCTGGCTCCAAGGTTGGCTTACTCCTGGAGGGGATGTGCTCAATCCAAGCTTCCTGTGGGAAGGAAAAGCTGCCACGGCTGCAAAGCAAAAGATCAATTAACAAAATGAGGGACCAAATAAGCAAGGGGCTCAGTTTCATCCTTAGACTCGTTTCTCATTTGTCTCTGAGTGTTTCACGGGGCTCAGTGATGTGTTATATTTGTATTAATCCATGCAAATCTGTCCAAGGTGGGTACGTGCCCTCCTCAGTCTCAAAGACCTCAGCTTGTCCTGATGGCAGGGGAAGGGTGCTGGGACATGTCACTTGAATTAGATGCCTAAAATCAGACTTTCTGTCCTCAAAACTCCTCCTGTTCCTGATTTTTATGTGGATGTATCCAGAATCTTTAAACCCAGTTTTCCTTATAAAAGATTAGGATTTGAAAGAATATGTGAACAAGATATAGCTGAGCTGCTAAAAATTTAAGTAAATAATTTAAATAACTTATTCAATATATATAAAAATTAAATGACCAGCAACCAGTATCCCTCTTTTAGCATTACATATTTATTAAAACAATTTGAAGATGTAAATTATAATCAGTCATAGGTATGTGCCTAACCCTGAATTTTAATCTTAGCTATTCCATCCCTCCAAATTAATTTTAAAAATGTATGATTTTTTTTTTTTTGTAATCTAAATCTAGCAAGAATTTTTATTCAGAAGTGTTTTAAAATATAACTGCTGTGTCCCAAACCAGGATTGCAAATGAGGTTCTGTCTTTAACTAAAGCATAGTTTCTGGCCACAGCATTTATTTTGGTGAGATGATAGTTGCACAAGTGCAACTTGTAACCTTCACTGTAACCTTGTAAGATATAATAGTTTTTGAAAAAAATATTCTAACTAATTAAAAATGGCTGGTCAAGATATTAATTTGAACTGTAGAAGAACTGAGAATTACTGTGCTGTGGTTGGGACACACAACAAAGATGGGAAATTGCAGAATAAACCAGAGACATTTTTGATATCTTGACATTCAGCATCCATTGTAATCTTCTTTCCCTTTTCTTCCCAGAACTCACAATTTTCTATGAACAGAACTTCCTTTTGGGCATATGGCATTTATTATATTTGGGCTCAGTACAGCACCGAATTTTTTGAATTTAGGGAAATTTCAGGGAAATCCATGAAACCAGACAGCTTCAAGAGAATCTCCATGACTTCCCTGGGAAGGCAGACTGGACAGGTTAAGGTCCTCTGGCTGGAAAAGAGAAAAAGAATGAAATATATCTCTAAAAATCACAGGACAACATGGGAAGAGTGAGTAGGAGAGGGTTATCCACTATTCCTCTGAAGAAAGGACAGGACAGTGGTGGAATTCTGAAGCAGAATATTTGATACAACTTCTAGAATTAGGTGGTGCATTATTGAGCTGTGAAGGGCAGGAGCAGTTCTGGAGATGTGCTGGATCTCCTGGTTCTGCACATGGCAGGTGGGTGGCTGTCACTCCCGTGCTGGTGAGGGTTCACACTTGTCACCCTGAGGAGCTGAGCAGCTTTGGCAGAGTGCTGGGGATGGCCATGCTGGGGCCTCACACTCTTCCAGCTATGGAGAGCGAGAAAACAATCCCCCCCAAATTACAGACTGGTTCCTAAACTGCTGTCTGCTCGTTTAGGATTGTGGCAGAGACTGTCCTGGACTTGGGGGGAAGTCCCTGATCCCTGGATAACGAGTGTTGTCAGGGAAGCAAAGGGTTAAATCGGGGGGGGGGGGAAGACACAAAAACTCCACTTTTTTGTTAATAACCTCCATTCCAGACAGAGCTTTTCAGTCGCACATTTGTCAGCACTGGCAAGGGCAGTCGCTGGTTCCTGAATGAATGTGTCTGCAGTGGAATTTCTCCCAGGTCCAGGTTTCCCCTGCCAGGCTGGCACAGCCACTGCCACATGAAGGACCTGCTCATGTACAACAGAGGTGCCACGTGTGTCCTCTGAGGGGATCAAAGTGCCCTGACCTGCAAGAGATATGCAAGGGAGGGGTTTTAATTGAAACATTAAATTAAAAACTTTGCAAATTACAGGCACATTTTCAATTTCTGACCTCTTAGGTTAGGGTACTTGCTCTGAGACTGCCTCATTAACTGCAATAACTCAGCCTCTAGGATCTCTGTGCTGTTTGATGAGGCAGATATCCTATCTCTTCTGTAATTTGAGAGAAGATACGTACTTTTTTTTTTTTTTTTTTTTTTTTTTTTTTTTTTTTTTTTTCCTGAGGGCTGAGGTCCTCTAGTGTTAGACTGCATCTGAATTTTACTGTAATGTGGGAGCTCAGCAAAGTTACAGGACTCTGCTCACTGGATGATTGGTATCTCATGACTTCAGAATGTTTATTCATGAAGGTGGACATTATGAACAAAGGTAGATGGCAAAGGGATGTATTTGCTGTTTGGAAACTTCTTAGCAAAATCTTCAAATTTAGAAGTTTGTCTCTAGATGATGAAGACTGGCAGTTTTCTCTCATTTGGATGCTAATGGTTGCTCTTCCTATTTCATAACTTGCATGGAAATCCTGACAGCTTTGTGTTAACAGTTACTGTTACATTTTTTTTCTCTGAAGCAGGACTACTTCTGTCAAGGAGAATTTAGTTTAGAAAACTTCATCCTCACACACACTGCGTGCAGCTCATTTCCTAACCTCCAGATATATTTCTGTGTGTACACATACATATTCTTCAACAGAGGCAGACAGGTGGTTATTGAGGGACGTGGGGGGTGTTTCTATAATTTTTACATTTTGGGAAGAAAGGCACTAAAGAGATTAAATATACCTTTAAACTGCCAGAGCAGTATCTAGAAACTTTCCATAGTTATGTCTTTTCAAAACTTGTGGGGAAAAAAGTACTGGAAGCAGAGGATGAAAAATTAATCTCTGAAAGTGCAGCAGTACCAGTAGTGGGTGAAGCAGGGCTGGGAGACAAAAGCTCTTACAGTTCACCAAGAAGGACTTTCTTTGTACTGAAGAGCACAGCTCACAAGTCCACAGAAATGTCTTAGATGTACAAAGTTAAAAAAAACAAAACAAAACCCCACATGTATTTCTGGATGCTGTGGGAGAAGCTGCTTCCAAGGGGGGGAAAACCTGCAGCAGTGACTGCAAAGAGGAAAACAGAAAATGGACTTGAGGCTCCCAGAGCCACAGTCCCTCTTGGAGGGGGAGCAGAAAGAGCCTGGTGCAGCTGAGATGAAATGAAAATGCAAAAGGAATCCAGGACTACGACTAGACTGTGCCTGCTGGGATGCAGGATCAGACTCCAGTGCCTCCCCTGGCTGAGCCATTGAGTTAGAGGCAATGTCACCATTGTCACAGCTTAGGGGACTCATTCCCAGCAGCTGCTGACCTTTCTGAGGGTGGCAGGGCCAGTTGTGCCCATCCACAAGGCTGCTGAGGTGCTCTACCAGCCTCAGGTGTCCCCAGATGCCTTTGGATGCCGCGTCAGCATCCTGCAGAGTGTGGCTGGAGCTCCCAAGTTGTGACATTGCAGTGGCACACGATCAGTGCCCCTTGCTGTTAGTTGATAGCCCCCTGCTCTCAACTTTCCTTATTGAACCATCCCTGGGTTCTTTCAAAGCATAACGTTTGTGCATTTGGACTTAAATTATTGCCCTCTCCACCCTCCAATAACATTTAAAGCTGAATAAGGACCCGCTAGAAACATGGGATATGTAAATAAAGATAAAAGAAGGTCCACTGCAAGCAGCCAGGCATCTCTTGTTGGTCAGAAAGAAAAGAAGGAGCATGGGGCTCTTGGGTTAACTGTGTTTGTGAAGGCAAAGGAAGTAACTTTCAAAATACTTTTCCAGTTTTTAGTTCAGTGCCTTTTTTCCATCATTATTTCCCCAGTGTTGTTGAACCTGGGGTCCTCCTGATACAGCTGCATTGTTTTGCCCCAGACTGTTTCCTCACAGCCAGTTCCATGGCAGTAAATCTTTATTCACTCAGAGTGTGTGTCACAGTGAAAGCCCCAAGCATGTCCAAAACCTGTAAAATTCTGAATTTATTCAAATATTTTTGTTGTTTCCTGGTTTTTGCCTGTAAGAGAAAATAACAACAAAATATCAAGTATGCATGGTGAATGGGGTACCTGAACTCCCCCCAAAAAAACAACCCCAAATTTTCACTTGAGGCTAAGAGCTGAAAAAGCAAATAATAAATTTACATGTTCTAATGAACATATTTTTACTTTGCAGATATTCTAAAGACTAATTAAGATCTGAATTTAGCTGAGCAACTTAATAAATTATTAACACTTCTGTTTAGATGCATAATTTATATATAAATGGAAAAAGGAATTTTGTGATGCAGTTTAAATTTTAAGTGCAGTCTCTGTGTATATGCTGTGTTGCTATCCATTTTAAAAAGGAGCTTTGATAACCATGATTAATCCATGGCCCTGCATTAAAGCTTTTCTCCAATCTCATGTTTTTGCAAATAGTTAAGAAAAGGTACAAATCTTGAGAGAGACAGAGAATCACACAAGGTGCAATACAACCTTGCCATCTCAGAGAGACAGATTAGGATTTATAAACTCTACAACTGCCAGGATAAGAGTTGAGGGAATGAATATTAAATGTATGAAGCCAATGCCAAAACAGAATGGAAGGTGTAAAGCCTGCAATGTATAAATCAAGTTTTTCTCTTGGTGGATAAATTCTGTGGTGAGAACACCCAGATGCTGGATGTTCCAGCAATCTTTGCTGCAGTATTGTTTGTGAATAGGTGATGGGCAGCGTGATGGAAATGGTGTCAGACCAAGCTGTGGCTCCAGCAGTAAGAGAGGAAGGCTCTGAGAGAAAAAAGAAATCCCAGTTTGAATGAAAAGCACAATGAAAGCACTGATAGCAGAAGCACTGCTTGGAGGACATGTGAATTGACAAATGAATTCCTGAAATTTTTAAGGAGTTTCAGGATCCTCAGCAGCTGAGCAGTGCTGAAAATATGTATTGGCAATTCTAGCTGCAGTGTCTGATGGAACAAGGCACCATCCCCTGCCTGCAGAGCTGGGGCTGGAGCCTCTCAGAGGGAACCAGCATTGTGGTCACTGAAGATGAGTTTAGGGTTAATGCAAGACTTAAATTTGGAAGGAGTGTGGGATCCTGTGCTCAGCAGGGCCGTGCGGACAGCCCTGGGAATGCTGCAGCTGAGCTGTACAGGGACAGGCTGGGGCTGCCCGTGCCTGCAGAAGTGTGGAAATGCACTTTACCTGCACCTGCAGCAAGTTCTGAAAGCTTAAAGTTGGGAGTGATCTCCTCCGTAAATCAGATTATACCCACAGCACTGTATCCTTAAGGAGACACTCTTGTTTCTGTGCTGAAGAGGCAAGGGAGATTATTCCTTCTGATGCAGGCTTGCTATTAGAAGAGCAGCTAAAGATGGTAATTTTTTAATCCCCTTTCCTAAAAAACTTCAGAGAAAGCAGACTTTTTTTTTTTTTTTTTTTTTTTTTTTTCCTGCTGTGGTATTGTTATATCAAAGAGATTATCTTGAGCAAAACAGATTTACTTTGAATAGATCTACCCCAATACTGCTGCAAAGTTTGGGGATTCAGACACTGACAGATTCTGAAAATTGCATAGAAAATACAGGATTTTGGGGATTGCTTGTTAATTGGGTGTTCTGGGTGTTCTGCCTTGTAGGCTGAAAATCAGCAAAGCCACACTACCACACATAGAGATTTAAAATGTTTAATTATTTTGTAACTTTGTCAGTAAGGGCCTCCAAACCATGCTAAGGAACAATTCTGATTTTGGACTAAATCATAATTGCTACAAACATATTTTATTCTAATATAAATATAATATTTTATGGAAAATAATAATTTTTACAAATGGACTGTTTAATAAGTATTTTTTAAATTGAAGCTGTTAGTTTTCCCATTGATAAACTGCATATTTAAATGTTCATTCTCTAATATTTTTCTGATACTCTTGAATAATCTGTTTCAACAAATCTAATATAGGTTCTTGACTTGTTCTTTAATCTTATTTTTAGGCATTTAAGTAAGAGACTGAATCTCCATAAATGCCTATTACCCAGAAATTTTGTTGCCTTAAAGAACAAAACTCACAACAAGTGCCTAAGCAGGTTTTCAGGAGAAAAATTGCAAAAAACATGCAGAGCACTTATATAGGGGCCTTTCTGGTGTTCTCAAGTGACATCCTATGGTCCAACTTGTTATTGAGAAGTTAAAATCCAGAGGGCATTTCCCCATTCTCTGTTAGGCAAAAAAGAAAATGTAACCCCATATTGATTTTCTTTCCCTTCAAACAGGCTGTGTATAACCCTGTGTAATGGAATTCCAGTGTTAGGTGCTAACGGATGAAAATGCTCTGTTTGACCTCCTGTAATGTACTCAGGAAAGCAAAATGGAACAGCCTAAAAACATGGAAATAAAAATGGGCAGGATAACACAAGATTAAATTGATGGTTGTAAAATAAAATTATTTTTCTTATGCCTTTTCTGACATACCTCCAATCTGAAATATACAAGGGGTAATTTTTTTTTTGGTTTTTTGGCTTGATGATGTGCTGCCCAGATTGCTGCTGGTTGCAAAATTATACACTGATAGAAATAGTGTTTGAAGATGCACTGTAGGAAACTTCATCACCTTTATCTGGTCTTTTGGGTATTTCTGTCATTGTCTTCACTTTGGAGTTGAGATGGATGCTGACTCCATTAGTTGTTAATGGGGAGGAGAAGGGAGAGATCTTATTTCAAGTTTTTCCAGACTGCTCAGGGATGTATTTTCAACCAATGTCAGACAAGGTTCCATCTTGCACTAATGCAGGGTTTTCTCTTAATTATTTCACATCAATTGTAGCAGAAAGTAGCAAGTCTTTCATTACACTTCTTTAGTAGTAACAATAAAAGATGAGATGAATGCATTAGCTGCATTATTCTGCGAAATAATAAAACACATTTCCTTTCTCAGAAAGACTCCACCCAAACATCCTGCACATGCTGTGGTTTAAATAAGCAGGCTGCCCATGTCAGTCCACCTCACTGAATCAGAAAATGGATTTCAAGCAAATAAAATGCCACTCTTGTTTCTAGCAAGACTTGAAAGCTACAGTTTTATTTAGCTGTAAATTTACTGAAGAAAGATTCCTTTAATATTTTATGGCTCTAGTGGATTAAACCTTGTATAAATCAACAAATTAGCAGTCACTCTATATTTGCGTTCAGAAGAGGGCTGGGGAAGGTGAAGGCAAGATTACTCCTTCCTGGCAGGCTGACCAAACTGGAAAGCTAAATTGAATGACTTCAGCATGCTTAGAGCAATGCAGCAGTGAGGTGAGGATGATAAATAATACACACTGGCTGCAGCTAAAGCAGGTGCAAAGTAGCAGGATTTTCATTCTTCTTTGAAGTTTTCTTTTACTTCCCCTTTGGAGTGGATCAAAGGCATCTCAGTTTTGGGGGGTTCTTTGGAAACTCAAAATCCATGACATGGTGACTTGTATGCAACTTCTTCTGCCCTGATACATGTACATCTCTAGTCAAATTTTCAACAATGTTGCTTGCAACAGCTGGCCAAAAAAGAATTCAGTCTCCTTAAAATATTCAGAGGCACTATTCCTTCTCATAATTTCTCAACTTTTTTTTTGTTTGTTTACATAAATAATTTAAATCAGGAAAGAAATGCAGATCGATGAAAACAGGTGCTCCAAGTGCGGAGTGGGCTTTGGGGACTGATTTGAAACAGAAGCAAATGGTCCTTGGCATCTTGTGAAAACGTTGAATGGTTTTATTGTGCTTTCCACCCGCCAGTGTGGTTTCCTTCCTTGTAAGTAGCAAAGTGCTGCAATGGCAGAGGGGATGGCTCTGTGTCCAGCAGAGAAGAGCAAATGCCCTGCAGTGAGATGCTGCTGTCATATTCCATGTTTTGTTACAAATATGGTGTGAACCTGCACGGCTGAGCCTGTTGCCAATTCAGATTTTTGAGATCCAAAATCAGAACAGCACCTTTGGGAGAAAGAACCTGAGAAAGAGGTGTGCCTACAACACATGAAAACATTTGAAATACTTTAAAAAATTCAAGCCTTAAGGCAACTGGTTTTCTGAAAACAGAGTATCCTACAGTTGGTAGTTTGGAAAATTAATGCAAAAACACCATCTGCTAAACTTCAGATGTATGAATACTATTTGGTCTATAGAGAGTACAGACTGTACAGGAAACTATTGATCCCCCATCTGCCTCAAAATTATCTTTTAAGAATTTCTCTCACTGAATCAAGTACTACATTAGTAACATAACATTATACAGAGCACAGCTTCCCAGTTGCTGTTAGAGGTGCAGCAAGTAGAGATGTTCTTCTGTCACCCATCAGCCACCAGAGCACAGAAACAGCTCTTGGCTTTCTGCAGGTTTATTTTCTGTGCAGCCAAGAAAATAAGGTGTAAATCTCAAGTAGATGCCCTTGTCTGCTGACATCATGGGTTTGGAAGTGTTGTCAGATATTCATGGGGGAGACCGCACCTTGCAGACAGTGAGCTTCCTTCGTGTCCTCTACCTCCTAATTAATAATTAGATAATGTCCAGATGGTGAACCAGTAGGAAGTCTAGTTTTTGTTACTGTACTTCATAAAGTTCTTGTCCCTGAGTGCATTGAGGCTGAGATTTCTGTTCTAAACCTTCATGCCTAAGACAAATATTCCAACTCCAACTTGTGCCAGTGGAATTGAAGACCAGCTGAGCGAGGAGCCTCCCTGAGCACAATGTGTCTCTTTCAAAATCCAGCACTTCTTTATATGTAAATTCCTCCATATTTCTAGACAGTTTTGCTGACCCTGTCATGGGTAGCCATCAAACATCTAAAATCATGTTCTGAAAAGGAGAAAGTGTCATTTGTACTTCATTGTAACAGACTGCAAATGATTAAGAAGAGTTAGTGTAAAATAAGCAAAAAATAAATTACAGAAATATGCCCCCACCAAGAATACTCTGTGTGTGTCTGTGTGGATTCACAAGACAAGCAGATAATTAACTTGTTTAGTTTATAGAAATACTATTTTATTGTTGTAAAATACATGGGCTTAAAAATGTTAAGTATTTATTTCTGTTGTTGAACTTCTCCTGGAATAAGACCTGTGCAGAAATAAATGTATCAGATTTTCACCAAAACTTCAGATTAATTCTGATTTTGACTTTCTAAGGAGTTGAATGTTGGCTTAGCATACTCTTCAATGCCAGCATAAACCCACAACTCTGGCTTTCCAGCCTTTTGGGCCAGCATCCATTTGTCAGTGCCCATAATTTCTTAGGGATAGCATGCAGACTCATCAAGGAGCACTAAATTTAAAATACCCAAAGGGTGTTATGTCTCTGTGGGCCAGATCAGGTTTGCAGCAAGGGCTGCACAGGCTGTCAGTAATCTGTGAACCTTAACTCAGGAAGTGGTGACACAGAATATCAGTCATTCCCTGTAAGATTCACAGCTCCTTTTGCAGATAAAACTGGCTACATTCCATACGGAGTTCCATTTATAAATTAAAGGTTAATATATTAGTGTTAGCAGTGATATATCTGTTCATCAGGGAGCCAGTTGTTATACAGCCCCACAGCTTCAAAAAATAATTATCACCATCATCTCTAAGGCTTTCTTTTGTCGTATTTAGGACCATGTCTAATGCATTATATTCATGTCTCTACATGTAATAACTATTAACCATTTCTAGGCTTTTGTGAGCAACTTAGAAAAGCCTGATGCAGGAAATTCAGGGTAGGAGAAGAGTTTGGGAAGTAACAACATATGCTCAGCCTGCTCTTTCCTGCTTTTCTTGGGACCCAATACTACTCTCTCATAGAGACAGGTTCTGGGCTGGAGGGATTTGTGGTCAGACCATTCTCAACACTAATCAGGATTCTGAATCTGAGTTCAAACCTACATTTGAGCCTTGTGAGCAGGGGATAAAAACCAGAAGTACTGCACCACATGAAAGTGTTAAATGTGAGTCAGGTTGATGTTTCCACTTAAACAGAAACTGTGAGAAATTAAATGTGTTGTGAAATGCATATAAGCCTAGGGACTGGGGTACTCAAAGACAATTAGCAACTAAACATTTCATTAATGAATAATGATTAATTATAATTACTAATTAAAATTCAGGATTATGGTGTTGGTTTTGAGCATTAACAGGAGTAATGACATTACCATTTTTAATGAAATTCCAATAAAGAAAATTATAATACAAGTTAAAAAATTAGGTACAGGCAGCAGCAAGATTAGGAGTTATTGTTAAGCCCAGAGGCATAGAATTTTCCCAGCTGGTGAACTTAAGTTAAGTAAATTTAGTGCACTGTAATTTAATTACTAATCACAGTTTTTCTTCACAATGGGAATTGATACTAGGTTTATGTTTTACAAGAACAAAAATCAGAATTTGAATACATGCTCTGTGATGGGTGATGACATTTTGCTATGGGCTACAAATAAAACAATATTTTGCAGACTTCTGTATAACATTTGGATTTAGTTATATTAGAGTATGATTTAAATATTATTTATTTAATGATTACTGGATTAGAAATTAAGTAGTCAGTCCCTATAGGTTTTTAATACAAATATAACGCAGCCTTTGTGAAGAGCATGCTCAGTACAATTTTGTATATATATGAAATATATATTTGAATAATTCAGAGAGGCATATTAGTAAATGTCAAATTCCCACAAGAAGAAGGAATTTGACCTACATTAATAAAGCTATTTAGGATTCATTAATTGTAGACAGATGTCTTAAACTATTTGCTATTACTCACCTTTTCATGCATAATGCAATATGTTGGCTTAAATACAATTCCTAATTTACATGCTGGTGGATCTGTTGCTCTTCTTGCTATTCACTATTCGACTTCTCTTAACCTGCCTGACTTATAGGTTCTCTTAGTAATTTGTCAGCTTGTGAAGTTCTCAAATATCAAGGTCAATTAGAAGTTCTGCCACAGTTGGTTGAAGCCGAGCAATGAATGAAATTTCATTTTTCCTGAATTTTCTGGGAGAATAAGGAAGGATTTAATGAAACAATTCTGATGAGAAACCTGACTCATCTTTCCCTTGCTGGTGAGGAAGATAGATTCCACAAAAGGAGACTTCATTCTGTTGGATGTGCATGTTAGGAATGTAAACCAATGGGAAGAGTTTTGCCAACACTCAGTAAATACATTTGTAATTCTTCAAGCTGAAATATGGAACCTACATACATGCTAAATGTATGTATTTTCAAAGAAAATTTGCCTTGAGAGATAAAAGGCTTTTTATTGTTATTGATATTTATAATGAAGTCTTTGTGCTCCAAAGAGATATTACAACCAAGACAGTGAGAAAATTGGCACAGAGTGTGCCTGAGTATGTACAAGTAGATAGAGAAATGGCTTTGTAGGAAATGTGTGAATCCAGTCCAGTGAAAAGCTTGGTGTGGTGGCAGCTGAGGAATATTAAAATCTTTTCATTAAATTAGTCTTTAGCTCTCTTGGAGGTTTGAGGCAGCCTCAGCCAGCAGAGACGAACCATTCTCTAAATGAAGTTGGATATGAAGTTGCCGTGGGACAGGCAGTGTTCAGAGTTGCTACCCTAAATTAATGGTGATGTGAAAGCCCCAGGCATACCGTGGAAGACAGGTTTTTGAGGAATGATGCTTCCTTCTTGTGTTTGGAAAGTAATCAAATCTTCCTGAGAGCAATGGGCTTTCAATCACAGCCATGTGTGTTTGTGTTGGAGCGTTAGAGGGAGATCCTCTCTCAAGAGATGACAACCAAACCTCCATTCCACCATTACTGCTTTTTGCTCTTGTAATCTTTTCTTCTTTCTGTGTTTGTATTGTGGGTAAAATTCAAATCAACAAACCAATTGTTGTTGTGATTTCAGCAGGTAATTAATTTGAGGAAAGCTTAGCACATTGCCAGCTTTTCCTCCTGATGTTGCTGCTGGCACTGGCCTGTTTTGAAGACACTCAGAAACTGAGCATATCTGTTACCATAATAAAACAACCCCATACTGTTAAGTTACATAAAATAGCATGGAGAAGCAGCAAAGGAAGCCCAGTTTTGCAAACTAGGCTCCTAGGTTTTGTAATTAGTCTGCAGCAAAGATGAAGTTTGACAGTCTTGCTCTTATATTGCTCTCTGGGGTACAAGTGCATACGTAGCTTTCCGAGAAGAGCTGAAAATCAACTAGTACCTGGAATACTAATCTGTTATCTGTACCCCTCTGAATGACAAAACTGTGCCTTCTGGCAGACTGGGAAATGCATTGCTTTCGTGCCTCTCCTTCGCTTAGAGGCTGTGTACAGTGATCACCATGGAGAACCCAATAACTGGGGAGTTTCTCCTTACATTAGCATGTTCCCCTGAAAAAATTGCACATAGGCATAAAGTACTACTAATACTTGTGACATTAAATATCAGCTCATTTGTATTCTTCTTCTGTCCCAAGAGTCCTGGTCAGGCTGCAGATACTGGGGGTAACCTTCCAGGCAGCAGAATATCTTTGCCTGAGAAAAATAGCAAATAACTGTGACATGCCATTGTCCCCACTGAGCTGAAACAATCCATCAAAAACTGTACTTGGGTACTGTGTGCACACATATTTGGCAGGGTAAATAAATACAAAAGAATCTTATTAGTTGTTAGAATGTAAAACTTACAATATGTGATAATTGCAAAAACTTCTAATTGGATATAATTATAATCTTCAAAGCATGTTGAATAGGGTAGTGTTTGATCATGCTGTTGACCTTTTCACTCTACTTTCAGGAGAAACCCTTAGAAATGAGGTGTTTTAAAATTCATCAGAGAGCAATTAATTTGTGCAATTAGAGGGATATAATCTGAATTAATGCCTATGTACATATCAGAACATAAATGGACTTTAATGTGGCTGCACAGGCTTCAGCTGGTAATGAGAATTCATTGTATGACAACTAAGAGAATACATGAATAGGACCTTGCTCATGTGAGACAGGCTCAGTGGTAGTCCAGGCATAAGTGGAAAACCAGTACAAATTGTCATTGACTATTTGAAACTTTTTATCTGATATGAAAAGGCAAAGCAATCTATTTTCTTAAGCCCAAGTTCTTGTCAAAAGAAATAAACCTTTAATATTTGTTTAAAAATAGGAATTTTCTGCCTCATTTTACATTTTCCAAAGTGTAGGATGTCCTATTTTTCCTTGGCCTGTGTGAATTGAGTCCAGCACAGTCCTCACTTTAAAACAGGCTAAGAAAGAGCTACCTAAGCCTACTGCTGCTGGTCCTGTGTCTTTGTCTCATGATATCATTAACAGATAGCAAAGAGCACACCAAAACTAGAACACTGCATCATTCATGTGACTCTGTTCACTTTAGAGACTCAAATCCAATCTGCAGGCACCATCTCTCTTTGCACTGTGGCTCTTAGGTATAAATTTTGCTTTTCAATTAAAGGACAGGAAGAAGGATATGAGATAAAAATTGCATAAAGCTATAAATAAGAAGCAGAGGCTCTCATGAATCTGTTTTTCTTTTGTATCTCTCTGGGAAAATGTTTTCTATTACTGGTAACTGGATCAAAGACACAGATTTGATGGGGCTTTTTCTGACACATGTAGTCCAGAAGCACAGTTTAAAAAAAAATATGTATTAGTTTTAATTCAAACTTGATGCTCCCTGATTTTTAAAGCATAATTATTCTTTAGTTCTTCAGATATTCCTTTCATATTATACTTTTAGATAATATTTTCAACCCACCACTCCACTTATTTTTAATTTTCCTTCATTAGTTCTTAGTTTTCTGTAAAGTGTGGTCATTGCCCAACACTGGGTACAAGTCTTTGATATTAACCTGGTGTGATTTCAGACTCCTCAGCTGCAATGAGTGCTCATTGGAACTGCCCCTCTGCGAGCATCCCATGCTCCTCTTGTTCCCATTCTGTATTTTCTAAATTACTGAAGCACAGCTCCAATAAATAAGCCTACCTTAAAATCTGTGCCAGTCAAAATATTTTTCACAGTTTTATGTGGAGGCATACATTGTTTTTATGCAGCTGTCTCTTTCTGAACTAATTTTATTGCCATACATCAAGCTTTAAAGACCATCTCATGTGAAACTTTGCCAATGCTTTAATGGGCTTAAAGTGCTAAGTATTCTTATTTATTTCTTTGTATTTACTTATAGGCACTGTAATGACAAGCAAATGTATGATCAGTGGCACAGAAAGCAGTATATTCAGGCTGAACATACTGCACACAAGCACGTGCATTCTGAGTCTAAGGAAATCCACAACCAGGACAGCCCGTGGCTGTCTCCTCTTCCACTCTGCAGGTTCTCATCTCCTGTGGGGAGCAGGAGCTGTGGACCCCCATACCTGCTCCCAATTCTCACTGTGAGCTGGGAGCCAGACCTGATGCCAGCTCTCAGCCCACAGAATCCCACAGAGCTGATTTGGCCTGGTAGGGGCAGAGGTGAGTGCTGAAAGGGGGCAGAGGTGAGTGCTAAAAGCCAGGGGCAGTTGTGGCACAGCTGGGGAGAACCAACCTGGACATATCCAGAGCTGGAGGGAACCAGGGGATAAGCTGCTTTCTGCCTCACAGCAGCAGAGGTGTTGGGACCCTCTGGGTCACATTTTCACTCAGGCTGGGTGATGCAGTTTGTGCTGCAGGCAGGTGACCCCTGTGGGATCACAGCTGCATTCTGAGACAGCTGATTACCTCCTCCTTTGGCAGCTTTTGGTTTTGCTGCTGCTCTCCTGCTGTAGAGGGGTTGTTTCACTCAGCCATGGCTGGGTAAGTGGTTTCTCTCCTCCCTCAGCAGCTGAAGGTTGGATCTGAAAATCTCTGCTCAAAGTGCAGGTGATCCCTGTGGCTCCTGCCCTCAGCCTCACACCCAGGATTCAGCTGGCATTTGAAGGGCTACTGTCCTGGTGGAAGTTGTCACGTTGTAAATGGGCATTTCAAATGAGAACAAATGCAGGAGGAAAATTAAGTTGTTGAGACATTTTAACTGAAAGAGGGAAAGGGAGACTTCAGATTGATAAAGCTGTAAAAAGCTATTCTGTGTATCTATTGGAAGCCTGAAGCTCACAGTCATGCTGCAGAGGTGTCCCTAATAACCTGAGTGACCCCAGGAGCCAGGCTGAGATATGTGTGCAGTAGTATTCCCCCTGTGGATAAGGAGCCCCTGTCCCCTGGGGAAAGGCATTGTACTGACCTCAGCCTAATGGCTGAGGGCAATTGCATACATAAGGTGTCATTTGATATCTGGGCCAGAGAAATAAAATGTCTAGAGGGTTTGATAGGCAGAAAAAATGGTCAGAGCTGTGGTTAAAAAGCAGCTGGTTCCATCTGCTAGGTGGCAAGATTTAAAGCTTTGCTGTAGGTTGGCCAGCACACTTGTGCAGCCACAGGGACCTGCTGAGACTCTCCTGGGCTGACTTCACCTGTAACTCTCCATGCCAGAGTCAAAGGTTTCTCTGCTTGTTTCTATTTTTCTTGTACCTTTATAATATTGGTGTCCATTTCCTCCTCACCCTTAAACAACTTCCAACATTTTCATTGCATGTCTAACTTAATGAGAAACCTCAGATGTGCCTGGAGCTGTATCCAGGGCTATGCTCAGATGTTGAAACCACTGCCTGAAAATTGGCTTCCTATGTAATAACCCAGAGCTCGGTGTATGAAGTGTACTGTGCTGTAGATGTTCTCTCAGTGCAATTTCTTTGAAGAAATAAATTGCCACTGTGTTTTGTGTTGGGAGAAAGAGTGTTTTGTTGTTATAAGTGACCCATAAAGATAACAGTTCCAGAATCTGGCACTTTACCTTTGTGGGTCTTTTTCAATAGATTTAAATGATGATAAAGGATTTCTTATTATAAAGGTCTCTGAATTACTTATCTAAATTATGAGTGAGGTGGATGTTATCCTTCAAAGGATAAGCTTTCTGCTTGCTGTGCTCTCAGACAAAGTATTTTCCAACAACGTGGTCTTCAGTGTTTGCCCATTTTTGCACTGTAATGAGATGTATGCCACTACAAAACTGCATTAAAGGATTTTTTAATGCAGTCGGGAGCCACAGCTAACAGGCCTTCTATCAGTGTAAGTGCCATAGCTCAAACTGATAAAGAGCTAAATCCCTAACAAGCTCTAAGTTGCAGCATGGAAACAGAAAGTAGACTTTCTCCATACACGTTTTAAGTACCTCATTAGTTCTCAATATGTCTACATGAGCTGAAAGTAATTGATCTCATTACTATGTATGTAAATGTGGCAAATTTCTTAAATTTTGCAACTTAGCTATGTTCAATTAACCGGTTTGTTAAAATATATGACTCTTCAATTAATTGTAGGGGTGAGAGCGTGAAAGGGAATGTATGCATATGTTAGGGTTTTGAGGACAGAGATTCTGAGTCTCATCCAAATCTCAGCTATGGAATTTTTGGATTTTGAAAAAGCCACCCTCCACAGAACACAGTGCACAGTAAGGGGTGTTGGCTGCTGGGGTGGGAGAGCAGCTGTGCCCTGCTGCTCCAGGTAACAGGCTGGGTGGTGACTGCTTCAGTGATGCTGAAGATTGTTCTCTGTGTTACCCAGAGCATTCTTCACCTGTTTTGTTTTTCTTTTTCCTTCTGAAACTTGTCTGAAAGAGATGCTTTGAGGACTGGGAGAGCCTGTACCTTCCTGCAGCGTGTAGCCAAGTCTGCACTGGTGCTTAAACTGGCTTTGGTGGATCCTTGCAAGGCACCTGGGGCCCAGATGTGAGAGTGTTACTGACCTCTGGTGCACAGGAGGGTGTGCAATGAACAATGAGAGTGTTACTGACCTCTGGTGCACAATGAACAGCCCTTGTGTACACTCTCTGCTCAGGGGATTTCACTGCATCTCAGTACTAAGAGTAGATTTGCAGGCTGGATTTTCCAAGCCTTCTGAACACAAGATGGTTCCCTATAAATGCCTGCAAAATGGTCACAATATCCTTAAACAATCACAGCAAATTCCTCTGCATCCTCTGCATCTCTGCAGTGCAGCAGTTCCTGCTCCCCCAGAGCTGAGATATTTCCTGTCCTCTCCAGGAGAGCCCAGCAAGAGTTGGCCTAAGGTTTGTGAAAGGAGCTGTGAGGGGCTTGTTCACATGCACTCCTAGCCCTGAGCAAAGGCCTTGGAGGCAAAGTGACTTCTGTGGAAGCCATACCATGATGGGGCTCTGGGCTGTGAACTCACATCTGGAAAGATCAGGATACCTAGGAAAAAGTCCACTCAGACAAAATAATTGGGCTAGAACAAAGTAAACCATTTATGTGAAAAATGTATGGTAGTGCAGTATCTGAGATATTGAAATAAATGTGATAAGACTGGGAAGTCCACGGTGGAGCCTGTTTAATACACTTTTGTAGAAGATCTGTAACTAAAATTGTAGTAGCTGTGACCAAGTAGAGTGATTTCTAATAGTCCTTGAGGCTTTATTTGTTATGTGATGCTCACTGATAAAAAAAAAAAAGAGCCATAAGGATGGAACAACTGACATGGGGTTTTTATTTTTACCTTCAGAAATTCTTGAACTTGCCTGGACATCACATGTTCCTGGCTAAGGCTACCCTTAGGCAAAGATCTCCTTGTCTGCAGTGAAAGCTTTGCCATGCTCAGAATTATGAGATTTGGTTCTGGGGTTATTTCTTCCTCCAGTGTTCCTGACAAACTGTTTTCCCCTCCTTAGAGCTTGTGACTTCTAAGAATTTTTTGAACAAAGTGATTTGTTCAGTTAGTTGCACTACATAAACCATACCTATAAATGTTTGCAGTATGCCCTGCTACTTCTTCTTCAGTAATAAAAGAACATGTTCTTGTTCTATTAATTCTACCTTTTGGAGGGCAGGGGGTTATTTGTTTTGTGAGTAGTTTTGTGTGCGACTTTACCCATAAACCAGATGTTAACACAAGACTCCACATGTTTGTGATCATTAGACAATATTAAAAACTATCACTCAGTCACCATTTGGGAACAAGAACACTGGGGGCTCTGCTACCTGCAAAGCAATAAAATTATTATCTGACACATTTACAATCCCAGACCTGGCAATCTGCTTTTGCACAGAATACGGTGTGTGGATACAATAGAGTGTCTTGCTGAGCTGTTCATATATAACATTTGCATTAGGTAATTTAATTTAAATACATAAAGCACAGTTGTAGGTCTTATAGGTAAGATAATGAGATAATCTTCAGATAGGTACTTCTGTAAATAATTGTCTCATTCTGAATTAATTCTGAAAATTTTTTTACCTGTTTTCTGTTAACCTTTGCCATTTTTGCCAAAGAGATTATAAAAAGCTAGATATTTGCAAACACTTGAGAACTATATTTCTATTTTATTTAACCATTCTTTTTTAACCTGGAAACAGTATCAGCATATTTTCCAGTTTCCAGGGGGTTTTGAAAAGAATGATAGGAAACCATAAAACTCCTGAAAGGACTTTACCTTGGCTGAAGACTTTATATATAAAGAGATCAATTTTCTGATAAGATTCTCTGGAATGAAAGGACATTTTGTAATTTTAGCAAACATGAATACCAAAACTAGGGAAGGCTGATTGGGACCTGGAGCCTGATACAAACCTCATTATAGACTACAAAAAGTTTCCTGGAACTTTTATGGCCTTTGGATCTGGTCCTTTAATGTGTCTGGTAAGGTAATGGTTGAAATAGCTTCAGTGTTCTGGCCTGTTCTCTGAATGTCACAATGCTGCCAATTTCTGTGGAAGGGCTTTAACTCTCTGACATTTCAGGGTGGGGGGAGAATGTTCCAGTGTTAGGAGCAATTACAATGCAATATTACACCTCCTACCCGTGTCTGTTCCAGCCTAACATCCATAACAAGAAGCAAAGTCTGGTTATCTCTGCTGATTACACAGTGACAAATAACTTCTGCACAAAGCCCTGCTTTCATGGCAGTAAGTCAGTGTTCAGCTGACACCACTTGCACAAAGGAGACGTGCCCTTGTTAAAAATTTCCACTGAAGGTGCCCAGCCTGGGGGCTGTGCTGGCTCTCCTGCAGGCTGTGTTTGCTGTGCTCTCATGGTGACCACCCCCTTGCCCCTGACTGATGGGAAGGTGAGGAAAGTGTGGGTGGGACATGAATTTTTGATCACTTTGGAAGGTGTGTGCATGTGTTACCCTGCTATCCAAAACTGGTGCTGATCATGTCTTTTATAATCAAATCTGGCATGTCAGGAAAATGGACTCTTCTAACCCAAGACCAGTGAGAATGTTCATAGGCGAATAGAACTCCAGAAACATTAGTATCACTTGTCTTTGTACAGTACTTGGATATTAAATGCAGTGATTTCATCAGAAATTCATGAGTTTGTTCATTTGGGAACAGAACTGGAAACCTACTGAGTTCAGTAGGAAGGCAAACTTGCTTCAGTACCCTTCTGTCAGGTTAAGGCTTCCCTTTTCTCCTTGAACTGCCTGAGAAATGCCTGCACGAGCTCAAAGCAAAATTTTTCTGTGGTTCTGTGGGTTTTAGTTCCAGGCACAGGCTGCATGGCTGCTTTTGGCCACATTAGCTGCATCATAATAAATGCCTTCTGCTCACCAGCAGGAGGGAAGGATGGTGACCAGATCAGCTTTGCCCCTGACCCTGGGCTTCCTCCAGCTGCACAGCACTTCCTGCAGCCTCCCTTTGCCAAAAGCCTGCCTCCAGTGCTGTGCTTGGATTTGTGGGATGTGTCATTTCCAGCACTGTGGATGCTGCCCTTCAACCTCAACAACCCTCTAAGGCTCACACAGCTCATCTGCATTGCCTGGTGGGTGTTTTAACCCTATTAGCAGGTAAAAAGTGCAATTGAAATAGGAAGATTTCATCCAGCTGAAAATGAGCACAGACCTTCAACAAGCAGGTAGCCACAGAAATAAAGAACATGGGATAACCTGAGATAAACCAAAGAGATAATTGTAAGTGGGGAAAAGCCCAGGAAAACAGGGTATAAGCAGATAATTGATACAATAACTTTCTCAGTTATTTGCCGTATTACTCAGATTTCTATTTATTTTTAATTATTATTTTTTTGTTGCTTGGTTGCTGGCTGAGTTTAACACTTTCCAACAAGAAAGGCTCCTGACAAGGAGGTGGATTGTATTGCAGGTCGAGGTCCTGGATTGCTGCCATGCAAAGTGGTTTAGACAGAGAGGCTCCCACTAAGTGCTACAGTAGTTGCAAATTGGCAGATCTTCTATGTGTGGATGCCAAATAGCCAATTCCCACTTCACAATGTTGAATAATGAGCATTGTTTCTACATTCTTTCAAGAATAAATTCCATTAAGATGCTTGGAATGTAAATACTTCCTCTTAGAGAAAGTAATGATTTTAATTTGCTTTAATTCTATTATTAAGTCTGTTAATAAAAATGCCTATTTAAACTATTTAAGACATCCACTGAAATTCTACAATATTAATTTTATGGAAAACTTCCAAAGAACTCTATTAGTTTTCCTCCATTAAGATAACATTATGGACTTTTAATAGAGCTCCTGGCTACAGCAATTTTTATTGACCTAGTTAGTAAATGAATTAATGTTAGTCCCAGTGTCTTCAAAATATGTGATATACTTTAAAAAATAAAGTTTTTTAAAAGTATTTAATAATTTATCAATTACAGCAACTTTTACCACCCCTTGATAACACATATACATGCACTGAGTGAATTTTAGGTATGATTTAGTTTTGCTTAAGACTTTCTGGACACCTCACATAATGATTTTTCATCTCTCCATAACCTTATTTTTTAAGTTGGGCAGAAAAATCAATTCTTACATGATCTCACCCACAAGTTGGTTCCATACAAATAAATCTCAGGACGGGATGTGTTAATTCTTTTAATAATGCTCTTTCTGCTCAATCAGATTGAATAAATGCACCTAGGTTACCTACAGTGGTGGCTGATTTCTTTTTACCAAATTGTGCATGAAGTTTAGCCATGGTTGTTTGCATCTTGCTTCTATTTTTGACAGAATTGTTTTTTCTGTAGTCTTGGACAGAGATTGCTCTGGTTTCCTCAGGGGTTGCTCTGAGCTCCTGCCCATGACTCCGAGGAGGAACCTAATCCTTTTCCAAGAGCTCAGATCTGGTCTGCTCTGACAGCCCAAGCCCCTGCTCAGTCTGGGGATCTCAGCTGGATCTCAGCATGGTATTCCAAGCAAAGGATCATGACTGACAGTATCCTAAATTCATTATGAAAACATACAATTCTTCTGGTCCTGGGGACGTTCTGTATTTCTCTTGCACAGGCATTGGACACACATGACATTTGCATGCTCTTTAAAGCACTGTGCCATTAATTAGTCAATCCAGTGATCCACTAATGAGAATTTTACTTGAAAGGTAAAAGCAAAACAGATTAATGGTGTCTGAGTTAATAGTTCACTGAAGCTTATTTAAAGTCTGTGTTAGGTAGGTTATAGATGAACAATGTAACTTTTTTCCCAAGGGCTATTTCTTATAAAACAGCACTGTCTTATCTTCAGCATGAAGAATGATGATTTAGGTTTGATTTGTTGCTTTTCAGTGAATCCATCCACATTGCATTTCATATTCTGGACTGTCATGTTCATATGAGTATGAGCCAGTAGCACATCATAGATTATTTGTGTGATGCAAGTCCTTTGTAATGTCTCTTCATCCTCAAATCTGAGCATAAAACAAGAGGTAGCCAGAAAAGTGAATCTATATTGCTACCAATTCTTTGCATGCTGTTTTGTTTGGGTGCACTGGACAGATTACATTCCTGCCTTCCACAGCTGACACCAGAGAGATGGATGCTTAGCCACTGTACAGAGTCCCACCAGTAATTCAGTAAGTGACTTGGGCTTTTCCTGAGTGCCCTCTTGAGGGTTTTTAAATTACCTGTAGGTTATTTACTGGGTTTCTGCATAAGAATCAAGCTCATTTCTGGCCACTGAATGCCCAGATGTGCCAGAGTGACTGATTCCATGTTGTAGGAACTTGTGGTTTAGGTCGTGATCTTTTAAACACTTGCTACTTAATTTAGCTTTATTCCTGGGCACAAAGTTGCTTCAATTTCATTTAATTTACAGCTTTATTGGATCTGTCTGATGAATGTTAAGCACAGCATTTTTACATTTGGGTGTTCTGAGGTGGGCAAGACTACAAGCACTGTTGCTAAATCCTCTTTTGATACACCAGGATCTTCTTAGGAGTGGGCTGGCACAGACTACAGATGATGGGCAAGGATACAAAGCTGGATATGGAAAAGAACAAGGCTTAAATGTGTCATTGCTGTCGTTCTCTGCTTGAAAATGCCACTGTGGAAGCTATGTGTGAGCACTAGACCTTGCTAGTCTGAAAGCCTAAAGGTTGTGGAGACTTGCTAGTGGAGGTCAAGGGAGGGATGTTTATTTTCAGCACTGTTCTCACACTGACAACTTGAGAGTGGAAGGGATCCATGGATGCGTATGCTGGGTGATTTCAAGTAGCACTCTTGCCACTTAGTTAGAACTGAGTAATTTCTGGCCAACACATCTATGCCACTTTGCTACTCATGTATCATAGCTTCAGGCCCAAGAGCTAAATTTGAGATTGTTTAGTGTTTGTTTATTAATATTTTTAAAACAGTGTAGCATAGCGCAGTTATGTTTGACTATTCAAAATATAAAACAATATGGTGATGCTCATGCATCATTTCAGTCTGTGCTAAAAACTCCTCAGGTAGCAGAGTATGTTTAGGGATTGACTTGTCTACACTGTAAAATATAGGGAGCCCATAAGGCAAATCTGACATATGTATCATGTACTGCTGAGAGGTCAGGTCAGCTCTGCACTTGGGCAAACTTTTGACAAACAAAGAGTTTGTGTGGTAGATAAGTGATTCCTGGTGTGCATGTGTACTCCTTGTGTTGTTCATGGAGATTTCTGTGTGTGCCAGTTGTTAATCAGTGGCTGGCAGACTGTGTAATTGCATGTTCCCTTCCCTGAATAGAGAAATAGAGGCTCCTCAAGCGCCAGAGCTCAAGGATCCTTTCACAGCCACAGTATCAGGAGCCTTTAAGCAATCTGACCATGCTAAGAGCAAAAGCTGCAGTGTTTTCAGGGTCCCTCCTTATTTCCAAAAGCAGTGATGCATCTCAGCAATGCATGCAGCCTTTGCTTGTCTTTTTGCAGGCTCTGCAAGCAACTCCTTTGTACAGTCTTTCCACACTAGCTTAGGAACCTTTGCTGCTGTTTCTACCATCTGGAGCAGCCTCTGTGTATCTTTCTGCTTCATCAACTCCTCATCTTTTCAACTTTTGTCTTTTTATCTTAAGTAGATTTTCTCATCTCTGTATGCCTCTGTTTTCATTTTTTTCCTCACTCTTTTATTGGCCTTGTTGCTCGGTGCCTTAATTTATTCATCAAACAGTGTCTTGACAGCACTTTACATCACTGTGTCACAATACACACATCTACTGTGCATTGCCTTAGTTCACTTCTTCCTTCTATTTAATGCTGTCCATCTGGGAATGCAGTTGGTATGAAAGGCAGTATAAGTTGTAAAGTTGTATTATATTGTGAGAGAGACAGCAGCATCTGCTGCTATACATATAAATACTCTAACTTTGCAATTCTTCAATAAAGGAAATCATTTGGGCTGGTTTTAAACAGAAAAATTATTAAGTGATAAGACGTATGCAATTACTTTCAAAACAGAACTTGAGACCTTTAAGAATAGGGGCCAAGGACAAGGTTTGTTAACTTTTGTTTTTCATATGTATAATATATACGAATATATATTTTAATATAATATGTTTAAATGTATATTTGTACATGTGTTTGTGTGTACATATATATATATTTTTATATAATGCAGTATTGTTAAAAATCTCTGTTCTTGGAGCTCTGGATCAAAGGAAGCCATTGCTTTCTTCTCTTTTCCTTTGGTTCATCTTTTTGACAATTTTGAAAATTGAAGCTTCCACCAGGGGAGCTCTGCATCTGACTGTCCTGGCTCCCAGGAGTGCAGGCTGCCTTTTACATCTGCACTTCTGTGCTGGAGTTTGCTGTTGGCACAACACCTGAGCTACTCTGAACCTGCTTGCCTCTCTTTGCAGATAATCTGAATTCCTCAAGTTAGAAGACAGATTTGAGAAATGTACCTCATAAAACAAATACCCGTGGCTTTGTTTGTCCAAGTGAGAATTAAATTCAAAATTTGATTTTCAGAAATCTCATCAGTCAAATAACAGCAGTAATGCTGTTCTGACCTCCCAGTAGTGCATTCCTGGGGCTGAAAGTCTCCACCCCTTCAAACTTCTGAAAGCTCTGAGGTTTTCCAACACCCTCAGGATTGCACAACTTGTGGATGTTGGACTCTGATCTCGTGAGTCCCTTCTGCTGGCAGGGGGCCCTGCAGGGCTGGGCAGGATTGCTGGGACCAATCCACGGCCCACAGTAAAGGCAATCAGTATTTAAGTGTTCAGGGGACAAAAGCAGTTGATCATGGTTTGTGCTCAGAGAATCCTGTTCCTGGTCATCCCAGGACTATCCTGAAATCCCAAAGGTTTGTGGGTATGGCTGAACATTACTGTTTTAATGATGTAACCAGTATATGTTGATTCTGAATTTTTTTCTTCACTTATTCAATTTTGCAACCTTTGTCCAAGCTGCTGTTTGTCTGAACTTCATAAGCTGAACTAGAATAACAAGAGACAACTATTTAAAGAAAATAATTTAAACATGAGAGTGTTGGTAATAAAAAGAGTTCATCTGTGCAACAATATTACATTTGCCATTTTATTTGATTACTAATGAACATGGAGTATTCATCTTAGCAACAAGCAGAAAAGGGGAGGAAAGAGCTTTTGTATTAAATCAACTAAACGATGAAGTGAGTCAGTGGAGGCTGTTTCAGTGTTCAGAATGCAAAATGTGCAGCTCATAACTATGAAATTTACTGTACCTTTTATAAGCATATTTTGATTGTAAATGTGTGGGAGATAAAAATGCTTCGTTTTTAAGTCAAGATGGACAGCTAATTTTTTTAAAGCATGACATTAATGGCTGGAACTGTAATGCCCTTGTTATTCAATCTTGAAAAAGTTTGCTTACAGTTCACTTCTAATGGCTCTTTCATACCATTATCAAATGACTGATAGTCATTGCAAGCATTTTAGCAGCTTTCAGATCTGTTATATTTTTAATTAAATTGGCTGTGAATTGTGTAAGTAGCAAAGGTTGACAAACTAGCACTCAGTGCAGCATCACTGCTTCTCAGTGAAGCTGTCACAGGACATGCATGATCTTGATTTCTTTAAACACTTTATGATTCTTTTAATCTGTATCAGCTGTTGACTTGGAACAGTAAGTAAACAGCTCTGGAGAGCAGGATGGGATGTTGCAGAAGTTCCCCTGAGGTGCTTCCATGGAAGCAGCCTGGTTCAGGGTTCATGGAGCAGCCTGAGCTGTGTGATGGCTGCGGATTTGTGGAGAGTGTGGTCTCTGTGCTCCAGGCCAAAGGACTTGTATGTGGTGCACATGTGCATGCTGCCAACACTGTGCCCTGCTTTCCAGCTGGAAAATGTCAGTAGGGTCTCTGGGGCTTGCTGTTATTGGAGCAACAGCCACTTTCCTCCCCAGGGAGCTGCAGATGTACCTCAACCACCTGTGGACTGGTGCTCAGGCAGCTGCTTGCTTGAAGAATAAAGGATGAAAAATCAGAGGCTTTCCTGTGGCTGATGTGCCATTTATTTTTAAAGCATGTTTCAGTTAACATTGCCTTTGCTGCCTTTGTCTCTTTCTGCAAAGCTCCCTTCCAAACTGGTAGAGCAACACTGCAAACTTAGGAGAATGTGGCTCTTCTTGTGTTAGGCTGATTTGCAATGTCTCATTCAAAACTATGTTAGACCAAACTAATTCACCCCAAAACCGTGGGTGCCATCAATGGGATGTAAAGCTGTGATTTTTAAGAGATCAGGAAATCCTAAAGAAAATAAACTAGTCTTTAGTATTTTGTTTTCAAATGTATGGGCCAAATCTTGAAGACTCTTTAGTTTGTCTTTACTTGGGCAAAACCGTATCAGAGAAAAAAGGCCTGGGGAAAAAAGATCCAATCTCAAGTCTGACTTTTTCTCAAGAGTTTATTATTTTTTCCCCTATTTCTTTTGTTTTGCTGTGTCCCTTTCCATGTACATATCACTTTCTAAGAATATCCTAACATATTCCAGAATACAGAAAGCTTAAATTTTTAGAACAAAAGTGCAAAAATCATTGATTTTCATTGCTTTCTGAGTTTCTGCTCTTACTTGACCCTTGTATTTGGTGTCAATGGACAGCCACAGTTTGCTTAGAGCTTTGATCCAAGGAATGTGATATTTTCATGCTTAGCAGGCACCTGATCAACTGCTCTTCTTGCTATGGGGCTGCTGGTGGGATAAAAGGCACTTGTTTCCCATCAAAGTGTTCTGCAGTGATTCAGCCAGGGAAAAACACTGGGGGAAGGTTTTTCAGGGAGCTGCTGTGTCTCATCTTCAGAGAATCACCTGATAACCTCAGGCCTGGCTCAAGATAGCAGTGAAAATGCAGGCATATACAAACAGGGTTTTTTTTTTGAACAGAGACACTTGAATCTAAATTCAGCCTCTACAGAGGTTGGCTTCAGTCAATGGGGTCAGATCCATCCCTGCTTCACCAGGGTGGTAGTTTGTGCTTAAATGGATTAGCAGCCATCCATATCCGCTTGTTAGCATTGCAATTACAAATTAGTACAACATAAAAGCTTGGTATAATTGTGCTGGAAATGAAAAATATCCCTTTATGTTGCACATTTCACAGCCACATTAGCCTTGCAGAGTATTGTGACAATGATTACTTTTTGCTGAGGGGGAGAGAAAAAGATAAATGCCTTCTAAATCACCACATGACTCAGCCTGCAAGCTCTGAGTTTATTTGTGAGACATTTATCTCCTTGTATACTCACCAGGAAAAAAAAATCATTTAATTAATAAAGGTAATAGCCTGAGGTATTCTGATCAATAAGAAATAGTTTGAGAACAGGGCCTGATGCAGTGAAATATTGAGTTGTCTGCAGACAAACCCATGATTTTCTTTAAAGCCAATCATACTTCTGCCTGGTTAGTTAGGGGAGCCTGCGTGGTAAAGCACAGTGCTCTGCTGAAAATCAAACTGATAGACCAGCTTGAACAAAAAAATTGAAGCAGCTCCTTGCGCCTTGAAACAATTTCCCCTTTATGTTTTCTCTGCGTGACCTTTTGAGCTTTGTTTCCCTGCTGGTGCTGAAGCACAGAACGAGCTTCCAGTGAAGCCAATGGATGCTGCGGAATGCAGCAAACCCTGCTTGGGTCAAATTCTGCTGCCAGTGGGGCCTGGTCCTCCTGTGACATTAGGTCAGAGCCCCATTACAGCTCTGCAAATCCAGAGTTCCCATGCTGGCTCCAGGGCTTATCCTGGATAATGCAGAATAACCAACAGCAAGACATGCCCTGGCCTCCTGTTGGCGGCGGCTCCGACGTGAGCAGGGGGAGCTGCCTGGCAGGATGGGCTGTGTTTGCTTTCCCTCAGCCCCAGTATGATTTCACTGCTTGCCAAGGCAGCCAAAGGCTGATCTAATGCTTGCTGGGGGAAATACACAAATGTGTCATTTCTTTCATTCAACCTGTGCTAAAAATGTGTCCTTAAAGAAAAAAGCTGTGGAGATTGGGCTTTGTAAGCATGCAGAAACAGCAGGAATTTTTCATCTCAGTTTGCAGGGCAGCTTTACAGTGGCAGATAGAAATGGAAGAAATACACCTTTTCTCCCAAACAGTTGCATAGAATTAGCACCACATGTCATTCTGACATCAGTGGTAAATGAAGTACGGGGTTTAACTGGAACACGCTTTTTGAAACAAGAAGAAACAATGCTGTGGACACCAGAACTTGATTGGGAATTAGTGGTTCTCAGCTCTTGCTTCCTGCATTGAAAGGCCCAGATGCCCTCATGGTTCTCCTCTCTGGATTAGGATTGTGGATTAGGTACCTTGTGCTGGGTGCTGCACAGCATCCGCTTGGCCATCAGATGAAACTGAAAGTGGGAGAAAAAGAAAGTCATAATGGAGGATGGGAAAAGAGACAAAGGAAGGGAGGGATGGCCTGGATGGTGGTGGATCTTCTTCAAGAGCTGCAGTTGTAGTTGACAAATATGCTGGCCTCAGTGTAGTTCTGGCTGACGCTGAATATCTGGAGCAGAAAGGAGCACTCTCCTCACTTCCTCTGGAGCCTGCTTCACCCTTTTTGTTCTCACACTGCCTTTTTGAAGCTCCAAAGTGAAATGGAAATACTGGAGTCAGTATTATTCACCTTAATTTTCACAAAATTAATGTAATAGTATAATTAATATAAATTGTGCCAATTGTGATTCACTAATTTATCCTGCGTTAACACAATATTGAGTTTATATACAAAGCTGTCTTGTTTGGATGAATGGAGGCTCCTCCCTTTCTGTGCTGTTTTTATTAGCAGTGATTGTTACAGTTTTCCAGATTGTTGTGTTAAACCTTGCATTTCCCTGTGCTGAGGGAAACAATTATGGAAGCCCTACAGACCCCAATTATCACTGCAGGTCAAAGGGCATACTACTGAAATGCTTGTGAGTAAACACTGCAGGATGTGGTCATTCCTTGCTGGGGCTCTTTTTGCCTCTTAAGCACCATGCATCTTTCCTATATTTTTTTATTAAAAAAGATCAAATGTTCATTAGCAACAACTGAAACATGACAGTGGTGAAGAGTGGTAATGAGAGAAACTTCTGAAGATGCAAGAGAAGAGACATTAACAGTGAAGAAAATGTTGTTTTCCTAAAATTGGTCAGAATGTTTAGGTTTGAACTAGCAAATAATGTCTTCATGAAGAATTTCATCTAATGTCTCATATTTTTTCCCTAGTGTTAATCCAGCCCTACATGCAATTTTCTGACTCACATGATGACTTAATTTCTTTTTCTGTGAGCATTCAGATGTCTTCACTTGATCACTTTAATTAAAGCAGGAGTCCTTACTCTCACATGTGGACAATGAGTAACACAGCCAGCTATGCTTGTTAGGCTCAGAAGGGTTTTTTTAATTACAGATGTGCCTACTGGTATTCAGTGCAATCCCATTTTAGCATTTTAGCATTTAAGAAGTGATCAGCTTAAGTGAGTTCAAACAGCTCTTAAGCATTGAAAAAAAACTTAAATGCCCTGCTGAATGGGGACATGAATCAGCTTCAGATTTACTGGCAAATTTGTCTAGAGAGAGTGTCCTTCCTACCTAGGATCTTACTACATGAGTTGGAGATTTTGCTTTTCCTACTGGTGCCAAAATCAGCACAAGGTCTGTCTTCACATCACAAACTGCAAATTGACACACACTATTTTCCTTTCTTTAGCTCATTGTCAGCCTTTTCTACTCTCTTTAGTAAAGAATGAACATGAGATATTTCTAAATTTTTCAGGAGGCTCTTTAGGTGTGAACTGGGATTTTTTTTTTTTTCAATAGCAGATTTATCCAAATTTTTATGGATGTTCCAAAACCCCAGTGATGAGTTGAAAGGATCAAAACTCTTGACTCGACCTGTGCCACTGAAATGATCCCTAGGAGAGAATTCACAGCTTTCCTAATGTTCTCAAGGCTATCTCCTGAAATGTCTCCAGTTTCTGGGCGCTGTCACTGCAGCAAACTCTTAAGGAAATAAATATGAAATTATCAGCTCAGATAGTGCCAGTAAGCTGTGATAGGAGCAGTGAATTGCTGTCCTGTGGGCTCTCTCTGGCTCTAAGGCAGCTGAGAGTCCTGCCAGGGTTTTTCTGGAGGCAGGATGGACACCAAAGCCAGGAGAAAGTGTGGGAAGGAGTGTGGAGGGTGCATTGCTCAGGTGGAGCACCACGCAGAAGTTTGGTCCTGAACACCTGCTCAGGGATAAAAGTGCCCATTTCATGTAAAGAATTTCTCCCCAGAGGGAGAAGGATCCCCTTTGGCTGAGGGGATCAGAGCCACTCCAGGAGCCCAGAGACACTTGATAAAGAGTTGGAGTAAAATCAGGCTTGAAACAGGTTTTGACATAAGAACAGATTCATGCATAAATGCAGTGTGGTGTTGGTTATAAATGGATGAAGTGGAAATAGAATGTTAGCAGAGAGTTTATTTTTAACTACTATTTAGACTTTCCAAAGTGTTGTATGTGATAAAAACCAAGGGCTGGAAAAAATTCAGGTAAGGGCAAAATGTTACAATATTCAGTATTTTCTGAGAGTAGATAAAATACCAGAGAAGAATGTTATTGTGGTAATGTGATAAGAAAAATAATTACTCCATCTAAAAATATTCATTTATAATGTTAGCTAAATTAAGCAGTTATTGATTTTTAATATATGTTCTCCTCTTATTGGCTTTTTTTTTTTTAAGCTTTCAGAATTTATTATGGAATGCTCTCACTTTGAGTGGCATAGTGAAAGATACAGGCTCTGCAGCATGCTGGCTGTTCTGCCAGCAAAGTAAACAGCACTTCAGATAAGATTTGGGCTTGCAGCTTCTCTTAATGAGAACATCATCTTTCAGGGCAGGGATTTGCTCATGCAACCAAATAGGCCATGCATGCCCCTATTTATTATAAAAATTAATATACAAAACAAACTCTATGTATCTATATGGGCAAGCTATATTATGCCTGTGTCCTATCTGCATAACTTAATTATAGCAGTGCTCAGCAGCTCAGAGAAGGAATGGCAGTGAAGCTCGGTGGTATCATGTGGGTGCTTCAGCTGGGAAGGAAAATCCAGCATTCCTGATATGAGAAGGAGCCCTGTACTGTATCCCCACATGTCTCTGTGCTGGCAGTGCTCCTCTTCACAGGGAGCTCTAGATGATATGCGCAGCACAAAATGCTTAGCTCTACACTGAGGTTAAAATCAGTATGGAATAGAACATAGGAGGTGGTGCTGTGTGGTATTTGATGATAAAATTAAATTGGATGCCTGTAAGAGGAATAACAGCTATGCCATATTGCTGCGTGGATGCTGTTATCTTACATGTGTGTTCATTTTTCTTAATTCTAAAATAATGCTGCAAACATGGAGTGAAAAGGAAAATAACGTCAGATTTGTAATCTGTTCACAAATGCTGCTCCTTTTACCACAACCGTGATGCAGAGCAAGAGCTTCATCACCATGCTTCCCCATTAAAGTGGGAATGAGATTAAATGACACTGTCTTCTCATAAAATTCACCAGGAAAAACAAGGGAAGTAGAAGGGAAGGGCTGCCCTGCTCTTGAGGCTGCTCAGTGGCTTCCCTGTCTCAGAGGCATTTGATAAGTGTGAGATCTCTGTTACAGAGCTGTCCTTCTACCAGTGCCACACCATCAACAGGGTGTACTATGCAAAAGTTTTCTTTATTTTGCAATAGCTTTTTGTGTAATTGTAGTTCCACAGTGGCCTAGAAGGCAGTGTGTTCTCCTTCTAGACCTCTCAATAAATCTGTGGTTTTCCTTTTTTATGTTTTCTTTTTAAATTAAAATATTTTAGTTGTACCGATTGAGTTTTCTTTCCTAATATAAAACCTTCAACCAAAAAGCATTCTTTAAAAGCTCTAGAGATGAAAAATGTAAACTAAACTTTAAAATTTGCTAATTGTGAATCCCTTTGTCTTTGGATTGCTGCATAGCAGATCAATTCCAAGTAATTATAATGTGAAAAATGTAGGACTTTTTGGTTCATATGTGTATTGAAGAGATGCAAAGCCAATATTAAAAGAATTTTAATTGGTTTGAGATAGTAGCAGGAAATGATTTTCCTTCATTTGTAGAATCAAAAAAATGAAAGTATCTCAGCTATTAAATTTGGGAAAGGAGTGCGTATTTCAGTACTGCAGTTACTGATGTGTGAAATACAGAAAAATGTTAATTGAGGTAGGCTTGTGAAGTGAAATTAGTTGCAAGTGGACTGTAGATGAGCAAAGGGATTCTTAGGGTGTTGCACCTCAGCCATACTTTGAGGTTAATTCATTAGAGATAATTGGAATGTTAAATAGTTTTCTATAAGGAATTGCTGCTACAGTGGTCTAACACTTTTAATCTGATTGAATGAAATGCTAATTATCAATATTCAGATTTATGCTATGCTTATTTATGTACTTGCCACCCTTATTACTTCCCTGACTGCTGATAATATTTTCTGTCAAGGGTGACAGCCCTTCAATCATCTGAAAATAAGGGCTTGAGTGAGGGAAACTTCAGCAAGGGCTGCCTGTCCTGTCTCTATCCATGAAGTCTGTTAAAACACAGGAGTAGCTGAGCAGTCTTCTGGTGTTCCACAGCTGATTAAATCCTCACCAGTACCTCCAGAGCAAATGCATACCTTTGGTGTGGTTCTCTGTTTGGGCTTGACAGCATTTATGCACCATTGCACCCAAAATTCCAACAAATGGCAATTCTTGGCATAGACATGAGTGGGTTTGCAGCCTGAGTACCCAAATGTGGTCTGGGTGCCTTTGGGACCAACAGGATTTGTTGCTCTCCGGTCAGCAGCACAGATCCATGGTCTCTGGAAGCAGGGAGAGGAGGTCTGCTCCTCCTGGCTCTGTCCCACTGGCAGAGCCAATTCAGTGTGGTGGGACACAGTGTCCATGCTCTCAGCCAGGAGTGAGACAAATCAAATAATGCAGGATATATTCTCCACAGAACACCAAGGTGAGCTGTCAGGAATGAAGAGAAATGCTGATTTACACCAGAAACCCAAATACAAACCCATAGCCTGTCACAGATTTTCTTTTTTCTTTACTTTATTTATGACTGTGACATAAGTGTCCTCTGCATCTATTTACTCTTACCTGGGGTCTCAGGCTTGCATATTTCATTTGCCCAGATGGGCTGCATCACTCTGTGAAGGATGATCTCTCTGTGCTGGAGAGGTGCCTGTGCCAGGTCCCATGCATGTTATCTCTTATTTATTGCCTCCCTGGAGACAGGCTGTCGCCAACAGGCGGATAATTAGAGTGGCTCAGGCTGGAGACCTGTGGAAAGTCTGAGTACTTTCATAATTAGCCCATAAATGCTGTAGGTTTTTGCTAGAATCCTCTATAATTTCCTCTATCAGAAGCTCAAGGTTCTTTCTTCAGTGACATATTTATCTTTTATTCTTATAAAAAGAGGAAATCCTTGCATTATGGATCTGTTCTCGTTTGTGCTGACTTAGTTTTGATGGCTTCCTATTTAAAACAGACAGCTTTTGCTTTTGGAGAGCCTTGGAGTCATTTAAAGAGAAAAACAGTCCCTCTTTCTGCTTGTGCTCCCACCCTGTACAGAAAGAGAAAAAGCAAAAGGAAAAAGTAAGAATAGGAGAAAAGTGTTGTCAGAAACAGCTAAACCAACAGCATAATCTGCAAGTTCTGTGTGTACTGTTATGATATCTGAAACATAATTATCAAGCTTAAGTTAATTAGACTAATGCTTAGAAAATCTGGCATGGCAGATTGTGGTAAGTAATTATATATCCCGATTAAAAGATGTAATATGCAGTGAGCAAAAGCAAAAAGAAAATTCCATTTGATACAGCCAGTGAACACAGACAATTAAGAAGTCAAGTAGATGAGCACCAACAAAGATACTGAACTTTGTGGAAGATGATGGGCAAGATGCCAATTTTTCAGTGGAACAGATTTTGCATAGTATCAGTCAAACTTTTGTTTTATGAAAATCCATGCTACTGTTTCCTAACTGAAATACATGAAGGGCCACTTGCTTTTGCATTAGGGCTAGCTGACATGAATACAAGGGAATGTGCAAACAAGAATGTGACATTAGACTACTAGTTTACATATATATAGAAGTTGTGTAAATGGCTTTTCTTAAAAGCAATTCACAAGATGTCATATGAGAAATAAAGCTGTGAAGACAGTGTCTTCTGCAATTAAGTTTAATAATGATTATGGGTCAGGATGAATGGGGAGAGCTTGTGTGCCTTTGTACCACACAGTATGTGCAGAGGAAAACCCTGAAACACACTGAGAACATGATCTTTTTTTTTTAACTTTCGCTTGAAGAAGAAAGTTTTGCTTGAAGAAGAAAGTTTTGCTTGAAGAAGAAGATAGTTTAAAGAAAAAAGACCTAAAGAAAGGAGAGAAATGTAACAACAGACCTGTGAAGGAAGTTCGGATTGCAACTTCAAAATGTGTCTAAATAAATAAAATCATTTTGCAAGTTCTCCACAAAGTGTGTGACTGCACAACTGATTCCCCAATCAACTCCCTCCTGAAGGAGGAGTGAGAAACCTGCAAAGCCCTAGTCTGGTAAATTCAGATGAAGCAAGTCCATGCGTGATCCATTCTTACAGTGTTTAATCCACAAGTTTTTGACTGTGCTTCTGGAATAACATCCGAGTTCTTCTCAGCAGAGCCACGTGTTTTATTCATATCTGCTGGAAATTGCTTTCATTTCCGTTGATCTCATTGTTTCCTAAGGCATGAAGAAACTGATTGAGCTGAAAGCATACAAAATTACTTTTTTGTCTCTGAAAATTGGGAATGTTTGGGTTGCTTTAGGTTGTCTTTGTACCTTTCCTACCCTCCATCCTGCATGGTCATGTGTTCCCCCCCCAAGCAGTGAGGGATTTTCTGTAGCTCTGGAGCATGTCCTGTGGATTATGCAGAGAGAAGGTGGTGATCTGCTGCCAGGGTTTCATCACCAGAACAGAACTTGCAAAAATATTGCAAAGTAAAAAAGTTCCTGTGACTTTTCAGATGAGTATTTTTAAAATATCCATGCTCAAAGGTTTTAATATTAATTCAGTCCAAAAGCAATGATACTGAAGTCTACATATTAAATAATAATTGTTATGCAAATGCTATCAGTTTATGATTCCTACACAGAAACATGGGATGTCTGGGAGGTTTTGGCATGGGCAATAGCAACTGTTTTTTCCTAGGCAGTTTAATAATATTTTCAATATATTTTCATCAAAAACACATTTCTACAAGTAGGAGCTACCAGGCTTAATTAACTGCCAGTCTATCCAGCTAAAATTAATTCTTCACAAATTCACAGTCCCTTCACTTAAATTAATTTCAGAATATTCTATTCCATGGCTATTATGCCATCCTTATTTTTCTGCATGGGCATTATGTGGGTACAACTTAGTCCCCAGAAGAAGGATTTCAACAGAAGGCAAACACTGCAACATAAATACATCTTTGTGACGTTTGTACAATAGGGAAAAAATTACATGGGCAAAGCCTCCTGTGATGTCCCTTAATAAGACAACTTCCTGCATAAGTTTTACAGCAATATTAATGGGCTGGATAAACTGGAAGAGGGGATTGGCCATCTGAAATCTCCAATTCTGCTCCCATATATGGGTCTGGTACTATCCACTGCCGCTGGATTGTTGAGATGTGTGAGCCTCCACTGGGTCTAAAAACTGTTCCAGGTATTGAAGATTTTCTTCCCTTTAACTGCTGTTACTTTAAGAAATGAATTTACAGACTCTGGGGCATTTGCCCTTGATAAAATTTGTTTGGTTCTTATCCCACTAGGTCAGTGGAATATCAATAGATTCTTAATGCAGTCTGTCTTTTAGAGTTTCTTTCATTTCTCAGAGCAAAAGTAAATGTCATTCATATTGGCAGGTTGTAATGGGAACATTGAGACAGTAGTTTTTAAAAATATACACAACTTCTTTCAAACAGTCTTTGTCTCTGTCTTGTTTCTTCAATGTGTCTATAGAAATTACAAGTTTAGATATCCCTTAAGATGGTAGAAAAGGTCATTTTGTTGTCTTTTCTACCCCATGCCTCAGTGAAATATTCATGCTACAGCTCAGGTATTGGGCTTGGGTTTAATGTTTCGTTGCATTGCCATCTGTTTTGTTGTTGCAGTTGTTGTTGTTTTGTCCCTTGGAGGGGGCTGAGGGAGCATGGAGGCATCAGTGAGGGATGCTGGCATACGAGCCCAGACCTGATGGAAAAGAGGAGCAGTGAATCTGCAGGAGCAGAGTAGCTCCTTTGATCCACACTCTTCTTTTTCAACATTAAAAGCCCTTCTGGTGAAAATCTGCCTTTATGCATGTGGCTCATCACTAGTAGATGTGGTAGGCTCTGTGCCTCCTCAAAGGCTACGAAGCCACATCAAAGTAGTCTTTTATATTATTTGTAAAGTTCATTTATATGACAGCAGAGACATTGAAGCCCAGCTCCTCACTGAGCCAAATGGCACTAACAAGGTCCAAGGGTGTGTGTGCAGCAGAGCTTTCCAGGGTGCTGCAGTGGCTCGGGGGCAAAGGGCAGCACAGAGAAAGGATGAGCCTGCAAGGGGCTGCAGAGCACCAGGACTTGGCAGCAGGTGCCCAAGTCCCTTGGCCACAGCTTGACCCCAGCTGCCACCACCCAGCTGTCACAGACCTGGGGACACCACAAGGACACAGAGACCTGGGCAGGGAGGGTTTCTCTACAGTGGGTTTCTCACAGGTGAGTTTTAAGCTCTTTTGTGACTGTTTTTACTGTAATGACACTGTTTGGCCCATAATGACTCACCAGGATTTTTCAGATGCTTTTTGATCATCTTGCTCTTTTTCAGCATTTCCCTCTTACTGCTGTTGATTTAAATGTCATGACATTTTAAACATGACTTATTATAACAAAACAGTATATAAAACAATATGCTGCATAATAAATGCAGCCATATTTTTTTGAGTGAATGTTAAATGAGAGCAATTTACTCTTCAACCTATTTTACTACCTACTTACTAGAGGATATTGGCTGCCTAAATCCCAGGGAGGCAATCTAGGTGGTGAAGTAGCCTTGCAAGTCTGAAAGCCAAAGAAGTATTTGAGGGGTGCCTGGGGGGAAAGGCAGACCTGGGGATGTAGCTTTATCCAGGAGTGTTGTGATCCAGAGCACTGTGGGGAAAGCAGAGCAGGCAGGATCATCCTGGGAAGGTCTGTTGGTGAGTGAGGGGTGCCCTGAGAAGCACACACAAAATCAGCCCCCATGGTTCACCTCAAATATGTGGTATGTGTCATTTCAGACCCTGAAGTCTCCTTGAAATCCTTCTACAGTCAGTGGAGGGAGTGACTCAGAGTATGAGTTACTCCAGAACACATTGATGGAATGTTTTCATCTCCACTTCACAAAGTGTTGCAGTGGGTGAGGAATTTTTTAAATAGAAATAAGCTAATTCCCCAGAGAAGAAGAAATACACTTTGACCACTATGGGCTCTTCCTGCACATCCCAGAGATGCGGTGAGAGAGGTGGAACTCCCCCCTGGAGATGAGGGCATGCTCCCATTCCCCTTCATGGTGCACTGGCTCTGTGCCAATGCCACAGCACCTGCAGCTGATATCCTTTGTGCTGTCAGAAAAAGACAAAGAAAGCAAATAAACCAAATCAACCTCCTTAACACACATGTGTTTTCCTTGGCATGTCATGAATCTTATTGAGAGCATGGCAAATATTTGTCTAAAGTTAAGAAGATTACTGAGGGAAGTTGTGACTTTGAAACTCACTGCAGCAGGAGCCAGAATACATCACCCTGATTCAGGCACCTCGAGGTTATCTCTGCTCCTGGAGTGGGATATGCACATCTCTCTGCAGCTCTGACCTCTTGGGAAGAGGCTTTCAGTCAAGTAATGCATGCACCTGCATGAAATTTTTGAATCACTGACTCTATCCTTGATTAAAGTGCTTTTCCTTGATTAAAAATAGCCTTTTTCCCAATGAGTAATGTTGCATGACAGGCTGTGCACGCAGGATAAGGGTTCCTCCAACATTATCACACTGATGACATTGCCATTTCTCAGCCAGGTCTGTGTGACACATTTCTCATGAGTAGACAGCCCTCTGTAGCCAAGGCCATTAGGAAACTCCCCACAAAAATCCACCTTCTCTTCCCAGGTGAGGAAGACTACAGAGGTGTTTCTAACATTATCTGCTAACTTGGAGGACAATGGCATGGTGAAAATGTATCTAAACACTTTTATAGATTCTTGCCTGCATTCAAATCAGGTTGTAAATTGCAGTTCCTCAAGTCTTTGGCAAGACTTCTTACCCCAGTGGATATTCCTTCAAGTATCTTCTTTATAATGTGCTCACTTTCCAAGAATTTTATCTCAGTTGGAGCCAAACTGGAAGTCTGTCAAGATCTGAGCTCTTCAGAGTGCAATCTGCATATTTCACCGAATGGTAAACGTGTTTTCCATGCAACTGTTGTTCTGCTTGTGGGCTTGCTTGTCTTTTATATTTTCAAAAGCAACTTTCTTAAGATTCCTTTTATATTTAGTCTTTCTTTTTTTCTTATCAGAATTGTTAGAAATGACGGTTTGCAAAGTTTATTTTAGCAAAGCACTTGAACATGTATGCTTAAGGGTTTTACTTAACCTTTATGTGTTTTCACAAAATTCTCTTCATCTAAGTGCTAAATAGGGTGCAGTTATTCATATGTGTGGGGTTCAAGTCTTTCCTCAAAGCACAACAATAAAACTGAAAAAATATTTGCAGTCACTATGACAAAGAGTCGACAGGAGGGTAAAGAACCACCACTCTCTAAAACACTCTTTTGATAAACTGAGGTTTCCAATGGAATATATGCTTTGCAACAATATCAGCAGCTGTGAGATAGCAGCATATTTCATGCAGAAACAGTAAAACAATTGGAGAAGGATTTTCCAGTAGATACTTAAAAAATTGTCTCATATAAAATGCAGATAATTTAGGCTTTTTCCCCATCTCCTTAAATAATTCAGATTTAATGCAGCATGTAAAACCCACCCCAAAATCAGGGATTTCTGATTCATGCAAACGCAGATATCTGTATGATATAGAATCATAAGCAAAGTCAGCAGATGAGAAAATTATAGGATGTGGATTTTTTTTCTGCAGTGTTCACTGTAAATTAGAGCAATTAAATTACAGCAGTTTTGTAGCTGTAATTAAATATGGAGATGGGCCCAGAGATGCAGAAAGCACTGAACTGCCTGAGCTGCTCAGGCTGGGAGGGGGAGCAGTGGGAAAGGAGCCTGGAAAGGGGTCCTGATCCCACAGCAGCTGCTGGGGCAGAGAGGCCTCCAGCACTGTATTAACACAAAGTCTGGTGAGTTTTCTGTGTGGTCAAGGGGGAGCCTGCTGGGCTTGTTCTCTGCCTTGTTCTTGCCTTTCCTGGGCCCTGAGCAGAGCTGGGGCATTGCTCAGCTGGGAGAGAAGCCCAGGACTGGGAGCTGCTGCAATGATTTTCCCCACAATGATTTTTCCCAGGTAGGTGGAACAGGATGGGTAAGGCCATGTGATTTCAGCATCCCTGGGAAGCTGCTTTGTGAAACTGCTGTGTTTCATCCATTATTCTTTCACTTTACATTGCAAGTCAAGTCGAGACTTGAGGCACAGCTGAAGGCAAATGGGATGGAGGCAGGAGGCTCAGACTGGCAGGGGAGGGCACCTACCAAAAAGCTCACACTCCTTTCAGCAAGACAGCAGAGAGTGAGGAAAGGCTGGAGCATAGCAGGAGGTACAGATAATAGCAGTAAATGCTGCATTTAATCACATTGTGCAGTGGGGTGGAAATGAAGTCTTACTCTGAGAGAAGTGAAAGGAAAGGAAGCAGTGGGGGAAAAGAGCAAGGAGGTCAAGACCAGGGGGAACAGGGCAAAGGAAACAATTCAGGAGTTAAGTTGTAAAAGCAGTAGCAGAGGAGGCTTAGATGGCTGGAAGGCGTCACCAGGACCTGGAGGCTCCCAGTATCACCAAAGGGCTGAGGAGCCACAGCCAGCTCAGCCCTGGAGCTTTTCCCCCGAGGGGTGGGAGCTCCCCCAGAGCTGCAGTGCAAGAAGAGGAGCAGGGGTGTGCTCTGGAGTGTTTTGGTCACACGACTCTGCTGCCAGAAGGGGTTTGGGGGAAGGAAGGTGTAGCAGCAGCCCTGGGATAAAGTTTGTCTCCAGCCTCTGGAAAAAGGTTGCTACTGAAATTAGATTTTCAGCCTCCTCATGGTTCATGTGTTAATCTGATGTTGAGATATCACTCTGAATATTTCACCACAGTATAGCATTTAACTATGGAAAAGGTGCCTGGATATCCCAAGGTGTGTTGGTAATAATGAACACCAGCAGCTGGGTAAAGCCTGATCTCTGATTCAAGCCACTGGCAAAAGTTCATTCTTTTTACTTTTTGGTAGCTGCTGGTTTTGATAATACTATATTTTATAATTGCTGAAGCAGCTGAGTTTTGTTATGTTGCTGCAGTTTTGTGTAATTACTCTCCATCACTATAATTTTTCTTTTAGTTAAATGCATTGGAGGTTATAAACTCTTAACTATCAACTATAAATATTCATGGGGAGTGAGAATAGTTCTAACTACCATAAAAGCTTTTTCCCAATAATTTTGGCTAGTGCTGTGTATTTACACAGGCTGCTTTTCTGATGGTGTTATGGCATAAGTAGAAAAAAAATAATATACATATCACTTCAAGCAACAGCCAGCCACAGACCCATGTCCCCTGTAGTCGGCTGTGCTGAGAATTCTGGGCTCCTCCACAAAGGGCAAGAAGGAGAGGTCCCCCAATGTGAATGTGCTATAAAACAATATTGTGTTTCCCTTAAGAATTGCAGTGATAAAAACATAGCCCATTGTGCAGCGCTAGCAACTTTAATAAAATAACATAAAGCACAGCTGTCAGGTCTGCCAGCATCTCACACTGGGAGACATGAGTGAGAAAATGAACACTTTTCACAAGCAGAAATATTCAAAGAGCTCCACTGTTTACATGCAATCAAGACTGACAGTCATAGATTATCGGTGGAAGAGCATTTTCTGCTTGAGGTGAAAGAAGAGGATAATTTATCAGGAAGCCCAAGAAGTCAGACATCAGTAATGATCTGCTTGAAGAAGGGCACATCTTAGAAATAGTGCATTTATTTCTACTGCAAGGCAAGAAGATGTTTGGAGTTAAAAACACGAGTCTTGGTGCTTGAAGAATGCTGAGCAGATACAGTGTGTAATTTGCTGGGCAACTGCGATTAGAGAACTGACTAATGTGTGTCCCGGTGCTTGTTCAGAATATTAAAAGAAAAATTTAGCATACTAGAGATTGTCTAAAAGAGCTGCTCATGCTCTCTCATCCTGTTCCCTCCTTTTAGTGTTATCCAAGCTCTGCTGAGGACATTGCTCACCTTCCTGTTGATGCTCAGGGTTCAGAGACACTCTTGTAGAGTCTTTACAAACAGGTTTGGTTTTAGAGAATTTGGGGCTTTCAGAGTTTTGCAGTAAAACGTTTTGTCCACCTGGTGCAATGCTTTTGCATCACTTTTCTCTTATGAAAACAGGCCAAGTACCATGTGCTTTGAACTGGTAACTAATTTGGAGCCCTACAGAAAAGGTTTAATAGGCTCACCTTGCCTTAGAGGGCACTGAGTTTGCAGAAGTGGAATTGTGTACAGAAAGTATCACAAACTTCAAGCTAGACTGTGTTTGGATATATCTGAGTAAGGATGTCAGCTCAACTTATCCAGCTTTTACTCTGACAGGGATAGGAAAGGTGGATAAATCACTAATTTTTATGGATGGATATCTGGCAAATAGAGGCACTTTTTTACCCTTTAGCTTGAGCAGAACCTTGGAGTGTTCTTGAGGTGCAAGAGAGTGATGCTTCCTCAGATTAATCCAAACTTTCAATAGAAGTCAGATGTTTGCAAAGATTCACAGCTGGGACTTGGATGTGTGTGTGAACATGAACACACTCTTAAGGCACAGAAGTCCCTAAGAAACAAGTAACAACTGTTATGTTTGTTCCCCACCTGAATTCTAAATCAGTACAATTTGTAACTGAAATATCTATGTTCTCCTCTCCTGAAAGCAGCTTTATAATTTAGCTAAAATACTACAGAGACTGTCTTAATCTCTCTTAATTAAAACAAACAAAAACATTTTACATAAAATACAATTTACATAAAGTAAAATTTTACATAAAGTAAAAAAAAAGTAGAAAATAGCTTCAGCTTACAGAGGCCCTTATGGGGAGAACTGAACCTGGCTGAAATGTACCTTACATAAGAACACATGAAATAACCAGGTGAGACCAAACCCATCCATGATCACATTCCCTTGTCGCCATTAGGGATCCCTAGCAGATCCTGGAGATTTGAAGAACCAGCAAGGTGCTCAGGAGGACCTGCATTGTGCTTTTCAGCTTCCATAGATTTGTAGTATGTGCAATCCCTGAGCTAGAGCTGATATCAGCAACCTTTATTTTGTCGTCTGTTTGTTGGTACTGTTGATCTTCAACCTGCCAAATGTTTAGCATCCAGAACACCATGGAATGTTGTGGGGCTGGAACAGACTGTAAATATTACCTAGTTCCAGACTGCTTCTGCCATGGACAGGGACACCTCCCACTGGACCAGGCTGCTCAAGGCCTTATCCAGTGTGGCTTTGAGCACTGCCAGCGCTGGGGCATTCACAACTTCTCTGGGCAACCTGTGCCAGCATCTCACCACCCTCACAGTAAAAATGAGCTTCCTAATATCCAACCTAAATTTCCCCTATTTCAAGTTGTACCCATTACTCCTTGTCCTGTCATTACAATTCCCAATGAGTTCCTTTGCCTTCTCTGTGGACTTCCTTCAACTACTGAAAGGTGCTGTGGGGTCTCCATGCAATCTGCTCTTCTTCAGGCTGAACAGCCCAAATTTTCTCAGCCTGTGTTCATAGAGAAGGTGCTCCTGTCCTCTTATTAACTTCTTGGCCTCCTCTGGACTCCTCATCTAGCAAGGTTATCCATAATTTAATTATTTTGCATCAAAGTGGCTCTCTCTGTGCTTTGGCTTATACTGGAGCTGCAGGATGGTGGTGTCAGAGAAGGATAGGAGGCCACCAGAGGTGATTTTCCCAATACCTCCAGTGTTAGTTTGGTAATATCACAAGCTAAGTGGCTCTGGGGTGATAATTGTGGATTGCACCTCAGAAATGATTGGCACAGTAAGAGCTCTGAGCACAGAGTAGTCCTAGGATGCTGTGTGGGGGTAGATGTAGCAATTTTATACTGAAATAATACTCATCTATGAGTCAGTTAACAATGAATACCTTGGCTGTGGCAGTGGTTTACCACCTCAGGCTGTTGTTTGACATTCTCAGTGTGCCCACAAAATGTGGAGGCACCTTTTCAGTGAGAGAGGCTCGAGATGCCTGAGCTGAGCTCCCATCCAGGCTGGGCTGCTCTGTCTCCTGGGGGCTGTGCACTGGCAGCCAGAGCTGCTGGGCTTCCAGGAAAGTTTCAGGATTCATTGCTGCTCTCCATACATCTGTTTTAACCTCAAAGATTGATTATTTTTAAAGGTTAGCTGTTATGTAGCAGAAGAAACCCTCACCTTTGCCAGGTTTGAGAAGACACTGTGGTCTGTAACCGCGCAGTTTTAATTTAGACAACAACAGCCATTGCAGTTTAACCCTCCTTATTACCACTCAGTTTTCTTGAACAGGAAAAAAAATATCACCACCTGCCAGTCACACCCCCACTTTACCAGTCTCCACATGGAGCCAGCTCTCTCCTGGATTGTGCAGAAACGAGATAGCAAGGGAGAACAGCAGCCAAATCATGTCACTAAAAGCAATTCTGGATTAAACAAGAAGACCTTGAGGAACAGGGGCAGCTCTCCCTTGCCTTCCAGCTTTTGCCTGCTGTACCTCCTACCAGGCTGAATGAGCAAAACACTGCTTTTTTTTCAGAAAACAGCTCACACCTCAGTCAGATTTACCACCACTTGCCTTGTCCTGGTGCATTCTCTTGTCCATAGAAAGTACAGGGTGATGGATACTCTTTCCAATAACTCATTGCCAGGTCACCCTGTGGGTGTGTGCAGAGGGTGGCAGCAGACCTGTGGACCCAGGGCATGTGCTGATAGTGTGTACACTGTACCAGTCCCTGCCTTTTAAATCTTTCTCTCTTATTCTGTGGCATTATTACAAGATGGATTTATAACATACTTAGTACTAATGGAACAAGGAAGATTAGTCTTCTCTGAGTCGAACAGTAATATACTTTAATTTGCCTACAGCTACTGCATTGTATTGGCATGAAAGGAAATGGCTTTCTAATGCAGCTTCATCTGCTGAGCAGGGGGAATTCTGTGCTGCAGAGTGTAAAACTACATGGGACTCTAGCTGGCAGCAAAATTCAGAGTAGGAGAAACATAGCATAAATAAAAGTATTTGTGAGTTGGAGGTATGCTAACAATCCTAGTTTGTTGCTAAACATTCCATATACAGTAATGTACTTTGCTTGGAGGTTCATGATGGCTTCATCTTTGTTTTTTCACCACTTCATCTTCTATACTATAATTTTTCCTGGAATAAGAGGTGTAAATTCTTTAGTTTTCAATTTTTTTGTGACATTAACAGGAAGTTGATATTATGAAATTCCTTAGAAGCACTGGTGCAGTTAATGCAGTCTGTGCCGTGCTCTAAACCTAGAGAACCATTGGAATCTCAATACTTGATCCGTTAAGTAAATGTTTCTGCTGTCTGGTGTAAATGCTGCCTTCACTTGACAAGTGTCAGGCGTTCTTTGAAGGGACGTGCACAAACAGTCACTCAAGTGCCAGTATTTACCCTAATATGGAGCTCCCTTCTTCAGGAAAGCAGCAAAGCTGTCAGCTTCTCCCTTCTTCTTGAGTGGCAAAGGAAGAAATTATCATGTCTGAGACAATATCATGTAACAGTTACTGCCTATGGGATAGAGCAAATTTTTGCGGGCACAGTGTGCCAGTTGGACCCAAAAATTATATGTTCCTTATACTTTTTTTTTTTCCCAAGAAACCAATGAAATATAATTATGCTTAAAGTAACAGGTTTTGTTTCTAGACTAGGGATGTGTCTTGCTTTCAACAATGGCAGGGAAGGATTAATGACTTACATGCAGAGAAGGAATGAAAAAAAATATTAATATAAACTGCTGATGGGAAACAATTGCAACAGGGCTTTGTTATCACAATAGGTCTTTGATAGGAAATGTGGTCCCATGAGCAGAGGAACAGACAGAGAGAAAAATTCACAGGAAATAGTGACAAGGTGTCCAGCTCACTCCACTGGTGGGGTGAGTGCTTCAAAGGACCTGAGTGTTTTCCTGTTGTTTTACCTGCCAGCTTTGCATCAAAGACTCACAAGGTGTCTGACCATCAGCCCACAAAGCTGAGCCTGTCCCTGCCTGTCCCTCACCCTGGCACCTGGTGCTGTCCTTGTAAATGCAGCCACTGTCACCACTCTAAACCAGCAACCTTCACCCTTCCTCTCTTCATCACCAGGTCCATCCATCCTGAAGACACGTGGAATAGTTAGATTCATTGCCCTAAATTTGACATTAAAACTGAAAAAATAATAAACTGACTTTTTTTTCTTTTCTCCCTGAAAAAGCTGCAGCGACACGACAAAGATGATTCCCCTGACAAGTGGAGGACAGAGGAAGAAATGGCAGCTGAAGCAGAAATTCTGAAGAAGTATTTCCAGGAAAATTAGAGGTAACGATCTGACCACTGACTTGCTCCTGCAGCACCCCAACCTTTGCTCAAGCCTCCAGAAGCTTCTTGAGGACAGCAGGGCAAATATCTAGAATGAAACAAAAGAAAACAAAGCTCTTAATTTTCTGTTGTTTCTAAAAGGTCATGGCACTCCAAGAGTGGCTGAAATGACATGCTCCTTCTTGAACAAATCAGCACCATCCTAGAGTATTTTGTTTCCAAAAAGCAAAAATAATGGTGTATCTAGAAAAGAGAAATTTACTTAAGAGGAGTCTTTAACCTAACATATCCTCCCTCTGTTTTTAGGACAGAAAACAGTCCTGGTACCTCTACACAGAGCTATAACTGGTGTGTCTGTGTACAACCACATATGCATATGCACCTATGCATACAAAATTGCATCAGAATTCAGACTATAGATTGCATAAGCAAATACTAACCTCACCTGTCAAGTATTAAATAATTTGATCAGTTCAACTTCCAAAACTAAACCTGCTGGAAAACTGCCTGTTCTGCTAAATTTTCCACTGACCTTAAAAGAAAAAGATTTGTAGGGAGGAATGGAAGGGAGAAAACACTTGGCAAACACTAACATTAGTGCTCTAGAAATTGAGTTTTTCATTTTGTACCTGGAGTCCCAGGAGCCGGATTCTTCCAGCAGAAATGAACTGGCCCCCGGAGATCAATGTGAGTTCGGCTGGGATGTAATACTGCAGCAAGGATGCCAAATCTCCCTCTCCCCTGCTCCCCATATGCTGTTTGCCATCACTGAGCACTCTCACTTCTCTGTCATTTCTCACTGTTTCATGTTTTTCCTTTGAAGAACCAAAATCCCAGAAATAACCTTCCTCTCTGTGTGACTCACTGATTGCAGCATGGCTTGAGAAATCTTGAGCTAAACCACACATTGTATGGGTGGCACTCTTAGGTGGCAGCTCTCATCTCCTGTGCCGTTCTGCCATTTGGATGGCATTTTGGATAACTCCATTTGGAGTTCATCAGACTTCCCCTTCCATTTTTTTTCTTGCATCGTGACCATGCTCTTGTCTTCTCCAGCCAAAGGAGCTGTGCCAGCCCTTCTGTGGATGCACAGAAAAAGCCATGTAACACATGTAATTCCCATCTGTGAAGGAAATTTCTCCCCAGCAGCTGGACCTCCAGGGTTTGGAGCAGCAGGGTTTGCGCTACACGGTCACATTTCTGCAGTGGCTGCTGGAGTTGCATTTAGACACCTACTTTTCACCTTCTCAGAAATATGCTGCTCAAAAGTGAATTACTCAGCCAGGAAGAGCATAATGCATGTGTAAGGACTCTTCTCTGACAGAGACATGATGTGGTGCTTCATCTGTGGCCCAGCTTAGGGGAAAATGGCACAGCCCTATTCCAGTGTGATATTGCTTCCCTTTATTGATTTGGTAGGTTTTGGTGGGATTTTTTTCTGGTCTCTTCAGAAATGAATTGGAAATGCATTTTTTCCTAAAGATTCTCAAAGGTTGGAATTAAATCCCCACATATCAATAAAATGTTCTTTTCTCTTCTGATACTAAACACGAAGCTGGATAGATGGTGTAAATCCTTGCCTGCAAGAAAATTCATGTGGCTGGACATCTATTTCCATTTATTATGAAAATGAGTCAGCATGTGTCTGCATGGATGACCTCTTGATACATTTCCTGGGATATTAAGGTCATTACCTTTCCTAGAACAAACTGGTAAATTAAATCTTCCTGGCATCATTATCGTGAGAGTGTCTAGTCCTTCCAACCCTTGATTCCCAACATTAGGCATCACTGTCAATCTCTTGTCCCCAACATTATTTTGCTTCTGAGGTTTAAGGCTCTGAACCTGAGATAAAGGTATATCTATGCACCTTCTGCATTTCTCAGCCTTTGTCTTCTCTCTTAACCTTGCTTCTAAAGTGATGAAGATTGAAAACTTTTATCAAATTAACCAGGCTATATCCATCCTTCTTTGAAGCTATTTTTGTATTTCACCTACAAAGGATTTATTTTGACATTTGTGGCTTTACCTGAATGACACTTGAGTTTTTTCATGCAGCATAAGGAAAGTCAGAAAAAGCTGAATGTGGGTGTTCTGCAGCAAATAAATAGTGATTTTTAAGGCCTCATGCATTATTTTTGTACTTCATTATTTTGTTTAAGAAGCCCAGCTTAGATGGCTTAGCCTGGGCAGACTGAGCTGTGTTTTAGGGCTTTTCCAGCTACCCTTACTTTTATCACGAGCCCTTCACCACCTGCCACAACTCCTGTATTACTGGACAAGGTCCTGTAGCATCTTTTACCTGTATTTAGAGACTATCTGATCAAGAAGGACTTGTGAGTAACTTTTTCCTAATAAATACTTGAGTAAGGCAACAAGCTCATAGTTCTCTCCCTACTTCATTTGCTGCTGCTTCTACATCAGTCCCCAGGTGACCCAAAATATCCACTTGCTTAAGGAAATGAACACATTTAGCCTTGCTAAGTTTACACCCTTAAGAAAATGCTTATCTTTAAATATTTTCTCTATGTGTGCAATATCAGTGAGTGAATTTGTGCTTTGCATGTGTTTCTGGTTTTCCCCTGGGTGTCCCCATGACACTGTATCCCTCCTTATTAGAAGTACTTGTTCTTTCTGCTCACAGAACTGTGTCTGCAGAGCTGAAGCTCAGGAGAACTTCATGTCACTCTGGAAAAGAGAAAGAAAAGGAAGGAAAAACTTTCTAGGGGGAGAATATTTAATATAGAATTTCCCCAGTTAGTCACTCTTGTTAGTAGCACCAAGATTTTACCTCTTTGGAGCCTCTTTGGGAGCTGTTTCTCATTCTGTGTGGCTGTGCTCTGGTCAGCTGTGTTTGGTAGCTTGGCTGCTTTTTGACATGGATCCACAGGGAAAAGGTCCTTACTCAAAGAGCAGGATTGGATGCAGCACCCTAATTTCCAAGACTATTTTCAGATGTGCCTTTTGAATTTTCTAGCTATGTATAGCTGGGTGTTTTGATAGTCTGTTTTGAGCATTTTAAATTGCACATGCCAGCAAAAAGGCTAAAGATTAAAAGACTTTAACCTTCAGATACTATGTGAAAAATGTTTCTCTTCAAAGGCAGCTTCAGTCTGTGTTGTTATTTCTGAAGAAAGAACCAGGCTGCACAAGTTTCAGTAGTTTTCCTATTTTGTGCGTAACTGAAGTAATACTTTTATGCCATTAGAAAAGTAGTCAGTCTTCAGTACAATGTCCAAATGTCCCTTTGCATAAAGAAGTTGACAGTGATATTCTGTTGCCAAGTGCTTAGAGTTACAAATATTCAATAGCTTTTAATTGCTTAACCACCTGAATATTTTGTGTCCTGCAACATGCCAAATTATTGTAGAAATCCCATCAAATAATGTGTCCTGCACAGCCTTGAAGGATTTCTGATGTCAATTCTCCCCCTTGTCCCCAGTCTGGCAATGTTTCTGGATAATATAGTCTTTCCAGCTTTTCCAGAGAGTATAAATTTTACTCTTTTTTCCCCCCCACTCATTCTTTGAGAGCACTCATCCTGCCTCACAGCTGCCTGTTCTGCACCAAGATCTTGGCATGTGTGAAAAAATGCTGTTCTATTGACTTCAGCAGGGAAATTACCCCTGACAGCAGCAGCTGGCCAGGGGGGAATTTAAACTGGCAATTTGACTTGCATCTGATTTTGCTCCAACATCTCTGGAGTGTGACAATCCGTTCTGCATACATGAGAGTGAACACCAATCCCATCACTTTCCTTAAATTTAGGCAAGTATGACAAAATGACTTGCAACACCCATCTTTGCTTGTTTTACTGTAAGAAAAACCCTCCTATCATTTCTGGTACTTTAAAGTGCATAAACCCACAAAGTAATGGCTATGTCTGTGGTCCACAGAGTGCATCTGGGATGCAGTGAGGACAGTCTGCCCCAGAAGATGCTGTACCTGCACTGTGGGCCACAGAGCAGGTTGTCCCCTGGGTGGGCACCAAGGGCGTGGTGCAGGTATTTTCTGCACTTGGTGCTGCCTGTTGGCAAAGCAGAGTCACCAGGCAGCTTTGAGAAGCCCAGGGAGCATTTTCCCACTCTGGCAGGGGAAATGGGAGCAGGGACAAGGGGTGCAGCAATCAGAGACCCTCAGTATTTTCAGAGCCTCACTTGATAAAGCAGGGCAACCTTCTGAGTGCTTACACTGGAGTTAGAGTCAGGTGGTGCCAGGGCCTGGGCAATTCCCAGAGGGCATGGTCTAGGAGCTGTTTGTGTGTAATCCTGAAGTAAACACACATCCCAGTAATCTGCTATAGATTTGTCTGCACTCCAGACTTAAGTGCTATTAATTATCTCCCCCACTCAGAAGCCTCCAAGAAGCATTAATTAGAAAGCAGGAGCTGGCAGTTTTCTTGCCTGTGTGAAACTATTATGACCTGAGAATGAAGTATAAGCTTCAAAAGAAACACATTTTATGAAGGTCACCTTGAAAAATATCATAAAAATCTGTCAGAAGAGAATGCAGCACTCCAAGTGTGCATTTCAGTGTGACATTATGCTTTTAGTAGTTGGAAATAACAAAGAGAAGATGGATCAGATCATAGGGTCTGTGCTTTTCCACCCAAAATTCTCTTTTTTCTGCAGTAAGTACATATAAAGTAATGTTTTTGTCATTTCAATGGGATGCAAGGAAAATTAATTATCAACACAAATCCAACAAACATAATCTGGCCCTTGCTGGTATTTTTAAAGTGTAAAATATCCAAACTCTCCAACCCTGCATCAGGGAGAAGGTTTATACACAGGAATTACATTACCTCTCCAAGGTGTAAACAGCCAGAAGTGGTGCAGTGACTGTACAGCAGTGACACCCAGACTAGAAAGCTCAGGGCAAAAGGCTTCCCCAAATAAATGTGCTAATGCACAGCAGCCTCAGTGTTGAGGTTGATTATTTTTCTGGTTGAAAAACGTGATTCTTTCTTATGAAAACAGAGTTACAGGAGAGCTAGCTAGAGTTATAAATGAAATGTCATCCTCTTGTGGGAGGCAATGATGTTCCCCTCACACCCATTCCAGCTCTGTTTTGAGGCTGGAAGTAGTACTGTCCTCAAAGTTATACACCTCATTCTCTGGACTTTCATTTCCCTATAGGTGGCCATTTAATTCATTAATTCCACAGAGCACTGCTTGGATCCTGTAATCATGGCTACAGTAGAAACATCAGGGCCAGGGACACAGACACGATTGTACAGCATAAATGCAAAGCAGCAAATGCTTTACTGTTGGTGAAGAAAGCTGACAGCCAAATGTTCTCTTGACCTGCACATCCAGCAGCCTGAATGCCTACCTGGGCTGCCTGTCAAAATCAGATGTTGTCAGTGGGATCAGTTCTTGATTCATCTTTGGCTTTGTGTGTCACATTGTCTGAGAGGAAAATGGGGAAAGCTGAGCATAAGTGGTGGACATTTGTCTGAGGACCTGGGGTAAAAGAGCTGAGGTACAGGACAATGCTGAGCTTCAAATAAGGATGATATCAACTGTGACTAGGTATTCTTACACCCAAACCTGTGCTAAAATGATGCTAATCTCTTGCCCCCAAAGCTGCCAGAGGATGCTCTTCACGAGCAGCCAGACCCTCCTCGAAGCAGATTCTCAAAATACGTGCCAAGTGATTCACAGGCTGCCATCGAACTGTCAGTCAGGAGGGGCTTACAATGGAAACTGTTGCTCAAAATGCCGTGGGAATGGGAAACATATGTTTCAGTGAGAGAGACAATCAAACAAAGAAGTGGGTGGCTGGGGAATTGCAGCCACAACAGCAGCAAGATCCGAGCCTCGCGCGCAGCCCCGGGGAGCGAGTTCGGGGGCCGTGCCCTCATCTAACACTTGGGTAACAGCTTTGTGTTTAATAAGCTGAGATAATTTTCCCAGTATTGAAGCCAGCTCTAAACATGTTCTGAAGTGAAGGTACAAAACGGAAGATACCAAGCCAAAAGCCTATTTCATGCTCAATTATTAGCAAAGGTTTGTATCGTGGTATCCTGTTGCTGTAGCTGCTGCATAATAGAACTGCCCAGAGAGACTTTGGAACCAGCAACTCGAACATGACCTCAGAGCTTCAACACTGCCTTTGTGTGAGTGTCGGTGTCTAGGCTGTGTAGGTGGAAAGGCATTAATAACTCCTGCAGTAAGTAGTTATTTGAGAAAGGAAGGGAGTGATGGATGTTGGAAATGTGTTGGACTGAGCGTACTTGAGGCTCTGTTGTTTGCCAGGATGTCAGTCTCTACACAAAAGCAGAGGTATTGCAGGAATAAACTCAAATGCCCCATTTGTGTCAGCACCTGGGGCTGCTGCAAGCCTCCAGCTACCACTGCAGCAGCACCTGTGCCATGAGTTTGTGCAGGGATTTCACACACAGCTTCCACAGCTTCAGGCTCTCAGCATTCCTATTTCTCTGCTTCAGGAACACCTTCCACATCTGTCATGTCACCTGTTACAGGTCTTTTACGAGAATGGGCCACCAAGAGATGCATAAAATTGGAGCAGACATGGCAAGAATTGCCCCATTCATTCTCCAGTGTGGGGGCATTTTCTGGGTGATGGTTCCAAATCACTGGTGTGTAATTCCTTGGCATTAGGCAGAGTCCCACCACATGGTCAGGATGGATGAGGATAAACAAGAGATGATAGTCTTGAAAGATTATTTGTAGGAGCTTATATAAGAGATCATGAGCCCCAAAGAGTCTTGCATGAGGTTATTATAGCAAAATAGATTTTGAAGTGTAAGAAGCTGGATTTGATGACACAAGATGCCCTTTCTAATCCTTTGTTCCTATGAGGAGCGGTCAACAGGGCTGGGGACTGTGCTGTCTTACTCAGGGACATCAGAGAGGTGGCCTCACTTCATGTTTGTTTTTTGTAAAATGATCCTGACCTCTGTCCAAGGATGCTTTGTGAGTTAGGAATGAAAAGCACGATGTGAAAGGCAGGCATTGCTATTATTTGCAAGTGCAGTTTATTGAAAAAGCAGATAAGAAATCGGACAAATCTCTTTCTTGCTCTGGTAAATAATTTTAAAATAGTTGTGTGCAAGGCATTTCTCCTTCCTCTGTTGCATAGGAGCTGCAATGTGCTGTGTGGGGGTTTAACACTGAACATTTTCTTTTGCCTACTGCTGTCAGGGACTCCTGTCAGAACACACTAATGAGCACCTAAGTCGTTAGTAATAAACAGCCTCACATTTTGTCTTACTAACAAAGATCAAAGCTGCTATTATATGTAATGATCTGTTATGTTTGATACTTCTCAGGTAACAAAGTGTTTGGAACACTTCCCAAGACACCAGAAAGTCCCCAGAAAGAACAACCTCATTCTCCAGTTCTCAGTGGCCCTGGAACTGCAGCTCAACAATTTTATTATGTTCTACAAGTATGGGATTCTTCCATGAAAAATTTTATTGGACCTTTGGATATCATCAAGGTTGAATTCCAGCTAAGACAACTAAACAGCACTGGTTCAAAATATTGCTCCGAATTGTAACTCATATTTTTCTGAATTGTGTACTTGGGAATGAATCTTTTTAAATTGTCCCTTGGCCTAAATAGAAATAAAGTGCCAGGAAAATCAAGTAGCTACTGCGTTTAGGTACGTTATAAAGTGTTTACTCCTTGTGTGCTCTTTGATTCAGTTACTGTATGTAGGCTATTTTATCATAGAAAAATTAGATCTTTTAGCAGTGTGGCAATTCATACAAACCAAGACTTTGTTACAGACTAGCCAAGATAAACTTGGAAAGCTGTTTTTTCTTCAGGTGAGTTCTATAACAAGAAATATTAAGCTTCCTGAGATCTTTATTTTTTCTGTTCTTTTAAAGCATTATGAAAAGGCTTATATTTTTAAGTGACACAAAACACTTCTGTAAAACAATTAATATGGGAAGTTGCTCATGGGATAATAATCACATTAGGGTTAGGCTGGCATGAATGGCTGCTCCCAGCCACAAACAAGGAGTGGGAGCCTCCCACGTGGAACAATCTCTGGGCAAGAAATGCTGTGTTGAGAACCCTGCACAGGAAGAAACCCACCACGGGTTAGTTGTTGATTGCTAACACATAATACAGGAAAAGAAGGCAAACAACAGATGGAAGAGAGAAGAAATGAGTCCGTAAGATCTGCATGAAAAGAGCACCCATAATCCTCCTCTGGAACTGCAGGGAAGCAAACAACCAAAGCTTTCTGTGTCCCCCAAAGTCAGGATGAAAAAGAAAATGCTCCCAGGTCTTTCAACAAGAGTCATGCTGAGGGAGGCCACAGGGTGCAGAGCCTGTGGAGTCAAGTCCAGACCTGAGCCTGGTAGAGCTTTTCCTGCCTGGCAGCACAGTGTGATCATGTTCAGAACAAATTCAGCTGCTCCATGATAGTCTGTCCTGGAGGGTTACAGCCTGACCCGAGAAGTATGAAAATGCACAATGGATGAGTTCTAATCATTTTCACCAAGTCTCTCTCTGCTCTCTGCTCTGCAGAGCCATTCAGTCCAATGGCTTGAAGTCCTTATGCTTGTCAAATATAAATAGAAATACTAGAGCAAAATCACTGATGTTTGATTCCAGTTTTTACTGTCGTGCTATTTAAATATTGCTCCTGAAAACCACTTTGATTCAAAGACTTACCATGACCCAATGTGGCCCCCAGTATCTTCCATTAGCCCTTTAAAAACTGTACAGATTGTAACACTATTTCTTTTTCTGTGCAGAGTAAATGAAAAGTCCATTTTGATGGTGTCTGCACTTTTTAGACCCTGAGCAAGGGCTGAATAAACAGGAAATGAAGGTCAGGGAGCAAGAAGCAACAGAGAAGGTAAGGTGAGCAGACAGAATGGTCAAAGATGCTGGCAAATGGGCCAACATAAATGGTTGTCCTTTTGCACTTTAGCATTTCAAGTTGCTGTGATTTCACATAGAAGGAAGACAATGGTTGTGCTGCTGGGCAACACTAAAGAAAAACCTCAGCATCAGTTACATTTGCAAGGCATTTTCAAACCTGCTGCTCAATGGCTTCCTATTTATTATGGAATATTCTGTATTAATTCTGTAGCCTGTGATGAGCAGGCTCTGTGCCAGGCATTTTGCATGGGGGCTGCAGAGCAGATGAGTGCTGAGCTTCATGGAAGATTTCATTTGTGTAAATGAGGAGGCCGTTATCACAGCACTAAAGGTCCTGGTTTTAAAAAAGGCCTCCTGTGACATTATGCACAAAACAACCTATTTATGCAGCATGAAAATATTTATGTGCTTCGCTCCAGCTTAAAAAGGGAATTTGCAATAGATGAGGGACATGAGAAAGGATTGGAGTGAGAGATAAGGAGAGATTAGAAAAGGCAGATCATGAAGTACATGACATCCTGCAGCAGTATGTGGAGTAAACCCTCACGGTTTTTTTAAGATGTGGACCTTGAAGATGCTGTCTGGATCATTTATATACTTCTTACAGACTTAATTTTCCACAGGCAAGGAGCTGTATGCAGAGGTGCCGTTGCAGGAAATGTGAGGAGATGCTGTGCTGAAGACACTGGTGAACTTTGTAACCATCTTTGTCCTTTTCAGCCTTCATCTCTCACTCTCATGGGGTCGTGCCTGGGGCTTGCCTGTGGGCTGGGGAATGCCGCAGTGCTGAGCTCCCTCACCCAAAGCAGGAAACATGGGAAAAATCCCTAGTGCAGGGGCTCAGATGGATGTGGCACAAGAGGAGTTGTCCCAGTGGGGTGGCTTCATAACAGGACAGAGCTCAGATCCTGTCCTTACCCAGAAGGAAATCTCCCAGATTTTTTCAATTCCCAAGATTTTTTCCTGAAGCAGCAGCTCCTCTGAAGGGCTGCAAGGGCTGTGCATGTGTGCCTCTTTTTCCATGAGTAAACCAGATGTGGTTCAGCCACAGCTCTCCTCACTGACTTAGAGGAGCAGCTTGGGAGCTCCACATGTCCCCTGACTGCCCTGGAACAGAAATTGCAGAGGAGGTGACCCAGGACACGGCCAGGAGAGCAGACAGGTTATTGGGAGCTCGATCTGATGGGACACATCAGCCCATGCATCCACTGCCATGCCAGGCAGCTCAAGTGCTTTCAGCAAAGGCTGTGAGTGCAGCATGGGGATGTTTGTTATTTGTCTTTCAGCAGTTCAACATTGTTCTTGCTCCAGATGCAGATGTACCAGCTCCAGGTTATCCATGGGACAGCTGATGCTGCCCCAGGCAGCTCAAAACGGGTGTGTGCTGACAGGTGAATGGGCTGGGGATGGGCTGTGTCAGCTCCTTGAAGATTTTGTGGGTTAATTCAGAAACCTATGCTGCTTCTAAGCTCCCCCAGCACACATTCACCCACCCCCAGGTATCAGGCTCTCTTTTGATTCTGTGCTCAAATAAGCCAGTGTTTTGTTTTTAGGTAATGTTGGAGAGAAGGGAAAATGTTCTGCTGGTCTCTGTGGGAGCCTGACTGGGCTGCAGACAGGCTGATGCCAAGACAGCAGGTCCTGGCTGCAATGGGGGGAGTCAAGGTCAGCTCCTGAGCATGTGACAGTACCCTGAAATGTGGCCAGGGACTGAGCAGTCCTGAAATAAAAATACCTGAGTCCATGTGGAATCTGGGCTGATCTCATACCCAGCCATAAAGCAATAAAATTCTAAATGCCCCAGTACCCACAGAGCTCATGAAAAACTCTCAAGCCCAAATACACACATAGTGACAGCCATGAAAGTACCAAAATAATATCTGTGCCAGCTTTCTGTGTCCTCCCATCCACTCCCCACCTCTCACTGTCACTGTGGTCGATGGCTGCTGAAAAGCCTTGTCCAATTCCCGCATCCTGACGTGCAGGCCAGCAACTCTGTGAAGGAGAAAATGCTGCTGCTCATGTAAGCTGTCCTGTGTGTTGGCAGGGCTGTGAGTTTCAGAACAGAGTGATATATTTCAGCTCTTGTGAAATTTCTGAATAATCAGCTCATCAAAAAATATCATGCAGAGTTCCCTTGTAGTCCTTTCCAACTTGCCACCTCTCCTGCCAATAGCTCCGTAGGGTGACCACAGCTTGGCAGAGCCCATTAGCACAGCTCTGCACAATCACTCATGAGTAGAGCTGGCTGGAAAATACTGTGTTCCCTCCTGAAAAAAAAAAAGAAAGAAAAAAGATGAGGTGGGGCAGAGGGTGTGTTTCAGGATGAAGATTTTCCCCACTTCTCTGACCAGAGCCCTCTTCTGCTCCCCCATTGCACCTCACCCTTTTTCTTCCTTTGACTCCAAGAAAATAAAAAATTCAGCGTAACATGGCAAAGACATTGGATGCTGTTTGATCTGCTGGTGACTCCTGGCCCCCAGGGCTTGGACTGTCACTGCAGGATGGGCACCAACACACTGGCACCTTCTCCACCAGAGACTCCTGAGCAAGCTGTCCTTGGACCTGCACATTTTGGTGCAATGGCCCAGTTTCTTCTTTGGAGTTTCTTGAGAAGATATTCTTGAGATAGATTTCTCTTCTTTAGCAGCACAGCAACCTGCTGCTTGGGCATCTGGGAGCTGGTACCTTGTCTCTGTGCTTGGTGAGATGGGGGATGCTGGAAGAGCCTCAGGAAAACCTGACCAGCAGTGCTGCAGAGCCAGAGGGCAGAGCAGCCAGAGTCCCTTCATCTGCTCCTCACAGTCCTGGGCTGCCTCCAGGCATGCCCCGCTGTGCTTTCCCATTCATTGTAGACACCTGTTTCCAAGTCCCAGGTGAACCTTCCTTTGGCTGGGAAGAGCAGAGTTCCTCTGTGTCCTCTAAGGATGCTCAGCTGCTGCCGCTGTGGGGAGGAGGCTGCAGACCCCCTTAGGGCAGGGGGTAAACAAGGAAGGTGGTGCAAAAATCAATGGTTAGTGCATTAGGATTAAAACTGTGGCACAAAAGCCTCGTATGACTGAGATCATTCTATTTTTTAGGTCTGTGGTAGCTGCATTGGCTGTGACACTTGGTGCAACATGGGTTTAGTCCTTGTGTCACATTGCAAACCCCTGTGTGGGACACGACTGCATCCAGCAGTAGCAATGGCTCCAGCACAGGTTTCCTGCACTGCCTGTCCCCTCCTGGACCTACCTTGACCTGGCTGCAGCTGCCAAGCATTTGCTCTGTCCCTCTCTACTTGTGTCACCATATCTTTCTGCTCAGGCTTTTGTCATTTCTTTTGTCACCATAGTGACAGGAAAAGAGTGATGATTGCTGGAGTAATTTCCTATATTAGCTAGCACTGGCTTTTCAGCCTAAATCAGCACTTCATTTTCCCTGTGCTCTGGCTGAGCATCACTGGAGCACCATTAAAGAGCAGTGGCAGAGGGGCCTTGGTGTGTTGTGGGGCTGCCAGTGCTCCTTGGGGACAGCCAAGGCAGGGACAGGGCCTTCAGGGCACCTTATGTCCCACCAAGAATGCAAAGAGAGAAGGGGAAGACAAAAAAAAATGTATTTGCAAAGGTTTCTCCCTGAGTGCATTTGCTCAGTCTCAAGGTCAATAAAAGCAGGAATTTGAGCACTTCTGCCTGTCCTGGGGCACGTGCCTGTCTGCAGGGCAGTAAGAAGAGCTCCCCAGAGGGAACTGCTCATCCTGACTGATGTAGTGAGTGGGCAAAGACCCCCCTGTGCCCCCAGTCTGTGCCCTCTGCTCTGCACAGCCCTTGCAGCACAGCCCAAACCTGGGCTGGGACCAAACCTGGGCTCCCAAGAGGGTGGCTTGGTGCCAAATCCTGCTCTCTGTCATTAGCCATGCAGTGCATCTCAGAGAGATACCCAGCACACACACACAAATACATACTTAAAAATCAAGATCATTAAGTAAGCAAATGTGTTTAAATAGCAAACAAGCTACTGAAAAGCAGAGAAAGGTCACAAAATGTGAAATGAAAGCAGCTCTTCTGTTCCCTGTGCCAGCAGCACTGGTCCTGCCTCAGAGGATATATTAAGAAGAGTCAACCTTCATTTTGAGCACGATGCCTTTTGTCCTTCTATCACAACATTAACATTATCCCCACATAATTTTATGTATTTAATTTTACAATAGACTGTGTCAGTGAGCACTGCCTGTAAATATTTGATCACCACCGTTCCTCTAGGATTATCTTATCAAGAGTAAAGATATTAAAATAGAAATCTTGTCATATTGCTGCCTTTATACTTCCAGCCTAAGAGTTGATTGACAGAAAATGAACTGCCCGAACTAGCTGTAAAGTGTCTTTTCACTGAGAGTTTTAATGCCAGAGGCTATAGAAAAAAAGGTTAGCTAGTCATTGGGAACTTATGCCTTAGTTATGGAGCTTTTGTACTGAAGATTAAAAAATATGAATCTGCTAGGGGTATTTTTACAAGTGTAAAATGGCGTTGGTCTTTTTGTATCTTTTTGCCATCACTAATGAGCCTTAAAAAGAGCTTTTCCTTTTTCTGCTGCACTTGAATATTAGATGCAGCTTCACTGCAGCTCACAGATACAGGCTGAAGTTTTGCAAGATTAAACTCTTGACTTACCTAACCTACAAAATTTCTTTTTGGTGAAAAAATGGCTTGCAAGCCAGGACTAAATGTTCTTGTCTAGCTTGGACTATCAAACCACTGTAGACAAGTCAAGGTTTCTATTTATGGCCAGTTAAAGGCACAGTGGTAATGCTGTCTTAATGTTACTAAATTGTGCTGAAATTGTCATGTGTCTGAAGAGCACCACGCTGCAAATATACAGCTGGTCCCTGGGGGCTCACTCAGCCTGTGCTCCAGCACGGATCAATGCCAGTTTTTGCTGGAGTAAGGACCCAAGTGCCAATTCAGGAAGGTACAGCACGAGCAAACTTTAATCACAAGCTTAGAAATCAATAAAGAAGCTGGCTGGAGTGAGGAGAAGGGGGGTGTGGGTCCCATATCTCTGCAGCTCCTGCACCCAGGTGGGCATTGGAGCAACAGCTCCTGGCATCCTTAATAAATCTGGCTTTGTCTTGTCCTGATCCTGGAGGGCAGGAGAGGGTGGTTAGTTCACAGATCTGTCCAATGACAAACTGTAGCCACCAGCATTAAACCATCCAAAGTCTTCCAGACATTAACAAAGTGGGATGGCTGAGGCTGGAGTGGCCAGAGGAAGCAACCTGGAGCATTCTGCTTTAACCAGAGCATCCCTCCCACTTTTTACCCTCCAACATGAACAATAACTGTATGAAATGAAACTAATTGCACGTTCAGCAGCCCATTGTTGAGCTGTCATAAAGGGATTTACATGGGTGTCTCCATTAACAGCAGTGGGTGGTCCCCTCCATGCTCTCCATGGGCTCAGAATGTAGAGAAGCTTGTTCTAACATTTCACTCATGAGAAAGGTCAAGAGCTGTGCTTTTTGTTCAGAGTGCTCAATATATTCAATTAAAATATACTGCTGTGTTCATCAGCTATTAACTGTCTTCGCAATAGCTGTAATTAAACAGGTACTTCCCTGTGAAAGAAAATCTTTGAAGACAAATTCTGACATGGGGAGAGAGTGGGAATTTCTCCAGAGTGGGTTTGCTTTGTGTCTCCACATGAATCCCTCAGCCACTGGGTGTTTTCCTTTCCCTGTTGGAGCAAGCATGGCTTGGAGGTGACGGGCTGGCCAGATCCAGGTCCTGGCATGTCCCTTCCCTGGGCACACTGGGGGTGAGCTGGACACCAGCAGATGCTTGGCAGCTGTGGGGGAATAAAACCAGCCAGGCAATTTCTTCAACCAGGAAATTCATTTGCAGAAACATCATTTACAAAGTTCCACTTAGAGCCCCGGGGGTAAGAAATGGAGAATGAGAGGAGTTGGCTGCTCAGGAGAGTTTAACAAACAGAGGTTTTAGAGGGTTTAGCAGCTGGTGGCCTCCAATCCAATGGGTGAAAGAGTTAAAAGCCACACACCCTGCTTTCAAAACTTCCTCCAAAAAGCCTGAAATGAAGAAAAACCCCAAAAGGCAAACTAGAGGAAATCAGAGGAAGGAACTGAAAGAAGAAAAATAGAAATTACCTGAGCCAACTGTTCTAATTATATACACACAGCAGTCAAACAGTGATAGCAATTGTTGGCACTCTTAAGATGGATAGCAGGGAAATGGAGATACAGTGCAAAATAACACACATTAAGGAATTAGTATTCAATTATGCTAAAGAAGGGGGTGTGTATTTACATCAGTCAGAAATCAGGCATGCAGAGAGATGGGTGACAGCAGGGAGAAGTACAGCAAGAAAACCAGAGCGTGGTTGTGACAGGTTTCCCTGGTAGCTGTGAACAAGGGGGTGCTGAACCAGGCGTGGTACCACCAGCATTGCTTGATTATGTCACAGCTTCTTGCATCTGACAGCATCCAACACGCAGCTGCAGAAGCCTCCAGGCACAGGGATGGAGCAGGGCACGAGGAAATTCAGAGCCTTGGTGCACCACATGAGATAAACTGAGTGTGCTCCCTCTTGCCATGGGCTTTGGGGGACAGTAGAGTGCCTTTTACCATGCTGCACCAGTTGGTTTTGACCTCCTGTGTGTTCATGGTCTTCCAGGTCCTTTCACTAAAATATCCCAAAGCTCCTTATGTGTTTGCCATCATCCCCACCAGATTCCCTCAGCAAACGCCCCTGTTCCTCTGCTGAGGCCTTTAATGCAGATAGAGAATGATCAAAGTAAGCTGCAGCCCAGTCCTTGAAAAAGCTCTCTTACCACTACTGGGCCCTATTAGCCAATTCCTCACCTATTTCTGAGTTATTTAATTAATCCTCATCTTCTCCAGCATGACTTACACTGTTGGATATTCAGAGCACAAAAGCAGGGGATTCACTGAAATCCTGGAGAGGGGAACTGTTGGATTTCCTTTATCTGCAAGATCAGTTGGGGATTTTAGGTTAATCTTTCTTGATAAATCATGTTGCATCTTATCCCATTTGCCTTCATGTCTCTGTAAATGGTCTTTCTTTCATAAAAATGTGACCAAGTTCTCAGTACTGGACCCAGCAAGCCCTTCTCAAATACCTGCACAACATGGGACACACTCCTTGTACACAATCCCACCCCTGAGCTTATAAGATGGTCAAGCACCCACCTTGAAAACTGCAGGAGAAAGACTGCCCACTCTCTGCTGTTGGGAGCCCAAGCCTGCACTTTAGGTGCCCAGTAAACCCAGCAAACGATGTAAATACCCCAAAAATATCCTGTTGTAAGTTCCTACTGGTTGACCAGAATCTATACAACCCAGAATCTATAAAACCCAGCTCAGCAGGGGCTCATGTGTTTGGGATTTCATTTCTGCACATCTTTCTTAACCTCCAATTTTGCTCCAAATCCTCCTCATCCAAAAGCCAGGTATTTTTCCCACTTTGAGGAAGAGGCCGCATAACCTGTCCATATACTCCTGCCCTGTGCTTTGAGCCAGCTGCTCTCCCTCCAGGCTGCTCTCCCTGGTCCTCCTCATGCCCTGTGTTTGTAGAAGTTGTGCATTTGAATAGTCTTTCCAAGGTCTAAATCTCAGCAAGTGTCCCTTCATCATTCCCTTCCTGACCTATTCACACAGCTTACTTTATTGCCAAAGCTTCTTTCATTATGCCACTTAGATTCTGCTAATTCCTGTTCTTTTTAATAACATATTTTTCATCCAATTCTGCTTCCAGTTCCTCCCTAGACGTTTTTTTTCCTTTTAAACTGATCTGGAGCAGGTGGGACCTGCCTGCTGTGTGACAATGCAGATGGTGGAGTTGCAAAGCTCCTTGGGTGGTCAAGCACTTTATAAATTTTGAGCCAGAGATAAACAAAACAATGGCCAAAAGAAAAGTCTTTCCAGGGAGCAGAAAATCAACATAACAGCTTTGGCTGGCTGCATGTAGGCAAGAATGCTGCACTGCCCAGGTGCGTGTGCTCCAGCTGAGTTTTCCAGGTACTGCCCCATCCTGAATTTACTCCAGCAGCACTTGCAAGCCCCACTGAGTCCTGTAACCAGAAGGGAAGGGAACACTCAATCCCAAGCTTCTCCTGGTGTAAGCCAGGCTGCAGGTGATAAACAAACCATCAGTATCTGTGCTACAGACACTAAACAGAAGATTCCTAGTCAAATCCAGCAGCTGAGAAGCAAAGCATCCCTTTCCACCCCTGGGTCTCCTCTCCAAAGGCCCAGGCACCTCTGCTGGCCCTGCAGCAGGGAGCTGGCTCTGCCCTGTCCTCAGCCACTCTCCAGAGTCACTTTTGGACTAGGCTGAGACACTGGCTGTCAGGAAAACAAGAGGGAAAATTAACAGTGGCAAGACAGCAAGCCCTGGGTGTGTGCACACCTGTGCATCTCCCCCAGGACAGACTGCAGCACACTCCCTGTTTATCAGCTCTAAACACAGACAGATGCCAGGAAATGCTCAGAGGGGTGGCAGAGGGGGAATTGAAATCTCATTGTTTATAGAGTGGCATCGAGGGACAGAGAAACAAATACAAATGCTCAGGCACAAGCTCAGCCAAGGGTGTTTTGGGCACTTAGCCACAGGTCCCTGAACAGGGGGGCAGCAGCAGCAGCAGCCCATAGAGAGGGGGACTTCCCCCAGACCTGGGCGGGTGAGAGGGGCACTGCTGAGCACAGCTGAGCCAAGCACCAGAGCCACAGCCCCTGCAAAATGAAAAAAAATTCACTAGATATAGATGATAGATAGATATAGAATGTTTTCAGGTATTTATAGACAAATATATTTACATATCTGAACTCAGGTGGTTTTCATTGTTTAAAATGTGTGCATATATGTATATTTATGTGCATATATATATATATATATATATATATGGTGGTTGTATATATCTATTAAAAGACCTTTTAAAAGGTCTTTATAGATACACACATGCATATGCATGTATAACATCTTTCTACATGTATGTATATACCAGGTATTTATAGACAAATATATTTACAGATCTAAACTCCAGTGGTTTTCATTGTTTAAAATGTGCGCATATATGTATATTTATGTGCATATATATATATATATATATATATATGGTGGTTGTATATATCTATTAAAAGACCTTTTAAAAGGTCTTTATAGATACACACATGCATATGCATGTATAACATCTTTCTACATGTATGTATATACATATTACATTATATTATATCATATCATATTTATATATGTATGAAATATTTAATCTAAACATAAGTATATAAAGGTCTTTTAGAGGGCTATATGTGGATATTTATATGCATATATAAGTATACTACATTAAATTATTATAAGCAATAAATATTATTAGATATACATATACTATAAACCATTAAATTACCTCATATTTTCATGCATCTCAAAGCACTGAGGAGCCAGTGCTGGCGCGTGATGGAGGGGGAGAAAAAGAGGCCAGGATGGATCTGGTGTCATCCCACTTTGTGCCAGGAGACACCACCCAAGAGCAGCCACCAAATTTGCATGTCTTACTTTTAAATCCACGAGCTGCTGCCTTTGGGTGTGACAGGTGCCCTTACACCTCTGTGTTCCTGCTGCCCCCCATCAGGAGCTGTGCTGTCTGTCTGTCTGTCCGGGTGCTGTGTGCTGGCTGCTGCCAGAGGCCCCCACTCCCACGTGCAGCTGGGACAGAGGAGCTGTCATGCCATGACATTTCTCTCCTTCTCTGGCAAAGGGATCCTACTGAAAGAAGTGAGGGAATAACATGAAAACCCCAGCCAGAGGCTGACAAGCAAACTGACATTTAGCAAAAAAAAAAAAAAAAAAAAAAAAAATCGGTGAGGTGGGAAGAAAAGCCTGGGTGGGTAGTTCAGATTTTTTCTATAACTGCAAATCTTTTGGATGAGCCTTTCTGACTCCACAAATGCACTTGCAGTCGTAAAATGCCAGGACAGGTATTTCCCCCTGTTTTCACTGTCATTAGCAGCTCTCCCTGAACTGCAGCAGCTCTCCCACACCCAGCAGCAGCTGTTGAGATGGGTTTGTCACCATCTTCAGCTCCAGCAGCAGAGAGAGGTAGGCAGGCAAGGGTTAAGCAACAATTTATTTACGAGTGACAGGTGTGTGCAGAAACCTGGAAGATTTTTTTCCAATTTTCATTTGGTGACAGACACTTTATGGGCAGTTCTGCTGCCCCTGGGAACGTCAGTGTGAAATGGAGAACCAGTGGCATTTACAGGCTGAAGTTTCTCTTTGTCCTCAATGACAAAATAAAGTGGAAAAATTTAAAAACTAAGCCATGAATTTTTTTAACCAGGAGATCTTCCAACCTGGTTTAATGCCAGCTCTAACTCTGGCTGGTTAGACTCACTGCTTTCTGCAGCAAGGCCTGCTTGAGCTGCTGGTGGACAGCACTCAAACTATTTCTCACTCAACTCTTTCTCACTCAATTATATCCTGCACTTACACTTTTACAGAGAGCAGATGTGAAGGCTTACCTTGGGACAGATACATTATGTACACAGCATTAACTTCACACCCATACAGCCCCCATTTTAATTACACAGCCAGTGGGGGACTCAGGATAGTTTGCTGGCAGAGCAGTTGGTTTCATTAGCAATTCCCAAGGCCTCAGCTGTCTGCAGCATCCTCACTCATGCAGGATGAGCTGCACTGGAGATCCAGCCCATGGCAGCCAAGGATGCACTGCCTGACTTCTGGGCAAACACCCCAAAAAAGTGTGCAGCTGCCAGGGCACACTCTGGGCTGGTACAAGCTCCAGCCTGAGTTTCATCTTAAACATGAGCATTTTGGAAAAACCTTAATGTGATATGCAATGTGAGGCCAAAGGACATTGAAAGGATATGAAAGACAACTTGGATATAGATCACTGAGGAAGTTTGTTTGATCTCTGACCCCTGTCAGGGAAACATCACTGTGACAGGTCCCTGCAGGCTGCATCTCACCGCTAATAAAAGCCTTTTAGCAACTCTCAGAGAAGGGGTTTGATCAGAGCCTCTTGCTGGGTTTAACAGGTGGCAAAGCACAAGGCAGCATTAGGTTTGTCACTGCATTATGAGCTCAGTGTGAGTGAGCAGAGCGTGGCTGCAGCAGAGGGACACTGCAGCAGGCTGGGTGCCATCACCAAGGGCATCACCATCAGAGATGAAGCAGTCATTACCCCACTTTACCCAGCACTGGTTGGCTCACACCTGGAATTCTGTGCTCAGTTCTGGCCTGAGACATAAAAAGGATGTGAACAGGCAGAGAGAGTCCAGAGAAAGGCTGCAAGGTGAGCCAAGGACTGGGAAGGGCTGCCATGTAAGGAAAGGCTGAGAGAGCTGGGTTTGTTCAGCCTTGAGCAAACCAGCCTTAGGGAAGGCATTTATAGCCATGCTCCACTGTTTAGAGGGTGGCTACAAAGAAAACAGAGACTCCCTTTCCACAGGAGTCCCAGGGAAAAGGGAGGGATAATGGGTACAAATTACTTACTGGGAAGATTCCAGCTAGACACTAGAAGAAAAAATTTCACAGTGGGAGAATCAGCCAGGGGAGTAATCTCCCCAGGGAAGTGGTGGATTCCCTGACATTGGACACTTCTAAGATTCAGCAGGACAGGGTGATGGACCATCTTGTCTGACACTGCTTTTGCTAAGAAATGTTGGACCAGGTGATCCATGAGGTCACTTCCAGCCTGGTGCTCTATGATTTGACACATCTCCTCTTTGAAGTGACATAAGAAATGTCTTTTTGCTCAAGCTACAATAAAGCAGGAAAATTTTAAAAGAGCAGCATTTAATCCATCAAACCCACAGCATCACACCCAGGGAAGGAGACGGCTTCTGCAGTTGTTTCTTCCCAAGGTGAACTGAAAGAAGGGCTATTTTGCTACATTCTCCTTTAAAATTTTTCCAGGTGACAAGTGGCTCTCCTGAACCCTTTCCCCACAGCCACTTCTTGTTAGCAGAGCTGCCCTTCTCACTGCCCAGAGTGCAGCCACACCATCCTCTGGTTCCAGCCCAGGAGAGAAACCATCAATATCAACGTCAGGTGAAATTAAAATTGTCCCTATGAGTTATTCTATGACACAAGCTAGCACTGGCTATATTAAATCCTATTAATTGATGTTAAATTAATTATTTTCCTTGCCTATAAACACAGAGTGTTACTGTAGAGCACAGAAGCAATTATTATCCAGGATGCTTCAAGATATAAGTTTCAGAGTCACAAAAACTGCATATTTGTTAGAAACACAATGACAAATCTGTCACTGTTAAAGCCACTCTACCAGGATAAGAAAAATCCTGAATAAACTACAATAGGTCAACAATTTGCCAGAAATATCAGCTGAATCAGGAGCCTGAGGTTTCATCTCACTGGAACACTACACAATATGTGCACAAAGAGCACTACCTCAGCATAACACTGTGTGTTACTTACCGAGGGGCCAGCAAGGCATAGCTCATGTTTCACTACCTTCTGCTCATTCAGCCTTAATTCTTTGCTGCTCCTCTGCTTTGGGAATGGGTGAGGAAGGACACGGGGAGCTTTGAGGATGGCGGGACAGGCAAACTCTGCCCTTCGCAGTGGCAGCTGATGGAGCACAGCAGTGGGCAAGACTCAGCTGAACTGAGCAAGTTTCAGCAGGCACGGCACTGACTGCTCCTCACTGCCTGGGAAGTGAGGCAAAAAGCAAGAGAGCAAGTCTCTCTTTGTTTCTGCTTGCTGGGAAAATGTTCTTCCAGCCAGCAGTGCTTTTGCAGGGCTGCATGCCCTTGCTGTGCCCTCCCCACATGGCTGGTTTGGACAAGGGGGTGGCTGCCCCATTCCCACAGGATCCAGCACCACTGGCTGGAGTGGTATAAATGGCTCTATCAGGCTGGTGGATAAGAAGCCACCAGCTATCTGCCAGCTGCTCACCAGGTCATAGCTGTGCTCCTTCCGAAGGCAGAAATGCTCTTGGTCTCCGTGCCTCCCAGAGAGACTGCTGATGACATTTATTCAGGTCATGACTTTCTCAGTGATCCTAGGAGACCTGGAAGGCAAATCTCTCAAACAAAAGCCTTGATGGCCTTTTGAAAAGCTCATCTCTCTGTTTCCCTGCTTGAAGTAGAAGAGTGAAAAAAATACCCCTTTACTGAAGCTGTTATGCAATGAGTCATTTGTGGTGCACAGGAGATGGGCCAGCTTCCCTCTCTGCGCCGCAGTGATTTGACTAATTACTCCTATCTGCTCCAGCAGAAGAGCAGCCTCCTCCAGCCTTTCCGCTGGCTGAGCCCTGTCTGTCAGCAGCAGAGAAGTGGGAAGTGATGGGAAACTGCATCCTTCTGCTTTGAGAGGTGACATTTTGTCTGGTCCTTACCCCTGCTGGGTGGCAGGTCCCCAAGTCGAGCTCAGTGAAACATCTAGAGACTCCGACGTCAAGACTGGGTAGACTGGTTATTCTGGGGCTGTCACACAGGGGTTCACATCCTCTCAACAGCCACGGTGGCTCGTTTCACAGCAGCCCATTGTCTCCATGTGCCCCTGGGCTCTGTGGCTGCTGGGGGACAGGATGAGGAGGATGCACAGCACATCTCCCTGTGGTGCTCCCAGCCATCAGAGCCTCCCCAGGGTTTAGGCATGGAGCAGCCATCAGGCTTCACAGGAAACAGCATGGAATTTTCAGGCAGTATTTTCTTTCAGCTTGCATCTGATGAGTTCTCATGGAGGACTTGGGGGCTGAAGGGTGACAGGTCTCACTCCAAAACATCATCCAAAACATCTGGACAGAGGGCAAGGATAGGGACACACGTGGGGCTTCTTCCAGCGCTTCCAAAATGCTACAGTCTCTTCTGAGCTGCTAAACAGGGCCCAGGGTTTCCACAGCTGTTAATTGGAGGTGAATGTTATTAAAGTATATTAGAAAGAAAAGGCAGCTGCATATGCAAACTAATTGTATTTTTACACTTGTTTAAAATCACAACTCTGATTTTTAATTATAGTGGATCAAAGAAAAGAACCATATTAATCCAATGTAATCACGTGCGAGTTGATAACAACATTGTATTTAATTGGCAGCAAGCTCAGGCAATGTTAAATACAAATGAAAAGCACTGACACATTCTGAAGACTAATTAATATGACAGACTGGTAGCAAATGCATTGTTTATTAGTACTAATTTCCAGTGGCTGGTTCAACACCATTTTGTTGCCACAATCCCCAGTGCTGTGTCCATCAATGCATGATATTTAAAAGGAAAATTAAATACTATTTATTTTAAGAAGGAACAAAGTAGTTCAAAGATAATTAAATTATGCATTTCAAATACCAAGTTGCAGATAAAGAGCTTTAAAATACAGGATTTTTCTCTTTCCCCTTGATATGTGCATATAATTCACATTAATGTGCTACATCGGTGACAGAAGACATTTCTTTCTCTGCACATTTTAATGCAGTTAACAAATGGAGATTTTTTTCAGGGCTGACACAACTCTCAGTGAAGTAAACAGAAGGATTACCCTCAGGACCCTGCCAAAGCCCAGCAACTCATTGGAAGAATTTCCCTTGACTCCCATGGACTCTCAATCATATTTTAAGCTTTTCAGATCAGGACCTGTTATTTTCTTTTTTCATCCTTAGCAAGTACCTAGCAGAAATGAAGACCATTAATTCAGGTAACATCTTTTAAATGCAGTGTCCTGGAAGTTTGCTAAGGCTTTCCAGAAATTCGTGTGCATTAAAATTCTCCTGCCTGACTGCAGCACCTTCCAGAGCTGGTTATGGACTGTAATGGCACGGATTTGTCACACCTTGTTACAGCCTTGGTCAATAGAATAATGGAATAATCAATCATCTATATTTTAGTGTGAGACAAAATAAATACAGTGCATAATAGTCAATCAGGTCTTCACCAAGGAAAAGTTGAACAATTACAGTGGTTGTCAGTGGTAAACTGCCTATGATAAGTATGCAAACATTGACCCCAAGTGTTACATTGAGAACATGGAAATTAAAACCATCTATCTTACTTGATTCAAAGTCTCCCAGATAACAAGGGTGGTATTTAAGGAAAACCTCAGCTGGACTTGGATTGCTTCTTTCTGTTAGATTAGAATTAAATTCAGTCAAAATTTAGAAAATACTGTTTTAATTAAAGATACTTCACTAGCTCATAAATTATACATTCGCTGTCCTGTTGCAAAGTGTGAGTTTGATATTAGGTGTCAGAGCTGCAGAGGATTCCTAAAGGTTAGTTCACATTTATGTGCTGTATAAGCAGACTTTTGGGAATGAAGGAGTAATTATTGAAGTTCCCAAATTGCTACCCCAGTCTGCTCAGCAAGTGCAGTCTCCCAGATTTCAGCAAAAGCAGTGTTTTCTTCAGAAGCTTAATACTAATATGCAAAATAAGATGGTCAAAAGGGACCTTGGCCAAAAGCAGACACTGGCATAGAATCAAGCATGAAATATTAATAGATAATCATCTAGAAACTAATTACAAAATGTAAAAAAGTCCAGCTATCTTGCACAGACCACTGCAAGGAAAAGTATTTCAGTTTCATTAGCACAGCAGCAGAAGGAGAATCCTTGCAAAGTAGTTTTCTGAGCTTCCTACTGCTCATACCAATGTACATCTATGCTCGATAAAGCAATATTCATTTAAATTAGCAGCATAAAAAAAAACCTAACAATGAAGATAATAACTCACTGAAATATACTTGTCCTGGTTTCAGCTGGTATAAAGTCAATTATCTTCTCAGGAGCTGGTACAGGGCTGTGTTTTGGATTTTGGAGGAGAATAACAGCAATAACACAGCGATGTTTAGCTGTGGCCAGGCAGTGCTTACTCTGAGTCAGGGGCTTTTCAGAGTCCCTGGCAGTGAGCAGGGCCATGAGGGGCTGGGAGGGGCATGGCTGGGAGCTGTCCTGACCTGGCCAAGGGCATGTTCCATATGCTCAGTGTATTTACCTGGGGGGAGCCACTGATTGATGCGTGGGGACAGGCTGAGCTTCCATCTGTGGGTGGTGAGAGATTGTCCTTTGAATCACTTGGAATAAAATCATCCTGGTTTTTATTCCACTCTCTGTTTTCATAACAACAACAACAACAACATCATCATGTTGTTCTTGTTAATATTGCTATTAAAGTTATTTACATTATTAAATTGCTCTTATCTCAACACATGAGTTTCACCTTTTTTCCAGGTCTCCTCCCCATTGCACTTGGGAGGGCAGGGAGTGAACTAGTGATTGTGTGGTTCTTAATTGCCAGTTGGGATTAAACTATATCAATATTGTTGATAGAAATGAGAAAACAGAACAAAACAAAGAAATATTGAGAGCAATGCCTTCCTAGAAATGATGGATTCCAGTGCAACTGTTGGGTCATCTCTAGGAACACAGACCAGAATGAAATGGCTGCTCATATAAAGGTGGGAGACTTTGTGACTAGCTTGAACTTTCAATCTCCTCTTAAAATGCACTTGGTCCAAAAAAATTAAAATTAAATTTAGTGGGAATTAGCTGGACTCAGATTTAAGCATGAATCAAAAAGCCATCCCTGAACTCTCCATCCTTGCTTTGCTCTCTCAGCAGTAGTGCCAAACTCTCCTGCCAACATCTCCACACTAGGAATTGGTTTGTGCCAGCACACATAGCTGTGGCAGTCCTTCCCCTTCCTGATTGTTAGACCAGGTTACAAAAGGCAGCCTTCCCCTGAGTGGATTTCCTCATTCATTTAATGCCAAGCTTATGCCCCACCTGTGCCCTGCCCATATCCACTGTGGTGAGCAAATGGGCAGGGCCATACCCACCATCAATGGTCTCTGCTGGATCCCCTGCCACGCTGCCAAGGCTGCCATTGCAGCCCAGAAGTCTGACAAGCTCTGCCTTTGAGAGTGGGGCTGCCCTGGGTAACACAGATCCTCAGCAGCCTGTGGCCAGGAACAGCAGCATTTCCAACCAAGATGCTTCCAACACACACTGGCAAGAGCTAGGCACTGAGACAGGGGGTAACAGATGCCCATCAGGGCTGAGAACACGGCTGGAGATGAAGATGGGAGAGGTAAACTCCCAGGCTCCAGGAAACTTGGAGGAGAACTGGAGACATCATTGATTTGCAGCGCTGCTGAGAGGCTCCCTTGCTGCTAGGCAGCACTGGCACTCAGCAAGATGAGACCCTCCATCCAAAAAGCATCTGTGATTGCCTGAACCACTGTTGAAGATGCACATCAGTGCATCCTGAAACGTCCTCATACATTGACCCAGCAATTAGCAGGCTGCTGGAGTCAGAACAGGGAGCAGAGCCCTCTGTGCAGCTCCCAGCCGCATCTACCACATTGCAGAGCTTTGCAGAGCCACAAAAATCCCTCTGAGATGGTTTCAAAAACCCAGCACTGATTATTCAGATAAGCCACGATGAGATAAGCTCTGATATCATCAGAAAGGGTGCAAGGCACTGTCACACGAGGGAGAGAGATGGGAAGGATGTGAACTCTATTTAAGCGGTCCCACAGTGAAACAGTTTGCAGAGAGTGCACAACTTACTGACAGCTCTCTGTGAGCAGCTCCTTTGATTGCACTGCTCTGTGAAGGAGCACTTGTCACTTTTTATTGAAGGAGAGGGAAAGAAAGCAAAGCAGCTTGTTGCCAGGAGAAAAGATGCCACTCACTTTAAGTTAAAATATAGACAGTTGCAATGCCCTGGCTGCTGGTGATGGAGGACCAGCAGAAGTGTGAAGGAAGTATCAATGCAGGGCAAGAAAAAGAAAACAGCAAGAGACTAAAGCAAACACAGAGCAGGAAAGGATGAGGCTCAGATTCCCTGTTTGTAACTGGGAATGCCTGACCATGCATGAAGGGAAAACAGCAGCCACATGCCCTTCGAAACCAGCAGCTCCCATCAGGCTGAGCCAGGGTGCTATTCCCACAACTCTTGTACCCAAACACCTGTGAGACACCTGGACTGGGATAAAACCCAGACTCAGAAAGACCCACTGCAGAGGAGCTTTTTAAATCCTCTCTAATAAAAGTGCAGTGGGTTGTTTTGCTTTGCCATACCGTGGCTGATCATTCCTTGCAGCGTTATCCTCACTCAGCAGGTATCAGCTCTAAAGGCTGTGGGGAAGAGCTGTAGCCCTGCACAGCCTGTCCTGCAGCCTCTGCCTTCCCACATCATCAAGCTCAGTGAAATCCACCTTGCAGAGCCAGAAATCCCTCACCCCAAAGCAAGAGTATTAAAGCTTTGTGATTCTATCTCTGTAACCCAGCAAGCAGAGGAAAACAACCTGGAGAAGGTACAAAAGCTCAACGGGAGCAGCCCCTTCCCCCCTCCCTTCATTTGTCAGGATTCTGCTTGTTCAAGATAGTAATCAGCAAACAGAAAACCCTGCACAAAGAGGCTCTGGTGGAGAAAGCCCAATTTCCCTTCAGCCTCTGGTGCTTCTGCTGAGAGTTACTGTGGAATATTAAAAGGCACAAGAGATGACAGAAGTAACTGCAAAGATGGAGGAAATGACTCTGCAGATATAGAAGAGAACAAAAATGCAAGGCAATATTACAGTATCCCAAGTACCACAAGGCAAAGCATTTCCCACTGGAACTGGGAAAGCTGCTATTTAACAGCTGGATCCTGCAGACTAACCAATTTACTTCCACTTTTTTTTTTTCTTTTTTTTTTTTTTTTTACTTATAGCAAAGCAGAAAATATTAATAGCTACTGTTTTCCTAAATTCAGTTTCATCCTTGCCCTATTTGTCAACACAACTGGTGCAATTTCTGGCAAGACTCTTAGACTGTACTTCCTCTCCCACACTTTGTGAGGTGTTTTGCAATTCCAGCTACTTCTCCAATGGCAGAGAGGCTCCAACACCTTGTCCCAGCTACCAGGTTTAAAGGATCATATTCCTGTGCAATATAAGGGTCTGGAGTGTGAGTCTGATGAGGATCACCTGAGGGAACTGGGGATTTTTAGCCCGGAGAAGAAGAGGCTTAGGGGAGATTTTATCCCTCTCTGAAAGGAGGTTGTAACCAGGTAGGAATTCATTTCTTCTCCTAAGTAAAAAGCAACAAGACAAGATGAAATTTCCTCAGGTTGTGCTGGGTGGGTGTTAGGCTGGATATCTGGAGCTTGGGACTCTCTGCTCTGGTGCCTGGAGCACCTCCTCCCCTCCTTCTTCCCTGACCCAGCTGTCTGCAGAGCTGTTTCTCTCACAGATGCTCCCCCCTCATTCCAGCTGCAATCGTGCAGGGGTTTGGTTTTTTCTGCCCTTATTAAACTTGTTATCCCACCCTCCACCACCACTGATGGGCTCAGCCCTGGCCAGTGGCAGATCTGACTTGGCTCTATCAGACAGAAGCTTCCCACCCTTGTAGCCCCCCACTACCAAAACCTTGTCACACAGACCTGATACAATTGCAGGATTGTAAGACTCTAAGTGTAGAAATCACAAATGGTGCATCTGTCCTGAACTGATGATGGATAAAGTCACTAAAATCCCGTATCCATTCACTTTAGAGGCATTAAAACATGATTAACTTGGCCTGCTGCAATGGAGGGAAAAGTGGAGGGGCTGATTTTTCATCGTTTCTTGTCATGCTGTATTTTTCTTTTCCTGTGAGCACAAGAGCTCACTCAGATTCCACAGGAGTGCCACTAATGCCAGTGTGTGTCTCATGGCAGCACACAGCCATCCATCCTGGCAGTGGAGAGCAATTGCTAAGGAATTACACACACATTTGGCAACAGGCAATACCAATGTCACCTTCCAAACAGGCAACCCAGGCATGCAGGAGCAAACAGAACAGCCTTTTCCCTGGAAGCAGAGGAAGGCAGAGGCTCCAAGTCCTGCAGTACTGGGTTGTCATCTGGACCTGGCTGCATTTCCCTGAGCCTCACTTCTCCTCATCTCAGCCTCTGGCTGGGACAGGTGGCATATGGACATCTTCGTGCTCCTGGCCGTCTTGCCAGAGGTCACAGCTTTCATTCCCCCAGCAGGCAGGGGGAGGTCCCTGGAAGCACTGTGCACTCTTCCCATCCTCTCTGAGCTCGTTCGCTGTCTGCTGTGCGCTGACTTTGTGTGGAAGGACTTCAGGAGCGACCCTGCAGCTTCAGAACCGCGGCATCTTCTCCTTCAGTAAAACCCCAATTTCTGTACAGAGCTGCAGCACTCCACAGGCACCACGGGAGCATCCCTCATGCCAGCAATGGATATGGGATAAGGCAACCTCAGAAGTGTCAAACACAGCATGGCAGCAGTGCCATGGCCTGTGGGGACAGGCCACACAGAGCCCCTGGGGACAGAGAGCCAGCGCTGTCCCACGGCACTGGGGGAGCACACCGGGTGTGCCTGAGCTGAGACAGCATCTCTGCTGTGGAAGGAAGTGAAAAGGCTTTTTTGCTGTTTTTTAAGGTTGGGGTTTTTTTTTTTGTTTTTAAGAGAGAAGACTGCAGATCTTGTCTGTCCCAGGAAATACGTTATAAAACTGCAATTTGCCTGTCTTGGCTCTTTCACCCTAGCATTGACCCTAACGATGAACTCCCACGAACAAGTCTAATCCTGTTTTTCATGTTTCCCCAGGCTAATGAATATTTATGAATTGTTTCTCCAGAGCCAAAGCATGGCCCTTACAACCGGCCATGATAGTTCAATTTGTTTGCTTGCCAATTCTTCGAATTGTTTTTTTGTTGTTGTTCTTTTTGAAACTTAGAGGAAAAAAAGAATCTCATTCCCAGTTGGCTCTTATCAAAGTGTGTGGGGTTTTTGTTTAGTTGTTGGGTTTTTTTTAAACTCAGCTGGTGCTTGGAGATTTTCCAATAAGCTTGAATGATTAATGTGGTGCCACTGACTTGTTTTGTGTTTGTATTAACAACAACAAAAAAAAAGCACAATTCATGTTTTCCAAAGAGCCAGTTAGGTATCTCTGATTGACCACACCATGTAAGTTTTAAATTGTCCTTTGTATGCACAAAATGTATAGTAAAAAGGAAGCATTTCTACAGAGATGAATCGAAAATTCAGGGTTAGAGACACGAGCAAAATACCTCCTCTCAGCAAGCTGTGTACTAGGCTATAATCATTGCAAAGCCAGGTCTTAATATCTTACATTTATTTAGGGGAAAAGATTTGTTCCTTTGCCTGCTATTTATTTAGCTAGTCTAAATTCAGTTTGAATAGTAAAACAGCTTTCCCAGTTTAGCTGCATTATCAAGTCAAGGTCATTCCCCTCAGAGAAAGATCAAGATCCTCTATAAGGAAGAAAAAAAATAAATTACTCTCCCCTTGATTGATCTACTGAACATCATTAGCGAAGCGTAAGAGATATCTAAACATGCTCTGTAGTCCACTGATGTGCATGGTGCTTTTTAGTGAGAAACAGAAGGAAGTTATGCAATTACCTTGAGGGAAAAAACTGTTCCTTTAGTGGTGTTTGGAAATAAAACAGAGTTGTGAATGGGGGGGTGTCCTGAAGGACTCCTACGAGCTGCATGTTTGTGAGCCAATAAAGTGGTAAAGAAATGCAGCTCTGTTGATTTGCATTATGTGCCTCTTTGCAGGTGAGAGTTCAGCCTTTTCCAGTGTTTTTCATCCAATGTTATAATAATATCTACAGACGTTTAATGGCACTTAATAGCATGTATTCCTTTAGAAATAATAACTGTTTGTGCTTAAACTCAGATTAAGATGCGCCATTGTAACGCCATGGCTCAGAGACTGCTTGGCAAAGCACACAGGGGCTCCACCCAGCAAGGGGAAACTTCACACCAGCCAATATATATTGCATCATAAACCCCCAACCAACAAAAGTTATCACACTAATTTCTGTTATTTTATCCTTCTGTCAGAGGGGGAAAAAAAAGGTCATTTGAAACCTGAGAGTGAAGGGCAGCCTTTCCCAAATCGTTTTGCTGCAAGGAGACAGACCATTAGCAGGGATCCAGAAAATGTTCCAGGGGTTGAAATTACTCACAGCATATTATGGGGGTCTTTTCCACGTGCTCAGAACTCCCCAGGGTGTGCAGGGGGTGAGTGGGCTGCACTGCACCAGCCTGGCCAGGGGACAGTGCTCCCCATCCAGGGCCCTGGGGGATCTCCAGGGCAGGAGCTGCTTCCTCTGATTTCTTTGAGAAGAGCAAACACAGCTGCACCCCAGAGAGGCAAGTGACCAAGAGCTGTGGTTGGGGCAGCACTGCAAATTCAGCACAGGGCAAGAATGCAGGGGAGGCTGGCTGGGAGGAGGTGGCACTGCTGGGGTGACTGGCTCCTGGACCCCCAGCCCAGTGTGTGCAGGAGCCCTGGGCTGCCCTCCCTGCAGCCCCCAGGGACAGCTCAGGGCCTCCAGGGCACCTCCCTGCCCACGCAGCACACGTCTGTGTACAGACATACAAGAGGTGCACGCACACCTCAGCCCCTGACAGCTTAACCAGCCAAAACTCTGTTGGGGGGACACCCAGAAGAGGTCTGGGAAGGCTCAGTCAGTTTTGGATTGCAACTCCTTTTTAACAATTGAAAGTGTACATAGTGATTGCTGTGAAAAGAGCCTTTTTATCCACAGAATCTCCAAGATCCAGGTGGCTCAGCCCCTCTGGAGGAGTGGAGGTGCTCCTGGTGACTCCACCACACTCCCAGGCATGTTGGTGGGGCAGGGACAGCCAGCACAGCTTAGATTTATCTGCTGGCAGTGTCCTGCAGATAAATCACACCACGGAGGAGAAACGGCTACAGCAGTCTCCTCTGCCTCCCTGCCTGGCCACTGCCCAAGCTAAGGAGAGAACAGCCCTGCTATGGCTTGAAATTAAAGAAAATAACCATTTTTTGCCAGCTCACCTGGATCACATTCACCCTGCTAGTAATGATGAGTCGGTGAGCTCACACTACCCAGGGCTGGAGGAGATACCCAGAGTGGGAGTTATGATAACCAGAACCCAAATCTTAATGAACCATTAAGGAAAAGCATTGCAGAAAGCCCCTGAGACCCATGCAGGTTCCTTGGGCACATGCATCAGGCAGCTCTGGCAGCACGTTGCTGGTTATCATTGCTGTAAATCAAAGCAGAATTAGCATAATTTTTCAGGTCTGGGGTTTGTTTTTACTGAGGTCATAAACAAGCTGATAACACTGGGGGTTTTTTACAGCACATTGTAATTATGTTGGCAGCCTAATTTTCAACACTGTGCTCACCTGTGCTCAGTCACAACCGTGTTAATGCCAACTTTCTTCGAAAGAAAACCAAATTGTTCCAGGAGCAAATCTGAATTCAGTGATATTTCTGTCAATCCAGTGGGCTGCCTTTCCTTCTGCCTTCCTTAGGAGACAATCATTGCCTGCTGGGACTTTATGCATAGATTGCTAACTTGCTGTGCATAAGCTGATGCAAAGAATGAGCTTTGCAATTTAAATAACAACTGTGGAATTGGTGACAGGCACACGCGGTCATTCACCCAGTGGCAGAAAACTGACAATGAAGGCTCCAGCAGGAAGGTGGAGCCTTCCCCTTTTTTCAGGGAACAGACACACAGCCTGCAGCCATGGACATCTCTTGGAGGACATCATCAGCAAAATAAAGCAGATCCCCCCAAAACAGAAGGGTTTACACAGTATCCTGCTCAGAGCAGAGAGGCTCCTGCTCTGTGCTGCTCACGCCCATTCCACCTGGCTGGATCTTCAGTGAAACTCTGATGAAAAGAGGAGATGTTCCTTCTTGCTAGGAGATTGGAGAAATAAAGTGGGCTTTGGTAAAATGCTGCTGGTGGCTCTGTGGTCCCTGAGAAGGGCAGCTGGGGAGGATTGAGCCGGGAGCTCAGGCATGGCAGCACCTCTCTGCCAGGCAGGGTCACACCCACCAACATTCCTGCACCATCAAGGGGCTCCCTCTGCCTCCAAACTGAGCCTGTGGCCCCTGGACACACCGATTTCCATCCAGGCACAGGCTGAGCCACTGGTGTGTGTCCCTGTGCCTGCACTGAGCGCTCTGAACCTGCAGCTGGAGCAGCGCATGGGGAGACCCCTGGGAAACACCCTGAGCAAAACAGCTCTGAGAGACCCCACGGGCAGGCACAGAGCCAGGGAGAGCCCTCCTGGGGCTGGATGGGGCTCCAGGAAAAGCAGAAGAGGGGGTGGGTGGACATGAGCATGGGCCAAGGCTGGGCAGAGGCTCAGGCTGCATGACAGAGCCGGGCCTGGCCAGAATTCACCTTGCAGAGCAAGTCAAGGGTTCTGCAGACAATAACAATGACAGCAAGAATACAGAAAACAACCATAAATACCTGTTCAGGTAAAACAAACCTCCCTAATCTGGTATGTCTCATTTGCATAACAACAAAGTCTTTGTTTGGGTTTTTTTTTTTTAAGGTTGATAAATACCTTTTCGTTTTGAAAAGAAACAAAGTCTCTGACAAGGCCTTTCATCATCAAATCAGTACAAACAATATTATAATACATTAGACTTGGAAATTATAACCTGTGATTATGCATCAACTAATTAAATTAGTACTGACAGTTTTCAAAGTGTAGGAGAATAAGGCAAAATACATCTCTTGCTTTCAGGGATGATTTTTCCTGGAAGAAGTGAAGACAGACAAGCTGCAATGAGTTTTCACACAGGAAACTCCCACACCTGAAACACAACCTCTGCCAATGCTTGCCAGGAAACCCATTTCACAAGTGGTCAGCAGTGAGGAATAAGCAACAAGTCGAAGTTCTGCTTATAATGAAACCCAAGGAGTTTGCCCTAGAAAAGACCAGGTACAGCTGCTCTGCCACGGAGCAGGAGCTACCAGCCTTCTGGAAACAGATTGTTTCATTGTTCAGGAAGATGAAAGCCTTCACTTGGCTGAGAAACAGCATAAAAACAATTCATAAACGAGCAAGACAAAGAGTATTTCTGCATAAGTAGCATTAATAGCCTTTTGAGGGATCTTCTAATAATTTAGGGTTGCTATGCAACACACAGATCCAAAGAGGATTCCAGCAGCAGCAACTGAGCAGATCCTCTGGTGGTTTTTATAGCACCTGGAGAGAGCCTGCACAGCCTCTGCTGGCTGCACCCAGCACAGTGTCCCAGCTGCTCAGTGCCCAGGGAACTGGGGCTAAAAGGCAGCATAAGCATCCCAACCATGCTGCTGATGCTCTTTGGCTTTTGCCTTTTTTCTTTTCTACGTTCTCTGTATTCTTTCCACATATATCTGTAGCTCTGTAGTCTGTTGTATTATTAGCTAGTTTTCCCAGTGTTTTTCCATGGCCTTTCCCTAGGCAGAAAGACAAAGATTCAGAGCTCCAAGCCCAGGGGGGCACAAGGCCCCTGTCCTGTCTTGGCTCTTCCTGGGAACCAGGGCTGAGAACAACTCCTGGAGCCACATTTCATGGACAAAGTACATCCAGTGCTGAGGGGAGGCTCCAGAGAAGGGGCTTGACCTGGGGGGGGAATTGCATCACCACTGTCCTCCTAACTGGTGCTTTTTATAATTATGCTAATTTCCTGAAACCTATAAAGATGTACTCATCCCTGGAAGGGGTGTGGGGTGCTTTTGTTGACCAAAATTATCTCGAGTTTCATTCCCAGGCTGGGGAAAAGGCAGCACTGCACATAGCTGTGTTTCCATTCCAGGGAATAATAGAGATTGTGGAAACAGAAACTCCTCTCAGTCCAAACTTGTGCCACATGCAACACTTGTCAAACTGTCAAGATGTTACTTTATATAAATGAGCTTAATTTACATGTTAATAACACTAAAAACCATGGTGTGAGAGAGGAGACTGAGGAGAAAGTGGGGAAGCAACTTCCATTTGAAACCTTGTCAGAAATAGGAATTTTGAAATATTTCAATGAGCTCAAAATAAAATCCATCCATTAAGCCTACTTGCATTTCATGTCTGGACTCTCCAGTTGTACACCAGCTTTTCATCTTCTGGAAATCCTTGCAGGTGGCAAGGTTTGGAAAGCTTCAATTGACTGGTTGTATGCAGGCACAGCCCCATGATAAATGGGCTTGGGGTGAATACATGGAGAGAATTGGGAGGAGCAAAGCCAGTCAGCTCTGTGTTTGTGTATGAGGGGAGGGCTGGGGGAGGAGGGAAATCAGACTGCTAATATCCATTCAAAAACTAAAAAAGGTGAAAAATAAGTTTGCAGTGCAAGTGGCAGCAGCCAAGAGTCTCAGCCATCCCACATTGCCACAGGTCATTTTGGTTTAGCTGCCCATCCCTGGCACAGCAAAGCCAGCAAAGCTTGCAGGAGCAGTCCAACAATTCAGCTTAGGAGACAGCAGAATGCAATATTTTCTGTATTCAATTACTTTTTAATAACTGCCTGTGTCATCATTTCATCATTTGTGTTTGCCTGAGTGTTTCAGGGCTGAAGCAAAATTAAGGTTTTCATCTGATCCTTTGTACTTGGCCATATCATATCCTTACAAAAATCCCTCATCAATTCATTTGTGCATGAAAGGACAGATAGAGCATCCTTCCCAAAGGGCCCCTCCTAGCACAGAGGTGACTTGGAAAGTGACAATTAAAAGTGAATTTACCCAGGACTTGCAGCCCCTGTACAGTTGCACATATTTAGAGACGTGTGAGGCCCCTCTTCTTCCCTCTGCCCCTTCCCAGGCCTCATGGTTGTGTTTTCAGAGGTGATGCAGCCCCAGAATGGATCTCCAGAGGTGCTGCTGAGCACAGCCAGGGATGAAGCCCAGAGACCTCTTCCCTCTCCCCAGGGCTCTCACATGGGCTATGAGGAGATGTAGATCCATCAGGTGTAAAACATTCGACTTTTAGAGCCAACTTTCTGTCCTCCAGTACACATCAGATAAACAAACCCACCATAGAATAAGTACAACCAGTACTAGAAAAACTCCTGCAGCCAGCAAGTATCTCCTGCATATTTTATCCAATAATCCACTGCACTAATACTTAACCACCACACCAAGCAGGTGGAAGTTTGAGGGCCATTGAGCACTGTGAATTTTCCCAATGCATCACAATTACCAAAACACCTGTGCTAAATAACTTTGCGCTGAGCCACTGTGAAAATTCACAGAGTGCTCAATAGCCCTTGAAATTTCTCATTTCTAACTGGCAGCAGAGTGGCTGACTGCTCACACATCACACAGCAGCACAGCACACACAGACACCGGATCAGGACCTCGGAAAGGCCCTTTTCTCCTCGGCAGGATGTTTTGCCATCCCTGTGATTTTCAGGCTGCTCCTGCTTTGTCTCTGCAATTACACTCACTTGGAGCCGGTGAACTTCTGTGTGAGCAGACTCCAAACACAGCCAGGCTCCCCAGCTCTCCTGTCCCTCCTCCCCAGTCCAGCACAGCTGCCTGTCTCAGGACTTCCCTTTTCCTCTTGCAGAGCCAGGGCAGATGCCAAGTTAGAGGCAGAAAAACCCTGTGGCCATGACAGACTTAAACCCAGCTCAGGACTGGCCTCTCCGTGCTGCCCGTCCCCTTTTCTTGCAGACACCAGAGAGGGATTAAGGGCTCAGCTTCCCTCTGGACACGGCAGCAGCTGAGGACAAGCTCAGCCCTGGCATGCACAGGGCAGGGCAAGGCTCAGTGGATGGCCAGAAGCTCTTCGGCTGCGGTGGAAGCCGTGAAAGGCTGCACGAGCCCCTGCTGCACCCAGCTGGAGAAGAGGACGAGAACAAATGGGAGGGGTTTCTGCAGGCAAAAGCAAGAAGAATGGGAGGTTGATAAACCTCCCTTATGGTGGGGGACTACAGATATTCAATCCATTTAGTCTGTCCCTGGGAAGGCTTAGAGGTGACTCCAGAGTGGTCAGCAAATTCCTTCACAGAGAGAGGGGTAAGAAGAAGAGGCTCTTTGATCTGGCAGATGAAGGCATCTTGAGCTCCAGTGGCTGGAAACCAAAGGCATTTCTACAGAGAAATAAAATTGTTCTTGGTGCAGAACAACTGAGGCAATTAATTAATCAGTGTAACAATTTACCTGAGGATGAGACAGATTCTCTGGCACTTCAGCTCTTCAGAATGGGCCTCTGTGGGACAGCTGAACTCCACCTGAGCATCTGGGTTTTGACAACTGGAGGGGCAAGGGGAAGTCTTGCAGGAAGAATTGTTAGTGTGGGCTCTTGGGGGCTCCTTCTGCATCTCACCCTGTGTCCCCAGAGCCCTGCAGGGAGGGCTGTGTCTGCTCTCTGCCCTTTGCTGCCCAAAAGGAGCAGGGCAGCAGAAGAGCACCTGAGCACGGCCCCTCTGTGCCCACTGCGGGCTGTGGGCTGCCCCAGCCACAGCCTGGCATGCAGGGCTGGGGTTCCACAGCCTGGCTGCTCGCCAGCTCATCTGTGGGACTGCACAGCCTCAGCCTCTCTGTAACAGCTCCACCACTTATTTGTAAAATGTTGCCATGATAATGAAGTTGAATTTCTATAGCAAATCTGTTGATACAAGTACTATAAACCTAATTTTCAGGGTTGCTTAGCTCATTGCTAAAAGGTTCACTGCATCTCTAGCAACCTCCAGCTGAAATCCAGATTATTTTTCAAGAGATGACTTTTGAGAAGCCTTAGGCTTTTATGTTACTTCTTGTATTTTAGAAAAGACATGTTTTGGAGCCCTTGACACAAATAGGAGGTGAAGTTCAATGGTCCCAATTTAAATGTGTTTTAGAGTTAGTGATGTTTAAATATGATTATTTTTGCTACATTAGCATAAGAATGTTGGGACAAAAGCCCAATTTTCTCTTGTGGTTTTCTAGTAATTAGACACTTCTGATTATAAAATTATACAAATACATCAATTCAGTAATACTGAGCAAAATAATTTAAAAACCTAAACAAACAAAAGAGAAAGGAGCAAATCACATACACACAAACAGACAGGGGTGATTAAAACCTGGCTGGACAGGCACAACATCCCCCTTTGCCTCAGAGATCCATCACACACAGACCCATCCAAACGAGGAGCAAAAAGAACCACGAACACCAAGCTCTGGAAAAGTAACTTCCTGCTTAATCCCCAATTAATGAGGCTGCCTGGCAGATTTCCATCTCCACAAAAGCAGCTGGAAAATCCCAGGGCCCCTGACTGCCCGCTCACAGCGTGCACCGAGGCTCACGAGCCCAGCCGAACCCCAGAGCCCCCGGAGCCCCGCTCTGAGCCGGGGTTCTGCAGGGCAGCACAGGCACCCTCAGCCTGCCTGGGCTGCAGCAGCCTCCCCACCAGCTGGGCTTTCCCTGACTCCCTCTCCTGGGGCTCTTCTTGAATATTTTCTTCCTCTCTGCCACTGCTCATCTGCAGACAGCAGGACTGTGTGACCTCAGTGCTGTTTCATAACGTGTCAAACTGCCTGGGCAATACAACAATTTACATTTTCCATGTGTTTTGGTGTATTTCTTGTTAGGTAATAACAAAAAACAAACATTACGTTGCTCTGAGTACATAAAAGGCTTATTTCACTGATTACCCAGGCTTTAATTTTCTTTAGCAACTCTAAATGGGTGGTATTTGGGTGCAATTAGCCATCCAATAATCACAGTATTGCAGCCAAGAACCATTGTAGGCTGTCCAGAAGTCTCATGACTTCACTATGATGCACGGAGAAGGACTAATCAAAGTCCCATTATAATCATAACAAATCCAATGGCCTGCTCATTAGGTCAATGTGAACAAAAGTGACTCTCCAATGTCTGTGTTGGAAGGTTCACACAGATGCTGCTCTCTCTGCAGCAAGCAAGAGACCACTCCAAATGTGACTGGAAGGTTGTTTTGCTTCGTAATAGGCACCTGAGTTTTATTTGGCTGGCTTCTAAATGATTCCCCCCTCCTTTCTGATTAGCAGAGCTTTCAGATCTTACACACAGGGCTCTCAGTCTCTTTGTTCTTCGGGAATTCTTTTCTAATTAAAAAAAATAAAAACACACCAAAAAAAACCAAAAAAAACCCAACTCAAATCTGCAAACAGAAATGCAGGAAGAGAGCCAAAAATCAGATCCTGAGCATTAACATTTAGCTATGGCTGTATTTCACTGTGGGCCTGTAGACATCTTGTACAAAGGCAGAGGCCCTTATGCTCCGTGTCCCCTGGAAGCAGGAAGTACACATGCTCCATTCATAATTAATGGCCCAGCTTTTCCAGAAGCACTAACAACTGCATCTGTTCCTGTCTGCTGAGGGTTTGACCCTCAAGGTTTAGCTTCAGCAGACTAATGCTCTGCCTGCAAAGTACCCACCTAGGACACGCTGGAGCCAGGATTCGCCACCTGAGCCCAGGAGCATCCACGCCAGCAGCAGACATAACCCCACCCGTCCTCTGAAATCAGTGCTGCCTTTGGCACCCGTTCTGAGGGCAGTGAGCTTGGCCCCCAGCACACAGGTTTCCAAGTGCTTGGGATTGGGACTAAGACCTCCTGAAGCCTCAAGCAGGCTGAGAGCCTCAGCAGCCCTGCCAAGCTGAATTACTGCGTGATTGCAAGGTTTGCTCTGCCCAGAGGACAGACACGGCACAGCGCTGCAGAGCTGTGCCTGCAGCAGGCAGCCACACCTCAGCTCTCAGCAGGGCAGCAGCGAGGCTCCTGGCAGGCAGATTGCTGCTGAAAGGCATCAAAAGTCACCTGGAAATGGGCTGATTGGTTTCACTGGCTTCTTACCTGGTCCATGGAGTGAGATATGCCCTATTTGTTCTGCTGAGGCAACCAGAAAGAAAGCCTCACTAAAGCAGGCTCTCTACTGCCAGAGGACTGATTCCAGTACGTTTTTGATTTTCAAGGGAACACAAATATTTTTTCTAGTTCAGACTTGACCTGAAAACAATTCTCCATTCCTTTTTCTTGTGGCTTTTATTTGTGCTTCTCTTCACCCAGTGAGAAAGGCCCCTCTTGTGGCCCCTTGAGAGGCTTCTCAACAAGAAAAATAAAAGTTTGGGCCAAGCAGAAGGCATCAGAGGCTCTGGATGTGCCCTAGGAGAGCCCCCCATGCCAGTGCCTTCCACTGAGCTGGTGGCCCAAGTGTTGCATGGCAATATTCCTCAGTCAAAACAAAGCTGCAGAGAGGAAACCCCTGAAAATAACACCCACAACTGCAGAAATTAAACTTCTTTGTCAAGAAGACCCCCACATGGGTTCAAAAGACATTGGTTGGAAGAACACACCCTGATATACTTGTCTGTTTTCACCTCGGTGTTGTCTGTTTCTCTCTTGTTTTACATGATTCTTCTGTACTTTTGAGTGATCCATGTAAAAATAAAGGGATAACATGAAGGGAACAAAGCTGAATAAAAACCTTAGAGTACTTGCCAAATTGAAAAAATAAAAGAAAGAAAGAAAAAAGGAAAGAAAACATCAAGCCACGCCAAGCCAAATATCCCTCTACTTTTGTGTTCTTTGTTACATTGTTTTATTATTAATTTGTAACAAAGTAGGGTGGATAATGCAGACCTGCATCACAAACCTGTATCTGCATAAGAAATCACTCATGTTCCACAAAGGATTGGATAACAAAAATAGATCCCTCTGATTTGCAAAAGGGGTTGGTGGTGCAAGCCTGAGTGCAGATCTCTCAAGGCCAGCTCCTCAAGCAGTGCTGAACGGGTGACTCTCACAGTGAAGTGGTCATGTCCTCACCAGAGCATTCCAGCCCTGTGGACACAGCCCAGCCCTGTGTATTCAAGCCTGCCAAGATGTCCTGAAAGCACATCTGGGAGCACAGGATGGATTTGGGGCAGCTGCTTCCAGGTGGATGGCCCAGGAGACACCCACGTGTGGGTGGGCCAAGTGATCTCCCAGAAAATGCTGGGAAATTTCAACCCTGTCTCAAAAGCCAAGCATGGCAAAGGTCTGAGCCTGCTGAGGTCTGAGTCTGACTCATGTAGCTCAGGGATAATCTTTCAGTTCAGGGTCAGCTCTATCTCCACCAGGTCACCCAGGCTCTTTTGGGTGTCAAAGCCCAAGAGCTCCAGGCTTTGCAAACACAAAGGAAAACATTCCCTGTCCAAGCTGCTTGTATTTCTGACTGAATGTGTTGGGTGGACAAATGCAAAGGGGAAGCAAGCAGATGGTGACATCACATAAAACAGACCAGGCTTTACAGATGAGTTTATTGCCCTTCCAACACTAGCCCCTTAAACTGAAATTCCAGCATTTTTCTTGTTTTCTTAACATTCCAAATATTTCACTCAAATTCTGTGAGGAGTTGCGTCACAAACATATTAGGCTTTCCTAAAATTCAAGATTTCTACATACTAATCCCTGGCTGTGCCTGTCACTTGTGTCCTTCATCCAGGATCACAAAACACCCCAGGGAAGCAGGGAATAATTCCAGCTCCCCCCCTGCTGCCCACCCTGCTCCCAGGAGCTGCTCCAGGAACGATAACCACAGTGCTGGAGAGGGCATCTCCCAGGTGACAGCAGCTAGAAACGAGCTGAGCAAGCAGGAGAAAAAGCATCCAGGGCTGGATTGCAGGAAGGCTGCAGGTGTTACAATTATTGTAAGTTTGGCAAAGCAGGGGAACAGCACACGTTTCTAAAACGACAGCACAGGCTTTTATACTTTCATTGCACATCTGTGCATCAGTGTCTCAGCCACTCTCCCAGGCATTTCAAAAGTACACCAGAGCCACACAAAACCTTGGAGGGAAGTTCCAAACACTCAACAAAGTGATAAACGGGATCACAACCTGCTCTGCTCTCTCACACCAACCAGACCAGCTGCTGAGATGGGAATGTGTGGCACAGTGAGAGGTGACTTGGGGGGATGCTTCATGGTGCTGTGGCTGCTACAGAGAGGGGAACCTGTCCCTGCTGGACACTTTCAGCCATTTGGCTTGGTGAATCCTTCCCAGCTATGCAGGAAATAAGAACAGAGCAGTTTCATGCCTTTTGCAAACTAGCCCTGAGGGAAGAAGTAGCCAACAGGAAAGGTTTCCACATCTGCCAGCTCTAACTCCTCATCTTCCTTTTTAATTTATTGTTTCCCCTAATTTTCAAACACTTGCCAATTTTCCCAAAACTTCTGTATAAGAATATAGATTATTTTCTGCTATAAGACCCCAACAATAAAGGAACATTTATTAGAGCAAGTATTTCCCCATCTCTGCTGAAGCAGAATTTCTCCTGTGGAAGGGGAACCCAAGCAAGTTTACCAGCTTTTGCTTTTCTGTGCATCCTGTAAACACACATTACCATTTCCTGCTCACCAATCCTGCAAAGGGGCACTTTGCAGTGCATTTAGTATGGTTTTCCTCCCTTGCCAGCTCCCTGTGGTCCCATGCAGTTTCTGATCTGAAGGGCAATCAATAAGGAAGCCCTGCCATCCGTCGAGGTTCCCAGTGAGAGCAGCAAAGCCCAACGTGCTGGTTTATTACCCAACAGCAGCAGCTGGCCTTGGCAGTGCCAGTGCTGGGTTTAGATGTTTGTGTTTGAGTAACAAGGCAGTGAGGGCTGGGGAAGTCAGCAGGGCTGTTCTGTGCCAAACTACACAGATTCACTCACCGAGCTCTGCAGTTCCATCCCAGGGTGCTTTCGCCAACTGGTTGCATGGAGGTGGATGTCCATGTCATCATTTTAATTGCTCAAAACAGCAAATGGGTGAATTTCTGGCTTGTCAAGGACATTGTACAGAAAAGAGACATTATTAATCTCTCCAAATCCTAGCTGGTGAGCGGGGCCTTAAAACAGCTGAACAGCAAAGCAAACACACTCGGCAAGTGGGCAGCCTGCCACGGTGAGGGACAGCATGGACCAGGGCTCCAGGGGAAGGTGCTGCTGGCTGGTGAGCTCTTCTCCAGCTGCTAATAAATAATGCTAAAAAGCCTGGCAGGAGGCAGCATAAACAGAAGGTGCTGCTCCATCTCATATAGTTTTCAGAAAGAGGGATATATATTTTCTTGAGGCACCACAAGTGTACTTTATGCACCCCTGAAGTGGCAGTGCCAGCAGCTGCTCGTGCCAGTGGGGTGCTGCCAGGGCCTGGCCTGCAGGAGGCAAAGGCATGCCCTGATGCCACCAGTGAAAAAAGCTGCTTGGCTGGCCCAGAACTGGCCTGAGGAGACTGTGCAGACAGCAGGGGCTGTGAAAACAAGCTCTGTCTGCCTCTCCCACAGCCACTGGGATTTGTGCTCTGCGGCATATCTGTGCTGACGTGCTGGCTGTGGAAAGGAGCAGGATGTGACAGGAACAGCTGGTTTGCAGGTAGCTGAAAAGAGAATCCCATCCTGCCCCACTGAAGTTTTTAAGTGCTTTTTAAATTAAAATCAAACTAATTCTCCAAAGGTTTTGACAGGATGGGGCTGTCCTTGCAGGGAAGCACTGCCCACCCACGGGGGATTTATTCCTCTTACCTCTCTCCTTGGGTCACCAAGCTCCAGTCACTGCAGAGAACACACCTGCACAGGGGAGCAGCTCAGTCCAGGGTTCCTCATCACACAAAGGAAGGTTCCAGGTTGGTAGAATCAGTTTAGTTAAGTTAGTTTAGTTTCATTCAGTTTAGTTTATTGGGTTTTTTCAATACAGCCACTGGTGGAGGAAGGGGTGGGAGCCCCTGAGAGACACAGTGTCCCCATTTTCTCCAGCTGCCCTCATGTCACCATTTTCCCTGCCTTTAACTCACTCAGCTCAGCCAGTGAGGCTCACCTTGCTGCACATCCACTGCTGGAGCCCAGCTGCTCTCCTTCTCCCTTTGTCCATCAAAAAACCCCCAGTCAGTCACGCCACTCCCCCAAAGCAGTGACTTTTGAACTTAAAATCAGATGCACAGCAAAAGCAGCAGCATGTTCTGGCTCCAGCCAGCACAGCCCAGCACCTCAGAAGTGATGAGCAGACTCTGCTCCCGCAGGCAGCCAAATCAAACAGCTGCCAAATGCAGAGTCCTTCCCCACAGAGGTTCTAAACCTGTGCTTAGGTATTTCAGGAGCACAGAGCTCCAACCAGCACCGAGAAGGAAGCACATCACAGGGCCAAACCTCTCCCAGACAGCACACTGCCTTCTGTTAATGGTCTTAAATCCTTCTTAACCACAGAAGTGCAAGAAGCAGATTTGGAAATAAAGGATGATAGTGGTCACTCAGCAGGGGGTGGCATTATCCTAGGTGTGCCTCCCCCAGGAGGGCAGCAGAGATCATTAGAGGAATTGCTTGTCCTTATTTAAGCCTCCCCAACTGTACCAGGAGCCCAGCTGACCTGCTGTTATCTGGTGGGTAAGCACAGATACAAGAGACTCATTACTCTAAGCTAAGGCATTGCAGGTCACTGTGCCACCTAAGAAGTAAAAAAGATAAAAGATTCCCAATTTTCCTGCTTCCTGAGAGCAGCAGCCATTTCGCACCTCCATAAAGCAGGTCTCATCTGAGCAATTTGGCCTATACAATAAGTAGCCAGCACTAACTAGCTGCCAGCTGAACACTAGCAAAAATGTTATATTCCTTCTTCAGTCCTATTTTTAAGCACTGACATTAAAAGAAAAGACACAAGGGAATTAAATCTGTGGGAAGTCTTTAAGAGAGAACACATTTCTTCCACCTGCACTTTGCAGATAACACCCTACATTTCCAGCTTTTCTGATTTATCCCACTCATTTTTCTCTTCTCCTACCCACCCAATGAGTGGGATATTAGCAGACTAGGCAGAGCTGCAGACACCTCTCACAGGTAGACAGATCATCCTACAGCTGCCTTCCAGCTCACCCCCACAATTCCACATCCCTCTCTTAAGTAGCAAAGTTCTTCCTCCTACTGTGCCCTCAGGTGATGCACTCCCCACCTGATCTGTCTGTATTAACAACTTGGCTACTTCTAATAGATGTTGGGTTGGATTTGGCTTGGTTTGGTTTTGTTTGGTTTGGTTTTCCAGGTGAGTATTCAGATTGACAGCTGCAGCCAAGAAACAGTCTCAGAAAATTTGGTGACAAATGGGCACAGAGGAGGAAATTAAACTAAAGGATGTCCTGGCAGACTAGAGACATGCAGGAGAGCCAGGCAGACCCATCAAAGCCATTGCTGTCAGGCAAAGACCTGTCTGGAGGAGGAGGGAGATGGCTCCAACTTTCATGCAGGAAAGTCAGCTGAAAGGAAGAGCAGCTGCTCTCCTTAGGTAGTGCTTTAAGCGGGGAGATTTTCAAGACCTTCTAACAATTTCTGTGCTTTATAACTGTGCTTTACAGTATTTTTGCTTGAGACAAAGCTGATGCTCCAGGCCAAACACTGCTGCCAGGAAGTGACAGCTCCCCAGGGATTTCATTTGGCTGTTTGCCCAGGCCCTTCCACAAGTCCCTCAGCAGGGCATCTTCCTCTCTCAGAGCCCAAGAGTCACAGCCTTGATTAGGCCTGGCAATTCCTACCAAATTGGACCAGGACAGACAAGAACCCTGGATCCAGAGGATCCATAGCAAAGCCTAGACATGGAGTTTGAGCCAAATCACACCAGAGGTTTGCAGGGTGACTCAGCTTGAGTCTCTCTGTCCAAGCTAGTGTTGAGGCATGCTAACAGGCATTTCACAAGGTCTCCCAAATTACTGTTAGGATTACTGGCAAGGTGGCCCCAGGGCCACCCTACTCCCAGGATTGTCCTCCTCATTCACAAAGCCCATGACACAATTCTTCCTTCAGTGCATTGCAGCAAAGCAAAAGTTGAAGCACAACTGAGAAGCCGCTGCAATGAGGGACTGCATCTGCTGCTCTAAGGCTTGGGTTGAGACCAGAGCCTCCAAACCTGAACTTCCCAGACCTCTCTCCATGCAGCACCTGAAACTCTGGCCATGGCTGAACCTGGTGGCAGGACAAAGGGCTCCTGCTGGCAGCAGGGCTGGCCCCTCTGCTGTGCAGCAGGTTAAATAAATGCCTCAGTGCCATGCTGCGAAAAGCCTCAAGCACTGATGGCTTCCTCTGCTGCTGAAATAGCCTCATCTCCCCAACTCTTATTAAGCCCAAGCCCCACGGATCCAGCTCTTTGCTGAACAGAGCCCTAAACAAGTAAATCAATCATTCTCCGGCGGATGATCTGTGGCCGCCTGCTGCGGCGCCATCCGCGCTCCCCCAGCCTCTCAGACAGCTCGTGCTGGCATTCAGCGGGCACTGCAGATGGGAGCTGCTGCCCGGGGTGTCCCAGAGGGCTCTGCAGACCCTGCAGGCAGCACCCCTCAGTGCCACAGCCCAGCAGGAGCCTGTGGCCTCATGCCGTGCTAATGACCAGGACAAATCTCTGAGCCGCTCCAGGGCCCTGCTTGGTGCAGGCGGTGATGTGCCAGTGACAGGGCAGCATTTGTCTTCCTCAGCCCACAGATGCCAGCCAAATCCCTCAGCCCTCCATCCCCTGCCTGCAGTGCAGCTGTGAGAGGGAAGATCACCCTGCACTGCCCAACCTCCTCCCTGTGCTGAACTGAGAGAGAAACCTCAGTGCAGGTGCTCAGCACCCTGCTCCACTGCAGAGGTACCTCTGTAGAGACCAGGCTGCCTTATAGGAATACTTCATCCATGATTCATGGGTTGCAGAAAACCACTGTAAAGAACTAAGTTACATGCATGGAAATGCCAGTATTCCTCCTCCTTTCCCATACATGAATTTCAAATACCTCAGCATCCAAAGGGACCTCAGCATCCAAAGAGTCAGGCTGGAGTGAGAGCTGTCTGCTATTAGCAGCAGGGACTTGTCTGTGCTAGGAAAGCTGAGAGGCATTGAAAGCAAAGGCACAGCATTGCCACCTGCAAAGTCCATCCCATTCTATGTGCAACCCAAACTCATGCTCTGAAGTGCACCAGGTTTGCTAGGGGAGGGAGAATCATGCCAGGGGCTATCCCAGATTATGAGCTAGAAGTCTGCAACTATGCACTGGCAGTGCATTAATTTCCCTATTATACTAGAATCTAACCCTAACCCTTAAAAATTCTCCTGGCCCGTGATAAGACAGTGTATGTGACTTTCTTGTTTGCCTTACTCTCCCTCACCCTACACAGCCAGTATCAGCTCTAGCATTGTGGCCACAAACACTTTATGTCTTTGTATTAATTAGTAAGTTATAAGTTTTCCTCCCCAAGAGCTTATAGGAGCTCAGTCTGGATCTCCCAGTGTTTCCCAGGCAGAGAGGAACACACAGTACTCTGCAGGAGAGGGAGGAATACCTGGCTGCTTGGCTGAGCTCTCACTGCTCCACTGGACACAGCAAAGAACAATCCAGGGAGCTGTGTTTTGTGACTTCTTTCTAATGAGGTCAGGCATCATGGTATTTTAGCTGGATTAAGGGTCTGCAATCACATGCCTGGTCTTTGGTTTCCATGAGCTGCTTTCTGCTATTAGGGCCTGAGGCTGGAATCAGTCACTGCTGTACTGCAGCTTCACCTTTCATGCAATTAGCTCAGCATTTCTGGAGCAGCACCATGGCTTCAGAAGCATGAGATCTTTACACAAATCATTAGCAGGACTCAGCTCTGCAGGGCTGGGTGACAGGAACCCACCACTTTGGGCTGCCCAGGGTCCTGGCCCTGAGAGCTGCAGAGAACTGCAGGACTCCTGCTGCCTTTGGGGAGCTGGGCTGCACCTCAGCCAGAGTGTCAGGAGGATTTCAATGCCAGAGGCTGAGAGACCATCCTGATTTTTGGGAAATCTTCCCCAAAAATGAGAGGAGGCTGCTGTGGGAGGTCTGGGGTCACTCTCACACTGCAAAACAGAGAGTTCCATTTCCCCCTGCCCCACAAAGGTTTCTGCCCCCAGATGAACCTCAGTCACAAGCAGAAAAGAAACATAAAGCCTGCACATTCGGGAGGGGAAAGGTAACAGGACAGTTCAGGTCAATGCAAGATTGGAGACGGTGCCAGCAGCTTCCTCCAAGGAGAGATTTAAGGGGCAAACTGCAAACACCCAGGAGCAACTTGAGCTTCCTCTCCCACGCAGCTCAGTCCAAGACGGCAGTGGCCATTCCTTAAGATCCCTGAGAGAAGCAAAGTTGTGAGGGGCACAGAAAACTGCTGATGAAAAAGGCACGACACACTTGAGGGGTGAAGGCAGGCACAGCCCCAAGGGCAGCTCTCATCTCCTCACCCTCCCCACTGCTCCCCTGGCAAAACCCTGTGGCAAAGCACGCTGTGAAATGCAGCATTCTGTGTAGTGTTTTGGAATCAAGACCAAAACAGCTTTCACGGAGGAAATCTGAGTTAAAAGTAAGAGATAACTCAAAGGATGACACATCCTTAGTGCCTGCTGAGGAACTCCAAGGGGAGCCCAGCCCAGAGCTCTCTGCATACGGAATTGCACCAAGCTGCTCTCCCGGCACTGCCTGGGCACAAACACACTCCACATCACAGCAGCACCTTAAGGCAAGAGCTTTGAAAATCCAGAATTAGATGTTGCTATTAGACACTACAAGAGAAGAGATGCTGGCTTTTCATGTTGCTTCCATCCTGAGACTGGTTTGCACAGATAGGAAGAAACATTGTGTTTGTTTGCATTACTCACCAGGAGCGAAGGCATCAGCAGCACCCATTGATAGCCCTGCTCTCCCTTTCGTGGACATGCATCAGCCTCTGCTGAACTCCAGCAGCAAAACTCCCAGGCAGCATCTGGCTAGAGCTAGTGCATGTTGTATATAGACTGTAAGAGCTTGATCCTATTCATTTTCAGAGGAAGAAATTAAAAATCTGAGTTGTGGAGCAATTTGTGTCAGTAGACAAGAACCAGCGCTCCATGTCTAGCTGGAACTGTCCTGTCTGTGCACCTCTGTCCCATGCAGGAGAACCCCCATTACCCTGTTAGTAATAGCAAAAAACAGAGCATTGTTCCAGGAGATAAATCCGTGTTTATTCCATGAAAGTGGGACATGGAAACAATTTTTAATCCCAACATTATTTGCAAATACATGACCTGCTGGCAGATGACTCCACAGTCACTGGGCAATGCCTTTCTCCATAAATGATCATGAAGGAAAGAAGGCTGAAACAAAGGTAGTGATCAACCCAAAATCAGAGTGTTCATACATCCACTCATTTACATATCACACTAGAGGTAAAAGTAGTGCCTTATAGAACAATGCCAGAAAAAGTAAGTTAAACAATGTCAGAAAAAGAAAGTTAAACAGTAGAAAGGAAAAAGACTGACTGCTATGTCAAATCATCAGACTGCCAAGGAATAAAACCTTGTCATATATCATTCATGCACTAAATACAGCAGTCTCACTTCTGCAGCCTCTTCCTTCCTTCCTTCCTTGGATCTCAACACTATTTGCAAACATAGATGAATAAACCCTCTCACCTCCCATGAAGCAGGTAATTTGTTTTTATTAATACATAAATGATAGAGGAAATTAATTAAGGAACAGAAAGGGCAAGAGGCCCAAGATCACACAGCAAGAGCACTTTAATCACTGCATTCTGGCCACTTAAGAGTAGTGCTTGCATGTTAATGCTTTCTTGTAGGCAGCAAGCATTTCCAGCAGACCACCTCTCCTCACACTCAGGCCTCCCCCAGTCCTGGCTAGATTTCCAGCTTTGCAACATCAGGGACATGGAGTTTTTCTTCACATTCACACCACACCTCTGTCCCCTGGTTTAATTATTATTTATGTTGAATATAAATAGCACAGGAGATGATCCTAAGATGAATAATGTAAAGGCAACAAGAGACAGAAAAACTGCTCCAGTCAGCTCATATCCTACCTGCTTTATATTAAACACATCTGAGCACTGGCTCTCTGCACACTGGAGGAGGATGGGTGAGTTTTAGGGCCATTGCACAGTATGAACTTTCCCAATGTATCACAGTTACAGAACCTCCCATGCCAAATAACTTTGTGCTGATCCCCAGTGAAAATTCACAGTGTTCAACAGCCCTTGAAATTTCTAATTTGTGAGTCCCCACAGAGGAGTGGTGCAGGGGGTGCATTTCTTGCTGCATACCCTGCCTTGGGCAGGGGATCAGGTACTCCTTGGAGCCTGACTGCACTGCCCAAAATCTGTGCTCCTATTTTAATGAATAAGCAATGTATATCTATCTGCTTCCCCATTTGCATCTAGTGCTGTTAATGACAAGAAAATACATCTTTTTAAAATGCTAACCTAGTAAGAGGTATTAGGAAAAGCGAAAGCTATTACATGTGCAAATTTCAGAGCAATTAGTCACGGAGGCAGAAGCACAGACAGGAGATTAGTTCTCGAGTCCTCATTCCCATCTGCTTTCCCACTGGAGCCAGCAGTTTTGTGCAGACCCAGGAGGTGAAGGCCACGCTCAGCCCCACCAGCACGTGTCAAACCAATTTCCCTGCACCCACCTTGCTGTCAGCAAGTGCAGCGCCCTGCAGTCAGCATCTCCCACAGCTCGGCCGGGCTCAGGACTGGGTGCAGGCTGCCAGAGGCTGGCCAAGGGCAGGACTCAGAGCAGGCTCACATCTAAAGAAACAGTTTTCTTTCCCCATTTCCCTGCAGCCAACATGATCCCGCTGAAGGAAAAAAACACTAAGTGCATCTGGAAAGAGAACACAAATAGCTAAATTCTGTTCATGTGAAGATTTCTTCCCCTGACAGTGCTATTCTAGATGCATCACTGCATATTTGCAGTGGAAGATGGAAATACTTCTAACATTAAAGATAGTGACATTCTCAATTTATCTCACTTGTGGAAAGGTGTGTGTGGGAGTGTGAGTGACTCTTAGGAATATGTCCTAAGTAGTCTGATGAAGAATAGTACACATTTCTCCCAGGATTTTTTTTTAATAAAGCTCAAAATTGTAGTAGAAGATTCTTGGCAAGAGTTTAGAAAAAAACAGCTTTGGGAAATAAATCTCATACTGTGCTCCTTCTTGCAGGATTTTTGAGTCCTCTATCTCTCTATATAAAAATACATTAAATTATTAAAAAATGGAATCCAAATTATTTTTACACTACAACACTTCTGAGCACTTGATTGCTCCCAGTTTTTAACAAATCTGTGGCTAGGGTTGTGTTGTGGCAAGGAAAACCTTGTGCCTGAACAGCCAGTGTTTGTCACAGACCTGTACCACCAAACTGCTCCGAAAAACAAAAACAAAACAAAACAAAAAAATAAAAAATAAAAAAAGGATCTGGTTTTCAGCATCAGAATGGACTCTTGCTGTTGTCAGTTAAAATCACTCCCCAGAGATGTGGGGAATTTTAAGCCATTTGAGCAGAAGCAGCCACCCCTGCTCTTCACCCTGACCCTCATCTCGCCCCGGACTCTTGCTGTTGTCAGTTAAAATCACTCCCCAGAGATGTGGGGAATTTTAAGCCATTTGAGCAGAAGCAGCCACCCCTGCCTGAGCTCTTCACCCTGACCCTCATCTCCCCCGAGCTGGGCCAGCCCAGCCCAGCCCTGCTCCGTCACCATCCAGAGCTGGCAGGGACACCCCGAGAGCAGGGCAGGCTCCCAGCTCAGCCTCAGCATGTCCAGAAGTGCCTCCCCACATCCCCAAAGCTGCTCCAATTCCTCACAGGAAATTGCAGAGTAAAAGTGCAACGGGGCACAGATGGGGCTCCAGATCCACCCCCCAATACAAGAGCTACAAATAGTCTATTTTCCTCTGGCTGACAATGCATTAGCAGACACATTTTTGTTGCTCGTGGATGTTCACAGAAGGCCTAAACATAGCCTAGTATTGTCAACAGAAAATGCAATTCAATTCCCTAAAAATATCAGAAGCACAGGCTATGAAGAGTTTGTTTTTCCCCAGTAATGCACTTTTTCATTATTGCCCTGGATTAAAATTAAATTGCTAACATAAGGACAAGCAGATGAATCTGTGGTTATGATAGCATAGAAAAATGTCAATACAATGCTTGTACACTGTATGCTCCTTCAGTATTTAAAGATTCTTATCTCCAGAATATTATAAACTGAAACACATTGTGAGGATCTCATGCTATTAAATCAAGCAATGCTGCTCATATTGCTTCACTTTGCCATCAGCCAGGCAGTGCATCACCTTTGGGAAGAAAATTTCAAGACTGTTTTCTGGGTCTCCTGCAGCATTTTCATTGCTCAGAAGCAGAACAGGACTGTGTTTTCATGCATGCAAATCCAACTGTAACATTGGTAAAATAAAACTCCTAAAATCTGATATTGACCCTAATCAAAACAAGCCCTGGCTCACAGCGTATTTGTAGTGGGGACAATGAGCTGCCAATTTTTGGTGACGCTTAATAATACAATGACCTAAGGAGTCAAATGAATATATAAATGAGTATAATTTCTAATTCCACATTTAAAAGAAAACAAAAAAAAAAAGCAATATAGAAACAAACTGCCATTTCAGAAAAAGACACATTTATACATTCTTCCAAGGTGCTTTACCTTGTCTCTGAAAATGTCTTTTGTCTTTCCAGAGTAGCAGCACACAGAGGTGGAGGCTGCAGCCAAATGCCACAAAACTGCATTGAATCTCATTGCCCCACACATTCCCCCAGAGCAGGAGCTGGTCCTGGCAGCTCCAGCTTCACCCTGGAAAAGTTCCCTTACAAACCCTCCTTCTCCCAGTGTCAGTATTCTCCTTGGATTTCCTTTTCAGCTGGTGAAGGGTGATTTTAAGTTGCAAAATACATAATTTCACACGTTTCCAAGTAGTTTCATCACTAAGCCCTATGTAAATACATGGGACCAGGGACTGACAGAAGAAGGTTGCCAAAACCAATCATTTTGAACCAACTAATTGGGAAACACTTTTGACTGGTAATTTTTTATTTTTCTTAGCAGCTGTATTTCACAAGGGTTATTCCCAGGATTCTGCACAAACGGACTTTCCCCATGAGACCAGTGGCTGGTATGGACACTTGGCAGTCCCAGAGAGAGAACTACCACGAGAGCAGGATTAAAGCATGTGAAGCTGCATGAAATCAGGCTGTGGAGTGTCTGAACTCAGTGCAAACTGCATCTTGCACATGCTGCAGGCAGCCCTGCTGGCTCCTGGGCTCTCTTAGGAGATCAGACAGGAAACCATGGCTTTGTTCTAGGAAAGGCATAAAGGGCTTCAGAAGTCACATTACCAAAGAACTCTGCAGGCATGGGCCAGAGTGCAACATTTTGTTATGTAGTCTCACCTTGCTGGAAACACACTGTCAGCTTCTAAAGAAAAAGAATAAGGATTGGATTTATTTCTGTAAGCCAAATCCTTTCTTGATTTACTTGCTGGCCAACTGTTGAGGCCCATGCTTCTATATATTGCTGTTTGGAAAATATTAATCTAAAATAATATGGACAAAAAAACTATCACTGCTATGTGTTCTCAGAGGAACATCAAATGGCAAAAAAAAAAAAAAAATCTGGACAACTTCTGCTCTCCTGTAATGAAAAAAGTAAATGGAAGTTTCAAAGTGACACCTCCATCTAGTAGAATTAAGGAATTGACTTTTCCTATCTTGAGTCAGAACACTGCAAAAAAATTCTGACAACCTCAGTTTAGAAACCTGTCATAGGGAAAGCAGGTAATTCATTCCTCAATGCAGCCCTTTAATGTATAAGAAAGTATACTTTGCAAACTAATATACCTACTGAATTTTACTCTACATTATTTTTGTCTCACGTTTCACTTCCATGCTTTCACTAATTGAGCTTCTGTCTTTTGTTATTTGTACAACAATATCTCAGGGGATCCTCTTGTTCCCTTTATAAAAATCTAGTTAAAGTGCTTCCGTTATATAACCATGTCTTTTTATTAACTTGTATTAGTGGGTGTACTTTAGCTGCGTAGCTGGAACATTTAAACATACTGGAGAGGATGCAGAGTATATAGAAAGCTTGGATGGTGTTTACATAGCCTTCCCACGCATTTTGGCAAAACTGTATTGCTCCAAGTCCTGTGACATGCTAAACAAAAACAAATTTGAGCACCAACAAGGGCAAACCTCAAGAGCAGAAACACATAATATGTGAATACAAGTGTTATTTACCATAAATCATATGGCTGAGAGCTTTAAAGGAAGCTCTTTTCCTATAGGATCTTGGTGTTACTGAAAGGAGTCTCCCTTCAGGATGTGATATTCTCCACAGGAGAGCTGAACATTAGTGCTCCACAATTATGTTTCATGAGACCTCACCATATGCCACACACAAAATTCATGTAGTGTAGCAATCAAGGCTCTATCCTACAAGCAGCTATGAGAAAGCTCAGCCATATTCATGCAAAGAGAGAAAAAAAAAAAAAAAGAAAGTAAAACTAATTATTGAAATTTATGGGTTCAGGTATTTACATAATGATTACAATTAACAAGGTGTTTATCTCTATTTTTATTCTTCATCTATGCGCTTGACATTTCTATCAGTCATAGAAATTACATATTTAAAAAAGGAGAAGGTAATTCAGGTCAGCCAGGAAAAGTTTTTTGGGATCAAACTGGAGCAAGAGCTGCACAGACTGGAAGCAGCCCTTCGTGCCTGTCTGCATTTAGGGTCCAGCATGGCAAATATCAGAGCTGTGAGCTCCCAGAGACCTGGCCCTCAGCCTGGCTGGAAACACAGAGGTGGCAGCAGCCCCGTGTTCCCACCAGGTGAGGATGCTGAGGTGCCTCAGAGCAAAGGTGACAATGGTGACAAACGGCTCCCAGGTAAACAAACAAACTTACCCACCCAAAAGGAAACCTGCCTGTGAGTGCAATACATCTGCAGCAGCCCTCAGTGCTCTGTGCTGGGGACAGCTTTGGGCCAGTTTGTGGGCAGAAATGACCTCCTGACCATGCACCACAGCCTGGGTGTGCAGAGGGGCACCTGCTCCAGCAGGGCACGGGGCTCCACGGGTGCTCAGCTCCTCACCAGCTGAGAGTGAAACCCTGCAGGGCTGGGACATAAAAACCTATGAAGATGAAATCTGGAGAGACAAGATTCCAGAGGAGAGCATCCATTTCCAAAAACAGCCTGAGAGGGCCACTGACTCCCAAGTGCCACCAGAAGCCACGTGGAGTGTGCCATCCTCACTCCTGTTCACCCACATCCGATGCATTCCTTGCAAACACAGACAGAGATGCAATGACAGTGAAGACTACAGGGGTTTGCTGCTGCTGTTGGAATTTAAACTGATAGTCAGAGACTGAGCCTCTTCTGAAGCTACAGTGAGAAAACACCTTTGCTCTTCCTGCCCCTCCAGGGCAGATCCCAAGGAATGACAGGAGGGTAGTGAGGAGGCTGCGCTGGTGCAAATGGGTCACAGAATTATCCTTTGTGCTGTGTCAATAGCACAGGCATTCACAGCCCCTTGTGCTCCACTTGAATGCCCTCTATGGGACATTTTCTGGGACTTTTCATGGGTTGCATTCATCTTCATATAGCAAATGAGCATTTTTTGTCAACAATCAGTTCTTTACACATTTTGGCACCTGACCTACACATGGCACACCCAGTCAAACTGCATGATGCATTACATTAAAGCTGCAAGGAAAGATAGATATAGATATAGGATATAGATATAGATGGATATAGATATAGATTTGATATAGATGATATAGACAAAATGAGCATTTTTTGTCAACAATCAGTTCTTTACACATTTTGGCACCTGACCTACACATGGCACACCCAGTCAAACTGCATGATGCATTACATTAAAGCTGCAAGGAAAGATAGTTATAGATATAGGATATAGATATGGATAGATAGATATAGATATAGATGATATAGATATAGATAGATACAGATATAGATTAGATATAGTTACATAGATATAGATATAGATATATAAATAGATATAGATACACTATATATTTATACATATGCACTGTATTGTTTTTCCGAAGTGTCAGATCACTACATTATAACAGAGAGGCTATTACAGACAGGTTTAGTTAGCTGTGCATCATTTCACACCTTCATTACAATCTTTACTGGGAAAATGGATTGCTTTTGAGCCTCTCTCCATTCTCATTAAACTTCCACTCTTGCGAGGTGTCAGAACTGTAAAATGCCTAATACAGACAGTTAATTATAACAGCACTCACTACTTCAGCCTTTTCAATTACCCACATTTCCAGCAGCTGGAGCAGCCAAGCTCCCATCCAGGGTGAGTCAGAGCACCACTAACAAGGGAGACCAAGGGGTGGCCAGGGGACAACACGCTCTGCCAGACCATGCAGAACCTGGAAAACCATCACAAAGCTTTCCACTGGCAGGAAGCAGCATTTCTGGGGAGGTGGAATGGGAGATCTGTGATCATGCAAGGATGAAAGATGGAGATGCAGAGTTGTTTTCGACTTCCTTTGCTAATACTAAACTAAATTTGAACAATATAAACATTATTAAGGAAGCTGTCCTTGGAGTTGCTCAGGGTAATAGAAGCACTTTGTCAGATGAAAAATTGGCAGAAATTAGCCTGAAATTGTTACCGAAAATGAAATCACATAAACAACTTTGATTTCTGCTTCAGGACACAAGCTGCCAGATAGGAGTTACCTCTCCTTGTCACATTCAGGCACGTGTGCAAGCAGAAACCTCAGCTGATTGCAGCTCCCAGGGATCAGACACTTCTTCCAAGTCTTCTTGGAAGTCTTCTCCTGGTCCAACGGGACAACTTCCACTCCCTCCTGCAAATGGGAACTGTTCAGACAGAATCTCTGACACATGCAGAGCAAACTGTGTCCATGCCCCTAGAGTTTGTGGTGGTCTTGGGAGTATCTGGCATTCTGGGGTGAAATGAGGCTCTCTGCAGTTTCTGAACAGCACAAACACTGTGGTGGCTGTAAAGCCTGGCAGATCTTCAGCAGCTGCCCCACAGGGAAAGAAACACCTCTGAGCAGCCCCCCTGAGTCCCCTGCCAGAGCCACCCCACCAGCTCCCACCTGAGCTGACTCCCACCTCTCAAAGAAACCCCAGCTTCAGGTTTCTCATAGCAGCAAATCCACTCAGATGCAAACCAAGATTTTCCCAGGCTAAAAGACCCTCCTAGATTGCAGGCACTGCACATGGCCACAAAAGGTCACTGCTTTTCATAGCTCTTTTCTCTTTTTACAAAAACCACACAGCTGAGGATTGTCCAAGTCACACCTTGCTGTACAAATGAGAATTCCATTTTGAGCAGGAAACTCCCAATGTATTTAGGAAGAGAGCATCCTTGCTGTAAAGGAATGCCATGTTCCAGCAGAGACATCCCAAACACAGGAGAAAAAGCCATCTCCCTTATGAGGGATCAGAAGATCAGAGCTGTGTTTTATTAGTTGTATAAAAAGTATCTTTAGCTCTCAGTTGAAAGGAAAAATTTGCATTTAAATAGAAAGATTAATAACTGTAATACACAGAGCCCACACTGAATAATTTTTTTGTAACAGAAAATAATTCATATTTTTGTATAAATTGTTCACCTTAAGTCAAGCTACAAAAAATTATAATCATAATATTTTATGGAACAATTTTAATCTAATACAGCTTTGTTACATTATAATTCTCCAGTGTAAATAATGCATGCCTGCAGTTTTGAAAAAGGCCAGATTTTAAATACCTGTCTCTGAAAATTCAATAGGGTGTGTGCTTTTTGGTGTGTTTACACTGTGCCTGGGTTTTACCTATTAAAATAAAAAGAATCTTTCAGAAGGATAGTAACAAACCATTCCTTCTACTGCAAGGACAGGCCAGGAGGTGATGCTTGTGGAGAGCTTAATGAACTTTTCTGGAAAGAAAGCTTTTTCTCTAGAACACACAGATTTGGATTCACTCAAGTATTTCAACATGATACTGAACTCTTGGGTTGTTTTGATCAGGCTTAAAACCTGGTCAGTTGGACAGAAAAGCTGCATTTTCCACCGTGTCCTGGGAAAGAGGCCAGTGCAGCCCAGGGGCTGCAGCAACTGCTTGAAGCAGCTCTACTGCTGCCTTCTCTCTGCTGGAAGAAGGCAATTCCTTTGCTTTCCCCTCCTGGACTCATGCCAGCAGAGCTCTACCACCCTCAGAGCATTTGTTTTGGCTTTACCCAGGGGATGGCTCCTACACCCCATGGCCAGTTGGCTCACACTGGCCACTGTCCCCAGGCACAGCAAACCTGGCAGGATGCCTCCAGGCTGGGAGTGCCACAAGCTCCTGTTTGCAGTGGGAAAGGAGCAGTTTCTTCCCTGGCCTTGCTGTGAGATGCAGAATCTATTTCCTGCTGCAGAATGAGCACGGTGTGGGGAACTCACAACGTTTAATTTATCACATCCTCATATATTACAGACCTTCCACATAAAAATCTTTTAATTAGAGAAGAATCAGGAGGGAGTTGTCTAGTGTTTCTCCAGTGCCACACAGATAATAGCAGAAAGCAAACCCCCTTATTCTGCTTGGAGCCACTGGCACCACTAATTACTCTCCCAAAATTCAGCTCAGGTTCCTCTCGCTGCTCATTTAATCTTTGTCACTCTTGCTGCCTTCCATTTCATCACTCAAGCACCGAGCAACAGGCACAGACACAATCAAGGAAGTTTGGAAGAGCTGCTGCTGGCGTGCAGTGGAAAGCCCAGCACTGCTGGGAGCGAGGGCTCGACAGCAGACAATCAGCAGAAGATGCAGGATGCTCAAAACCACGGCGTGCGTCCATTAGGGAGCTCAGCTCGCTTTAGACTCTAATGCATCTGGACTCCAGAGGCTGCAGGCTTCACTGCCATGGGATATGTGCCACTTCCCAGCCTGCTTTTAGGTTGGATGGTAGTGCAAGAATCGAGATATTCATCTTCACCTTCCTGCTCTCACCCCCTGTGTCACTATGTGCCCAGAGCCCACAGTCTGGTGCCACCAGCAGGGAGACCTGGCAAGGCTGGCAGCTCCTGGAGAGCCCCTCTCATCACTGTAACTGCAGAATTACAACAAAAACCAAAGGGGTTCAGGAAACCACTGTAACTTGTGAAATGCTGTACAGACACTAATGCATCAATAATCTAATTTAAAAAGGCCCTTTAAACAGTCAAAATGAAAAGGCAAAGCCCTTGATGACAACCAGTGAAGAGCACATGGGAGCTAATGAGGACAAGCCCCAGGATTAACAACAGCCCACCTGGGCAGCAGGTGAGGCTTGGGTGACCAAACACCTGACATGACAGTGCTGGCTGGACTCCTCCTGCCCCATCTGCTCCCTTTGGTTTGGCAGCTCAGCCCCTCAGGGGGGACACAAAAAGATGGCAGGAGGTCACGGGCATCTCTTTCCCAGAGAGTGAGCTGGGCTTGAATTTGGTTAAGGAGGTGCTTTGTCTCAGGAGATTTGGTACCAGGGATGTGAGGTGGATGGATGGCAGTAGGTCACACAGCTGGAATTTCAGCTTTCATTGCTGCCTCAGGACCTAATGACACAAACAAGTACAAGCCAAAACATATGTCCCTTTGTTCCTACAGAAAAATAAATCTTAAAAAAAACGCCAAAACTGGTGCTCACGTAGGAATTTATGTTACAAGTTTTCCCTTGCTGGAAAAGGCTTTTGGAGAATCTCCACCACAGCAGAGCTGGTTTAGGAACCATCAGGGCAGTGCTGGGTCTGGGAGGCTGAGCTGAGCTGAAGGACAAGTGACCCACACACAGGCAGGGCTTGGGCAGGTCCCTTCACCCCAGTGTCCCCAGCAGGTCCAACTCTTGCTCCTGCCTCTGCTCCCAAGGTGATGCAGCTTCCAGAGTTCACAGGAGTTTGCTGCGAGGGGCAGGGGGGGAATGTGCCACAGGTAGGGGATTTCTGCTCCAGGGATGATGGGCAACTGGTTTAAACCCCAGCTCTTACAGCAGGGTCCCAAGATGCTGCTGTTGCACATTGCTCTCCTGTGCAGAGACACTCTGCCACCAGGGACCCTTCCTCCAGCAGCTGTCATGACTTCAGGCAGCTTCACAGGCATTTGTGGTACAGTCACCTTTTTTTGCCTACTGAGAGGGCCAAGACTGATCAAATCTTTTAGCAATAAAAGGAAACTAATTCTCTTGTGCACAGTGTCAGTTAGCTTTACAATATTCTGTCATATATTCCGTAGCTACTCAATGTTACATCGGGAGCTTCTGAATGCAAATATTGCCTGAAAGAAGGATGAAACCAGATGATTTTTTTATCTCAGTTATACATTCACATATCACATATCCAAAGTTAACAAGTGACTCTCTGGTGTAAAGCCATTTTCTGCTTTCCATGCATCCCAAATAACAGCTATGAAAATCCTTGTCTATTATATAGTAAGATAGTTTGCTGCCTTTATTTTTCTGACCACTTGTGTATTGTACAAGCAGAGGACAGAGGCTTTCATGCTATCATCCTGCTCCCTGGTAATCTCATTCTGCAATCTCTGCTTTTTCATTGCCATTTTCAGATGTTTAATGAAGCAACACTTGGATATGAGATACCCCTGATATTTCTTTTGCCCAGTCTCCATCATTTTCAATCTCAGAACTACTGAATAAATGGAAATCTATTTACCAGGGCTGCTTTGCACTTCCTGAACAGAACTCCCTCTGGAGGCAAAGAGAAATGTGGCTAACATAGACAATCCAAGTGTAAGTCTCCTTTTTTTCCCCACATTGCCTGTGTGGAAGAACACAAAAAGAACACATTCACAGTTAATAGGCCTTGTCTGCTCCTAAGCCAAATATTACCATTAGGAAAGAGTGTTTCCTAAATGAAGAATCTATGTTTACACTCCACCACTGCCATTCCCTTACCTAGTTGTCTTCCCTTTGAGACCTTGTGCAAGTACCAGCAAAAGACATAAAAGTGCCACACTCTGCACACGGGTGGGGACTTGCCCAAGAAAGCCATGCTAAAGATCATTTCTTCCCATTTCCAGCTCAGAGCTGCCCCACTGACCTTTTCTTCCCACACAGCCATCTCAAACAACAGGAATGATCAGGCTTCACACTGAAGGTCAGCAACATCAGCCTTGTCCATTTTGCCCTTGCACACAAGCTCACACCCATCCCTCCACTCCCTGGGATCACGCTCAGCCCACTGGTCTGTGAGAGCATACATTAGAGGGAATTTTAATGACTTGAACTCGTGCTGAACTTCCTCTTTTAGCTGCTATTTTAGTGATTTGTTGACTCTCCAAGGCTCATTCAGGACTTTTTTTTTTTTTTAGCCTTGACAGAGTAGATAGAGTAGACGTGGATTTTATGTGCCAACTCTTCTGTATTTTTGGCACTCCACTCGTCACATTGCAGGTCAGTGAAATACAAGTTCAAGAAACAGAGGATGCCTCCCACATATATCTGTGATGTCTCAAAGTAGCCTAAACTAATCTCTTCCTCTCTTCACCATTAGCAGTGATGCTAAGCTGGAAGCAACGGCTGAGGATGATTTAACAGCCACATGGAATCTTAATAAGATCTACTTACATTTATATTGTCCATTTCAGGCTGGCTGGCTGTTTCCTTAGCCACAGCCTCACAAAAGGAGCTGAGTGCACTGTTTCATTTTTTTGGTGAGCTTTTTAATTATTTTAGCATTGTCTCTGATTTTTGTATCAGCCATCTGCAAAGTGTGGCAGGATATGTGTAATCTTCTGTGGCACTTGTTGTACTTTCTCCATTATTATCAGATGGGAAAGAAAACCAAAGTTAAGGGAGATTAAGGTCAGCTACTCTCAACATCCAATCGCTGTATAATCCACTGCGTTATCGCCAGAGAAGATTATCAGCCCTGATAGGAACCATTCCTTGAGCCATTCAGCTCGGAGGAAGCCCACTTCTCTGACAGAATGGCACTTGTGTTCCATCTGAAGGCAGAGAAATTGTACATAAATTTTCCACCATGTCCCACTAATGTGCAGCAAGCGGCTGTGCAGGACATGGAAGAGGTGCTTCACTGCAAAGCACAGCTGAGCCCTGTGCTGTGCCCTGTGCTGTGCTCTGTGCCCTATGTCCAGTGCTCTGTGCCCTGTGCTCTTTGCTGGGCCAGAGCAGAAGCAATGCAGTTCTGCCCCACCAGTCATTTGGAGACAGCCTCTCCCCTCCCCAGCTGCTAAAACACCTCGGGGGTGAAGGAGAGAGAAGCAGCTGCACTGAGCAAGGGGCTCCCTGCCAGCCAGGGCAGGATGAGGCCTCACAAGGCACAAATCCCATGCTGTTTCTTGCAAAGGGCTTCACAGACTTTTTTTTGATGTTAAATGGACCAAAGAATTATTTGGGGAGGGTGAGGCACAAAGTGCAGTGTGCTTGGGATGAGTGGCTCCATGCCCTGCCTCCACTCTCCCAGCAGAGATGTGTGACATTCCAGAAAATACCCTGAAATGCATTATCTCCTAGCAGGAGCAATGAATCTCTCTCTAGTAGGACTATAACTCAGCAGACACGCTTCATCTACCAAAGTTCAGTGAGGCTGGGCCCCACACAACTCTGAGCAGCACCACATTGACCTGTTAATGGTCTCTGCATGTCTCTGTGTGATGGGAGAGAGCAGAGACAGGACCCAGCAGATGCTGGGCTCTGCCACACTCTGCATGGCTAAAACACCTCCATGGCTCAAGAGCAAGCAGAATATCCCATATTCCAGGATAATTTCCCTCTGTTTGTAGTTAATGGATAGAAATAGAAGTATTTTCCAACTACCTTAACTCACAGTTTGTTACCAACTTCCAACAAGCTGATGACTGCTGCTCTTCCAGAAGCTGTCTCTTAGCAACAAAGAGGCTCATCAGCTCGGAGGACTCCCTCCAACTCCATGCTGGGGCTTCATAAGGGATGTCAAAGGAAGGCAAGATGGAAGAGCAGCTGCCGACCCCGGGCAGGCATCATTCAGCTCCAGGAAACTCCCTCTCAATTATCACATTGTGCACAAGTGAATGAGGGCTCATCCGCCCGGCGCCCGGAAGGGACAGAGCAGGAGGCACCATCTCTTTCCCACAGGAAGATCCACCATGGATTCCAGGAGCCAATGCCTCACTGCAAGCCTCTGCTGCAGAATCTGCTTCTTAAAAAAGGCCTACAGCAGGCAATGGCTGCAGTCAGGCTGCAGGAAAATGCCAGAGGCCGATTGTAATTTGGTCAGAGGTACCAAACCAACACCTGCGTTTGCTCCTGGGGCTTTTCAACCACTTGCAAGTCACTTGTGTCATACCTACACCTTAATAGTCCAAATTCCACAGCTCCTTTCCGTGGATTTCCACTTATTTTTTTTGTTTTCAATGACTTGGGATTGCAGTACTCATCTTCTGCATCTGTAGCTTAAATACTGTGGATAACACATGGGACAGGAATGGAAACTTCAAAACTGATGGATTTGGAACTCAGCAAATGAGAAACCAAAGCCAATACTGTGGAAAGAATCAAAATAACACAATTACAGCAAGCTACAAGCAAAGGAGGAATAAAAATTCATAAGATACTTCCATTGTTGGAAAACACAAGGCAAATAATCCAAACACACCAACATGTTTAATTTTAAAAAGTAAAAATATTTCATTTCAGCATCACACAAATGTAGCTTGTAGCTTTTTCTCTCCAAAATCTTTTTGGTGTGTAATTCAGTTTTAAAAAGAAGAATGCAAGATAGTTTTTCAAAGGATCAGATCACATACAAAGCAGCTACAACATCCTTTGGTTCATTCAAAAATTATTCAGAAATTGCAGCCACAGGTATCTCCTTTGAAAAATGAGGATAACTGGGGAGAGATGGGATCCATCTCATGAAACGGGGCAAGAAGAAGCCAATATCCTACTGAGAACATCAGTCAGTGAAATCCACAGGGACTGGATACTGAAGCCCACAGGAGAGCAGGTGGACTGGTAGGGAGGAAGAAGATGTGCACAGGGCAAGGGGAAGACCCTGAAAAAGACCTGAGCTTCTAAATTATATTAAAAAATCAATTAAAATAACAGACAACATTTTGCTACATTGCTTACTTGGGCAATAAATGACTGTAGCTGTCATGAGGAAGGTAAAGGAGGAGAGGCAGACAGTGAAGCAACTAAACCAAGGTTTTTTTCCAGCAGCAGAAAAGATCTGGAGAGCTAAGAGTCAGGTCCTGACTGTGCTTCTGGGAAAGTTCTGCTTTTTGTCTCAGGGTTTCCTGGAAGAGAACAGATCACCACTAATCCCACAGAACGTGCCACAGCTCTGCTCAGAAAAATGGAAAAAAGCAGTCAAGGGCTGAGGGGTGCCCAGACCTCCCACGCAAACAGGACCTGTGTGAGAGCAGCAAGGTCCAGGACATTCCCTAGCAGAGAGGGACTGTCCTGGAGCCAGTGTGGGGAACCTTCCTGGTGCCAGCTTTACAGCCAGGCTAAGGTCTTCATTCTGGTGTACTTTTAAGTATTTTCTTGTATCTTTAGCATTGCTGCATCATATACAACTGTACTTTCATGCTTGGGTAGCAGCAGTAATAGATCAGCATCAAGATTTCTTGCATCTAATCTCAGGAGAAAAGGTTTTATTAAATCATTAAATAAAATTGTCACATGGACTGCCTTTACAAAATAATAAAAAACCCTCAGCTTTAGAACTGAAACACCAGTGGGAAAGAGTGGGAAAGTAGTCATGAGCACTGTCCCACAGCAGCTGAGGTAGATGCTGCCTATCAAGGATATAGAGTACACAAATTCAAGACAAAAAAGAGAAAAAAAAGAAAAGCAAAACAAAAGATCCTTTTGAATTAAGCCTTTTCTCACTTCTAACAAGGCTCTAGAAACAGCACTAATCAATCCAAACGACTTTAGTATAGAGATCTATTATATTCCTCAATGATCATATGGCTTTATATGTTATAATTTGGTTCTGAATTATGACCTACATCAATTATAATTGAATGCTGCTTCCCATTCTACAATCAGACTGTGATGAGAACAGAAAGGCAGTGGACATTAGAGGATTACTATCAGAACAACCTAATTTAATTAAGGAGGAGATTTATTAAAATGGTAACATTAACAGGTGTTTTATGAGACTAATAATTAATAAGGTTTCTGTAGAACATTTGTAAGAGAAATAGACAATATGCACTGGCAGCAGAACTCCCTGTAATGGGATAACAATAAAGCATTAGGAACTGCAGATAAGATATTATGATAATAATCTGATACTGTAAATTATGGCTTGAAAAGGATTAAATATCATTACTGCAAATTAGTATTTACTGCAAATTAGTATTTATTTAAGCTCCAGCGGGCCTTTGCACACTGCCTGGAGGAAAGGTGGGCTGTGGACAGGCTCTGCAGCATGGACACTTGATGTTCTCCTGAATCCTGCTGCAGTGAGTTGGGATCTGCCAGCACAGCAATAACGCTGCCACTGCCCACCCAGGAAACCACACTGGGACTACGAGAGAGGGTTTCTTGACGGTGAAGTTCAGCAATTCATTTTTGACCTTTCTGAAGTTACCTTCAAGCTCTGGACACAGGCAGGCCCAAGCTGCTTCCCAGGCTCAGATGTGGCCCCAGGGGCAGAGGTGTCCCCTGGGGCTCCAACTCTCTCCCAGCACCCAGGACAGAAATGTGTGGGAATGGCAGGGCTGATTTCTCCCTTCCTACTGCAAAACCTGCAGGTACAGCACGAGGTGAATTTCAGAAGCATGAGGAGGAAAAGTGGGGAGTGGGGCTGAAAAGCAAGAGGGAGGAGTGTGCTTTCACAGCACAGAGCAGTGTCCCAGCTCACTAAAGGAAGGAGTAGAGAGAAAACAGCCTCAGGATCTTTTCTGGAAATGAAGGTGCTGAGGGGTTTTGCCAGGGTTACTTAGCAATTTACTGCTCATGTTAACACCTTTCTTAGCTCTAGGCTTAAAAAAGTTTTATCCCAGCCCTAGTCCTGGTGGCCCCCAGGTAAGAGGTGGGAGACAGCCACAGAGCACTTTCTCCAAACAGCTCCGATCCCTGACACAGTGATGGAAGAGGATATTAGCAGTGGGAAATTTTTTCAAGGCCAGTACTTTAATGAGCTCCTAAATAATGACTTTATCTTAGAGGCACACTCAATATTCCTTCAGCATTGCACCAGAACAAACCACTGCCTGACACCAGTCAACAGCAAACAAGTGCAGAGGGAGCAGCCCTCCACTTTGGGAAGCAGGGATGGACAGGGCAAAGCCCCGCTGGGCCCAGGGTGGGAGACTTCCCTGGAGTGGCAGAAGGTGGAGTGGGCTGTGTGCCCCTCTGTCAGCTGAGCGTGTGGCGCTGCTCACTGCTGTTATCAGTAAAAGTTATGTTAAATTAGATTAGAATTCAATTATATTGTATTAATTGTGTTATGTTAAGAGTTAGAATTGTTAGAATGTTCTGGAAGAAGGGTCCAGGGTTTGGTGGCGGGGCAGTCTAGCGGGCAGAGCCAGAATGAAGAAGATTGGACGGAGGATCTGACCAATCATTTGACGCCCTGCAGAAATGATTGGTCCAGAATGAATGGCATTGAAGACCAATGAGAGGCCTGGAAGCGGACCAATCACCATGCGGATCCAAAATCCACCAATCCTGGACTCGAAGCGGGCTATAAAAGGGGGAAGTTCGATTTAGCTTGGTTCTTTCTGGAAACTTGTTTTCTGGGGAGAACCCAGTATGGTTCAGAACACGTACTGTTTTGTTTTTTGAGTTGCTGTGTGAGTGCTAGGGCCTATCCTGGGCACTCTGTTCCTTGTAGCTATTTAAATAAAGAACCTCTTTCTCTTGAGAAAGTTTGGCCTCGTTCATATTTATAACAACTGCCACCTGTCCTGCACCAAGTCAAAGATGCCTGGGCTCCTGCACGGCTCAATGGGATGTTCATGCCACCCAGTCAAGGTCTGAAGTGTGTTTTTTCCACTTTTAATTGGCAACTGATGTCAACAACAAGCACAGTTTGCAGAGCAATGAAACAGCCACTTAGTGTCAAAGCAGGTGTTACTTCTCCTCTTGGGTGCACAGCTGCTGATTTGGGACCAGACCTCAGCTCCTTCTTTGCTCAGGGGTGGGTGGGAATTGCTTTTTAATCAGGCTGAGCCAAGGGAGAAGGCCTTTGGCTTTGCTCCTAGCACCCAGTCCAGCAAACACTTTGTCACAGTCCTCTTTCTTGAATTGCCACCAAATGGCTTTGGGTTATTTCAAACATGCCCATTAATCAGTTTTGCTTCTGGGAATCATTCTGGTCAGTACACCCCAACTCGACAGTTTTGATGAAACTTTTCCTTGTTTTTTGTTTCCAAGTTGTGGACTACAAACATCTTGGAGATTTATGCCTAACTCAACATGAAATACTGTCTCTGCCAGACTTTGGGGACTTCCTGCAGGAGGCTGTTTCCATTACAATTTTCCCAGTCCAGAAACAGACTCCGGACATGTCATTTTTATGGTTCTGGGACACTTAGGAAAGCAGATTGGTAACTAACCTGTCTTGACAGAGAAACCATCCAGCAGCCTCTGAAGCTCTCATATATCTTCTTTCAAGTTTCATTTAATTTTTAGCAGTGTCCTTTACTTGTGTGTGTCCCCAGTCCCAAGCTGGAGTGCTGGGAACACCTTGTTTTCCCCAGCAAGCACCTCGTGGGCAGTGGAGACTGAGAAATTTCTCTCACCAGAGCAGTGTTACAGATCTTGGAGGTTCACAGCACGTAACAAAATCTCCATCCTATTTTTCATGGGCAAACAAAGACTCCCAGGCATTTTGAAGGACTCATGTCCAGCTCCCACTCACTGACTGGCTCTGAATCCAAACCTCATGAGGTCCTTTGAAATTCCCACCAGTAAGATGCACACCTTTTGGGACTATTAATTAGCCAAATGTCTTCAGTTTCACAGGAATTGCTCTTTTCATTTGCCTTGTATCATGAATTACATGAAGAACAGGCTGGGGCTTGTTTGAACAGAGAGCAGCCCTGTGCCCTACACAAATAACGTGTTCCCACCTACAACCCAAAAATTCATACCTGCTTTCAAAGGCTGCACCCAGCTGTGCCCACAGCAGGAATCCTGTTGGCTTCACAGGCATAGCACAGGGCTGCAAGAAATACACATGACATATTTCAAAGGAAAAAGGTGCCCAGTCTATTCCCTCCATCCAAGGGAGTTCCTCTGTGGCAGTTTGAGCAAAATCGTTGCAAAGGCAAAGCCTGCTTTCTTCCCTGGAACTGCTATTTAAATTACTTCTATGGGATGCCAATGTCAGTCACTGAGTTTTAATATTACCACAGCAACATTACAGGAGAATGAGTGCTGAATCAATAAAAAAATTAAGGAAATACAGTTTTTATTACAGAGTGATATTTGGAATTGATCCCTCAGGCTTTGCAGTTGCCTCAGTTTTGTTTTATATGCCCATGGATGGAGCATTGTTCAAAGCAGTTTGAATGCAAGAACCAATCAGTCGTAATCTAATTTTAAATGGACCACAAGCAAACTGAGAAAATAAAGACAGGCAGGGGCATCATGTTGACAGATGTGCCCATGGTATATTGGAACTCTGCTCTGCCTAACTAGGAGAAATACTTTCTGAAATTGCTTTATCTATGTATAATGTCAATAACAAGAACAATAGAGGGGAAACTTGGTTTCTGCAGAGACATGAAGAATAAATTTATAGAAAAATGGTGAAAAGAAAAAATAATGTCATCCCTTCATGGCTTCACTTGTAAAATGCCAAACTAACAGCCAGCAAGCACATGAAAAGCATAGAAGAAGCAGCATGGATGTTTTACTTGCTCAAGTTAACAAGAATTTCTCTCTGAGGCCAAAATACAATTGTTCCTCCAACTCCTGAAGTGAAGGGGCTACTATTTGCCTTGAGGGGTTGTGGACAAACAAAGAGATTGTGACAATCAGCAGGTAGTTACACACACACTCTGTGCAGCTTTCTGCAACTTCACCTCACGCTGCAGTGCTAATTAATTTCAGCTGCTTTCACCTGCTATTTGCAATTATGATTTCCTCTCTCATTTCTACCAAGAGCTCTCACAGCTGACTGACCCCTCCCCTGCTCCATCACAGCCTCAGTGTCCCAGAGCAGGGGGACAGCAGCACTGAACTGCCAGCTCAGCTCCCACAGCCAGATCCTGACCCCCAAAAGTTCTGTCCCCAGTCTCAGCAAATATCACAAGATATTTGGATGCTTGAAGTTCAGCCTCTGCTCCTTCCTCCAGGAGGCCTGATGGCTCTCAAATGTCCATCTTGTACCTGCCAGCCCGTGAGAGTGATTTGCCCACTTATCACACCGTGGCTCAACCTGAGCTAATTCAGATGGATTTTCCAGATAATTTATTTAGCTGGGTAATCCAGCTAATTTCAGCCGCTGGCCCTTCCTGAGTCAACAGCTTTTATTGGTCCTTTACTGAATTTGCACCTTTTACCTCTTTATCACCCGTGGCTGTAATTTCTACTCTGTCCTGACTAAAACAGCTGTGTTTGCTTCCTAAACACAAAGAAAACAGGATTAGAGGCTTTTCTTTAAATTTAAGACCCAGTTACTATAGGATACTACCATGGTGCATTGAGAGCTGTCCCTCCAGACCCCTCCAGACCTACTGAAATACATTACCATGACATGAGGAAAAAATTACACTACCACAGGGGCTCAAATTCAGGAAACACTTTGGAAACTGATAACTATCTAACAGAAAAAAAATACAGTTGCACTGAGGCGGTTCAGCAGTCAATCTACCTGGATAAAAAAAACAGATGAAGAGAACGAATCGCCAACCTAAATATTCATCATGGATTCACAGCTAGCAATCATGGCCACATTTCATTGTGCTCTGCAGATACCTGCTTGACCAGTAATGCTGGCTGCTGGTACTCTAGAAAACCAGCAAGGCAAAACAGGAACTGAAAATGCTTTTCAGGCAAATAAACTGAGTGAATAATAAACAGGAGACAAGAGAAACAAACAACCCTTTCAACCATGAAAGAAGGTTTCTTTAAAAAGCAAAAATACCCAATTAAAATGAAAGCTGTAAAAATGCTTTTAAATGCAATTACAAATGGAGAAGTCATGGCTATGATCTCAAGGACTATAGATCAGCAGCAAGGAAGAGCAGACAACAAGAAAAAGGAACCTAAAGATAACAATGTAAATTCTAAAACTTGTAGAATAATAAAAATATGGAAATTTAATACAATAGCATGATATTAAACTCTAGCCAGATTGCAAATTTCATATTAGATGAGGATGGAAAAATTGTCAGACACGATGCAGGAAATACAGAAATAAACTGCAAACATTTCTGTTCTGTATTTAAAATGGTGGAGAATTTGTTCATCTTTTACAGAGACATGGCAACAATTTCTATCTCAACAGTAACAGATTTTAAATAGATACTAAATATAAAGATTTAAGTATGATACTGAATAATTTGCTCTGCAGACTACCAAAATAATTGACAAAGATCCCCCTGGAGCAGCCACATTTTTTTTTAATCATCTGCATTCAATGAGGAAGCCTCAAAGAAACTCCAAGAAATTCAGGACCACCCCCATACTGAGCAGCAGGGTAACCACAGCACTTACCCCCCACATCCACAGGCTGGGGTCTCATCCCTACCCTACCCCAGACCAATGAGAAAAGGCACTGCTATGTTATTTCTTTGCTTTGAAAACTCTTTGCTGTCAGTTTTGCTTCCCTGTTCCCCAGCCCACCTCAGAGGATGTTATTTGTTAAACTGATCCTACTTGAGAGAGTGAGTATATTTTGATTGGATTTGACTATCCCATTTAAACCTCAGAGCACTTGGGCTGGTCAGGAACATAAATACAATTAGTAGTAGTAAAAAAAAATAAAGCAAAGCTGCACTCACTCAGTGCAGAATGCTCTTTAAGCCCTGGCCAAACCACTGCTCTTGCTTTCCTTTCCTGCCTGCTGTTTTTGCAGCAGATGCTCTTCAGAGGAAAAGCTGTATCACCTTCACCCAGAGCCCAGGTGTGACTTTACTCCACGTTTGCTCTCTTGCTTAAGATATGCCAGCCCATCTGCAGGCAAATCTAATCCTCTTGTTAGCGAGCTGCTGGTAGCTCAGCTCTGCTCTGCTTCGCATTACACAGATCAGCCAAGTATTGATGCAACATCACTGAGGAGAATCTAGATTTTTTTTTTATTATTATTTCCCTGTGCTTTCTTCTTTGGAAACTTAAAATGCATGCTGGAAATAATTTCAAGGGCTGCTGAGCATTGCCACTGGGGGAATGCAAGGGGCTTTCAATACTAAGACTTAAAGACAGTTGGAATTTGAAAGCGGTTACCTTTGAAATTAGATTTTGAGGTTAAATTCAAAGAAACTTGTGTAGCTTTTCCCAGTCCCTCAATACAAGCAGTGCTTCTGGCAGGGGGTAACAAAAGCTCTTCTCTCTTGCTGGGTTTTGAGCCCACTGTGTCTCATGCCAGAGCCTTGGCCCAAATGCCCGTCTGTGAGGGGCCAGCAGCAGCGCCGGCCAGGGAGGCCAAACCAGCCCTGCAAACTGACCAGCACAGCCACCCTGAGAGGAAGGTGCAGTTCAGCCCAATATGCAAACAAAACTCCACATTTCTTCTGAGCCAACTCACCAGCAGAGGCAGGATGGTGAGGGCTCACTTACCACATCTCCATCCCACCAGGTCCTGGATCACCAGGGACAAACTCCAGCCACCAAATGCTGCTGCAAGTCTTGTGGTGTTATTTTCCATCTCTGTTTCAAAAGCTCCAAAGGAAGACAGGACTGCCTCTGTTACATCCTTCCAATGACAAATCCTTTCCAAATCCTTTCACAAAGAATTGACACTCAGACTAGGCGAGGTAGACCAAAAATATTATGAATGCAACACTACAGGCAGGAAAAAAACCATGAAACTTGCTAAATTGCACAGAAGTCTTCTGTGGTTCAAAAACAGGGGAAAAAATTAAATCCAGTTATCCTCAGCTCAGACACTCCCTACAATCCATTTATCTGAATTCCCAATGCTCCCTGACCTTCTGAGGCACATCAGTGCCCATCTCCTGTTAAATAAAGGAAAGCACTGCTGTATCAGAAGGGGAGCTGGTCAGAGCAGTCTTTGGCCAGCAAGTTGTGTTTCCCACTTGGTACTAATTTCCATTCATATGATAAGAGTTTTACATTACAAATTTTCACTTTCATCTTCTTGTAACCTCAACAGAGCCATGTTTGCTTCTGTGCCATCTCCATTTCCATGCACTGAGTGAAGGACATGTGCCAAATTGTCCTCATGGAGAGGTCACTTAATTTTGGTTTGTAAAGCCAAATCTCCTGTGATCTCCACACTTATCAATCAATACATAAATAGCAAAATTAAGCCCCATTATTCTCATTTGCCACAAAATTAAATGAATTAATTAAACATGGGAAAAGTGCTGATGTCTGCCAAATTGTTATTTCCAACAGATAAAAACAAATTGAGGAATGATATGCAGACAGAAGAAGAAAATTAGCTTTCCATCCAGCAATGCAGTGAACTATAGCAAGGAAAACTGTAAATAACAATCAGTGGGCCAGCCTTCTGCATCTGAACACAGATGAGAGGAACACATTCTTTGTTGTAGAGGAAAAAACCACTCTGAAACAATCCCCTTGTTTTTGCAGAACAGAAAAGGCCCTGGAGACTGGTAACAACAGGCTTCAGCAAGAATTGTTCTTTCAAACTCTGATTTGCAAAAGGACTTCTGCTTTGTAATTATCATGAATGGTTTTTGCGAAACATCTCAAAGGAACAAAAAAGAGAGCAAACATTTGGAGACAAGTTGTGACCACTGGAAGTTTTTGCAGGTGGCTGAATAATAGTAGGGAGAGAGACTTTTCAGGACTCAGGTTTGGAAAATAGGGAAAAATTGAACCAGAGCATTGGAGAATTTGGAAACTTCAGCATTTTCTCCTGTCCTAATGAAGATGCATCAACAGGCTGGTTCTGAAGTTACAATCATAAGACAAATGCATCACTGCAAGCAGTGTTTGAAAGACACTTGCAATTACAGCTGCTCTGGAACAATGAAATATATACTGTTCCTTAAATAAACTGAAAAAATGATAACCTCTTTTAACTGTCGTGGTGTAGTAGAGAGATCTTCATATCTTCCTTAATGAGATTTTTATTGCCAGTGTAAATTTATCTTGAACTGAATTTTTGTCTTGGGAACTCTGAATTATGTTATACCAAGTTGTTCCTGGTAAGCATGCAGGCTTGCACACATTTTTTGCTGTGAAAATGGCTCCTTCTGGCAAACTGAAAGCAATTGAAGCTCAATTTAATTAGCTGCCTTCTGTAAATATGCCATTATTCTTCTAGCTCAACGCTGGAGTTATATTTACAAAGAGAACAGATAGCAATAATTATTTTGGGCCATAGTTAGTCAGCATTAGTTAATGCCTGAGTGTAATTGAGAGGAAATTAAGACAAGTGTAGTCTTTGGGGGGGAGAAAAAAGAATCTATCAGTCTACAGCAGTACAGACACCGCACCTGTGTGCTCCTTCTCGGGCTGGAATACAGAGAAAAGTTTGGCTAAAAAAAAGCAAACATTTGCTCTGTGCTCTGGAACCAGAGAAGGATAATAATAAACACTTTACATATTCAGTCATTCAAAATTTGGTGAAAGTTTGAAATAACTCTTACCAACCACCTTCTCTGAGTTTCGATTTGCTTCTGAAGTTTCAGCCCTGTGACCAGACACTGCTGTATTCTCCTCACTGAGGAAAGGAGCCCAGAGCCAAACAGCTCAGACAGCTCAGAAGATCCACAGCTTGAGGGGCACAAGTTGCTTGGAAAGGTTCTGCAGATGATGTCCAAGAGTCCTTATGTGGCTCAGAACAGGGGGAACCTGTTCCAAGGACATTTTACTGCATCTCTGCAGGAATACTTTCCAATTCCCATCTTAACAGAATTCTTCAAAGTGCCCCATAGGCCTTTTCATTGGTCTGGATCTGCTATTCAAATTAACCCTCAGAACATAATAGTTTAATTGCATCTCTATGTAGTTGCATCTATTTAAAATTAAAGAGGCCTTAATTCAATTTACCTTCATCCACTTTCAAAGTAAATTATAGCAAATGAAGAGTTTGCTAATTCTGAATGATTGTTCACACTCAGGTTAAATGCAGTTTGACTAACTCTCTTTAAATGTATGTATCTACTTAATTTTCATTACTTCCCCTTTATGTCACCACAACCCAATGAGAGCTGAGAAACTTGCCCAGGCCATCAAAACTGTCCCTGCTGGGATCTTGCACTGAGAGCTGCTCTGCTAAATGGCTCCTGGCTCCAGGGCTCACTCACTTGCTGTGCTGCCTGGCATGATGGAGAAACTCCCTCTCTGGTCCACATTTCCTCTAAGACAGGCCCACAAAACACTTTTTTTTCACCTGCTGAATGCCCGTCCAGTCTGTGGGCTCCGCACACCAGGGCTCACAGCACCCTGCTCCCAAATGCACTGCTGTCCACAGCCTTCCTTGAAACTTGCCTTGAAATCAGGGGTTTCTCTCTGCACTTAATGGTTGGCTAATCAGCAACACTACAAAAAACCCACAAAGCCACTTAAGCTGCAGGGGACAAGTAATGGGGTTTGAGTGGCAAGACTCTGACAAGCCAGAAAGTGCCCAAACTCCACTGATGCTACTGATTCCTGTGCTATTTCCATGCCATACAGAGCTCCACAGCAAATCAAAGGACCCCCAGGGTACCTATTCAACAGGTAAAAAACTCAGCCCTTATGCAAATGAAATGCTAAAAATGTTCTTTTGTTTCTCTGAGGTATTAGCAATATTAATGCAAGGTGCACAAACTTCATAATGAAGTAAAATAATACCTTGTGGTACTTGCAAAGTGCCAGAAGTTTATTGACTCTGTCTCTAGGAGACCAGCAATACTCATGGAGCTTTAGATGTCCTTTAGCCAAAGTTCAAACGAAAAATGTTTTCATAATTTAAAATTCTGTTGTAAAGTAGGATGGGAAATGGCATGCACCTGGCATGCAGCTACTTAGAAATGAAGAGTTAGTACAATAACAATAAAAAAAGATCTAGTGTATGTGAGCACACATGGTTTCTCCTTTGTGTAACTTATGATTTCAGAGCATCTTGCCAAAGCTAAGCTGAACTATGAATACCAACTATTTTAGTCTTCAAGAGTTATAGTGCAGGAAATTCACATCTCTGTATTCTTCCCGTAGCTGTCACTCAGGCTGCTCCTTGTGAAAGACCTGAATTCAAAAGGCAGCTTTGGACATTAATTTGACAGCAGATGGATCAGATAGATTGGCCCCCCATTTCAGCAGTACAAAGCTGGAATACATTGCTGCCATGCAGGCAGAATTGCTGCAGTGCCTGACTGCACAACAGTCCCCCTTTGCCCTGCAGAATGGCACCACTGCTCCATGGGCTGGTGATCCATGGGTCTGTCCCAGGCTACTGCTGACCTACAGAATCTCACAGGCAGATGCAATCACAACAGCCACACTGGCAGTTATGGGAAACCAAGGAGAAGCATCACTTTCACAGAATCCCTACAGAGAACTGCTCTGAACCAAGCCTCATCTGCTCTTACGGCTTCCAGCTGCTGGCAAAGTTGATAAAATATCAAAGACAGATACTCAGAGAAACATCTGATACTCTAAGTGGGCCTTCTCTCACAGAAAATACATCCATCACACCCCACAATTCCACTAGTTTAAGTTCATTCCCTGTACCCAACTTCAAACAGAGCACTCAATAATAAAACTGAGTGCTAGGGCTGCATTCAGCAAAGCAGCTCTGAGCAAGTGCCACCAACACTGACCCAAGCATAAGCCATGTCAGAATGTTCCACCAGGCACAGATATTTGGTTCTGATGTCCACAAAACTCTGCTGAGAGCAGGTGTCAGATATTCTAGCACAGGGACAGGAGATGCAGAGACAGGCCCAGAACACAGGGAGAAGAAGGAAATTGAGACATTCCAGGTGTGCAGCATTTGCTTGCACTGGGGGAGACTCAGAGGAGGAGCAGCTGCTAAAGAACAGAGCTGTGGGTCCAAATGAGACCCCTGGAGAGGAAAGATACAGATCATGGCTCCTGGGAAGATCACAGGCAGCTGGGGGTGTGCGTGAGTTTGAGGGGCTGGAGAAGTAGAAAGGTACAGGGTAAGATTTCCAGAGAGGGAGGCAAGGACAGAGTGGAGAGTGGCTTTCAAAGTCAGAAGCATTGGTTGGAAAGGCAAGGAAGGGTTCAGAGCAGGCAGTGGGTTGAACCAGATGCAGCAGAAACATGAGCTCAACCTACCTGCCAAGAGCCTTGAAACAGCAGCAGGCAGAGAGCCTAGGAGCTGCTGGAAACTCCTCCCAGCTCAGCAGTAGCTCTTCCCAAGCAATGCAGCCACAAGAAATGCTTTTTTCTATACCTCAGAGTAATTCCAAGTGGAGCATTAAATGGTTTTAACAGAGGAATAAACACGAGTGGACTGTGAAGGACTCCTTGGGCAGTGAGTCTGGGCTTCTGCAGGACTCACCCCCATAATCCCTTTCACACCCTGAGGATCCTCCTTTAAAAAACCAGCTGTGGGTTTTCCCTGATGTTCCTACTGTGCCATTGTCCCAGAATTGCCCTGACCAGACATGAAGGAGCTTCTGGCATCCTAAATTAATTCAGGACAAATCTAGCCCTCTTTGTTCTCCTGCTAGTATTATCCTCAGCTGAAACTGCTCTTCCCCACCCTCTTGGGCTTTTGCCCCTTGATGTGCTCACAGAAAACTAATCCCTTCTCAGCTTTTGTTTTTCATGGCTAAGGAGGTCAAACTGAAGTTTAAATCTATTTGTTAGCTAAGATTTTGTAGCAGTTCCCATTAGTTTTTAAAGGGAGTTGAAATTATGTGATAAGGACCACTGGTTTGTTGGGTTTTTTCCCTGGTACAGGCACAAACTAGAGATACAGACACCAGGCAAATGAAATGCATACAGGATGGTTAACACAACAATCCAAAGCTCAGTTCTACTGATTACCATGTGCAACCAGGTAGGGTGGTTGAAAAGAAGCCAAATTTAACCCTCTTGAAATAGAGGGAAGCCTGCCAAAAAGATGTGCCTTCCTAATGTAAAATACCTATGTTCAGAGGAAACTATTTGCATTCCTGTTAGGTCTGCTTTGCAACTAAAAACTTCTAATGCTTTTGAAATGCAGCAGAATTAACACTGAAGCCTGGGTATCTTGTACCCAGAGACAAACTGACAGCAAGGCTCTGTAGAGGGAGATCTCAACAGTGCAGTCTCAGAGGGGAAAATTAGGAAATGTCCAAAGGACATGCACTGGAGCAGGGAAACCTGGGAAGTAAGGAGGTGCAGAGGCACAGCAAGGCACAGTGTCCAGAGGCAGCTGGAAGATGGTGTTATTGCCCCATCAGTGACGTTAAGAGAGAAATGAGAAAATCTACAAAGGGCTAGATTCCCATTAGCTTGCAGGGGCCAAATGCTGACCTCTTTTATTCCAAACTTATCTGGGTACAACAGCCATTCTGATGAGCAGCAGGTAGTTCAGGGCAGGCACAGCCACGAGTACATAATTGGAGCAGGGCTGTGCTTTGCGTGGCAGGAGAGCTGTCTCAGTGATACAGATGAAAATATGCCATTAGACCTGTTATGCTGCTCAGCACTGCCATATATAAAAATATTTTTTGAAGACACAATTCACTACAAAAAGAGCTGAGTACATTTCTCTGTCACAGTAAGGAAAAAAATATGGGTAGTTAGGTTTAAAGGAGAAGAAAGCATGTGCCCTGCTTTCTGACCCTGGTTTTTGTTTATTGTTTGGATCCTACACCATATTTTTCTTGTTTACTCCTTCAATTATTTATTAAGAAAAAAAGAGATGGAGAAGGGTTCTCTGTTCTTGTTTGTGCCAGAACTCATGGCTGCTGCTGTGGGAATACTGCTAACAGCAGCTACTAGTGTTTTATTAAAACATTGTTTTAATATTGTTACCATAAAATACCAATGTGATCAAAAGGATTATTCTGTTATGCCCTTGTCTATGTTTCAGCTGTAAATTAGAGCTCAGGTAAAAACAATCTACAGTAGAGTATATAAAGTTTGAAAATGATAATGTATTTCTATACAAACTATTATGTTAATCAGATACATATATCACAGAACACTCCCCTGACCAAAAGCAGGAATTTAACATGTATTTTTTTTACACTGACGCTTTCATTCTGTACTTTATAGATGCGCAGGAGCCGATCAGCTCAACGCCACTGCCTTGCACAGCGCTGCTCGGGATGCGGCCCCGCTCCCCCCGCAGTGAGGCGCGTCCCCCAGAGCAGGAGCACTGCTCCATCTGCTGGGCTCCCGCACCAGGACAAGGGCAGGGTGAGGGCTGGAGGGGCACGGTGCCAGCGGCAAACCCGAGGGATATGACACCGGCATTAGGGCACTCAATTCCCCAGACTGAGGGCGGCCAAAGCGAAGCGCAGCGAGCGCGGTGCCTTGGGCAGCGCTGGATGCACGGCGAGAAGCGGCTGCACACCACACAAACTCTCCCAGCACTCATCACCCTTCCCAGCTACTCCTACACCACCTCCCGTGTAAGCACACACACCTTTGGTGATGATCCCGAGGTGCATTCCAGGCTCCCACAGATTCCAGGCTCCTCGCTGAGAATCACAACCTGCCTTTGGTAAAGTATTGTTTCTTGGTGGCACATAAATCTTGTTTTTATTTTCAGCCCACAGCACCAATAGCTCTCAACTATTACTAGGGAGTCTCTTCCACTACCTGCTCTCTGTTCTGGTTTGTCATATATACACAGAGTAAACGGCACAGAAAAAACAGACCTGAGGCACATTCAAACACACCTTCCAGTGCTCGTCTTCCAAATGCAGGTGGGCAGAATCTTATTCTGCCCCCTACACACTCATTCCTTCAGAAATAAGTGTGAGTTAGATGAATAAAATTGTGTCTTTCCCCTGCAATATAGCATGGCTTTGCATTGAAACAATCTGTTTAAAACCTCTCATTTTTAAAAAAAATGTCCTGGTCTTGATTATTATTCAGCGCATATTCAATGATTCAAGTAAAAAAAAATAGACATTTGCATTTAACTTCTCTTTTTATTGTGCTTTATTCTCTTCCTGCATTTCTAAGAGCTCAGCCAGTACAAAATACAGGAACTGTCTTCTTGGCTTTGTTTTTTACATTTTAGCATATCATCACCTTACAGTCAATTAACTTCAGGGTCTTTTTTCATTAACAAAAAGCACCAACATCTGGATTGCAAATGCTGCAACGTGATGTTGATTTTTACAAAAAATGTTCTGCTGAAAATAAAGACGCAAAAGAATGTAATTTCTGGAGGTTTTTTATTACCTCAGCAGCCAGCAGAGTATGAGAGCAGTACCAAAACAGAGGGACTGGGTGACCTGGTGACCTCTCTGTAACACTCAGGGATGGTTTTAAACTCAGAAGTTTGGGATATGAATATTGCCAGACAAAGTTTTGGGGAGAACCCTTGCAGCAGGAAGCATTTGCAGAAGCCTCTGCTGCACACCTTGAGCCAGCTCAGGCTGCAGGTGAGCAGTGAGCACTGCTCACCACTGCACTGGGAAACAGAGATTCCCTGGGAGCACACTGATCCAGGAGCAGGATAACAGGTGGCAAGTGAAGGGAGCTCAGAGATGATGAAGTGAAGTGGGTTTATGCATCCAGGATGCATAGTAAAGCAGCAGTCTTATCCCCTAGCATTAAGCATTATATTGATGGAGTGACTTTTTGGTCAGAAGCCATCTGCTGTTTCCAGGGGTAGGAGTCTAAAAGAATTAGCAAAGCTGGCTATCAAAAGGGGAGAAGTTTTATATGGCTGTGGGTGTTTTCATGAGGCACCAGACTAGCAACAACATGGAGGTACAAAATAAAACCATTTCTAAAACAAATGCACAAGGCAGCCTGCTGCTGAGGCCCCAGGGTGATGGGCAGTGACAGTTGCCAATGTCAGCTGCCCTTGGAGGGACAGAAGGCACCAGTCTGGTTTTCCTGCAAGAACTGAGGTAACTCCCTGGGTCTACAGCTCTGAGATGGGCAGGGATTGGGATTGATGCTTTTATGGACTTCAAATCTGATAAGGAGAGAAGGGGAAATGAGAGACAGCAAGGAGAAGAAGCAAAGATGGAGCAGGGCAGGAAAGGGCAGCAGGGAAGGCAGGGGCCAGGGGTTATGAGGCCACCAGAGACTGCTGCAAGAACAGGAACAAGCTAACAAAGAGTGGCTGCCAACCCATACTGACACCTGAGGTTCTGGCGGCCAAAGCACTCCACAAACCCATGAGCAAGGCTGCATCCTGCAGCAGGGTGCCACAGGAGCACTGCTGGCACAGGAGAGGCAGGATCTTGTGCACATCCTCTGGGGCTGTACTGCCACAACAGCCCCTGTGCATCCAGGAGAGGCCAGGGAGGGTGTGAAGGAAGTGATGTGCTTTTTCCTGAACAGGTTCTAAATTAATACACACCACTCCAACAATCCCCCCACACGGCCCAGCCTGCCAGTCCCTTAGTTCAGAGCTGAGAACACACCATGTGCCAGTTCTCTCTGCTCCTGACCATGCTGCAGCAGCTGGACTTTCTGGTTTCCCTGGAGTGTCACAGTCTGTCTGAATGCCACAAGAAGTGCTCAGCCATGGATGCACAGCCAGGGCCAAGGCATCCCCTGGAGCAATGGCCCTGACCAGATGCTTAGGGCATTTATTTGTTCCTCTCCACACTCTCATCTCCACCTGTGCAGAATAAACAGCAACATTTAAGGTGAAATGGAGCCTCACAGCTGACAGTGTAAGATAAGAGCCCAAGTCACTGGTAAGAAGATGGGCAGCTTTTCAAATTTTCAAGCAGGTCAAGGCAGGGGCAGAGGAGGGACAGGACAGGATGGCAGGAGCAGCCAGGACTGCTCCTCTGCTGTCACTCCTCTGGCACAAAGCAGCCAAATCCCTTCAGTTGTCAAATGTGCACTATGCTATTGTTAATGATGCTATTACTTACCATATGTTTAACAGTATGGCTGGATTTATTCACTTTATTCAAATGTGGGATTGAACATTTTGGTGTAGCAAGCGGCCTCAGGCTCGGGGGGGTCGAACTGTGGGAGAAAGCAAAAGCTACTGCAGAGGAGGAAAAATGTTAGTTACTTAACAAGGTCAATAGCATAAATTCTTATTTTGTTTACTTCAGAGAGCACAGAAGCCAGTGTTTACACCCTGTTTCTGTTAATTACTTTCAGAGTAGGCTGTGAAATCATTTGCTCTCCACATAAAATTGTGCTTTATGCTGTTAAAAAGAGCCTCCTGCCATTTCACCCAGGAATGGCTACACTCTAGAGAAGGATAAACTGATTCTTTTCCATCATTGTAGATGGGGGTCAAGCTTTGATATTCAGATCCAGTGCTTGCAGGACCCGGAACACTGGCTCAGCCACTTGAAAAGGAAAGGTTATTTGTGAAATTTAGATTGAGATTCCGATTTCAAACTTGTCCAAAGATTTGAGTTAACCAAAGAGAAGACTCTGTTAAGAGCTGGCTTGCCTGGGTTTATCTCCTAATCACAAGTGCTCCCATCAATTTCATATAAATCTGTGTTCTGCATGTTGAAAAAAAAAGGCTTGATAATCACTGAAAGAAGCATAATGTTCCAGAAGGTATAGAAACAGAGTATTAGGAAAAATTAAATTAGTTTGAAAGCAGAATAAGCCCAATACCTGTTTTTCTTCCCTTTGCCTTGCAGCCATAAAACAGATATCACCACCAGATATCCCCACCATGTATCTTACTCAGTACAACCAGTTTAATTACCAAGATCTTCCTATTACCTGAACGTATTCTGGTACTCTAGAAAATCCTGCAGATTTGGCTGCTTTTGCAGAATAATGCACCACAGTGACCTTTTTCAACCCTACTAGTGCCATATTCTGGCTCTTCTTTGATATATCCAAGCACAGTTCTAAATCCATCACCAGCCCAAATTCATATTTTTATTCTGGCAGGCCTGCTGACAAGAGTCAACAGAAAGGAAACATTATCCAAAATTATCTTAAAATCCCATTTTATTGAGAGTCCTTAGTAAAACTAATAAAACATAGAGCTGGAGTAATATGCAATTGGTGCCAGCTGATTTGCAGTTTGATTGGATTATGTAGTGAAGAGGAAAGAAACAGCAAAGTTGCAGAACAGTAACTGCAACCATAGTATTTTTTAAAGTAGCAAGCAACCTTGCAAGACCTCTTCAGCTATTTAAAAATCAAATATTCTTCCAGATATTAACTCATCTCAGTGTAACTTAGTTCAATGCCCATGAACTGCACCTTCACTGCTCATGGTTTCCAAGGAACAGACATGGCAGTAATTAGTGGGCATAAAAATCAATTGTGAAGACTCCAAAGACAATCTGTAATTGTGGAAGTGACTGTGCCTGGAATAACAAGAAATACACTTTGCATTCAGAACAAGACAGGCTCTTCCTTTGACCACAACCACACTTCTGTGACACCGTCCTTCAAGCCAAACAAGAGGTAGCTCTGAACCCAACCACTGCATGAAACTAGCAGGTGAAACACCTTTCCTGAAGAATTAAAAATGCTTGCTGAAATCAGTGTTGCAAAACCAACTCCTGGCCTGGCTTTCATGAAACTACAGAGCTCTGCCTTAATATCCAAGACTGTCCTAATTAGCACTTTCCTGCAGTGTCTAACATGGTGCTCTTGGAGCAGGCTATATTTCTGCAGCAACAAGGAGATGGAGATATGACCCTCAACCCTCTAATCCTCTGATGATTCTAAAAGAGTGTAATAGGCCCTTACTTGCCAATCAGTGCACTGACAACACAGGGAACTGAACGCTCACCTCATGCAGAGTACCAATCCAAACCCATTCTGGTTACAGCCCTGGGAACATGATGTCCCAACACACACTAGATAATAGAGGAGTATTTCATACCTCATTTTAGTGGATCTTCAAAACAGAGAGCCCATCAGCTTCTTCAAGGCTAAAAGGTACTTCGCAGAGAAGAGCAGCCATCAAGCAAATTTGCAACAAAAAGCATGAACAAAACCAGCAAGTTTCTCCTGCAAACAGCATCATGTGCTCTCTGTAGATAGCACTGTAATTTACTCAAAGCATCACCAGCCTGGCTGAGAGGCTCCTATTTTACAGGAACACACTACATGGGCAACCCCAAGGGGCACCTCATCAATGGATAATACAAGGATGGTTCTTGCAGCACCAGGTCTTGGTTAAAACAGAAATTGTGTTTTTTCCAGAATGGCTGCAAGGCCAAGGTGCTTTGTGGCACACACAAAACAGTAAATAACTGGATGTCCTTACTGCTCTGAGCAAATACAGCGCAATCATTTACAAAAAAAACCCAACTCATCAGTAGCTGCCTTCATTACTTTCACCTTTGCACACAATGCTGCAGATGTGGGGTCACAAGCACGATGCCAAATAACAGAGAAGCAAAAACCTCAGCCCACTTGAAATTCTATGTGCAACAGCAAAACCTCCTCAAGGGTACCATGACAGGAGCTGGCAGCCTGCTTTCAGTGCCCCAGTGCTGCTGGCACTGCTGGCACACCACTCCTGGGCCAGGCAGGACCAGTCCCTGCTGTGCAGCCCAGCCTCTGGCTGCATCACTTCCCAACACTGCTCCAAGCACAGCCCCACTTCCATTACAGCTGGGGTGTAAAAGATTAATGGCACAAAGAAATCCCAGGTCAAGGGTAACAAAGTAAGCAGAGAAAAAGGAAACTTCCGGTCATACAAAACACAGAAAGTAAAAATGCTACATGTAAAAAGAAATTTTGACAAGACATTTCTTTGGGTCAAGATCTAGGGCCTGGCTTGGTGAAGTAAAAGCCATGAGGAAAGAACAGTAACAGATGCAAAAGCATCTGGGACTGAAAATGAAAAAAAAAAATTAGAAGAAAAAAAAAAGAAACATTTCAGCCCTGAAACTTAATAGTAGCAGGCTGTTCTTTAGCACAAATTCTGCTTTGATCTGTCATAGCTTGCCTATGGGTTTGCTATCTTCAGCATTTCAAAGAAATCTCTTATCATTGTATACCTGCCTCAGAGAAATCATACCACTGAAGGAACAAAAAGGTTGATTGTTATTTTAATTGAATTTGTTTTCAATTTATTTTCAAGCTGTCTGGGGGAAACCTTTTACACGTGCATTGTTTGATTTGTTTTTAACTTTGGTTCCATTATCCTAATAATGAAGCTTTTAAGGCATTTTAAGAAGCCTGTTTGTCCAAAAGGGTACTCGCATTGATCAGATCAATACCTACGTAAGCGCCTGAAAGCAGGAAATAAATATGGATTTTAAAAAGCCAGCATTATTTTACAGAATTTGGGTTTTGTTGTGAATTCAGATGCTCAGCATGAACTGCTGGCTTGATCTCTGCCAACACACACAGCCATGAGCTAATGTGCCAGAGGATTATTTTCCAGCATCCCTTAATGCAGGCTACCTGCATGTGGTCTCTTTCTCAGAGGTGCTGAACACTTGCAGCTCATGCTGCTCCTGGTGTTAAGCTCCAGGCCAAACAGGACAGAAGGAATCCTTGAATGAGATTAACAGTAAAGCCAGGATTTGTGCTACAATAGGTTAATTAGTTTTCCAGGTAGTTAGCTAATAATTCTTTTCCATTTATAACAAACCAGTGTCGTAGGAGCTGTGGAGCTGCAGGAAAGGGCACTGCACAAAGAAAGGGCTGTCAGGCAGCTCTGCCCCTCTTCTGCAGCTCCCATTTACACCACGGGCTTTGACATGAGGCCCTGAGCTGCACCAGCTCTTTCTTCTTCCCCCACCAGCTCTTTATGTTCCCCTAGAGTATAAAGGGATCCTGTAATCCCCTGCTCAGGGCAGCAGCATCCTCCCACTGCCCTTCACACTCCTGCCTGTGGAGCTGCACTCTGCCATCCTGGACCTTTTTGCAAATCTGTTTATCCTGCAAGCCCAGCTGGAACTGCTGTGTGATGGCAGCTCTCTCACTGCCCACCCCCCTCCCACTCTCATAGATCAGTCAGGCAAAACATCCTATTGCACAAGAAATAGAGAGGGTTCTGTGTTAAGACAAAAAGGATTCAGTTACCTTTTCACTTCTGAGCTTTCTTCTCTGAGTGATATAGGCTTCATTCTTTAAAAGATGTTTGGAGTCTTTTTACACATAGAAGTAGTTTTCATTAATAATGAAGGAGTTTCAGCTGATCTTCTAATGATCCCTTCCTTTAGTGCATCTTTGTCTCAGTTAATAGCTCAGTTTGCCTGTGTTGCCTGATGCAACAGTGATGGCTTACACCAAGTACTTACAGTCACTTTTTACATTTATGAATTAAATTCATTATTTCTTTTCCATGGTAGTAAAACAGTGGGGTGGCATTAGACAGACAGGCCTCATTTAATGTTATTATTCCAGTGGCGATCTATTAATTTTTCTGAATATGAAATTTCTTGAATAGCAGAATGAAAGGACAAAAAAGACTTGTAATGAGTTGTTTCTGTCACTCTCTTCCCTTTCGTCTTGCCCCAAAAAGGAAATAAACTGTCAGCACCATTAATTTTTAAAATGCCATTTTAAAATTAAATATTGAGCTAGGTTTTTAAAAGACAGGACAGTTTTAAAAATTAAAGCACTAAAACTAAACTAAGTACTTTTTCAGAGTACAGAGTATTTCTTTTTGGCCACTCAACTATGGCTGCTTATTCCATCTTGCCAATTTTTCATTTTTACTACAGATCCGAAAGGTGCACGATTTACTCAGCTCTGTCTTCACCTAGAGCAGCAAACCAGAAGTTTTAATAATCTGAAGAGGAATCTATTTAATATAAAGTCCTTAGGGAAGGGCCTGCCATTAGTCAGATGTTTGTTCAGCATTAAGTTCAGTCTCAGTTCCCTGTGAGCCTGTATTGCAGTGTATAAGGAGAACCCTTATGGCTGTGGGATCCATTAGACAGGCTGTGCACAAGGCAGGAATGCTAATGTGGGTACCCTGGGCCAAACCTAAACCCAGGCAATGACACCAAAGAAATTTATCTGAAGACAGGGGGGATCTCTCAGAGCTGCAATAATGTTTTAAAGTCATGCCTAGGATGAGCACAGTTCATGTTTTGGATCCAGTGGGATGGGTGAGAGCCGCAGCTGCCTGCCTGGGTCCCAGGGCAGGTCTCACATGTCTGCCCTGGGCATGGTACATGAAAAACTGCTCCAGTCTCATTTGTTTTCATATGTCCTCATGAAAGCAGTAAGCTGAGGGGAGTTGCTGCTCTGTGCTTAGATCACACCACCCCTACCTGTGTCAAGGAGCACTTTGCTGTTCAGGCAGTCCCACTGAGATGGATAAAAGTCTCCAGAAGTATTAGATATGCAGGAAAGAGCAGGCTGGCCCAGAGTAAACACCACTGCCACAAGAGTGTCTTTTGAAAAGGAAACCTCTATTTGTGCACCTGAGAGGGCAACTCCTTACCCAGCATCAGCTCTGTGCCAGCCTGCTGCTGGCAAGGCAAATCTCTGCCAGGGAGTGTCAGAGGGGCTGATGGCAGCACCGAGCAGAGGATGGAGGCCTGCCCTCCTCACACACAGCTGGGGCACAGCTCTGCAGCTGTGTGGGGACTTGGTGCTACACCCCAAGGCTTGGCTACACCCCGGCCAAAACAGCCACGGCCAGCCATGAGCTCTGGCAGGCATTGCACTGGGTAGTGTTCATGCTCCTCCAGCTGGAAAACCTTCATGGCTCCACTCCTCCCTCACTTTTGGCAGCCAGCAAAGCAGGAGGGACACGTGGCTGTGGCCTCTACAGGTGGGCACTACCACCAGCCTGGTCCCTTGGTGTGTGCACAGGGAACAGTCCCCCCGGAGCAGCACACCTGCCTGCCAGCCTGCCCAGCCTCCTCATGCACTGCTGATTTAGATGCCACCACACTGCCCTCCCACTTCAACTTTAATTTCTGCTCCCTGCTGCTCTCAGTAGTGAACAATGATGCATTACAATTTTCAGGTGCCTAAGGCTCGCAGAGCTTTCTCAATATAATCAGCAGAAAAGAAGGATTTTGAATCGAAAGCCAGTGCCAACATCCCTGCAGTGATAACCATCCTTGTATAATTAAAATGAACATTTCACAAAATGTCATCTCCAAGCAGCATATTTTAGATTAATAAAAAAAAATAAAAAAAAAACATTTCCATGATCAAAAGGAGAAAATGATAATTGGGAAAGGGTGGAGGTGGGGGAGGACAGTGTGACAGCCCCAAGAAATATTACCATTATTATGAGGAAAAGTTTGCTAAAATACCAACTGCATACCCACAGCCAAAGGAAGCACCAGTTTACTTGTTAATCGCCTTAATTAATTAACTGGCATTGTCCTGGATTTCCTGAAGCTGGGTTTACTGTGGGAATCAATTTTAAAGAGCTTCCAGAAAGAAAATTTAAATTTCTGCTTAAAGACTTTACAGCTTAGTAAACAAGAGCCTGCTTCCAAACCATTTGGATGAAACCACAGCCATGATTTATGGAGACAAAGTCCTTTTTCCCACAGAGTCTGTTGTGATCAGCTATATTGACCTATTGCACAGCACAAACTTCCCTGAATTAATTCCTCTTTGAACTACAGCAGCTCTTTTGGAAAAACACCCCATCCTGATTATAAAACTGGCAGGGAATCAGAAGCCAGTGTCATCAGGGTGTGCTTACCAGGGGCTCCCTGCTCCTTCCCACCACTGATGTGTTCAGTTCCACACTCCACCCACTGCTGGCCTTCCCCTCTGCTGGATCAAGGGCAATTTGGCAAACCCTTGCTCCCTGTACAAGAACTTACAGATGGTGAGTGAGTTTTCATTACTGGGGCTGTGATCTTCCAGACTTTCTCAATTAAATGGGAATGAAAACAGGCCATGAGCTCCCTCACGGTCCTCTGAGGCTTTTCCATCTCTTCATGCTTTTCAAGCTCAGGACGTAGTTGTACCCAGTGACAGATATTAGAGCAGCACCAATTTACTGAGAGTCCTGTTAACATACACAATTATCTGCTCTGTAACTTCTGACCACAACAGTGCATTAGACTTTCTCCCATCCCACAGGTTATCTAACTTGTGCTCTAAATTTTACTTTAATCACTGTTTCCAGGGTTAGCAATTCTCACTCTGCAAACTTGACTACTGGTCCCTCATTGGCTGTGGTGAAACAGATCCTAAAGATATCTGTTACATGAAACAGCAACTAGGAAAGCACACACATACACACACAAGAGTTTTCACATGTTAAACTCAATTTTTCTCATCTTGATTTCACCAGACCTGACCCATCAAGGCCCAGAACCCAAAATGTCCTTTGTGATCAAGAGTGGAAGAGGTGCTTTTAGAAATCATCTCTCTGCTCTTATACATCTATTTTTTAGATGATAAATGACATCTCTAAAGTACCAACTTCTTCTCACTGACTGTGGTAGAAACTACATGTCCAAATTAAGATGAACACAACTACATCAGGTCAGGTGAGTCTCGGCTTTTGAGTCTAAATAAAACAGTGCAGATAAGAAAAGCATAATATGTATGCTGTTATTAAAGTGTTCCAGCAGTAAAACAGCCATCACATAAATATGGAAGTGCATACTTCTTTAAATAATGCATTTTAAGTGCTAAATTTGGTGTCAGATTCCGCTCTCATATGCCTCTAACTAGACAAGAGTAAGTTAGGAGTTCTCCCAGCTCAGACTTGGTAAAAAATAGCTGTAAAGAATAGACCTTGTAAAGAATCTGCCCCTCCCAAGAAGAGGCACACAGAGATGGTTGTTTGGCTCTCCAACAAGGTCAGCAGCACCAAGTGGGGTGGAGAATGTATCCCCTTCACCTGTGCAAGAACATCACAGTCATTTTCTGCCTGGAGGTGCAGGAGAAGATCACAGTCTGGCAACATTTCTCTTCTCTATTTTGTGGGATGGCTCATTTAGCAATGACAAAATTTTCCTTGGGAAAACTATAGTCTGTGAAGGAAAGGCTCAACAAATCAAAAAAAGTTTTAAAGAGAAAGCTGAATGGAATGCACACACAGCCATTTTTCATCTGTTTTTCCTAATATGCAAATAAAACAGTTCCCCACTTCTCCTGGCAGGAGCAGAGGAGCAACTAATGGGGCAACGCTGATCTCCTAAAGACAGAGAACATCTCAGAAAAATGACATGGAAGAGGTGTGCCTGCCATGCTGATGGATTACACCAGGCATTTGGGTGTTTATCCTGCCAAACAGCTACATGAGCTGCAAAGAAAATGGTGAGAACTGCTGCAAGGAAGATGTAGAATTTGCATAAATTTGTGTATATCTCAGCCCCTGAACATGCACTTCTATGAAGGACTGAGAGTAAGAGAGTCATCCATGTGGTGGTGTCAGCTTTGGGGTGAAATGTATCCTCTGGCACTGAATGGGGGCATTTACATAAGGAAGAAAGTGTTGGATTTTCTGTTGTGTTGTTCATCAGCTGCAGAGAAATCTGGCGAGACCTGAGGAGGGGCAGCAAACACAGTGGGAAACAGAGGGAGAGAAGGGAAGAGGGACATACATGGTCAGTGGAGTGTTGGCTGACATTTTTCATCAGCTTGTCATCCAACAGCTTCCCCCAGCTTAGAAAGGGCTCCTTTTCTCAGCACAGCTCTTTTGCACTTGTCTGACTGTGAATTCCTCTCAAGGAAGCTGGAGTTGGTCTCATGGCAGTGGGGAGGACCTGGAACATGGCATTATGGATGCAAGGAAGGAGCTGTGTGCTGCCAGGGGCTGCCCAGGCACTGGGCAAGGCTGTGAAACTCTGCAGTTTGGTGGTTTTGGCCCACCTGGAGCTGCAGCAGTCCTGGCCCAGCTGGACAGGCTTCAATTTGCACACACCCAACCTCAGAGCAGATAAACTGGAGCTCATCTGCCATGGCCACTTCTCTGAATATCCAGCACTGGTCATTTCCAGGAGAAGACCTTCCCATTAACTTCTTGAAAGATTTGACTGAAGCTGTTCAGTGAACCCTGTATTACATTTTTGATAATCCCTAGCACTAGAAATTCAGTCCTTGCCACTCAACCAGGTGACCAATGGGAGGCCAGAAAAGGAGCCTAAGAGGCAGAAGGGAAAGTAGAACAAGGGGGACTGACAAATGTCAGGCAAATACTGGGGCAGAAACATCAAAGCAGCCCACACCAAGAGTGCACTTTGGAAGGATAAATCTGCAAAGACTGAAACAGGAAAGTTAATTTTTTGCTGTAGGAAATCAAGTTGCAGTGATGGGTGCTGGGTAACCTGTCCCCAGTCAGGGCATAAAACCACACCATGAGCAGTTCCCACCCCCTCTCCCCTCAGAAGCTGTTCTACCTTGTCTGGAGACAGGAAAGGCACACAGTGTCTTTCTTCACCATTGAAACCTCTTCCACTCATCACTGAGCTTTTGGGTGGGATGATACACCAATAATCCTGCACAGCAGGGGGAATTTCTGCCGGACAACTAGCTGAGCACCCCAGCTTTATGGGGCTTTGCTTGACTTCATCTCCACCAATAGCAAAATTCACCTGACAGTTCTGCCTTTCCTCTGCAAAAATCCTCCAGTACCAACACAGAGGCACAGATAAGTCATGTGCTGGCCCACTGCCCAGCTTAGTGCTTGGCTTGGCTTCAGCAGTTCAGCTGACATGCACATCTTTCTTTCATTTCCTTTCCCAAGTCCCTTCTCCTCCTGCTCCACCACCTTCCACCACCACTCACTCCCATGCACACACTCCATTCACAGGCAGGGCTGCTTGTGACGCCCTGCTCTGCTCACACAGGCCCCTGTTCAGCCTGTGCTGTGCCTTATTCTGCAAATTATCACACAAAAAGAATAGAATTAAAATCTATAGAATTACTAAGTAGGATATACCAGACCTGACTGGAAAAGAGCAAAAGAGTCCAGAGAGAAAAGTGGGAGATGATCTTGTCATGTCACATCCAGCTTTTCCACACAGCCATGTGCTGCCTCCTGCAGCACCAGCCCAGCCCATTAGACACACTCAGCCCTTCTCTCACCTCTTTAGACACCAGTCATTGATAACCTGTGCAATTAGTGTAAGGCTTACGGTTGGACTCAATGATCTTAAAGGTCTTTTCCAACCTGAATGATTCCATGATTAATCTTGGCTGTCAGTAAAGCTACAGCATCTCTGCATACAGCAATACCCTACCACAGCTGAATATATTGCATAAGAGCAAGAATCTTCTTAATGGATTTCTGCAGCAGGAGTGGAAAATGGGGGTGTTCCCAGCCACATATATCCTAGTGAGAGGTAATGAACAGCACACCCATAGCATTTTGCTAATAACCTCAAATAGAGTGAAGAGTTCAGCTGGGAGGGGAGAATTTTTTTTTCTGTTAAAAGTTTGATGAGCTTTCAGAATCAAATATTTCAGAGCTTGCTCATTGCTAATTAAGGGTTAGTATACTAAATTAGCAGTAAATTAACATTCATTTCTCTGCTAGTACACTAGAGCTGCAGGAAATTACCCAAATTATTCAGGTAGTGACATTCATCACTGGGTGGAATTACTGTAGCTTAAACAAGATTTAGTGCTACTCTGTAGCTAATATTCACAGCTGCAGGAAAAGAGAGGCAGGCTCCCTCATTCACAGCAATTTTGACAGCAGAGGTGCCAAGACAGTGGAAAATGTTCATCTGAGCTGTTGATTATTGAGACAAGAGAACAGGACAGGCCAGGCTTTGCTGAGATCACTGCATGCTTGGGGTGCAAATGGTGAGGTGGCACCTGGCTGGTGGCTGCAAGTGACCGAGTGCTGCTGTAAAATGAAAATATCACCCTAAAAATATCTTTGTGCAGTTGCCGGGGATAATTGATGCTGGTGCAGCATTACTTCAAACCACTCATAAAGCTCCATCTGTAGCTGCAGCTCTATAGACATTTCATAATTATGTTTAATATTGCAATCCCCTATTTCTAGGGAGGATTTGAGGATCTCGGCACATTTGTCTAAGTGATGAGCATTTTATCCAGGGCTTAGGAGCTTTCCTTCCTCCCTGGGGAATAGCTGCCTCAGGAAGCTGCTGACTGCCTTCAGAGCCCTCCCTAACCCCTTTTTAGGTCAAACACAACCCAACCATAGCAGGCTGAAGAAACCAGACAAGTTTTGATAGTCTAGGAAAGAGGTAATGAGCATCTCACTGGCACCACGTGCCCATACCCAGCAGACCTTTCCTGATACATTCACCTCCAAAGAAAAGAGTACACCTGATGTGCTGGAGCTTGGAGCTTGCTGCATTCCCAGGCCAGCTGGCTCCCAACCACTTTTGCATCATGAAGAATGTGAAACATGCACAGCAGGGCTTTCCTGGGCACTCTGAGGTTTTGGGCAGGCAGCAGAAAAGGTGGGCAGCAGGGAAAGTCCCCTTGGGGAGGACAAGGATGGTTTATGGCCTAGTGCAAGTCAGCCGGAGGGAGGGAAGCAGAGTTCCTGTGAGAGAAGAAAGGTGGCAAAGGGGAAGATGAAGCCTGAGAACAAAGCACTGCTGCCTTTTCATTCACTAAAACTGTGTGTCAAGAGCCAAACACCTATAATACTTGAGGAGAAACTCCTCAGGATACCATTTTACCGTTGATTATTAAGAACAGCCACTCTGTAGAATGCATATGCCTGAACAGACACAGTTACATAGACAACAGGACATATCCCTTTTGATCACAAAGAAGTCCACGTGCTGTCTGAAGCCTTGTGCAGAATGGCAGCAGGGGTCTTCACACTCTATTTTTAAATTTTCCAGCACTCATACTAGGGGAATGAGCTGCTGCCCCCTGCAAATGAAGGCCCTATCTAAAGCAGGCATGCTTTTAAGCTCACGGATGGAGATTTCAGATGTCACCACTATTAATTTTCACTCTTCTGGCTATGTTCCTTGTCTGCTGCTGGCAATCACAGTGGGATCAAGAATGAGTCTCAAAACAGGAGGAAAAGACAGTTGTCTAGTTGTGCTTTTTACATTCTCTCACAAGCAGCCCACAGCAGAAATGATAATGCATATCTTAATTAACCAAGACCCTCCACAAACTGCCTGGGGCAGATTTTTATAAATACTGGCTTCTGGCTGGACAACTGGCAAGTAGACTTTTACTGCCTGGAAATAAAGGCATTGCAAAAAGCCAGTAAGTTAAATCAATGTTCTATTAATTCATTTTTAAAGTCTCACAGGAACATTGTACTCTTTGTCCAAAAATGTTCCAGAGCTTTAACAGCTGCACTGCTAGCATGGGAAGCAGAACAACAGGATCTTTAGATGTCCGTGTGAGCAGAGACACAGTTCTCTTCTGTTTAAAATCCACCAGGTTTCATACAAAGCTGGTATTGGCCCACTTTTGTCATCCAGCTTGCCCTTAAGATGAAGAATCACCACATTGCTGTACTAGGAAGAAGCAAATCTCTCATCTGTGGGACAGGGGGAGCCCCCCCCTCCCAAGAGTTTCTCTCCCCCTTCCTTATCCTTTATGACACAGGATCCCCACATATGTACCCTAATGCTAAGCAGTGGCAGGAGGAACAAATCCACTGTCACCACTTCTCAGCCACTCCTAGGGGACAGTAATAGAGGAATCTATTTACTTGCTCCTTTGTGACCTGCAGTGGAGAATGAATTTTGCTCAGTGCTCTCAGGAGGAGCAGCTGCTGCCTCCTCTCCCAAAGGGATGAAGTTTGCTCTCCAGGCAATGTGGAGAGGATAGCAAGGGAACTGAAGTCCCCTAGATCTTATTTAGGAACAGGACTGTTTCTCTCATTAGCCATGGCCTCCTCAGTATCAGCTCCTCACAGAGCCCCTTCTGCAGGACCTCATCACAGAGAGCCTCGGTGGAAAACAGCACTTCCAAATGTGACTGTTGAGGGTTACATGGGATAAAATCTGAGACTACAGGAAGAAGGGACGAACAGAGAAGCCCAGATGTGTTATTTGCTACTGAAGTGTGTGACGCTGTGAGGGGCAGGAAAGCTGTCAGCTCACAGCACTGGGGCTGCTGGGGTGACTGCACCCCGACACGGCCCCATGCACAGCTCCATCCTCAGGAGGAGCAGGAACCAGCTCACCCTAAATTTAGTCTCACTGTTCCCCAGCAGCTCACAGAGCCCTTCTGTGGGACTGCAGGTTCCCAATCCCCATTCTGGAGAGAACTGAGGTTTCTGCAGTGACTTCCCTAAGCTCACCCAGGGGGCTGAGCAGAGCCAAGAACAGACTGCAGGACTCCTGCATGCCAAGTTACCAGTTCTACATTAGGCTAAACTGTCCTGCAAGCACAAAGTACCTCAGAGCACAATGTTTGGGCACAGAGTTGGAGCTGTACAGAGCAGAGCATCTGTGCCGGCGCTGTACCCCAGCCTCAGCATGCTCTGTCTTTATCAACCCATCTGTACCTTCCCCTTTTCCCAAAGGGCTCTCCCCAACCAAACACCAATGTACATTTGAAGGATTCCCATCCCACAGATATTTCGTATGTTTTTAACTTTCTACATTTTCAAAAGAAAACCAAAATAAGCAATTAATGTCTTGCAACGGCAAAGAACGTATGCTGTGGCATTGGAAAACATGCAGCATGTGATCAACAAAAGCTGTAGAACTGGTCTGTTACAGGGAGGAACTCACAGTGCCAATTTTTTAATGCTGTTTACCAAATCAAACAGGCATTCTGCAGCCCACCTGTTCCTACTGCCTCTGACTTCATGATAGCCATTTTCTGAAGCCAGAGAAATAATTACTGGACCAGTTTATTGATGGCAGCTGGTTTGGAGTGAAAAAGTCCAAAATGTGCAATAATTAAAGACTGTAAGGGATGCAAGCTATTAAGAGGACAAAGGAAGCAAAATAAATCGATCCAGAATGGGCAAATGGACACCTTCCATGGGAAGTCAAAACCTCTCCTCAAAGCTGATGTACTCAGTCAGCTCAGAGGGAAGTCCAAAAGGTGGGGTGGGGGGAAACCACAACAATCCAAATATCTGCAGTTGTTTTTTTAATCCAGGAATTATTACCCAGTCCTTGTCATTAACACAGAATTCAAAGTCCTGGAGTCAAGCAATGGCCTAGAGACCAACATGTGCCAGCTGCTTCAAAAGGCCCTGTAAAATCCCATAAAGGAGAATTGTACACCAGCATGCCTGAGGGATAAGCTGTGTGCAGCACACAGCCCAAAGTGCAAGGGATGGAGCTCCCACCCAAGTGGAGATGGTATTGCCAACCATACAAACAATGCCAGGCTGTCAGTCTCAATATCCTACCTTGTGGCAATGAGTCCCACAGGGTAATTAAAACTTAGGTTAAGAGTGCTTCCTATCAAAGCTGTTCAATGCATTGACTTCAAATTTAATTTTATGTCTCTCTTTCTTATCCAAGAGAGGAAAAAGCCATGGTTTTATTTATATCCATCATGGCCTGTCTCTCAGTGGCACGTCCCATGTATTGTTCTGCCTAAAATAAACAGACTTAACCTTTGCAGTCTCTGCTGCATGCAAATCTTCCCTCTAAAGTATTTTCTATGCTTCTGATTAGGTTTGCTGCCCTTCACTGAACCTCTTCTATTTCCTGCTCTATCATTTTTTAATTAGGGTAACCAAACCAAGCACGCTTCTCAAGGTGAGGCCACATCACCATCTCTAGAACAACACTGTCATATTTTCAGTGTTGTCCTCTATTCAACAAATTAATGTCATGCCATTTTATATTTATGCTTTCCTGATCACTGCTCAGACCTCAGCAGATGTTTTCCATTGAGCTCTTTGAGATATTTTTTTTGTTTTGAGGCTCACCCCATTAGACAATCAACTGTTCCATCCAATTAACAGTAACTTCCTCTTACTCACATTGCATTTTATTATCAGTATTTTGATTAATACAGCCTTGGTAAATTCAAAGGAAATTCTTAGTCACACTTAGATTTGATTAAATTTTGGAGCATCAAATTTCAGCAATTTGCTACTTACTTTTTCAGATTATCATAAAATACTAAGTACAGGCTCAAGGAGTGCCTACCATAAAATGTCTGTATGTGTAATTACTGAAGCTCTCCACAGAAACATGATTTTCAAAGAATGCATGTATCATAATATAAGTAAAAACCTAATTTATTTTTAAAGCGTTTTAAAATCTCAAACCTTGACTTTCTGTACCTGCACCACAAGTCTACAAAGAGGGAAGCAGTAAAGCCTCTGTCACTTCCCAGGGTGCACTCACATGCACATCACCAAGCCAAACAAACCCTCCTCCTCTGGCTGCTGTAACACAATTTTCAAGAAAGGTGAACATGACAGTCTTCAAAGGGATTTAAACAAAGCAATGCCAGGAAAGGTTTCACCACCCCTTGTACCACACACTTCTATAGCCTGTGTAAAGAAATACCCCTCAGTGAAATTCAGACTACATAAGGTTTTTGAATTCAGAATGTCTTTTTATAATGATATATTCACGCTTGCTGCCATCCATCAGAAACTTCCTATAGAGTGAATGCTTTTCTGTCAGAGAAAAAAAAAAAAAAAGAAGCTGAATGACTTTAGATGGAATCAAGTTTTTGAACATCTACAGGGGGAAGAAGAGAAGTGAAGGGAATCTTCAGCAGTTTCTCATCTAGATGGATGTCCCTTTCCAAGGATTTTGTCACAGAATGGTTTGGGTTGGAAGGCAGCTTAAAGATCCCCCACTTCCAAAACCCCTGCCATGGGCAGGGACACCTCTCTCCTATCCAGTCTGGTCTTGAACACTCCCAGGGATGGAGCATCCAGAATTTCTCTGAGCAACCTGTGCCAATGCCTCACCACCCTCACAGTCAGAACTTCTTCCTGTCTCATATAAACCTACTCTCAGTTTAAATGCATTTCCTCCTGTCCCATCAATACACATCCTTGTAACAAGTCCCTCTCCACTCCCTCATAGACCCTTTGGGTACCCAAAACCTTCTCCAGGCTGAATAACCTCAGCTCTCTCAGCCTGCCTTTGTAGGAGAGGTTCAGCCAACAGGAATATTGCACAGCAGTAGTCTCAACACCAACCTCCAAGGATTCCACACCTCACTGGCCTCCACTTGGGTATGAAGTCAGTGACCAAAGGCATGGAAGCAGATAGACAGCTCTCTTCCCACCACAGAAATATTCCCAAGTTCTTCTTGGCAGCAGCCTCCTGCAGGAAGGCATCTTGCTGTTCCGACACCTGGAGCTCACCACAAATCACCAGTTAGTGCTGAGGCTGTTGGCAGTGGCTTCTGGGATATTATTAATTACAGGAATTTATTTTAAAAAAATATTTTCCCCAGCATATGACACACTAAGTTGCCACAAGTAACTTTCTTCTAATGAGAATTTCTGCATATTAGATAAGAGTCCATAAGCATAGCTGGGTGTTATTTAAAAAAGCTGTGTTTCTGATGGGAAGGAAAAATCATCACATTTTCCAGAGATCAGTTTTCTAGAAAGGAAAAATAGCAACTTTCTTTTTAGGACAAAAGCAATAGTTTTTACCTCAGCTAAAGAATCCCATCTGCTGCGGGCTCTGAGTCATTGGCTTATTAGCAAAATTGTCTGAAAGAAGCATAAATCTGATTTGCTCAGAAACCAAATCTGCACACAGACAAAAATTACAGTCTGCCACTTCTTTGAAAATTAGGCTCCTTCCCTGTCCTCAGTTCATTTCCATGGACAATGGGTAGCACCTGCTGCCAGTCAGATTCCTGCAGCACTTTCCCTTTATCCAGGAGGCTTTAGGCCAGTGCCAGCCCCTAAAGGCTGGTGCTTCACTCCCCAACAGGCAGCCCATCCACACACTGTAATTTCTGGCTTATGCTAAAACTCCTTTTTGGCCATATGCACAGACACCCCCTTTTTTTCTTTTTCCTCTCTCTGCCTCTCTATCTTCTGAACACAGCACCCTGTCAGAACCCCATGCTGGTTTGTGTCTTTTCACGGCTGTCACCACTCAGCAGCTCAGCCCCTGCTTCCCTTTTAATGGCACATTTCTCCTCTGCTTTACACTGAGCCATCTATTACCACTTGGATGATCAGCACAGCATACTTCTGGGGTCAGGTGTGAGACTGTAAGTTTGCTGGGGTTAATTTCAGAGTTGGATTTTTGCTGGTACTTAGACACACACTCTTAGTAAATCATCAGAGCTAATGGGGGAGGGAGTCTGAAGAGGATGGTGGAGGCACAATTTACAGGCAATGTTTACAGCTCTTTTTTCTTTCCTCCACCCAAGCCTGTCATCTGGGGAGGCAGCACATCCTGATCTCTACCAACACAAGATCAAAGCTTTCCAGGTCTGTCAGAACTCTGAGCCTGTCGCTATCTCTATTTACACTTGTTTATTTTTATTATTGTTACCATTAATAGTAATTCATCTTGACAACTCCTGAGCAGCCACATGGGCAAGGACCTTATCCCACTAAATGCTGTAAAAATGCAAACCAAAATGACAAGAGCTTACAGCTCTTAGGACAAGCTCGCAGCAGAGAAGCTGTTTAAATGTGGCCTTCATTCAGGTCGAGTTGGTGCAGGCAGAGCCAGGCTGCACAGGCCAGCTCATCCCTGGAGTTTAGGGCCCCACTTCTGTTACACTGAGACAGAATCAGGCAGCCAGATGTCTTTGAAGTTCAGTCCCTGTGCACCTCATTTTCACCAGCAGTCAAATTATTGGACTGTTGTGTCCCTCACAACAACCTGCTCCAGGAACTTCACTGCTCAGTTCATCAGCCACCCCACTCCCCCACAAGCAGCAAAGTGCTCAAGTTCCTGAGGAGTCTGAGAGCTTGCTTCATTTTGGCAGAGTAACCCCCAAGGTGTGAGATGCCAGGAGCACAAAATCATCATGTTCATAAGCACAGAGTTTCACTTCCAACCACTTCTGTGATAAACAGCACCAAAGGAGATGCGTGCCAAATGCAGTTGGAGTTTTATGGTTGTTCCTTTAGCACCTCTTCGGATTTTGTTTAGTTCACTTCTGCAGCAACAGCTGGGAGTAGTATTTCCTTCAAATTACAGAAAGATTTAGTGTTACCTTAATGTGATACAAGTGTAGGCTGAATTATATTTAGGAGGAAGTACAATATGTGCTAATGAATAATAAAGACTGTCTACCAGGGTATTAGCCTGTCTCTGGCTGCTGCTGCTGCCCCAGCCAGTTCTCACCTTCTGGATGGTGCTGGCAAGTCACAATGGCTCTGCCACTCAACAGCCCCTTCCCAAGGCACCATACTGGAAGCATTCTCCATTTGCTAAGGTTTCAGCTGGAAAGAGGTCCCTATTTCCAAACAGAAGAACTGAGCCGGAAAGCAGACTTTCCTTTCTGCTAAACACGCCCTGCAGGATTGCAAATCCAACACCTGTAAACCAGGGCTGTCCAAATCCACCACTTGAAAACTGACAGGCACAGAAAGAGTTTGGGAAGAGGCTCAGCCCCAGTTTCACCCCAAAAACTGGCAGCAAGTCCCAGATGCAGTCCTTATTTTGCCCTTCCCAGTTTGTCCATGTGCAATACAAGCGGGCATTTGGCAGGACATTCATGTCTGAATCACTGCTAGGGACGTGTGGCTGGTGGGAAACAGAAGTTCAGCCTAGTCAACAGTGAACTGACAGCTGCAACCAAGAATAGCACCAATATGGTTCACTGATTATCTGAATTACTTCAGGGTACCTTAGAAAATCCCTGCAATGTATCACAGCCACCAAAGGAACACATTATTTTATGCAAAGAACATTTTTGAAAGATGCAACAAAATACCCACTGATACAAATAGCTGAGAAAATGCAGTGCTAATGCATATTCCTTTCCTTCTACATTATTTATCTTTCATAAAATACTACATAAACACACTTGTTCCTACAGGGAGTCAAAAATAACATATTTTACTTATCTGTTTAAGAAATAGTGACATGTGTCAACCAAAACGTTCCAACACAGGATTTTTCAGTTTCAACAACTGTCAGAGGGCTCCTCTATTGAAAATAATCAATGCCTTTGACAGATAAAGGGAGGTAATATTATGACTTATTTTGATACAACTTGACAGCTTTTTTTTGGACAGTATTTTTCACTGTCAGTCTATTGGATTTGAATTTTAGCTGGGGCCCATGAGAAAAGTGCTTTTGGTCTTTAGCACTGAATCTCTGCAAATCAAAAGGGCAGTGGGAGCGCAGTAGTTACCTGCTTTTTATTTGCCATTATCTATCAGTCTCCAGTTTTAATTATTCATTTTTAATACCCTTCCCAATTTTTATACTCATGAGATGTCATAATAAGCCACATTTAAACTATACTTTGCTGCTCCCTTGGCAAGAAAGGACATTTCACACAGCTAGACTTGGAAATGGAGCGATTTCCTAATGTCACAGTGTTCGGACTGACAGTTCACTTCCATCAAGAGCTCATCTGTTCTGCTCTTATGAGACTGCAGCAACTTAAAAGAAGTTATTAATATTGATTATGAAATATTCAAACACTTGCCCAGGCAGGAGATTGTGGGGGTAAGGATCTCTTCATTAAAATTCTTTATCCAAAACACATCCATTAATTGAATTTTTTTTTTTTTTATAAAATTCAACAATGGATCCAGATCTGAATTCTTGTAAAACAAAATCAAGGCATTTAAAAGAATCACTTAAATCACAAGCCAGTCCTTCACTGCTGCAAAGCTCCACCAAAAAGGTGAGGAGTTCTAGACTTGCTGCTGGCAGACATTGACCTGGAACAAAGAGAAGGCAGGGGGGTGGTGAAGAGGATAAAGGGAAATTTCTCATTACACTGTATTTTGATAAGAACCTTTTGATAACTACCATTGTGAACAACTTCTCCCACTGAGCAGTCAGGCAGAGTTCACTTATTCTGACCCAAACTGTTTGTTCCTGGCTGCAATTTCCATGAACATTGTCACCATATTTTGCCCTTGATATAAATATGTCACCTTGTAGGGTTTAGTATCTAAATATTTATTTGTTTCCAAGCCTAAATTCACAGCGTGATGTGTGAAAATTCCCCTTGGTATAACAATGCTCAAAGAGAAAAGGCTGTGAGATGACTGAAGGTACAAAGGTGCAGGAAATAAAAGGACTTGTATTCCCAACTCATCATTCCATATACTGCTCAAGACAAGAATTGCATCTTGGCTTTTGATGTATTGTTGTTGTATATGTTGAGAGCTCAGTTATGTTTAAATGTAGTACTTCAGCTCCTTTGCTTAACAACACCTGCTAACTTGCTTGACATCTCAAAGAGTTTCTTAAAATATTCTTAAACCTTTGGCATCCCTTCCTGCCCTGGGCTCCATGAATAAAACATTTATCCAGTCAGCAGCTTTAGCAAAGAGGAACAGCCAAGTTCCATCCATCAACGTCAGCAGCTGAATTACTGAGTGATTTCAGATCCTTTAATAACTCTGTTTCTTTATGACTGTGTTGGTAAACAATCAAACAGTGCTGGCACCTGGCTTTCAGTGAACATTAACTTTTTTTGCATTATCAAATACTACTAATAGAGCTCGTTGCTGTTATTGTTATTTCAATTTAAAAAATGTCTGCAACGCTGTCTACCTTTGTGAGAATGCACTGAGGTTTACTCTTGATTTGTTACGAAGGTCATCAAAAGCTACTCACATTAAACCTGCTGGGACTTAGGAAAAAAAAAAGCACAAGGATAAATAGAGCCTTTACTTCACATATAATGTGCTTCATTTATCATTGGGATCACCACGTAGCAATACACTGCCCTTTTGTAAGGTTGTTAATAGAAACTAAGCATTTTGGGGTGAAAAACCAATGATATAAAGCTCCTGTTGTTGTAGAAGTCCAAGGAAGCTTGGAGGTCCAAGTACTACAAGGAAATTGCCTACAGATATTCAAAAACAAGTTCCTGGTATGAGCCTCTGTGTGAAGGAGGGGGAATGGGGAGAAGAAAAATCAGCCTTCTGAATTGAAAACCTAGCCAGAATGTATATGAGCACATTTAGTTTGAATTAAATGGATATTCAAGATAAAAATCTTTTCCTAGGACTTAACATTGACAGAACAGGAGGAAGAGATTTTCCACACGCTTGGATGCAAGGAACAGTTTAGACTCTAACCAGGATATGCAAATGGAAAGCCCTGGTATTCAATCCTCTAACCTCTCACAAAGGAAAACTATTCTTAGGCATGCAGGAGTAACACACTGAAGTCAAAAGGGTCATCTAAATAAGGATGTGTGGCCAGGGTAGAGCCCCTGGCCAGCCTCTGTTCACCAGGGGTTTGTGCCTGGAATATAAACAGCAAATATCCACAGACACACTAATAGGAGAAAAACTTTTGAGTATCTGATCCTGCAAAAAGGATCCTTCCCAGCTCCGGGGCAGAAAAAATTACCAACATTTGCAGAGGATGAAAAACATGTGGAGTACCAACAAGAGAAAAGCATGAGCCTCCCTAAGCCCACCTAGACTCTTGCTCCAAAGACCTTTGGGCTCAGATGAAGGTGCCAGTGCAGGATCACTCTAGAGACAGTTCCGGGGGGTTCCAATGTTTCCTCTCCCCTCTGGCGAGTCTCTCTTACCAAGCAACATTTCTTGTGCCAGGTTTGAGCAGAGCAATGTGTACAGAAATATGGGAGGGGTTTTCTCACGTCCTAATATGCATTCCCAGCTGCAGAACCAGAGGAAAACATAGGCTGATTGCACCAGAGAAAACATGCTTTTTATAGGTTTCTGCATATTTAAATGAGCTCTGTGCTACTGAAGTCAAGGGGCACACAGGTAGAGACCAGTAACATTTTCATTTAGAGGCATCTTAGAGCCTCTCCATAGGAAAATAAACAGACTCTTCAGTAGAATTACACCCAATTAAGCCACAGGTAAATAATTAAGCCACAGGCTTCACTATTTAAGCACTTCCCAGTTGCCTGGATAAGTGAAGTGTCACCATTATGGATTAAGCTTCTACACTCTAAGTTTTCTCTGTGGCATCTTAAAAATAAAAAGCAACACTTAGTTATATCTAACCAAAGACTGTCTCTGTTTCCTTTGTTGAAATGAAGGCAGATACTGCTCCTGAGGAGCACAAATTAGCTCATTCTTTGATTCCCAGGAAGGGTGATGGCAACGATTATTAACCATGGACGTGCTGGCTTGGTAAAACAAACCCCCATGGCAGAGAAGCCCAGCCCCAAACCCTCCTACACAGCTGGCTTGCACAGCCATGCACACAAACTCATGCATGTGCTGATCATGGCTCCTCATGCCCACCCAACCCACCATCTCTTTCTCCCATCTGCTCCTGGATACCCAGGGCTCACATCCTCTTGTGTCCTGCCCAAAGCCCTGCACACCCAGGCTGGCTCGTGAGCCTTTACTGACTCCTTTGGGAGCACTGACCAAGGACAGGGAGGAGAAGTTCCCATCAAGGTCTTCTCTCACCTGCACAGAGCAGTCCAACAAGGGCAGAACTGGAGCCAGGTGGACTTTAGGAGTGAGACGATGCCTGTCCTGCTGTCACTGGCAGAGGTTTGGGGACAGTCTCAGGAATCTGCCTCCCTTGGTGAGCCAGAGACAGGAGCTCCCACTTGCCCTGCTACAACACAGAGCTGGGATCAGCCACAGCTTTGAGACCTGAGGGGATTTTTCTATATTTCTTTTAAAATTTGCAATTCTTCCTATGCCCTGTTGAAGGAAAAACATAGGACCCAATGGAGGTCTTTGTGCTGGCTCTGGAGTAAGACCTGTGAATTTCTATTTTCAGTTAAAAAAAAAAAAAAAATCCAACCCTCATTCCATTTTATTGCTTGATCCCAGGCTCTACAGCTGTAAACACAAAAAGCACCTCACTCATTTGAAATCTGCAACCTCTCCACCATAAATCAATCTCCAGAGAAATTAGTAACTACATTTCTGGGGGGATTTTTCTGTTTTGTTTGTCAATTTTAAAGATTGTGGATTACATAACCAGACATGTGGGTATCAACAGCAGCTGCAACTGGAATGCTCAAGGCGAAAAACCCTCTGTCTTGAATTTTAAAGAAGTCTGTTCCCCCCCTCATATCCCCACTGAAACAAGTTTCACACTTTCCTACTGGAAACATACCCTGAAGACATTTACATCACAGGCTTTGTTATTATAAAGTTATAGCAAAAGACAAAAGGAACAAGGTTTTGTAACCAGAGGGCAAACATCACAACTGCTAATTTGTTAGGGGGTGACATTTCTGATAATGCCATTTTAGTCGAACTCCATATTGTAACTTCATCATGGTATCACATCACGGCACTTAAAAGGAGAGATACATGTGAACAGATCTATTACCTAAAACAAACAGAAGTATTATTAGGAAACTTCTTAGGACTGAGTTGTATATTGACTTCTGGTCAGCATTTCCAGAGAACTTCATTATATTTATGTCATCAAAAACGTAACTTATGGACCTCCTGAACGGGAACTCGTAGCAGCAGGAGTAACAATTGTTTTTCCCCATTTTGTGATTTATCATCCATTCTATTACATGCTACACGGACTGTCATTTTTCTTTAAATGTGTTTGATAAAAGACTTCTTGTTCTACTGGGTCAGGTATTATTATTCACCAACATTATGTACTAACCAGCACGGATGTCAGCAGCAGCTGCAGAGCTGGGGCTGAATATCAGAGTAAGGCTGGGCTTTTCCCCACTACACATCGCCCCATAAACTGGGGAAGGGGAGAAGGGGGAGCACTGTGCCAAGCAGGACACAGGCACCCTGGCAGCTGGTACCACAGCAGGAGGCTGTGAGACAGAGTGGATATTTTCCAGGGTAGAAATCCATTTTAATTTCGGTGAAAGGTATGTCTTCGAATTAAGTCTGTAGCTTGCAAACACAGCTGTTTGGTCTGACTGCCTTTCTCGCAAAAGGCCCATGCTCGAAGAAACTGCTTCAGCCAAAGGACAGAGATAAGGGAGGCTCCTTGAACTCAGACAGATGGAAAGGCTGCTGCAGGAGACAGGGCAGGATGACCCAGGAGTTCTCCCTGGTAAAAAACTAGCGGCAAATGTAACCAAAATCAGTAGCACGAATATGTATGAACCTATTGTGAAATTGCACAATTGTGAAATATGGATTAGAAAGGGAGATAAAAAAGGATCTGGAGCTCCCAGAGGTACACATTCATTTAAGGGGAACGATCCCCACATGCGTCCAGCGCTGTAATAAACATTCCGGCTTTACAACTTTCACAAAAGTTGTGGAGTTTGTTTGCTTCCACAGATCAGCTGCAGGGAGAGACACCAGCTCTGCCTTCCACAGCACAGCCCGCGGGCAGCTGCGCCAGGGCTGCCTGTGCCCCCAGCACCCCGGGCACTGGAACTGCTCTCTCTCTCGCCGCTCTCGCCCCCCCAGCACAGCCAACTTCACAGGGATTTGGGAGCACAGGGTGGCAGCGGCACTGCCGGGAGCGAGGTTCGAGGCATGGGAAGTGCCCAGAGCCCAGCAGCCCTGGCACAGCTGAGCCTCCTGCTCGCCCTGTGCAGCGACTGCTCCCGGCCCGCAGCCTGAGACCAGGGCCCTCAGCAGAGGCAGGAGCCCTCTTTGCACTGTTTGCCGGTACTTTAGATGGTCCCTTCTCTGCTCTTAATTACACAAGCTATTTTTACACTGTTCCACCCCCCCTTTCCTAATTGCCTGATCCTATTTCCTGATCGTTTTGTGCTGAAGATGAATTTCAGGAGCTCAGGCCATTTCCCGACGTAATTAACACCACCACTCCCCTCATTAGGGGGTGGCCTACTTTCCCTCCAGCACTACCATCCCCCCCAAACGTTTGGAAGGACTTATTATCCCCCTGTAGCTCTCTGGCTAACATTAACTCCTTGTGCTTCACAGGACTCTCTCTCCCTCTCTGCAGCTGGAAGATCCTGCTGGAGGATTGCTGCTTTCCTTCTCAAGTCCTTGCGCTGGGCAGTTGCAGCTGCCACTCCTGGATGGAGAGCTGTGCTGCCTGTCCCACTGCAGAGTCCCATTTTGCCACCCATCAGCAGTCAGGATACATTCTAGGTGCTGCCCAGACACATAAGAGTGATCCAGTCCCAGAGGGATTGCAATCAATTCAGACAAAACAAGGAAAAATCTTGGAAATTCTGGGTTGCGAAGCACAAATACATGCAGCTTACAGCAAACCTGGCTTTACAGTTGGGTTACAAACCATCCTCTAAGAACCCAAGTGCAATTCCTTCTCTGCACTCAAGCTGAACATCTCTTGACTTCAGTGTGAGTTTTCCTCAAGCAAGAGGAGCTGATTTGGCACAGCAGACTGGACTGTTCCACATTCCCCCTCCCTCAGTCCAGCGCCCTGGTACTGCCGTGTCCTATGAACCCATCACTCAGGAAGCAAAACCAAAAGCTTGTTTGCAGAGCTAACCCATCAAGAGCCCACATAGGAGGCTAAACTTAATTGTCTGTGGCTGTAGCAATATCAGATAAGCCCTGCAGAGGTAAACAAGCAGACTTGAGGGATTAACATTTTCTTTGATATAAACTTTGTAGGATGCTCTCTTGTCAAAAAGTCCACAGAGATTACTTGTGCTGTAGTAGGTGGCACTTCATTTTCCAGAATCTATGACCCAGCAGAAATTACTGTCAACTCCCCGAGCAGCCGAGGGGTATCGATTCCCCCGTTACTACAGCAACCCATTAGTTATTCGATTGTGTCTCATATGCAGTGACTAATCTGCCTCAGCGAGGGCTCGGATTTTGACACTTTTTCATTCTAATCTTTAATTAGTTTATTTGATGCGGCCTGCACGTTTTATTTTTATACTAAGTAGTTATTGAAAACACAGTCAAACCGAGCGGAGATCAAAGGAGCAAAACCAGTCTGCTGTCAACTAAACTAGTTATGCAAAAAAATAATAAGGAAAAAAAGAGTAGCATGCCATATTGAATGTGTAAACCAGTTTCACTCAGCGCTCCTGAAGCTGCACAGAAACCAACCCAAGACGCTCCTCCATCCCCAGCCACTTGAAACATAAGTGCCCCTGATATGTCACCTCCTTTGCATCCCCCATTTCAATGATTACACTAAAAGACAAGAAAGCGTTCACCAGCAACTTTATCAACTTCCTTTGATACCTGGCTCTAGAGAGGAATAGACTTGGAGAGCTATCTCCCCAAAATAGCCAGAGACTGGGCACCCTTTAATGGCTTCTCCTCTCTTTGATGTCAAGTAGTGAGTGAGGGGTCTGCACAGCAAGCCAAACCTGGACAGAGGAGCACCCATTCTCACAAACCACTTTACACATAAAACTCAAAGTTTTGCCCCCAGACATAAACAATTTTAACTTTATATCACACTCATTAATAAACCCCCTCTTTCACCTGGCAAAAAAAAAAAAAAAAATCCCCATAATGGAAACAAAAAAAAATCTTCACATAAATTCAGCAAGTTACGCATATTCAAAAAAACCCACAAAAAATGGAGACAATGCAGTACCAAAGCCAAGGGGAAAAAAGATATTAATTTATGTTTAATTGAGGTGCTATAATATCAATATTTTGCATCTCTTTGGGGCACAAAACACCCACCAGATTCCTGTGCACTTAAATGGACAAATATGTAAAACCAATGAAATTCCATAGGTTTTATCTCTGCTCCGTTTCTACATAGCAGGGTGTCCACAGGTCTCAGCTGCATGTTTGAGCTTACACAAGCAAGATGCACTTAGTAAAGCATATGAATCCCCTTAGTAAAGGGATGAAAATATTTTATGCAGTAAGGAGAGGTTTTGCTTTAACTTAATTTGGTAGCAAACTATGGATTTATGCTATGGCTTTTCTCCAGCTTGATGAATCAAGTGGGCGAAAAGGATCCTAAAGATGAAAGGCTTAGGATAAATATCTAGACATCTAACTGCAGGCATTTCCATTGCTTGGTATTATCACCAGGCTAGAGTGCAGCAAAAGTAATTGCAAAAGCAATTCAAGCTATGGACACCGTTTCACCAGTATTCCCTTTCCCCACAATTTAAACTTCACAACACTGAAGAGATAGGAAGTGAACATTTGGACCACTCACTCACCAGCCCCAAGACACTCCATTTAGCACAATCTCCAGTGTTTCATTCAACTTCAAAAGTCTCAAATAGATGAAAAGTGAACAGACTAAAATAGAACAGAATTCAGATTTTGTTTTGTCTGTGTGATGCAGCGTGGGAGTGCACATACATGTGCCAGCAGTTTTCCAAAACACACCCACTTTGGTCCATTAGGAAATTGATCCAGTGTGCTCAAGACAGTGGCTTGAGTTAACCCAAGTAACCCATTTGTGTTATCATCCCTCTTGAACAATTCCCTGGATGTAATGCATGGAACTGCAGGCCAGTTATTAAATCACAACACTGCTCTCCAGAGAAACCTGACAGAGACTGAGCCTGTAACAGAGTCAAGTGGTCCACCTGTACACAGCCAAGCTGGGCATTCCCTATTACCTAAATGGAAGCCTGTAGGAACACTGGATTTGGTAGTAAACTGTGCAGTATTTTATTAAGATACGTTTCACTGAAGATGGACAGAAGCACTAACAAATCACAAAAGGGAGTTTCTAATCACTGCTGCTGAAGATGCAGTAACACATTAAGGTAAAGCAAGATGCATCTGCACCATTTTTTATCTGTTAAAAATAACACTTAGAAAATTCAAGGGCATTGGCAATTGGAAACTGACATTTTATATAATTGGACATACAATTAGGGAACGTGATTGACCAACTTACACTTTCTGACAAGGTATTTCATATCATCCATCCCTGCTTTGCCATAGGTGAGACTTTCAGCTCAGCCTTTTTTCTGTAAGCCTAACATTCTGCTTAGGGGTAAACCAGTGATTATTTGAGGCATACAGTGAGATCTTGAATCCCCTGTATGCCTCTAACTCCTGTGTCCTTGGCTGGCTTGGGGAGTAAATACTGGTATTCTCTGAGATTTCCCTTCCAAGAGCTTCCATTTCATCCCAGAGCAGGCCAGGAAAAGCAGTCCCCAAAGCCCTTTCCTATATTAAATGCCTTCTCAATTTTTTATGAAGTGAGTGGGAGTTCAGCATGCGCCACAAACTCCTGTGGAGGTTGTAGATCCAATCCCAAAGGCCCAGCCTTGTTAACACTGCAGCTGAACACAAGGCACGTCAGCCATCCCCTAGAAGTCTATTTTATTTAATTACCACTGTCAACTGTCTAAAAGGCTGCTGGTTTAGAAAGAACATCAGGAAAGTGAGGTGAAGAAGAGAAGCAGTGCTAGGAGAGGAAGCTTACAAATGATTGTGATGAATGAGAAAGCAGAAGAGACATTGCATCTTAGTAGCTGCTCCTGAGTCTTTATACACCATTACATATGCAGTTACACACAAATAAAGCACATTCATGCTCCTCTCCATATCATATTTCACTCTAGTTATGAATAATTCGATATGCCTGTAAGCAGAGTCCAGATTCAACAATATTAAGGAATTGCACAGATACAGTAATAATGAAACAAAATTCCTAAGCCAGAGAAAAACCAGCTGTGTGTAATTCATTATGTCACAAGACTGTCGTGTTGCTCAACAGAAAAGCCTGCATTTTGCCTGGCCAGGAATCACCCTAAACCTATAGCAAAATATAAATTATGCTTCAGGACATTATATATTTGTTTTGCAAACATAACTTGACTTTAGGCACTTCCAAGAATAAAGGAATATACAGATGTGCATCCACTGGTAGTGACATGACAAAGCTACTGTTCTGCTGGAGCAGAGCATCCCTCAAGCATGAGTTCTGGCAGCATCCCCATGTCCATGGGCCACATCCTCACACTGGTACTGATTAGTGTAATCCCTTTACTGCAGGGCAGCTCTGCAGAGGAGCCCCAGAGGAGCATGTGGTTTAACAGCCTGTGTGCTAAGTGAGGGCAAGAACCAGTGGAGAGGAAAAGGAACAGGGCTGTAGCAGCCAGTTTATCACACTTGAACCAAGGACTTGCTCCTCTTATACACTGCCCTTCCCAGCTGCCATGGCTTGGAGGCATTTTCTCTGCTCAGGGAGAGCTGTGCACATGGCACCTCCCCCGTGGTGGCTGGCTGTGATCCCATCACTGCTGTGTGGAGCATTAAGGTCAATACGCCTGTAACCATAAATACTCAAATACATTTTGCTAATGATCAACCATCGTCACTGAGCAAAGACAAATGTGTTCACCACACACTCCAAGAGCACCACAGCATTGCTTTTAGAGGAAAATACACTGAAGAACCTGGACTTCTTGTCCCTGGAAATAAGCCATGTCTTCATGGCCTAGTCACCTCTATAAATACAATGAAGTATGGTAAATACATCTGGGATTACATTAGACACTGAGCAATTTGGGAAGATTGGTCGACTGTGGAAATCTAAAATGGTCTCACTAAAGCAGCTTAAGTGCTACTAGCTAAGCAGGTTTGGAGCCCACATTTCAATGCACAATACCATGCTATATGGGAACTCACTTTGCAAAACTGTCCAGGCTCAATGTTCATTACTAGACTGCTTGATGATTTACTGTGTCATAAACTGGAACTTCTCCTAGTGCCCTTTGTGTTGATGATGTCATTTGAAGATCACTTCTCTTTATGGTTGGTACATGCAGTAAAAAGATTTACAGTGTTCATATGTCTCCACCAATGGCTCTTATGTACAACCTTTAAGATCCAAACCCTGTTAGAGGGTGGGATTCATCTCACCTAACCAACATCCCAAAACCAGGCCAGCTTTGCTGTAAGGGTTGTTCTTCTGTAGAGAATGAAAAAAGAAGAGGCATGTCCAGATCATGCATCTTTCCACATAGCTCAACTATCTACTTGATGAATCCAAGCCAGGATAAAGTCACATACTTATCTGACAAAGCTATAGATGTTCAGCAGGATAGGACAGGACAGACCAGAGAGACCTCTGCCCTGTAAGCAAAATAATTTAGAAGGAGAGGAGGTGTATTAAGATGATACATGCCCACCTTATCTGTGTTAAATCCAACTTGCATTATATATTAGTGAGATTCTTCCTTCAAGTTTCTCTTACCCTGGAAAGACAGTGAAACGAGAATAAGTGAAAAGACCCAAACTCAAGGCATTTATAAGGCTAAATCACATCACAATTCTCAGGTTTCTGCAGATGCAAGCCCCGTAACCAGCACAGAAAAGCAGTGGAGGTGATTTTATCCAAGTGTTCTCCAATTCCGCAGGTGCACCACTCCTGCCTCGCTGAGCTTTGGGGTAATAGTGTCCCAGGAAGGATTTGCCCATTTTCACCAGTAACAGAGAGTTCATCACAGGCATGATGAAAACCAAGCCACAACAGCCACTGATCTCAGCTTCAGTTGCAGGGAATAATTACTCCTCCCATCTCATGGGAGGAACATGCAATTTGGGCACCACAACAAGTGGAGATATCCACATTTCTGGGTGCTGGGGTACCCATCTTCCCAAGTCGCCTGTGGGACACCAGCAGGAGCACCAGTCAGCATCCCATCCCAAATCCAACCTCTGCACCCACAGCAAAAATTAAACCAATTACACAACATCCCACCTCTTTAAGATCCTGTAGCAAAATTAGTAAAACATGCAGCTACTCTATGTCATTTTTATTGTATATAAAAAGAACCCATTACATTTATTTGTTACTTTTTGTTGCTGTCACGAATGCCTAAATAATCCTTCAGTGTTTAGAAACAAGCCACTAGGGACCAATGAGACACATTTATTGTAATTACATGATTCTTCTAATTAATTTTTGTCAGGAAATTTGAAAGTAAAAATCTCCAGCTAAATGGTCCTCCCCCTCCTCGCTTCCCTCCAGCCAACAGACACATTCCTGAGCCTTGTTTAAAAAGCTCGTTTTCTTTTTGCCTAGTTGAAATAAAGTGGAATTGTAATTGAGAGTGGGCAGAAAGGAGAGAACATTGTCATTAGACCACATTGTTTAAATCAACCCGTAACAAGCATTTCATTTCGTTTGGGTCATTAACTACATTTGAGTGAAAAATGTAGTTTGCCTGGCAAGTTGGTTGGTGGCCAAATGCCTCTAACAGGAGACTTGCCTGGGTGAAACCCAGAGACCACAGCACAGGCACACAAATTTTACAGGTGGGGAACTTAACCATAAAGGAAAAATGTTTCAAACCAGCATTTAAAAAGTGGATGCTTATCAAAGATATACACAAAATTTGATATTTACTGATCTATGAGGTTGTACAGCCTGAGGCATTATTCTCATAATTTATTCTATTCTCCCCTGTAACACAGATCACTGAATGTCATAGAGAAATTCAGATGAGATAGCCTGTAATTAGGGATTAATGCTATCAGCTGCTGGACTCACAGCCACTTGTGACATACGATACCCAGGTGACTTTACTAAAACAGTTTACCAGATCCCTGGATAAGCCCCAAACAAATCCATTTGAAGAGTCAACCTTCCTTTTCCAAGCCACACCAGGACTTGGCAATAGTTCACTTACTTTCTCTCTTTCTTTTTCTCATACAGCCCACTAGGGAACTGACCTGCCACGTGCTCAGCAGCAGTGTCATTTACCCCACCTCTTTGGTGGTCCACAGCTGTGTCCCTGACAGAATTCCTGTTCCCACACTCAGAGCCTTGCAGCAGACACACCACAACTTCAGCCTGAGTCTCCCATGGCCAAGTCCTCCCTGAATAAGTTCTAACTCTTCTACCTGGACTCTATCCATAGGCATTTTCTACCAAGCCTCTGGTACAGCTTTTAAATTATAACATTGACTGCACACAAGACCTGAAGTTCCTCCTTTGTAGTCCTGATGCTGACATACTTAAGACATTTGACTGATTGACCCATTCATTTTCTTCTTGTGACAATTATCCCTCAACCTCTCCCAGTTCTTGTTCATGCCAGTGGTTTGATGCACCACTATCCTTGCCAATCCTATTTTCAATCCTTCTCAACAGCAGCAGCAAATCTCTCCCCATTGTCTGTTTCCTGCACATGTGGTTCCTCTGGGACAGCACATAACATGGGGACAGTGTCTAACAGTGTCCAACATTGTGTTTGGTCCCTGCTACTCCCAATCTCATCTCTTGCTGCATGTCATACTAACTGCAGAGATGCTTATTTGAAACAACCCCAAGTTATTCTCTCCTGTCCTCCTATTTATGGAAAAGCACTGATTAGCCAGAAGTATTTTTATTTAAACCAAAAACCAATTTATATTATATACGAAAGAAAAAAAAAAAGGTCAGGTAGATACTCCATTTATCACTATTACAAAGGGCTGTAACACAGTGATGAAAAGAAAGAGAAATTAATTACAAGTCAGAGGCTGCAATAACTCTCTTTGTAATTGTGACGAAAAATTTAAATTAACATTTCTGTCACCAGGAGAAGTTTGATTAATTTTACAATAGTGGAGATGCTATCACCTTAATATTGGTGGGTAAGGAAATTTTACTATTTGCAATTTAGATGTAGATCATTTCTTTAAGACTCAAAAAGTGCCTGCGAGGCACCTTCACACTTTATTAACAGCTCAATCAGTGCCATGCTAGAAATAATTAGCCAAGAGACCATGTAGTAAATACATCTAGACTAGGAAACCTGCAGAATAAAAAGCACATGATAAAAACCCAGAGCCCTACAAGAGGAGCAGCCTCTCTCCAAAGCGATCACCACTACTGAGCTGCCTGCTATGGCACTCTGCCTTCAAGGAAACAACACAAATAGCAGGGTTTCTGACAGATTTGTTTTGTTTTGTGCTTTTAAGCCTCTGCTTGGCTGCAAAACCCGAGGGCAGAGGGGATGGATCCAAGCAGTGGTCACTGCCCATGTCCTGGGTGCCCTACGAGGGGCTGGCTTCCCTCTGGGGCTGGTGGATGCAAGAGGTGGGAGGAAGAAGAGCTGCTAAGGAAAGCTGCTGCTGACAGATGGTGAGTGGAATGCTGTAAGAAAGAAACTGAGGCAAGCAGGGATTCCCATGGTGTAGGACCAAGGGCTCTGCAGCAGCCAGGCAGGCCTCCTGCTCCCAGCCCATGGACACAGGCTTTACCTTCTTGGGTTCTGTTTTGTTCTCCTCAGCTTTCAGTCCTCACAAGATCCTGACCAGAGCTGGGGTCTTAGACAGGTCTTGGACATGCACAACCACCTGGAACATCAGCAGGCTTTGATACTAAACACCTCACAGACAGATCCTGGCCAGTCCCTGCTTTCTCTGCAACTTGAGGGTTTCCTGCCCCTTCAGAGAGTACAGAGCTCCATGCAGGACAGAACAGGACCAGGCAGCCTCTCCACTCTTGCTGGGAGAAGAGGCACCCTTTGATCTCACCCTTGCAGCTTCAGGCTTTGTAGAAAGCAGCATCAAAGCAAGGAAGGGCAGCACTGCCTTGGGTCCCCTCTGGGACTACTCATGTCAACAGCCCAAATATCCCTGTCTGCACTGTGCCTATAAGGGAAAATTCATGTGTTTCTGTCTCCTGAAGACCTTCCCCAGCTGCAGCACACATGGGAGCAGAGGAGGTGACCCAGAGGGAGCACAGGAGCCCCAGAGCCAGGCTCTGTGGGTGACACCAGTCCCCAGCCTTTGCCACCAGGGCAACCCATGCAAAAGCCCAAGGATATAATGCAAGTAAGGATCAGACCACAACCCTGGGAAGCTTTCCCAGTTTTTCTCTGCACTATTTAGCAAGGGCCAATAATTTCTTCCTTTCATAAACACTGTGAATGACAAAAATCTGAGAAATAAAATGAGCCTAATGAAAATGTTCTGGTTCTAAGGCAATCAATGGCATTTGGCTTACAGAGAAAGGGAAACGCAGCTCCCATCTGCACTCTGCTCCCTGTAGTCAACCAGGCTGACTGTTTCCAGCATGGATCAATGAACCATTCGTTAGGGGAAGCAAACCCAGATGAACAGCATTCATCTCCCTCCTTCAAGATCAAACTGACCTGCATGGGAAGTTTCAAAAATGCTCTCAAAACTGCGAGTTTAGGGAAAGTTGGAGCACTTGAAGTTTCTCTGCACATAATGGTTTCTAATAAACCACAGTACTTGCTGCACCCAGATGCTGAGCAGAAAGAAGCTAAGATTGTGCTCATGGGGGTTGGATCACCTCCTCTGCAGCACAAAGGCAACACTGCACCATGGGTGCAGGGGCTGCTGAAAGTACTGGGGTGAGTAGGGCGGAAGGAGCTTTCTAATGCTGTCAGCTTGTAAGCAATATTAGACAGCTGATACAAATTTTTCAATGAACATCTTTAGATAGAGTGAAGTTAAATTGGAGGGTGGGGGTAGGAAGGAGAAAACAAAAATTAAAAGTAAGGATGGAAGGCAGGATGGAAGGCAACAGTGGGGCAATACAATCAAAGCAGTGAATTCACCATTAAAAAACTTTAGAAAATAGAACTTCGCCCTAAAAAGTTGAAGATCCTTACAAGGAATGCTATGAATAAATGTTTACTCCAGCAGTAAAGACATCCCCAAAAACAGGCCAGGAGCTGGCAATGCCACAGTCTGCTACAGAGAGCTCTGGGGCTCCAAAGCAATTGTGCTGGAGAGGGAGAGAGAGGCAACTGCTCTGTCAAGTGCCAGGCCCTTTCCTGAGACACATCAGCACAGCCTCTGACAAATGGTACCTCCAGGATGGCTGTCAGAGGCTGTCACTGGGCAGGTACCAGCAGCCAGTGTAATTCACCGTGACAGTAACAGGCATGGGGCAGCACAAGGTCCCCAAACCACACTCATTTAAGTAACTACAAAGCCAAGAGAAGCACAGGCTGGCCAAGGAGGTGAACTGCAGCAGGCACATAACAAATGTTTATTGCACATGGCTAAGGTAAGGCCACGTTCCTTCCTCCTCTTGAACTGACACAAAATTTAATGGGAGAGCTTTATAAGGACAGGCTATGGAAAGAGGCACTAAAGGCTGTTTCCAATGACATTTAGAAGTAGGAAACAATAAAAAGAGGAAATTATAAAATACAGCTACCAGACTGTCTGCAAAATTTAAAGGTGGAATTTCTGCATGTTCTGAACATTGTTGCAAGCCAGGGAGGAAACAGCTGCCCTCTGAAAAACAGTTGGAAAAGCAAGGTATGGAAAGCAGAGTGAGTGTGAGAGGACAATTCCACTGGAGCAGTGTTTACTGTAGTCTGAGCTGCTGATGTCAATAGAACTGGACCATCCCAAAAAGACAGCACTGGAAACAAAAACACAGCACAGTCCTACCAACTCCAGCCACCAAAAGCATTTACCCAAAGATGGGGTCAGTGTCATCAGGCAACTAAAACCAGTTTTCCTTGAATTGTTTCCATAGCTTTATGGCTGAGCTGCATCTTGGGACAAGGCACTGCCAATGTCCGCCAAGGGGAAGGATTTTCTGGCTGGTCAGTGATAATCCTGTTGCCAAGACGATTTAGTAGGGCCTTTCCTTTACACTAAAACCTGCAAACACTCCCCTTTAGTGCTTTGGTAGCACACAGCAGAAGGGGACAGACCCTGGTGACAACATCCCCTCCCCACCTCGGCTCCTGTAGGTGCCTTTTGCCAGTAGCTGACAGTGCCAGAGTATAACAGAAACATGAGCAGTCCTCCAGTAAGTATTTGACAGATTAAACATTGCCTTGAGCTTTATTTCTTCAGCAGAGTTATGGAAAACTAACTTCCACTGGAATTAGCATTTAGTGGTAGTTTTCAGTGACTGCCTGAGGCTCTGCTTTGGAGCACATCTGCATCTGGCAGGGATCCCTCTGACCCATCAGATCTGTCTCCTGCTCTCATGGTGCTGCAAAAACAGGAGCTGAGATCTGGTGCTCCAGCTGCCCTGCAGGGACGACCATCATGAGAATGGGGCAGAGTTTGTGTGATACAGAGGCTGTTTTAATGTTCTGGAATTAAACATTATAGCACAATTGGAGTTTGCCCCAGAGGTCTGATGGAGTCATCCCCAAGGAGGGGGTCTAACAGGGGGCAAGATGCTGTACATCTACCCACATGGCAATTGAAAGAAGAAAAAAGTAGGAGAAATCATATGATTCTTTATTTGCGAGCTAAAGACACATTTAGAACTCATGAATCACCTCAAAGAGCTACACAATTGTGTGACCTGGCAAGATAGGAGGCTTTCCAAGAAACTTACTATGTCTGGACAAACAGATGTCATAAAGTACCCAGCTTCTCTGCTACATGTTTTCTTCATCCTCATCTCCATCAAGAAGTAGTTTCTCAGCTCAGGCAAAAGCCACAGAGAATCAATTGAACCTGCTTATTGAGAAAATACTTTCAAACAACTGATTCCTTATCATAAAGGATGCACTTGGGAACTGCACACCATCTGTGAATTAGAGCCAAAAGCTCTCTAAAACTTCGTGTCTTTGAATGGTAAAGCCTTTAAGAGGGAAGGGGAAAAAAAAGAAAAAGGAAGGAAATCCTGGTCCAATAACAATGCTAGCAGCAGTTTACCTTTGACTACTGAGGGGAAAAAAAAAAGAAAATCATTAAATGTATCTCTCACAGAATCCATTTTACAAGCTAATGTCACTTTGCTTTGCTTTCAATCAGAGATTAAGGTTAATCTCCAGAACTACTGGTGCACATGCAGACACAGTGAAAAAATGCAAATAATTCCACCAAGGAGGCACAGAGAAGAAAGCTCTTTCTTCAACAGAAATCTATGATACTGCATTAAAATGCACCATCAGATTTACAGTCCCTGTTGGGTACTGAAGTACAGCTGGGAACAGGCAGAAGCTCTGAGTACAGCACCAAGAATGCAAATGAGTGCACATGTAGCAGTCCAGTGGGGGGCAGGGGGCAAATGTGGGCACATGCTTTAAGTGCCTGTGGGTTACTGACCTAAACACACCTCATTTCAGCCCATTGTAAGAGCTCTGCAACGAGCCTGAATGAATGCAGAAGGGTCTGTTTATGAAGATACAACCCTCATGGTGCCCTATAGCACAAACAAGCAGTGACCGCTTCCCAAGCCCTCCATGGAGCGGTTTGATTCCCTAGGGATGAACAGGAAACCCCAGCAAGAGAATAAACGTTGCACACAAAAATATCACCTCACAAGATTGCTGTGTGCTGGACACAGCTCCCCTGCACTGAAGGCAGCTGTCTGACCCCATAACAGCAGGAACTTGGCAGCCACCAGGATTGCATCAGTGTGTTTCTCCTGAAAGAGACTGGTAGCTTTATTCCAGGACTGGAGTCCACAGCACCATCCTTAACAAAAGCTATCCAAGGTGCAAGGTACTGCTGGGGAAAAGAAAAAAAAACCCTACATTTAAACTTTTAATTATTCCAATTACCAAGTTGTCCATAAGCCCTGTAACACAGAGACTGTATTACAGTTCTTTCAAATACAAGAGTTATTGGTCCTAAAAATGAATGGACGTGAAAAGGATGTGTAACAGCTCAAATACACATGATGAAGAACACACTAAGGGACAAGCCACTTCCGTTCCTTAGTGCCAAGCTTTTGTGTCCTGCCCCTCAACAGGTTTTCAGAGACCATCCTCAAAAACATTCCCCAGCTGGTCTCGCTTCAGCTGTGCCCTAAATTATCCCATCACTGGAGTGTGATGCTGCTGCCTATACCATTCCAAAGCTTTTTCCTCCCTTATTCTCTTTCTCCTCACTTTTCTTTGCTTGGTTTTGTCTGTGCTTAACCAGAGCATGACTTTACTGGCCTCAGCTGACCTGAGGCATTTCAATGACATGTTGGTCTATTTACCATTATATTGCTTACAGAACCATACTTTCCTTTTAACTTGAATTTGCCCCTTGCAGACCCATTAACAGCCACAGGGAAGCTGGCAAATAATTGTTTTTTACTGTGGAGTAATTCCCTATATCCCAAATTTTCTTTAGAGCTGGCTGTACCACTGCAGCACATCCACCTGAGCAGAAGCACACAGAATGGAGCAAACCCCATTTGGGACTGCATGAAAAAGACAATCTAGAAATGTGTCAGCAAGGAAAGCCTGAGGACACTATTTTGTAAAATGTGTCTCAAAGCTGTGGAAGGTCTGTCTTGTAGTCAAGACCTCATCATTAAAATTCAATCAAGAAAGGCAGTATAACCTTCTAAGTTAAAACACTAAATAAAAGGAGATCAAGATAAATAGCAGATATCATCTGAGCCAGTCATAAGAATGGATGTGCATCAATCTCCAAAAAAGTCACTCAAGATTGATAACACCAAAAGACAACATCTTGATAATCAGTTTTACAGTGATGGATTGAGGGAAAGTTTAATGAGTCAACTGCCAGACTGGAATTTCATTAGAGACTTTACCAGAGCTAGAAAAACCTGTAAAAACATAAGAAAAATCTGCCTTGTAAAATACAATAGTGAATACATTTCTGTCCACACAGTGAATTATCACATACATTTGCGTCAGGAACAGTTTGACTGGAATCTACTGCAGAAAATCCACTGCCTACTACTGTGTAATTTAGCAGTTTGAGAGCTGATCTAACATAATGTAATTGTATTTTAATGTCTTCTATGAGACAAAGACTCATTAGTCATCCCCTAAAGAGAAGCACAAGCTGAAGTCACATGTCATTATACCAAGTTGTCGGCTGTGTGGTGCTCACCACTCTCTTCACACTAAACTTCAAGTCAGGCTCTGCTGGTAAATGCAATCTGATGGAAGGACCCTTAAGGATGTGAAGCTGGATTTTAGCTTCAAACTAAAATAAAACGTGTTTTGTCTTCCACATTAACAAGTATCGTGGTTTAACATCAGCCAAGAGCTCAGCCCCACACAGCTGCTCACTCTCTCCTCCTTAGTAGCACAGGGAGAGAATCAGAAGGGTGAAAGAAAATTCTTGTGTAGAAATAAAGACAGTTTAATGGGTCAAACAAAAGCTTCACAAGAACAATGCAAAACAAGGCATTCATTATCCACTTCCCATGGTCAGGCAGGTAAATCCGTCTCCAGGAAAGCAGGGCAGAAATGTGAAATGGTGATTAGGGAGGACAAACACCATTGCTCTGAATCTTACACACCGTACTTTTTCTTCCCCCAGCTCTACATGCTGAGCATGATGCCCTGTGGGCTGGGACATCCCTTGGGTCAGCTGGGATCAGCTGCTCCAGCTGTGCTCCCTCCCAGCTCCTTGTGCACCCCCAGCCTTCTCACTGGTGGGGTGGGGAGAGAAGCAGCAAAGGCCTTGAGTCTGTATGAGCACTGCCCAGCAAACACCCCCAAATTACCAACACTCTTCCAGCACAAATCTAAAACCCAACTCCTTACTAGCTATTAGGAGGAATACTGACTAATCCAACCCATTCAGCACAGTAGGGCTGGTAAAAAACGTGCCATGTTTCTTGGCTGAAATCCTCATTTTATTTAAAGCAGCTGACCCTGGATGCAGTTGATCTCTAGATGACTTCACAGCCAAGGGCTGTGCTGACATTGCATCAGTAGAGAAGCACCCATGTTTGTCAAAACCATACTCTCCTCTTTACAGAATACACTGGTTGCACTCCTCCTCTGGAGGCTTTGCTCCTCCGTTTGTTAATCCACCTGGCCATTTGCTTATCTGTGGGGTATAAATCCAAATACATGTCACACATGCTGCTTCAGGAGCTACAAGGCCAACATGGAGCTCTAAAACCTCGGAGAGTGCTACAGCATAACAAGAGGGTCCCAATTTGATTGTTTAAAGTAAAACTCTAAGTTTTTAAACTTTTAGTTTGAGAAAAGATAGTTTTTTCCCTGTTGTTGATCCAAATGCCATAAGCAATGTGAATGCTAATATCACAGACACACAGTGATTATCAAACTCTCTAGGTGCTGCATTAAATATGTTGCCAACAGCATGTTTCTCACTGGAAGGCAACTCACTTTGTAAGATTTTCTTCTTTTATGGCTGAAAGATTTTTCCTTATTACATTAAAAGTGTATAATAATGATCCAGCAATGTGAGCATCATGAACAAGAGCATAACCCTGTACACAAGCTATCTGTGCAAATTAATGACATAGGCAAAAACACCAGGAGAAAAGTTGAACTATCAAAATAGCTATATAGCCCCTGAGACTACCTAGCAGTGATAAAACAGCTTATTATCCCTTTTGTAGGATAGCTATTTGTGAAAAAATTACATTTTTCATGCCCTAGAAATGAATTATTAATAACAACGAGCACATCCTTGCCAGCCAAGTCCTGCCTGTGTAATCCATGTGGAGAGACACCACCACAAGGTGCTGCAGCCTGGTGTAACACTGACTGCAAGAGGGCAGAGCTTGGAGCTGAAGCCACACCTGTGCTTCACCAGAACAGGCATCCCAGATGTCTCAGTTTTAACCCAAGCTCCTACCCCAGAGAGTGCTGGGCTGAAGGCAGACAGGAGCAGCTCAAGAGGCAGGGAGAGACCAAGCCCAGCCTGGCCAGGCAGATAACCTGGCATGGGCACCCTGCCAGGTGCCTGGAGGGGCTCCTCATTCCTAAGACAGAGAGATCTCGCTGCCACAAAATTCAACCCCTTCCTCTGATGCCTTAAATTTTTAGTGTTTGTATTTTTCAGATGCTGTACTGCACTAGTGTATAACTCTGAACTCTTTACAGTGTTAGCAAGCTCTCTTCACATTTTGGTCAGACGAAACAATCCTTCTGGGCCTGAGAACCAAGGACATCCTCTGCCTCAGGCCCTGAAAAGGATAAAAAAAAGTTAATTGGGAGGAATCAAACTGGGGGAATATAACTTCATTTTCTGAAGCTGTAATTGGAGAAGTAACCCCTAATATGCAAATAGACCAAATTTATATCTGAAAAACTCATGACCATTGTCCATCTTGGGTGCAGCCTCTGCAAGGCTTTGCACTGCCCAAGGTGTATCTATTGAAGGCCTTTAATAAATACACACTTTTTTCTCTTAACTCTGTCTGGCCTCTGTTCTAGGCTGCCTCTCCAGGAATCACCTCCAGGGACATTGGCCACACCACGGTGCCCAGTTTGCAAGGAGGACCAGGTGCTTCTCCCAGACTGAGTGTAGTCAGAACTAAATGCAAGCAAACCTGTGCTGCTTTCTCCAGAAACCACAGCAGTGGCCATTTCTGCAGTTTCCATTTTAAAAACGTAATATTCTGGCATGAGGAGAGATCTCTGTGTCCTTTGCAGGGTTTCCATTGCCACCAGATTTGCCCAAAGGGTGAGTCCCAGGAAAACCCTCTCAGAGCATCACTGTGACTCATCAGCAAGAACAGGGCAGGAAATCTTCTTTTAAACTGTGAAAAAAATGAACATATTTAACAGATGTTGAAGTGAATCCCTCTCTGGAAACCAAACCGGCAGACGTTTGGGTTTTCTTAAGTGGATAATTGATCACAAGGCTATGCCAGTGATGTTACAGCAAGGAAACAAAGAGTGAACTGGGATTTAAGGATCTCAAATAAGCCTGTCAAAAACATGTAATAATACTGTCAGATCAATTTGCTGTCAAATACAGGTATGATGTGATAAAACCACAGAGTTTTTAGTATATTGTATTATTGAAGCAGTAATTTAAGAACACCTTCTAGGTAATAAATTACAATAAATCAAAATTTAGAACTTGAAAGCATGTACCAGAAGACACACGGTGTATGATGTGAGAAAGACAAGTAAATTTAAACCATATTCCCAAGCTGGAATAAAGCAAATTCAATTGCTTTAGAAAGATAATGATCAAAACCTATTTTTGTATTAAATCAATAAATCTTGCAAAGTTACAAAGAAAAACCTGCTAAATGCTTCTGCCCTTCACCCTCCTGTGTGTCTCAGTGCAGCATAAGCAAAGGTGATAAAGGAGTTCAAGAGAATGTCCTCAGAAAACACAGTGGTCAGTCATAAATACTGCACAGACACAATGGGTGGCATTAACAAAGAAGTTTTACATAAGAAAAGTCCAATTTCTCTACCAACATCGCTTCACCAAAAAGAAAAATATTTTAGGGAAAAAACTTGGCTTTCATTTAAAAAGGAAGGGGGGGGGGGGCAGGTGAATGTTCATGAAAAGAATATTAATGTCTTCAAATTTCCCCAAAAGTGAGTGTGTCTACAGCTCATAGTCCATAGTTCACCTGTTTCTGTCCTCGCACAACAAAAGGGCAAGAAGAAAAATCTGAAGTCACAGGTTGGACCAGATGGGAAAAATGCCATGGGGATGAGCACAAAAACACATGGCAAAAACACATGGTGCTTAAACAGCTTCAACAGGATGCTACCAGCAGCAGGACAGTATCACATCTGATGCTGCCTTAGGGCCTGTCACAGTTTAACCCCAGCCACTCACTCCTCAGCCTCCTCACAGGTGGGGTGAGGAGCAGGAGGGGCCTTGGCTCAGTGTAGGGTCTGCCCAGCAGTAACAAAACCATCCCTGAGTTACCAGCGCTGTTCCCAGCCCTGATCCAAAGCACAAACCCATACCAACTACTATGGAGAAGATTCACTCCACTCCAGGCCAAACCAGCTTAGTGAAAATGAAAGGAAAACAGTGATCAATTATTGGATTGGCAGCCAGGAGAGGTCAGGGAAGAAAACAAATGAAATCATATCCAGATCAGAGAAAAAAAAAAAGTTCTGGCAGCCTTGAGCAAAGACCTTACAGCAAGAGATATTTCCTAAAACCTTATGAGCACCTATTATACCCTGTGCTCATAAGTTATGAGGGTATTGCTCATATGTTTTCCAAGTCAATCCATTTTGAAATTGGAGTAAATTTTAAATTCCAGAAGAAAAAAAAGAAGTTACATATATGTATCCTCTCCTATTTCTTATTGCATTTAGTATCACACGGCATCTCTGCCACAGCCATTGGAGTTAGGCGGAGAAAAAGCATAAAGGAGAGTATTTAATGTATTTTTAATGCCTTTCAACACACTTCAACACCTGGATTCCAGGATCCAGCAGGATATGGCCAGACAGCACTCTCCTCTGAAAAGGGATCATTTATTGCTTTACTCAAGGGAACATTTTTCCAGCACAGCAGGAGCACATGAGCTGGAGCCTGGCAGCTAATGCTCCACTGCCCAGGGATCAGAATCAGCAAAATGTTTCCTCTTTTATATTTTACATAGGCTTTCTTACAGAGAATATTGTATTTCTCTGCCTTTGATGAACCTCTTTTCCCAGCAATCATTTGCCTCAGGTTTTCCCTTTAGAATCTGGGTCATGAGAAGCTTTGCTGACTTAACTTTCTGGTGCAGTATATTTCCCCCTGAGAAGCAGAGCCCAAGAGCCAGGTCAGTATTACAGCAGAGCTCCTCTTTCTGCTCCGAGCTGGAACTGTTCCACAAAGATGTGTGGATACCCAATTTCTGTCAGGGCTTGCACTTAAAATGCACTGTCAGTTCTCATTTCTCACATTACCCTCTTAAATGGGCAGAAAAGGACAACTAACCCGGCAATCAGCTTCCAAAAAGAGAAGGTCAGGCTGGACTATCTCACATGAGGAGCTGTTGGCTGCCATGAGGAGCCCATAATCGCTGCAGCCAGCAGAGCAGCACGTTTCATCAGCTCACTGGAGGAGCTCACACCTGGGCAGGCCATCCCAGGGGATGCAGCATGGAAAGCACATCAGTGAAGTCCTCCTCCATCAGATCCAGCCCCAGTGTGGTTCTGCTTTGCTGACTTAGGTGATGCACAGAATCTCAAGCAAACTCTTCACCCAGGAGAAGGATTCCAGCTGGTTTTTCCTAAAACTACACCACAGAGCAGAACCATGCAGAGATTCCTGCCTGGCAGGCACTGAGGCCGCCTGTCCTTGAACCTGCTCACGGGACACTCCCAGAGCTGAAGGGCCCCAGGGAAGGGCACACAATGGCACTGAACAGCACCAGGCAAAAACCACACCAGAGTACAGGGACACTCAAGCCATGTAAACACTCCACCTCCTCTGAATGAATGACACAGACATGACAGTCCTCCCTTGGCTTGGAGCACCCCCTCCAATGAATGAGGCACCCCTGTATCAGACACTGAACTTCAGCAAAGCCCCTAAGAAATGCTGGTACTCAGCAACTTGGCAAGAGCAAGGACTGAACTGGAAACAAGCCCTTCCCTGTTCCTGGCTGGAAAGCACAACACAAAAACAATGTCTGCTTTGCCCAGGTACTGACCACAGGGCTGGTCAGAGCCCGGTGCAGCACCACACAGCACCTGGTGCAAGCTGAAGTGAGCTGAGCATTGTCACAAACTCCAGCACACGTTCAAAGCTGGCACCTGTATCCCTTCCCCACCCAGAAATTGAATTGATACTGAACCGATTCCTTCTGCTGCTGCAACAAAATAAAGGTGAAAAGCCAGGGGCAATGGAAACCATGGTGCTTTCACTGATTGTGGTGTTTCCAGTTAAGTGAGTTTTGCCTGTGGCCATTGTCCCTGAAGCAGGTGCCAGGCAGGGGAAGCGCTGCACTGCTCCAACCAATAGCTTTTAGGAAATAGAAATCTGCACCTGTTTAATAGATGTTTCCAATTTCTTACATCACCATCAGTAGCCATTTGTCACTTGGCAGGTTTTCTGTAGCTTCTTAGGTCCAAGCTGATTTCAAACCCAATTGGTAATGTCAATGTGACTTCAAGATTTAATGATTCATTATTTTTCAGGTGCGAGAGCAAGAGAATGTGTTAATTTTTTTGCCTGCACAGGCTCAGTGATTTCCTTCTGGTTTATTCGCTTATGTATCATTAAAAAAAGGGTTGATAAGAAAGAAAAAACCCTCAGTGACACATACCAAAAAGAGACTTCTTTAGTTTAAAAAAATACTGTAAACATTTTACCTTTTATAACCTGCAGACAATTACAAAGGCAGCAGCTCTCCATGAAAAACACCTGGAGATTCCTGGAGAGCCAGGAATATTAGGCTAGTGAAAACTCACCACTCTACACTTAGATAAAATTCACATGCACACATATGCATTGGACATATGCTAGAAAATTTTGAGCCTTGTTCCTTCTCCTACTTATAATAAAAGAGCAAGGAAAAAACCAAGCCACCCAATGCCACCAACACACACCTTCTGAGATAACCAGTGAGCACTGGGTGAGTTCTGGAATGATCTGTCCAATCAGGCTCTTCCACAGCTTGTTCTAGACCTGCACACCTCACTGCATTTTGACTAGTATTTGCTGCTTACCCACAATTGCCAGAGCCTGGAGACAGAATGAAGGTTGGAAGAATTCACCAAAGGTTTCCCTTTTTGCCCTAACTTTGCTGTTATGTATGGGGAAAGATGTTATGTACATAAAAAGAACTAGATGATGGCAGCGACTCTGGAAAGGTGATGAATTTGGTTGTCACCATTCAGTCAGTGCTGTCCTCTGCATAGCTGAGGCCCCTCATGTTTCTCCAGGGCCAAGAAATCAACAGAAGTTGCAAAGGGACAAGTCAGGGATCTTCAGGTGGGCATTCTGTTGATGTGGGGTCACAGCCAGCACTACCCTGCCCCGTGCCACTCACATGTGACTTCCTGCCTCCTGCAAAAGGAGAGTGACATGTGCTGGTGGATCCCATGCAGAGGGCATAGGTCATGCCAGAGAAATGTTCTTCTTCTGAAGGGTTTATTTTACAAACAGCTGTTAACATTGGCTCCTTCATGATCAATGGCTTTGGGGTCTTGGCAGCAAAAGTACAGCCACCACTAAGATGTCTGCAGTCTCCCTCTCAATAATTCAACCTCTGCATGTCTCAGGAGCTGGGAAAGATTTTTTTCCTGCCACAGGAATCAAGACTGGGACCTGAATGCACCAGGAGGAAAGTGAGTTACACACTGGATTGGGGTATACAGAAAGGGAAAAAGGAAAATATTTCAACCAAACCTTCCTAATTAGAAGGGAATGTGCTGGTTTCAATGCAGGTAGGGATGGACTTGGAGTTGAGACAGGGCTGCTGTTTCATTCAGTCATTCCTTGCTTGTGGGAATTGAGAAAACAGCCAGTGTGCAGCCCCAGAGGCACCCAGCTGGTGCAAGAAGCTGCCCCTGTTAGTGGGGCTGAGAGCAGCGCTGGCTCTGGGGGAAGGAACCTGCTCACAGAGACATTAACATGCTGAATACTCCTCAGCTAAATGGCCTCATTCAGCCCAGAATGAAGAAGCAGTTTCACAGAATTTAATGACTGATTAATATTCATTTAATAATTCTTGCCTAAAACTGCAGCAAATGATTTTAAATTATGCCATTTGGGAGACAGCAGACTCAATTCAGCAGGATCACTGGGCTCAGACTGTTGAAGTCACTCCCTGGATTATTTGGTTCTTCCTTCCCTTGCCAGTAACTCTCATGTGTCTACCTTGCCTTTCTTTTTTGTGCTTATTTCTGCCTTTTTCTTTGTTTTCCTTGTTTTCTTTTTTTTTCCCCCCATGATTCTTTTAAAATACATGCAGCTCTAACAGGACACACAGAGTAATAGCTACCAGAGTGAGGCAAGGAGCCCTACTGTTCTCACAAACCTTTGGAGACAGCAGGCTGCTGCAGACCAGGAGGACAGGCCATGCTTGATGTGCTGCCAGCAGACTCCAAAGGGAGCAGTAAGAGGAGCATGCAGGGTAGAAAGCAGATCTGAGCTAGCAAGTAGAGCAGCTTGGATCTGGTCCTGCTCTGTAGAAAGACTGGGAATTTAAAGGTGCTTTTTAAAAAATGCGCAACCAGAACAAAGTTAAAGTCTGATGGATCCCTGGCACCCACCACTCAGCAGTCATAGCACCAAAACCTGCACCCACCAGCCCACAAGAGAGTCCAGGGGAGAACAGTCAAGGGAGAAAATCCACATTATATTAGCTTGTCCTTGGGGAGCTGGATCAGTGCATTGTGCAAGGCAGGATAGTCAGGCTCTTCACAACAAGCCCATAAAGCAGCAACCTCCAGCATCATCTCCATCATCTGAAGCTCACACCAAGCACTGGCCCCACACCAGCTCCAGCACAGGCACATGGAAGTAGTGTCCAAGGAGCATCTCTGGAGGGAGAGGATCCACAGCACTACAGCTGGAGCCAAGGCACAGAAACATGAATTTTTGTAGCTGGAGACACCCCAAACCCAACCTCACCCTCCCATCCAAGCAAAGCCCTGACAAGAGCCCAGGCACTGAGCAGCCTGTGCTGTTCCAAGTGGAGAACGGCCATGAAAATACAAAGGCAGTGGTGCAGTGGTGCCCCTCAAATCCCAGAGAACTTAATTCCCTCTCCTATTCTATCCACAATGCCCTCCAGTGCAGACAGTATCACCTTTTCCTTGCTGTACTATGCCCTTTGTGTGGGCCCTTTTTTCCAGAGCCAATCTCCCTCGCCATTCCCAGAGCCTGGCACTTGCCTTGCTGGCACCTTCACCTGCAACTTCTTTAACGTACCTGCATCTAGACAACTACAATTCTTCCCTTTTCAATTTTTATTGATTCTTGAGGCACTCATTTCTGAGATGTATGGTATCATTGGATTATACTGTTTAGCAATTTATTTGTGTCTCTCTTTATGTTCTGGATTGATTCTTTTTTCCGCCGAGTCTCAAAAAAGATGCTGCCACTGTTGTTATTTGGCTATCACAACAGCTCACATAGCACTGGACTATTAGGCATTGCTGCTCCAAGAAATTTTGTGCTGAGGTAATTTGGAGATTAAATCAAGTTTTATCACTGAATGAGGTTAGTGGATATTAATGGGAAGGCAGGAGTTTGCACTGAATCATTAATGTGGACAAATGGAGAATGCTTGTTTAATACTTTCTACAGCAAGTGCTAATAATGCCTTTAAATGGTGGGGAAATATTGCAAGTTGTATTTAAACACAGAGAAGGAGGCCTAATTTGACCTGTTCTGGTACATTAGCTGTGACCATACACTGGGACCCTCTGTTAGCCTCAGCCTCTCTCTGTGCTGCTCTGCCTCAGTGTTCACATCCTCACTTTGAGCAATCTTTCTGAGCAAAAGAAATACAGTTGGGGCTGGGATAATATGTATTTGAGGGAAATTACTGCAAACAAACATTTCCAGGAACCTGAAATTTAAAATCATTTTTAAACAAAGAAAATTAACTTTAAAAGAAATAACAGTAGAAGCTACATGTGACTCCCAGAATCTGCTCATCAGTGAAATGCAAAATGCTTCCCACACAGGCCCATGTGTACACTGATTAAGTTGTTCAGAAGTGCTCAGAAATACTGTGACCTTTGTAAGGTGAGCATGAAGCAGCTGTCTGGGACATATGGCCTGACCTGTGAGTCAAACATCCAGCACTTTCAGAAGTCTCTCTGTGAATGAATGCATGGAAAGAATGGACTTAGAGAGATGGACAAAGCCAGAGCACACTTCTGCAGGTATTTTAACAGACCAGAGCAATGCAGAACACAGAGCATTCACACATTTTACGTGCAGGAAGAAATTCAGTGGCAGTGGAATGGTTTGCACTGCAGCTCTGGTGCTGTCAGAGTTTGCTAAAGGAATCCTGCAACAACAGGCACTTTCACCACCAAGCAATCACTAGGGCATTTATTCCCTGGTAATTCACACTAAGCAAGCAAAGTGAAGGTACATTATCAGAAGCAGACACACAGGTCTGAGGTCACCCACTCTGGTAAGGAACATGCAGTCTTTGTACACAGAAGACAGGCTGCAAGATGAGGGGATTATAGAGGAACACTGAAGTGTTCTTATGCTTGTAAAAGTAACACGGTATTCTCTGTTTTCCAAGCAAAAGCAACTGCTCAAAGCTTGCATTGACTCCCTGTAACAGTAAGAATGAAGCTCAGCAGTACTCACTAGCTGAAGAGACAGACCACAGCTAGTTATAAAACAGCATCTGCTAGGCTGCTCTCCCACATATAAAAAGCAAGCCCTGGAAAAAGCAAACTAGGAGAAAAGACTCCAAGAAAAAGGAAGCCCTGCAGGGGGAGAGTTAAAAAAGGACTAGCAAGTCAAAGAGGTGCTGTTTGAATAGGGATGACCCATACTGTTAGAAGAGCTTAGGTCCCCTTTTAAAAAACTAAATGAAATGAATAATACTCTGAATAGGGCCCCTCCTGACCCAGCACGAGCTGAAGACAGGGCTGTTTGTCACAATAAAATGTTTGCCATAGGTGAGTGGGGTGTGATCTGCCCTTCCCCAAACACAGCTGATAAATAAGCAGCTGATAATTAGATAATAAAATGCCTCTCAGCATCACAGACCATCTGATTCCTTGTTGTCAAACTGGTCTCAGAAGTGCTGGTCAGTGTAGGTCCCTTTGGGATTGTCCCAAGTGCTCCACTTTCTTCATGTCCTCAGCACTGCCTTTACTAAGCTGTGTTTCCAAGAAGCTGCAATGACACAAGTGTTTTAAGGGTTTCTAAAATTCTCCAGTGCCTGCAATGTCTTGGCAGGACACAGGGAGCCTCAGATACCTCCTGAGCACAGCTGGTGCTCTGTTCCTGCAGGCAAGGCAGGTGGATGCTGCACTCCATTTCCAAGGCACAATTTTTCCAACCAATCTTCCGAGTGCACCAGCACTGCTTTGCAATATTTAGCATTCATTAGCCTAAGTGGGCATCAGTGAAGCAGTTAGTGTGAAGCTTGTTGAAGTTTGGAGGATGCTTTTATGGAGAGGCAGTTTGTCACAACTGCAACTCAGGAGAGTTTTCATCTACTGAGAAAAGACATGGGTGAGCAGTCTTTCAGAGATACATAAGCTGATGCTGGTTTTTGATTTTTCCTTCAGAAATTCAACTATGTATTTTGTAGCCCCCACATGTTGAATTATATTCCTTTGCAGGCTTCTCTGACTGCAGGTTTGATTTTGTACTAGGACTCTGCCTGGCCTGTGCAAATTGAACACACTTGAGAGCACTCAGGAGTGTAGAGCAGAGAGCTAAAACTGTGAGGCACCAGGGGGGCATCCTTTCCCAGACAAGGAGGGGAAAGCACAGAGCTCAGATCAAGTCTGGCCTGCTCCATGTTCCCAGCCAGGATAGAAAACAATGAGGCTGTTCCAGGGAGACAAACAGGGAAGGAATATGTGCAAGCTACTTAATGTACATTGTGGCTGTTCAATCAGCTTGGGTTGGACAGCTGCAGTGGGACTGGCAAGGGATGTGATGGAAGTCCCTGGCTCCCTGCAGGGAGTTAGTGATCCCAGATGTGCTGGGGACTGTGCAGTGCAAGGTCCTGGCTGTGAGCACCCCACAGCTGCAGCCACCCAGAGCCTGCTAGGAGAGCTGCTTCCCCTGCAAATCCTTCAAAGATTAGAAAATTCAAATTGAGTTTCTCCAAAACTTTCTCAGGAGTAAGGGGTTTAACCCAGTTGCAACTCACAGATCAAGCCATGCAGCTGAAAATTTACCACTTCATTGGCTTTTCCAAGTAATAAGCTTCTGATATCATCATATTTTGTTGAATGCATTTCACAGAGTGAATTTTGAAATGCAAAGTAAAGCCCTGCTGCCAGTGTGCCATCACCAGCCTTGTCTAAGCTGACCCAAGTAATTCCCTCTCTAATTCTGATGGAGCAGAGCACTGCAGCCATTTGAGAGGAAAGCAGCTGTTTCAGGAATGAATGACTAAGTCAAATGAAATTAAATTGTTCCTGTGACCTCAGTTGTTCTTTGCAGCTCTAAGTGCAATTGCAATTCATTCAGTATTTACCAATGAATCCTTCTTGTTATTTCAGAAAGTCCACTGATATTTTCACTGATATACATTTACTGAAAAAGCACTGGCAAGTGCAGGAAGTGAAGAGTTAAAATGATGCTAAAGCTACAGCAAAGAAGAACACATGGGAAATGGAACATCACATAGCAACGAAAGAATGATGATGAAGAAATGATTACAGTGTAGAAAGGGCACAAAAGAACGATATAAAAGACTTAGTTATAAAAAGAATTTTGTGTAAGGGGAAAATACACATAAGTAGGGAAGATGCAGAGAACTAAAGAAAATGCTTTTGAAACTCTGAAATCTTTGGGTTAACACAGAACTATAATATTTTACAATATTTTCTTTTGCAGAAATTTACACTGTTCTGCAAATTTATGCAGATTGAGGAAGCAGATGTTTATAGAACTTATAGAGGATCAAGGACAAAAGAGATATTTAATTTTTTTTCTCTGATTTTCTTTCTAACAGAACAAGGACTGGAATTTCACTTTGTGAGTATTTAGGAGACATCCCCTATTGATCTGAACAACCCACTGGTGGAAAATCTGCCACCTCTTCCTTTATGGTGTTTCAATTATTTATTACACTCATAGTTTAAAAATGAATCTTATTTCCAGTGCAAACTTTGATGCTTTTTTCTATTCTCTGCTGTGAAATAATATGCAGTTTACTAACTGGGTAAGTGAAATGTTTTAAGCAGAAATTATTTTTTTAAATTGCTCTCTGAACATCTTTTAAAGAACAAACATTGGAGCAATGATCACAGTTTCCATTAATTCAATACAGTTTTATACATTATGAGATTTTATATCACATGTCCTTAGGAGGGCATGGAAGGGCACTGCTCATTTGCACAGCTTTTCAAGCCTTTGGAATATCCCAACAGTCTTTCAAGCACTTGGATTATCCAGTAGCCTGCTGCCTCTCAGGAACAGAGGGTGAGACATAGTGAAGAATTGTCACTGCTTGGCAAACTCCCATCACGTCAATCCCTGCACTCAGAGGTAATAGTTGGGGTGATCAAGTATTTTCAATGTGTTTTCCAGCTTTCATTAAAGAGACCTCATTGCAGCTTGGTTATCTGATGAGGCACCTGCTAGGAATCCGTCTTTTGGTTTCCTCTGTCTCTTCTTAAATTCTTTCCCTCTTAGTGTGAAAAGAGTACAACTTATGTTTGGAAAAGCAGGGAACAGAGAGATGGTTGTGGCATTGCTGCTGGAAGATTTCCTGCACTCAGACCCACAGTGCTCCAGGGAAACTCAGATTACTGCAAAGAGAGCAGGGGATGAAATCTGTCTGGAGACAGGCATCAGCCTCATGCTGGGACCCTCACTTCAAATCCAAGCTTCAAAGGTTAGGCTGGATGGGTTCCAAAAGCTGAAGGCTTCCCTACAGAGGGGAATAGTGGCACAATGAGCCATAGCAGCTCCATCTCTGCAAAGGACAGCATTTCCCTGAGAATGAGGTATTGAAAAGCCACAACAATCTCTTTAGTCCTAACTGCAAATGTACCAATTTCCAAGGCAATATTCTTGGACCTGGAAAGTCTCTCTCTCTCTTTCACAGAAAATAAATTCAAGCAGGAATGCTACAGGGAGTGGAGTGTGTGTGGGTGGGTAGGTGTGAAAGAAAATAATTATTTAGAAGTCTTAAAACCAGGGAGAGAAACTTATTTGGAAAACACACATTTCTTCCAAGGCAAACATTACCCCTGCAGCAGCTCCCTTCAAATCATCCCTGAGCATGCTCAGGGTGACTGCAGAAATACTGCAAACGCTGGGGTTGAAGAGTGACAGAACAAGAAATCACAGAGGGTCTATTTTACAGTATAACTCTAAGATAAAAAATTCACATTTGCTTTGTGTATCCCACTGAAGATGCAAGAGCTTTTTTTCAAAGCAGTATGGCAGTCTATAAAGAGATGGAAGTGCAAGGCTCACCCCTCTTTAAAAAGCACCATTCCCATCCTGCAGCCATATAACCCACATCAGCAGTGCCAATAAAACATTCTCCTATTATGGTCCAGGGCATTGCAGCTACAAAAGGTTTCCTTTCAAACTCAATCTTTCTTTGTGCATCCTGAAGGCAATTTTACCACTATGGCCTTAAACCAGAGGCGGTTCCAGGGGTGCAGTGGGACCTGTGCTGCTTATCAGGAACAGGGGAATGCAAGAAGGGAGAACTTCATGCAGGAGTGCAGTGGCATCGTGGGTGTGGCAGCCTGATGGGACCTGGTCAGGATGGAAAACTGCCACTTGAATAGTGCCACTCTACACCTTCCCATGGAAAACCCAATTCCTGCTCCATTATTACCAATTCTCTGTGTTACCACAGCTGCACCACTAAAAATAATCGTCAAAGGGATGGTTCTGCTCCAGAGGGGATGGAGTAAGAAGGCATCTGAGAAAGGGGCTGCAAGAGAGGGGATCTGCACTCACCAAGCAGGGAGAAGGCAGGGACAGACACAGAAACCCAGCTGAGCATAAAGATGCTCATCCACAGCCACCATTTCATCCCCTTTTTTTTCCCAGGCAGGTCCAACATTTAATCCCCATTTTATTTCTCAGCTGCCTTGGGCAGCTCCCTGCTTAACCTGTGCCTGCAGCCCTGCTGATGGGGCCTGTCTTGTGACCTGTGGCGCTGAAAAAGTCCTGCAGGGTGCTTTTTTCCCTTGAGGAATCAGGTGGGGAGCATTTCCAGGAGCTGAAGACTGTGCTGAAATCAGTCAAGTTAAATGGTGGTATATGAGAATAGGAATGAATAAACCTCGAGGGATATAATTTGTCATTTACTGTACTTGATAAAAGTTACAAAACAGCAGTTCAGCAGAGGTTAGAGAAAGGACAATGCAAGAACACAAACTTCCAACCCATTTCCAAAGCTCCCTACAGCTCCAGTATTTTCCAGAAAGATGAAAATTTCATAAAGAAGAAAATACTAAGGATTAAAAGGAAACTTATTTAATTGAAAAGTAATAAGCTGTTCAGATCTTTCAATTGCCAGCAACCACTGCTTATAAGGTGAGAGACCCTGATCCAACCATCAAGAATTTTTGAACAATAAAATGTCCATGAACAAACACATGAAAATGATAATAAAGAAAACTGCACAACCAGAGGTCAAACCTACTTTATACTAGAAGCTGAACTCTGATAATTCACAGTAGATTAAATTCAGCAGCAGTAGAAGCTTAGTAAGAAATTTGGATGTTAGGAAGATTTAAGCTGGGAATACGTCTTACTCTTATTTTACCAAAGGCCAGACATAGACTCATACATGTTTATGAGGAAAAAGGAAAAGTGACTGAATTTCAAAGAACAGGCTGTGTAGAAAATACTTTGGGCTTAGCATGGTCTATGGAAAATGCTGTCAAAAGTTAGAGGGTAGTAACTTAAATTTTCATCAGTGACTTTCAACTTTACTTCCAAATGTCAAAAGCCAAAAACCAGGGCCAGGAATACTAAGTAGAAAATGGTTTTTGAGCAGACTTTTCATCTTCCAATGTGAAACTGAGAATTTTGAAAGAAAGCAAATGCTTATGATCACAATTTTTGATGTTACTCAATATCAAGCTTTTGACTTCAAAACATTTTGAGGATTTTTTTTTCATTTATTATACTTTTAAGTCCAATCCCATTTCCTTTGGAAATAACACAGTGTTTTGGATTATAGAGGGTGTAGGAACCTTCAGAGCAAAGCAGGAGGCTCAGTAGCTCAGGGCTGCACTGTGACACCCCTGGGTGGGCACCAAGGAAGGCATCAGGCTGGGGACAAAGAGCAGCATCCTGGATTTGCTCCAAAGCAAATATCACCATGTGTTCACCACTGCCTCCCATCCCCTGCCTTCATCTATCTGGAATATTTATGTTATATGCTCTTCTCTGCACAAAAATTTATTTTGGCAATTGCAGACTTCAAAGAGTCCATCCTGGCATTTACTTTGAAATAAGGTGATTTTTTGTGGGCCAAGAAGCCTCTTCCACATGGCAGAGCCCTGCAGCCATTCCCCTATCTTCTCACTGAACCATCATTGATGGTTCAGGGATTCTGTGGGAGGTTTCTGTGCAAAGGAATTGCAGGCTGGAATTTTTCAGTGACAGCACAGAAGGGAATTTGAAGGGCAGTAGGGCAAATCTGCCTTCCATTATTATTAGCAGGTGACTACTACTATAGCTTCCTGTCAGAGTTAAATTACAGCCTGTGAGATCTTTAGCTATTCCTGTCCATAGTCTCTTTTTGAGAGTCAGTTGCCACTGAAGACAAGATATAATTTTGATACCTGCCTAATTTGTGTACCTATATCCTGCCTGACAGAATGATTTCCCTGCCTTTAAAAATGGAAGCGTGTTCCTCTCAATTGGCATTCAGTCCTCTGGCTGCATGAGCATCCATCTGTCCAAAATCTTTAGAGAAACAGTTCACAGAGAGCAGTTAACTATGATCTCTCTCAAAAAAATTAGTTCCTGTTTTTCCTCTGACAAATGAAGACATTGTTTCAACAATATTTCCCTTCTCCACTGACAGTGCTAAATATTTATAACCTGTGCCTCCTAGAAATGCTGGTCTCCTCATGAATAAACACTAGGCTAACAAGGAGCAGCTTCCAAGAAGAATGCAGGGTGTAGCTGACCTATTCACATTCCTTCCCCTCTCCAATACCTGGTTCCCCATGACAGCCATTTAAAATCAACACTGATCCTGATACCTGACCCAGATTTTTTTGTGTTTGCCAGAAAACATACTTGAGTAGGCCCATCTTGGCAGTACGTAACAAGGTCAAGCCTTGCATTGCAAAATGTTACAATCCAAACCACATATTAAAAATGCACAAATAAAATTAACATGTTGTCTGTAAGCCTTGGTAAATGCATCCCACCTCTGCCAGCTCCCAATTCAGCATGTGAGCAAGTACTGGTGTGGCATCCTTCTTTCCCCCCAGTCTTTGCAGGTTGACTTCTTTGGTGTGGGGGCTCTAATTTGAAGGGGAAGGCACCTCTCTAAGCACCATGGCCTGAGCACATCTCTGCCTTGGAGAATGTGGGTTCAAACCTCCAGCACTCTCAGCTTTCCAGCTGTTTGTCACTGCTCAGCCTCCCAGATGAGGCAAAGCTGCTGAGCAGCTCTGGCCAGCAGTAACCCTTCCTCCCCAAAGCAAAGATCTTACTCTCTCTTACATTTTTATTTCAAGTTCAAAAGGAACAAAGGAAGAAAGCAAAATTTTGATGTCTACTGACGTTATTTTCACCGTTTACCATTTTCATTCTTCTGCAGTTTAGGACTACCTCATGCACTGGGAACCAGGTGCATCAGCTCTGCTTGTGTCCAAAGCCCCTCTCTTCCCTAGGACTTCACCTACAGCAAGGCCATTTGCAAAGATGTCAAAATAATCACACAATTACAAGTATAAGGTTCCTTTGTTGTGAAGGGTGTCAGAAAGGCAGACAGTTTACTGCAAGGAAAGAGCTTTGTATTCTAATTGCTGCAAAGTAGGACTCCAGCACTATCAAACTAAATAGGTTGTCTTTTCTGGGACATGAGCGTATGAGCTGATGTGGCGATTTTTTTCCTACATTAAAGGACTGGTTCACCAACTGGATAAAGCTACAGCACTGCTCCCAAAAGGTGCAGTTCCATACTTTCTACTCATATGGCTATTCAGCATTATTCCCCATTACAGGACTGTTTTCCCTTTTGTTTGAGCTGTTGTTTTTGTTGTATTTGTACAATCACCTCTTTCCCCTTTCCTTCTCAAACCTCCTGTGCCTGTTATGAGCCTTCATGGAGTTCCCAGCTCGTGTTTCTGCTGTTAACACGGCACTGCCCTCTTCTACCTGGCAGAGCTTTTCAGTTCTCAATCCCAGCTCCCTCTGGAACAACCAAGCAGCCTGCAGCAATCTTTCCTCCAGCTTTACCCCTCTTATTATCACACAACTCCCATCTGAAATTAGCCCATCAGTATTTAACTTCCATCACTGCAGCTGGTATGGAGCATGCACACTCCCATCCCTTGCTTGCTCACTCCCACTGAGCACTGCTGAAAATGATGCCTATGATATTGGGGAGCAAGCACAAGTGAGGTAAATAAAGTCCTACATAACTTCTCCTAGAAAATAACAGAAAAATTTCCCATCATTTCGGTACATATAATTACAATTTCTCTGCATGACTCCAGAGAAGCACAGAGTTTCTGCTGCTAAAGACATTTCTACTCTATCTCTTTTATAGATTAACTAAACTATGAGTGAGCCAACCCCTCTTAAAAATTTCCTAGCAAACTGCATTGACACAAGTTAAGTAACCCAGTTAATGGCATGAAGAGTCCAAAGAGGAAGAGGCTTCCTCTGGAAGCCCCCTTGCACCAAGCACACAGCAACTGCTCAATTCCTTTAAGTTCCATTGACTTCCATTTCTCAGTAATTCAGTACCACCTTCCAGATGGAAAAGAAACTAAACAATTCATATTTAAATAATTGCTTTATTTGATTCCAAGAATACTTACTGAAAGAAATAAAAACCAAACATCTTTTCTCTGGACAGAAAACTTTATCAGCAGTTGCCTAGTTGGCCAAGATCCCATCTGCATGACATTATTTGATTCTTAATAAAGAGGATTCCAGAAGCATCATTCCTAATAGTGTTTAGATCTCAGATAAAGATGCTTATTTATTTATTTTCTTAAAGATTAGCTTTTAAATCCTCACAGTTGCCTGACTTTCGAAAAGCCTAGTAGGGTTTTTATTTTATTTAAAGGTCTATCACCACCTGTCAGTTCAGCATCAAGAAAACCCTGGAATGTGCCATTACTTCAGAGCTTCAGTAGGACAGATGAGCTTTTTTAGTAGCTGTACTGTATTAATGCCTTGTTAGGGTTCTTATATGTCTCTTGATAATAGGAATTACCTTTGGAGCAATAGCAATTTATCCATACATCTAGCTCACCCTGCTTGTCACAGATAGTAACAGTTGATAACCCTCTTAGGCTGCTTTTCATCTTCTGTGGAAGCAGTCTCATTCCAGAATACATTATTTTAACCTGTCAGCGTATGAACAGGACAATTACTTAGACCAATGTAGGCTGAAAGTGTTGATAACTAAAGTTAAATCCAGCATTGTCACTCTAATGTTTTCCTGCTAAGTCAAGCCCAATGAGGCAGCATGTCTTCTCAAATGAAAACATTTGTCAAACTCATTAATTCAAAATCGACCTAGTGCAGACCTTGATTTGCACTGCTTGCTGACAAGATCAGGAAAGCAGCAATGGAAACAGTGAACTGATTATTGGGGCAAAGAGAGAAAATTATCAAGCAGAAAGAATGAAGCTGGTTTGTGTCTGTGAAGGAAGAACTCAGCACACTCCAAGAACAACCCCTCCCATTGCACTCAGGTATTGTAAGACTTGCACAAAACCCAGGGCTGCTCCACACTCCTGAGTGCAGTTTTGTGTCCACAAAAGCTGCTTTGCTGCTCTGCATCCCTCTCCAGCCTGTTTCCCACCAGCACACACAGCTGCATTAACAGCAACATCATTTTGCTGAAGAGACCACCAGCAGCAAAGCTCCAGCCCATGCAAGTCACCTGCTCTTGCTGATGAATTTCTATGAAGCAAAAAGGCAAAAGATGTCAAAACCATTTCTTTCCTCGCTTTCCCTCTTCCCACAGCGCCTCTGCCTCGTTTATCCCATGGGCACATCATTTCCTGCTAAGCAGAGCCAACGCTGATGCTGCTCTCTAACCTTTCTGCTTTCTCCTTCAGGGACTGCCTCAGTGCTCTCTCTCAGATTTGACCTTATCTTCCTCCTCTCCTTGTTCAAACCAAACACAAACTCCCCTGAAATCACCCTCTCTGAAATCTCTGCTGACCAAACCTGGGGATTTGTTCTCTACCTGCAGCTTCCTAAAGCATTCTGCTCCTCTGATGCTATTTTCCTGACTTGCATTCTGCTTTCCTATTTAGCCATTAGCCCCTGATACAGCCCTGGACAGGCTGTGCTGAGACCTTGTCACTTCATCCTTCCTGACACTTTGTAAAAAGCCCTTAAAGAAAAGTAGATCCAAGTGCCTCATCCCTGCCATATCCTCCCTGCTAAAAACAATCCCTGGGTTTGTGTGGTGCTCTCTGACACCAGTGCTTCAGGGAGGAGAAAAGCAGCACACTGTCACTAACCAAAAAGGAACATGAATACAGTTTGAGCAAAAACGTGATACCATGTGTAGTTTTGTATCAAATCTTCACTAGACAGTACGTATTGGCTAAAAAGTTTATGCAGAGTTTCAGAGGAAGAAAAGGGCTGAGTTTCTTTGACTCTCCAGGGTGGGTCACTGCAAACCAGCAGGATTGCTCACAATCCAGACCTAGGACCAAGTTGAACTTGCTTTACCTTCTGTGCTATGCCTCATTTTACATTAAAATAGCTTGAAAGCCAGAAATGTAAACAACCCAGCTGCAAGTAAATTAATGTCATTGATTAAGTTCCTCTTCTACTTTGTTGCCATAACACTTAGCCCAGTTTTCATTTCCCTGCCATTCTGTGAAGACAAATATTTGCTTATAGCAATCTGATAATTAATATGAAAAATTTGGATTGAAAAGAATCTGTGTACTTATTTCTGTGTTCCTTCAATGCCCATCAATTATGAACACTTATATGAAATTATATACCTTTCATTCTTTCTTTTAGTTTATAACATTTTTAAAATTTTTTCCCAATTTTTTTATTTTAGATTGACAACCAGGCTTTGTAAAACACTCACCATACCCTTCAATCTAAGGTTCAGATGGTAACACATCTTTTTATAATAGTTTGGGCAGGTAATTATAGCAATAACCATATGTACAGCTTATTGTTTGCACCTCTGGGTAAGGTCTTGAACCCATGGTTTTGAGTAAGACTTGGAAAAACAAGAGTGGAAACTAATGACCACATAATTTCTGTATGAAAACTGGAAACAGGAGATCCCAAATAACCATCCATCAAGGCAGAAGGACTTGGGTTCAGCACAAAAGGGAATGCAAAGCTGGTTGGATCCCATTCAGTGTTAATATTATCAGTACCCCTCCACTGATGAGACTGATGGAAAAGATATGATTTAATAACCCATGCTCCATTTAAAGTCTCAGGTTTATTAGACATAGAGGCTAGAAACATAAATGTTTAAAATGCAATCAGAAAAGTTATAGATGGCTTCATTGAATATTTCACCTGCCTGTGCCACAGAGAATGAGGAAATCTGTAGGAGTTTTCATACACTGCAGCTTCTTATTGCAAAGTAAGCCAAACACTTGACACACATGTTAATATATCCTTCCAGCTTCTCTTTTCACTGTTTATTCTTTTCTTAAGCTTATTTTTGTGTCATTTTCTTTTCTAGTTTGTGAACACGGTTTCAATGTCTTAAATTTTTTCAAAGTCTTCATTGACCTCTCTATGTCATTTTTTGGTTGTTTAAAAGGCCAAATTCCTTATTCATCACTCTGTTGGCCTCTTAATATCTACAGGTGGTTCTTTCACACTATTTGTTTCTTTATTTCACTAGGACTAAACCCAAAAGTATCAGTTTGAAAGAGACAGAATGTATTTTCCACTGTGGCATTCTTCCCACTCCTTTGGGTGTCTCTAAAGGTCTCTATGATCTGTTTGAAATTACAGACAGCAGTTTAGCAAACAAGAAAATAATCCCCATTCAACCTTTACAACCCTCCCATCTCCTGAACTGCAGGCTGTGGGCCCACTGAGAGAAATAAATAAACTCTGGACCTGTCAAAAAACTCACCACCATAGGACCACTGTTACTGTGCTGGATAACTGTAGGAGGCACATTGTTCCTTAAACTAAAAGAATCCTGTTATTTCCATTTAGTTCACACTATCATGGGATAAAGTGACGTTTTCTTCTTCATTTTCTCTTTTTACTATTGATGTTAGAACCAGAGGTATTTATTTATTTGAAAACATTGTTAAGACCAACCAGAGAGAGGCCTGAGACCTAAGCAGTACTGAATATTGTGCTGAAGGTCAGAAGCTTTATAATCTTGTTTAGGTGTACCACAGGCAGTGCATTGAAGAACACAGGGCTGATAATTGCAATAATACCTTGAACAAACCATCTAATTGTGACATGATGGGAGAGTGAAAGTCATTAAAAATGAGGGAAATGCCAATAAATGTCAAATGCAAAAGAGAGAAAATTGGCAGCAATGCACTAGGAGCCAGGAATGACACAAAATTAATAAGAGAAGAAAAAGGACAACTGAAGAAATCAATGGTCAATAAAACTAAGGACAATAAAATGAAGTTTATAAACTGTGTTGTAACGAAGAGTATCTAACCAATAGCTACTGGCCTGTTACCACTATGGAAATGATAACATTGTCAATAATACTGCAAGAAAGAACATGTTCAATAAACACTTCTGTGTTCAGTTCTGTGTTTCAGCTAATGCCAGTGATGGACACGTACAACAGATCAATGATGATTAAATACTGCATTTTCCAGTAATAATCAATTAATAAAGATGTTAGACACCATCTCTTACAGTCATCATCTTTAATTAGAAATACAGACAATTAATATCAAAGAGCTTAAAGCCTCTGGCTGAAGACTTCTTATGACCTTTTCCAGTTGGTCTTAGACATTCACAAAATTCCAGGCTCCAGTAAAGTTACTCTTGTCACAGTATTTAAAATATTGAAGAAAAGTTCATTAATTCATTGTTGGTTTCAAAGCAAGAAACCAAAAAAAAAAAAAATCTGCAATTTAGCTAACAAAGAATTAATAGAAAATAGCTCTAAGCAGAAGTTTAAGAAGAACAAACACTTTTGCTTTGTGTTGCATAAGATTACAGAGATATTTAATACAGATCATAACTCTGACTAAACTAAACCATATTTCTCCTACCCCATTTGGCTTCCACAGTGTTTTGGAAGAGAAAACAGAACAGCCTAAATTTACTGAAACAGACATTAAGCACGTGGCAAAGAGATGGAACCACTGACTGGAGAAACTCTTGGGCCAGCCCAGCCAGGACAAACACTGCCCTGCCTGGACAGGTCAGGTCACATTCTCCCATTCTCAGCACCTCCACACCCAGCACTGCCCCACACAGGCAACAAAAGCTGGGGATCACATTAAAGGAAATAATTTGATATCCAGATCAATGCAGTTAAAATACAGCAGGGCCAAGAAAACATTCTCTGAGCAACCCTGAATTTATGGACAGGGGCACTGGCAAAGTAAGAGCAGAGGCTTTGCTGTAGGACTTTGTGGATCAATGTACAAATTGTTATACTCATTGTTCAGTAGAACAATTACTAAAATCCATTTGCCGGTAAATGTGCCTTGTCTTGTAAATCATTGGGTCATTAACCTTAACAATGTCAGTGTGTTGTCACTATCCAATTCAATTAAATTACTGACCAAGGTAATACCTAAAAGCACATTTCAGACAAAGGGATCTACTATTATATCATTATCTGTGATGACACTTAGCAGTATCTTAATTTTGTACCTGGAAATATGAATATATCCTAAAACTCTAAAAGCCAGGTGAAGAGACGCACAAACATCCTGAGCAGAAAAAATGGGCATGGAAAGGTTAGGAAAAGGGGAAGAGAGAGGGAGAAAATGGAAAATTGCACCAGTCACCTCCATGGGGTCATGTGTGCGTTGTTATTTGCCATATTTCACTGTTCCGTGAGGTCAGAAGACAGGGACGCAGGATCTTCTCCTGCCCATCAATTATTAACTCTGGCAATATGCCTTAGCAAATGTCCAGTGATGCAGTTTCTAAAAAGGGGCACTCTCTCCACCATGCCAGAGTGAGTAATACAGCAGCACATGGGAAGGGTGAACAAAGAAAGTCTCCCATGACCTTCCCGGGCCAGCAGTGAAGCACAAGCCCAGCAGTCTGTTTAACTTGGAGGGGAAAAAGCAGTCACTCATTTCCAGTTTCACTCGAAAAAAACAAGTGTGTGTGCAATTCATGAGGGCTGTTGAGCTGCTTTCATCACACTAAAGACTCTCATTTAGATGTCTGCATGTGCTTCCATGCAGATATTTTGATATTTCAGGCAGATTCTCAGCCCACACTTCAGGGCAGTAATTTTTTTTTTTTCTTTTATCTCCCTTTGTTTCCCTCCAGTTTTTTTCTTGCCCCTAAAAACCCACAACTTTATGATGGAAGACACAAGCAGGCAGGCTCAGTGAGGTCACTTACTGCTATTGTTTATATGCCTCTTGCTTTTCCGTGGCCTGAGAGCTCACTGTGTGAGGTGCTGCAGAAAGCACAAGAGGAAAGGATGGTCTGTGCCATCAGAGAGATGCCAGAGGGCTGTGGGCAGATGGCTGGAGAGCGTGTGGAAACCACAAGACCATTTTTACCAGTACATCAGGCAATAAACAGCCTTGCTCCTGACAGTCTTTTTGTAAACCAGAGGGCAAACAAGCTTGCCTTACTCTGGGGTCTGTGGTCCAGGCACTGAATTGGAGAACTCAGTCCCGTTTTTAACCCTCAGCAATCCTGTGGAGTGCCCTTGTACGGGCATTGCTGGGGTACATCTGCTAAGGAGCAATGACTGACTTTGAACATGTAATTTCTAGCCATCCCAGGTTCTGGAGGGCTTCCTGGGGGATGTCCTTGTGAAGCAACAACTCAGGGTCACCACACTAAACTCAACAAGCTCAGCCAGGAGCAGCAGCCCCTGGCTTTAGAACTGCTGATTCTGAGGCACTGACAAAAACTGTGCTCCTGCCTCAGAAGTTTTGAGCTAGGTCATATTTTGTTCCTCTTTTGGAAGAATACACAATTTCAGGCTGAATCAAGAGCTTTATGCGCCTGGGATGCACAGGGAGCCCTCCGTGCTGTATGGCACACAATGCCACATGTGCTCTTCACATTTTACAGAAAAGGTATCTCAGCCCTCAGAGGCAGAGGGAGGAACACAGTGAAATAAAGCAGAAAAAACCCAACTTCACGCTTTATATAGGGGAAATTTTTGACCAAATAAATGCATTTTACTTTATATTTTACTCAGTACAAGTTTTATCTTGAATGGAAAAATGAAAATGATTCTATCAAATGTTTTCTGAAAAGTTATTTGGTCTACAAAGAAAGAAAATAGAACAGGGTGGAAATGAACTGAACTAAATCACCTGCAAAACTTCTCTTTTTATGGGAGACACAATGACAGGAATGGGCTTTAAGGATAACAGCATACACAAAAGGTAGAGAGCTGCTTTGTTAATGGAATTACACTGTGGATCCCGAGCCAAATGGATGCAATTTTATGTGAACTGCACACACAAAAAATTCCCTCAATAAACATATGGAACATGAGGCTTCTTTTCCCCTTACTTTAACTAGGCAGCAGGGAAACATTATAACCAAAGAGTAGACATCAGTGCTAGAAAACTTATAGGGCTGCTTAAAAGGGAGTTCAAAATAAAATAGAAGGCAGACAAAATAATTGCTTGAGCACCATAAGAGATTATTGTTTTCCTTATAAGTTTTTCTCTTCTTTCAGGACATACAAACCCAGGCACACATACACATTTTTGGAATTGTATTTTTCTTTTAACAGCAGAAGTATCTCCTAGATGTATGAAGAGAATAATGCAACCCATATAGTCTGTTACAAGAGCTTGAGGGCTTTGAGAAGGAAAATATATTTATAACAAAGGAACATCTGAATAAACAGACACAAAGCAAGGCTTAAAGAATGCTTTGTGCTATCTAGTGATTTTTTTCAGGTAACATACAATTAATTAGAAACCACTGACGCTAACAACATTGGACTTGTATTACTTTCCTTGCTTTGGAATCTGGATTTGGCAGCACACTTAAGAGCTTTTCAGAAGGCTCCTGTTGATAAACTATTAGAGTGAAATCCACATCCCATTTGCAGTTAACTCTCCTCATCAGATCATCTTTTAGTAGTCCCAGCTTGCATCCCTGCTGGCAGTGACTATTTGTTTTTAATAGAGCATCTCTTTTTAAAACTTACCTGACTCTAAGATGCTCATTATGTTTGAAATTATAGGAAACAAGGACAACAGTTCTGGACCCAAAAAACACTGGCTGTCACTGCCCTCCTGCTCCCCAGTGCCAGGGATGTAAGGATGATTGCAGTGCAATCTTTAAAACTGTTGTCTTCACCCCTCGGGCCTTGCAAGGAAGGATCTCAACAACACCCTAAAGCTTGCTAAGAGACAATAACTCATTCAGAGACAACTGCAGCAGCTTCCAGGGACAGATTTTCCTCACAAAAGTTACACAGATACTCCAAGTACTTTATTGCTGTTTGGGAAAAAAAAAAATCCTCTTAGCTGCTGCAGTTTCCAAACCCTGCTTTTAGAATTCTCTGCAGAATCAATATTTTACTGCAAAACTCTTTGCTCCTTCCCAGCTCTGAGCCACAATTTCAAATTATAGTATCTCAGAGGTCTGCCTGAAATGGCCTTGGGTTTGCTCCCTCCAGTCTAATGGCAAATGTCTTAAAATGTGCAAGACTTCCCAGCAGGGAATGTGAAGGGTGGTTCAAGTAGGTAAAATCCAATATCCACAATCTGATAAAGTATCCAGGCATGTAACAACGTCATGATCCTGAAGAACAAACCTTGTGGTTCTATGATGCTTATTTTCAAATCCTTTTCATTATTTAAAAGTCATTCTGGCTCACCAAGTGCTAATGCTTAGGGCCAACCAATGGGAAGTTATTGATTATTGCCGAAATCTCCAGGCTGCCAGGAGCTCTGACACACGTGTGCCACAGAGCACGGTGTGAATACCAACACATGTAATCTGCTGTGCTGATTCAGAGAGCCTTAATTGCAACAGACCTCACATACTTCATCATCCTGATAAGTTCTTATCCCATGAATCATCTTATGGATTAGCTTTCACTGCTTGTTCTGATCTTTGTTTCCTACAGAGGCGCAGCCACACTCTGCCACTCACTCAGCAGGGATTCCACACCTCATTCCCCACCTTTCCTGAGGGTTTGCAGAGTGGCCAATGCTGAAATCACTTCACTTACACCTGTCTCACTTTGCCACACCCTTAGGAAACTGGAATTCTCCAAAAACTCCAAAACAAGACTGGCTTTCCTCTGTTGCAAACTCCTGCTTCAGGAGCACAGGGAAACTAGACAGAATTTTTAGTACGCCTCAGCTTCTAAAAAAGCTGTATAAGAAGGTCATACTTCACTAACCCACAGCTAGGCAAGTCTGCTCAATTTTTAATCATGGATAACCAGAAAAACACCCTGAAAACAATACAGGAAATCCTAACACAACCTTCAAACATCAGTGCCTGGACAAGTTGATTTGCTACAGCGAGGGAAGCCTTGAGGTTACTGAAATGCATTATCTTAGCTCAGCCACAATTCCAGGGTGTTTCTGCAGTCTTCTCTTACCAGAAGAATGGCTTCTTCTCAGCAACACTTTTTTACTACATAAAGGTGAGCAGCAAATACTCCAAAATCCTATCTAAGGCATAAGCACAATGCAATCTCTGTGTCCAATTGTTGCAAAATAAATAATTTTCTCACCGTTTCAATGAAAAATTATTCAAATTGAATAAAGATATTCTACAAAAGATGTAATGGAAGTATGAACAAGCAATTAGGAATGTTGTTCCGTTTCCTAAATACATTGTAATTAAGCAAATGTCAGCAGTTCAGCTTTATGCAGAGATGATTTGACAGTACTTGAGAATCTCAAATGTACAGTTCAAGACAGTTCAGGGGCCTTGTTATTGTTTGCATTTTTTTTTCTTATGCATTTTGTACTAAAAACCTCTTAGCCAAATCATATTCATCTTTAATAAACATCAGTTCTAACTAGACCTGGATGCATCATTATAAAACCTTGCTCTCCATCACAAGTGAAAAAGGTAAGGTAATCCTGTTGACCATTTTCCAGATTTAGAAACTCAGAAAGACCCAACATTCTGTAGATATTGAAATCAAGATTGAATCCTTCAGTGTCAGAGCCAGCGTCAGCTCTGTTCCCAAGGGACAGCAGTCTTTGTTCAAATACCTTAAATGCTTTAGCTACCTGAAGCTGGCAGGAACTCCAACCAAAAGCCACATTCCAGTGCTAGGAGACATCAAGAGAGAAATTACCACAGCACTTTTCCTCAGCGTGACTCTCAGGTACACAGGAGGAGCAGGTCTGTGAGTGTTAATGCAAGGCTTCACACAGACCTGTCAGCAGAACAGCTGAACACCACAAACACCATTCCCAGGGGAGAACAGCAACCCCCAGGATGTACTGCCTGGGAAACTGACTGGAGAGCAGAAGGGAGAAGCCCAGAAAGCTCTACTCACATGCTGAGCTTTGCAGGCAGGACTTTCTCCTGCTCCTGTTCAGAAACCCCCACCCATGGACTGGAGGCAGAAAGATGAGAAAGAAGAGAATGTCAGCTCCATTCCTGGTTGCTAATTACAGGAGAATGCAAGTGACCCCTAGATATACCTCACAGAAAGACCATGCCCAAAGCTCTGTGTTTCCTGTATGTCACAGGATTATGGAATCTTTAACAATAATGAGACATCCAGCAGAGGAAGGAGCTAGCACATAACAGCATCCACTTTTATCCTGGAACAAGAGAGTTAAATCATTTCAAGCACCTGGCAGCATTTCTTTCTAGCAAGGGCTGAACATAACTATTACAGATTCTGGATACTCAGGCAGCAGCAGCGCTCTGAGTGCTGCTCTATGGTGCCCATCATATTTGTCTCCTCCTGTGCTCAACTTTCTTGTGCTGAGAAATGAACAGTTAGAAGCTCTTTGTTATATAAATGTCAGCAGAGGCAAGCAGAGTGGAAATTTGGTGGTCAAGTGTAGGTGGCCAAATACCCATAAAAAAAGATTAGGTAGCTGATAGGGAATGGTATTTACCAGCTGCATGAGGTGTCAGGTGTCGGGGAGAGACATTGTTTTCTCAAGAAAAGCTTGAAATAGGTTCCTTTTGTTTCTCCCAGGCTTTTATGCTCTCTGGAAAGGAACCCACTGATCTCCACAAGGTAGAGATGATCCTTGAAAATACTTGAATGCATGGCTGAACCCCTGGAACCCCTTCCACGGTGCTGCTGCATGGTGCCTTTGTGCTGAGATTGAAATCACAGCAATACAGCTTTCTCACGAGAAGTGAAATCAGCCACCACTGACTCAAACATCTTACCAAGCTCCTCAGTTTCTCTGAAGGACATTTATCAAGTATTTGTAATTATAAGTCGCCTGTGCTGCCACTTGCTTCAGAGGACAGTGGAGTCAAACGCCTGCTCTCAATGTCACAAGTTTCCAATGAATTGCAAGAAACTTCAAGCATTTTCTGTGCAGACCTTCAGGCAGGATAAATTACAACTGTTCTCTCCAGTCAGTGGAGCTGTGCTGATTTACATCTTGGGAAGATCTGCTCCCTTGTGTGGGACAAGTTTAAAGGGTGAAATAGATTGCGCCTTGCTTGTTCCTTATCTTTGTCTCGAGTCTTCAGTTAAAAATATATTCCTTGATTATATCAAGATGAATTCTAAATTTGTTATTCTTTGGTCCTGCCCTGACCTCTGCCATGGGTGTGGAGGGATGGCAGACCCAGCTGCAGCACTGCTGCAGTGAGGGAGCAGGTAGGAAGTTGCTGAGTGCTTCTGTGTATTGAGGCTTTGCTAAACACTCATTTTTCATTACAACAGGGCACATCCTCACCTGTTTGTGACTCAGACCCAGAGCCAGGATAGCCTGGTGGGACAGCACCTCTTGATCAATGGGTCACATTTCTTCTTTACCTGACATTTAATTCCTTACTAGGACTTGTGACTGCTTGAAATCCAATATAAAAAGAACACATGTGCATAAACATAAATGCTCTAATAAGAACCTCAGTAACATCAGGCACCAACTCCTCACCATGAGGAGAGCTGGTTACTAATTAAAAGTGTGAATGAACAGACGTGAGAGATAAACAAAGTTCCTCTTTGGCTGCAGTGTGATGTGAAAACTGCTGAGCTGCCGCTGACAAAGCTGAAGGTCTGGTCGCACAGCAAGCCCTAATTCCATGATGAACATATTTTAGCTGCTCTTTGTCACTGTTTTTATTTCAGTGATTCTTAAAGGTCATTGAAGTGTGACTCCTACATTCAAGTGGCTGGTTTGGCAGCAGAGGACAGAGCACAGATTTTGGTGCATGCCTTATGAGCTTGGGCATCAACACTGCATGGCAGAAACCTGATCTGCTGCAGCTACACCACTTATAATTAGCAATCTGTGCCCTGTCTATACATGCTAAAGAATCACATTTCACAGCAAAATGCAAACTTAACCCATCTTAGAGTCCACCCAGGGATTTTGTACCAATTTTAATTAAATCGTTCTCCAGAACAATTTGACTACTTTCCTTGTGTAGGCATAACCCAGAAGCAAATGGATTGTAAAATTTCTCACTCTCATTTATTATCGATTTCATGTTAACAATTGTTCTTCAGGTCTTAACTTCTGGAGTCGTGTTATTGTCTAGGAAATTCAACTTGCATATTTCTTCTAATCCTGTGTTTCAAAGGATGACGTGAAAAGATAACCTTGTGTCCCAAAACTACTTAAAAATTTGCATACAAATTATCCAATATGCATTGTTCTTCCTTTTAAATAGCAGTTATTTGTATGCCAGTCCCACGCTGTGCAGGAGCTGTACTCCAGATCTTTGAACCCACAAGTAAACAGAATGAAATTAGAACAAAAGTACTTCAGAGACACTTAACTGAGACAGCTGACTGAGCTGTTAGCTCTACAATCTTCAAAGCACCTGAGAAGACTCAGGAACCCCAAGAAGTGGTCCTGATCTCGACCATAAGGAGCAGCCCTTGGTGGCACCTCTCTCTGCAGAGTCTCCTTGAGAAGCCCAGGGGTGCCCTGTGAAGGCTGGCCATTAAGCAGGACAAATTCAGCCCCTGTGCATGCACAGCAGTGATCCTGCTCTGCTCCCTCCTGCAGAGGGGCACTGCAGTGCCCACACCCCCAGCAGCCCTCACAGGAAGGCTGAAGTCCTTCCCTGAAATATGATGAACAAAGACTGCTCTGGGAGGATCTGTGCTGCAGTCACAGCTGCAAGTGCAGTTTCTCTGCAGCCCCAGGGACACCAGGATTTAGCCTGTAAAAGGTTCCTGCCTGCCCATGTACTCCTGCAATTCCTCCTCCTCCTGGCAGTCTGGCTGTCATCCCCATGACACCAATTCTGGTACTGAATGGAGGGGCAGCCACCCTGCCAGGCAGTGGTGAATCACCTGCCATCCCACTCCAAAACTGCCAGCACAAAGGAGTTAACAAAATCTGTTTGAGCTGAAAGTATTTATGCTTCAGCAGTTCCATTAATAGGTATTAAATAACACTCCTTTAAGCTACAATGCTGCTTCATAGGGTTTCAGCCTCATCTTTATGGATGCCTTGTCATAATTTCTAGAATTATAGAATTTCCAGCCACACACCTACATATATCTGCAAAGTTACAAAACAGCCAAAGATTATTTTTTCTGCCCACAACTAGCAGAAATGACTTTTCATTAATCAAGATCAGATGAGATGAAATTAAATCAATTCTTCTCCTTAAAGTTTGAGACGCATACAGAGAGAGCAAACAACTCTTCTCAACCCTCAGCTCAGGAGCTGTAGTGAAACCCCAGCTCTGGGAGCATTGTCCCTGGGGGGAATTGCCCCGCCATGTGAGCACTTACTACCTCTGCTGGCTGTTCCCCTGCACACATGCACAAATACTGCCTCAGTTCCCATTGACTGGACACTTAGGGGACCCTCCCCTCTTTATGTCCTTGGATTATTCCCAAAAATTCAACCACTGCCTAACCCACATGTTCTTTCTTTTACTTTGTATATCATACACTCCCCATTAGGCATCATCTCCAAAAAGGACCTTCCAGGAGATATAACTCCCCATTCCTTCAAGCAATTCCAAATAGACTCAGAGGAGGTAGTGAGGCAATCTCCTACACATGGCAAATTGTGTTGGAGAGTAAAAAGATACCAGGTATGGAAATGTAATAGTGCCTGAGGAGGAGATAAGTAAATGGGCTTCATTGTAGCAATGTAAAATTCAGATTGCAGCTGACTCCAGGACTCCCACTGGCCCAGAATCTGAGCTCAAATCTCACATGCACCATTCCTAGCATTTGTATGTGTGAATGCATCCATGGCATAGCAGGAGACTGGGAAAAAAAGGAGGAATCTGTTACTCTTCCTGCTGAAATCCACGGGTGTTTTGGTTAAAACCTCTCTGAGGATCCCCAAGCACAGAGAGATGCTCTTTGCGATCGCAGGCAGCGCTCTCCAGGACACAGCAAGCCTTGCTGAGCACCTGTCCTCATACCCATTTATCTCCACATGACATTGGTGGGAGGCCTTTCCTACTGACAGAGCCTATTCTGCCCAGCCCAAAAGCATCCAGAGCAGTTCTTAGAACCTTCTGCTTGATAAACGGGAAACTTAAAAAAACATGGGGGAGGCACATCAAAGTGCAGTAAAATGAGATGACATCCTCTGCTCTGCAGAGGCCCAGACAGATTTCTGACTACACTGTAGCAGCAAACCAGCATGATAAAAGAGCTAAAGCAAGAGGTTATGATATGCTTGAATCACTCCCGAGAAAGCAAGTGCTGTGTGTAACTAGGGAGATAAATAATCAGGCAGACAGTGTAGCACTGCCCCCTCACTCACTTAAATCAAAGCAGGTTCTTTTGCCACCTCTCCACCCACTTGGAACTGGCATCAGGGGAGTTTAAAAGTTGTCATTGGCAGGAAGAAATAGAGAAGTGCAATTCTGGAGCTGAGATACAAACCCAGAGGCACCAGCAATGCCTCCTCAGCAGTGCTAGCAGGGGTCTCTCAGGCCTGCTCCCCTCGATGGCAGCAGCACAGCCAGAGCCACCCAAAGCTTGAAAATATTCACTGCCCTCACAAGGAGCTTGGGCATCAGCAAAGCTGGACTGCTGTACCCAGGATTTATCCTGGCCAGCACATACAAGCCAAAATACAGCAGCAAACCACACTGAGGCATGCTTGGCACAAGCCTTTCCTTTGAAATCCCAGTGGCATGTTGTCTGATTAGCTGGCAGCGTCTGGCCCATGACTGACTGATGCTGCTACTCAGCAGCTTGGATTTGACCCTCAGCAGGATTTACATTCTGCCTGAAGAGCCATGCATTGAAATCAGAGGGCCATGGGAGTATGTCCAAGGTCAGGTTTTACTGTAATACCCTCCACCTCAAAAGCAGCTGCATGTTTCTTACAATTATTTGAGGAGGTAATTGAACTCAGCTCTTTCAAATGTGATTTCCATACAATATGCACTGTACTTTGATCCCGAGTTGGAAAAAGGAATAAATAATCCTGTTTTAACCTTGACTTGACATGGCACTTGCTAGGCAAACACCCTGCCTGCAGATCTCACAGCCCAAGGAGGAAAGAATGTGATATTCTAGCATGGGGGAAGAGCTATTATTTGATATTTCTGCCCTTTAGTTCATGGTGTCAAAAAGACATCTAAGCTCACAAAACAGGTAAAAAACTGAAAAGAAAAATCTGCTTTGGCCCCCCACTACATTCTTGAAAAGGGAAACTGAAAACTACACATCTCACAAGGAGCAGGTACTTGATGATGAAAGGAGAATCTTCCGTTCTCTCGCATTACCTTCGTAGTGGGCGAAGACAGAGTATTTGTTGTGCCTCAAATTAAGAATGTTTTTCCTAATGTAAGAAAAATAAAATCAAGTTTCCAAAATGCACCTTTCACGTTGCATGCAAGGCTGAGGAGGACCAGCCGTGAGAGAGAATCACAGGTTTTCTTCATAAGCTCTGGCATGATCACAGCAAGAATATCAAGGAACAGGAAAGAAGTTTCCATGCAGACAGGACTCCAGGGAGCAACCTGCCTGTGTGACTGTACTCACAGGGCTCTCCCCAGCAGAGGGGCACGAGATTCAGGGAGTTTATTCTTGCAGCACTCCGAGGAGTTAGAGAAGTGACTTATTCTCCAGCTGGGAACAAAGACAGAGGGAGTCCCAAGAAGGAGAATTTGGTGGATCAGAGAGCTGCCCCCAGCTCTGAGTTAGCTGAGCTATCCAAGCATCCTAGAGGAAGTCTGGTAAGAGGAGAGGGAGAGAAGAGAGTACCCTGACAAAGTTATGTGTGCACACCCATCCAACCTCTTGAACCACGGGGTAATTTCACACCTAAATTACAGTGCAAAAGCACACACCTCTCTGCAAGCAAAAAGTGAGGCCCTGCCTAAGATCTAACTTTTGGGGTGCAGAGTACAACTCTGAGCTTCCCTTCTGTGAAAAGTAAGGACATTCCAGAACGCACCAGGGTTTGGAAAGAAACATAGAAACAGGCAAAGAAATGCAACAAAATGCGTGGAAAAAAGGAACATTATCATTCCAAAAGTGCCTGAGAACGCCAGCGGCAAACTAGGGGCACAACTTCCCTAGAAATATATATCAAAGGAAAACATACATGATTGCAGAAAATGAGGTGAGGTACCAGTCTGGCTCAGCATGGCAAATTCTGACAGAAGGCACAGAGGCAGTGATGGGACAGTAACTCCCTGATATTTGCATGAGGTTGTATTTAAACATCCAGCGAGCTTTGATCTGCTACTCTTGCAAAGAAGCTGTTCTTAGGAGTCCTTCTGATCTAATCCCTGTAAGCTGCTCTGTTTACCCTGCTGACAGCTCTGTACAAAAGATGCATCAAATACAGCGGTGCACACTTGGGTGCAGGTATGTGCATGCATGCACAAGGATGTGCACAGGGCATGGGAAAGAAGAAAAACTCTACATCCCTTTTGTCTTTGCAACCAGACCTCTAACACAGGACAGAAACCAAATGCCTTTTCATCCTTCACTGTGCCTGACTTCAGCAGAACCATTGCAGAATCAAATACTGCTCATGGTGAGGGAGAACAGAAAACTCCATCTCCAAATATGTAACGATCCACTCAGAATACACCAAGGGATTCAGTGAGTCTCTACATATGCTTCCTCTCAGCATGCAGGTGTAAGATTTAAAAATCCATATTTTTCTCCAATAAACTTAAAAACAGCTATAATACCAAGTACCAAAAGCACCATCTGTGCTTCACATATAGTGATGATGTTTTTTTCAGAGTTGGTGCTGTTTCTTAGTATAGCTCGATCTTATTTTGTCAACCGCATCATGAAAAGTGCAAAGAACCCCTGTGGATCCAAATGTCTCTGAACAAGCTGCTTTTACAAGAGCATACAACATATTTCTGCTTCTTTAAGTCAACTATATTGTTGGCTCGCATACTCAGTAACATTTAAATGTGTAGAAATGTTCAACCTGGACACCAAAGTGCTCCATACACCTTGGCAGTGACTGACTGGAGGTTGCTGTGGCCAGCACAAGACAAGGATTTCTTGATGAAAAAAAGAAGCTGAAAAATGCAAGTGCTCACAAAGATTTATTTTCCTTGCTGTGCAGGCAGCACCCCCCCGCTGTCCATCTCCCCTTTACTGCACATCCACCACTTACAGCCCTCCAAGAAAGTCCAGGCACTGCCCTCTTGTACACCTACCAAGTGCCAAAGCTTTTCTAAAGTACACTGAGGACCTTGCTGCCCAAACAGGTCTGCAACAGCCAGCAGTCTGAGGCCTCAGTGATGGACTCACATATCAAACTCAAAGACAGAGTCCAGGCAAGATAAGTTTGACAAACTCCTGTCTGGTCTTCCCCTGCTTCACTTTCCTCAGATGTAAACTGTAACTTAAACCTGGATCTGCTGCATCTCCTCAGAGCTGTGTTAATGCTATTTCCATTAACCTGCTCTGTTCAGGGCCATGTGAGCACCCACCATCCTTCTCAGAGGTACTGCAGGGATTTCTCACCACATTCAAATGTGGATGTGAGTGTGGTTGTCTACTTTAAACATACAGTTACCAGTTTGACATTTGGTATTTTACTTGACTCAGAATCATAGAATTATTAGGGTTGGAAAAGAGCAACCCTAAGATCATTAAGTCCAACCTTTGATCAAACACTATCATGCCAACCAATCCACAGCACAAAGTGTTATGTACAGACCCTGCTGCACTCTGTCCCTGGTAGAGCACCTGTCCTCGTTCCTTCTCCAAGGCCTTTTTTCTCTCAGTTCCTTTAATTCCTTCTTTTGTGTCTTGTAATGCCCATAGACAGAAACATTACTAAATGTTTCTTTACAGAAGTCTTCAGCATGGTACTGAGACAGCATTTAACCGAAAAGTTCCCCAATAAATTCCTGGAAAGAAACATCACCTTTGAGCTATGTTCCTCATATTGATTTCCCTTGTCATCCTTTGGTTGGTTTATTTTCTTTCCTCACCTTTGTCTTTCCAGTGGAATACAGCTTCATGCAGCCACTTTCTCTGCAGCAGGAATGTATCTCAGCAAGGCCAGTGCCCTGCTCTGTGGCACCACCTCCTCCTCCAGCACCTGTAACATTTCAGATGAGGATGAACCAGGTGGCTGCCACCCATAAACAGGTAACACACCAAGGGAGCACCTCTTAGGTGTATATCCTGACTTCTCTATGGCCTTCTCACTGTGCCTTCCTACTGAACTCAGCATGTTCAGTGAGTAAAACATCACAGCATTTCATCTACCATCTCATACCACACATGTCTTTTGAAAGTTCAGATGTATTAATTTTGACCCAAACCCTTTTGTCCAAGTTCCCTTGTGCTGTGCTGCAGGGGATGCTCCAGATGGATTCTCCTCCAAGCAAGCAATGCCGTACAAAGCAAGGATATGATGACAGATATCAAACTGCATTCTCTGCTGGTGATAATCAGAGTAGTTTCACTCATAGTTTTGCCAGTTTATAACAACACAAAATACATCCCTGAATTTCTTCTCAGCCTGTCACTTTTTAATCAGTTGGAATGACAATCATTCTATTCAGATTTGCTGGAGCTCACAGCCACTACTCAGAACCATTGCTTGAATGCTGATTTTTTTTATATATATACCATTCTTTGTTATATATCTAATTCTTTCATAATTCTTTGCAAACACAAAAAAAAAGAGAGAGAGAATATAAATTATTTACTAGTGAAGCATATTAACATTTAAAACCAATGACCAATTAGAGATTTGAAAACATCTGAATAAGCCTACTATTGAAAATGCCATCTGGTCTCCTGATTATTCCTTCCATGTACTTCTTTACAATAACAACAAAAAGAAGATTTGGACCAAAAAAAAAAATCTTGAATTAAAAAAATCACTTTTACTGTACTTAGCTGCTGTCACCATTGGGCAGGGCGAACAATCAGCCTCCAAAAAAAAAATGCTCAAAGAGAGATTACTGGTACAGACTTTTCTTCCACTACTTTCTTTTTATGCAGTTTCCAACCAACACCTATTGACTTAGAGAGAAAAGCAGCAAGCATACCTAAAGCTGTACTCTAAATTCACCCCCATTACCTTTGTGTTGACACTTCCTCCTAGAAGATATATGCTGAGCTCCAGGTAGATCATTTGTAACCTTTATAATGATGATGGCAACAAATATAGCACAGTGCCCTCCAACTGACAGGGAATGGATACTCAATGCTTTACTATTCTGCAATGAATAAATTGCTTGTCAACATACGTGCACTAGCAGTTTTCCCCGCAATTTAATGATCACACAGCCATGACACAGCAGATATCCACGTGTTAGAATGATCAGGAAAGTCTGATTGAAAGATTTGGAGAATGAATTTCAAGCCAAAGTTGCTGCTGCCCTGGAAAGCAGCAGTATGAATTGATTTCTGGGTTGGAGTCATGCTGCACAGCAATTTCATCTTGCATAGGGGTGACCTTCATTAAAATCCAGTTCCTTTGTAGGCACAATAAAAGCTCTCTGCTATGAAGCACATTGTCATGGACAGCAGGCTGCAATACCTGTGTCTGTCCATAAATTGGGCATTTGTCCTGGCAGCTGGGTGACTGAACACCTGACTGTGTACATGGTCAATATATTGAGAGCAGAGATGCACTAAGGTACCCAAAGGCCATGCTGTAGCCAATAAGTTTACATAAAATTGTGAGCCATTTCCCTTTTCTATACAAGTTTTCTGCAGGAAAACAATCTGTATAGGTCTGTATAGGCAGAGACCTCCTGCACTGGGAGCATCTGTATCTTGGGAGCAGGATTCTTTTATGGACACTGGGAAGTACAGAATCTCTCTGGAAAAGTGAACACGACCTACATCCACATCCCCCCTGCACACCAGGAGAGCCCTCACTCAGATGCTGAGCTCTCTGCAATGAGACAATGCTGCTGTCTCAGCCTTGCTGCATTTCAGGACATTCAGCAAGATTTTTCAGAAAGAAGTAGAGGTTTTGACATTAAAATTCCCAGTGATGGTTCCTCCCTCTTTAATGAATTTTTTTTTTTTTTTCAGGTGTCCAATCACAACTCTGTTTTTTTGGTTTGGGATTGTTTTTTTTTTCCCCCCAGCTGGTCTGAGACCACTCAATCTTTGCAGACAAATAAACACCTCGAGATTTCAGATGTTTATTTGCAGTTTTACTGTTTCAGCAAAGTGTAGAATATTTCTTATTAACAAAATAGAAGTTTCCATAGGAAAAGCTAGATACCACTAGTGCATTCTGTTTCCCAGCATGTACAGATCCATCTAGCACAGAATCAAATTGCTCATGACCCTCCAGCAACACCTTCAGCATTAGGGACTGCTTAATCCCACTCTGCTTGTAACTGGAATTAGAAAAACAGAGAGGAAAGTGGTCCTTTATTGATGTTAACAATCTTCCTTATGAATTTACAGTATGACTTCTTTAAAAATTCACAGAAAGTATTATACTTTGAACACTAATGTAAAAAAATTACATTGCAATGGATTGATAATCATAAATTATGTGTTACATTTAAGACTAATCCCTGCACAAAAGGCACAATTGGTTTAATTTAGGGATAGAAAATATTTGTGATGAAAGTTAACAACAGAATTATTATCCTGCCCCATTCATCTTGTCAGCTGTCAAAGGGGAGAAAGTTCTTTGAAACTGAAGGGTTTTTCCCTTCATTTTTCTAAACTTTAGGCATTTTTAATGTCTTCCAGCTCCCCAGATTATGCCTACATACACATGCATACCCCATGCAATTTAAGCACTGAAAAGCAATGCTTGCTTTTACTCCTTTCTTTACCTCTTTCTACATTATATTGTTCAAAGTGAGACTTTCACCCCTGGGGTTCTCATTTCTTTTTCTTAATTATTTCCAGGCAGGAAAAAGTCAAGCAAGTGAGGATAAGTCATTTTCACCTTTAGTTCTACAGTGGGAGAAAACCCAAGGACTCTAGACGTGCTCTGGAGTATAACAATTAGCATAGCAATTAATTATGGTATCCTCTACCAATGAAAATTTGGTTCAGCGCAACAGCAACACCACGCGACACTGCCTCACATTCTGCATACATTTATTTCCTCCCAAATTACACATGTAGGCCTAGAAATGTCTCACTTTTTTAATTAGCATCATACCAGATGGGATGACTAAGAGCCCGAGTTTAAAATTCATGTGCAAAACTTCTCTTCTGCAGAAGCCTATGATGTCATTTAGTGACACAGGCCCCACCCCAGCCATGGGACAGCAGTCCTCCCTTCCAGGACATAAATGGTCGCTGCAGAAACAACTTTTGTGACCTCCAGGCAATGTTCAGAACCTTCACAGAATCACCATAAAGTCGTAGAATGGTTTGGGTTAGAAGGGATTTCTGAAGATCATCCAGCTCCAAGCCCCTGCCCTGGGCAGAAATGCCATTCAACAGCCTGGGCTGCTCAAGGATCCCCATCCAAGCTGGCCTTGAGCAGCTCCAGGAATGGAGCACCCACAGCCTTCCTGGGCAACCTCACAACTCTTCCAGCCTGATCACCCTCACAATGATTTCTTCCTGATATCTAATTTAAATCACTAAGCTATTACCTCTTGTCCTATTACTCCATATTGTTTTTAGAAGTCCCTCTCTGGCTCTCTTGCAGCCCTTTTAGGTACTGGAAGGTGCTACAAGGTCTCCCTGAAGCCTTCTCTTCTCCATGCTGGACACTCCCAGCCCTCTCAAGCTGTCTGCACAGGAGTGGTGCTCCAGCCCTGTGATCACCTCCATGGCCCTCACCTTCCAGCAGTGGAGCCTTCACTTGGATTCTGCACTCCATGTGCAGCTTGAATTCATTGCACAACTTGAAAAGAACATTCTGGGTTTAGACCAACGCCTTTGCACATCCCTGCAGCAAACATCAGCTCTTCATGCCCCAGGCTGATAAAGGCAGATCAAGACAAGGCAAGACGAGCCACTTGCAACTCAGGCCAGGGTGTGAATTGACATGGGAAGTTACAGTCAGCCTCCTCTTCCTCCCTCACTGTGCTCCAAGGGGCAGCTCAGCAGCTACTCTGCAGATTTCCCTTCTGCCTTAGCTGTGGCAGCCAGTCTTTGAAACTGCTTGCAGCTGTTATTATATTTCTGTGCTTTTTAAAATTACACGTTTCCCTTTAAACACAGTATTTGATTTAAATATTTGGAGAATGCAAATTTCTTTATTTACACATGACTGAAAAAAAAACAAACCTCTGACTGCTGTGTTCCCTGGGTAATTCAGGAATTCTCACCAGCCTCCTTTCAGTTAATTACTCTGTGAGACTGCCTGGTGAAAAATGAATCCTGCCTGATTCCCCTCCTGAAAAACATGCAGCAAGTGGCAAGTCAGACTAATTCTTGCTGCAAGAGAGCTGTGCACACAGCAAACACAGCATGTGAAACAAATCAATACTGTAATCACCAATGCAACCTATCAAACCCAACTCCAGGGTCAATCAATACTGTATCTTCCCAGATGACAACTAGGGAACAGAAGCTTTTAATACCTTTCCAAGATAAATCTCTTCCTTTACAATGTGGGACACAATTTTCCAGTATGTTCTGTAGTAAGGGGAGGATTTTCCTAGAAATTAGCCAGATCTTAGATTAAAGCAGCAAAAGCTTTCTGCATTTAGGAGACCTTCCATACACCTCCCCACTCAGAGATGCCATTTATTTTTAGCAGTAACCCTTCCTGTTCCTGTTCTACACACCAAGCAATGCAAACCCTCCAATTTTGCCTCTTCAGGAGAGCAGATCATTTCATGACTGAATTGTATCTGCCAAATTAAACACTTAATAGCCCAGAAACTCTTCTGTGCCGCCATCCCACTGTGCTTTCAGGGACCAGTTTATGTAAATCCCAGATACCAATGTGTTAATGTTAGCTTTATGTGATCATGGTCTATATATGTGCTTCTTCTGGGAATGAAACCCATCTGTCTCAGCACTGTGCAATGATTAATAGGTTTTTATCCCATCCTACCTCCATGATGCAGTGGGCTATTAGACCCCCTTGACAGAACTGAGACACAGGGAGATTAAGGGGCTAGCCTACATGGATAGGTGCAGGCAGACACACACTGCCCTGCCTGTGCTGGCTGGATGTGGCTCTGTTTGAGCCTGGAAGCCACGAGCAGGCTGCTGTGCTTGGGCCATGCTCAGCAGAGCCCTTTTCCCTGGCACAGCATCCTGCCAGTGGCTCCCAGGCAGGAGGAGCTGCCTCAGGAGCAGCCAGCCAGGGAGCAGAGGGCACAGGTCTGTCTGCAGCAAGCCCTGGGACACCTCTGCAGGGACAGGGACATTGACTGCCCTGGGGACACATCTGCAGGGACAGGGACTGACTGACTGAGAGCACAGGTCTGTCTGCAGCGAGCCCTGGGGACATTTTCAGGGACATGGATCCTGATCAGGGACATTGCCCTGACCAAGGGCACCCAGCCAGTAGCAATGGAAGGGTGAGCAAGGCTGAAGCCTGAGTAGCCAACTCACAAAATCATCAGGACTTGAGAGAATGGCCTGAATTTGTGTCAGGGGAGGTTTAGGTTAGATAATAGTAAAAGGTTCTTCACCCAGAGGGTGGTTGGGCACTGGAACAGGCTCCTCAGGGAAGTGGTCACAGCTCCAAGGCTCCAAGAGTTCAGGAAGCATTTGGGCAATGCTCTCAGGCACATGGGGGATCCCTGGGGATGGTCCTGTGCAGGGCCAGGAGCTGGATCTGATGATCCTGATGGGTCCCTTCCAACTCAGCATATTCCGTGATTCTGTGACTGTTCCTATCCTTCATCTGATAAACTACAACAAGCACACTAACTGCAAGGCAGTACCTCAGAGAAGAGGAGGAAGAGAGAACCTTTAGAGGGTGCTCCTTCCATCCCAGAGTTGGGAACAGGGCCCAGGAAATGAAGGGGATCAGCCACTGGAGCACAGCAAATTACGCACATGTTTGCAGCAGGGGATCTTCCATTTCACTGCTTTTCATTTTAGCAGAAAAGCCCTTCTGGCAGCTCCAGGAACATATCATAGCTGTGAATGACTGCTATTATTGCCCATTTTAAAAACACACTAGGAAAAAAATAAACAACAACATATTTATCTCTATTTAGGATGGATCATGTTTAGATTAATTTGGTAAAAATCCTTAAAATACACCTGCAAATGCCCAGCCATGATTCTGGCATACACTCCACGTGTCAAAGCTTGTGCCTTGTGGAGGTCTGCCCTTTGGAGGGTCAAGAAGCACACAAAGAGCATGAACTACATATTGGATACAAACCTGTTTATAACAGCTCTCATTAGAAAAGGAGAAGGGAGCACCCTTGGAAAGAAGCGACTGAATGATTAGTTCTTTGATTAATTGATTTTCAGGCCATTAAGGACCATTTTGGTCCTCTCACCCATTCTCCTGTGTGAAAAGTCAGGGGATTTTCCCAAAGATTGCCAGGGCTCTGCTGGAGATGATGAGATGTCTGTGGGGACAACCATCTGCCCAAGCACTGCCAGCCCCCAGATCAGTGCCTCAGTCTAGCAAGGGCCAAATTTCACAGCCTGCAGACATTTCATTTTCCATTTGGCGTCCTGCTGATTTCATCAGAAGTGTTAACTGAGAAAAGACTGCACGTGGACCCTAAACCAGAACCTGAAACAGACAGGAATTTTTTAAAAAGTATTTCCCTCAGCCTCTTAAACAGCATGTTGAGTGCTCTGGTTCCCTCTGCCCCTGAGACATTGTACCAAAACTCCTTTTCCTTAGGAAGCCTCTCCAAGCCTCTGATGTGCATATTTTATAGAGAGAATCGGAAAATGAGGATGACAGTCTTGTGCACTACTCTACTTTTTAGCATTTTTTCTCTTCTTTAACTTTCCACTTCAGCAAGCGAAGTTTAACAGAATCAATTTCTCTATGTGCTCAGTAAAATCCTCAGTGGGAGCCACTGCTCCATAGGCTTCTTTTGGTTATTTATTGCCTGCCTCCTGCATATGTTAAGAGATGTGCTACCAGCTTAAAAAACAATTAATCCTATTACTGTTTGGAACATGCATGCTGCAGAAGCAGTAACAGCACCAAGGTTAACTCTGCAGAAGGACTCAAATAAAAAAAAATCGTTCCGGGTGTGGAAATACTTCCCCTCATGCACAGCATTATTGCCGATATTTTGACTTCCCAGAGTTTGGATGTTTACAGAAAACATGACGTATTTGGGTTACACTCACCTGCCAGACCAGCAGCTATAAACAGGAGCTCCAATATTCTCTCCCTGGAGGAGCCCTCCCTGAACTGAGCACATTCCTGCTACCCATTATCATCCTAACACATCTACAGTTGTCAACAGCAGTATTTGTTCCTAAACTCAGTCATTTTAAATCCAAGTGTCTCTCACTTCCACTGACCTGCTAACAGAAAAAGCTGTTCTGAATGTGGAGATGAAGACAGGTCTCAGTGTGACAATTTGGATGACACAGGTCTGCCTGAGCTCACCCTGACCAGGCATGTTGGTGCTGCCACAGCTACTGCCTTTCAGAGGACATAAACAAGATTTCAACCCCGGGGCCAGGAGAGATCCCTGAGCACTTTGCACTCAGGCAGCAGCATTAGCAGCATGCCCTGGCTGAGCTCCACACTGCTGTCAGAGCTGGCCACTCACCACACAGGGCACCTGCAAAGGCAGCTTGCTTTCAAAGACAAAACCTGCACTCAAAGCACAAGAGCCATCAGACTGCGAGGAGGGGATGCTGTTGTGCAGCAATAGCCAGGACAAGCTGCCACAGACTCAGCACAGACACCTGTGTGTGTCACCAGCAGTGTCAGCAAGTGACATCCCTGCCCCAGAGAATGACAAACATCAAGTGTTTGGTGGACGTGTTGGGCAAAGAGCCGGCTCTTGCTCCTCTGGTGTATTGTGCTTTCAAGTTTGCAGAAGTGATGGGACTGTGACCATTTTTCACTCAGTCTCACTAAATCAATTTATCTGCAGGTTAAATCGATTCATCTCTCTTTGCCATCCTTTCTACATCTAGAAAATAGGGATAGAATCAGCAGCCTTCCTCTTCAGCAAAGCACTTTGGGATCATGATGAGCATGATATGAGAATTCAAGTTTGTTATACAGTGGCAGTTATAGTATCCCACAACTCTTAATTCCAAATGAAGGCAGTGGTGCTTTGAAAAATTTCAGAAATCACAATTTTGTACTCAATCAAGACAAAACAATATATCAGGCGTGGGAATCCCTTTCCTCTCTTGGGCCCCACAGCCCCGGTTCTGTCTGTGGATTCCTGTACCACACAGAGCAAGTCCCTCTGGCTCCCTCCAGGAACAGCAACCTGTCTGGGCAAAGGGACACCTATGGGGGCTCCAGCTGAGGGACCCTGTGACAGCCCATGGTGCAGTGACCAGAAAAACATCAAATATCTTTATCAAATTTGCCTGACCTGAAGCTAGTTCACATTGAACTTTCCCAGCAGAAACCTCATATTCCCCTTTGACCACTTCCAGTGAGGAACCAGTGTACAGAACACCTTTCATCTGCTCTGCTCCAGGCTGTCACAGCCCCTGTACATATCTGGGCATCCAAACTTCATGAATTTGTCTGCCTTCCTCTGACCTTCAAGTCCAGGACTTTTTTTTTCCCCGTTTGTTGGGGTGGCAATTGCTCCTGCTAGAATTTTATGGCATGTGGCAGATGATGACACCATTCATTCCTGGTACTTGTCAGACTGACAGAGCCCTACAGGTGAGCACCAGCACTGATCTCTGGCAGGTCAGCCACTGCTGGTTTTTCTCTGTCAGGTCCTGGTTCTGTCAGGGCAAGGCTGTGGCTCCAGACACGCTGAGACAGCCAAGGCTGAGGTGCTGCTGTAAATACCTTTGCTCTCAGATAACAAGTTTGCTGCCACCAGGACCTCTGTGCCATGGACAAATAAAAAAACATCCCTGAAAACCCATCCACACTCCAAATCCTCTCCTTCTTGCAAGAGAAGTGAGCCATTCCTGTGCAGTCCAAGAGGTCTCTGAAGGAGACTCCTGAGCTGTGGTTTCCTGGCTAAAAGCACTGCTCCATCTTCTGATTGCTGCTCTCATATCTGAATTACTTAAGATTTCCTGGGCAGAGTAGTACCCCTCTTCCAGACTGCACATCCTTCCTCCTCTGGGCAGGATCACAAGTGTTCTCTCGGGTATTCTTCACCCTCTCTCTCTCTATTCCCTCATCCTACCTCCTGCTCTTTTGCCCTTGCTTGTAAGGAGATTTTGTTCCCAGCCCCAGCTCTCAGTCCCTTGGGATTAGGGAATTCAGCAGCCCTTCAGGTGTCAGGAACATTCTGCTACTCACTCACCCAAAAGAGAGCCTGGCCCCCACAGCTGGAGGCTCCCCCTCCCCTTGCACATGAAGCAGGGGCAAGCAGCTTCTCCTTTGCAGCTCAGGCTCCAGGGGAAATGTTTTCACAAATAGAACGTAATTCTGTCTAAACATCAGAAGGCAGAAAGCAGTGAAACAGAAATTTAAAAATAATGAAACAGCTTGGCAACGCAATTCTCCACCCTGAAGTCCTCCAAAACAGCAATTCACCGCTTGAGTTATGGACAGAAGTGATTGCTGAGCAAATCTGACCACTGCTACCAGAAAGGGAAATAAAGACTCTCTCTGGCTTTGCCTTCAGCCCCTGACAGCACAGAAAATTCAGGTGAACAGGGGGAAAAGCAATACAGGTGAGCAAAGGGAAGATCCCCCAGCTAGGAACATCATTGCCTAAATTCTGCCGTGGTTTCAAGCTTCACTTCTGGGCATTTGTGATTTTGACTCACTTTAATAATTGCTAATATTTACAAGTCTCCTGTTGATTCTATTTATTGGTAAATTCTATATATAGCTCTTATCCTAAGTGAAAAGATTATTAAAGTCAATAGTTTTTCTATGAGCTTTTAATTCTATTCCCTAACTGCAAATAAAAAAAAAAAAAATCTGTCCAAGCCAATTTCAACAAAGCACCATCAAAACATTTACAGGACAGTTTTACTTGAGAATTTCTATTGTGTACATCTCTGCTGTGCTTACAGAACATCAGACATGAAATGAGAGTTTTCCATTGCTCCAGAAACACAACCTATTGCTTCTACTTTGACAGGACCAGGACCAAACTCTACAACAAACACCAAAAATCAGCAGCTGGTACAGGCAGACAGCACCATCAGCAGATGTGCTTTCACTGTTTGGGATGCCTGACTTTGGCCAGGAATTTTCACATCCACCAAATGGAGCGGTCTGTCCCTGCTGCTGCTCCCTGTAAAGCTGATTCTGCACCCACAGCTGTGTACATCATCTTGTGAGGAATATTTTCCATCTAAACCTGGAGCTTTATTAGCCCTGTTACAGGGACTCCTGCCACCCTGAAACCTGCCTGGCACCAAGCTCCCACTGATGATTTTCTGGGTGGGTTACTACAGACAGAAGGATACTGCCAATACTCAGTGCAATTTTCAAAGCATTATTAAAGCAATATTTTTTCTATTATTACCTAAGTCTAATACTGTTTTGAATTTGCAGTTTTGGAGTTCATTTTAAAGCACTTAATTATACTTTGAGAAGAAACAGTCTTATAGCACAAGTCATTTTTTCAAGTACACTTGAAGAAAGGATAGTCCATGGCTCAGTAAATACAACAGTCTGAAAAGTTATGAGCTATCAGACTAAGCTGAATTGACTTACTGATATTACCTGCAATGAATGAGTTTTAGATAGCCTCTCATAAATAGGCAGCTACTGAGCCTACAATTTTATGGATGTCTTGTACTTATCAATATATATGAGAAATGATGCTGTCAGGCTTTTGAGGGGATACTAGGTGAACCACACCACTGTCAATTTAATTTTTATGATTAAATATTTGGTGCTGTTAAAGGTTATTTAACATTTAATATAGCTGCTCTTCTACATAGCTGATAACTGTCATCTTTACATAATGCTGAAGCTGAAAATGGATGGGGAAGGCATATTTTTTAGAAGGTACCAATTTTTTTTTCCAATTTACTGTTAGATGTGTTCCAGTAATAGAATAATATTAGGTGAGTTTAAAAGGTTTTCAATATTCAGATCTACAAAAATTTAGTCTTAATGACAGCTGCAGCTGAGCTCAACATTTGATACAGAAGTTGCTGAATTTTCATCTGTGATAGAAAAACCTCTCCCAAGGTGTTGGGGGATGGCAGCTCATCCCACTGTGGGATCTTCAGGGCTCATATCCAGGCTTATCACTTTTTATATCTTTAAGAGAGATAGCATCAATTTAAACATCACATTCCTGTTTGATTTTTTTTTTATTTTTACTTGTTAAGGTTAGTGTAGCTGAGAGAAATGAAAGACAATACTATTTTTATATGTGGTTTTGCAGAAGCCACACTGTGAAGTGACAGAATTCTGCCTGGGCAGGCACAGGGTCCCCACACAACCACCCAATATTTAAAGAGTTAAGAGAAAAATGAGACTACTCAGCTCTTGGTAAGACGACTAACATGTGTAAAGATGGGTACACAGGCATAATTTCCAGAGCTCTTGCATACAACAGCACACAGAGGGAGAAAGAAAAAAAAAAATATACAATTCTTAAAACCAAGGAAATTGTCAGTAAACTGCACAGACTTAATGGAAAGATTTGGTGCTTACACCACTCCGCTATTTTTTTTCCTTTCAACAGCTGAACATGTTAGCTATGTTTCCTAAGAACAGTCCAAAGCTATTCTTTGTTTTTTCTGCACCCACACATCAAAAAATTGCAATTTTAAAAACACCTAGAGGCAGAAAATGTTTCTATAATTAAAAATAAAGCCAAAATGTATAAACAAAACCAACCACACAACTAGAGTACAGAACAGGTCAGTTCAGGTCCTGATCTCAATTACATTTTCTGTCAAGTGGATCCTTTGTGGAACTGAGACTTTGTATTTTCTTCAGTAACACTTACTACAGTACATTTACAAAGAAATTTTTATTGCTTTTCAGTGATGGAATTATATTTTTCTGTAATAAAAGCCTTTATGTGGACTTCTCTTACTGAAGCACTAAAGGAAAAGTGCAAGCCTTTTTAATCTCCAAAAGGTACCACTCAATTTTGCTACAGTTTAGGGTCTTTGAAGGTACTGTCCTGTGTCCTGGCTCAGGTCCCACCAGCTGGTTCTGGGCTTCACCAAGGCACCCCAAAGACAGACAAGTCTTTTTATTCTATTCATTCTATTCAAGTCATTGTTTTGCAGGCTGCAGTGTCTTTCCTGTGACAACACCCATTAATTGGGATGGTGCCCCTGGACAACAGAGAAACCGGAGCAAATATCATTTATCACTGACGTCACTTATCAGTGACATTAAAAATGCTCCTGGGGGCTGTTGTAGAAAAACACACACAAACAGCAGAGCCCCAGTGCTCTGGGGGTCAGTGCACAGAGCCCTGGGCATCAGCTGCTCCTGCGCACAGACAGCTGGCCCGCTGTGATGGACCAGGGGGATGTGCTGGGCTGGAGCTGCTGCTCAGCCCCTCCTGCAGCCGCGCTGGTCAGGCTGGTGCCACGCACACCACGCTTCCAGGCTCTGCCTCACAGCTGTGAGAATTCACCATGTAAACTGAAATATCAATATGAGTGGCGCTGTCTCACAGATGGGGTAGTGCTCACTGCTTCACCTCCTTTAATACAAAACACTTAAAGAGAGATCAAATTTTAACTACTCTGAACTGCAATGATCACGTGCAACCTCTTCATATATAACTTGAGAGTCAAGCAGTCTCTGAACTTGTGGATCACTGAATTAAGGATTTTTTTGTGGGGGAAACATTTTTCAAATGAAACCTCTAATATGGCCTAGTGCTCCCATTCAGAGCAGCAGAGCAAATTCAGATATTAAATTAAATAGACATGGTTTCAGATATTCAAATTAAGTTTCTACATCCCCCAGCGAGGTATATTTCATTATTTCAGGTCAAACCTGCAAAATAAATAGGGCAGAAATACAGCTTTCCATATTAAAAAAAGAAATGAGAAATTTTTAGTAAAAATTCTCAAACACTTGAAAGGCCTCTTCTATCTCTTTGCAACAGAGGTAGGAAGGGCAGAAAATTATGACACAGTAATTATTATGATGGATGTTGAGCCAGTCCTTTCTATTAGATACACTGCTTGTGCAGGAAGCAGCACTACAGATTGCATCCTTCACTAAGCAGGACACTCGAGATTATAATGGGCAATGCAGATTAACAACATTAGGTTAAAGCAGGATAATTCTTCTTCTTTCTCATTGCTATTCCTTTCCCATGGAACAGCTTCTGCTTCACATTTCCGTGCTCCTTGCTCCCAAGCCTTAATCTACACATCAAGCAGGCATTTTTCCATTTCAGCAGGTACAAATCTCCAGTAATTGGCTGGAAATTTATAAAATTGCACTGGTGTAAAATTCAGCTATGACTTAACCTATCTGTTTTGAATTAAAGGTGATGATGTCTTTGCTTTTGCCATCTCATGCAAACAGCAGGAAAGATTTATCTTATTCAAAAGCAGCATGAGAATTTAAGAGAAAGACTTGTCTTGGCACGGTGTAAATAATCAGCTAAAGGGTTGATTGATAATTTCAGCAATTATTTCAGTGTCTGTGAAACCAGAGCAGCAAAACACTTTTAATATAGGTAGGAGCTGAACACTGTCCTGTACTCATCCCTCAGATTTGGGGTTGCCACCAAGAAAAAGCCAAACTGTGCCTCAGTAATGATTCTCCCCAGATGTAGCCTGACTCCTGCTGTTCAAGGGGAATCAGCTGAATTCCTTGGAGAGCTCTGACTCAGATCCTTGTCCCAGCAGCCCAGAGCTGAGCAGGGGCTACCTGCACACAGCATCTAACCAGCCCCTCTTCTCCTTGGCCCCGGGTCAGTACAGCTGCACTGGGAGGATTCTCCAAGTGGGTTAACAAACCTGAAGATAAATTAGCCTGCAGATTCATGGTGACACCAGGGACAGCAAAGCAGTCGTTCCTTTGGCCCTAATTCATTCCCTTCTCTGGTGACTCGGCATTTCAGGTGCTAAACTTTACCCAGGAAGGGTCTGAGGTGTCATAGGTGCTGGATGGGTGCAGCTTTATCCATTTCCAGCCAGTGACAGGGACACTGAGCAGCACTGCTCCCCTTTCCACAAGATAATGCAGCAAGTACACTTTGCTTTTAAGCCTCATGTTACAGCCACTCTGTCCTGACCAACACATACAAAAAAGATCCAGAAGTCCTCAGCACATCACACATTCATTCCCAGCCACCCAAGACGGCTCACACAATGGCAGGCTGCTTGCTATTCTGTTGTGCTAAGCAATTGTCCATGCCTCTCTCCACAGGCCATTCCAGGCAGAGCATGGAGGAAGCCAGAACATGGCTTGGATTCTTAATGAATTTTTTGCACTCTCTTGTGCATCCTCAGGGAGTCCTGAGCATGGGATGCCAAGGCTCCCTTGCTCAGCAGGCTCTAGCTCCTGGCAGGGCTTCCAGCCAGCTGCATTCCCACTGCTTGCTCTACACAGATTCCTGAAGGAGCACTTTGCCATGTGTCTGTGACCCCTCCCAGCATGTATAGGACTGGATTCCAGTCTGGCTCATGAGGAGAGCTCTTAAATGTTTAATGTTAGCTGCAGTGGAGAAATGCTGTAAACATTCCTGTAATTGGTCTGCTTTAAAAAATTGATGTTGTGTGAAACAGCAAAGGAAGTTCACACTGCACTTTGTGGCTCAGAAGTGTTTGCAGGGCCTAAGAGGTAAAATCAGAGGGAAGACATTGTCTTGGCAGCACTTCTCTTTCAGCTGATCTGGAGAGCAAATGTGCCTGTCCCCAGCTGTGTGCATGGTGCTGCCCTCAGCCAGAGCCATGGGGTGAGGAAAGAAGGGGCTACACTGATCTTCAGGCCTTTGTTGTTTCTCCTGTGCTCAGCTCAGGGCTGCAAGGATGGACACAAATGCAACAAACATCTGCAGAAGGGGAAAAAGTGAAGCACGAGCATAAGGAAGGGAAATCTGCGACTCAGGTGACAAAGACTGAAAAGACTGGAGATTACTTGTGCTGTGCCTTATCAGTCCTAAGGACTGGTGATAGCAGAGATAACACAAAAGCAAGCTTTCTGTGAATTTATGAATTGGTTAGTCAGTTTGTTGTAACAGCTCTCAGTAAATCATTGTTTGTTCCTGCATTTCTGTAATGCGTTCTGTTGCGCATTCCCTACCTGCTCTCTGACTTTATCTCAGTTTGCTTCATATTTGTCAGACTAAGAATTCAAGATTTCTCCTAAATCACCTTAGCAAAACTGACATTTTCCCTCCTCTTGGTTCTTAGAAAAATGACGGGGAAAGTGGCTCATTGTTTTGAGTCCTCATTCATCTAGCTGCAATCTCTGCAGAGTTGGGTAAGTCATTTTCTTACACAGAGAACAGGTTGTCACCACTGGATATCTGGGTCAGAGGTGGGGAATGGCTCAGTGAGCATGACCTGAACACACAAGAATGCATTGCTCAGCTCCTGGCTCTGTTGGTCAGATTTTTGGTAAAGACACAGAGCCTCCTCCTCTGCTCACAGCTGTTGAGCAGTGAAGGTATTTCCCTGTATTCAGCCTCTCTGCATTTCAGCTCCTGTCCTTCCAGGGAGATCATTGCCTATTTACAGTAGACTTTCTACTCCTGTGAGTACATACACTTTGTCTTTGATCCTGTCCAGCTTGGAGCATCTCAGTGCTACCAAGCAGAGGCTTGAATGTCCCTCTGCTTCCCAGGATTTACCAGCCTGGAGTGGGTATTAACTGATTGTTCTGTTCATTTTGGTATGCAGGATTTCCCCATGTTATCACCATAACATGGAAGTGTTTTCTTGCTTATAGGGGGTTATGCTATATCCCTTTCTATCCTCTGAACACTGGCAGTATCACCTATATCTCTGTATTAAAAAAAACCCTCAAAATACACACAAAACTACCTATCCTTGTCACTACAGAGCTTGTGCTGTGCTCCCATTCATTCTCTATGTGTGCCTGTCACTTTCCCTTATTACTTACGCAAGAAAATAATTTGTCCTGTCAAAAGTTCTGTTGCTCCTTTAATAAGGAGTAATTATATATGGAAATAAACAATCTCTCTATTTTCCTCCAGGCACAGAGATTGATTGGCTGATTCTTTAGCTGCATGTACTAGACTGTTGCCTACATGTGTGCAAAGGAGCAGGTGTGTGTGCAAAAGCAAGGGAAAGAAGGAATTAATGAGGGAAACACTGCTTAAAGAAATCAGATTTGCATTTAGATTGATTTCTGTCCTGAAGCCAGATTAGTGTAACTTGACTAAGACCAAGGTTGCCAGAAGTGACTTATGAGGTTGCACACACAATCTGAGGCAATCCCATGGCTTCCACAATCACACACCAGGAAAAAAAAAAATTAAAAAAAAAACGTTGGTCTGATTGTTGGCATTACAACCCAAAACACTTGGTTCAAAAGTCATTATTCAACTTCATGCTAGCAGAGTTTATGAATTGTGCAAAGAACAACCTCACAAACACAAAGCATTGCCTTGAAAGGAGAGAACTATTCACATTGATCAGGCATGTCCAGTCTCCCCAGAATTAAATCAGTTCTGGTATCTCACAGAGAAATTAAAGAATTAAACAGTCCCAATTAAGAGGAGTAGGATATTTTGTAAGACAATATTATGCATGTCATACTATGATTTATTACCAACACATTGCCAAAAAAAAAAGTTCTAACTTCCCCTCCATTTCCATTACCAACACAAAAAAAAAAAAAAAAGTTCTAACTTCCCCTCAATTTCTAAAATGGTATTTTAACTTACACTTCCAAGAAAGCTTCAGAAAGCTTTTCTTTGTACCAAACAGGAAGGAACACACACATTGAAATTAAAACATTTTCTGAAAAATAAACTCACAAGATCAATTCATTGCTACTTCCTGTATCGTAGGAACTCAATAACAGTCATGGTCCAGTCTTGTCTGGTGTAATATATCAAAGAAAATGCTCTGGCTTTTAGCAATCATTGTCTTCAAGCTGTTTTTTCCCTTGAAGGTTATTAAACCTACAGGCACTATTAATTCTCTTACAATGACCCTTTTGTTGTCAGAGGATGGGGCATTCCATAAGGAAATGTAATACTGAGGATGAGTAGGTGCCCATTCTTGACTATAGGTCAAGAATATTCAAGAGATTTTGTAATTTAACCTGCTGAAGAAAGGAATAATTATGTGGCCCAAGGATTCTTGTGCTGCTGCAGAAAAAGGCCTTTTCTTGTTGGATTTCTTGGTTTTCATCACCGCTTGCTGCAGGGATTAGGGTAAGCTCTTTTCACTTACAAGTAGAGTTGCTCAGGAAAAGAGGAGCTTTCTTTCCTTTTCTTAGATAAAAGCCCAAGCTTTGTGTGCTTTTAAATAAAATTCTAAAGAAAACACCTCCCAGATTTCTCCACACAAGAAGAAGCCGGTACACCTCGGGCTCTCCTCTCCAAGAGATGTTTCAAACATTCCCAACTCTTTGGTAAAATGTGAATGACATAAGCACACTATATTAAATTAATAAATAGCAATAAATATGTCCTGCAGCTGGGTGTGGGAACATCAGACAGCTCTTGAAGAAGAGCTGGTAGTGATGGTGAGCTGGGGTATCAGCAAGACCAAGAGGGACAGGAGGGAAGTCCAGGAGGGAAAAACTAAACCTACAAGGAGACGGGATGCTGGAGACCCCAGAAAAGCTGCTTGTCCCAGACGCAAGACAAGAGAGAGCAAACAGCCAACAATGTAGTTGAGAAAAATACTTGAGATGAAAGTATTTATTCTAGAAAATTCCTCTGAGTTGAAAGGTGAACATGAGAAGCAGGATCAGCAGAAATATTCTTTACAATGTAACTGAGTGATGCCATTAGGAAGATTAGAGCTGCAAGATTGCTTAGCTCTAAAAACAAGAGCTGCCTAGAAATTATTATTAGAAAACTAAGAAATTGCAGAAAAAAGGCTAGGCATTCATGGGAGGCATGGAAGATATTTAGTAACCCATAGGAGTTGCTTAGAAGAAATGCTTGCTACATATTCTTTCAAAAAATCAAATAAATTGCTGATGTGATCAAACAGGATAAAAAATACAGAAAACAGGTTAATAAGAGGTCCTTGTTTAAAAGTTCAACTCAGAAACATTAGATACAAAGTTTAAAAAGGTAGGCAAAAATGCATCAAATGAACAAAGATGAATTAACATGCCAAAGACACAAAAAAGTAGATAGCTAAAAATTTTTCAACCCACAACTCAAAAAAGAATCTTACCAAAGAATTTGCAGGGCTGATAAGAAATTGAGTTGTAAAGAAAGATTGAAAGAAGATAAAACCATTGCAGAAATTTAAAACAAAAAAAAAAAAAAAAGGAGGAAGAAAAATCCAGCCATAACTGCATTTTTTGCATGAGCTTTCTTGATGGAAGATTAAGGATGTTCTGATATCAGAGTGGGTTTTTGTGGGGTTTTGTCAGGGTTTTTTTTCCCCTCTTCTGCACAGGAAATATGTCTGAGAAATTGTGTCAAACTGAAATGTCAGTAAGAGACATTTCAGAATAAATGAATAAAATTACCAGTAACAAGTTACCAGCACCAACACAGAGCTGGATATGAAATTGCCAAAGCACTTACTGTGGCTTGTACCCTATCGTTTATGTTCACTTCAGTATTAAAGACAGGAAGAAATGAAAAAAATGACAGCAATTTTAAACAGGTTTTTCACAAGACTGAAAGAGCTAGGTCCATTAAATCTGACTGGTGGCTAAAACTGCAACAAAGGAAAGAATAAGCAGGCACTTAAATAAATACAATGCTGTGAGAATGCACCAACATGGCTACTGAAAAACATCTTGGCTCACAAATAGGCTGGATGAATGACCTAGGTGATTTTACCTCCACTTCAGAAAAGCTGACCCAAATATGGGTCATATTCCTCATGAAAAGCTCTTCAAGAGCTCCAGATGTGCTGGGATGGGACGTGGTGATGTTCTGAGCCCACTAACAGGGCCAGAGGCAGCAAACTCAGCACAAGGAGGAGCCATCTGTGCCATGGGATCTGCTCACTGCGTTCACTGTGACAGGAAAACTGATGGGAATCCTTGAGCCACCAATACTAATGAACACACAAAACTGCTCCAGATACTCAGAACCTAAAAATTGTCTGTGAGGTATCTCACACATAAAACAATGGGGTGATAAAATGGCAGATGAAACTCAACACCAAAACAGGAAAGACTTTCAGAGGAAACACAAACATATATTCACAAACATATTGATTGTCTCCAGCTCACCATCCTGAAATATCTTTGCCATTCAATACAGGAAAAACAAAAGAATTATACACAAAATCCTTCCAATTTTGAAAATAAAATTAATTTTTATGTGTTCATCATCCAGGTCACACAGCAGAGAACAAATGGAAAACAGCCTGACAAAATGAAGACACAAACACTTCCTTAGAAGTTAAAGGGAAGTAGATCTTACTATGGTTTATTTGAAATTAAGCTCCAAGAATCTACCAACACTGAACTGTGATGACCAGGTTCTTCAGCTGCTTCAGGCAGCAAGCACCAGCCCTGCCTTTGCTCTGGAGAAATCACAGCCTCCACTGTACAGCCTTTTTCAGTCTCAACCCAGGTTCTGTTTTGTAATGCATCACCAGGCTTGTTTGAGAGGCACAGCCACGTTTGGTGTCTTCAGCTCGTGATTTTGCCTTTACTTTGTACAAGTCACTTCCAGAGTAATTCTCTCTTACATGAGCAGGAGCAAAATACCATAGAACAAAGTCTACTGAACTCCCAAGGACCTGGAGTGATGTGGCAGAGCAGGGGTACAGTGCATCCCTGCTGGAAAGCTGCTAATCTTGATGATCTCTAAGGACAATGATCGAATTGCATAGCAAACCTGGAGTACACAACATAATTCAGTCTTGAGATTCATATCACAGCCTTTCCAACAGCACTGGAGTTTAACTGCCCTAGCTCAATTCACTGAAGGGAACTTCAAAACCAGCATTTCAAAAGGTCCTGAGTTCCTTGCAATGGTCTGCAATGCATAGCAAAACCAAGATATATTACCTGAAAAATATCCTCTTAAATAATTTCCCACAAGTTAGGGAAGATGAGCAGTCCAGGCAAACCCTTTCCTTTTACTCTCTTCTAGATGCAAAAGCAGAAGCACAAACCTTTCCATTTGCATTTTCAGGGTTTTCAAGCTGTACAAGTTGTACTATATTACACAGTCTTGCTGAAATGCTCCTAATTCAAGTGGCAAGTAATAGTGAATGCATGCTGGAGTTTTAACTTGGTTTGGATTAAGCATCTCTTAATTTTTTACCATTAATTATGTTTATCACTGACTGTCAGCTTCGTGTCAAACTGTTACAGGTACGTACATCATGAATTGTCTAAAAACCAGATAAACATAAGGTCTCTGCATTTGTATTTCCCAAGAATAAAGCATATTAGTCTCATTTAAAATTTTGCCTCAGTTAATTTCATTTCAGAATGGAAAAAAAATCTTGAACTGCTCTGAGATTTCAAGTATTTCTACCCTTCTCCTGTGTACAGGGATTGTTTTTGCAAAAAGCAAAATCTGTTCTTAAACAGCAGCTGTACAAACCAGCTCCTTTCAGAGAATGAGCTTAACCTGTTTGTTTCTTTTTTTCCTAGGACTTCAAGGTACACCTCTTGACCTCAGTCTTGACTTTCACCCTGTGCTGTCTGTGTGGAAGTGATCAATGAAAAACATGTTAAGGAGATGGAAGGGACTTGTCTTGCTCAACCTGAAATACTTGTTGGGGGATTTCTGCAAAATTCATTTTGGATTGATCCAGAGCATTTCATTTGACCAAAAGAAAATAATCCTAGCTTCTTCACTATATGGATCATTTAATTTATTTTTTTTTTTAACCTTGAAATTCAGGTCACACTATTTCATGAGAAATTATTCTTTGTAACAACAGGTTGAAAAGTTTTTCTTGATGCAGTGTGGCTGTGCAATGCCAAAGTGAAATGTTTCATTTGATTACTGTGGGGAAGAGTACATGAGGTTGCTGCCCTGGGGTGAGGCTCAGGCCACATCACAGCTCTGTGCCCCCATCGTGGGCTTGGCAGCACCTGCAGGAGGAGAGAGGATTTCAGCCACCTGTGAAAGAGAGCTTTGACATATTCCAAGTTTCTGTCCCTGTTTTATTTTGAGTTACTGAGAGAACTCCATCTAAATTTGTAAATGGCATACATCACACCATCAAAATCTTCATTTCTCAGCATGCACTCTCTTCACCAAAATAGCATCAGTTCCTTCCAAACCTTCTGGACACATGAACAAGACACACCTGAAACAGGTTTTCACTCCATAGTTTTGCATCCCAGTGAACTCCTCCCCAGCCACTCTGCCCAGCAGCATTTCCTGGGACACTTCCCTGCTGGACCTTGGGCTGTGCTCCCAGGGGACTTGGGCAGCCACAGCCCTCAGCTGCCTGAGCTTACCCCCCTGTTCCATCCACAAAACCTTCCACAAGCTACAGCAAGGGGAAGTACTTCATATACACAGTCCCAAAATTTTATATCCTTCAGTGTGCACCACCCCAATCACAAATCCCAGGGGGCACAGCAGCAGCTCTCACTGACACGCCAAATTGCAGCCAATTCACACTGCATATTAATAATGCTGGGAAATTTAAATACTATGGGGAAAACCAGCCCTTCCTCCAGCCAAAACTCTGTCCTAACTCTTCAGCAGAAAGCCACATGCTGTGACAATGATCTGAGTTTAAATGTCTCTGTTTCCACTCATTTACACCCAGGCAACTGTGAATCAAGGAGTTAGAGCCCACTTATTCCCCCGTGTCTCCAAGTGTTTTTAAGAAGTAATTTCAGCCAAGAAAAGGATCTGGTTTTGCATGTTTACATTTCTTCTACTCTCAGCTCTCACCCCTCTTTTGAATCTGATTTACAAGTGACAGCCCTGAAGAAAGTGCTTTTAACACAGTGTACTAATAAATTATGAAAAAAACAGATTTACAATCTAATCTCCTCATGTGCAGTGATGTGTATTAAATGAATCGTTAACATCAGGAACCACAGTAAATTTGGTGTATGCCTAAGAAACTATAACCCATATTATCGACAGCAAAAGTTGTGGCTTTTCCTCAGTGCCACTACTTAGATAAACTGGAAGCAGTCATATTGTAAAAAAATACAATTTTCAGAGCATGCTCTTCATTAGTTCAAAGCAGCAACAGTCCACTCAAAAAAAAGTTAATTTTTTGTTGATTTTTCTGAGTAGTGTCTACTCTTTAGTCATTAGCTAGCAAAATGTTTACTCCTATAAAAATATCCATTTCCTAGGGCTTTTTAATTATACTTATTGAGAAACAATCAGTTCTTTAGTTGAGTTACCCACCCCTTTACAAAATTAAAAGCTGAGATATTCATTTTTGCAATGAATATCTATCCAGTAATTACCATATTTACTTTTCATTTATGGGGGAATAATCTGTTTTAATTAAGCCTAACTGAAGAACTTTTATCAGATGTAATTATCCCTTTCGATAAATATGTCTCTAGTAATTACAGTTAACCATGGGATTTATAGCTCTTAAGTCATTTGGTGGGAAACATAATAAATCTTTAGTAATACATGCTAAATTACTATAAATTAATTCAGATCATTAACATAATAAACAAATTAGGAAAATTTCACTTAATTAGTTTGGGTGGTTAACTCAAAATCCCTTGTAAAGCTTCATAGTAATCAAAATTTTACCAGTATTTTTAGAGATAAATTTTTCGTAACAAACCTGCTTGAATATTTACACAGAAAATCAGATCCCTGCTGGAACTCAGAACACATGTATCCCTTTTAGATCACAGAGCCCTTAGGAATTGATGCAGGGTAATATTTTAAACATAGTTAATTGTGCCTCACAGGTTTTCAGGTCTGTACCATTGCATAGTGAAGAACCTGCATGGTGGTAAAGTAAGATTTTAGAAGTAAAGGTGCTTCCTCTCTCCTTCCCTTTGCTCATTTCTGTGAGTCCTCAAAAAGGCAGGGACAGGGAAAGGTAACAGCTGAGCACTCAGAGACCAGGAGCAAGGGATTCCACAGGGAAAGCAAAGCCCTTGAGCAGGCGGGGTGGGTGCCAGCCTGGATTAACCCCCTGCACCAGGAGGGGGTTAATGGGGGGACCAGAGCTGGGCCAACAACCCACCAGGACAGTCCTGCAGCCCTGCCTGGGCTCGTCCCAGCCAGCACTGCCGATCCAGCAAGCGCAGCCGTCTCCTTGCAAATCACTCTCGCTCCCTGTTCCACACCCAGACAGCCCAAGAACGGTGCTGGGGCAGGGAACTGAGATCAGGCACGTGAGGCAGTGGCTCTCAGAAATCCCTTTTGCCATCTTCTTCTTGAGCTGAACTGCCAGTGTATCCACCAAAGGCTTCCTGAGAGGATCCTGCTACAGGAGCATTGCTCTCCTCCTCTGCATGGGCTGGGCAGACAAACCCTACAGAATGTCACTGGGCTGGCACACAAGCAGTTCACAGCTCCTGCTGACACACACACCACCCCAGCAGTGTTTCCACCTCCTGCTGGCTGGAGATAAGTCTTGAGCTTAGTTCAGCCAAGCCAAAGCCCATCTCTATATTTATATCGAAACCACTCATCAGATTACGTGTTCAAGGTGAGGAATACAGATGAGCACAGATGAGTTTTTCAGTCATGAACTTTTGGAGTTAATCTTCTTAGATAAACTCAGACAAGCAAAGAGCTTCCCTGCAGGCAAAATATCCTTCATAAATAGAGAACAAAGCATTCACCAAAACTTACTATTAAAAGAACATTTTAAATCCTTTTTTCCCTGAAGTGTTATTGGATCTTTCTGGTGGGAATGTTCCCTTTATTCCATGCTGTCCTACTTTGCTGTGGTGATCTGAGAGGGACAGAGGGTATTTGGCTCAGGCTGGCTGATTTTTTTCTGCTCTTTAATTTGCAGCCTGTATAGGTGAAGGACATAGGAAAGAAAAACTTTCCATGTCCTGGCTTCAGGTCTCAGACAATTCTCTGCATATAAACAAAAAGAGAAAACCATTTTGGGGGATTTTGACTCAATTTTTATGTACCAATTTTGGAGTTAGCTTTTTCCCTACTCCCTCCCTGCCTAGCACCAGTCTTTTGGCTCCCTGTAAGGATCTTCTCTGGCCTCCATGGACAGTTTTGCCCATAGTGATCCAGGGTCCTGCCTCTCCTGCTCCAGTCCCAGGAGGGGCAAGGATCTTCTCTGGCCTCCATGGACAGTTTTGCCCATAGTGATCCAGGGTCCAGAGAATATCTCCTCTGCCTCTCCTGCTCCAGTCCCAGGAGCGGGGCAGGCAGGAAGGAAAGGGCAGAAATCACAACGTTGTCACAGAAGCTCTCAGGAATACGGAGGAGCAAAAGGAAAAAGAAAGAAAATCAAAGTAATGACTTCAAACAGGTCTTTGTTTCACCCAGGAGCCCTGGCAGGACTCAGCAGCCCTTTTCCACACCAACAGAGAGGCTGCAGAAACTGGTCAGTTGATAGGCAGTAGTGTTTAAATTGTCCTAAGATAGAAGAGTGCACAACAGACCCCTCATGGGAGGCAGAGCAGATCCTCCCTTCCCTGAAGGCATTGAGTTTTAGGGTTCAAACTCTTTGGGAAAAACTCCCTCCTAAAACCTACAAAATACCCAGGACCAAGGCAATACGAAGCATGCATCATGCACAGAGTTGGAGCTGTCCATCTGCAAATGAATTAATTTCACCCTGAACTGAACCTTTTAACACATCAGAAATTGTCCATCTTCATGTTTTATTTTCTAAAGATGGATGGTGCAGCTGTGTTATTTGACTTACTGCTGGGAAACTCAAAATCCTATTTGTATTTCCCAAGTGCCATGTTAACTTTCCTCCCATTTTTACTTAACTCATTTTTTACCTTAGTCATATTAATGGTTATATAATAATATTAGACAACGTTTGCTAACCATTAACTCCAAAAATAATGGTTGTGCTAAATCAGAGCTAATTAGTGTGTCACAAACTCCAGTCCTAGCACAGGGTGATGACTGAACAAAAAGAATGTAATGTCACTTCACCAAGAATTACATATACAATTTTAAGAGGTATTTTAAATATTTTTCTTAATAGCTGTCAGCAGGAACGATGGGATGTGATTCTTTAGAGAGCATTGCTCTTTACTAAGTACAGGCAAGTGAGTCATCACCAGCCTTACACTGGCTGCAGAAAACAGATTTAATATTAATTTATGAATAGCTGAACTTTTTCTCTTTAACGTCTAACAGTGAATTATGCTCTAAAGCCTTTGTATTTCACTGCACATCAGCAAGGTTGTCAGGAGCAAAAGATCAGGATAACATAATTCTTATGGCTTGTTCTCACGCACCCCTCATTTACTCCTAAAGCAGCCTGAATCATCCTGAAAGTAAGATGCATGGGGTGGCAAAATTTAAATGTGAAAGGAGTTGCTCTTTAAGGGCCATCAAGTTTTTAAAAGCATAACTTCCAGTGAAACCGTGGGAGTGGGATTTGTTCTCTCAGACAGACACTGAGTCATTCACATTCATTTCCAGCGCCGTGAGCAAAGGAAGGTCAGGCCACTGGCTGTGCCTCTGTACCTGCACCCCAGCTCGCAGCAGAGGCTGGAGGAAAATGCAGATGCAAAAGCCTCCCAAGGCTCAGGATTTTCACCTTTTCAAATCTTTTCTCTAATTCACTTAATGGTATGATGCAATGTGCAGCTACACCAGATCCTTGGTGCCTCAGAGGTCACAGAGCAGGCTGCCAAAAGAGTAACTTCTGCCATTGTATCCAACAGGTCATGGCATTTTATGGATTCCATACATTTTTAACTCTCCTATGTCTTTGCAATGTAGAGCTGATACATCAGATCTCCACACAGAGCAGAAAACTACATAACAGTTATGGTAGTCCCCACAACCAGACCCCTAAACCCAAATTTCACAACTGTGTAGGCAAAGACACTTTAAACATGCTCATGGCACACTGCAGATTCATATTAACACTGGGTTTCCCTTTTAACTTTTTCTTGCTTTTCACATTTATGAAACATCTACAAACATACACAAAATCAGATACTGCCAGTGAGAAGATGAAAAAAAAATCAGACCTAAAGGATCTATTTATAGAAGATGTCTTGGCAGATTTTTTTTCTTCTTTTTTCCTTTCAAATGTAAAGTTATCGCCAAGGGCTTCACAAGACCAGCAGAAAGTGTGATTCTGTCACCACACAAGGCAGTGTCTTGGCAAAGCCCTACCCAGCTTCCTCCCAACGCTTCCTGTGCAACATGGGATGAGGAGCAACACTACCAAAAACCCCACACAAAATTCACTGATGTCACATCAGGCTGAGCTTTTTATATTGACTTTGAGAGATGACAGCCCTATTCCCCTTCCTTTCCTTTCTTGATATTCCATCTTTGAACTCCATAGATGTCAGGTCCTACCCTGCCTTAGGATTCCCCAAAAGCACTGAGATAATCTTAGTCTTTAAGCCCTTCAGGGCAAAGGGTTACAAAAAACCTCAAGAGTACATAACCACAAATTTCCCTTCTGCTGCTTCTACCATGATATGCTTGGACACAAGCACAAAAGAACTTTGATTTTTCTGCTACTCAAAGTAAGATATTAAAATGCAATAATTCATTATCATTTATTTTGAAATAGGCAAAAAAAGCTGTTAATTACAGGCTCCTGGAAGTCCGGGCATCATTTTAGTATTGCCAGCAAGTGTGGAAGGAAGAGGCTTCAAGCTCTAGGGAGCAGGCTCCAGCTTAGCTGCACTCAAAAAGCTAACTTAGACCAAGTTGTAAAGACATCAAATACCTGGTACAATGTTCAAAGACACGTGGGCTGCAGCAGTGTAACTTTCACTGCTGAGCTTTGACAGATGAACTGCATTTCTCTAACATTTCAGAAACCTGAGATGCTTCGATTAGACCCTGCAAGAGAGACTCTCTAACACCTGATGCAGGAGAAGGCTTCGGCTAAGTATCTGACCTCTGGTATTGTGATGATTTAGGAGGACAGCAAGTCCTCCTCAGGAACATCCACAGGACATTTAATGGAACACTATTCCCTTACCAAGCAGACAAAGGAAGAAAGAAGGTGAAAGCTTTTGTGTAGAACTCTATTATTACCACTACTACCTAGGTGTTCTGTCTGCTCGAGCGATCTCTGTGATCTCTCAGGTGTGGTGAAACACTGACTAATACTGGACATAAAATTGGTTACCCTCGATGATCTTAGTAACTCTCAACACTTCCTGAGCAGTGAAATCTCAACATGCAGCTGCTCTCTCCTCCCCAGGCTGCTTTTTCTGTGACAGTAAATACATCCAGCACCACTGCTGTATCACCCCTCCAAGTGCTGCTGGTACAAACCATCAATTATAATTTTATAATGCCATAGAGGCTGGTTGTTATATTAGGTAATCATGAGACAGTTACAGAACTACGCAAGGAAAGTGAAGCCTCAGGCTGTTACGGTAGCTAACAAACCTGTCATTAATTACTGAGAAAAAACCTTCTGCCTTCTAAATAATTTATATAGCTGGATCTACAGTAGCAAAAGATTAAACCTAATTAAAACGGAATCTTTAAATTCCAAGGGAAAGGCTGACCTCTGGACTTGGCCACCACCAGCAGAGCACAGATAAGGACCATGGCTAATGACGATCCTGCCCCAAGCTGGCACACAGCACTTCCAGCTCCTGCTCTGGGCTGGGATTCCCTTTATGAAATAATTTCAGACAAAGATAAAGACCTGCTAATCTCAAGCTTGCACATTGGATGCCTTGCTTAAGCACTTTATCCCTATGACCAGCATATCTTTGGAAGGGTTTCTTTGTTTTGGTCTTTGAGGTTTAGTGAAGAGTAATGTAATCTTCCAACAGGGTTACTGCGCTCCTAGGTCTCAGTTTAATTGGGCTGTGCTGTAGTTCAATTCCTATGTACACTTAAAAAAATCTTGGGGTGAATTCAATCTATATATATATTATAGCCCCCTAGTATGCAAAGCAGTGTGCAAATGCACTCCAAACTCATTTGCATTCTTCTTTCACAGGGAGCAGCTTTTATTATACTGTATTTTAAACTGAAGTAAAACATGGCAAAATATTAATCTCATCATTATGCTTCCTTATAGCAGTCCTTGCTGTATCTCCTGTTATGTCTGAAAATAGATCAGTACTGCCCCAGTTTTCTGAACTCCAAAGCTTACTGAGAGGGCTCTCTTTTCCAGTCTGGTGATTCAGGTATTAAGCCTCAACAAGTCCTCAGATCAAATGCTTTCAAAGGTCTTGGACACTTTGGCTTTCCAGAGTAGTTCCAGAGTTTTAAAGATCTACTCTTCTAGCATAATATGGAAAAAAATCTGCATACACATATATTTATAAATATATATTATATATACATACTTACACATACATGCACTGTATGTCCCATCACTGTAACAGGATATAACTGTGCTAATCCTCAATCTGAGCAGTCCATCCAATGGGCATCCCAATCAGGAGAAATAACTTCTAGCTATGCTGGGGCTTTGGGATCTGGTTTTTAATTACTCATTTTAATAGTACTTCAAAGCATTCTATTATCTCTGATTAGAAGGTAAGAGACCTTCCTTCAGTGCAGATTGAGGTCTTTTTGTACATATCCAATATCTTATTTTCAAATTAAAATTGTCGCACCACTGTTTCCATTTGTGTGCAGGCTCTAGTCAACACTTATGTTGCTTTATCTCTCTGCACAGAGGGACAACATCACACAGCATATATTTTTCACTACTACAGTAGTCTTCCTTAAAACTACCTACCAGTTAACATTTTTCAGATAACCTTAACACTGAAAAGTAATAAAAAAGTTTATTTGACATTAGCATCTACCCACTATACTGAGCATTCCCTAAACCACATTTGTTAACCTAGACTAACCTCCACATGGTTAAATTAGCCTTTCATGTCTAATTATGCCCTGTGATGGGATATATTAGTTCCAATCCTCACAGTCACAAGGGACCTGTAGTTTCAAGTGACCTCTATAGTTGGAGAGTAATCCAAATAAAAAGAGACATGAAAGCAGGATCAAGGCCTAGACATGAAGGATTTTGTAATATTTCCCAAGGTCAGTTTCAAGATTGAAGACTCTTGGCACTGTTCTAATTAAGAGCTCCTGGAAAATTAACCTGTTACAAAACCAACAGCAGGAAAGAGTAAAGAATCTCTGTGTGCACAAATTGACTTTTTATCACATGTTTGTATCCTGACAGATTCATGTGCTGTCCTCAGCTCCCTGTGCTAGCAATTCACATCCTATATTGGAGAACATATAGAAGCACTTTGGAATGAACTAATGGTTTTACCTGAATGACAAACTGTCATTATCTAATTGTTACACAATAATCAAAGTGGGTTTTGATGTTCTGTTAATTTATTATTTCGCAGGTGATATCTTCCCATCCATTTACTGTCCTTATTTATGTAGCCTAATTCTGATATAATTTGATTGTTTGGTAATTTTGCTAAACCGTTCAATTTGCATTTAAAACCCAGTCAATGTAAGTTAATAAAATTGTGTCAACTAATCAGTAAGGAAATGTTAAATTAGTACAAAATAAACCTTACTTAAAGTAGATCTCAGAAGAAAAGACAATTGCTTTGCAAACTGGACAAAGCTGTTCAGACTGAAAAGCTCATGGAGCCAAGGAGAAGAGCTGTACGGAATCAAGTCTTAAGCTATTGCTGTTAACAATTCTTCACTGAAAATTCAAATATATTAAAATAAAATAAAAAGCATGTGGGTCTTAGTGTTACTGTTTTTCTTACATGGCAACTGTCCCTCACTGCATTCCTCTTAAGGCCACATTTCAGTTGTGCAACTGTGCATGAGCAGGATGAAAGAGATGTGCCAGGAATACTCAGCCAAAAATCAAGGCATCTTGTGTCCTTATGCTCCACATCACCAGCCTGAAACTTGCTGAACTCTGCCCAGCACCTGAAGCAGCTTCTCTCTAGCAGGCTTGTAGAGTCTGAGGGCATGTCAGGTGGAGGAAGAAAATATCACTGCCAGATGATCTTCACTAAATAACTTGTGGCTGCAGCAGAGAACTGAAGCTTGAAGTTCGTTTTTTCTGGTTGTTTAGATATCTAGAGAGACATCTGGAAAAAATGGGAGTTTTGCCACTGGCTTCACTAAGGTGAGGGTATTGCCCTTCAGTCAGAAGCTGTTCTGACCCTGCAGCGAGCCCCAAAGAGAGCCTTTGTTCAAGCAGATCAGCAACTTCCCCCTCCTCATTCACTGTTCATGCTGACCTGGCCCTTTGGTGGCTTCCCTGCAGGGACACACATCAACTCAGCAACAAACACATCTATTGGGTGTCCTCACTTTATGTAATCTCCATCTCATCCAAGTACTTTTGGCCCTGGTACTATGTTTTGTTACTGTTTAGCACAACGTGGGGGTTATATTCATCTCCTCACTCCCTTCCCACCTCTAGGTTCAGCTGTCACAGACAGTAACAGGAGGTTTTGTTTATCAGTTCTGCCTCCCCAGTAATGCACCGAGGGCACAGCAGCGCTGCTCTCACAGGTCACCCCTCCCACAGCTGGCAGTCACCGTGTTTGCACACCCACCATGCCCTCAGTCTGCTCTCTGCATCACATTTTCCTCACACACAGCTGAGAGTCCCTTCCCCACTCCACAGACCAAAACCCCTCTTGTGTTGGATGGTCATGGATAAGAAATGCAGGGGTTCCTGTGCCATGGGAGACTGTTACCTGCCCTGAAAGGACACAATCCAAAAAAAAAGACCCCAGGGCAGGAAACAGAGTATGCCTGAGCAACCCCAGCCTGTCATGTTGACTTACATCAAGGGACACCTTCCCCCAGGCAGCCCTCCAGGTCACCTCCTGCCATCTCCAGCTCAGGAGTGAAAATGCAAAATGACAAACCCTGGTCCTGTGGGGTCTTCCCCAGAGCATTAACAAATCCCACACAGTCTCTTCTACCACGGACTCCACAGAAATGACAAAACCCACAAAGTTCAATATTTTTTTCCAGCTCAATGGCAAGCCTTCTGGCAGTTACTCAGCAGATACAAAGCAACACAGTCCTATCCCTACAGTCCTGTAGGATAGGAAAGATGCTGAAAATCCATGAAGTTGCACTAGTTGCTATGAATGGAGGATCTAGACCACTGTAGTTTACAAAAGCTGGCTATGGATCAAAACACTACAAATATTTAGGGTCTGTAAAGAGATAAAGCGAATAGAACATTCATAGCAGGCAGGGAAAAAAAGTACCCAAAAGCAGAGAAGATGATGTAATTATGTTCTATAATTTCCTAAAGTATTTTCAGCGCCCACATCTCAGTGTATGACTTTTATTATTAATGACTTAACTGCATAAGTAACAAAGGACTGTGATACCATTTGCAGTTCATAATTATGCCACATTTGCCTGCCACCACTGATTCACTAATACTAATTTTGTTTAACATACACTGTTGAGAACAGTGCAATAAATCTTGTGACATAAAGTAACAACCACTCCAGCCTTGTCTGTATGATTTCTCTCATTCCACCCAGAGTAGTTTTTTTCATAGTCTCTATACACATTTAAAGAATTAATAGCAATAAATGCATGGTTTTGTTGCATAAAATGTGAATTTGAGTGGAATTGTATTTGTTGAAAGGTCAGTGATAAAAACGTCTCACTGAACATGGTAGATCAGCTGGGAATCAAAGGTCCAGAAAGTATAAAATATATTACCAGTGGAGTCAGATCTAATTTGGCATTCTTTTCTGATACACACCACCATGAAAATACTTTATTTGTCAGTGCATTTCTCCATGTGACACAGATATCTTCTTTAATGCTATATTGGTACACTCCAATTGGTACCATTTGCTCTCTTAGCCCTTTAGCCAGATTCTTCTGCTGTATGTCTGAATAATTGGGCTAGATTTTATATTCATTTTCACAACAGCCCACCATATTATTACATTACAGGTCTTTGTAGATAAATCAATATTCAAAGTTACCTTTATATTCTGCATGAAGTTTCCATATTTCTATTCTGCAACTACAGTGGGTATAGTTTGTATTATTCAAAGTTCCTACAGCAACCCCATGAATATTATAGTATTATTCTAAAATTAACTTTATGTGCATTTTGTTGCAAGACAGATGAGCAAAGAATATAAAGACAGTTAAGTTCATACATAGTAACTTCTTCTGAACAAGTTTTGGAGACAGTCAAAATGTTATCTATCTGGGGAGTGAATCAATAAAATGAAAAAAAAATGTTTTACAAAGTACTTGGCTTACAGAAACCTTTAATGAATACTCTCAGTAGAGAATTAAAATTCAATGCTTATTCATTGCAAGATATTGGCATTTCTTACCAACTTTGCTTTAGTTTTTTAAGAAACTGAGAACTAAAAATAATTCAGAATTTTGTGAGCCACAATACCTATTAGTGCAAATTTTATGGATATAGTAATATTTGCTGCACTTCTATCTACAGCAACTGATTTTGATCTGACCAAGATTATTTCTTATCTGTGGAGGACAAGAGTGCTCCTGGCCAGTTTTGTGGTTACAAAACTTCACCCATCATTCTCCAAATATCACCAAAATATCAAACAATCTACCCAGAACATCATCCTGATCTAGTAGGCAAACCAGTTACAGGAGGTATCAACACTCTTCACATCTGTTTTCCCTTTCCTTACCATCCTGCCATTCTATATTATGTATAAAGCAGGACAACACAGACAAGTAGGATTTAATGAGCCTCTAAAAACCCAGAAGTGGAACGTGGCTGACACTTCACCTGTTTGTTTCCTCTAGTTCAAACCCAGGAAAGCAGTGCAGCAGTGTTCAGCTCTGGCTTTGCTCGCAGTAATACCAGAAGCAAATGCTTAACTTGGGTCCTGTCAGTGCTCTCATCCTGGACTTGTTTGTCACCCTGTTGCAGATGCTTTCCAGAGCAATGTCTTCATGCCATTGTTAAGATTCATTTGCACAGATTTAATGGACCAGCTCCAGACCCTTTTCTTAGCAATGTCAACCGAGGGCCACCTGAGACATCTGCACATTATGGGCAGGACAGTGCCCAGAGTTGTGACAGCCACACAGCCTGATCCTACCAACTCTGCCTACACTGACAAGTTCCTCCTCAAACAGGCAGCCCTTCCACAGAAGCAGCAGCAAGGGGAATCATGGCAGCTCTGTCCTGCAGTCAGTGCTGGAACAGTCAGCCACATGCAGAAGTTTCATCTCACACTCCAAAATAAAGAACAAACAAGATCATATTACTTGGTCCAAACAGTATCTCTTCTTGTAAATGGATCTTTCTGTACTCTTCTGAATACCTTGTGTCTTCCATGAAGTAAGAAACATACAGCAAAATCTGAGCCAATCTCCTAAAAGACCAATGGGCAATTAGCTTTTTGATTAAGGTGTATCATTACCATAGCCTTTCAGAAAAAGAGTGATAAAAAATAAAACCTGGTTATATAAGAAATCTCTCTGATTTCAAAAGTCCAGCCTTAAACCATCTTCTCTCTCCCAAGAGGGAGCACCAATTATCTGTCCTTACTCAAGATAGTGTTTGATCCATGTTGCAGAGGTAGAAGAGTATATTTAGATTGTATCACACAGGCAGTACAAAGCTCAACACCAAAAGTATTTTGCACTGAAATCTCTGCCATCACTGCTTGCTATCCTTTACAAGATACCAGAGAAGTACTCTGTGCTGGAGGGAAAAAGAATATTATTTTGTTTGTATATCAAAGTGTACAAATCCAAATAAGGAATATTTGGAAGCTGGCCACATCCTCCACTGATTTCCAGCCACACCAAGACACTGCCTGCCATGTAATGTGTTCTAGCTGGAATCTGCTTCTTTATATGCTCAGACTTTTTCAGCTACATAATTACATTCTTAATTCTTAGGGGAGGGAAAAATGTATATGCAGTTATCCATTAAATAATTTTCCATTATTAAATGGGAAATTAGGAAGAAAGATGAAAGTCTTTATCCTTTACAAAACCAGAAGGGCCTTGACTGCATACCTCGGTATTTGACTTTCAGTACAATATTACTGTAACCACAGAGCTCCCACTAATGAAACACATGCCATTACACAACCATGCTGCTCCCTTGATAGAATTTAGCACTAGATGAACTGAGAAATCTAAAATTTTCATTATATTATTAACTGCCTATGCAGTGGAAAAGTTCTGAAACACTTGCAAAAACTCTGCACAAAATACACAAATTCAAAATTATACTTCAGCATTTTACCATAAGCTCCTAAGCCCAACAAAATATGAATTCATATCAGTCCTTAGAGGATGAAAAAAAGAAAAATCTAGTTTGGACACAAGGGAATATCAGATTTCTTCAGTAAGTGAGAACTTGGAAAAACTAAGTTCTGCCGTGCCCTAGCTCCTGTCAGATGGACTTCTGAACATAATGCAAAGTTGAAAAAACAGCAACTAGAGGACAATCCTTTCTTGGAAAGAAGCCATTTAGGTAGTGGCACTATTTTCAGACATCAGCAAACACAGAGACAGCAAAGGAGCCCCCTTTACTCCCAAGTCACTGACACAAACCTAGTACATGTAAGAGCCATGACAAAGCCGCTCCTTGGGCAGCCATGGGTGAAACAGAAACTCTGTACTCTGCTCCTGGCAAATGAGTTACTGGAAACTGAAAAGTATGGCCATAACCTGAGTCCTTTCCCTTCTAGTGACAAGCTCCAGAATGAAATAAATGCCTGTAACCAGTTTCTTGTTCAGCTGTCATGACTTTGGCCCTGGAGACCCTTTGTTCAGTCCCCTGATCCACGTTCACTGCCTAGGAATAGGTGGCTGCACTGTGCTGCAGGTGGATTTCCACTGCAAGGCTTGTCATCCTGCACTGCTCTCAAAATAACAATGCTTTTCCCCCAGATGACTGCTTCATTGCATTGACTCTGATGATGAATGAGCAGTAAACATACCACAAAATTAATTCAACCCTATGGCAGATTATCGTTAGAAGTTGAAAATTACAAAAATAGACTCATTCTTATTACAGCTTTAAGACTGATAGGTAAATCTCATTCACAAAAGGAAACTATAATGACACTAACATAAATGTTAATGTGAGGTTCAAATGCAATTTTAAATATTTATCTTGCAGAGGTAAACAGCCACAGTGAATATCTGAAGAGTAAACACATATTAAATCAATTCAAGTGCTTGCAAACTAATCTATTTTCAAATGCATTTACTTAAAGGCAAAGAGTCTACAATGCCAAGAACCCAGACATTCACTGATGTCAACATACTTGAAAAGCACCAATCTCTTGTGAGCAGCCTTCTCAGCAGGTCAGCTCTCTGCCCAGCCATCACATTTCCTGGACTTTCTCATCACAAATTCTCAGGGCAGTTTTGTGCACTTTAAAGTAGAGATTGAACATTTTCCAAAAGGTGCACACACATGTCAAAAATACTAAAACCAAAACCCTCCTAACCCCTCCCTGCTGTCTTTGAGATGGAAGACAGTTTAAAAATCCAAAACATGGATCCACATGTGTATACCATTTTTATTTCATTGTCAAAATCCTGGACTAGCACCCAATTGCAGCAGCAGATCTAAAACCCAGGAAACTCCCATGGGCTCACCCTCACACTGTGTGAATGTTGACTTTTCAATGGTTTTGAATAAGTTTATTTTGATGGTTAATGTTCTAACATCCCACAACTTACAGCTTTGGAAACATGAATTCTTGCCTTAGCTTCTTCTGAACCATAGCTCTGGCATGCAGATTCCAGAACAAAGGAGGTTGCATGAACTGTGGTGGTCTTCTCTTTTAGCATTGTTGGCACATAGGGAAGAACCGAAGCAGACAGGAAGTCCTTCTGAAACCTTCACCCTTCTTAACAAATGTAATGATATCCTCAGAATGTAATAACTATTGCCAGGTACAGGGAAATGAGCCATATGGGAAACTAACATCTCTTCATAAGGTGATGATTGTATTTCCATATAATAAAGCCAACAAGATAAGCTTGTACCAAGACATAAAAAAAAAAATTTAAAAAAGCAATTAGGAAGTGTCAGATTGCTCCCTCCTCATTACATATAAAATGGTTTAGGTATCAGTAATTAAAACTACAGGATAGGAAAGTGAAGTCTCAATAACTCTCTATTTTAAATAAACACTTGGTCTGGACTTTTTAACACATGCACTTTTGAGCTTTCAGAATATCTCAGGACAGTAATTTCACACGTTGCCAGAGCAGGACATTACCTACAAAACAGTAATTATGATGTTCAATGAAGAGCAGTTAGCAAGTCAGAGATCTTTCTAGCTTGATGACAGCATACCAACAAAGAGTTGGAAATAAGGATATCTAATTTTTTTCTGCATAATGTAACTAATTATGCGACAATTCACAGATTAAACAAACTTTGTATAAACATAATGGCTTCATTTGTAGGAATTCCCTCAGTTTAGTTAAGCAATTGCTTTTCCAATTCTTGAGGTATCATTAAAACCTTCCTAATTTGAAGAGACACAGATGTGTACCATAATACCATTTCCAAATGTAACCCTTGATACTTCCATAAATAAATGAAGGAAGAATTGTATTTTTCTCATGTACTACTAATTACTTGGCGTAAGAGGAAAACAGCAATTGCTAATGACAAAATTAAGGGTTTCAAGATGTAATTCTGTTAGGTTTTTGCATACAGAAATATTTCTCAAGGTGATTTCCAATTGACATGGGGCATAATGTATTTTTAAAGGAAAATAATCTAAATCCCTAGTACATTATTTAAAACTTGGTCACTTCTATAAAACAGCAGACAATTCCTTGGCTATAGCACTAAAAGATGGCTGGATATGGAGACCACTGGCAGTCTGAGCCAAAGAGGAAGGCAGTTAACGGACCAACATCAGATGTTCTTGGATTATGAAGATGCTTATTTTACAGGATGTTATTATGCTAATATGTTGTAAAAGAGTTTATAAGTACCTGGCTTTAATGTGTTCACCTCTGAATGCGGTCCAAAATCTGCTTTCTAGGCAATGCTCATGAATTCTTACAAATTTAAAAAACTCTTTCTGTGGTATCAGCTTTCAGGCTGTACATTCAGTAAAAAGAATAAGCAATCTAATAGAAGAGAGATCACTTACAGACAGAGAATACAGTAATATAAGATTGATTAAATAAAGTTAGGTACAATTAAAATCTGATAAATTAGATAAACAGACACTTTCTCAAACACACACACAAAATAAATGGGGCTTATTCATCCAGGAACTGCAGAATATTTCATGGGCATTGGGTTGAACATTAGGCACCAAAGTTCACATCTAATTCAGTTTGCCACTTTTCCCCTACTACTTCCAACATCTCGCAGCAGCTGCTTCATACCTGGGAGCCTCTAGCAATGCCACATCCCTTTTCCTTCCCAGCTGTTCTTCTTGCATGTGAGGAAAGGAAAACAGACTGATAGACAGATCAGCCCAGGTTGGCACCATCTCTGGAGAAACCCATCCAAACCAAACCTCTGTGCATATGTTTGCCAGGTCCCTTGTGGCAATGAATCTCACTTGAAGACACCTGCCTGAAGACACGCAGCCTTCACACTGTGGCAAGTCCTGGGCTCCTTAGGCAGACATAAGCTCCCTGTTCTTCTGCCACATTACTCTTAATTTCAGAGGCACAAGTCTCATCAGGCTCTGAAAGGTGGCACACACAGGCAGCAGGAACTGCTGGTGGAAAATGGTGTGTTTTATTTAGGAACCAGTCCAAGGGTGCCTCACGACCTCACTGCTGCAGCAACGACTGAATCTGAAAGGCTGCGCTTGGCAGTAGGGCAGGTCTTGATACAGCATTGTTAGGCACAATTTATGGCTATAATTTCAAAATTAAACTAAGACAAAGCACTGAACTGAAAAGAGCTCAATTAACATGCAGGAGGCCAAACTTCCTGCTGATATAATTTCTCCAACTTCAATGGAACCGGAACAGAAGCGAATCTGGCTCATTATTTGCTATTCTTCTGAAGACAGAGATGATATTATCTGTTATACTGTTATCACAGCATGGAAGGAGTTCTGCATAGTGACCACCAGTGCCCAGTGCTGGGGAGAAGATAAATGCTATTTCTTGCTTCCAAACAATGAACAGAGAGATTGAATCTGGTCTCAAATGAGCCAATGTTCAGTGTAAGCCCTTATACTGTACCCTGATAGCTGCCATACTCTGGCTAAAAATGAAGAAAGCCATGGATGCAGACATTTGAACAAGCAAATTAAAAACATTAAATACTCTTCTCAGGCTAAAGTAAGGAAACACAGAACCTGGTCCAAATCCCTCTGCAAATGTGGGTGATGTCAGTGCTAGGAGCAGAGGGTTTTTTCCTCAGAGTTCAGATTTTACCCCGTTATGGAGTTATGTCTCAAACATAATTCTATCTTTTTTCTTTCTAATTTCAAAGCTGTAGCCTATTTTGCCTATCCTAGGGTTGGGATTTACACATCTTGGCTTTGGTACACTGGTATTTGCAAAGCTCTGTGCTGCACTTTCAAAACAGAGATTAACTTCTCCCTTTAGCTCTTTTTATGCACAGATTTCCAGTCTGCACACAGGTTCCCTATACCCGCCCTACAAACTGTGGATCACAAAAAAAATTTTCCTGTGGAATGGTACACCAGAAAATTATGAAAGCACGTTACTCTGTACTTTTATCTTCAAACATTTTATTTTATTTTTTTACATATGCAAACACTGCCACGTAGCACTAGCCTAGGTACAAACACTATATTTAGCCAGGCTTGGTGTCTTTCTAGCACTTAGTCCTTTTCAGCAGTAGCAACCCAAGAGATTTCATTAGTCTCATTCTACTCTAGTCAAACATTTCCACTGAGGAACGGCAACTAATTAAGCACATCAAGATTAATGAAAAATATAAGAAGCAAAGATACTGCAGTTGTTAAATCTAAAATACCTCTTGTGCCGGTACTTAAAAAAATTATATATCAAATTTCATTACAGTCTCATTTGAAGAAATGCTAGGAATTAATATTAACAGCAAATCTTCATTTCTTAGCTAGTCATTAGCAGTTACAAGGCCAGATTTCTGCAGTGGGATACCTTCCTTTATTTCTATAAAGAATTAAACACAGTTGCATGCTGGACCAGAAAGATAAGAGGAAGTCTCAAGAACTGCCTTGAGAAAACAGGCACTGTTAGAAGATCCCTGTGGGTCAGATTTCACAGGTAGGCCATGTTCTGCCATCTGCTAATGCTATCACAGAGCATTATCAACAGAGACAGGGTGCACCGCTGCCTGGTGAGATACTGGACAGCTCTACAGCTGCTTTGGAAGAATTAGCCAGGCCACATCAATTTGGTGACTTAACTGTAATGAAATGATAGATGGCCAGCTGGTGGGAAAGGCCACGGATTCCTGGACCCATGCAGCATTACCTTCTGAATCAAAGCTGACACCAAGACAGGGACATCTCTCCTCAGGTGGAACAAGCCTTCAAGGAAGCCAAAGCTCTTGAAAGAAAAATATAAGCTTAAGCTCAGCAGAAACTGAGCTGCAAAGAACAGCATTGTGTTTAAGGAGTCCAACATGTTCTTCCTATAGCAAAAGATAGCTTCAGCTGTCAAAAAGCTAAAACTGGCTTAGAAGAGGAAAGATTTGCTTATGATAAAATTCACCACTGTCCTATGAGTAACAACATTTACATTAAAAAGTTGCAATTACTATTGCACTCCTGTCTTGGAGATGAGTTCAATGTATATTTCCATGTGTTTTTCATACACGGATTTAAAATATTTTTGCCATGGCCAAGGTGCTACCAAAGTTTTGCACTTCACAATTCATCTCATGCTGCATTTTTGATTGAAAACTGAAAGCCAGCCTTATGTAAATATTCTGTTAATTTATAGCCTTGTGAGTCCAACTTTCTTGAAGCCAGAAGAAGTTTGGCATTGAATTCTGGATCAGGCCATGGCTTTGCCACGGGATCCAAGATGCAACTCTAGATTCCATCACATTTTGCTTGAGCCTTTACCAGCATTTGGCTTCTAATGTGGCTGATTACACACCAGCAACAATTCTGTGCTACTCACTATCCTCACCAGATGTATCAATATCCCAATGAATTAAGCTGCAATTCTTTTTATCACACCTTTGGAATATGCTGCAACCAATACATGAACAGGTTGCTTCCTTGTTTTATATTTCAGCCCAAATATGCTCACATTAAAACCCCTATTTGCTCATCATTAGAGGGGGCAATGTCTGACCCTGATTCTCCTGGGACACGGAGGGCTGCCTTGGCAGATGCAGCCACACACAAGTGCCACACTCACTGCTTTCATAGAATGTTCAAGGCTGCTGCTCAGATTTTTTTCGTAGCAAGCCCATAAAACTGCCCACGATGTTTCTGGCTAAGTGGGTAAGAAAAAAGAATGCTTCCTGCATGAGCTAAAAATGAAAAGGGCTAATTAAATCAACTCTGAAATAATACTGAAACGATGCAGTAAAGGTTCCTCTCTCTCACGCAAATGCATAAAGTTCAGCCTGCTCTGACCCGATTACTGCAGCCCAGGATGACAAAAGCAGTGACCCAGTGGAAGAAGAAATCTCTCTGGGCACTTGCTGGCACGTGGTTCTGAACAATGGGAAAATGCTGACATGCTGTAGGCTCATCAGGAGGTCTGTGGGGTAGGTGCCACAAACCCATGAGTCACATCCCGTTCAAGGCTCTGAAACCTGTTTGTTGTGAAAAGTTGGCAGTTTCCTTTGGGAGCTGATGACTGGGTAATGCTGAGAGTGGATCTGCATGCAGGGCTGCTGGAGCAACCATAAGACACCACTGCTCAAAACTGGCCTGAAAGAAGGGAATGGCCAATTTTTATTTTTTTTTTTTTTGGCAGACAGAAAGACAGACTCCTAAAGCCATTCATGCACAGCCACGGGGAACACTGAGCTGGTGGGCTCAGGCAGCTGAAGCTCTCCAGGCTTCAGCTGAGCTTTTTCCTCTACTCAGAAGAATGACAGCAAAAATAGCGGTTTACCTGTTTTGGAACATATTTTACTCTGCACTCACTGAGGTCAGAAACTTTATTTGGCTTCTTCACGTCTCCTCACAGCATAAAGGAGCATGAATTGTTCCTGTCCAAATCCTGAGCTCTCAGTTTCCTTCTGATAAACCAGCAGTACGAGAATCTCCTGGCATTCCAGAGCTCCAACTGGCCTTGTCATTCTAGAGTCTAGGGGACTAACAACATTTACACTTGCTGCTGCCAAAACCAGGACAGAGCAGACATAAACCAAACAAAATGCTGTTAATCTTCAACAACTATTTTCCAGATTAAAAGTTCAGTCATGCAGGTGTTACACCTGTGGTGCAGAGGTGTAGTATCTCAGGCAATATGACTTGTTCAGGAAAATTTTTCTTGTCTCCCACCAAAGTAGCAGGAAAAAATAAAAAGGAAAAAAAAGCAAAACAACACACACTCAGAAAAAGGAAAAAATCAAACCACCTTTCACTATTTTTTTCAGCTACACAAGAACTACACTGTATTTTTTATCTGTAGCTTGCTCAGATTTATCCTTTCTGCCCACATTGATATAAACATGCTGCTTACTGATGCTGTTGTTTGCATACAGTCTTATGCTACTTTCTTAGGGAGGAGAAAAATTACCAACAAATGTGCACTCCAGCAGACGGTGCATGCCGTGTGCTCGTTAGCAAGGTATCTTTATAACAGCAAAGCAGTTAAATATTGATCATGAAGTTGAGCAAGGGCACAAATGCTTTATCTAAATTACCTTGAGGTTTGAGGAGGTTGCTGAAGATAAAGTAGTCTACAGGGCTTACAAGAAATCAGCCCACACACGCATCTGCTGTGGAACTATCAGCAAAACTGTTCCGAGACAGATTGCAGTCTGACAGCCCAGGACTCACGTAGTCTGTAACTGCTCTATCAAATACCACCAAGGAATGCTGCCAATGGCTCTTTATTCACAGGGGAAAAGGGCTGTAGCCACCTTAGCTTGCTTAATTCTGTAGCACAGCAAAGAGGAAAGGAGTGGGCATGGGATCCTGAAGTAATGTCACAGCAGGAATTCAGCTTTGATCATTATGAGGGAAAATAAAGGCTGTGCAGGGAGATTCCTTCTGGTCCTAGCTGTGTCTCAAAGATACTGCATGAGCACAGTGGGTATCCACACCAAGAGACTTCCAGACACCAGATAAAACAGGGACATGTTGCAATATCTCCATTCAGTAGAAGACTAAATAAATTAATTTGATTACATTTTTTTCCAGATCTAACATGTCCACTCATCTTCCCTGCGTATACATCAGGGCCAGACCGGCCAGAAAGGGAGGGCAGACACAAAGAGGTCTGAGGAGGTTTCACCTACAACACCCAGAAGTATCTCACTTCTAATCCACACCGTCAGCACCAAGTTTACACACCAGCATGATTTGCAGATGTGAGATTTTAAAAAGAGGGACCAAGAGAGCACATCTGTTCTCAATAGGCACACTGAGCCAAGCTGGGAGCCCAGAACCCTCTCAGTGCTGTCCCAGATCAGCACCAGAGTGGACTGGCCTCTGCTCTGCTCCAGCCCCACAGCACTCATGAAATGCTGGGGAAAGCAGAGAGCTCCAGTTACCATGACACCCCAGACAGCAGCCCTCCAAGCCTTACACTAATGACTCTGGATTCTGCTGTTTACATGCCTAGTTTAAAAGTATAATGATTTAGGAGTCGGCAGGATTAAATCAGAGTAAGAGAAAAGCATTTTGCCTCAAGGCTTTCTTTAGAAATTAGACATATCACTTTCAAACATGCCTAGTAGCATTTTAGTGTACCATTGAGATGTTTCAGCTAGGGTATGGCGTCTCAAAAGCACGGGAAGAAAACGCAGGTCTTCAACATCTAGACTGTGTGGGAAGAAGAGAGGTTGGTGTCCCCAAGAAAACAGTTCTTAGGGCTTATGTATGGAATCACTTTGTAATTCAGACTTTCTAATAAGACTCACAAAAAAGGGTCTGAAATCTCCATGCCTTTTGACTGATAAAGTAGGAGTACCCCTGGGCAGAACGAGGACAGCAGCAAACATGCTTTAAATTAAAGGGAAAGCAAGATGAGCAAGATGTGACCCAAATATCTGTGTGCCAGTGTACAGGCAGCATTTCTTGTCCTAGCCTCAGGGAATTCACAAGGCACTGTTCAAGCACTGCTGCTCCAGCACTACACACACCCCAGAACTAGTGTTCACAGTCACATTCTCGTGTATTTTTGCTCAGTTCCTCTCATGGTAGCACTGAGCCAGAGAGACAAAACAGACCAAGCAGAAGAAACAAAAAATGCAGTTACACTTGATGGTGCTTAAGTGTTTAATTTTCACCATTATGGGGCTTCAATTTTCTAAAAATAAGTCTCCCATAATTATTGCAGGATTTTGGCCTAATTCCAGTTAAGGCTTTAATTTTTTGACAAGACATAGGATATTGTCCCAATGGGGTCTCATTTGGATATGGGCCACCTGCAATTACCAATGAGCAGAGCTATGCAAGATTAAAAGCACAGGCAGTGTAATTTCTACCTTGTGTCCCAGGCTCTGTGGATTTGTTACTCATACAGTCTGTCCATCTGGGGAGCAAACAGCATGTACTCCTTGATGAGAAACTCTGGCCAACCGACCAGCTGTGAAAAAAATAGATTACTCTTGTCATTTTTTTTCTCCTAGGTAATTTGCTGGGAGTAAAAATATAATTTCTTTGAAGGTTTGCAGTTAAAAGAAGATCTAAGGGATGGGTCTTATTTGTATTTAAAGTCCACCACACTTTTATTTGCTAAATGCAGTTTTGAAGATATAATGCTGATTAAACAGTTTTCCCTGTCATATGGGACACTGGAAAAGTGAATTTCTATTATTCACAGTATACCAAAACCAAATTACTGTTAAAGAGAAAAGTCTCTTTTAAAAGCAATACTATACTGTCTGAGAGAAAGAAGATTTTTTTTTTCTGTCATTTTCTTAATATCTTTTTAATAATCATATGTTCCTGCTGCACCCAGGAAACTGAACAGACAGTTTTTGTCGTATTCAAGAGGGTTTTGGGCAAAATTCCATGGTAGTTTTGAAACTGAAAGTTAAGAACAAGTCAGTGACCTAGAACTGCTCTTAAAAGGCAGATTGCAAGTGACAGAATAAACGGCATTATAATATGAAAATTATTCTTTTTAGCTTAAATTCCATTGTAGTCACAGCAGTTCACACATCATGCTTGCTGATAGATTCACAGCTTGAGCTAAAAAGGCAGAGGGTTTTGCCACAGATTCTACCATTTTCTCCAGAACACATCACAAGAGGGTGCCAGAAAACTCACTTTTGTGAAAACAAAGAATGAGAAACCAAGCAGGTCCAGACAGTACTTTGGCTTTTAGATGTATTCAACCAATTTCTGCTCTGTATTTCTTAGACCTTGTATCTGATGAGCCAAGACTGCTGCTTTTAAAATGCTAACCTATCTTCCCAACTACCAGCTCATTTTAGGAAGTTATTGGTGATTAGCACAGCAGCAGGACTTACCACTCAGCACCTGTCCTAAATCTACAACTGCTGGGTGTAGTTTAGGAGTATCAGTGCAGCAATCACCCTTTCAGGGACAGTAGCTCTGTGGGAGTAAATCATATAAACTTAAAAGCAATGAACATAGTATGGCCTCAAACTGCATCATGAGAAATGAAATGCTTTAAATCACCCTGTCTTTTCCCACTGCCTGCTACAGTTCTAAAATTAAAAAAGTAAATACTATTACTTTCTTATACCTAAAGGAATGTAAGAATCACAGAAAAGTAGTCTGAAATAGAGAAAATACTGCTCTCCTTTATGATTCCCTCATTATCTCTGTTCCACATGATAGAAATACCTTTCCATGCATACTGCACTTTCAATATTAGGTAATGGAAAGAGATGGATCTCAGTAATTACGAAGAGAGGAAGTCACAACAGGGGAATCAGTGCTTGCTGTGTCTGATGCAGCAATTGCTAACCTGACCTGACTGGCAGAGGTCATGCACAAGGTACAGCTCCAGTGCTGTCTGATGCCTCTGACTTTACCCACCAAACTCCTCCAGAACAGCCAGAGTTGGTGAGAGCAGCATCCTCAATGTTAAAAGGAGAGAGAAGAACAGATGTGTTCCTCCAACTGCAAAAATTCTCTGCTAGCAGCTGAGCTTTGGAAAGAAGGTGATGGCAGGGAATCTGCACTGCAAGCAACTGCACAGACTTCCCCTATGATGTCAAAGACAGAATGTCCCCGTGGACAGCACTTGTCCAGCACCTGCAGCACTAAAACACCAAGAGAGGTTCTTTAGCAGAGATGACCTCAAGAAATTAAACTGCTCCCCATTCTTGTTTTGAAAATTTGATCCAAGGAAATAAGAAAAACTTGACAGAAAGCAAAATTTCTTTTGTTGCCTTTATCATTTGTGTATTTCAATTTATCACAAAGGAAAACAGTGACTAAATTCTCAGTGGGTTATGAGTGCAGAGCGAGTCAGATGAACCAGTTCACCTTGTAAGACTCAACCAGTCTTGACTTAAGTAAACTTTCAGTAGATAACAAGGAAAAACACCTGCCAAGGACTTAGTAAAAATCAGTGGTAAAAATTCTACCATTTTCAAACACTTTTCACTCTAAACTTATTCTATTCTTCTACTTTTCCATGAAAGTATGTATAAAAACAGCATGGATGCACCCAAAGGTACACATTGAAGTAGTCAAATTCAATATTAGGCCTTTCTTTCTTACATATTAATAAGTAGTCAATCCAATGGAAGTCATTCCAAATAAATGTTTACGACAGTTTTATTTTAAAAAGACCATATATATATATAAAAAAAAGATACTTATTTTTGTATCCTAAAACACCAAAATTCACAGATCTGGTCATTCAATTATAAATATATTCCACACTACACATAGAGGGATAAATATTTGAAATATATCTGCACAGAAAACATGTATGTATTTTCAACACAATATTTCAAGTGTATTCTAATCAATGATTTACCATAAATAGAAGACAGACTGTTCTCCATTCATGATGCAGACAGCTGTGGTGAACATTATAAAATACTGACCCAATGCACATTTGTTTTGTTTTGACTGCACTGAAATCTATCTAGTAGTGAATATCCCCACTGCAAAGAGAGCCTGACACTGAATTAGGAGCCATTTAAGTCTGAAAAATTAGTCTTTATCAGACCTGTGCACAGAACTAAGTTTCACATAATGAAGGCAACACGATTCAACTGCGCAAGGCTGTGTTTTAAATAAAATGGACAGAAGGCAACATGCCCAAAACCTACAGTGTTCTGCTGCTACATGAAATGAAAAGATATTTAGCCAAATAATCTGCTGGCATATGCCCATGCACTTGGAGTCAAAGCAGTCATAGTAGTACAGAATCTGCTAACAATTATCCATATTCTCACACAGAAATGCACTGACATGGATCCACACATGCACAAGCTTATTTCTCACGCAGTTTTCAGATCACTCATCTTGTGGGTACAAAAAGATACATGCTCATATTTTATACAGTACATTTGAAGTCTGAGCTACAAAAAGATTTCTGCATGTAAACGTATGGGTACATTTCCTCCGGGTGGAGAGGTACGTCAGGAGAATCTGATTTCACAGCCAGATCTGCAGCAGCCACCCCCGAGATAACCTCAGAGGCAGTTTCACAGCCAGCTGTTCCGAGTTCACAAAGAATTCAGGCAGTAAGCCAGAGCCAGGCCCAGATGCTGCTATTGGGAACTTTCCAAAGCTTTACATCTGGATCCTGCTTCTGCCAAATGCCCCATCTGCCTGCAAGGTGATAAATTCCACCTCTCGGAGGACAAGAAGCAAGAGAAGACAGCAGGAAAAGAGAGCACCAACAGCATCAAATCAACTCCAGGGATAGTTAACATTTGGTTGGAATTTAATAAAGTATTTTCTCAATATTCTCCTGCTCCACATTCCTACATCAGCTTTCCACAGAAGGCCTAAATTTCTGCTTTTCCATCGTTTTCAACTACTGGAACACTTCATATCCTGGAGACCTAAAGCAACAAGGCATATGCCAAATGTGCAAGGGCAATACAAATGGTTTGTGGGGGGATTTTTTTTCTTCCCCAAGATACCAAGAGATGGCTCAGATACGTCTGAAAAGTGCAAGGGTTGAAAACACTCCAAACACAGATGCATCAGTATGAGTCTGCCCAGAGGCAGGGCTGTCCTTGGGAAGGGTTGTAGGTTTTAAAAAACTGATCAGGAGACATAATTAGTACTGTGAGAGTTAAAAATGTATCCCTTTATGCTCATGAACAGCAGGGAGGAAGAGAAAACAGCACAGGAAAAAACATGCTCCTATTAGTGAGGCAACATATATTTGCAACTGAGAACAGTATCAGAACAGTCAAAAAAAGAAGAATTCAGTCCAAGAGAAGTCACAAAGGATATTCTGTATCCAGAATTGTAAAAAAAGACAACAAACACTGTGGAAGTGGTTTTATGTGCTTTAGGGTTTCTATTGCACCCCTTTTTGGTACTTTCTCTTTTAAAACCAGCAGCAGCTCAAATCCCTCTGAATATCACAGAAGTGTGAGCTCTTCTCTCACACCAAACTGCAGAAAGCTCAGCTTGGGGTGGACTCTCAGTGAAAAGAACTTCTCTGAAAAAAAAAATCCATAGCATTCTATAGCTCAAAGCCTTTGTAACATCACTATTCTTAACAGCACTGGCTTGTACACTGCCCTAGAAAACCACAATTTTTCAATAGGGCTAAGCATTTGAGGAAAGCTTACATCGCATCCACACTTAAAACAGATTTAAGGGCCAAACTAGAAAACTACAGAGCTGTAGCACAGGCAAAGATCCTAAACTCAGTGATAAGGCAAAGAACAGAAGACTATTCAGGCAGGCTGCATAGCCTGGTCCAAGAAGACTTTTAAAGGGGAGTTATGTTCAGCAAAACTTTTGTGAGCACAGCAATGAAAAGCTGTTGGGACTCAAGCTAGAAATACCAGCTACTTGAAATAAAAGGTCCAGGAATGCTTTTTAGACCATACTGTATAACACCAGTATATAAAGATTAATAAGTATAGCAATGATGGCACAATTCATGGACAGGAAACAAGCTCAGTGCTACACCTAAGTTCAGTGATTAGCAACAGATGGGTTCAACTTGGAAAGAGGGAGAAGTGAATTGTGTTGCAATCTGGTTTTGCACAGGACCCAATTAATAAATACCTAACAGCACTGCGGAGGAAGCAACTGAGCTTACTTCCTACCTATACATTCATAGTTAGCCAAAGCCTTTATCAATCCTGGAAAAACAACAGAAAATACTTCTACATTTCAAAGACAAAAAGGTAATTTGCAACCCAATGACTTACACATAGTAATATTTTAACATAAAATATAACAGAGCACATAGTGCTGTTTACAGGCCTATCAAGCTGGTAACCTTGTACAAAGTGCCATGAAAACAGAATAAATATCACCCTCCACTTCAAAGGCCTTATAAAATAGAAAGTACATGGTACAGTGGGTTTGACATTTCAAGATAAAAACCTAATGGCAAACATGCTAAAGAATCCACAAGGAAAGCAGTCCAGAGAGAAAAAGACAAAAATTGGAAACCAAACAAGGGTCTGGCAGTGAGAAGCCACAGAATCAACCAAGATTGACAACAAGCAACCCAAAAAACCTCCTCAGAAGGTCTTGCAAAAAAGAGGTAACAAGGTTCTAAAGACAAGAGCTAGAACATACAGGTATGCATACACATGTGTATATTGACATATCTAAACGAACAAAAGGATGAGCCTTCCCTGGAACTGAGGCAGAGGTGTGAGCTCACAGAGGCTGTACTTGAGGACAGCAAAGGGAATAGAATAACAGAACTGGACTTTCAGCACCAAATTGTGGCTTTTACTGTTGCTTTTTACTATTTAGTACAGCTACATTCCCTCAAGTCCTTTTGGTTTGGGGAACTAATATAGGAGATTTGGGGTCCTTTTAGGTCTAGACTGACCTGCGCTATTTTCCAGTGTGGAAAGCCAAAGATTTATGTACATTAGTGAAAAGTCAGAATATTTCATGACAAGGCAAGAACACAGCATGCTGCCAAAAGAGCAGAGCCTCTTACTGGCAGGAATGGAACACATTTCTGCAAAGGACTGGGCACATTTTGATTTAACAGAAGAGCAATGCTGCATTTCTGTCTATCAGCCAGTGTAAGATTAATGCCTTCTGATGTGAGACTACTGCACACCAGAGAGAGCTGACTGACAGAAGCATTAACTAATGTTTGTAACATGATGGTTTTACAATCACTACCCTCATATCTTTTTAACTAAGGGCTCCTATAAAGCAGGAGGTAACACCACGTCACTTCAATAAATCTCTAGAAGCTAAATTCAAAATCTAGCTGTTTGTGCATGGAGAAATACATATGTGTGTATGTGCACATATATGTGCACTACATTATATTTCTTTTAAATTAGCACTTATAATTACGGGTACAGAATTGCACAAGCTGAGAAGAATTGCTCCTTTTTAAAGGAAAAAATCCCAGCATTGTTGAATTAGGGGATTTCTAAATTTTAGGGAGAATATTTTTGGCCCTAAAAGTACTCCTCTGAGAACTCTATTTTATTTATGCCATTTTCTCTCAGGGCACATTAAGTTGGCACAAAAATTCTATCTCATTGCCAACGAAGTAGTCAAGTGGATTTACAGCAAATTTCAATATGGTTTACAAGGGGGAAGCCCAAATTCCAGCTTTGACTTTACTGCAAAACTGATACTGAGCAATTTTAATATTGGAGATGAAAGAAAAGGTGCTTGCAGACTCAGGCTTCATTCTAAGAAAAAAGCAAAACAAAGAACAAAATTAGTATTCTGAAGCCTGTGGTTAACTCTGCTGAGCTGGAGACTTCTCATTTATCCATTGCTGATTTGTGAAATTTAAGACATGTCCCCAGCTTCAGTAGGACTAAAATCAAAACTATTTCTACTTTTCCTCATCACTAATGCAGATTAATTCATTAAGAACTAAGCAAAGACCATCAATCAAACTTCCAGGTAATCAATAATAGAGTTCTATAGGTTCAGACTGACCCATCTCTATTTTCACTGGGAAGCAATTAGCAGGTTGAGTGTTATTAGAGTATATTGGACCAATTCCAATAAAGATGTAATGAATGGAATTAAACTGATTTCATTAACACCTGCATATTGAAACACATACAGAACAGGCTTGGTGAGAAACCAACAAGTGTGAAATGTTGATCCCAACCTGAATCTTCTCTTCAAACTGCTCTCCAGAAAAAGACAACCCAGCTCTACTGACTAAGTCTCTATGTTTCAGCCAGATTTTTTTTTTTTAGTTAATTTCTCATTCCCATCCAGTTGTCCTCTTCTTTTGCTTGCACATGAATAATAAAACATTATTAAAAAAATAAAACTAGAGAAGGATCATTTGACAGAAATGCATTCATTCTTCTTTAACTCAAAACACTGACAACTCCAGCAGCTACCTCATATCTCCAGGTTCCAGCAGACTACTGGAAGAATTGATAACCAGCCTGCAAATAATGTCTATGTCTGTGAACACATTAAATACAGATTGTTTCTCTTCTGTGGTAAAGAATCTGTACCACCATCCTGGCTCTCCTTAAGACTTTTCTACTGCTGCTTTTATGCTTCACTTAGGGTAGGGAGAAAAAAATTAAAAGATCTCTGTTAATCTTTTCTTGACAGGTACAGTTTAGAAGTGGCAATGGAGCAGGTAACGAGTTTGACCTTGTGGGAGTGGTGGGGGCCTCAGGGTACCCTGCTCTCGTGCTCTCTTCCTTTCTCTGGGACCCTGCAAGCAATGGACAGAGGCTTATGAGGAGATGAAAAGATTCCTTTTCAGTTGCTGTTGAAATTAACTGATCAGACTGCCATCTGTAGGGTCCTGCTCTTCCTTTTCTTGTATTCTCCCTGCTGTGGGAATGAAACTGCAAAGGGAACAAAAGTGCCACTCATTTCAGCTAAAAGAAGTTCTCTGAAATGGCAAGCTGTTAATGTACATACTAAAGATCATCTCCCATTGTGCTTGTCAACCAATTTGCCCATCATTTAAGCTAACACTATCTCTTTGCTTTATCTTGAAAGTCCATGAGTTGCCATGACAAGTCTGGAAAAAAAAAATCTTAAACACTTCTTCAGATAATTGATGACATGTTAAGCTTGGGTTAATAAAGGCTAAGTATCAATTCCTGTCCATTTCAGCAAGGTAGGGATATTTCAGAAAAGAGCTCTGCAGACTTCACACAAAATCCAGCTACAAAAGAAGAGCTACGGAAGTCTCCAGAAGTTTGCATCACTCTCACAGAGGAGCAAGGCTTGGGATGCTACAGCAGTAGAAGATAAACCTAAGGACAACATTCCCAAATAACTCATTTTGATAGGTAGGATCAAAACCCAAATGATACATCCACTGCAGAACAGAGTTATGCAAGAGGGACAGACTGGTTTTCCAGTATGAAGAAGCAGCAGACAAACGTAACAAGTGAAGACAGTCAGTGTTCTGCATAAAGGTCATAATTTTTAGCTGCATTTCCTAAAGGACAGAGATCTGATGTGTCAGCATTTGCAGGCAAAACTCAACACATAATCAGCCTTCATAGCTAACTGTTTGCATTGGGAGACTTTTGGTTAAGTCAGTAGTGACTCCATGATATTCTTATCATGGAGAAGTAGTTTCAGGGTGGAATAAGTGTGATTTTCTGATGGTAAAGGGCAGGGGCAAGAAGAAACAAGAGCTAAAAACAACTGATGAGTGAAATCTCCATGGAGAAAAAATATTACTACCATTTTTAATTTTTTCTTTAAATCTCAATATCACCATTAGAAATTAATGCTTGCTATGCAAAGGTGCAATGCAGCATAAATTTGGTGAAGACTATGGTTAGATCAATATTCCTTTAGCTTGTAAAAAGGTGTCATGACCTAAAAAGCTCTAAAATACCTGTTGTCAATAAAGCAAACAAAAATTTGCAAACTCTCAGGTTACATTATCTAGTACCTGATGCAAAAATGTTTATAAGAACTCTCTACAATGTTTGGGAATTTCTGCTATCTTTATGTAAAATTTGGGAATTGAGCTAGAGTACTTGAACACAATGTACATTGTTTGTGCAAGCAGCTTTCAAGCTGAGGGAAATTTAGAACACTGAAAATTCTTTGTGTTTCCTATTCATATGTGCATACACTGAATTACCTGGAAACCAGATGCTTTGAACGTGCTGGGGCTCCTTTGTAGCTACGACAGAAATCGTCTAGTAAGAGTTTCTAGCTTTTTAGAGAACACCTTACTTTAAATTATCTCTTCTCTCTTTCATCAAGATCATTAATTGCATGTGTATTTGCAGTGCTATCTGGGACAGGTGTCACATATCTTTGCCCAACTCATTTGATTAATTGCCTCCAAAGCCTGCCTCTGGCTAAGGGGCATGCCACCTTTTACTACAATCCCTGCCAGTCACCAGCAATTTATTTGTCACATGTACATACACAGCCCTAGCCAAGAACAGTAAGAACTCATGTTACCATGCCCATCTCATTCAATTAATTGCTTCAGTGACAAGCCCCTGGCCAGGACAAATTTGGGTAACTGTAGTGTTAAATCACCCATACAAACATTTTCCATGTATATACTAAATCCATTTGCTGGATTTACCACTCACCCATTTTCTGTCACCATTTACCCCAGTCCTTGCCATTCATTTGAAGGTTAAATATCACATGCACAATCTCAGCTCCAGCTGTTGATCTTGACTCTGTCTGCCCTTTGCTCCATGTTCTGCAGTTAGAACACACTAGGTGAGATGTTGTTTCTCCCAAATCCAAATATATATATTTTAGGTAGAAAGTGTCAGCATTAAGAAGGCAGGTGGTGTAAAATTCACATAATGTCACATTTGTATTTTGTGGAATTTACCTATACCCCTTGTTTTTCACAATGCCCAGAGAGCTGCAGTTTATACCAGGTGTGCAATGACCAGGAACTTACACACCCTGAGGAGGATACAACAGTGAGAATGGGGAATTCCAGAATGCCCAGCTCAATAAACAGCACAGGCCAGCAAAAGTATTAGATCAGGGTACACACATCCATAGATTTTGATGGAGAGGATTCACATTTTAACTGCAGTTGGGACCAAAGCCTGTACAGTGTGAATCAGGCACAGGCATGAGGAAAAGGAGGGAATACACTGCTGCAAGCTCCCAAACACAGAAAATACCAGATGAGATCCCTTCAGCAGAGCCCAAACTTCACAAAAATCAATAGAGGATATGGAACTGTCATTACCTACAGCAGGACTCCATCTTAGTCTGGCACTCATAGCTGATTTTACAAAGCCAGAACTACAACTGGTACACTTTACTTCTAATTTCTTTGTAATAATGATTAATCACTAAACTCTCCCTCTCTCAAAAGTTACCCAGTAATGAAAAAGCACCATGAAAACAGGATTATAAATGTGTCTGATAAACAATGCAGCCTGATTTCTAGTAATTTTGTCATGGTTTAAAACCCCAGCCAGCAGACAAACACCACACGCCACTCACTCCCCCAAAATTGGGGGAGAGGATTGAGAACTGGAAGGGTAAAAGTCAGAAAACATGGGTTGAGACAAAGACAGTTTAAAAGGGAGAGCAAAAACCATGCACAAAGCAAAGCAAAACAAGGAATGAATTCACGGTTTCCCATGAGCAGGCAGGAGTTCATCCATCTCCAGGAGAGCAGGGCCCCATCACATGTATCAGTGATTGGGAAGACAAACACAATCACTCCAAACATCTCCTTTTCCTCCTTCTTCCCCCCACTCTATCTATTGAGCAGGAATATCCTGCTGTATATCTCTATATGTGGTCTGGAATATCCCTTTGGTCAGTTGGGCTGTGCCTCCTCCTAACCTCTCACACTCCATTTCCTTGCCAGCATGGCAGTATGGAAAGGAGAAAAGGCCTCAGCTCTGTGTAAACCCTGCTCAGCAGGAACAAAAGCACCTCTGTTACCATCATCACTGTGTTCAGCACAAATCCAAAACACAGCCCCCATAGTCACTGGGAAGAAAAATAACCCTACCCCAGCCATCACCAGCATAATATTATTTAACTTCAACATCTGCAATAAAAGTGAGTCAAAACCATCTGAAGTATTAGAGAAAGTAATTTATGGGGCAGAAAGTAAAAATTCAGAAAAGAAACAATACTGGAAAAATCTTGCTGTTCTGGCATGGGTGAGCTGGTTCTGACAAACAGGCACCTGCTGCTGAAGAACCCTTCATATGCAACAGTCACACGCTGCATCTGATCAGTCATGAAAGCACAAATTCTACCCTCAGACTGAATCAGAAAGAAGCTACATGACAAGCAGTTATCCTCCAGGTTCACAAAATTACACAAAAGGTCACATCTGCCCTGGCCATTCTTCATTTAAGTGTCACCCACACAGCCATGTGTTCACAGGAGATTTATACACCAGTTAAGCAACTGCTGCTCATTCTGGATGCAGGACCATGCTCTGACTAGCTACTGCAGTATAGCTGTATGCATTGGGAATGATACTATGATTTCTCTGGATATTGTCCACATTTATGGAGCCTTATTTATTGATCCAGCAAAGGTTTCTGATACAGTTGACCGCCCATTTTTGTTACAGCAATTTAAGCATGACACAGATTTTACTGTAGCTTGGTTTAGCAGCAATATAATTGGTCACTGGGTATTATGGGGAAGCTGGCATTGCAACAGCTCTGCTGTGTCCATGCAACAAAGGAAGGACATCTATTGCCCCAGACTGTTTGCCTAGCACCTTCCCCAAGTGTGGCACATTCTCTCTCCACAACCTGCAGGAGTCCACTGAAACGTCTGTGACAAACACTCAGTTTTCTTCTTCAATGGAAGCTGTCCATATCTGGCAGCCTAGACAAATCAAGAGACAACAATTTTAAATACCCTCTCTGCTCCTCAGAAGGGCAACATCAGAACTCAGAAGCCCCCAGCATCATCTTCCAGGCTTTCCCCAAATTCTGCAATTTAGTATTTAGTATCACTTTCTCTAACCCTCATCCTAGCAGATGTCTAATTCTTGGGCTTGCAGAAGGGTGTGTAAAATCCCTTACAAGCTGCAGTAAGTGATTTCACTTCACCTGACAGCAGTTTATTTTAATAAGTATGCTGTTTTCCAAAAAGCACAAATGCAAAGATAAATAGTTAATTCTGTGAAAAGAAGTGCTTCCTGCTTTATTTACTATGCTTCTCATGTACCTCACAAAGCACAGAAATACACAGGAGAATCTCAGCTACAGGAAGTGGTGTGACATGAGTTTGGAGGAAACAGGGAAGTTCTGGTCTCAGAGGTCTGGCAGGATGAAGGCAGAGGGGAGAAGCCACTGCAGGACCAGCACAACTCCAGCATCCAGAGAAGCAATAAAGTTGCTGGCATCATAAAACACCAGAATTTTAACTAAAGAACAGGGTTTGAACCCACTACTCAGCCTGGAAACGGAAGGGAAGAGCAGGAGCAAATCCAGGAATGCCCCTGGGCAGGTCCTTTAGCCACAAAGCACAGCAAGCAACAGCAGCCCTTGATTTTCCTCAGTACTCAGCTCAACTTTTGAAAAATTATTGTAATCAGATCTTTCATTTCAGGGCCTGATCATCTCCCAGAGCTAAAAAAGAATTTGTTTTCCTCCCAGTTGAGCAGATGTATTTGAGTTCTTAAGGTTTCTCCACCTCTAGCCCTAAAGCACCAGAGCACCCATGTGTTCATGGGTGCTGCAGGCACAGGGGAGAGGCATATCCTTGGTTTTCTGCCTGTGACACATCTGCTTTTTCCAAAGGCTAAATACTTCAGCCTGACTAAAAGCACTGGGTTAACAGTGCAGGCATCTGTGAGGGTAATTATCTCTGTTACACAAAATTGACTTAATATTTAAGATGATCGTGTGTCCTCATGTCACCTTTATGATGACAGTATCTTAAGTAAACATAGCTGATTCCTCTTGATGTTCAGCAGGAAATATCACATCATCTCTAAACTGAGCAATTAATTCACTTTTTCTTACAGAATATAAAATAAATTGAACTTTGAATGATATATAGCACCTAAGATTATGGATCAGATTGCCTTTCTCAAAATTCCTTAGCAGAAGCAATGAATGGTCCAAAGAACCAATCACTGGAGGGAGGAAGGCAGAAAACATTCCTCCACAAAGCCAAGGATATAGGGAGATGCTCTCTTATCCCAGTGGATCCTGGCATCCACAGCATGGTCCTTGACAGAACTTCAGACACATGTGCAATATGTGTTAAGTGTTACAAAAGGAGCACATACAGCCAGGAACTCTCACAACCTCACTTGTGTTGTTTGCCCCATGGAAATAGCTGCTTAAATCATCTCATACCCTGAAGGAAACTCTAGTGTTTCCACTCTATAGTATCCTTTCTTTCTATTCCAGCTCATCTCAGGTGATATTTCCATACCTTATATGAAACAGCAAAGCTGATCTCTCTTTCACATTCTGATTAAAGGTACTGGAGTGCATTCCCTGTACACTTACACACAAAACGGCTTAGGTCCCATTCCAAATTATACACACTTACTGAAATGGGATCCAAAAATGGATAGAACTTGAGATCACACATTTATATTAATTTTAATGTTCTCAAGATTAGTCAGAATTTTTTAAGCAAATCATTCATTTACTTGAATCTCTGTTTCACATTAGAGAGGATGGTTGTACTGAGATTTTAAATCAATTTTGGAGTCCTTTTCTACTGAGGATTAAGCTTGATGATTAAAGGGACTTCATGTTAATTTCAATAAAATTTTGCTTCCCCTTTCATTTACTATTTCATCAATTCAGTAAGAGAATTTTGCAGTCCCAGAGCTCATCTCTTGAGGTCTCACACAACAGTTTCTTGGTAGGCTGTTCTTTCTCCCTTTTCCACTGACTGTGATAGAGCCTAACAGTGGTCTCTCTCCCCTTTGACACTGACCTGCTGGAAGACTCCTGATGCTCTCCTCACACCCCACTGTTCTCACTAAATGTATTTTGACAAAAGATCAAAAAGGTGAATGACCAGCACATCCCTGTGGCTGCTCTGGGTTTACACCTATGGGGGTAAAAGAACAAATACAAATCAGTCTGTGTGCAAAAAGTTAAGAATAATAGACTCACAAGGCAGCACTGCTGGTGCCCCTAGAAAGCCTCCCTCCCAGTTATGAAAATCCCAGAAACCGCTAAACAACATGAGACCAACACACCAAGAGAAAATTTCAGCCCCATTTAGAGTCAGTTTTACAGAAGCCACGAAAGCCTCAGCCTAAAAACCACACAAGAAAGGGCAGGAAAAGGCTCCAGGTTCACCAAACCCATTCTCTATCCCAAGGCAGGAACATGCCTAGCTGTTCCTCTCAAGTATTTGCCTATTCAACTCTGCCCCCTCTGTCCAGGTCTGCACAGCTGAAAAAGACCCACACTGGCATCATCAGGAGCTCCCTGGGAAGGAACAGTCCTCCAGCACACACATCCCCAACACTCCACCCCAGGGGTTGTGGGCTCAAATGGGACCTCTGTTCCATATTCTTGTGCAATGAATGTAAACAAACTCAAAACAAGCTGTGATGGCTTTTGACAGAACAGAGAATTTTTCTCTGCATTGTGATAATAGTAATTTTCCACAAATTTTCTTAAAGATTAGATTTTTCTAACTGTGAGAGAAATATTCATAACCACACCAAATTTCATTTTATTTTCCCAATTAAAAAAAAAAATCCCTTCAATAAAAACTAATGTATTTTCAAATTCCAAAGCCTTTGTCACCGTAAGTTTCTTTTTTTCCAAGTACACCTACCAAGTCCAGTAAAATATTGTCCAATTCCAAACCTGATATCAGCTTTGCAGACATAGTACTCAAGGTCATCCCAGATGTCAAATAGCTCAACAAATGGTGAGGCTAGAAAACACTCTCAGCTGCATGACCACCTCCACAGCACCTTGCCCCTGTGCCATCTTATCCCTCTCAGCTCTGTACTTGCATTAAGAAAAGCTACATAACTGACACCACCTACATACTGTCCATAGCTATTTTTAACACTTCAAATCTGTTGCAAGTCTCTCCCTTATCCCTTTTTAAAGTAAACCTATCAAAGAAGTAAGTCATTCTCTCTACAGAACATGGATATTTTTTCCTCTCAAGAGACAGGATAAATTTAAGACCCAACACCTAATGACTGAGCAGAGATGGAAGAAGGAAATGTTCAGCAGTAAAAAGGGAAGAATTTCAACTTTTTGCTCTGAAAAGCACAGGATTTCCTTCTTCCCTAAGTGTTCCCAATAAACATATGCCTAGAAAAGAGATTTGAGATAGTTTTAAGGTGTTTTATTCTCCACTGAGCCCTGTGCATTTGAACTCATGACAGCACTATGGAAAGATTGCAGTGGATTCCAGTCATTCACTTTTCACCACACACATTTCAAATTCATCAACCAGGAGTGGTTTGCTCTTCCTGCTTCCAATGGAAATTACCAAGCAACATCTCCAATGCTTTTGCTCATAGGCTGAGGACCAATTTTGCCATTGTAAATAGTTTCTTTAGGTCTACTACCACAGCATGGATGTCTTAACAAATGTTTGTGCTAACCTTTCTCCCAATGTGTGGTTTTACTGCTATCTCAAACAAGACCACCTGGGCCTGTGTCTTGTTATTCCTCAGGCTTTACCCAAAATCTTCTCACCACTCATTTCTCCTGCCAAGGGAGCAGCTCCCTCCAAGGCCCTGGCACAGGCTGCCCAGAGAAGCTGTGGCTATCCCAGCCCTGGCAGTGTTCAAGGCCAGGCTGGATGGGGCTTTGAGCAAGTTTGTCTAGTGGAAGATCTGCCCTGCCCATGGCAGGGGCTTGGAACTAAGAGATCTTTAAGGCATCGCTCAAGTCAAACCATTCTGTGATCCTCATCCTCACTCACAGCAAACAGGCAGAAGTTCCCAAGCATGAACAACCTCAGTGTACCCCTACAAAATATTTCTCCTTAAAATTAAATCTGGAGTGTGCTGTGCTAATCTGCTACTTAGTCCTACTCTCCAATTCCCTCTCAGGCTAAAAAAGGGTACAGAAGCAGTGTTGCCCTGTCCTTTAGATAAGCAATTATTCTTGTATTGCTTTCAGCAGTTTGATTAACACAGCTACTGCTCAGTACAGACTCCAGAGCTCCTTTTGGGAGACATTTAGGCAAAAGGTTTGATTGAGAAAGTCACAAGAATCAGCCTGGGTTTAAGAAAGTAGTTTAACACACCAATGTACTATTAAATGCACAGAAGCTTATGGCTTCCTTGCACCTGTGAATGCAGAGCTGTTAGAGAACATCTTTATTATAACAAATATATAGAAACCCTTTGTGTTCATCTAGGGTTTTGAGCTGAGCCCAGGCTGCAGCCAACAGTATCTATTTCATGGTACAGAGTTCTCAAGATGCCTCTGAAGCTTTTACCAGATACTTCAGCACACAGGTATTGAGCACAGGTGACAAAACACAAGAGTGCTTCCACCTCTGTCTGCACTCCACGATGGAAGAAAACAGGTTCTGTGTTCTGTGCCACTGCTGCCATCCAGAGCCAGTAGGAATGGCTGTTTTTTGGGAGTCTGACTCCAGCAGTAGGATATCTGCTAGAATTTCATGCTGCAGCATTGCTATGTTTTATTTGCTGCATTTGCAATGCCATCCTTCTTCCCCTTTAAACAAATTGACTGTTAGAGCACATCACAGAGTGAAAACAGCTCTGAGAATGCTGGCACTTTGAATGTTCTGCTGGAGTATGGGAAATTTGTATCTTTTGATGGAACAAAGTCAGTGGCTTTACTTTGCTGTCGCATTTTGTTAAGCATGTGTCCAGTTTCATTTACATGGCTGTTAACATCCCTTTTTCCTTGCTTAGAAACACTGAGGCCAATAACACAGAGCTCACACTGGAAATGGAAATACAAGAATGCATCTCTCTATTTATACACTCACAGCCATAATGTCAGAGCCAGGGGCAGCAAGAAGAAAAATACCTGTGTGTCTTACTTATGACAGCCAGGTAAAGTCTCAAATTCAGGAATTTGATGTCCAAAATATGCATGATTAGTTTTCTAATTAAACAAAGCTGTATTTGCTGTGTGCTGAGAGCTTTTTTTTTCTTGTTGTTCTTTAGACTGTTGTAGGGATGTGAAAAAGGGGAGGCATGCATCCTGCATCTTACTGCTAGATGCTTTTACATGAGTCTGTCCACTACATGGTGTTCTCTTCTACTTTCCCAATTAAGAGCTTCACAGCAAGCTCTTAGGCATAACATTTTCTGCCAGATAATGCCAGAAGTACACAGTATGTTACAGTTTTACATGTTGGATTTAGTTCCCAAAGGTGTCAGAGCTATACTTGTGACAAGTGGACACTGGTCCTGGCATTTGTAAAGCTGAGCATGTAGCAGAGGATGGTCATCAAACAAACCAGCCCCTTCAGACTAACCCTGCCCAGGTAGAAAAGGGGTAAGGCAAGGGCATATGTAGGATTTAAACACAACAGAAAGGTCTTTCCATATATGATATGATGCATAAACATGCAAGGTAACATGCAAGGGGTGCTGGACTGCATATACCAGGTGGTGCCACAGAGATTACTCAAACCCAGCAGTACCTGACATAACCCAGGACATTCCTTGGGAGCAGGAGCTCATTTCAGCTACACAGACTCTCAACAGCACTGTTCTGCATCAGCATCCCATTAAAAGGACCAGGAGCATTTAAAGACATATTAATTATTGATAAGGTGGGTAGGATTCAGCCTATAATGGCTTCAGAAAAGTGAAGTTGTTCTAGGCAGCAGGGGGACTGTTCCATCAAACTGCTGAATGCAGTGAAGGCATTTGCTCACTTCCACAAAATGACTGCCTGTCTCAGTCAGTTTAGACTCATTTGACAGCGTTCTTGGTAAAATCAAATATTTCTAAATTTAGAAATTCAACAGGGAATCTCTCTTTGTCTGAAACTTGAGAACATTGCCATCTTCTAGACAAGTTACTACTAGCACTGCAATTCAAATTTTATTTCTTTTTATGTTTCAGTACTAATAATTGTGAAAAATGCATCAGGCCAATTTAACAACAGAAAAACCCATTTTTGGTATAATTTCCAAAGATTTTGCCTTATGACACACTTAGTGAAACAAATCTTATGCTCTGAAGATGAATATTTCATTTGATTTTTTAAACCATGTTGTACCCCGTGTTCTACATAAGAAACAGGCAGGGTATGTGCCTGTGCCTTAATCAAAACCAACACCATTTCATTAAGACTCACATTCCCTTTGAGAAGAAAGGTTAGGCTGGGATTCAGCAGGTGGCACTGTTACACATAATTTAACACTTTTACAGGCTAGACATACTTTTTGATATGGAGATGGATTATGCCTTTGTTAGACTTTCCAGAGAAGTTCCTTTCTGGGGAGCAGAAAAAAAAAAAAAAGACAGGTCTTCCAAAGTGTAGGAGGCTCTCTCTCCACTCTCTCACAGGAGTCAGCAGTTGAAACAGAAGTCAAGGTGTACATTGGAAATGCTGGGAGACATGAGGCATTTAACTTTGAGACCATTTTTCTTCCAGGAACCAGTTGAACATTGAAATAAATTTCATATCACTTTGAAGAGAGCCATCATCCACATGACTCTGCTTTTAACAGGGAATCAACTTACACAAATTCCTGAGGTGCAAAACCTTTACATTGAGAATGCTCACAATATTTAGTGGCAGTTATAAAAAAATAAAATTACTAATACTTTTTCTTACACTGAATGTTACTTTATTGTACTGAAATTGGTCCTCTCCTCAATGCAAGCTCCCCAAGTCTACTGGGGTTACCAGGGGAAGAAATCTGGGTACAATATTTCAATTTCACTTTCTTTTCCTGCTGTTTCTTTCTGGGTTAAGTGCAGCCTTAAGTCCTTGGCTTGGTGCCCTCTACCATAACTATTCCCACTACTAGAAGCTCCCAGATGAGAGGCACTGACTTGTAGTTCCACACCAAGGAAGAGTTAAACATAGAGAAGCCTTCTAGCAGCTAGGAAAACTAATTTCCTGCTATTTTGGCATATCCATCACTCTCCAGTCTACTCCTTAAGATCACCAACCACCTCCCAGCAACGTGCACTGCAGTTATGAATTTGCTTTGATGGCAGAAAGCTTTTCTCTAGGCTCCACACTTGTTTTCCTAGATGTCCCTGACTCACCCACTGCCACTGTCACACACGACAGAACTAGTTACTGGCCTGCTCCCTCTCCACTTCCCAGAACACAGCAGGGTCCCCCTCTGACTGTCCATCAACTCTTCACAAGAAGTTTTGAAATGGGGCTTCAGTTTCAAAGAATTGATTCTTTATCACCTTTGGTAGTATTGCAAGGAATGAGATTTTCAATTGCTGCCTTTTCCTGCACAGCCAATGATGGTAGCCAACATTTGAATCAAATCTAGTGCTGTGTTATGTGTTTTGTCTGGGTATTTTTTCCCAACTACTTGCATGGATTTCATCAAACATGAAACAAAGTACTTTTTTCCTGGTGATTTTTTGAGGAGTTTTTGTTTGTTGGGATTTTTTTAAATCATATCATTTAAACAGATTTGTGCCAACATCAAAAGCTTTGAACTTTTATCTAGGAGGTTGAGCCGAGCAAATAACAGATATTGCTGCCTGAGCTTTTGGGAAAAAGCAAGGATGTGGAAGTATCAGGAAAGATTTATGAGAGAGGAGTTCAGTCTCTTTTGAGGCAAATCTATACTGAGATTACAACAGCTTTTAAAACAGATGTTTGAGCCAGGAAACCACAGGTGGGAAGAGTCAGATGGCATCTTCTTAGAAAGACTAAAGGACTCTGGAGAGAAGATCTATAAGAGGCAGACTAGTATCCATTACAAACTCTGAACAAGCAGCCTTACTGGCAGATGACATGTAGGAAAAAAATGGGGAAGATGTAAAAAAAGAAAGGAAATTACCAGATCATTCTATTCTACCTGTGAGCAGGCTTATTTCTTTGTCAAGGTGGTGGTCAAACACTGGGACAGGTGTTCAAGAAAGATGGTTGATGCTCCAAGCTTGTCAGTGTTTAAGGAGCATTTGGACAATAGCCTTAGGAAACATGCTTTAACTTTTGGTCAGACAAGTTATCCCTTGAGTGGAAATGATTTAAAAATAATTTGTTCCTGGATACTAGACAAGGAGACTGTACTTTCAAAGACATGCTGCTGCTTTGAATTAGCATTTGCCTTTGAACTCATGTCCATTTGTAATGTTAAGGCTTTGGCACCAAGAAGAGCATCAATGCTGTACAAAAGCTGCCTATTTGGGAATGAATTTTTCAGTGACCTTCACAGGACATGGCCAATTTCCAGGCCTGCAAGTTATTCTGATAGGAAACTAATATATGCAATTTGAAGACAATGCATAAGCTGAGGAAACCAGCAGAAAAAAAACTCAGAGACCAGTATCAGATGGGCTCAAAGAGACTTTTAATATGGCAGGACATGCTGGGCTATTCTCTCTGTAAAACAATACCATCTGCCTTCCCCCTTTAAAAATTAAAATTCAAACAGAAGCATAATTCTTACTGTTTCAGCCTTTATCAAACTCAACTGTTCAGCACAGCATTAAATAGTATGAAATAAGGACTCTTGGAGGACTGTGCATACTGCATGAAAGCATTCATTAAGTCTAAGTTATGGTTACTTCTGCTGTCAAGTCAACAATGCACAATCAGTGGTGGCTAAAATTTTAGGCTGGTATGTTAGACTAACAAATAGCTTTTCAGTCATATAAATTCTGTTTCCTGCTAATGAGGACAAATTATATGTCACCACAGAATTAATTTCTTTCTTCACACTAAACAAAATAACAGGAAGAAACTTCTACAGATACAACTTTGTAAAAACTTGCAATTTTTTGCCAGAAGCAGCAGTTCTATTTTCAGCATAAGTGTATACAAAGATGAGGCAAAGGGAAAAACGTCTGGATTCAGACTTTTAAGAAAAAGAACAGAAAATAAATTAAAAATTACACCTATACATGATTCTGCAAGAGCCCCATGCTATCAAAAATATTCAGATTCACACAAAAATGAAACATCTCTGAAGTTCAGCCTATACTGAATCCAAATACAAACTTTATGACCAGGACCATCATTAGTTAGGATGGCATCCTACAGTATCACAGACCACCAACCTGAGCTACTAGATTTTATTGAACACTTGCAAAAGTTCAGAGGCTGCTCCTTGCTGGGTCACCAAATGCCATCTCAGAGTCATTCAAATCAGCACTACAAAACAAGGTCCCCATCTCATTTCTCTCTGACTGTATCACCATCATCTCCTATAAACCACTTGCCATAAAGCACAAAACCTTGTCATAGACCTATTGAATAGCTTGGGTTGAAAGGGATCTTAGAGATCATTTATCTAGAAAACATTAGGTATATGGTATTTAGAGTAGGATTTGGAAATAACACCACTGGCCACACCACCATGGATCACATTAAGAGCATATAACCCCTCATGGAGGACAAAACTTATGCCTCAGGGTCAAAACAGGAATTAAAGAAGCATTCTACAATCACTGTACTTCTTCAGGATCACTAAAACAAAAAATTACATGTTTTGCAGTCCAGACCATGCAGCTGAATCAAGATAAAAATGGCCCATAGCTCTGTAGAGCTCTATTTCCAGCGGGCAAGAGCCCCAGAAAGCAAGTGTTGTATAGGAGCTACAAGGTGCACAAACTGAACTTGTGTCAAAGAAAAGGACTGGTTTTTTCCATATAAACAATGGTAAAGCCTGCTAGAGATGGTTCAGAAGAAAAGACAAAGAAGAGTCCAAACCTACCTTAACCCTGTGTTGCACTGGAACAAAGGGAAAAGCTTGCACAAAGCAGCCCAACAGCAATAGCTTCAAATTTCATCCGGAGGCACAAAGAGCCCACCTCCTCCAGAGTCTCAAAACACCCGGAGGCATTTGGTTGGTACCTGCTCCTCAGCCCAGGTGCTCCTGGGAAGTGCAATTCAAGGTAGTTTAATGACAAAAACTGTGCATCTGAGGGAATTACAGACTGTGAGTCCACAGAATTGTGTATTTGTATGCAAGAGAAATCAGTAACCCCTTGATTATAGAAGAGTAAACCAAGTGTTTTCAGGTGAAAAGACCTAAATCTATGGGTCAGTGCAAGAGGTTAAATTTCTTCTACAAAGTCACATTAACATCTCAGTTAAGGGAGTTCGGATAGAGTTATCCTAGGAAAACATTCCATAAACATTGATGCACTCATTGTTATATTTTATAGGAAGTTCTAAAAGCTTAAATATTTTCTATGAAGTCTGCTAATATTTTTAACTAAAAGAGATGTTTTTAATCAATTTTTCCATTTCTTCAGGAGCAAGCCTGCCAGTCACAATTGATCCCTGCTTTCCCAGTACCTCACAAGAATGTCATCTCTTTCTTTTTAAACCAAATCTTTTCTAGCATTTCAGAAGACAGAAATAAAATCATCTGCTCTCAGTTTTAGCTACAATCGTTCTGAATAATTTATATGTAGGAAGAGAAGGAGAAGAGATGTACAGCATATGACTGATCATATTAGTGTAGAACAGCCTGATAAACTGTTTTCCAGAGGAATGTCAGTCTAGTTGCATCTTTGTAAATAATACACTGAAAACTGAACAAGAAGCCACTTCCAAAATGTAAATATTTCTAATGAAATCATTGCATATAAGAGTAGCTTCCCCTATCTTATTGCATACATTTTTTTCTTATAAAGGCAGATAATTATTTGACTATCAAAATCCTATTAGATTAAGAGAAGGTGCACTGAGTATAGGCCTGAGAAGCAGGAATTCAGGTCTCATCTATCCATTAACTGTTCTTTCAGAGGCAGTGATGGATGGAGGATCTTGCTGAAAGGCAGAAGGCAAGTTCTGTTCCCAGCTCTGCCAAGTGATCCCAGACAAGACACTTGTCCTGTTACAATACTATGGTCTTCACAGTATAGCAATAGACTTCTGTGACTTCTTTCTTTTAAGGTCTGCAAGACATAAAAATCTACAAAGTCTAATGAGATCAAAAAATAAAAGGAACCTTGGTGCTTGTTCTAACGTGAAAGAATTCGTGAATTGCCCAAATAATTAGCTATATTACACTCCAGTTAGAAAAACACACAAACTCTAACAAATAAAACCCACAACTCTCAGTCCAACTGGTCTACTTCCATGTGCATTTGTAGGCTGGCATCCACATTAGAATGTGAACTAGAACTAGAAATTTTCCAGTATATGCCAAATAAAGGCCTTACTGGGAGGTGAGTAGGTCCCTGGGTATGGGAATAGTCCTTTGCTCTTCCAGCACAGCCATACAGAATTAATGAAATGGAACATTTAGAGTTTAACAGGCTCAGCAGATGATGCAAATTTCACCCTTCATCTCTCCACAGTATTCCCTGATTGTATCATTAGCAGAACAGCTCCCACCAGGAAAGAAGTGGGTGTGAGTGAAAAAGACTTTATGTACTATACATATACAGAAAAGTACACAGGAAGAAGCTGGTCTGAAAAAGAAATTAGTCAAATGACTGAAACAAGACAAAGAGAACACAAGGAGAACCATTTCATTCATTGCTGTGTGACCCTCTGCTCCCTAAAAGGATGAATTATGACGGTGATTGCTGTGTAGATGGTAGGAACATATTTACATACTTAAAAATCCCTTTCTACCATTGGGTCAGACTCCTGAGAGAGGAAATAGCACAAGAGCCACTTGACCAATTCTGTGTAAGGTTAAAGTATTGGCTTTTAAATTTAGACCAAAGTGACTGCTCTTCCAGCTCTCTATTCTGAAGCTGCTTGCTGAGAAGTGACAGCTTCCTCACCTCATCCCGGGCCGCACTTACAAAGGGGATTCTGGCAGGGAAAGAAAGAGGTGTTCTGCTCCGATTTGGACAAGGCTGCTGTGTGCTGGTAACCCAGTACAGCCAACAAAGCAGGTTGTATCAGTGTCACAGCTTAGTCAGTCCCTCCTTAGCACACTGACCATGCAAAAGAGGGCAATATTCTTCTTTCTCTTGTAATAGAGAAAAACAAGTTAAACTTAATAAATCGTCAGTAAAAGTGCTTCTCAAATTGATATTCAACTTTTGGGAGACATTTTACATCCAAGGAAGTATTTTCCAATCATCTCTGATACTTCTTATTTTCCAGGCATCCTAGACACTGCCATGAGGAAGCAGGAAATTGATTGAGGCCTCAAGATTTAATGTATTCACTGAACCTTGGTCTACTAACAGCTCATATTCATCTCAATAACAATTGAATCAGCAGGTCACATCATGCCACCAGGATAATTACAGACAGAATGTATGAGATTTTTTAAATCCACTATTTTTTGTGTAGCTTTAGTTTATATCAAGAATGAATGACAAGGAAGGTCCAAAAGGTTAAAGCAAACGCTTAGCACAAAAATCAGACAGCTGTGATATTCTGTGATATTCAGAACATAACCTGCTAAGTTTAGGAAGGTAAAACACAGTTATTTTCACTTGGAAGATTGTTTTTTCAAAGGTTTTGGGTTTGATTTTTTTCCAAATAACTTTTGGCCTTATTCACGTCTGAATTTAAAGGCACTTCATTACAATTTATAGTGAAACTCAGAGTGCAAATATGCATTTTAAAGTATTTATAAAAGCAATCACTTCTACACTCTGTAATTTCCACACTTAAATTTGGATCTTATTTCTTCACATTTTGTTAGTTACACAGTAATTTCTGCTTATCCAAGAATGCACTGCTCAGATGTAATATCGCGCTTTCAGCAAGGCCCTGCTTTTTACCCAATTTTTCACAGCTAAATTCATTGGAGTAGAAGAAGGTCAATAAGCAACTCTCTCAAGAGTCTTAATATATAATCCAATTATTTTATGCATTTTTTTAACTTGACAATGTGAAGGGTTGATAAATTGAGAGTTAGGCAGACACACTGGAAACAGATGTTGGAGGCAAACTCTTCTGGCTCCCTGGTCTCTGGGTCCTGGCCATCAGCCAGATTATGAGACTCCTGCTCATCCATACCAAGAACACTTCATTTAGAAAGCACTTACACCCACCAACTGCATCTCAAGGCTAATGACTATCCAGGCTAATGTCAGATGTGGGTACCTACACGATTTTGCTGAATTGTGACCAGCACCAGCTTTGCAGCAGCTCTTGTGGAGCTGCAGGTAAATTCTGACATTTCCATTGTGAGTGTTGGCAAGATACAGGTGGGAGAGATGATGCTACCAGGGCATTAGGAGCAGTCACAGACTTCTAATATTTCCAGGTACTCCTAGGTATCACGGAAAAAGAATTTATCCCTGAAACAATGTTTAATATTGGAGATTTCAATGTAGGCAGGCAAAATAGTGCTTAGCAACAGGCCAGATAACCAGAGGTGTATCCTACAAGAATGTGAATGCTGCCAACAAAGAAGCTGGTAAATCCTCTTGGAATGACCAAGGAATGCGTTGATTTGGGAAGGCAGGTGCAGTAAGTGGGATAGTATTGGAGGGATTTGGAGATGGACTCAATGACAGAAGTCACTTGTAATTGCCTCAGATTAGATGACGGCAATGGCTGTTTCCATCTGAGAACTTTGCACATTCCCATGCCAGTGGAATAACGGCTGTATAATAAGATGGGATCTATGGTGATCTGACTGCCATAAAAAAAGTAAATAAGCCTATTACAAATAATATCTCATAAATAATTATTACATACATAAAAATAGAGCAGCAAGGTTAATAACTGGGCAACTGGAAGTCTTTTGAATGACTGAAAGAAAAATTTAAAAATACATTTAATACTGATAATTATTTTCAGATAGGGAAATTTCAGGCCATTATGCTGCAACTTGCTGTTTGAAAGATTCAGGATGCAAATGTGGTTAACTTGGTATCAATAGCCTGGCACAGTTAATCACTGCCAAAGTAACCAAAGTGTTATTGAAATTACCATCATAACACTTAGGACTCACAGTCAAGCATTACAAGTTCTGTATATTAAAAAGACAGAACAGAAAGATGGTACCTACTGTGAGCAGCTTAAAAACTGGGTTGTCATGTGAGACAACAAAAGAATGGATACAAACAAGCAGGAGAAAACACACACTGGCAATGCATAAAGCTCATAGCAGAATGCCCTGCAGAGATGCTCCAAGTTTGTTGCTACGTTCACACCAGAAAATAGCAACATGTAAATGAGGTCCTACTGCTTGAGCACCTGCAATAGTCTACACTCGTGCAGGCTGAATTGTGTTGTGGTCAGTAGAAGCCAAGGCTCCAGCAGAAGGTAACAGCTCCCATTCCCTGCAGGAAGAGAGGACCTCACTCAAAAAGTGAAATTCATCTGAACTGCTGCCAGCGGTTCAAACTCAGCCCACCTTCCTTTGATACAAATGCTGCAATTGCCAGCACATGCCCTTGGCTGCCACCAGTAAATTAGATGAATCATTACGATTTGTTGCCATAATTTTTTTTCTCTGATATTTTAAACAGTTTCCATCCTAAAGGTTGTCCATTCCCTCCTTATATAGTAATTTTGGGATGTTTGCTCTAAAATTGTCATGTGATGGAGCACTATGGTGTGTGTTGGTGATTAAAGATAAAAAACTCTGTGTATGGTTCAAAAGTTCAGCTCCAATTTGAAGGCTCTGGAATAGAAAGCGATAAAAGAGGAGAGAAAATGAAGGGAGAAAATATAGGATAAAAAAATGCAGTTGAGAGGAGGAAGTAGAAAGTTGAAAATAAGCATAGAAGCAATTTAATTACTATATACAGCACACTTGTCAAACGCTACATTTCTCTGCTTTAACACCTGATCTACAGAGAAAAGCTGTTTGCTGCTCCTTCAGAAGCAGTTTGGTTTTGCTTTATTGATTCAGCAAATACCATTGAATCCTCTGCTCTTGACCTCTGCCAAAATATAGCCCAGAGAATTTCACCAGTGGATTACTGCACGGAGCTCAATAACATCTTGTTGAATGGGGGCACAACTTTTAGGAAGACATCTGCTCCTGACTGGATCCATAGGTGAGTTGTTTCAATTATTAATTTCCCTTGCTTTAAAAAAAAATGACTTTATTTCCCATTTGAATTTGCCAGCCTTTGTTCTAACAGTCACAGGTTTGTACCCTGATGACAGCTCATCTATCAGTTCAGCATTAGACAATTCATATGTGCCAACAATCCTGTCTTTGGAAGGACTTTCCTTTAGAGGGAGCGAGAAAAACAACCGTTAATAAAAACTCCTCAGCAAGAAAAACAGCCTTTAATAAAATTTCCTCTGTAACTAAAGAGTGAATCCAAAACTCCAGGGAGAAACGGTACAGGGATCAATCGGTAATGGCTCTAGAAGCTAGAGTGACAAGCTTGAATGTTACAGCCTGAAAGCCTGCTGCTGATGCAAAACTAGAACACCTTCTCAATGATTTTTTAATGACTCAGTGGTTCACATTGAACTCTGCAAATCATCTCTAAAATGGAATGAAATTTTGGTGCCCAAAATTTTCTATCTTTATCACCCAGACGGAGGCACTGTAGCAAAAAGTTACCATAGTTACATCTTAAAGACAGCAAAAGGAGGTTTCAGAGCTGAGCACTGTTGCTGCTTTTAACTCCTCTCCAATATTTGTTGCTACTCACAAATATCCAAATATCACCACATCAACACCAGCTGCCCAAAGCAGAGAAGTGGAAGGACCAGGGAAGGGTCTACTTCCCTGTAGCACCAGCGAATGCAACTCAGCTGGCTGAGGAAATCAGCTGTGTGATCCTGGTGTAGGGTTAACCCACCAAAGGCAAAAGGGCTTGGCCAAGGAACACGATATTTCCACGGCTGGCTTTGCAGAATATGCAGTTTTGACTGAAATGCACAGTCTTGAGGGACACAAATGACTGTTTCATGTATATACACCTTCTGCCAAATTCCAAAGAGGGAAGAGAACAGAGAACTAGCCAAAAAATAAATTTTAAAAATAAAAATCACAATTTTTATAAGTAGTATTAACTATTCAGGCACACAGTAATACTGGCCAGATAGAGATTTGTATTAAAGCAGCAGAATCTTGATTATATCCTCTAGTATCTCTCCATCTAGACTTTCCCAGGTTTCTGTTAGCAGGTGTTCTATGTACTTTCCTAAAAGCCAAAAGCTGAAATCCATGCACCCATCAATTTACTCACTTGCAAGCTCCACATTACTCTCTTACTGCATATAGACACACACATATGCAAACATAGCTATGCCCAGTATGCATCTGTGTAGGTGCTAGTTTAATTGTAGTCAACACAGCACTTATATTTCACCACAAATGAATTATTTCTTGCATTATATATCTTACATACATTCCTTTATCTTCTCTCCATTTGAGTTATTTCAAGTCCTTTTCTTCTGGCTACCATTGTTTTATGTTATATAGGTGGACGTGTCAGGCAAACCAAAGGACTGGAAATGTATCACCATCTGACCCAATGTCAACCAGCATTTCCTACATATTCCCCAATTCTGACATTCTCAATCTGAGAGATGTAAATGCACTCATGAGATGGAACAACACTCTGACCTTGCACGGAGAGCAGGCATAGAAGAAGTGATTTTCAGCCAAAACAGTTTGCTTTTTGCTCTGTGTATCAGGCATGAAATTAAAAATCATCAGAGCCATGTCTTAGTAACTAAGTTTAAGTTTTCTTGCATGCATCTACAACTTTGTCTATGAGAGACCAGCAGGTAGATCACTGAGCACTGGAAGGGTTTGAATCAATATATGCTTTTGACTGACAGGTGCTCAACCACTATGAAGGAAACTTCCCTGTCTGTCAGTCCTGGAGCCACTCTGGCAGCCACATTCACACCACCTGGGCTGGGACTGAGGCCCCTCAAGAGCTACAAATCCTATGTAGTCAGACAGAGTTGAACAGAAGTTTCCTTTTCTGCTCAACCCAAGGTTTCCCATAGCAGAGCGGGCGATATCTCAATCTTTAAAATAATTTAATCATGCTGCAACAACAAAATGACACCTCTAGCTCAAGGTAGGTGCCTCCATGGAGGAATCCTGAACAAAGGAAGCCATAGATTTTATACTCTTGCAGTCTGAGCACACAAAAGTCAGGGGTCATCAGCTCCTGTCGTGTCTCTGAGTGTCCAGTCACAGTTCCCAGCCCCTTGCCTGGGGCTCCTGTCACCCAGAGCTCAACCTGCAGCTGCACACCAAGCTACCTGCATGGAATGTATTCCTCAACACCACACAGCACAAAATTACTCCAAAAAGAGCCTCCTGGATGCTGTACCAAAGCAGCTAAGCAGCTATCCAGGTTACTGTGGAAAAACAAAATGGGAAAGACTAATGTCAAAAACTGTGAATATCCAATTACTGCTCTCTCTTCTGTACAAATCCTCTCCAGAAGGTTTGGTAGACCACACAGGACATATGCTGGATGGCAAGCAGACTGTTGACTGTCCCTGTGGGGGACACCACAGCAGGATGAATGGCCATCATACAGCAATTCAGCTTTTGCTCAGAGCACTCGTCCCATTGTGCAGGCTCACTAAATGCAGCTGAGTAGTTGCATTACTATGAATTCTTTAACAAAGAATTATCATTACGAATATAAAATTATCATTATGAAAAAATTACCATTATGAAAAAAGAAGTACTGGAACAGCCTGTCCTGCTGCAATGCCTCCTGATTACAGCTACCACAAGGCATGTAAAGTTCTCTAGAAGGACACCCCAGTTAATAAATTGGAGAAAATGCAGCAAGATTTTTTGTCTTTGCATTGTAACCACAGATCTTGTAATTAGAGAAAGACGGGAAAGTTTCAGTGCAGTAAGGTTTTCTCAGCTGCTTGAGAGCAGTTGCCTGGTGGAACAATCACTGAGGTCTGGCTAGCAGGAATATCTTTATGCCCTTTTTGAAAGTCTTCAGCCAGAACCATTTGCCTCCCCACAGCAGCTAAGAATGTCATCTTGTGTTACTGTCCTTTAGTTCCAGCTCTACACCCCCTTATTTCAGCTCCATCCATCCCTATTTCTATGGCTGGTACTTTAGTAATTGAACCTACTCACACTTTTTTGATGTTAACTTTAATTTCAGTTTCTGCAGAACAGGTGTCATGAGGAATTAGTACCATTGCATTTAGCAATTCAATTAATGAAAGTATATTAAAATTACAGTGGTAATGAGTAAAAAACTATTCAAACAGTTAGGAGTGTCAGAACTCCCAAATTTCAGTAAAAATATGCAACCCTAATGAATTAATGTTAACTCTCAAGACTGAGAACAAAATTTGAACTCCTTGCCATCCAATTACATCTCTGCTCTTGGCCTAAACAGTTATTAATAATTTCTCTGCTGGTGATGAGGGCTATTTTGCCATTTTATTTCATCAATTTCTAGTAGAGCAAAGAGGACGTGTAGTTTGGTTCCATTTTTCATCTCTAAAGACATGAGTAAATTTGAGTTTCTGACATTTAAATAAATCATTTTCTCCTATAGAAATGACAATAAACAAAAGTCAAACCCTTATTGATCTTCATCATGCATTTGCCACACTGAATCACAGAACTGGTATCCAGAACCTGAGTGTATAATAGATATTTTTTAGCATTATAATTATGGAGCTAAGCCTGAATTTTGACAGCAAAAAAGCATATGTCACTGCTGCCTGTCAGCATATGTGGACAGCTTGAATAAAGCTCTAGAGGTGTCAGCTGCTCTCCTCTTCTCCCTGACAGCCAGGTAGACCCCACAGCTCTGCAGCTGTAGCATATGTCAATTAGCCAACATCCAAATGCAAATTTTTTCTTATGAGACTTGCCCTGCCCCAGCAAGATATGACATGACTTCCTGCCAGACCCACTTGTAGTCACTTCAGCTTTCCATCTTTCAGAGAGAAAGGCTTGGAACAACTTGAGAATGAGTTGAGAGGCAATGGAGCAGGCAGGGAGATTGCTGATAAAGCAATCTGCAAATGATCACATGTAAGAAAAGGGAGATTCTACACTGGATTTCTCAAAGAGCAGAATTATAGGAGAAGAATTACGAAGTTCTTCTGCAAACCATTACAGGCAACCCAATCTGCAAAAATAATGACTGACAGATACAATCCTTTACACATTTAATGTCACCTATTATATTTAAATATAGGACTGTAGATGTGCAGGCTTTGGTGACACCCCAAAAAGAGTGAGAATGACAAACATACCCTGCTAAGAGAACAATTTAAGAGAGTAAAACATTCTGGAATTACTAATACCTAATGTAGGATTGAATGTTGAATAAAGTGATTCAATTTTGCCAGAGACCTTCACTGAACATAGCGGTCACACTTGAATGGATTACAGGAGCTGATAAATTTATGTATTCACTTCAAGATTTTAAAAATATAGATTAAAAATACTTTGAATAAAAATGTAAAATTACATCCCATTACAAAGCCCTAGTAGTGATAAATTAAAGTGGTAGAAAGTGTGGTTTTGAATATTTCTCCACACCCTCACACTCTTTGGACTATGTAGGGCAAAAATATCTATTTTCTATCTATTTAACTTAGAAATCAATTGAAAAAAAAGTGGCCAGGGTTTAAAGAAATAATTCTAATTAAAGCTCAGCATTTCCAGAGTACAGAAGAAGTTTCACATACAATCAGCTACATTCATTTCAGTAGGAAATTTCCCACTGATAGTTATGGAAGCAAGACTGGATCCTGAATTACAGAGAACATTTGCATTCTTCATTTTAGTAGCTGCTCGAAGTTTTGTTTGACTAAGTGGCCACAAAGAGCCACGAGAATGTGGTGACCAAAGACCCATGCCAGGGAGGACTGGCACAGACACAGGCAACTGCCATTCATGTCACACACAGCCAGCAAAGCTGCCAGCTATGTCAGGCTCCCTCCTCTTCCCCTCAAAACCTGTAAAATCTTCTTAAATACTCAAGAAGTATTGGCTAATAAGCCAAGGCAGCTGAATAAATGATATCTGGAACCAGATTTTTAGCTGCATAAAACAGCTGTCACGAGTCAAAGTCAAGATGTGTTGAGGCAAGACTGCCCCAGAGGGACAGAGCTTTGTGCAGGGAAGGAAGAAGGGCCCACGGAGAGCTGCACGGGCACTGTGTGCAACAGCGTTCCTGAGCTGGGGGACTGATCCATGCACGTGTCATTTAGCAGTCTAAAATGTGAACAAAGCTTTGCCCACCATCAGAGGCATTGTCCTTTCACAGGGCTTATGTTCTGTAAATACTGTGGACCCTCAGTGAGATTTCCAGGACACTATTTTCCTCAAAACTGTTCATGACTTCACCTAGGTATCAGCCAGCAATTAATTTTCTGAAGCAGTTTTATAATGACAGTGCCGTGACCTTACTCCAATGAAATTAATTCTATAGCCCTTTTTAACCTAATCCAACAAAAACCTACTCATCTCAACATAGACTCATGAATCTTTTTAATATATACATTTATACTAGTACAATTAGTGTTATTAATATAAATGAAATGAGAACCCTAACATTATTTTACACAGACTATGATAGAATTATTAATGCCAGTGAGTATTAGGACAGTATTGAATATTAAATATGTTGTAGGTCATAGGTGTTTTTAAAGTACATGATCAGAGAAAATCTGTTCACTTTAAAAAATGTAGGTTCTTTTTGTTTTATTTCATGTAAGTGATTTTTTTATCTACACAAGTTAAACATGTACACAGAGAATGATTTACACAATATCCCAATGTTAAATCCCTTCAGTGAAAATTAAAATCCTTGACAGCAGGCATAAGTTTCATTTCCTTAACCTACTTCTGTCCCTGCATGTCTTCACTCAGGCACTACCTTTTCTGATGGGGACTAGTACATATTTTTCTTACTGTAAGAGACCTCCAGCAGAACATCAGTTTCATTAGAAACATGAAAGTATGAGAAGATCTGCTTTGTTCTGTATTTAATACCTACTCAATTAACAGAATGTTGAATTATTTTTCAGCTGTATCCTTCTTGTCTGGAGAAGCTTCACTCAACTTTTCCAGGGTCTCCAAACCACATGTCTACAAAAGACAAACTATTTTTATCTGGATTTTTTCCCCTTATATTTAAGGGACAACCATGCCTTCTTCACCTGTCCTCCAATCACCACTCTTCATGAAGACCTTTCCTTCTCCAAAACACCAGCTGAGAGCCACCTCCTACTTTAATAGCAACAAGAGCAGTAGATCACCAGCAAGGAGGAAAGATGGACCTTCTTTATAGAAGAGACTATTACAGAATAATATCCTCAACATCTTTACATTTCAACAAGCACAAGTGCAAATCATTTTCCAAAAAGTAGAAAATCATCATTTATTCCAAACACAAATTCAAGAAGTATAAAATCATTAACTTTATGCAGCTTGAGAAGTTCAGAGTATTCTGCCTGGCAAAAAAAGACTGAAACTAGACACTAAATGTTATTAAAAATCCATTTTCATTTCATGTTCATTCCCAAAATAATGATGGATTTCTTTTATTGGGTATCCTGATAAATTATCACACTAGGAGATTTACTGCATGTTCTGTATAAGATAAATGCTGAAGTCTTCATTTAAACCAAGTGCTGACCCTAACTATAGAATCACCACCAGAGCTTCTGGAAATCCATATGGACATCTTTTCTGGTGTGGAAAGACACACGCTATTACACTAAAATCAGCAAGGCCAAGAAAGTGTTTCTGCATTTGAAACAGCTTTCTGCACAAAGCGTGACATCTTTGTAAGAGATATGCATAGAACAGACCTTAATCTTAAAGCTTTTGCTGAGAGAAATGAAGTTTAAGGAGTATGATTTCGTTAAACCAAAAAGCAAGTGCAAATATCTAATAAGTGATATACTGGAGATGCATGAACAGAATGAAGGTTGCCTTGTCAAGTATTGTAGAAAATTATATCTATGTTTATATTAGGGACAGATACCTCAGGGAAAAAAAAAAAAAAAGGAAAAAAAAAAAAAGGAGCATTTGATTTCATGAGTAGAAAACATTCATCTGACAGATTAATTATTTTTGAAGCAACAGCAGCAATGAACTGATTAATACATGGAGCTCTCGATCTCCATGCTCGTATAACCATCACATTAAATAAATTCCATTTCCCTGAAAAGATTCTGACTTACTGAAAGGTCTTTATGCACTTATAAATGTGTCAACAAGCGACAAGGAGGTAATAGTTTCCAGGAGGTACTACTGCAATGTATATTTGATAATGAAATTTGCTTGGTAAATTAGCCAAAGAAAAAGTATAAAGGTCTAATGGGCTTAGTCTACCATTCAATGAAGCACACACTGCTGGCTGTAGCAAAGATGTGATGGATGCTTTCTGCCATGCAGTATCACAACCAGCCAGGACAGAGATTAATTTATCTGTTTGCAAGGGAGATATTTTTACAAATAAATTTGGCCATGAGAACAAAGTCTTTTCTTTGACAAACCAACCCCCATTACCATACTTATCAGTTTACCAAAAAAATCTGTCTTTTGTCTAGATCCCTGCAATTTGCCCACTCCAGGAATCCTGCAGTGGATATCCACTGAGGGTCAGCGATCACTTAAATCATAAGGTATCACTGCTGTTCTGATCTCTAAACAGATTGTTCAAGTTAGAAAGTGATAAACAGCAAACCAGCAGGTCCATTCTGAACATTTGGATGCTTTCAATTTGTACTTAAATTAATATTTTTAGATTTGCAGTATAAGGTGAAGATTCAGTGACTTCAGGGAGCTGTTCAAACAGCACACACTGGGAATTGTATGCCCCAAAAAATTAATATAAATCAAACTCAAAGCTTCTACTCTACCAAAATAACTTTAAATCACTTTTGTTAATAGTTGATTAGCCATACCAGCTAAACAGGGCAATGAGTGCTGCTTATTACACTGGAGAGAAGAGCTGCCTGAAAGCAGAAATCAAAAACTCAAAGCTTTAAAGATGCAGAGCACTGGGGAAGCCATTTGACCAGTACTCAGTCATACTCTCAGATTATATGATGAGTGGCTTATAAGAAAGGATTCAAGTGTCAGAAATGTGTCCTGTGCTATCATGGAACGCAATTCAATATATATATCACTTTTGTCACTTCAGCTCATTGTTTAAGAAAAGGAAAAACCTAGTAGGATGTAGCAAAATGGCAATGGTATATTTATGTAAATGCATCCTTCTCATAAAGCTTCTCATCAAACAAGATGAATTACAGTTCTTCCTCAACTTGAGACAAACTATAAAATATCAGAATATATTACAGTTATGCAAGTATTATCACCTGGAAGAACCCAATCTAAAGGGGTGATATAATGCAGTGGGGAGCTCTGGGACAGAATTTCCTTAAGTAAATACTTCCCATATTTCTGTAGAGAAAAAATTCACACTGCAGAGTTCTATATTAATATAGCATCATGAAAAAAAATTTAAAACTATACTGGTATGTTAATGGATGAGGTCTTCAATATAGGAGCCAGATTTAAATTTTTTCTTATGAAATGCAACAAGTCCTTTCACATTCTTTCTGAAGTGAAGAGAATTAATGCTCATTTCTGGAAGTGTGAGAAATTGTTTTATCTGTAAATATAATATATTTACAGATTCTAGTGTGAAATTAATACATCACTACTACATAAAATGTGTAATTCATGTACTGATAGCCAGTTAGATGTAGCAGCCATGAAAACAGAGGCTTCTGCAAATCATCAGCATACATCTGCAAAACAAGTGTCAGCAACAATCCTCTAAAAGTGGACTATTGCGGGAGGAGTGGGGTTTAAGTCCAAATTTTCACTGCCTGTTACCTTTGCAAGTTAAGGTTCAAAATGGAAATTATACTTAGAAAAAAAGATAAATTTTGGGGGTTTTTGTGTGTGTGTTTGTGTGTGTGTTTGTTTGTTTAAAATCATTATGTATAAGTAGGAAGAGAATTAGTTGTTTTAGACTCTAGAAGACAAACACCAATGCACAATGAATATAATTATGGCACAAGCTCTAGGAGAATAGCAGGGGCATACATTGAAACAATGATGTAGCTTGTAAGTGTTGCTGAGAGCAGGATTTGGGAAATACAGTGAGCAAATCAGGAGCTAGTGACACAGAACGCAGGCAGACCTTCACAAACTCCCATTTACTTTGAGTCCTTCTCTGTTGCAGACCAGAGTGTGAAGGATCCTCCCCAGCACATCCAGAAGGTCACAGATCTCCCATAAAGTCGCCAGGAGCAGATTGCAGGGGACAGAATGGAACGTATAACATGTACCACAGAAAAGAATAAAAGAAACGTATAAAGTTGTGGATTTGCTTGTGAGTAATTTAAACAATGAAAAGGCAGATATCCTGAATATAAATTTATGTACCAAGAAACAAAACAATATCCCAAAGAAGCCAGAATCTGTACAACATATTTAATGAGAGTAAGAACTGACTGGATTTGAGAGTGTGCATAATAGGCACTCAGTGTCTGATGTAGTGGCTATCACAGTGGATATACAGTGGATATCACAGAGTGAAAATGAGGGAACAAAATGCCATGCATCTGCCATGGCTGCAGTGCCAGAGTGTAGGAATCACAGCAGGAAACCCAGTGCAAAATGCCTCATTTCTGTAGCTCTTTACAGAGACCTCTTTCACATTCAAGTCAGTGCCAATGCCCCCACACAACCAGAATATGACCTGAAAGGCAGTTGACTTTGTTGCCTGAACCTCAGAGTATTCCCCCAAAGCATTCCCACTCATCCTTATGGGAAAATGCCAACAGGATTTGCACGACCTTGCAGAGAAGCCACAGAGACAGAGGCCTCATTCTGTTCTCAGTCACCCAAGGCTATACAAAAAGATCCCTCTCCCCAGTGAGCGTGATCCTGCTTTGCTTGCCAGCTGCCATTCATTGTTCTAATGGCTTCAAGCAGCCCTAAAGCCCATTAGCCACTCACTGGCAAGAAACTGAACATTTCCAAAGCACCCCGAATGTGCTGCAGTCCCAAGCTGTCAGAAGAGCCTCTACAGACACGGGCAGAGAAGGAAGGGGAGGAGACCTTTCACCAGAAGTGCAGAAGCTGGTAGAAGCCTCAGGGTACTCATGGCATAAAAGACGGACATTAAACCACCTTCATATGGAGCCACAAATGAGGGTCTGGCTCTTTGAATGGGACTAAAACATGAAAAGAATCTTTTAGAAGGATACAAGAGCAAAGAAACATTTTGTATTGGCTAGTCCTGTTCTCCCTGCTGTGATCTCCACACGTTGGCATGCTGGCCTTGACAGATGCAAAGCATTTTTTGCTCGTTCACTCTCATTTTGCAGTGGTGGCACAACTACAAGAAGCATAGTGAATCCATTAATCAATTACTCTCAAATACCCAGCTTCTCCTCAGTCCAAAGAGATGTCCCACAAACTTGTCACTGCATGTCTCAGGGTGCCTTTGTGAAAAAAGTTCTTTAGTTTGCTTTATTTATATTAAATAAAGAATTAGCAGAAGAAGCTATGTGTAAGGTTTGAGGAATAAGCAGAACTTGGTATCACAGAATCATAGAATGGTTTGGGTTGGAAGGGACCTTAAAAATCTTTTTCTTCCAACTCCCCTGCCATGGGGAGACACCCTTCCACCAGGTCAGGTTGCTTGGGTGTCTATCCAACCTGGTCAAGAACACTTCCAGGGATGGGGTATCCACAATTTCTCTGGGTAACCTGATCCAGTTTCTCACCAACTTCTTAGTAAAGAACATCTACTTAACATATTATCTAAATATCCCCTCTGTTAATTTAATTTCTCTTTGCCCCGACAATTCTCATGGGAAAACTGTTCCAGAATTTTACTTCATCAACAACTAAAAATGTCCTAGTTTCCAAATTTAATTGTATTTATGGTTGCTTTATGCTCATTTGTCCTTTTGCCAACACTGCTCTTTAGCTTCAGCACTTCTGCTTCCTCAGTCATTTCCCATACACAAGCTTGCAACTTATTAGTCTCCAAATGCATGACCTTGCATCACATAGCAGTGAATTTCATCTGATTTTCACTACTCCAGGCCTTAAGTTCATCCACTTCTTCCTAGCTGACAGACTGCTCCTGTTGAGAGTTCTTTCATCTGTATATTTCACATGTACACATCTCCTTTTTGGGAAATGATGAGAACAAAAATACCAAAAAATAAGTCAGAAGACCAGTCCCTAAAAATTGTACAGTAACCTAGTCCTTCAATTAAAATTTTCTAGTGTCTCCTGTAGCTCTCAAACCCTCATGATTCTTTGCTTGCTTTGCAACTTTCTTTCTGATGAGTATTATCCCTAATTTCTCTAGGAAATGCCAGATCACATACACAACTACAGTCCAGCTAGAGAAGTCCAATTGCATTTTCCTATACAGAAAATGAGTTATCTGATCAACGAGGTCCCTATAGATTTATCCTCAATTTATTCCATCAAATCAGTGCTGAGCAGTGGCCAAAAGGACAAGTTACTGAAAGATTGTTTGCAAAAGCGCCAGGTGCTGTATATTTTATCCAGCACAGTTCACCTTCATTTCTCATAACCCAAACCTCTATTAGTGGCTAATGTGACACCAGTGCCAATGTTTGCCCCTGCAAGTTGAACCAAATTCCATCATGCCTGGGACCTGAGTATCCCTATTTAGCTCAGCAGCCATCCCAGGGCACAGAACCTCCCCAGTCTTCCCTGTTTTTAGACTCATGTTGTACCAAGGTGCAGTATAGTCTACAGTAGCCTGTGGTAGAAAGTTACACCCCTAGCAGTAAGCTCCAAAAAGAACGGTCAGAGAAGGGACAAGACAAAAATGTGATCTCCCAGATTCATGACATTCATGAAAAACTGAGCCAATAAACACAGCATCATGATGGCACTGGTGTGCACGACTCCTGAATTATGCCAGTATGATTTGCATCCCAAACTTCTCCAGAAGTGGAGGGTAACATGACAGAAACTGAAGAGTGAAAAACTTTTTCTATTTTAGCAATTCCCTAAAGCCTATTAGTCCACACTTACTTTGCATCTGGCTTTATTCATAAGATCTAATGATGAAAGAATTCAAACTGTATTAGCAGAGTTCTGTGAAAGCTCAGATCATCAGTGCACACAAAAGCACTGTGTGCTTTCATGCACATTGCTAAAAGCAATAGATCCTGGTAAGAAGTAAATAAATGTACCACTACACAAACTATCCGCTGTGAGGGTGGCTGCTGCTCCACAGGCAACCCCCAGAACTTGGTTCTTTAATTTAAAATGAAAGACATAGTAATTCAAATTTTATCCTTTAAGAGGAATCAGTTAAAGTCATACAGAATTCATGCTTTGGAAGGGAGCAATGTATTTATGTCACATTGCCTACTATCAAGTCTTTGTAGTAGTACCAAGCAAGAATATAAATGTATAAAAGGAATATCACATTCATTTTGGTAGGTTTAAAGTTTTTCATGCTCCCCTCATGACAGAAGAATTTGTCAGCTCCCTCTAAGAAATATACAGAAACATTTGTTTTAAGTCGTTTAAAATGAACCTATCACAAAATTATCTAAGACACGGCTCCCCTCCTTTTCCGTCTGCTTACAACAGAAAATAAAAGCTAGCTGCATCTGAAAGAGGAGCACAGCTTTAACCTCCACCAGCCTTGGAGGTTTTGACAACCAGCTACTCAGTCATAACACAGTAAATATTGATTTATATTTCAGATCAAAGATATGAACAGAAGACCAAAGACAGTCAACTTTCAGAATACAGTGTATTACATAGAAATGTAAGATATTAGGTCAAGTACTCCAAATCTTCCTCTCAAAATTGGTGACATTTTTTAGCCTTACTTCATATGGAATATCCTAAGACATTTAGCTCCTGAAAGGTTTATGAGAATACACAGCAGGATGCAGAACAGATGTTATTGATGCTGCCATTAGTGAAAGGTGGGAAGAAATGAAGTCACTACTCATTTGCTTTGGCAGCAGCCAGGCTGACGTGCACTCCCTGGCTCTCCACTCAGCACAGCTCCTGCTGGACACACCACAGCACAGACTTTCTTTTCTGGCTGCTGAGCAGGAAAAACACAGAAAGGAGCTTGGACATCTGGAACTCTGCATTGCAGGAAGAGTTTTAGGAAAGCAGAAACTGGTCAAGATACAAGATAAATGGGTGGGGATGTAGAAATGTGAAAATATTATAGAAGAAAAAGGAAAAACAAGTGGGATTGTTGTCTTAAGACAATTATGAGAGACAGAGGAAGTTGAGGTTGTTAGACAGGAGGAACTCAGGACACAAATCTGCATGATATCTGTCTTCATGAAGACTTTTTTTCAGAGAACAATTTTGTGAGAACCAAAATTAAGAATGCTGCATGGAATCTAGAGACTCAGTCCAAAGAAATTAATTGAAAACTGCAGATGCTCTTTATTTCTCAAAATTTGTATTTGTGTTTGTATGTTTATTTATATTTCAAATGTGTAAAGAATTTTATTTGAAAGTGCTTGTATTTCTGAAAAAAACCCATAAATTTTAAAAAATTAATTTAAAAGATAACACAATAGAGGCATTTATATGAAGTGCCTACTATGAGAAACCTTAAACTCTAACAATGTGAACAACAGTTGAATGAAAAAGCAGTATCAAAACACTAAACAAAAATCTGACAAGTTGGATGAGCAACATCAAACTATATATTGACTTCTTTTTTTATCTTGTCAGTAAAAATAAAATCAAAGGTGGAGAGAAAGGAAAATAAGCCCCACAGTTATCAGAACAAATAATGGCTGTGTTTATCCCATCTCAGCACAAAAGAACACAGGAAATGTATAGAAGATTCCATTTTGACCCATTGCAGCCAATATCTTTCTTTCTAATATTTTATACTGCTTCAAAGGAAATACTCCATGGCATTCTCATTCTTTGTACAAACTATGTGATGGAGAGATTAAGAAATTCCTCTGTGAGTCCACATAGCCATCCATTTTAACACTGGATCATGATGCTGCTCCTGAAATTCCAATTTTTATTCTTGTCTGGGCAAGTTACTGAAACTTTTTAGGTACTATAAACTATCTGCCTTAATAGTAAATTGCAGTGGTTACATTTTTTTATATATATACACTTCAATCAATGGGATAAAGACCATTGGTACATTTTGGAGGCAAAACTCTGTGCAGCACTGGACTGGTGTGGAGATGGTTTCATTCTGAGAACAGCAGCTTGAAGATCATTTCATTCCAGACTGAGAACACTCTCCGATTTACAATAGATAATGTGCTGAGTGCGTAACACAGAAAACGTACAATGATTTCTTAAGAAATCATTGGCACCTTAATTGTGTTATAAAAATCAATGGTTTATCACTTAATGGATTTACTGGACAGAGAAGAGAGGCTATGCTATTTAAAGTTCCCACCAGTCATCCAGAGGCTGTTTTTCTTTAATCCTATTCAAAAAGTCTCTGAATCAAAGAAGCATGACCGAACTACAAAAGGCATTACACAAAATATCCTTTCTACACTGCAGAGCTGAAATGAAACAACCAATAGATTGGCATAGTTTGGGGTTTGTGAAGACTGTAACTCCTGTAAAGCACAGCAGCAGGTGCAAAGAGAACCTACAAATGTTTTTCACTCCAACATAACTCGCCAAACTTAAGCACAGGTTACTTCAATACTAAGGCAAACCATGGCAGGTTTTCACTTTTCCTGTATGCCTTCCTTGTTGTTACAGAGCTTTAATGAACTATCTGAAGGAAAAAGGGGATTAGCACATACACTGCATAAAGCTGATGGATCTTTCAGCTACAGAAATTCACCGCCTTTCTTCAGATGATACCACATTTTTTAATCCGTAAGCAGATACCAGTTGCCTCAAAATAAACCAAACAAATAATGAAACAGGAATAAATTAATAATCTTTTTAACCCTGTGCTAATTGTCTTTCTACATCCATGAATGCTGGGTAGTTCTATTTAGGCATCCTCATTAAATAAATCATGATTTAAGGTTTTAATTGCCTGCTCTGAACTGAAATGTAGCCAACTGGTCACATGGGTGGATTCCTCTAATGTCTGACAAGACATAAGCAGCCAGTTTCAAATATTACTGTCTGAGAACTCAATGCTTTCTGGAGTGGCACAACACATTTATTTTACAGAAAGACTACGATTTTTTCCATGCTTTGTCATCAGAATTACTCTGGTGATGGAGAGGTGTCTTTGCTCTCTACTCACCACTGTCCAGTGTGTTGTATAGAACAAAGAGGTGCAGAAGGAATGTCTCCACAACTTTTCCATCCCTGCTGCAGCTGTGTCTATCGCCTTGTCAGTGCCTTTGACAATGACCCTTCCATGTTTGAGCATCAGGACTACACATCAGTGAGAGGAAACTTCATGAAAGTCTGATCTTGGAAGTAGACACCACAGAAATTGGCCCAACTGTGTTTTGTCATAACTATCCACAACCCCCAAATAAGGATTCTTACAGAATGTCCACGATTAAGTATTTGTGGGGCCTTGGAAAATGGGTTGTGAACTGATTCTCAATTTTAACGTATTTACCCAAGAAGAGTCTTCTGCAAACTGATGTTTTCTGAATCAAAGGTGTTACTCTATCCTTCTAAAAGCAAAGCCTTAAGATGATGGAGAGATTATATGCATCTCTCACAGAATTCATTTTGTTCCAGAAGACCAAACAGACAGTCACGCTAATTATTATTTATTTGAACAGTAATTCTATCAAAAGACCAAGGTACAAATAAAAATGAGAAAAAATTCAGAGCTCGTGTACATGGGTGAAGAAGGAGGAAGCGTTCTGCTGAAAATTGTTCAGAGAGCCACAAATAGTGGTGGATACAATGGTGACTAGGCAGTTAAATTACCCTGCATGATGTAATCTTGGCAAACATACTCCTAGGAAGGTGACTGGCTGAGCAGAACGTTCAGAGGAAATGCAGAGTGGCCTGGCACTGGGGCAAGCACGCCTTGGCTCCATGGCAGCTGTCACCAAGTGAAGGCTAAGCAGGCAGCAACTCACATCGTGTCTCCCTTCCCTGCACATCAAGAATGGCAAGAAGGATCTACAGAAAATTTCATAGGATTCCTGGGTGTCTTCTTTTTTAGCTTAAATAGCATTTATAATACATATAGATCTCAAAACAAAACATAGCATTTTACAAAATACTGCATGAACTAGAAAGATAAGAGATCTCCAGACTACATGAACTTACAGTCTTAAAAAGCACAAACCAAACCAATTCAGAAGAATTCTGTACTGAACAGACTGGCAAATGGTCATCAGAGCTGAAATGGAGCTTTGCACAGAGGGAAGGGAGACTGCTCCAAGTGTGAGCAATGATATGTAATAAGGCTAAGTCAGGAAAGGATGAAAGAAAATACAGAATTATTCCTACTCAAACCCAAGCTATGTCAGTGGGGGTCCTTTAAAAATGGCTGGATTTAATATCACACATCAGATATCTAATGCACATTGAATACTCTCCTAAATTAAATCAATTCATTTCCCAGCATGATGCTCCCAGCTTCTCAGTATTTTAATTTAAGACAGGAGACCTAACCACACCTTATGCTTGGGTTATTTATGAGAAGAAGGGATGTTCATGTGTTCCATTTTCCTAGTCCAAGACACAATAGAAATCTCTTCACTGAAATATGTTCTAACATGTAAGGGGTGAAGATAAATGTATTTGAGTTCTCACAGTTTTTCCTGCATTATTCCAGGCACTTGCTGAACACTCTGTCTTTCCAGGGCTTTAGTAGTTGTACACTGCACAGAGGCTTCAAATATTTAGCCAAAGAAAAGTTCATAACCCAGCAGTTCAGGTACCAACTGCAGGTGCAATTTCAAATAATTAATCAAATTCAAATAAATAGATTGTCTCATCACTATTTTTACAATGTTTCCCACATCACCGTAATTTCAAAATAGAATATGAAAGTATGATGTGCTCAGGCTATGGACGAACCAAATTTAATGGCACAAGATTCCTTGCCAGTCTTACATTACCTGTAATTTTTGGGTCACAAGATATGAGATTTTTTTCTGTAAAACTGGAAAAAAACAGCGGAAAGAAATTCCCCTCACAGTATGTCTAAAACCAGTTTCCAGTGGCAGCTGGCAAAGGGCACTTGGGCAGCCCAGTTTTGCCCCCAGCAGGCAGGAAGCTCTTTACACCTTACACTTATGGCTGCTTCATACACCATTTTGAGTTTAGGTTTTTCAGCCCAAATCTCAGTTTTTAACCAGGATTTCTAAACTATTCAGACCTTAGGATAACTCATGTCAGAAAGGGTGCAGGGTTTTTACATACAGCACTATGTGTAATTAATTTCAAAACGACTTCAGGTTAAACTGTATGTAATGAACTACGTAGTTTCTGTTGGCTACAGAACTCCACAATGGTTTTTTAACCTTTCTTTTCCTACTGTTGTCTCTCTTCTATCCTTGTTCTATTAACTGTTTTCATTTAATTACCTGTAGCTCTGCTTTAGTATTATTGTTTTCCTTATCTCCAATACCTAAGAACTCTGATCAGTGTAATCCAGTGTATGATAAAACAACATTGGATTTCTTTGAAAATCCTAAGGTAAAATGAGAAAGCTAAATACATCCTAAAACTGATTTAACTCATTCCCTTCCTTGGCAAAATCAGGACAAAAAGCGAGGAAGGTGAGCAGAGCAATGGTGAGCTGAGCACAGCAGGTCCCACTGGCAGCTCAGCCCTTCCAGTTCATCTATTTCATTATGCTGTGATGGGTTACAAGACTCTTAATAATTGCTCTTCATAGAAACATTAAGACACACTTTGAGGAAGAAAACAGTATTCCAGTACTTTTCTGTGAAAAGGCTACAAAGTTCCGTGAAGAAATGATGTGATCAAAAAAGCAGTCACTTCAAGGGAAGACCTTTGACTAATATCTCATTATAAAACCACAGATCAAATTGGTTCCCCATAACCTTGTTCCCAGAGGTTTTTGAAGCCATCGGAAGGTGTTTGCTTGTACTTGTCAGTGATGTTAAACTAATGGGGCTGTCCTTCTTGCTTCCCTCTCATAGGGAAAAATGCCAGACCTCCGAGGCCACTGTAATTCCTTTAAAACCAAGGACTTTGATGTGGCTGCTGTAGATCACCTTTCATCCCTCTCAAAAAAACAAAACAAAACAAAAGAGGAAAACAATCACATATATTTGAAGATGCAGCCTTAAAGGGGAAAGGGCAAATATGTTTAATGAGTTGACATGTCAACGACATTTGCACTTGAGGCACCTGCACGGGCCCTGGTGACACGGCGTCATTTCCCACACGCTTGGGGGCACCTGTGAGGCGCCAGCACAGGCTCTGCGACAGCCTGGGCTATTTGTGAGTGACTTGGTGCGGGGCCGGGCACCTCGGGCCCGCAGCCCCGAGGGGCCGCCGCCGGTGCCCCGAGCCGGTACCGGCCCTCAGGGGCCGCCCCGCGCCGTCCCGCCCGCGCCGCCATCTTCAACGGCCCCGCCGCCCTCACACAGGTGGGACCCGGCGGGGACGGAGCTCCCCGGGCTTGGCGGCCCCGGCCCCTATCCTGAGCCCAATCCCGGCCCCGACCCCGACCCCGACCGGGATCCCGACCCCGATCCCCGTTCCGACTCCGGCCCCGAACCCCACCTTGGTCCCAGCCCCGGCCGCTGTGGCTGCTCAGCAAAGGCGGAGCCGCAGGTGGTCGCGGGTCTTGTGTCAAAGCGTTTTGCGGTCCAATTTTTATAAAGCGAAAGCCTCGATTTTAAGTTATTTTTCCCCTTAATTCTGCACGTTGTGCATAAAAGCTTTGCCCGTTGGAGCAGCAGTAGTCTTGCAATAGCTTATTAATGGTCTTTCTGCTCATTTATTATGGTAACTTGTATTTTGAGAAAATATATAGTGGTGTTACAAACTCAGCTTTAAATATTTAATATGTGGAATTCATTTGTCTGGGAGATACTAAAACCCTTCATCAGTGATGAACTGCTTTCCCTGGCGTGTCCCAGGCACCATAAATCAGCTCTGGCTTTGGGCCCATGACGGTGAGTTATATGTATGAACAGTCTTGGGTCTAAGCCTGTGTGCCCTGCCAAAAATAGTGTATTCGTGTCATTTTCAATGCAAATTCCTAGTATGTGCAAATTCACTTTATTTTGCTTCACAGATACGACTTTGGAATTAAAAAATCTTAAATAAACATTGCTTTTCCAACATTGGGATATTGATCAGAAGCTTGTATTCTTATACTTATGTAAATAGTGCCTTTTAAGATAAGGGACTAAGCATGACTGTGAAGGGTTTTAGGTCTGTGTGAGTCTGTCCATCCTGTCTCTCCTGGATTTAGAACAGTGCTTAGTACTAATTAGATTAAGAAAGCATGAACTCTGTTTGCATTTGCTGTTTGTGAAATACTCTTTTTGCTTGTCACTTTCAAAGGACCAGTTGTTGGAATCCGGGGCTACAAAACACCAAATATTATTAAAATATATATAAGAAGCTGTCATAGAATGGAGATATTTTTGCAGAGTCCTGAGTGTCTTGGGTGAATGGAAGGAATAAGGGGCCCTTTGGATACTGCTACTTTATTGTTCATGTAAGAAGCATGGTGAAACTATAACCAAAGTCACTGCACAAACCAAGACATCACAAGGTAAATTCAGATAGGAATCTGTTAAAAAATAAATATCTTTCATTGTTGGTTAACTTTATAAATTACTTTCTTGATTATTTGTCATTGACTGATATGTTAGGCCTGTGTTTCCAGTTGGACAGACATACATGGTTCATGGTTCAGGGTAATAAAAAAATAATTTTGACCTGTGACTGAAAAATGATAAAGCTACTAATTTATGGCATTCTACAAAGATGTCATAAAACTCCTATTTATTTGATATCTATGCAAAAAAAATTGAGGACTTGAATTTCAAATTGCTGTTGATTTTTTTTTTAAATAGTCCCTCTGGATTTTAAGTACTCTTGGATTTTAGACTTTCTGGAGGGACTGGGAAGAGGAAAGGTGAAAAGAGGAAAAATACCACAACTATCAATTTTCCAGACCGTTCTCTCCTTTAAGAATAGCTTACTATAATTCAACACAATAATACTTGATGCATAATAGAAGCACTTTTTAACGTTACCTCAGTAATTATGTGACAAATATGTCATTCACTTAATGGTTTTAGTGGCTACCAATCTTAATAGCAAAGGTAATTTCTAGTCTTCATTTGTAGTAATGAAACTTGGTAAGTTATAATTAAGAAATATAGGAGCAAAGATGTATTGCAATGTCACTTGCAGTATTTTTCCTGCCTTAATGAAAAACAAACTGACATTTCGCTGATTTCACAGAGGTGTTTACAATGATCAGATTTGTAGCTGAATGACTTGTCCAAACACAAATGCTTGTAAACTGAGGGTCAGTTTACCTTCCACTGAAGTTAGGAGGAGTCACGTGGTTATGAATTTGGTACCTACGACAGTCATCCGTTTTCTGAGTCTGCTTAGAATGTGTTCTGCAAATTAGCAGATAATCTACCTTGTCCCTATGAATGTCAGTTCGAAACACAACTGCACTGATGACAAATTTTAAGCCAGAATACTGGTAGTAGTCCCTGAAAGAGATGAGTTCGTTTTTTCAGTCTCAGAACTTAAAACTTTTTACGTGGTGACTTCTAGATGAGAATTCTTCACATTTATTTAGTCCTAATATTTTTCCTGAGAAGTAATAAGGCATAACAGACCTGCAAAATATGTGAGTGCTGTGGTAGGTGCATGATGCTTGGCAAGTCTGAAACTGATCTTTAAAGCAAAAGTTAGTAAAAATACTTTGACCCAAGGGAAAAGCAGTGTATTCCTTTGCATCTCCTTGACTTAAAATTAATAATAAATAAAACCTGGGTGATGGGAACATCCTCAGTCCTAGAATGACAAGAGCCTCAGAGTATAAGTTACAGGGGTACACTCATCAGGAGGGCTTGGCTCCTGTCTCTCATTCACTGCAGGTCCTTCACATTCTGCTCTGGCAAAGGGAATCAAAACAGATTCATGATGCCACTACTTCTCACCAAGACATGAATCATACAATTTTGAGTAGTTCTGGCTTGTTTAAAGGCTGTAGATAATAATAAAGATAGGGCTGCAGACAGAAAAATGAACAGTGATTTCAGAAATAACTGATCTTTATGTTAGAGAGAAGGAAAAGGCTAATACACTTGCTTTAAAAGTGCATTCTTCAAAAGGTATTTCTAAAATGTCTTGTTCATAATTAAGTAGTTCAATATAACTATTAATGTAGTAATTTTTTTTAAAATGCCAACAAGTAGAAAATCTCTATAGGAAATGGTCTAAAACATAGGATAATGCAACTGGTGTTTTAGAAGTGCAGTGACCATATTAGTTAAATTTGATCAAAGTGCTAACTACAAGTTTTGATAGGCCTGTTACAAATGCTGTGGTTTTTAAATTTCATTTTCCTTATAATAAAAAAAAAAAAATTATGAACTAATATTTCTGGAAACAGCGTGGGATAAATTTACAATATCTGATTGTTTTTCCATTTTTCTGATGTTTCTTCCATGTTTTTCCAAGAATGAGAAGGTCTTCATTGATTAAAAATAAGGACTGACATAAAATTACTAGTTCTACTTGGAATATAAGCAAAGGCAGCCCTGAGTACTTGATGCACAAAGAGAATGTCTTCCAAGACAGGGTCAATATTAATATTATTTTGGTGTTAATTCTTTTGCAGTAGCACTCTGATGCAGTTGATAAACATTTCTACTCAAAAAAATACTTAATAATAGTATTCATAGGTTTTAAAATATGGCTGGAGTGTCATTACAGGATTTTTTTCAGGTCAAATCCTACATAAAGTTGTTTGTTTGTTTTTCAGCATAGCTTGCAAGTGTCTTTACTGACTGAGAAGCTAAAATTATTTTCTGCCTATGAAAGCTGGAAAAATGTTCAGAAACCACTATCAGGTAAAACAGAAATAATTCTAATTTTTACCCATTTTCATTTTGTCTCTGAGAGAGCTCAATTAAAATAGTTTATCCTGAGATGCAAAAAGTCCAGCTACAGAGTGTTTTGGAGTGTTTCATAATTCAGTATTTTTGTAGAAGTGTTACGAAGTAGTGGGTACCTGTCAGGTCTAGAATGGGCACAACATGAGTTTGCCAAAGGCTTTTGTTCCTCACCCATGTGAGCCAGGGAAGGACATCTGCTTCCATGCAGTCATGGAAGGAGTCCCAGCTCCTAAGGTGTAGTCAGAAAAGGGGGTTGGTTTATTCCCTTGGTCCAGCACAAGCTTGTGACAACAGCAGTCACATTATTTGTAACTTCATTATCTCTTTTACTCTTTCCTGGCCTCTCTTTCCACCACACTTTGCCCTCCCTTTCTCTGCACCAGTCCCATCCTGAGAGAACAGCCCACCCCAACTACATTTTCCCCTCTGGTCCCAGATGTGCTACTTCTGTACCCAAAATTGGCATTTCTGATGCTGTTCCCTAGGCTGTCTCAGCTTTTCATGGAATTTCTGATGCCTAGCTGCCACTGGCTTTACAGGTTGTGCTCCCAAAGATGCCCCATACTCCCCTCCAGTTGATTCTGGAGTTTGGCAGTTTCTTGCCTAACTTCACTGGGACCCCTCGTGCAACCCAGCCATCCTCCACAGCACCAACTTTTGTCAGCAAAAGTTGCATCACTGTTTGTTTGACATTTTCTTTTGTCATGTCTGGTATTTTTCCATGTCCTGTTCAGTTTAACCTCAAATCAGAGCCAACTCAAGGGCTGTGCTATTAACAAAATATATTTGTAAAGATGGAAGAAAAAGCCACTTGTTTAAGATTTGCTGCAAGCACACAGAGCTTGGCAGTTAAAAATCTTTTAACTTTTTGAGAGCTTGATCCTGTAGCCCTTAAATAAATGAGGTAATTTGGAAGCTGATAGTATACCATATTAAAAAAAAATCATCCATTGTAAGTTTAAAAAATATTTTGCGTACAGTTTATGGACTGCCATTTTGAATTTCCTTAAAACTTAGTCCAGTCACTGGGATCAGCCATGTGGCTGAAGCTGCCAGGTGTGTGTGGGCAGAGGAAAATACCTAATTCATATACACTGCGGAGTTGATGTTCTCTGAAAAATTTTTCAATCTGAGGAGCATTTCTTTTGCTTGCCCCTCTTGCTCATTCTGACTTGCAGGCAATTGCTTGGGCAGCTGAGCATAAAGAGAATTGGGGAGTGCAGGCAACTAGAAATGAGAAGGGAATGGCAGAGTTGTAATGATTGATTAGGTCAACCATGCTGCTGAAAAATGCTTAGCAAACTGCAGGCTGAGTGCATCAGATGTCATAAAAAATGCGAGATCAAATGGCAAAAATCTAGAAGCAAGTAATTCCCTAAGCAGAGGTGATAAAGCCAACCTCCCCAAGAGCCTGTGTTTGGATTCCTTGATGTCCAATAGGGCACATGCTCTGTGTCAGGAGTTTTCACCTGACAGGGACATCTATAATAATCTTTTTCCAGTAGTAATTCTCTGTTCCCTCATGAAGGCTGTAGCCCTAACCCTTTTCATGGTGATACTGACTGGAACAGATCTGCTCCCAGGCTGCTTAAGTTGGCCCAGAAAAGTTAGTGAATTTTTGTTTTTTCAAATCAGGTTGAAATGTGGTAAGTAGAAGTTACTGAAAAATATGTAGGCAGAGCCATTCACATATGTAGACAAATGATGTAAACTTCATTTCCTTTGGAAATCAGACAAAACATCCAATCTGCAACACCTTTTATTTTTTTTAGCAGCATGTTTTAAAACTCAATTCATTTGGCATATTGTAGAAATAAATCTTATCTAAATATAAATTAATCATCTCTTGCATGGTTTTTGAATATCTACAACAGTTTTGCTTTTTAGAGAATGACATAATAGATAAAATAATTTTTAAATACTCCTACAATTTTATCTTCTAATCCTCTAGTAAAGCCAAATATTGACTACAAGAATTGATATGTTATAGTAGTCTAGAAGTTGTTATTGATATTCTGCTGTCTCACTGATCAGTAGTACTGACTGTGGTAACAACATGATACAGAGGGATTCTTAGGTTCTCATCTTGACCCTTGATCATTTAGTGCTGAGCATTTGACTGGCTGATGTATCCTTAAACCATTTTATCATAGGGGGGCCGGTTTGTTGAAATATTCAGTGCTCAAGGCAAGAACCCAGGAGCAAAATGGAAGATTTTTGGCAACCCATCAGCTATATCAAAAGTAAGTTTTTAAAGAAATCTATAAAACCTAGAGTATAAACCAGAAAAATGTGAATGAAGCTTAAAATTAGAAGGTAATGAGGGCTTTGACCTGACAGTGGAGTTGTCGCTTGCAGTTCTGTCATTTTGGCAGACTAAATGACTACTTAAATTACTTCTATATGCCTGCTTGCAGACTGAGTTGGTCACAGTGTAATTTTACAGTTTAAATATTTAGAAAGTAATTTTGGCACTCTGTTAAGCAATGAATTGGGCTTTGCTCACTGAATCGTGAATCCTGTTTGTCAGCAATATTTGTTCATAAAACATACAAGGACAAATTTGTGTGGATTATATTTTTGCCATCAAATGTGAACCAGTCATACATGCAGTGCCATCTGCATTTTCTGATATGTTACTAGCATGGTTAGTTAACAGGAGGAGAATTCTATCAGGATGCTTATGTTTGTTGTTCCTTTCTGTAGGAATACGACAAAGAACTAAAAGGCTTTGTTTTTGTGCTTGAAGGAAACAGTCTAATCAACAAAATGAAGCTACCAAGGGAAACCAAACAAACTTGTAGGTATCAAAAATTAAATGTCTGTGATGCTGTTCTGATTATTACATCAATCTTGTACTGGATGCTAAACATTATTCTCCCTTAGTTCAGGCATAATTCAGCATAGGAAAAGTTTTTTCATTAACTTTTTAGCAGGTCACTGACAAATAAGTAAACTTAGAGAAATGCCATATTAGAGTGTGTTGTAGGAAAGATCTAACATGTCCTGGTGCTGCCAGTTCACTTTGTACCTGGTCCTGCTAAAGACTGATAAATAACCTCTGACTCCATTCAGCACTTACTGCAGTTAGTAATTCTTCTGGCATTAATTAATGTGAACTAGGTTCCTGTCCCCTTTCTTATTTTACTTTTTAAAGACTTTTTACTTTTGTATCAAATAAGCACTAGTGGTACAAGAAAGTTATACCCAAATACTCAAATTTCCACTGTGTTTATGTAATCAGTGTTTAAGGGTTCTATGGAGTGTTTTCCCAGGATGTCTGTTGCAGCACAATAATCCAGAATCCAAGCAGTCTGCAATGCAGAAGTCATCATATGCTTTAAACTCCATGTCAGGGTGCTGTACCTTATAAGGCTTGTGGGAGTGAATTGAGCTGGCTTAGAATTAACTGCTTGCTTTTGAAGACAAATTGAGATGGATTTAAACAAATGGAATGGGAATCTTCTAGTGTACTTCTAATGCAGGGTATACAGTAAGACATAAGTTTTTTTCCAATAAACACAAGAAAAAAGAAGAAAAAGAATAAATTATTTGGGCTGGTGACTCTGTAAGGCCTTGAAGTTTAGTCTGATTTTCATAAAAGAAATTGGGTGTTATCTTCATTAAAATAAATATTAATGCAATGTATATTTTTGAGAAACCAAACTAATTTATTTTCAATGGTACAATAAACTAATATAGCAAACAGTAAACAGTTAAAAGAAGAACAATTGCTAACTGTTGCTAAATATTAAAATGAGGATTAAGAATTAATTGTGTGGGTAATCACTGCTAAAAATAGTTTGGTTTTAAATTTACTTTTGCTAATGCTGCAATACTGCAGTCAGGTTTCCATCTGTTACCATTCTGTTTCCTTCTGTCTTGGTCTCTTCCTCTCTTGAGGTGTATGTACCTCAAGTATTTAATTAATCAAGTATATGATCTCCCAGTTGCACTGGAACTTCATATAGTCTTCCAAAATAAAAGATACTATATATGCAAATCTAATTTGACGTTTTAAGGTGTCATTTGGCCCTCAAAAGAAGAAAGTTCTGATTTGTCATTCTTTAGAGGAGGAGCCAGTGTTTCTGTTCAGGCTCGTGAAGTCAATGAAAAGCAGCCTGTATCGTCCCTGATGGAATATCTAAGAAAACAACATATGCTTCAATTCAGACAGCTTTGTACTGTTTTCCCTAGATAGGGAGCTACCTGCATTTTTTTGTTTTCTCCCTCAGTCAAACTCCTTTGCTATTATTCTAAAAATCAGAAACCTCCACTGAGCAGCATTGTCATGATCTGAATTGCATCCTTACCCAAGAGTTTTGTTGAAGTTGCTTAGCAAGGTGTACATTGTCACCAACATGAGTGTAAATGTAATGTGACTATAAAATAATCTTGATAGCACAGTATTACTTCATTTTATAATTCTTATGGGATATTTATTGTCTTCATGCTCTTGGAGCACAAAAATTGTAAGCTAAAAAAAAGGTTTCCTTTGCTTTCATGAGAATTTCACCAAAGCCACAGATGGGACTTTTAAAACAATACTTTTATTGCAGTTTGAATTGGATTTCTTCAGGTTTTTCTCGTGTTCATATGTTGTGTGAACCTTGGGAAATAGTGTTGTAGGAGCATAGCATATGGTACAAAATCGAAATGCTGGACAGTGAAATGTGCATCTGCATGCACACAGCACTTTTTTTTTTTTTTTCCTTTTTCTAGTGGGACTGGTGCAGCAATTTCTGACACTTCAGATTTTTGTGCCATTGGGAAAAGACTTCTCCACTGAGTTACTGTAAGATGCATAAAATTTCTTTGAATACTTAAAGTGAATTCCTGATTGCGGTTATTAATTGTGGTGGCATATTTTGCATTAAAGCATGGTGACTTGTCAAGTCAATAAAAAGTAATTAAGCTAATGAGATCATTATTTCTTAGATGTTTTAAATACTGACATTCCTTTGAAGACAGAACAAACTCAAAAAAATCCTGAATGAAGATGATGAAAAATCCAAAGAAATGAAGCACAAATTTGTCAAACATATGAAAATACTAATGCATGAGGACTGCCTGAAAATTCATAAGAGACTTATTCATAAGTCATAAGAGAGGGCCCTTTGGTCCAGGGCAAAAGAAATACATATTCTAATAACTGGAGGAGAAAAACACAACCAAACAAATACTGAAAAGCTAGAAAATCTAATGGAGTGCTTGATGAGTATCATTTGTTCCACACTGTGAAGAAAGAGAGATACAGCAGAAGCAGACATTTTATTAGTTAGGTGTGAAATGATTTAATGGAGTTTTAAACTTGGGCAGTTGTCAGGCTTTGGACAACATTTCTCCCTTAGTGACACCATCTGTTTATACTATATATAAACAGCACAACTCACTCAGCTTTGTAGCCTATAGAATGTCTGAGATTGGACTAAGAAAAGAAATATTAGGCCATTAGAAGCTCTGCAAGAAAAGATGGGTCGAATGATATCAATTAAATTAGCAATTAAATTGTGTAAAGTGAAAGAAGGATTTGATTTTTGTTTGACTTTCTGTAAGTTTGCATTTAAAGGGACAAAGGGACAAAAGAAACAGGATATGTCATGCAGCACACAGAGACCAAACACCAAGTACCAACTCAAAACCAAGATTTGTTTCACGTTCATTCTGTAGGCAGGGACAGAGATTTAATGACAGGTGCAGGAATTCAGATTTTTTTGTAGTGTCATCTTCAGTTTGATTCTTTTGGGTATTTGCCACCTTCTTAACAAGAACCTCTTTTCTACTTCTACTTATTTTTTTTTTCTCATTGCTTGCTTTTTGATAAAAACGTTTTCTATCACCTCTTCCACACTTATTTGCCTTTTCTCTTTCCAGACTTTACATTTTTTTCATCTTCTCTTTCTACTTCCTGTTCCCATCTTTACTATGCCACTCTTATAAAAGAAAATATATGTTCTTATTATATTCTTAGGTACTTGTATAGATTTAAATACGTGTATTTTGTATTTGCTATATATATTTTTAATGTAACATATACTGTATTGCTATATAATGCATATAATATAAACTATATTAACTATATTTTCTCTGTAGCTCCAGTTACTTGGAATGAAGGTGTTTATGTCTTAAAAGTACAATATTATTTGTTCCCCACTTAGTGCTGAATGAAAAAGTTAATAAAAATTCTTTAAAAATATACTTAATATTAAGTTTTATATTTGAAATCCACTATAACTTTATAACCCATAAAGTCCTCCAAGACTTGCAGAATAGTCAATGCATTATTTTATCCTAGCAGACTTAAGATAATCCAGTAAATAATAAAGACAAGTCCTTCTTGCCATGTGACTGCTGTTCAGCTCCCTTCTTTTCAGATATTTTGAAAGAAATTTCTTGCTTGTTTGCAGACAGAGTGTTGATGGTGTTGTTACTGCCTGAAGTTTAATGTTCAAAGATGGTTTCTTATGCAGCCTGACTACTTAGTGCTGAATCTTTGAGCAGCTTCAAGTGAAAATTGATAGCATGCCAAGCTATGAAATTTACTTTATGTAAAAATCACTGACAAGTTTTGTAATAGCTGAGCATGAAGCTTTATGTTGCATTTCTTGCTCTCCCATTCTGCAGAGAAATGGAAATAGGAATTTAGTTTGAGCGTCATCTTCTTTCGCATTCTGTTCAGTGATTGATTTGGTCAGCAAACAAGAATTTCTTTAAGACCATCCATCACTGCTGGAATCAGCAGAGCTAAACTGTCTAACTTGCTGTTGTCAACCAGTCATTCGAGATTCCTGCCATAAATACTGAAATGTAACCATATATTAGCTGGTTTGTCTTTTCTTCAAAGGAAATCTTAATAGAATTTTAGATACTTTTTTATGTGGCATGATTAGATGAATACCACCACATTAACAGTCAATGTATTGATCTGCATAAAAATGTGTAAAATAGATTGTGGATGAAAAAATTGATGAAGCATAATAAAATCACAACTAAGGTAGAGAGCTTGTAATTTATGCAGCTTCTTTGGAGCAAATAATAGCAAAGCTATTAGTAATGCTGAATATAGCTGTCTGCTGCAAATGCAGTAGCCAGTTGTTAAATCTTCAGTGTTATGGATTTTGCTACTTTTCTGAAAAAGCAAAGGTAACTCAGTGTTTGAAAAAATATCTGCATGTAAAAGAAAACAGCATCTGGCTTGTGTTGTTAATTTTTGCTTTAATTCCCAATACATGGACATGTGGGTGTTAGTACTTCTGCTTGGCATTTTGACAAGCATTCAAACATTTATTCTTAAAGAACTGTAATGGAAGTCATGGTCATACTTTGTTTCTGATACAGTTTTGGGGTCTTGTATGAGTCCCTGTGTATTGCTCATTTTTTTCCCAGTTCAGGCATGGTACTTACATCCATTGCTGCAGCTCTGAAGTCACGCTGCCTCTCTCACTGATGGCCAATTCATGCTGCTTCAAACTTGTTTAAATCTTAGCATAACAAACAGCTGTAAATCACATGTGGCACAACTTGTAGCTAGGGAGGTCTGAGTTCTCTTATGAGATCCCCTCAGCTCTGACATGAAAACCTGCAGAGCAAGCGTGCCCATTGTCAGTGGGAGCTGCTGCTGCCCCCAAGCCCAGACTTGGTGCTCGGTGTTAACATGCCGTGGGGCTCTGCTGTGCTGCCACTTCCTAGATTCACTCAGTACCTCATGGACCATCTTTCCTGCCAGAATGTGCTGAGGATTCACATGATTGCTCATTCACTCTAATGGTACCTATGTCTCTTAATTTAATTCTTCCTGATGTTCCAGCCTCAGCCTTTCAACCTTTGCTCAGCTGGCAAAGTGCTTATCAGCAGGTTGGCTCAGTTACTATCTCACTGTTCAGAGTCAAATTAGCTTTACTTGCCACCAGCCTTAGCCAGCTCCAGAAGGCATCAACTCTTGTTATATTGTGAATTAATGTAAACTCTGTGAGAGTTTCACACTCTGGAACATACATGTTAAGTTTTCTGTTGAAACTAGTTATGAAGGAATCTGTGGGGGAAAAGGGGTTAAAATCTCTTTATTCCTGAAGTAGTTGTGCTTGCTGATAAGAAATCTTATTGCAAGGCATGTGGACAGTACAGTGAAATATATATTTTGGTACCATATTTCCTGTTTTAAACAGTTGTTTCTATAAATATAAGCTTATTACTTTGAGATTTTTAATAACCACAACATAATAGGATTTACAGGCATAGCTAATTTATTCATAGATACCGTAACAGTTTGAATTTATGTGAATTAGATGCTATCATAATCAGTCATCATTTTAGCTTTGTTGACAGAGATATCATAAATTATTCGTGTTAACCTAAACACCCAGCATGTTTTCAGATACAGAACAATATGAATCTTGGTTAGTCTTGCAAAACTTAGACCAACATCTTAAAATTCACAGCAGGACAGAGATGCTAATTCCATCATGTACATCTGAAATTATTGGATGATTTTAGATGGAGACTGGAGGTAAACTTTATTGAATAGATTTAGCTGAGAGATTATTTGAAATTCTGGTATTTAGTAGCATGAGACATGTTTGTTGATTTTTTGTGAAGCAGGAGTGAAATACAGAAATATTCTTGGAAGTATTAGGGTATGTTAAATTTCATCATTTGCAAAGGAGATTTTAACTCATATATTTGCAAGTAAAAAAATTTTTAATAACTCTCCTAGTAACCACATCTTCTAGAACTTTAGATGGAAGCACTAATAAGTACTAAAGTACTAATTATTTATATTTTGGTTGGGAGAGGTCAGGATTCACCATTTCTTCATAACTGCTCATATTTTGAAAGATTTTCATTCTAACAACCAGATTTGATGATTCTTGTTTTGTGCCTGCCACTTGTGTTACTCCCTCTTTATGGATACTGGTTAAGGGCACTTTGTGGGGTTTTTTCCTTAATGCTCTCCAGAAAAAAAAACCACTATCAACAGGAAATTCCAGTATACAGTACAACTTGTTCTGTAGATCTGGGTGACATATCAGTCTTCCAGATCTCTTGTTTTGTAGAGATTTGATGATTTTCAACATAACTACTTCTGTTTTTATGAGGGCAGGATACATTGCTCTGGATTGCAGATCATCAGGCAGCCACTTTAGTAACCCAGTGTCTCCTACAAGACCAATTTACAAGTAGCACATGAAATAAAATGTATTGAAGTACAGAGTGCCTCTGAATAAGGAAATTTGAGAATCTGAAAACATGGCAAATCAGCCAACAATTCGTATTCCTTTGTTTTCTGTCTTTAAAATGGAGGTGATGATGATGATAATGATGCTACCATGTAATGTTTAGGAAGCACACGCCTTTTATGGAGAAAATGGCACTACGGTTGTTAAGTACTAATATACTAATGTACCAATAGTGAAGCATTAGCAGAGAATTCTCTCTGGATTTTGGCCAACAACTAACAAAGAGATTTCTGTTAGTATTCAATTGCATGGAAGCTTAGCAACATCGATGAAATACCTGCTTTCATGTTTGGTAAACTTTCTGTTTATATCATTTATAAAAAGAAAAACACTTTCATTTGAAGACCAAGTGATCCTGAGAAATGAAGCATCCCTTCAACAGTTCAGTATTGTTTTTCCTAAGTTCATTTTTAGCCTTGAATTGAACATTAACAAATGGTTATAAATTATTATCCATACAGAAGCAAAGTGAATAGGCAATCTGAGCAGATGAGTCTGTCTGTGCTCTTGGGTAGTTGCTACCATTCACTTGCAATCTCACTATAGTTACCATTGTGAGGAAAATAGTCAATCAAATTTGAAGATGTAAAATAAAATTGAAAATTGAATTGGAAGGTAATTTTACTTTCAAATGGCTTGCAAATGTAGATGTTAAGTGTGAAATGAATGCAGTTAATGACCATAGCTGGAAGAGTTATGCACCTGCTGATCACAGGAATATTATTATAAATGAGGTTGATTTTCTTGTTGACCACCTCATTTTTCTCAACATGGTCTCATTACTTTTCTATCACGTCTGACCCTTAGATATAAATACTCAAGCACAGACATAATAAAAATACATTAACTCCCATATAGATTTTTTAAATTCATCTTTGAAAATCAAGATGTGTGCTGCAGATGTTTCTTGCTATTGTAGGTTTAATGTAAGTTCTGGTTTTGGATAGCAGGAAAAAAAGTTGTGTGTCACCAAAAGTACTCCAGAGTAATTTTGTAACTGAGAGATCTGATGTTCTAGCTCTCATTGTCTGAATTATTTCAGAAATTTCTTTATTTTTATTTTCCAATAAGCAATGTAATTTAAAAGTCTGAAAGTTACACTAACTCTTAAATAATTATCTTCCTTCTCCTGGGAAATAAATCATTTTATATAATTTTAAGCCCATCTTTTTTTTTTTTTTTAATTTGCCTGTTTGAATGTTTCACCTACTTTTGCCTGTGGAACATAAGTTTTTTTATTAATTTAAATATATTTACAGAAATAAATTACACTTCTTTAGGAGTGATCATATCTATGCATCTCAGGTTTGCCCCTTCCTTATGGCACATCTGTTGTCATAAAAAGTCTTACTTTAGACTTGTATGAGAGAGTCTGATATAAATGTATGTCTTTTGATCTTAACAACTGTGTTCAGTGTTACATTCTGGAATTTAACTGAGTTGTAAATTTACCAATGGCCCTATGGCCCTTCTATAACCAAGGTTCTTTTTTTTTTTTTTTTTTTTTCATGAGGGAGAGAGATAAACCTATTCCTGTAAGAAATAAATAATAAAATTTAAACGAATTGATAGTATTGAGTGAACTTAGATTTCATTGTCAGTTGTTTGGAGATATGCATGACTTAATTCTAGGCTCCTACTGTTCTGTTATAGCCTCATTTAAAGCAACATTCTCTGTTGAGAATTATGCAGTTTGAGGTTCAGCAGGGATAGTATTTTTGTTTCTCATTACTCAGGTTATTGCAACTGCCTGGTTTCTCAGCATAATTGCTCAGATCTAAATGCAGCCAAGAAATCCAGGGAGTTTCAAGCAGCCACTGCTTTGGACTTTTTTGGTGCACCGAATTTTAGCACTTCTGAACACCCAAAATTTAGAGTGAAGAGCTTCTGGAAACTAGATTCATAGGTTTTTCACCAAAGGCTATATGGGAAGTAAAGTGATGGGTGGAACTATGCCTTAATCAAAGGCTTAGCCACGTGGCCCATTTGTTGGTGATCATCATGGAATTATTTCACATCTTGCTTAAACTTCTTCAAAAGTAAGATCAAACCCAGGTACCAGCAGTGTAAGACACTGGGAGGTGTTCTGATGAAATCACTTTTCAAAGACTTGGTATAATTAGTCCATTCATAAAAATGTGTGCAGCTGATTCTGGAATCTTTCATGTCAAACAATAGCAATAGTGAGGATATAATAATTTTTTCTTGGTGCAGTAGTGGAATTTCTGCTTTTCAAGTGCACATGATTTTTAAAAGGAACTGCCAGTCTTTAAAAATGAAACAGATAGTAGAATCTTCCATTTTGTTTTCATTTGCCCACCCATGTTATGAGGATGAAGAGATTAAAGGTCAGGTTATCTGCAAGGGAGAGGAAAGAATCAGCAAGTTCTGGAAAGCTGGTGAACAGTTTGCTTTGGAGGATAGTCTTAATGACTATGGGGGAACCAGAAGGTGCTTATGTATTTTCATTGCCTGTACTGGCAGCACCTTTTGATATTTACATAGTTGGAGTATACTTAGTACTGTGCTTGTTTAAACTTTCAAATTGGTAAAAATAACTAAAGTATGTAATTTTCCCCAGAGTTAATGTCCTCCTAAGTTGACCTAAGGAAACCTGTGAATGTTTTAGGGTGTTAGTCTGCAAATTTTCGGTGATGGCATTTCATTATTTAAGCTACAGGTAGTCCTTAGTTAATGAAAAAGTGTTTTCTGTAATAAATTAAAAAAAAAAAACCCACAAAAAAAACCACAAACAAACCAAGGCTACAGGGCAGTCTCACTATTTTAAAGTGAAACCCAGCATTTGAATGATTATGAGTAATTACTTTTAGCAACACTAAGTAGTGACAAAAAGTTGGTTTTTATAAGTATTTGTCATCTCAGAGGGGCTGCTAATTACAGAGAAATACCCATCTGTTAGAAATAGGCTTGTTCAAAATAATAGGTAAATTAATCATTGTTTCCCCATACATTAAGCATATTCTCCCAGACTGCAGCCTTTAAAGTAATATCTGTGCTCTGGAGTGTTGAGGGAGGACTGTTGGGGAATGTCAAGGCTGTGCTGCTCTTGTGGTTTCACCCCAGGAAGCAGCTGAGCCACAGTAGCCCCTCTCTCTCCTGGGGAAGAGAATACACAAGGCTAAAAGTGCAAAACCTTGTGCACTGAGATAAATACAGTTTAATAGGGGGAGAAAAAGCTGCACATGGAACCAGAATCTAAACAAGGCATTAGCTCCTTCCCATGGGCCTGCAGATGTTCAGCCATCTCCAGGAGCTTAGGGCTTCATGCTGTGTAATGGCTGCATGGGAAAACAACGTGGCTCTGAGCTTCCCCCATTCCTTCTCCTTCCCTGCAGTTCTTTCTGCTGAGCATGGCACCGTGTTATCTGAAACATCCCCTGGGTCAGCAGGCATCAGCTGTCCTGACTGTGTCCCTGCCCAGCTCCCCATACATCCCCAGCCTGCTGGCTGGTGAGATGAGGTGAGGAGCAGCAAAGGCCTTGGCTCTGTGTAAGCAGTGCCCAGCAGCAGTGAAAACATCCCTGAGTTACCAACTCTGCTTCCAGCACAATCCCAAAGCACAGAACTCTCCAAGATACTCTGATGAAATTTAACTGGGTCCCAGCCAAAACCACTACAGCTGCTAACAAGACTTGAAGGAAACAGGACATAAAAATGACCCTCTTTATCAGTTTAAAGGAGACCTTTTTTTGTGTGTGTGTGACAGTAGCTGTAGTCTGAATTTATTTGAAATGTTGAAATTCAGTGTCCTTGGTATCATTGTGAGATGACCTGAATAGTGAGCAATAAACTTCTGCATTATAATTCACCTTTGAAGATAGGTCCCCTTGAAGTAAAACAAATAGAAAATGTATTGTGTTTACCTTTAAGCTGAAAAAAATCTATATGCAGTGACAGAGGCATTTTTAGGAAAAGAAAGCAAATAATGTTTTTCTAGTTAGCAGGCCCCAAGATAAGACAAGCTTAAGGGGCCAAAATACGTGTGATTATTAAAGGCTACTTGGTTCTTAGTTCATACAAATTGAATTCTTTCATACTCTGAAGGGCTGTGGAAATCTAGCAGAGTGTAGACTGTTGAAATGAAATTAGCATGTAAAGTGATTTTATATATGCAGGGATATAGCCACGAAGTTTGAATTAGAGAAAGAAATCTCATTACTCATCTTGTAAAAGAATTTCTAAATTCCATATTTGCTGTCACTGACATAAAGGTTTTGCACATGAACAGGTTTTTTGTGATTTCCCAAAGATACTGGATTATTGAATTGACAAAGATCTGTTCCATTCTCTCCTGACTTTTCTTTTATAGGATAACTGATTTTGACAATATTAAAAGAAGATTGTATTTGTCAACAGTCCACAAGGAGTTGTCTGTAACCCCTCTGCATGCAAAAATTCCTCTGTTTATGATCAAGCGCAAAATAGTAGGTACCTTGGGACTATTACCTGGACTGAGGTTGAGCATGTTTTCTAATCAGAAATATTTTGTGTATATTATGAACTTTTTGAAATTATTGCTTGTTTAGAACTCAGCTCCTACTGATATTTGTGTATGTCCCCTGTACCAGATGGCAGCAGAACCACGTAGTGCTGCACCTCTTCTATCCTTCTTCTTATATTATGAATTCATTCTCATTTTACAAAATTACTGCTGTTTGTGATGCTTCTTAACCTTTCCTGTTGATCCAGCCTCTATAAAATTCTCTGTGTCCCTGATCATTCTTCATGATAGTGCTCCTGCTCATGTATCCCTTCTCCTGTAGTGACCTCCGATGACATCCACTGCAGGTAGGCTGTATCTGATGGCTGCTTTCACATTCCTCAGGTTCTTCCAAATGCTGGTATATGTAGAACAATCTATGTGTCAAACTGATGAGAACAAAACAAAAACCTTTTTATTCTCCTCATTCCCCTCTGCCATGCCCAGCCACAACATATGATAATACAGGATACAAAGCCTGATGGTTACTGTATAACCATGTAAGGATTGAAGTCACAAAAACTGCTGTAGAAAATAAACTTGATATGAGAATAGTTAGATTTCAAATATTTTTAAATGTATATTTGGGTGAAGAGAACTAGATAACAGTATACTAAGCAGTTGTGAATTTAAGGCTAGACATGAGAGAGAATATTTTACAAAAAAACCTCTGAATTTATAATTTTTTTTGAGATAGGTTAAGTAATAGCAACTGTGGTAACTTCAAACTGAAAAGCTTTCTACTTTGTGGGAAGAAGTAGTTGGATTATTTTTTAATGAATATGTATCAGATCATACCCCGAAGTTGCTGTTAATTCAAAATCCAATGAAATTAAGTTCTTTTTCTTCATTGTAATTTCAGTTAGTTGGTGTCAGACTAGTACAGGTATTTCAGGATTAACGTGTGCATTAATGTACACCAAGTTAAACTCCAGCAGAAGATGAACTTCAGTTATGAATTTTAATTTCGATCATAAAGCATGAATCAGATATGTCTAGATGCTCTGATCATTTATAATGACAAAATATTTTAATAACCTTAATGCTTGACCAACATTAAAGAGTAGATCTATATTCCTTAGTGTATCTGAATACATATCTGTCTCCCTTAAATGGTTATCTGCCTTTTTACCATTACTTTTGTTTAAAAGAGGGAGCATGCTGCTTTCAGTGATTAGACAGATCTTTTACGTGGCTCTGATCATTCAACTTACTGTATGCACAAGCTGATTGTTATTATCAGCATGAGGGGTTGTGAATCAGGATATATAATAAGTTGTTTGTTCCATCAGCAGAACATTGTTTGCATTTTCACATGCTAGCTTTCTGTATTGTATTGCTACAAATTATTCCATTTTTCAACCTCATCACTAGAAGTAGCAAGTATAATTAAATACTGAATTTTTCAGTCCATTGCTTGGTGTCATCAAAACAAGTATTACTTTCCTTCCAAAATTTCAGATTTAAGACCTGAACAGTAATGTATGCACCTAAATTTTTCTCAAAATTATTTGCTGTTTGTTGATTAGAAGCTAATATTTCTACCTTGACTTTATAAGGAAATTAGGCATGTACAATCATTATGTTTTTACTTTTCTTTTCCCTTAAAATTTCACCCATTGATCAGCTAAATTTAACACATGAGTACTCATATAAAATATATTACAGTTCTGCAAATTGAATGAAAATTGGAAAATTCCTGCATTTCAACTCAAGGCTGTCTTGTTTATTTGTATAGAAAGTGTGTTAGCCTCAGCTCATGGGTTTTACTAAAGAGTATTGTTTCTCTTTTCTAGTGGTGCAATATGTGTATTGACTTGGTAACGTTTACCTATAAAATATTCAGAGGAGCTCTCTTCCAGTCCTTGGATGGAATTACTATTTCAGCCAACTGTAAGCTAAGAAAGGTCTTCACTTTAAAATTCAAGCCTCCAGTTACATCTGAGGAAGATGGTGTGTTTTAATTACTGTCTAGTCTTAATCATAACTGTTCATGTTATAAAATCAAAAGCTTCTTACTCATCAGATTGGAAATTTGAAGGATTACAGATGGTGTGTTTTAATTACTGTCTAGTCTTAATCATAACTGTTCATGTTATTCATCAGATTGGAAATTTGAATGATTTCTTAAAAATTAAAGTGGTAGTACAGCATATTAAATCTGCTAGTGTTGGACTTAGGGCAACTAATTAAATATGTGTGTACTCCTGTGTTTTAAACACTGAATTCCTTAGAAGTATTTTATTGAAAAAATTCTGGCAAGATTTATCAAGTAGAGAGCTTGTTTTAATGGGGGTATCTTATGCTGATAGAAATCATATTTTGGCCAGGAACATAGTATCTGAGAGAAAAGATACTGAAAACAGCAGCTGTTTGCTTTCTTAATTTTGGATGTTAGCAGCTGATGAAAGATTTCTTTCTGAAATAATGCAGACAAAATTGTAACAAAACATATGAAACAGAGCTATGAAACTATGATAAACACCTCAGATCATGTCCAGTTATCCTAATGTGGTCTTGTTTATTGTAAGTAATATTGGTGGTGAGCTGAAAAACAACGGGGTTTTTTTTGTAATAGATCAGGATACTGGTCAAATTTACCAGTCTCCAGACTCGCATCATAATCCTGAATCATCATTTTCTAAGGGGAGAACTTCATTCCTCACTGGTATTTGCAGTAATACAGGAGAAATTTCAAAAGCACAGCTGGCACTTTCTTATTTTAAAGGCACTCCTAGGAATAACTCAGCTTCTATTTCATTCAAATTTTCATTTTCTGGCTTTTAAGGAACACACCTGAAAAACGTTTCTGGTTTCAGAAGGAGGTGTAGTTAACAGTATTGTAAGTGTAGCAAAATGTATCTTCCGTTTGGAAACAACCAACCAATAGGAGAGAGTAGGCAAACCTTGTGATTACTCCTCTGATTTTTTGTTGGTAAGACTGGAAAAAATATTAATTAAAAATGTCTACAGAGAAAATATGGTAAATTCTCAGCAGTAAACTGCAGTTCAAGCTCTCACTGGCATTCATTTAATTTAATTCCATTGGTGCATTGTTTTTTCCCTTCCATTCTAAACAGCTTCTGAAATGTGCTTAAATATTCTAAATGAGTTCCAAAATTCTAAAATGCAGCTAACATAATGAGCCAACAGCTTTAATAAACTGTAAGCATACTAAAATATTACACTTTTAATTACTTCATTATCAATTCTATGATTATTACACAGCTGGTGGGCATTAGTACTTTCTGTGTGCTTTTGAATTTCCTTATCTAGGCAACTCATAGAATCAGAATCATGGAATTGGTTAGGTTGGAAAATACTTTTAAGGTATTTTGAGTCCAACAGATAAGCCAGCACTGCCAAGGCCACCACTAAGCCATGTCCCTAAGAACCCCACCCACATGGCTTTTAAATAGCACCAGGAATGTTGACTCCACCACCCTGGGCAGCCTGTTCCAGGGCTTGAGAACCCTTTTGATGAAGAAAGTCTTCCTAATATCCAGTCTAAACATCCTCTGGCACAACTTGGGGCTATTTCCTCTCATGTTGGTGCTTTTTACTTGGGAGAAGACACCAACACCTACCTCTCTACAAGGTCTCCCTCCACGCTGAGCAACCCCTGTTCCCTCAGCTACTCCTCTAAACTCCTCTAGACCCATCTTAAATTTCCATTGCAGCTGAAGGTTTGGCTGAATTTAAATGATTCTATGTTCGTACCAAATTAAAGAAAAAACAATAGTAAGATTTTTTTTTATTATTAATTAAGTTTCAGATAACAATTACTCTTTAATAAAACTTTTTCCCCTCTCAGAATAACTGGACCAGTTAGTTGAGCCCCACTGAATGCAGTGGCATAGCAACTTGTATTGAGAGTTGTGCTTTAACCTTGGCCAGCAACTAAGCAGCACACAGCCACTGCCCTCAGTGGGATGGGGGAAAGAATCAGAAGGGTAAAAGTAGGAAAATATATGGGTTGAGATAAGAACACCTTAATAATGCTAAACTGTAATGACAAGGGGGAAAAAAAAAGATAAATAAAACCCAAGAAGGACAATTGTATTTTATTTGCATGATTTGTTTACCACCAGCAGCTCCCCCCAGTGAGCTTTCCCTCTAGTTGATATGCTGAGCACACTGCCATGTGGTCTGGAATATCCCTTGGGTCAGTTGGGGTCAACTGTCCTGCCTGTGTCCCCTCCCAGCTTCTTGTGCCCCTCTGCCATCTGCTCCCTGACAGGGCAGCTTGGGGAGCTGAACAACAACTCACACACCAGTGTGTCATCAGCACTGGTCACATGCCAGATCCAACACACAGCCCTCTACCAGCTACTGGGACAAAAGTTAAATCTTTCCCAGCAGAAATCAGGACAAGGATCGAGTTCTTTGCTTCAAATTCTTGGTGTGATGGAAGTACTGACTTCAAGATGCAATGAGTGTGTTACTCTTTTCAAGTAGCAAGTATACAGTATGTTTTGAATTTTTAAAATGACAGTAAATGCAAAGGAGAAACCACATATATGAAGAAATTATTTCAGTATGAGATCATTGAGATAGAAGAGGAAATACTTCACCTTTCCTGCCTCATGACACTGAAGCATACAAGTATAACCTATACCTAGTTTCTTGTTTCCATAGTGATGCAGAACTTATGTATGGGTTTTTATCACTAAGTATTGCCCAACAGTGATAAATAATGTACTGGCTTGGTAAAAAAAAACAAAAAAAACCCACATTGAAAAAATATGTCCTGTACTGAAATACAGCATGGGACATTTGATTTTCTTATTAAAATCTTAATACTTGATCCCTTATTCATGTTTCGGCTTCAGGTTGGGTTTTCCTCTTCTTTTCCTTGGAAAATAGGCTAATTCATTTGCTTATTATATTCAAGTATTCTAAAATTTGCACTGAATTTGTGTTGTAACATCAGGAATGGTTCTGACATGGATTCCTTTCTTTGCAGAGAGCAGCTTTCATAAACTCAATCTATATTGGTTATCAAAGGGAAAGCACAGATAATCAGCTCACATTCTACTAGTGCCTGGTGTCACAAGAATACATAGGTTGACAGCTTTGTAGTTTATCATGAAAGCATAATGGAGTCCAAAGTTTGGAACTAAAGCTTGTTAAATTCTTTATTTGCATATATGGGACTTCTTTGCTACTTCAGTCCCACAGATAGGAATACCATATTTAGCTGTTCATTTTATCAGAAAATCAGTGTGTCAGTGTTACAATTATAGCTGAGTAGTAATAAAATTAACAAAATGTATTTCATTATTGTTTTGTTTGCTCTCTGGACATTTCAAAGTTGATTTTCCATTGCTATTCCAGCCATTAGTGAATATTTCTATAACTGTATTCAAAATGTTTGGCCTAAAAGTATACACAACATCATTTTAAAATTTGCAATAACCAATGGCAACAAATTTTTTTAAATTACCATAACCTTTTTATAGCCATGTGAACTAAAGTATATGTAATCTACCAAATAATATAAGTCAAATTGAATTCCATAGTGTCATGAAGTAAAGACCATGGTTTTTTTTATTCTAGGTGCATGCATTGTTTCACCTGGGCCATATGAGGCCTCAGATGATATTCCTCTAACCTGCCAGCTCAATTCTGATGTCCCACAAGTTACACAAGTGCTGGATCTAAATGAAATTCACAAGCCAAAAATAAAATGTAGGGAAAATGCAGTGCAAGAAACAGGTATTCTGTTGTATTAAAATACTGTGAATACAATCCATACAGTATGTGTAGAAAGAACTAATTGTTTTGTAAATGTCCATGTTAGGAGTTCCAATGTCTTAAAATGAAACATGACAGCTCCTGCACACCTGTAGTGCCTCAGGCACATGGACACATGTCTGTTCTATAGTTTGAGATCTGTGTGGAGCCTCAACAGTTCTAATTCAAGCATGAGATTTATAACAATATTTGAGATGTCATATGAATGTTCATTGAAGCATTTTGCAGTGAAGTTGTTACACTTCTTTTTAAAGTATGTTCACATCAATGAAACTTTGCTGGCAATATGAGCATGCAGTGTCCTCAGCTTATACTCTGAAAAGGGAAATCTTTTCTTATTGGTGTCTTGTCTTATTTGAATGTTTCTTTAAGCTACAAAATAATAAACCATATAATTTAGACTTTGGCAGCATTGCATTGATTTACTAAAGAAGCTGGGCAGTTGTGTGCTACAATACAAGCTATTGACTTGGATAAAAGCTAAGAGAAAGCAAAGAAAATATTAAATTTTAAATTATTGTTACAGATGAAGGCTAACAGCAGGAGACCTAAAAGGTTTTTGTTCTAGTCTCTGTATTGTTTATCATAATTATGAATAATCTCAACAGAGAAGTGAATAACAGGGGAGCAAAATTTTGTTATGATACAGATACTGGTTTTATAAAGAGTGGGACTTCAGAAAGTTTTAAGCTTGTGAGATGGGCAATCCCATATTTACTTTTTCCTGAAAAACAAAGCAGGTAACATGCAGGAAATATCACAGTTTTCAAAATAAGGTTTTCAGTTTTCTGGTTTTATGTCTTGTGGCCACTGTGTTGAAAAATTATGGTCTAGGGACCACTGTATGGGGTAAATGTGGAACATGACATCACATAAAATCTAGCTTTGCTAAATGCAGAGGATTCTACATTGGGGAGGAACGATAACTACAGTTAAGCTTTAAAGGATCAAAATTAAATGACTCAAGGCAGGCAGGTTATCATCACCATAGATACAGCTCAGTAGAACTTTCAGATTTTAATACATTTTAAAAAACTAAGTAGCAGGAAATTCAAATTCATAGGAAATGAAAAAGGTATCAAACCTTTAAATCATTTTTGCATTATTATCTGAAATACTTTATACATTATCAGCTAAACCATCTCAGAAAATATCTTACAGACCAAGAAGTGATTCAGGGAGAAGCAGCATGAATGATAATCTCTCACATAAGATATGCTGAAAACATTAAAAATTTACATAAGGGCATTTAAAAAGTAACCAGTGATACAAAGGATGTTCAGTAAAAGCTGTTTTTCTTATCTTGTGGCACAAAAGCAAGACATCGTTTGATGTGATTATGCAGTTGAAAATTAAAAACTCATAAAAGAAAATGCCATGTTACACAGAATATCATTAAAAAAGAGGCTAAAAGAGGCTGGTAAAGAAACTGATGTGATTCCAAAATCAGTTGCCAATTTATATAGGTAACAGTAATGTTGTATTTAGCAGCAATAAAAATGTGAAAATTCAATTTTGTACTTCCAAGTTTTTCCAACCTTACACTAAGAACTGTGTTGAAGGCAGATGATTTCAAAAATCCATACTGAATTATCTTGTGCTATTTCTGAAGTGTTGGGTTTGGCCTTTGGAACTGAATGTTAGAGAGATTATTGGCCTGTTCTAGAGTAGCCTTTCCTGTGTTTTTATGTTTAAGTTGGCATGTCTGCTTGAGTAAGATCTGTAAGCCAAGAATCAGTAGAAACTGAATTGTAGATACAAATGCCAAGATGTGAAATTGCTTAAACAGACTTGGGTCAGACGATTGAGAGCTTTTTAGTAAAGCTGCTATTTTGGTTTAAAACTCTGTATTGCATCCTACCTTCACTAAAGTCAACAGCAGAATTTCACCATGGCAAATATATTTAGAGTCCTTATTGTCTTGATTCAAAATACTGATTATATCTTTAAAACAATTTTGTAAAGAGATAGATCATCATTAAAAAACAGCAGTAGAGAGAAACATAGATTATTTATGTTCATTATTGGAAATCTGGAGTTGGAAAATTATTCATAAGCAGTAGTGGTCTTCAGTCCCACCTAATAAACATAGCATGTGTCCTTCCAGACATGTTTTTTAAATTTCAGAAGTTAGCCTGCTTGAAATTGGAAACTTTGGTATATTTAGGTACTTTTTAATTGGAAAATCTTATTTTAATGCACTAAACTTTTTGTTTATTTGATAATCAAAAGCCCAAATTATTTTTAGTATCATCCACTTTTAATTACACATATTATTTCATTATGTCATCAACACACTGTTATGTGTAGATGTGGGTAATTAATTGCAGTCAATTAATGTGGTCATTAAGAGAGATTTTAATGCAAATAGCTTTTCTAATTGGAGCTAACAACATCCCAAGGTAGCCAGTAAAAAAGAAATTGATGTTAAACCAAGACAGGTCATCTGATCTTGTGAAATGGCAGCTGTTAACAGCAACCAAATGTCACATCAGGAAAAGAGTCAGGTAATGGCAGTAAGTAGGTTCTTCTGTGCTTATTAGTACAGTAAATGATGATATTGGTGGCTAATGTATGATCTGTTTTTCATTTCCTTGATGACGCTGTAAATAAAGCTGATCTTGAAATAAGGTTATGAAAAATGCTCAAGGGAATCGGCAGAATATTTTGTTTCTACTTTATTGCATTATGAAGGTGTCAAATCTCTGAAGTGAGACAGCAATTTAATACGAGTTGTAGCAAGAAAATATCTTTGGACATTGTAAATATTAAATATAAATTAATGTGAAGATACCATTTTTATCAGCTCTGGAAAGGAGAATCCACTGACAATATTGGAGAATTATAAAAGGAAAATAGATACTGCATGCAGCTCAACAACCTCGATGGTAAAATTAATGTGCAACCATTTTACTGTCCTTCCTTTTTAAATTTTTTGGAGAACATTCACCTTAATTCCATATTTACTTTTGTCTTGAAGACTGGTTGGCAATTTCCATGCTTTAAAAGACTTATAGAAATAAAGCTACAGTTTAAACAGTAAAAAAAAAAACAGTGAAAATGGTAGAATATTTTAGCAGCAATAGAGTGCATTTGCAATATTAGGGCTCAGCCCAGGTAATACAGTAGATTCAGTAATTTCAAAAAGCAGGGTACATGTAAATAGCTCTCTGAGCTGCGACTGATACCTTGGCAGTCTTGCCTTCATTTTTTGTGTTATTATTTATTTATTCTGTTATTTATTAATTAGAGTTCTTTTTTCTTCCTGTCAGAAGTTAGGTTTTCATTGAAGTTCTAAAGAAATCCTGCAAACCTTTTTGTTGTTGTTGTTGTTTATAAATAACCCACTTTTAAATAAATCTTTAAAGCAAGAAGATTAGAATTATGTCTCTATAATAGACCAAAAGTTTCTTGCTGATATGTTGACACACTTTTATAAAATGTGCATTTGCTATTCCTGTATTTCTAGGGAGTGCACCTTAAAGGAACATAACTCTAATATATGTTTAGTATTCATAATTATTTTCTTTTAATTTATTTTAAAAAAGCCCTACTTCTTACTGTTTGTAAGTACTGTAAATTTTTTAACTCCTAATTTTCTTAACTTAGGTATCTTGGGTAATAGAGGCCAAGGCAACATATGCAATGGCAAAACTCAGGATGTGTCACATATTGCATTTGGGTCAAAGATCCTTGGGCCACCTCCATCTTCAAACAGAAGAACCAATGCAAAGGTACCTGGAAAGGTAAGAAGGGCTAAATTCCAACAACACCACTGGCCCTTTTGCAAAGGAAGATATTGATAAGCAGGGGAGATAACTACAGGTTTATTTGAGAGGCTGCCTCCAGAGAACTGTCACAGGTCATGGACCTCCAGTGCCAGAGATGCTGCAACATCCAGAGGAGGGCAAGGAAAATGCATGGGTGGCTCCAGCACAGGGCATGGGTTTATGGGCCCACAGAAGAGAAAGCTAGGAGGAAATCTAGTTGCTATTTTCAATGAATGCAGGGCTGTAGAGAAGCCAGGTCTCTTCTGAAAGGCCAAGGGCAGTGGGCCCTAATTGCAGGGAGATTCTAAATACAACAAAGAAGTGATTCAGTACTGCAACTGAGTCACAAGAGAGTGGAGAATTTCAAAACTTCTGAAGATATCAAAACTTAAATGAAACAGGCTGATTCAGCATCAGATATAAAGATGCCTCTTTCTACTGAAATTACTCTTATCATTCTTACTTTTCTGAATTTTTTTCCTAGATGCTGAAATTTCTGTGTGTGTGTGTGTGTAAATATTTTGCCTTATGATGAGAGCTATAATCCAGAGCAGAAATTACATTTCAGGATGCTCTGATAGTCAGCCTTACAGTAGCTTATGTGATGCTGTCAATTACAATGCCAGGGAAAACACCTGATCCCAGTCTGCCAGCAACAAATATACAGGTTTTTGGAATCTGATCAGGACTTTAGTTTTCAGTTGAACACAGAGAATAAGGGATCCAGCCAGCTCTTGTGTAGAAAGTCACTTGAAAGGCAGGATGTAAAATGATATTTTTTTCTTCAAAGAAAATACTCTTGAGGTCTAGAATAACTACAAGTTTTAGTCTTTTATTCTTATAGTGAATTCTAATTTTTTTCCATTTTATTTGCATTGTTCCATCCACTAAGTGAAAAAAAAACCTCTGCTTGCTACTTGACTGTTAAGATTGAAGATACCACACTGAATAGAGCCTACCATAAGGTTTTGTGAAAAGATAGTGTTTAAAAAAATATCTGGAAATATACATTTTTTTTTAAAAAGTGTCATTCATAATCTGTGTTTTACCTTTGAGTATTTTGAAAGCTGTTATATTTTTGTCTTTCATCAAGAAATAATGTCTTTCAAGGTAAAAAAGACCTTGGGTAGCAAAACATCATGCCAACTTCAAAACTCAGGAATGCCAACTGAAACCATACCAGAAAATGAGAGATTGGAGCTACCACTCTGGCCATGCAATGATACTTTAGATCAAGGAGGCAAAAGAAGTAGTCTCCAAACAACTGCAAATGAATATCAAAATGGTAAGAGCATAAAGCAATGAATATGTAGACTTTTCAAAGTGCCAAATTTTTGCATGATTGTGCCTTTGAATCTAGGAATTAATTCTTTGTTTTTCTAATCCTTTATCTACTTAATTAATTACTGAAGACATATTCATTAAATCATGATTTATTCTCCTGTATGAGGGTGAATAAATGCTCATTCTCTCTGCAGCTATTTGTATCGTGAGTGATTGAGCCAGGGATCATCACCTGCTGGCAGTACCCACAATTTATACACATGCTCCTCTTTCCTCATGCTGTGAAAATAACTGAGCTGCTGCAGTGCTTCTTGATTGTTTTGCAACTTTTGCAAGCCTGTTTTTTTATAATTACTATGGTTTGCCCTTCTTCCATACCTAGTGTTAAATTTTTCCTTCCTTGTGGCTGCCCTGTTCCTGCTGCCCTGAAAGATTCCCATGCTGTTTAGATGACCCATATATACACTATATGAGTCTTCACAGGCATTTCATTTCTGCATTGCATTTCAGACCCTGAAATTGAGACTCAGAAAACATCTGTAAGTGGAGAAGCAGATTTTCAGCTCACCTCACCACAAGTACCATCACCAGACAAGGACAGTCATATAAGATTATCTCTAAAAAATGCAGCCAAACCCACATGGGAGATAACCAGTGGTATGGTACTCATTTTCTGTTATTTTACATTTCAGTTCTATGTGTTCTGAAGGACTGTTGTAAATTTCAAAGGACCCAAAAGCAGTTCATATAAAAAATAAACATCTGTGTTGTGGGGGATTATGGAAATCAAGCACCCTGCAACAGAATTGCTTTTGAGCATTGATAAAGATTTGCAGGATTAAGCAGAGTACCAGAGCAGTGAATGAATATCAAAAGAAAAATTCCATACTCTCATGATTAAAGGAAAAGAACTAAAAATAATTTATTCTTTAAATCCCTAATAAATTTAACACTGAAGACTCCAAATATTAAATGTACAAGAAATTGTATGTGTCCTAGATAAGAATTTAGAATATTAACTACAGTACCTATGTAATATTGGGAGGGGAGGTGGGGGGAAAGAGGGGGAAAGGGTTGTTTTCTTTATAGAGTTCAGTGGTGATTTATTTCTTTTGTTATTCACAGAAAGACACCTCAGCTTATGTTTTGAGTTTTTTCCCTTTCTCACCTCTCTGCCAAAAAATGTGGATTTTTTTGTCATACATTGTCAATCAACTTCCTTTGAGTCTGGGAATTGCATTATGGGGAAAAAGTATCCCTTGTCTCTATGAAAAACTAGTGTTACTTTTTAATAGAAGGCATAGCTACCAATTTAAAAAATGGTGGGACTACTCAGAAGTTCTCAAAATTGACCAATGAGATTTTCCTTCATATTGTGAGTGATTTCCTTTGTGTTTATTCTTTGGGGATATTTAGAAGTAATTATACAGTCTGGCAGTTTCAGTAATTCATAATTGCTGTTATGGGTTCCATAATTTGACTGAAAGAGATCCAAGATGTTCAGGCAAATAGAGAATTCTTCTGGAGAATTTTTTAATTCCTTCCTATTTATCTGAATTTTGAGAACTCTGGGGCAGGAACCACTGTCTTAACTTGTTTTTCATCTAGAACACCAAAACCTCTATCTAGTGCCAGAAATAAAAAAAAAAAATTAATCCACACTTGTTATTTTATGAAAATATAGATGATATGAAAAGACAGCTTTAGGGCAGTAAGCTGGCCTGTCTAAATGCCCTCTCATAAATTCAGAGGCAGAGAACTGAGGAAGAAGGATATGTGTAAACTCTGTTCTTTTGTTGTTAGAATTTCAAAGAATAAAAACTGTTTCTTTATAATCTTAGTTGTGTGTACAGGCAGATGAGTGCATTATGTGAGTTCATAAGGTACAGTTCTAGAAATTTTTTCCCTGTATTTTCATTGCTTGTCACTGTTGTCACTCTCAGCCTGCAGATTTCTGTTTCTTTTCAGTATATGAAGTTATCTCATTTTATGTAGATGACTTAATCATCTCTTTATCCATTAGTACTGGATTTATTTTTTCTGAAGAACTTCTTATAAGCCACTTCTCCATCAGCAAAGTGCCCTTCTAGGCTTTCTTCTGGACCTCTTCCAAAGTGGGATAAACTTGACCTGAGAGAAGAAATAAAATGAGTGAACACTGTTTATGCCAATCTTATTTACTCAATGCTGAAGCCTTCATTATAATGTTAGGCTGTGATTAGAAGTTTTAGCATAAGTCTGACTGTGTAGAAGAGCTAATTAGATGTTAAGGTGATCATTCTTGCATTTATGTTTTTTGCTGCAATGTTGTGATTACGTAGTAGTTTGCATATTTTACTCAGAATGTACTCCAAATTATTCATTACAGTTGACATGGAAATTATGAGTTAAAAAGAAATTCTAGTATAGTTTTTGTTGGAGAGGTAATGGGATTTTGTTTAGTCCAAAACTCACTGTATCTTTCACTTGTGGACTGTTGAAAGACTGCTACACTGACTACAGGTTACAGAAGTTGCTGAACTCTGTAACCACCATAAAATGTCGTCTTCAAATCATACAGACCTTTTTGTCTGCCCCCTGGATATTTCATTAGGAATAAGGACTGTGCTATGCAAATGAATGTTTGGGTTTGACTTATTCCTAACAAGTGTTTCTACAACAACTCTGGAAATGAATGTAGTTCTTTACAGTATGGCTTAGACTAAAAAGACAGAATATTCAGGTTAATATTATATAGATAGTAATCATTTTAAAGTAGTTCTTTGTATTTCTGAACTCCTTTTGGTCTGGGCAAGACATTATAATGGTGTAAGAAATTTTTGGATATCTGAGGCAGAGCCAGGATTAGAAATCAGGAGTTTAAGGCTCTAATTGCCTCAAGTTCTCAAAACCCTTGAAAAAACTGTTGCTCTAGGATTTCTTTTCCATGTTTTGATACTTCATTCAAAATTGACTTAAAATCATAAAAAGCAAGTGATTCATCACATTGTCTCCTTCAGAATTCATTACACAATTTTATCTGACCTCTACAAATTAAACAGCAACAACTGCACTGGAAGTTATTCTGGAATGAGAATAGAACAGATGACATTGCATTGTGGGAAGTGGGTTGTTGCAAGTCAGTAGACAAAAAAATTAAGCTACTCCTCTCTACTCTTTCCCAGTTCTGTGTGCATAAGAATTAGTGAATTCTCCTGAAGAGGATTGTACACTAAGTGTATAACCATACCCTAGAGGGCTCTTCACAGTGGTCTGAGCTATTAGTGCATATTTGTAAACCACAAAGGCAGCATGAGACATGTCAAATCTAATTTTATCATGGGGAAAAGACCTTCTGAATACTGAAGGAGTGTATGTTATGTATTTTGGTGTTAGTCTTGACACTGACAGGGAAACCTAATAAAATGTGTCTAGATTAAACTGGAAGGGTGGGTGCCAGACTGGAAAGAAGACTTCAAAGTGCTGAGATAAGAAAAAATACAAAAAGTTTCTTAGCTAGGTAACTTTTGAATATTTTTTTTGTTTGTTTTGAAAAATGCAGCAAGTAAAAATTGTAATATTTTTGCCTTAGGAAAAAGGGTAAACATAATTTTAGACTTACCAACTAAAATAGCTGGGAAAAAGATTCTTCACATCCTGAAGAGTTGTCTAGTTAAAGTTTGGGGATAAGTAATATTTTTGTTCCATTTCTGTATGGCACTTTCTGGAGTTGTGAACAAGGCATCTCCAGGTTCTAAGACTTTCAAAACAATCTCAGTCTTGATGAGCCAGATTCCTACAGGATAAATAATTGAATAATTGAAAATACTGTTTTAGTGTGACAGAGTTTTTCAATCATGTTAGGTCATAGAATCAGTTTGGGAAAAAACAGTTCCTGAGTATTTGTCCTTGAACATCCAAATACTGTGTTCAGCCTCACTTGAAAAGCTCATGAAAATATCCCTCTTCTCATTTCATTTTTATAGGGGAAATGGTAGCTTAATAAAGGTAACTTATATAGATATAAAGTATACCAAAAGCATAAAATCTGTGAAATGTTCATGACTGTGTTTTCTCTTATGCTTTCAGTTGTTTTATTTGTGTATCACTCTTCACATGTAATTCCAATTGCCTTTGAAAAATATGTTATCAGAGGAATGTGACACAATGTTGAATGATAGTAGACTGGAGAATTCTGCCCCAATACCCTTCTTTGAAGAACCTGTAGTTGTGGATACAGAACTAAAAGTCATTTGGTTTACTCACTGAAGGGTGTTTCCTGAAAGTTTTGAGTAGTCTCACTCACTTCTTGATGCTCTTGGAAGAACTAGTCCAAAATATTTATAAAATAAATTAAATCACTTGCACGTTCAGCTTTCAAGGCTTATAATAATTAAAAGCGGAATCTACTACATTGTTTTAAACCAGAACGATTTTCTAATAGAGTAAGAGTTTACTTGAAAAGCCTTGGGTGTTCTTACTAAAGATGGTCTTCATGAAGAGATTGAAAAATGGCCTTTTCTGGAACAAGAAGATGCAAGCCATGGTCGTACAAGATACATCAAGTTCCAACTTTCCACTGGTTCCTGGATATTAACTGGGGTTTGGTAGCCTTACTGTCTGTCTTCAGTAAACTGGAAAAATCACAGCAACCAGTGAGAAGCAAGAAGACAGCTGTTTCTCCTGGCATCTCATTCTTCTTTCTTTTGCCTTCATTTGTGGTGATTCAAAGTTCCTCCCACCCTCTCAGTCCTCCCAAGCTGCTGAATGTGCCTGAAGTGGTAATTCTAACAAAACTAAAAGTAAAATATCACAGTAAAGCACAAAACACCCCACTAAACTTATTGTCTTCTGTGGTGGCAAGCATTTTATTATTGCAATGCTACTTTATTATTACATTTTTAGTATTCTTTCATTGGGTTTTTTAATATGGTTGATGGTAACTTTGTTTTATGGAGCTGGAAAGTTTCAATATCTAGTGAATAATCCACACCACACTACCTTTAATGAAGATGAGGGAGTATTGCATACTTGAGCAATTCTCCTTTTCTTAGATGCTATTCAAGATTAGTTGTAATCAATCAAATTGACATTTTTTTCTATACCATCATTCCAAACAGTAAAATATAAGTTAACAATAAGAACATAAAAATGGTCTTTTCATGTGTATCTGGTGCACTCAATCTTTAAATCCATTTCTGTAGTTTATTGTTTGTTTTAAAATTGTCAGATTAGTTGTCCTATATTCAGGGAAACCTGGTGAAACAGATATCTTTATACATTTTTCATGTCACACTTTTTTATCAGAACAGTAGTTTGAAATTGAGATTTAAGCCATAAGTTCTGAATGTAAAAGTGTGGACTTTCAGTAGTAAAGAAGGAACAGATTGTAATACTATGAGCTTTCCACCAATGTCTGATTATTTTTTAAATGTCAGATGCCAAAAATACCTATAGAAAAAGATAAATGGCCATAATAAATAAAATCATGCTTTCCTAAAATAAAATTCAGTTGTGGGTTTCAAATCTTGATGGCTAAACAGTTTCAGGTTTGAAAATGGCAGGTTTGCATGTCCTGTACCAGAGCTCTGTTTAGAAATATTTTATTACCTTGCTGCACTTGGAAAGCAACCTGATCTTTTTCATTGCATCCTCATCACTCTTATTCTTTGATAGGCAAAATGTTTCTGTATTAGAAAAACTTACTTTGCTGTCCAATTTTCAGAGAAAATGAGAATGATCAGAGTAGCTCACAATTTACATATTTGGCATTGGAATTGTGTGTTTCAGATGAATGGGCGTTTCCAGAGAGGTTCACTGAGAATAATCAGTTGGATAGGAAGGAGCACTTTGAATCTACTGGAAGTTCAGCCTGCTCTAATTTACCCTCAGCCCAGAATGCCTCTGTTGGACATCCCAACAGGGAAACAGCTGATAATCAAAGGAGTAAGAAAGAGGTTTTCACATTTTCATCAAAACCTCGATCAGCTCCTTATGGAAAGTCTCCCAATATATCACCAGAAAGTTACATTTTCCCATTGGAACTGGAGCTACACAGTAAGGGAGAACACGAACAAACCACAACTGAAGATAGCTTTGAAGGAACTGACAGCAGTGAGGAGGTTGACAGCAGTGAGGAGGTAGGCCACTTTGTGCATGTAACTCTTGATAAAGCAGTCCTCATTCTCAAACTCCTAGGATGAGATTCTGTCTTCAAGCCAGACAGAGAGGATAAATCATCTTTTCCCCATATACCAACGGGTAGATTTGTCTCTGTCAGGTTGCTGTGTCTAACCAGATACAGGACTCAGTGCAGGTGTACCCTGTGTAACAAGCTGACAAAAGAAAGCTAACTCTGTCAGCTCCTGTGCTAACAGAGTGATGCCAGAACTGTGCATCATTACTAAAAAAAAAAAAAAAAAAAAAGCCTGCATCATAGAGGTGAGTGAGATCCAAGTCCTTTATGGTTGCTCAAGACTTCAGTAAATAAGACTTCATTGTGCCTTTTAAAACTGCAAATGGAGATTGGTTTTGCTCATTGACATTGTTTAAAGTGAATTACAAAATTCCAGCTTTTGAATGTTACTTGATTATTGGTATTTCTGCTGCATGTTCTATCTGAGCATCACCAACTTTAATTCTTTTGCAATGTGGAAATCTTCCAGCAATGAAATTAATGAAAGAAAACAAACAACTTTTTAGTATATCTGTCTAGTATCATTTGATACTATACAGAAATTTGCTGAATTGTCAATATATGCAATAATTTCATTATGTCATGAATGACATAATGACTGCTAAAGTTCCTAATTTTATGAACATTCTAGTGTATTTCACTTCTAACTGTTTCTTAGCATTCTTAGCACTTCTGTTTCTTAGATTTTAAAATCTGTTTCGTAGCATTTCAATCTGTAGCTCACAGCAGAGAAATAAAATGTAATTGAGTTGCATAATAGCAAGATGGACTGAATTTAATTGTTTTACAAAATAACTGAGGGAATCAAACTATAAATTTCCAAAATGTGTACCATTAATAAAACGGAGGTATTATCTTCTTGAACGTACATTTCATGCTGTGTAATCCTGAACTCACTGAAGTCAGTAACAATCTTGGATCACTTTCATGTGCAGCAGGATTGCACCTCAGCTGTGAGAGGCACTGCAGGTGATCCTGCCTGACATCCTCTGTGGGACCATATGGCAGAGGAGCAGCATCACGAGATGAGGATGAGGCTGCTCTCATCCTTTCTTTCTTGGGAATAAGAACACTGAGGCAAACACTAGATGCACTCCTGCATTATTTCTCTTTCCCTTCTTTTCAGTCCTGCTGATTGCTGTTGAGATGGGGTATGAGTGAACATCATACACTTGATTCATGGGATATTTTGCAGAGACTTTGTTAGAAGCATGGATATAAGGTTAATAAACTAACCTCTAAAATTCTTTAAATTGTATTCAAATGGTAATGAATATGATATCCAGTACCATATGATTACCAGAGCAGAGCAAAGTGATCTCAGCAGCAGTTACTGCTTCTACATTTAAGTTGAAGATGCAATGTGAAAATATGGAATATTAATAATTCAATGGAAAGACACCGTCATGGACACATTGCTTAGTTTTGGTTTACAGCTGTAATAAATTCTATTGAAATTATGAATGTCAGGTAAGACACAGGTCTTGGACATTATACCAGCATTCAAAATCTGACCTGACATTTTGAAAAGTGTAATCAGCTTCAGATGTAAAAATATGTTTATGGTACAGTCAGTGTATTTGCCAGGAAAAGCAGCTGTTTTTCAGAATCCTTGTAAATTTAGAAACAGGAGGCAGAGATTAAAGAGAGATTTTGAAGTAAGGTTATGTAAAACTGAACTGTGTAATGATGAGAGGGAACCAACCACTCTTGCTCTTTTCCTAAATTTAGGATGACAACAGTGAACTCATCCAGAGTGCTGAGAACATTGAGAACAGCCACAGTAGACAAGGAACATCTGATTCAGCAGTTTTTAAAGAGATCCCATTAAATAAGATGTCACAGGGAAATGAGTACTGGAAGAATAAGGAAAACAGCAAATATAACTTCGAAGAGGTCGTCTTATCAAAACCACAGAGTTCCACCGTGAGAAAAACAGAATCTATTAGCTTTCAGAGAAGTTTAAAGCCTATCCTTTCTCTTTCTCCAATTCAAAGTAAATCCAAATCCTTTAGAGTAATTAGAAATGTATCTGAAGAAACTGAAAGATATGAAGGAGTTTTAGATCAATTCGAAAGATCTGTCAGTAAAACATCTCTCAAGAAAGTTTCAAATGGAAATTCATGTCTGACAGCACAGACTTGTGTAAGTGATTTTTACTTTGAAATTGAATTACTAGATTGTATAGAGAAGCTATATTTGATATTCCCATTTGCATGAAGTGATTAATAGTATATCTTTCATTCTGATATATTCTGGCTTCATCATAACTGCATTTACTGTGCTCAGTCTGTTGAAAGTTGATTTTGTAGGGGTTTGTGGAACACAAAATCATACTCCAAATATAACAGAAATGACAAAGGTTTGTAGATAAAAAGATGTGTAACTGAGCAACTCACATTTTGGAAATAAATTAGTTAGAAAATAGTTTGGGGCTGAAAGGTTACAGAGGAAAATTGTGAGATTTTAAATTGCTGTGTTAACGAATGACCACAGAAGGAGTGTTAATTTGGGTACTTCATGGTCTCTCTGCTCAGCCCTGATTAATGGTAAATTATGTGACTGAGAGCCAACAGCAAGGCAGCTTCTGTCCAGCAGTCAGCCCTAGATGTCTGGAGAGAATAACAGGGCAAGGACAGGGAAAGCACCCAGGGGTACCTCAGCAGCAGGGCCCTGAAGGCTTCCTTCCAGCAGTCCTTAGCTTAGCCATTTCTTCAGGAAAGGTGGTGTCTGTGGTGAAAAACTGGTGGTAGAGGTTTTTTCCCCAGAGATTTGTGTGTTTGCTTTCTGCATCTATATGGCCTTTGCCTTGTGACAGCGAATTTCAAATTTTAACTGCTATTTGTGGGAAAAAAAACATGTATCTTCATTTTTTAAATGCGTTTTCTCATTCCTGATGCTTACTTATTCTTCTATTTGTTATAAAAAAGCAATTTTTTTAATTAATATTCTTACCTGTGCCACTTCCTACTTCATTGCTGTGTATCATATTCCCCTGCAGGTGTCTCATTTACAGGTCTAGGAGTTTTATGGTACTTAGTCCCGTGATTGCTGTTTTGTGAATTTTTGTGGATAGTTTTACCCAGGGATGTTGAATTGAATTACTGCATGATTGTTATTGTAAGCATGGGGTTTGTTTTCTACTATCTTGGATATATCTTGAATTTCTTATAATACCTTTGGATCCCAGGTATTGCACACCTCTGGGGACAAAAGGAATAGACCCTTCTCTTTTGGGGGGCTCTATGAAGTAGTTAAGCATTGTTTGAAAAAATGTTTCTACTTTCATGTCTTAGAATATGACCTGTACCTCATTTACATGAAGGAAATGGACATCTATAATTTTTGTGTCCTTGTGGTTTGTCTCATCTGCTGCAGGAAAGGGATTGTGCTGTGATTCTGCTGGGGGAATGTTGGTCTGTAGCACTTCTGTGACCAGTTGATAGAGCAATTTTAGTTAGCTGATTTGACAGCCTCTGTGAAGAGGGAAGCAGCAGCGATGACTTCCATGGGACAGGGCTGCTGCTGCTGCTGGGGATGGACAGCCCTGCAGGGAGCTGTGGGTATGGAAATCCAGGCTGGGAGGAGCAATCTGAATTGGGCACCACATTAAACAGTAGTGTCTAGGAAAACATGTTCAGCTTTTCTGTGTGTCCTTGATGGGGAAATGCTCATCCTGCCCTGCCACAGAGTCATTTTTGTGGAATGAGTCTCTTTCAGTACTGGTGCAGGGCTGGGGTTTATGTGTCTCAGTGCTGTGAGGTTGTCTCTCAGACTGGGGATTCTGGAAAGCTCTTCCTGTATCCTGCAAGTAGTTTATTGGATTGGTGAAGACCCTGTACTTTTCTTCATAAAAACAGAACATCCTTTTCCATGAAGGTTTCCTTTGGGAAAGAAGTAAATTAGGGGGAAGCAAGGGGAATGAAACACAGCAGTGCAAGTGAAAATCAGAAACAGTGCTGAGACTTTATTATCATGAGAAGTATCAGTGGCTGGTGATTTTAAAGACTATGAAAAGAAAAAGAATTAAAAGAATTAAAAAGCAAAGAAAATCCTTTCAATAGCAGCATATGTTCTGTGTATTTATGATCTGGAAAAGCCATTAGAATTGCCACTAGTGATGTAGAAAATGTGGAAGAAAGCAATGCATGGGTTCATTTCTATTTGGAAAGAAGATCATGTTTATGTAATTTTCAGTGATAGGAAAAGCCCCAGTTGATACCAGTAATCTCATTCTCTTTTTCTTTGAGATGGTAATATGCAGTCAATGTGTATGATAAAATTTGTTTATATTTTTCATTGCCTTACCCTCCTATTATAGTTCATAGCAATTTAATCCTTCTTTTTTCCAGTAGCTACTTACATCTTTGCAATTAAATGTATTCCTTGTTTCCTGATACTTTCAAGTTTTAGAAAATTGTTCCAATTACAGTCCAATTATGTTTAATGCTTATCATAACTGTAGCCTATTTGTCCATAATAAATGAAATTATACATGTATTACTTTTCCTAAAGATATTATCTGTGTTTAATGCAGTCATCAACTTTGTCCTGTAGAACACAGCTAAATGTAGACTCTCTGGGTGGATTGCAATAGTTGATTACTAATTGAGACAATAAGGTTATTACCATACTGCAGTTGTAGCTGTAAATGTATTGCACATGTGATTTGTTGCTTGTAAGTATTTTTTTTTCAAGAACAAATCCTATTATTAATGTATAGAAACTCATTAGCTACAGATTTTGTTTTATTGCTACAAAACATAAGATTAAAGTATCTGGCAGATCTAGGTCTTAACACTTGATCAAGTCTTAAAATTTTATAGAAGCCCTTCCTTGGAATTCTTTGACATTTCTTTTTGTGCTCATACAAGGGACTAGTCAAGGAAAAAAAGTGCTTAACCAAGTCTTCTGCAATTGATTTGCCTGCTGCTTAATATGCTTTAAGGACCTGGTTTCTTGCAATGTTTTATTCATGTTTTAATAGAGTTCTCTATTATTAAGTTCAAATATTTTTAATTAAGAAAGAAGTATAGCCCTCTGGGAAATATTGCAAGCATGTAGATAGCTGGTAATTAAAGTTTTCCACACGTATAACTACATTCAAACAATTCTGAATAAATCATTTGAACCTAGAAGAATGCAAATATCATTATGTATGAAAAAAAATCCTTTAAACAACAGGTTTTATCAATCTAGCAAAAGTTTTAAGTGCTTAATAAAAATATTTTATTGTAAGGGAAGAATATTCAAATAGACAAGATAAGCTTTTAATTACTAAATGAAATATTAATTTTAGACAAATTTACGAGTATTGCAAAATTACTTCTTACATCAAAAGATTTTCCTAAATTACAAAGTTAACTTAATTTCAAATTCAGTTTTCAAATTCTCTCTTTGAAAGCCAACAAAGACAACATAAAATTTTTGAAGCGGCTTTTGGTGGTAGTCATCGGAACTTGAAGAATAAATATTCCAAACTATTTCTCCTTCATTAGTTTATTTTAGGGGATGTTTAACACAGAAAATGGTCGTAGCATCTCTTCTCCTTCCTGAGTGTGGTATTTTCAGAGTGAGACCATTAGAGGAAAAGAAAACAGAATGACAATTTGAAATAAGCTGGGGAGGGGAACGGCAGATGTTTAGAATTATGCTGTAATAATTCCACAAATCTATGCATCTTTCTTTATAGATGTAAAGGAAAAGACAAGCAAGTTTAGGAGCTTTTTTTGTGCTTTTATTAAAAAGAGAATAAGAAAAATGTTCTTTCAATAGCTAAAGCTTTTATTCTGCAGAGCACCAGTTCATTCTGTCAGTTTAATGACTGCATACCAATTATATGAAGGAAGAAAGATAAGCCAAAGCTTCTCTTATAATAATCAAATAACTGCAGAAGGTTTATATATAGGAAATTTAACAGGAAATCCGCATGTTCAATAAGATCAATAAAAGTTACAGCAGCTGCAGATCTGGTAGAATATTGATACATTAGAGCAAAGCAGGCTCCCCAGGCACAACAAAGCTTTGGGTGAGGTGAACAAATGACTAATAGTCACTGAGCTAGTAACAGGCATTCAGAAAGGGTCTAGAGAAAACATCTCAGATAATTTTAGGATTAAAAATGGTAGTAGTCATCACAATATTCAGGAATTAAGCTTGGACCTCATTAGCGAGGTTTGTAAAAATGGAATGGTAACTGTGCAAACCGCTTCTGTCATCTTATGCTTTGTGTATTCTGTCATCTTCTTGTACTTTGTATTTTACATACATAGGAAGAAAGCAAAGGAGTTAAAATTTCACTGTGAATTCTGGTGTAAGGTGACTTCTGTACCCCTTGAAGATACACTGAAACATTATACACCACATTTCATAGCAAGAAAAGTTGTCAATGTTCATATCCCTTGTACTGCTGACTTGTATGTATTCTTGAGGTCTTCAGTTACCCAGTGCCTTCTCACAGCAAAAGAGACGGAGATCCTCCCTTCTGCCATGAATATGATTCATTTCTGGTCTAAAAGCTCCATTCTCTTCGCTAGAATCAATGCTCTGTCCCTCTTTGGGATACTGTTATATAGCATCTCACAGCCCACTGGCCAATACTCCAGGCATCTAAATCCATTCAAGTCCTCATCACTGCCTGGATTCACTTTTCAAGCAGAAATGCTTTGTACTTACATTTAGAACCAAAACTAAATGTCTCAAGTATTAGACTTGTTCCTTTGTGAAAGAACAATCCATGTGGACCCTTTAAAAAGGGGAAAGCTTTTCTTAAAGGAGGTGTTCTTTAAACAAAGAAAATGCCAACAGCAGGTGTGGTGACTTTAAACTATCTCATCTTAAGGTTTTGAGCGAGGCTTAAGTATCAACTGCAAAATGGTTAGTATGTGTCTGTAGCTTTTGGCCTGTGGATCAAGTTAGGTATAACAATTAGGATTATATTAACAATTCCACCAGTGGATTTGAAGAAAAGTGAAAAGACATTGAAGTTCACTTGAAAATTCATACACTAGCAAACTGCCAGAATAACCTTTGAAATTTAGTGTTGACATGGCTTTACAGAGAAATGTTATGCTGTGCTTGACCAGTAACTAAATGTTACATTGATGGTGTTGATGATACTGTGATAACTGTGGGATTGGCTTTAATTCAAGATTTGCATTTAAAAGCTGATGGATTTTTGAACTTCTTAAGACCTGTTTTTATCTCCTATTTTTAATTGCAGTGGAACAGCAACTTCACCAAACACCCTGGATCAAAACTGCAGTCCATTACAGTGTTTGTAGTGTTCTTCCTGCCTGTAATTGTTTATAAATATGCTTGATCTTCACAGATGAACAGAAATCTGTTAACTAATTTTTTTCTAGTAAACATTTCGTTTCTCTTTCAGTATTGGAGCTTTTTGAAGATTCTCTGAGAGATTCTCCAAGGTCTCTCTGGGTTTCATTCATCTATTCTGTTCGGTGATCCTGTCTATATTGTTGACTTTTCCATTTTATTTCACAGGAGTATGACAGGAAAAAGTTGCAGTCAAATAGACTGAGTTCACCTGAACTACAGATGCTGGCCAGCAAGAAGAGACAACAAAACGAAGAATTATGGGATGCTGGGATCTCCCATGGGCTGAGCGCCACACAGATCGATTGCTGCAATGTCAACCTAAGTATAAGCAGTGATGATGATACAGCAACCTGGAACTCTTGTTTCCCCCCAGTAAGTCTAAACCCACAGTATTTTCTCAGGGGTCTTGAACACTAGATTTTCTTTGAGTAGAGTTGAAATTTAAGGTATCATTACCAAAGGCTCTTAGAACTTATCAAGGAACAACATTTAACCAAGACACACGCACTTCCAGCATGTTCTCTAGTACCACCATGGATAAAGAGCAAATCTATTATATATACTCCTTCCTAGAATCCTGAATAATCATGTAGGCTGTACAGTTCATCACAATAGTGGCTGACAACGTGCAGGTGTGTGATATAGTACTTAAAAATAGTTCCAAAATGAATGAAACCTAGATATACCAGTCAGCAGCTGCATTACAGTGTGAGTAATGGAAAATAATTGCTTCTTACAACGATAAAGTCTCATTACTGAAAAGCTAAATGTTTAAAGAACTGAACCAGGAGAAAGCAGCAAAAAGCTACAGTAGTTCTGAGCACTTAGTATGTGATCATTATGTGTTTTGCACCTTGGATCATTATTTGTCCTGGTACAAAGTGGTACAGAATCACACACAGCTGCACTATGTGACAGTACTGCTGTAAGAAGCAGAGTATTTGTTGCATTCCACCAAAAAGTATTGAATGCATGAAAGCACAGAATAGCATTTCAGGAGCTATATAAAGGTACTAGCAGGAGCTGCTGTAAAACTAGATAACCTCATACTCCATATATATATCAGCAATATAGCTGTTATTTTATTACAGTTGAGGCAATAATAAACAATGAATGTGGCTTAAGTAAAGCACACAGCACAGCTCTGAGGCAAATCCAATGTTAGAGAACTAAACACAGCTGTGTTGTCCCAATATAAACTATTGCAGAGTAAATGCTCTAAAATGTTAGGTGCAAATTACCTTCAAGGTTCTACAGGGTCCAAATAGAGGCCTGTAGCAGCAACTTCCCACAATGAATGATCAATACAGTGCTGGAACTTTGGAGTACCCTGTTAAATGAAGGTTTCAAATGAGAAGAAATGTGTTAATAAGTGGGTAATTGTACAAATAAGAACTTGATTTATAGAGGAATATTTTGCAGGACATCAGAGAAACATTAGTTGGTATTAACTATTTGATATACATCTCCATTACAATTTTTGTTAATTTCATATTTCCAATGTGTTTTGTCCGTACTCATTAAACAGGCTCAAACATGGTACAAATCTGCAAGACCAGACAAATGGAACTCAATTAAATATACAGAATAGCAGTCTCATTATTTTTTTAGTAGTTTAATTATAAGGAAAATGATAAGAATATTTAGACATATCAGGTTTGGTTAATACAAATTACATGACTAAAACAAAACAAACTTTTAAAGTAAGATGTACTGCAGCAGCATTCAGTGAAGCACAATGTAACTGCAAAGACTATTCTTTGATCTTACTTCCTTGATCAACTTCTATAGCTTCAATCTAAAAGGGTGTTTAGATATAATAGGTTAGTAATATAAATTTGATATAGTTGTAATTTTTCATAACAGCCCTTTATGGCCATCTTTCTCTACATAATTCAAGCATAAAAAACAAGATTTTGTCTTTGAGAGAGTTCATCACATTTCACTCAGCTGACTGAAGTTTGGTGTGCCTTACACATTCATCCTTGTCAGGTTTCTCCTCTGCATTTTGCAAGGTGGACATTGAGGGTTTAAGATTAAATGGCAAGAACCTCATTTCCAAGGAGGAATAACTTAGGAAAGAAACCGAATATTTCTCAGATAAAGACTACCACTTAGTCCCTCACAAAAACAAAGAAATTCAGCTTTCAAGGTCTTCTGTACTCACTTACCTCAGCCTTTATGGAGAGCAGCACTGTGCCAGTACAATGTCAGTCAGTCCCCAGAATCTCCTGTTTCACTTCATATTTTCCTTGCTGAGAAATCAGCCAGAGCACCAGCTATTCATGGATACGATGGAAGTTTTTTGAGCATGGACTTGTGTGTTTAACACTACTCAATGTAATTCTGTTCCAACATTTGGAAAAATGCAGAGTATCTATGTGAGGGTGATAATTCACTTTGTAGACCTTTGGTATCTAAGAAGGCTTTAACAATATTTGTTAATGGAGGTGATTATTTAATCACCCCACATTCTTTTAACACAGAAGCTTTTAAAAGAGTACTTGGGGGAATTGTTGGTATGCTGATGTTAAATGTCAGTATATTTTGATATGCTTACAACATTTCAGAAGACTTGGGAGTAGCAATGCTGTGCCAGTACTCAAATGGTTAGCTGAAATTAATGCCTTCAGTCATGCATTCTCTTTCTGTAAGACCTAAAATAAGGAAATTATAGAAGACTTTCATTTGGAAGGGACCTTTAAAGGTCATCTAGTCCATCCCTCCTACCACTGGGCAAGAACACCCTCCACTAAAACCAGTTGCTCAGGTCCCCATCCAGGCCTTGAACATTTGTAGGGATGGGCAGTCACAGCTGCTCTGGGCAATCTGTCCCAATGCCTCACCACCCGCATTGTAAAAAACTTTTTCCTAACACCTAAATCTACACTCTTTTAGTTTAAAACTGTTGTCCTTTGTCCTATCACAACAGGCCCTACTACAAACTCTGTCCCCATATTTCTTGTAAAGCCTTCTTTAGGCTCTGCATGGCTGCAGGAAGACCTTCTCAGAGCCTCCTTTTCTCCATGTTGAAACCCCAGCTCTCTCAGACTCTCTCCATAGGAGACATCTTCCAGTCCTCTGATAATCTGTGCAGCCCTGCTCTGGACTCACTCCAGCAGGTCCATGTCTTTCCTGTGCTGAGGACCCCAGAGCTGGACACAGTGCCCCAGGGGGGGTCTCACAGGGGCAGAGCAGAGGGGCAGAATTCCCCCCCTGAACCTGCTGCCAGTGCTTCCTTTGGATGCAGCCCGGGATACAATTGGCATTCTGGTCTGACAGGTCATGTCTAGCTGTTCATCCCCCAATACTCCCAAATCCTTCTCCACAGAGCTGCTCTCAATCCCTTCATCCCCCAGTACTAGTAAACTCATCATTTTCTCAGCTTCTAGTTTTTACAAAGAAGCGTTTCTTATATATATATTTATTTCTTATATATATATTTCTTACGTTAAAAATATATGTGTAGAATAAAAGCAGATTTGTTTTTGTCTCTGATCTTTAGTACCACTATCGTTTGAGTTAAGAGAATTTTCAAATGCTCAATCCTTCCAAAATCAGATGTACAAACTGCAGAAAACTTTATAGAGCTTTATATATAGATATAGATCTGTAGCCATCTTCCAGTTGCATAGGTAAATTATTTTAGCAGTGCAGTATATTGAAAAGAAATAGAAATAATCCTCATACTGGAATTTGAGAAATTAAGTACAGCTTGAAATTCTTGTCATGATTAAACTTTCATGCTTACATGTGTTTCCAGGTTGTATCTTTCAGATTCTTTAAATCAGTAGTATCAATTGCTTTCTCTTATGTTTTTCAAAGATAAATAAGAAGTATTTTCTTACAAATTTTTCTTCATTTTATTCATTTGTGTCCTTTAGGTGGAATCTATGGCAACAGCACCACCAGAAGGCAGCTTTTTGTGTATCTTTAATTTTGAAATACCTTTGATGTTTTGCAAGGCAGGGCAGGGTATAATCATGTTAGATAGTGCATTTATGTATCAAAGTAATATTCTATATATAAACCACATTCTAAGTGAGTTTAATTTTTTTTATCACTTAACCATTTTTAGCCTGATTTTCAGAATCATTGAGAAGTGTCATGTTACTGACTTTAATGAATTGAGAAACCCTTGTGAATGTAAAGGCACATAGATCAATCATATTATTGAGCTACAGTTAGAACAGATGTCCTTAACAACTACAAAACAGATACACTAAAATTTTGGATTTATATTCTATGATAGTCTACCAAGAACCGAGTATATGCTGTCAGGAGAAAATGTTGAAATCTAAGTGGTTTAGCTGCTGCTGTAAACTATGACAGCCAAAAAGGAATAAAATCACTTTGAATATTATACATTAGCTAGTATAGCCTCAGTTATACATATGAAAAACTTCTACTTTAAAATAGGTTTACTTTGAAGGAGAATTGTAAACCCTTGTCAAATGTGTGTGGGACACAGTTTCAATTCAAAAATATGTGTTTGTAGAGCTAAATATTTCTAAATATTTTATTTGACCGTGTCTTACCTGAATGTTTTCTTAAATCTTAAGACCTATGAAAATTCATGCTAGATTTGCAACACTATGAAAGACACAGTTCTGTATATTGCAGAATGTAATGTGAAGTTTATATTCACACATATATACATTATCCAAGAAAATTTGCAAAGCTTACAAAACATTTCTGTTTAAACACCTTGCTTTATTTTAGAGATCTTGTGAGACTTTCTTGCCCTGTCAGAGAACTGGCCCATTCAGGTTCTTGGATAGTTGTTTCCACACTTCAGACACCAGTTCAGGCACAACACAAACATTTTGGAGAAAGATCTATAGGAGAATTCAGGATACCTTACTACATATGGTCCCTGTTTCTCCTCAGAAATTCAAAGGAGAAGGAAGATTCTCCTGATTGCTCACTGATATATCCTGGAAGCTTGTAGTGATATAATGTTGCATTAGCAGAATCCAAATTATTCCCACCACTAAAACTTGTCTTTCAAGTAAGGAGTACTCACAGAGAAGGAAGATTACTTGTTCCACAAGCAACTTCCTAAACATAAATTCAGTTACATAAGTCTTGATCTGAAAAATATTTGAAATAGTACTTCCAGGCTCATACCTAATTTGTGGAAGGTCTTTTGGCCTCCTTTGTGAGTCTTCAGAGAAGAAAGCCACTTAACACAGAAATGGTCTGGCAGAACTGAAGTCTGACAGACAAGAGGAGTGTTATTTAAACCCAGAATTATGCCAACTGTGAGCTCAGTTTGACAACCCCTGGAGGGATCTGTTCACATCAAGTCAAATTGCAAAACTGAGGAAGAGTATTCTTTACTATGAAATGAGACTAAAAATTATTTAGACAGATATTCTGGTTCATAGACTGACTAATTCACTCTCTGTCTTGTCTTCATCTTCCACTAGCTATCATCTGGGAATTGCACTATCCACCACCAGGCAGTGAATCATATTTGGTAGTAATTAGGATGTCATTCTTCCTGAACGTATATTTTACTAAATCCCTTTCCATTTTCTGAAACCAGGAGGACATACTCATTTTAGATTAATTTTTGGTTTTAAAAATCATTTAATAACACTTTTTATTATTTTAGCATTTAATGTACTAAATTGAACAAGTATTGTCAATGTATGCTTACATTTTCACTTTTGCATTTCCTCCAATGATTTGTTTAGAACTGCTTTTGAGGTGTGTGATAATGGCAGGGACAGTCTCTTCTGGTAGAACCACGTATATTCTGGGACAAAATGTATTTGTGGATTTTAGAATTCTTGAATTTTTACATCAGTTTATGAATACTGATTTTTCTTGCAAATAACTCTTTTTAATGCCATAAACCAAATGTAGTTTGAAACTTTTGGGCCGTGTGCTTACAATGGGTAGGTAAGGTTTGACTGGGAAATTATCATGGCTTGTATGAATATTCATACAGTCCACTCTTAGCTATTCATGAACAGCTTAATCCAGGCTTCAAAGCTGCAGTGCCATGGAGAATCATATGTGCTTCAGTAATCTTCATTTGGGACTGCTGAAATTACTGTTACTGCTTATTACCTGGTCTGCCAGCCCTCTTACCTCTCCCTTGGTGTTTTCTACTCTTCAAAATGGTTCATTCTGCACAGATCCTAACAAGACTTTCTTCCTCATGCTTTGTACAAGTGTTCAATCCAGACTCTTCTGTCATACCAGACTTTACCACCCTCCATCTCTGAAGTCTCCTGACTGTCCCAACACTCTCACAGGCAGCAACTAAATAACTGTGTGATCACCTCTTTAATTCATATGTATTTCCACCCAGACAAAAATCATCTTTAAAGCTGTACTTTTGTACAGTTAGGACCAGAATACCCATTTTTAATTTCAGAGATAAGAAAAAAGTCTATAAAATTCTAATATCAGAAGCTGCAAATGTATATGCTCATACCAGATCTCTGACATACTTCTAAACAATCCATTATTTTTGTTTTCCACAGCCCGTCAGTCAGCAACATCACTATCAGAAAGAAATGAGCCCACTTTCTCATTCCAGCCCACGGTAAGATTCCATTTATAGCCCAGGCAGTAAGGATTCGGTTAGAGTGTTCTGAATATTAAATGTGACACTCTTTGATTTAATCTTCAATCTCTTTTCAATTGCAACCTCCTCTCAGAGGGCTTTATTGCTCGTTTTAGTCATTGTCTACAGTATGTCTGAGCTGTCTGGGAACACAGAACTGAATTCTGCATGTTTTGGATGTACCACTGTGTATTTAAAGTATCTGACACAGGCCTTGCTCCTGCATCTGCTTTGATGTGTGATTCAGCAAATCGTCCTCATCTCACATACATACACTCTCATCTATTTCTTTCTCCCTCTCTGCTTTGAAGGCTTAGAGCTAGAATTCTGTATGTGACTGTAGGTGTCAGGGAATCAATCGGTTCCAAAAGATTTTAATGCTGCTTATTAAGTAAGGGTTTTTTTCAATAGATAGCCCAGTTAGAGAGGGGGTTACAACACTCTGGGAGAGAGCAAAGGGATCCTGTCTACAGCATATTTTGTGTGTCAGATTTTTAGCTTGATCTGTTTTGTTTGGAATCAGGAACAAAATCCCTGTGAATTCAATGTAAGGTGAGATGACAAGGGGAGAAGGTGGCTAAGGAAAATTAATCACATTGAGACTGTTGAGACAATCAAGATTAATTGTCCAGTTTCAGACCTACTTTGTACCTGTGAAACTCTAACATCACTTTGTCAATTTTTTAACTGCCTGAACAAGAGGTGTACTAATTTTTAAAAGCAGTCCTATTTCACTTTCACTTGGTGTCATTAATGTGGATTTTGCTTGTCCAGGTTTTAACTGGATGATGTATGTGTGTTGGGGGACAGGGATAGAAGGAGAGAACATTTCAGTTACAACTTCTTTATATTTTACCAACAGTCTGAAATGTTTTCTGAGAGCTCTCTGTCAGTCACTTGTGCAGGATAATGTGTTTCTCCTCACACAGATGTTTTCAGCCACTTGTCTCACTGGATTCAAGATCTTCTGATTAAATTTTATGAAGTAAACCATCTGAAATTTTCTGTGCAAGTTCACCCAGTTGCATCAGTTATTGCAAGACACAGCCATATATTTCCAATATATTACTGGAGTTAAAGAATAATCCTGGATTCCTGTTCCCTTTCACATGTAAATCAAGGTACTTATGTTTGTCTAGAAGACCTCTCTGCCTTGGGTGTGGTTGTCTAAGGAACCATCTCCTTATAAGCTGGATGGATGAATGGATGAAGTGGACAGAGATAATTGACTACAGTCCACAGAGTACAGCAGGAGGTGCCTTGAGACAGAACTTTGGACTCTTTATTCCAAAATTGATTTTATAGTTCTGATGACATTATAAGTGTCTATATTTTAGTGCAAGCTACATTGTCTTCTTTTTCCCCATATGTTGGTTAAGTCAAGTTTTATTACATTATTTTTATGCATGTGCTAAAGCAATTTGGTACTTGGTACATTTTATATACTGGAAAAACAAATAAACACCATTATCTGTAAAAAGAAAGTGTTTCATCATATCAAGTTAATATGATCAACAATGAAAACTTGTCTTTCCATATAATAAAATTTAAAACAAAATAGTATAATTTATGACTTAGTTCTTATGCTATTTTAATCCAGTACACAAAGTAGACTTAAATTTCTCTAGAAATCATTTTCGAGGAATGCAGGTGGTATTCATAAAATACCTGACTTGCAAGTGCCTCATAAATTCAATAACCCTTGTGAACTGCCAGAAAAGCATTATTGGGCTGTAAATACAGAAAATGACAAAATTATGAGGTCAGTTTGCATCATGATATAAAAACTGGAGAGGATGTGACTTGAATACTATTATTCACATAGTTACCTTTCATGGTAATGGAAAACTGTAATGTTTTTCACAGAGGATGTGTACCTAAATAAGGAGGAAATAAAATTAATGGCAATTCTATAACTTAGTTCCTAAACTGTTTTAAAGGCAATTTTAACAAATCCTGTATAAGCAACTAGAAAATGTCTAAAACTTTCTAAGCCTACTATAGCTTTGTAGGGAACACATGGAGTATTTGAAATACAGCCCTTTTAGGTGTGTGAGTGTAAATGCTATGGTAGAAAGACAGTTACACGGCGCATTTACTGAATGAACAAATAGGTTTTTGTAAAGAGGGGTAAAGAACAGGTCTTGAGAGTAATTTTTAAAAGTGTAGCAGTGATATCTTCTGGGAAATGAAAAGAAACCATGTAGGAGCTATTGTCCAGTAAAATGTAGGTTCTGTCCATAATAAGATAAAAGGACAAGCCAGGAAAGAAAGCCTGTGAAGGTAATGGAAATTCAGTCAATAAAGAGACTCAGCTCGACTCATTGTCCATTGGTTCCGCTGGATAAAGGTCATAACTCTGCCACGAATATTGCTCCTTCCTGCCATAGAAATCAGGCCAGCTGGGGCTGCTCTGCAAGGCAGAGAACCAGTTAATGAAAGGAGACAGCTGAGGCTGCAGGGCCAGGAGAGTGAGGTGATGTGGGTGTGATGGCCCTGCAATTCCCAAACTGATGTGCTGCTGGCAGAACTCGGGAATTACTTTCCTCTCTGCACACAGGGAGCTGTAACTGCCTGTGTTGCTTCTTCTCCAGTGCAAGGACTACATTTTGCTCTATAACCAGCATCTACTTAGTAAGATTTTCTCCTCCAAACTATTTGTGTGTCATAGAAGGTTTGGAAGTTTCACTGAAGGAAATCCTGGAAGACAGGAAGTGTTCTAGGATTTCAGCCATACTGAGCTCCTCTCTGAAAAAGATCACTTGAACCTAATTTATTAAAAGACTTTTATAAACTTCTACAGATGCTCTCCAGAAAATTTATTTCTGATAAAATATTGTTTTTCTGCCTTAGAGAAAGGTTTCAACTTATTAGAAAAACCCTATCTTCATAAACATTGCCTCACTAGTTCCTGTCTTGGCATCCTACTCTACTCTTCCCAAACTACAAATAAAATTTGTTCCTCTTGTTCAAACAGTTGTTCCACAGAAACTGCACTAAAGTAGGGCACAAATATTTCAACATTTAATTGAGCATCCTTTCACTAGAAGTATATTTTACTAAATAATTTTGTGCCAAATATGCACATTTAATTTTCAATTAGGTTTTATCCAGATATTTCTTTTTCAGTTTCTTCTACCTAAAATTAGCTGCTAAGTTCTACAGCCTCTGACAAATTATTAAGAGCCATTGACCTCCCTTCATGTGGGCTTGGTATGAGCTGACTAATGCAGGTTGTCTTGTCATTGTAACCTACATTTGTTAAGTCAGACTGATTGGGATGTCATCGTTATTCTTTCCTCTACAATCAAAAAAACCCAAAAACCTAAACAATGCAATCGACCCAAGGAAAAGTAAATAACATTTTCATCCCTTTTATGGTAAATGTTATAGATTTGAGATTTGTCACCACAAAATGTTTCACTGATATGAAGTGGTGTGTTTGAGGAGGACAATAACGTCTAAAAAAAAAAGTTGTTGGTTTTACCTCAAGGAAAAAAAAAAAAAAAAAGAACCCAGATCCTCAGTTGCTACTTTATCCAACAATGCAATTTTCTTATTTTTATAATGATATGCCTGCACAGCACTTCAGGTAATGAATCATGAGATGCATAAACACGTACCTTTAACTAAAAGTGTGTTTTAATTATATTCAAACTTGATGACTGGTAAAATTTAGGTATGTTAGGTATAAATATAAATTATATGTAAATATAATGAACACCTCTTTCTGTTCATTCTGAACACTCTACTGGTTTTAGAGAATAAATTATTTCTTTCTCTTTCTTTGAAATTTTCTTCTAGAAAAAATGTCTTTTTTCAGAGCCTATATGTATTGCCATTATCATGGTAACTGACATTTGCATAATTTGCATAATATCAGTGATTCCAGCATAAAAAGCCCATCAGCTGTAAACTTTCAAATATTGAAAGTATCTTCAGCTTTGAGACTACCATTCAAGTACTCTCATCCACCCCAGATGAAAACTAAACATTCCAATAGCTGCTGCACGTGTTATTATACCATTGAGAGATTCTGTAAAATTAAACTCACCCATGAAATGGTGCAGTGAAAGAGGGATTGCAGCTATAACATTTATTTGCACTACACCAGAACCTCTCCCTCATGCAGGGTGTGAAATTCAGGCACAAGACACCTTTGTATTTCCATGCAAAGGTTTAAACAGCAGGGTAACTTAGTTAAGAAGCACATGTAAAGACTGACTTTTTCAAACAAAGAAGCATATTTATTCTTATGATTCATTACAAGATCATACAACACCATTACTTCTGCACAATAGACAATATTATATTACAAAGTAGTGTAAAATTACACAACAGTTATCAAAATAAGTGAACAAGAACAATGTATCACAAAATGTACTTTGATTTTTATTTTACTTGTTCAGTTACTTACCCACAAAATAGAGTAATTTGCAGTAGATGTCCCAGTCGTTAATCTGAATTAGCAAAGTTCTGCTGCATTTGTCAGGCAATAATGTGCATGAAAAAGAACATGACAAAAGAAGCAAATGGCACAGGAACCATCTAATTGAACAGGTTGCAATTTTTAATCATGATGCTAAAAAGCTTAGCTGCAAAAAGGTTATGGAGAACCAAGTAGCTAACATGTTAAAGCTTGTTAAAATAATCCAAAAATGGCTTTCCCTTGTTTTGGAATCTAAGAACATGGAAATGTGACAGCATATGCACTAAGGATTTAAATATAAAACATGGCAAATACTTTCAAACATGCTGTTACATCCATGTCAATGTAAGGTAGTCTATTTTTTCTTCTTCTTCTTTTCAATTTTAGTTTTTATCTTCAGGATTTACCAAGAATAATTTTAGGGGTTGCACCTTTTTCTGGGTATTTTTGGGCCATTCAAACAAAGGCTGAGCTTATGTGTAAAGATGGAGAACAGGCAGTAAAAGATTTTACCTCTCAGACATGTCAGATGGAAAGGACAAGACCCCTGTTCCCAGGCTGTTGCAGTCCCTCCATACTCAGCTGAGCTCTTGCTGTGGCCCTTTACCCCTGTGGCTTTTCCCAGGGTATCTCCAGTGTTTATGGATGGCAGGTTGCTTCGTCCAGCCACAAGTCAGCACCTAAGGTCTTAGCCCACCTTCTGAAAACTCTGAGAGCCTTGGGAACTGCACAGAACAGTCAGATGCTGTTGGTGGCTGGTTATGGAAAAAGGAATTACTTTGATTGCAACAAGACTTCTTAGTCACTAGATTCAGATGCCTCCTGAACTGGTAGAAGAGTAAAATACAATGTCTTTTAAAAATTTTATTTAATTGTTAAAAGTATGGAAAAAAATGAGCACATCCTACCTAACAGACACTTCATTAAATGTGCAAATCCATTTCATTCACTAATCAATGAGTATCTAAGGTAGTTACTATCATTTACTTGCTTAGGTTAGAGTAACACAAAGGAATTTTGACACACCTTTGCAAATTCATTACTTCCAGTTTATACAGCTGATCTTCTGATAAATGAATCACAAGTAGCAAGGAAGAAAGAGCTAGTAATTTACTTATTTCAGGTGTTAAAGTACTGGTTTTCTCCACTAGTACCATCAATATTGCTAGTGAATATCAAGACTATGATCTAGCCAGCAAGCTAATACAGTGATGATCTAAAGTTCCAGTCTTTAAGTAAAATTAAATGTTTCTTCCATTTAACAGAAGCTACGATAGCAATTTCATGAATTTAACTACAAAACATAGACCAAATAGCAAAATATATTAATTGCTAAGCTGTTAAACCTCCAAATTCAGGTCATTTGTATTTTTAGATGTAGATGATTGTGTATGTTTTTAATAACCTGCACAAAGTTACCATTTCAACTTTGATAATGAAAGACAAACTGGAAAGCATTAACAGGTGAGATTTTCAGCCAATGTCAGCATGATTATAGTGTGGATACCTGTAGTAGCACCTAACTTTATCTAAATGTATTGTTTAGTAAGTAGAATTAACATCTCCTTTGTTATCCTTGAATCCAATCTAGCACCCCTAAGATAGTTCATTTAGAGATTCAAGACTTTAAGAGCAGATTCAAGTGTTCCCTGCACAATTGCACTTGTACTTTTTATGATCTCATGGACAATTAAATTATTTCACTTTTAAGGAGGCCCCTGCCTCCATTAGAAGTGCAGTGTTTGGCAAACAGGACTTGCTGAGGTGCTCTGGAGGAAGGAAAAAGGCATTTTCTAAATATGCTTGTGATTTTCTCAATCTTAGTGCTAGGAAAGAAAGGAAGTTCCAGTAAGGCATACAGTAAATGAAGATATTATGTATTAGGGATGGAATGAATCTGTCACTTTGACAGATTGTGAGGCAGAGAACAGATTAACAGATTACTCATAGTCAGAATGCAGCTCACTGTGAAAAATGTGCAGGAAATGATAAGTGTTGCTTTGTGCTGATTTAATGATATCTTGAAACTACTGTAGCACTCCAGGAAAATAACACAATTTTAGCTCATGACTTACTTTTTTTTTAATCATCAATGTATTGCCAGATTGCCCTTAAATACTTCTGAAAATAGAACTTTCAATTCCTGCAAATTCATAGGAAGATATATATTTATGTTATTTTTCAAAATTTTTGTTAAAATATGCATTCAAAAATCCTTGATTTTTATGTATAAGTATAGTCTGTATTCTTTTGGTAGTATATCTTCTGCTTCTGTGAACTCTCTCAGTTTTTCATTTAAAAAAACACTGGTTTCTCCACCTGAAACTGAGTATCACTGAACAAATTTGATGTACAAATTAATACTGAATTTGTATTAGTTTATGGAATTTTTATAGAAAAACCTACTAACTTTCAAGAACTTGAATTGTTTAAAGCATTTTAGATACAATAATGGACAACTTAAATAATTATTACAGTCATATGTAGTGGCAAGACCTGAAATTAGTTTTAACATATTTTCAAATAATAATTGCATTTTGTACATACATCAAACAAATCTCATCATTAATAGCCTACAAAAGTCATTGCTTCACTACTGAAGCTATTATTGAAGAATCTGTTTCTGTGGAGGTAATCCTGTTAAAAAATCAACCCAAACTCCCATCATGCATTCAGGATTTACATGTGACAGAGCAGAAACAAAACAGGTGCGTGTAGGTAATTTGCCTTAAGTTAATAAAGTTACACATGTGCCTGAAGCTGATGAGACGTGGAAAGAATTGAAAATTCACATCTTTTAATCCAGAGGAGCCTAACCAGCAACTCATGCTCCAAAAAAGTGAGATCAGGGAATACATGAGGGGTCTTACACAGCCAGGTGACTTTTTATTAATTTATCTAAGAACTGAGATAGTCTCTACTAAATTTTCTTAAACAGATATCACTAAAATTTAAAACAGGAGGAAATTAATTCTCTACCTTAGCAGAACTGGAGCATACTTTGGATGGGAGCTGGCACTCTGCATTCAGTGCATCATGGTAAGATATCACTTACGCACTTTCAGCATTTGCAGCAGGATTTGCTCCACATGATATTAAATACTGCTAATACAGCAGAAGTATGCACTGAGATTTAAGTTGATAGCTACACAAGATGTCAGGAATTGGTCCTTTTTTTGTTAAAATATTTTTACAGTTGATTCATACATTGACATTTTGTGGCCCTCCACAGTTAGTCAAATAATCCACTGTAAAAACACAGTTCAGCAAATGTGCTCCTCTTACTTCACCCAGGCACAAGTCCATTCTCCTCTCTAGTTCATAAAAATTCACTGAGTAATGCAGCTAAATACAATCTTTTGTGGTTTTAGTGATTGTACCCTTCAGGTGCTGAATAGACTGTCAATCTGATGTGTTCATAATGATACAAAACTAAGGCTGGTTTTTCATTCCCTGATTTGATATATTGGAGCCCCAGCGTTACACTTTTGCAGTATACTACAAGGCTGAACAAATATTCCTTTTAATTTGGGTATAGATTGTTGGACAAAACCTTACTAAAACTTTGAAGCATTTCATTTTTTTAATAAAGTGGATTAAATGATCCCATTGACTTAAGTAATACAAATTAAATGTGATCCAAAAGAAATGCAATAAAGTATGCTATCTCAAGACAGTGCAATATTAAAAATCTTTATACTAAGTGATTTGACATTTTCTCAGTCTCCCAATCTGCAAAAGTATCTGTGAAAAAATCAAAGTATCAAAGGTGTTCAGTGAAAACTTCTGATTCTAAGGATTTCTGTTGATGGTAATAATTTTAATACATTGTCATTGATAAGTGCTGCTTAATAAAGCATCATTAATTTTCTCAACAGACTTTGCTGATGGAAGCCTTTTTTCTGCAAAATTTACTATACTGTCATAAAACTGAAAATGATGTTCATAAGTCCAAAAGATTCTTTTGCTTTCCATCACAGTTCAGCTGTCATGTGACATTTCACTATATGACTACTATTATCTAAAAGTATTTTAAAGAATTTTTAAGTAATATTTTTTTAAGAAAAATGTAAAAAATATTATATAACGTTTGCTTTATATTTTGGTATGCAGAATAGCTTTCAGAATAATGACATTTTAGTGCAAGCTCTAAAGGTACATGATACTGTTGAGTGTGTGTGAAACCTATTCTGAGCCTTCCTACAATGCAGCTCACAATGTCAAAAGACAATATTTGGCATTCCACACTGTTATCAGGAAACTCTGGATGGTTTATTGCACATTGATTGTATTGATTGCAGCTGGAGGCATTGATAGCATAAATAGAGTGGGTTTAATTAGTCAGAATGTGTGATTAGCTTTTCTGTTTTAATGAGATAAACTAGCTTCTTTAATAAAAAACATATATTCTGTATTCACTCAGAATAAAACCACAATAACCAGGAACACAGAGCACAGTCTGTGTTTCTCAGAATATTGCCAGTTGCCTCCATGCTGGTCCTTGACTTTTGTCAAGGTCTAACACATTTTTCAGGATGCTTTTTTTAAAATTCACTGAAACCCTCTGTCCCACACACACACACATGCTTTCATTGCTTCCTACAAGCAGCTGCAGGTTTTACTGTGGAAGTTTGGTGTGACTGCTCAGCTGCAGCATCTGTCAAAATTCCTGCTGTAAACCCTCTCCTCAGAAGTTTATCCATCAACTGCCAGCACTTAATCTTCAGTGTCATTTAACCAAGAAGGTTTCAGCACTCAGGACATTTTTAAAAATTTCTCTTCAAGTTTTTAGGAGGTTAATTTAGACTTTGCTACTAACTTACAGAAGTAGTAAACAAGTTTTTAATATATACTGTGCCAAGGATTTTATCCTTGAAAGTAATACTAAGTCAACAATTAAACCCAAATACTGTAATGTTTTGATTCCTTGTCTTGGTGGGAGGGGGTTGAATAGCAAAACTATTTGTTTTTCTTGGACATTGAGAGAAAAAACATGAACTGTATCAAGACTGTCTTAATAGGAAATAATAAACTTTCCAACACATCTCTGTTGCTTCTGTCACTGATTAAAACTTCTTTGCCTCCTTCTAGAACCATCAAAATCATTAGATCTTATGCTTGCACCTCCTAGAAAAGTAGTTATTTATCCACTGACTCAGATACATCAAAATAAATATTAATATAAAACTGAACACCTTAATATAATATTTTATTCCAATAAATGAAAGACACAACCAAAGATAACATCAAAAAATATCCCACCTCTGATTTCTCAGACTTAATATTTCATGCTTCAGATCTTCCAGATATGAGACTTCAAACTAAAATTCATCAATTTCCTGAGTAATAAAAGCTATTCATATAGCACAAACACTTGTTTTAACAACATCTTATTAAATATTAAGAACATATTATTTAATTTAACAACATATTATTACCTTGTTCCCTCATTGTTTTCTATATGATTTACCTCTTTCTTTTCCCTTGGAGGTAATTATCTTACTAGCTTTCTTTCCTTCTTGCTAACATCCTGCCTGCTTTACAGGTCCTATTTTCTTTAGGAATTCCCTGATACATGTTTTATATGAAAAAACACGAATCTTTAAATCTTCTGATTTATGCCAGACTGGTTGAACTGCGTATGTACTCCAAAGCTTTTATATTTCGTAAGTGTGTGTTGGTCTGACTAAGATACTTTCTTCAGAAGTGACCACTGTCTTTCTCTCTCCTTGCACTTTTGTTTCAGCAGTTGTCCCAGCAGAAATATTCTCTTTTCTGGCTCCCAGACATCGCTGCCTTTTGCAAAAGCTGTAGTGATTGTGGAAGGAAAGGCAGCTTGGGAAGCAGAGGTGTTATTTAGCCCTCACAGTACTTCCTTACCTTCCCCAAATCTGATGCAGTTTCTCTGAGAGCTCACCTTTGCCTTTGCTGGCTTTGTTTCAGTGCAATTGTAGAGGATCAGGTTTGTGCTGCTGCTTTTGCTGTCAGCCCACTCCTGGGAGGAGTCTCCTGATTTTGGGGGCTGATTTTCAGGCAGATCAAACCACACATGCAAAGGACAGCAATGGGAAATACCTTCTACCATGCTACTGGGTATCAGGCTGCATTTAACTGTTATTCCTAAAAACTTCTGAAGCTTTGGTGTGGACACAGAGCCTTTGGCTGCATTCAGGGAACAAAGATAAGGTGACAGTGACAGACGTGGCTGTGTGCATGGGTTGTACCAACCCCCAGTGGCCTTAGCTGAACAGCAGAAGAGAGGGATTGGCTGTGAAGTTGGCCACATATGTGAAAATAATATGATGCTATAAGAAAATTTTAAAGTACGTTTTTTTACATTTTGACATGATGGAAAATTCAATATCTCTTCCTTTAAATCTGCCATGCTACTTGCTGGATTTCTACACCAACAGTTCTGTTTCCTGAGGCGGAAAATTAGTTTTTTCCATTTTGACTGCAAACAGATAGGTGGTTGTCCCCAGATTCAACCCAGATTATGCACACATGCCAACAGGAGATGATGTAGAATCAATAACAAGTCCAGAAGTAGCAGAAAAACTAAAAAAAAACCAAAGCAGTCAGCATATTTTAGCAATTGTACCAGATGACTGAGCCTTGCCAGATTTCTCTGACAGAAGCAACTTGTACATAGATCATGAAGGCTTTTCAGAAAATGGAAGTGCATTACCTATTTCCTTGGTGTTGGACATTCAAGTTGAGACAATTACAGTCTGGAATGTAAAGAAATCTGCCACGCTTTGGAAAAATTCATCCCTTTTAGACAAAGCCTTGGATGTTGAAGTTACCTCTCCAGCTCTGGCTAATCTCCCTAGCCTGTAGCACAAGTTCACATGCATAATGCTTTTGTGCCAGCTGTTGCAACAGCCAGACATACGATGAATCAATCCCAAATCAAGTTTAATTTACTCTTTAGAGCTGCACTGCCCCCATCAGCATGAATCAAACATGGGAATTTATCCCCTTCCATTCCTCTTGCCTTGCAGTGAAATGGGTTGGTCAAAAATGTTGGATCTGGTTCTGTCAAAATGAGGTGATTCATTGAGGTCCCTCAAATTTTGTGTTCAAGTGCTGACTTGCAGTTGTTCAATCTAGTTAATGATGATATGGAAGCTTTAATGTGTTATAGCTCTGTACTGCTGGAGAGGAGAGATGGGAATTTAAGGAACCATCAGCTATGCACAGTGTGCAGAGATTAATTTCATATGTGAAAAGAATTACAAGACATGCTCACCTGAACAAAGAATGTCTTTGTGACATGGATGTGTCCTTCCAGGGCCATCCTTCTCTGATAGATAGTATAATCTGAGTGACTGTGTCACTGCACTCCAGTTTGCAATAAAAAAAATGTGACAACAATAACCATAAAAACAGCTGTTCTGTTTTCCCTTCTCTGAGCTGCAACAATCAAAGACAGTGTTTCATAAAGTGGGGTATGTGAAAGGAACATTGACCTTTGCATGAATGCACGATAGCATGAGAATTTCCAGAAGTTATGACACTAGTGTCCAGGAGAGAGACATCATTTGTCCATGAGTAGAAGAAAGTACTCTCTCCTCTGTGATGAAGATCCCATCAAAATATTTTTCTTTACAGAAGTAAAATGATACAGGACACCTGTGATGAGAGTCCTCCATATTGTCGTGCCAGTAGGTAGAATCATGTTATGTTCAGTAACAAATTTTTCTCTATTACATACAAGATTTTATAATAGGAAATGGATAGAAATAATTATTTATAATGTATATGCCTAAGAATTTTTTTCCCCCATATCAACAACAACAACATGCAGACTTAATCCAATGTTTCCTCTTCAGAAAACTGTTTGTGGCATCCATTTCTGTCTGAGCTCAGCTCTAACTCACCCCCCATCCAGACAGGGAATGTCACACCACATTCTGTGTCTGTCACCCTACTGCAGGGGCACCAAGCACTGCCAATCAGTGGTATCCAAACCAAACATCTTGTGATTGTCTTTGAGCCACTTTCTTTAGAGGGAGTAAGGATTTTTAATCAAATTGACTCCCACAGGTTGTTCATTCCAAGCCTTTATTCCTCAGAAAAAGTCTCTGATGGGTCCTGTGGGCTTTCAGAGGATAACTCTGTGTGATACTTGTACACCCTGTGCTGAGAGAGCCACACCTGCTGAAATCTGAAAAGTAAGCCTGACTTTTCTGTCACTAAAATCACAGATTTTAATGTGAACAGAAGAGGTGAAAAGACCTGAATGGAGAAAGCCTTAACATTTAATAATTATATTAACTGTAAAGTTTCTTTTTATAATAATAAAATCCAGCATGATTTTGTTTCAGAACACTTGACAACCTGCAGTTTCTTTTGGCTTTTTTTTTTTTAATCAAAATATTAGGAAAAAAAAATGGGAACAAAAACTGTGTTTTTATAGGTGATATTTTGATTTGTATTTTTCAGGGACTTGTTAAATGTGTTCAGTCCCCCTGTCATTCCTGGAAGCCAACAACTGGAAGAGAGCACTAAATCTTCAGCAAAATAGAGAACTCCAGGTAGGAATTCACTAGGACAATGAAAAGAACCTGGGTAGAAAGACACTTCTAAATGTTCTTTCTGTAGTGCTGGTACTGCCTTCTCATAGTTTTCTATCCTACTACTTTTTGGTTTCAAGTTCCCTTGTTTATGAGTCTCAGCTCAAGGTAGCAGAATTTTCCATGTGGTATTATTTGCCTGGCTAGAAGAATAACATGCAGTTGCTGTTTCCTGGTGTTCTGCCTCTATACAGATTAACTCATAAAAAATGCATCTTATTTGTTAAAAATAAGGAATTTATGCTAATGGGGATGGCAAACCTACGTAAGAAAGAACACAGGGACTGAACATTCCTATTCAGAGGCATAATTACACTTGCATAAGAGATACTTCTCTTATGAAGAAAAATTGCAGATTTAGCTTTAAATGAAATCTTAGTGTGATTTCCTGAGGACTGTTGTCACCAGAGTCACAGGCTTTTGCTTATTAATGGTGTTTGCTTAGAGAATGGTAAAGACCTTAACTGAAACTGGAAAGTCAACAGCAGAATAAAGAAAATACCTTGTTTTCCTCAAATGCCCTTTTTCTTATCAGTTATCTTAGGAAACAGGGTAGAAGGATCATCATCCATTTTATGACAGAGTATCACAAAATGGTTTGGGCTGAAGGGGACCTTGGAGTCCCGTTCCAACCCCCCCTGCCAGGACAGGGACACCTTCCCTCAGCCAGGCTGCTCAAGGCCAGCTCCAACCTGGCCTTGGACACATCCAGGAGAGACATTTGCATTTTCCTTCAGGTCTCAGGAATTCACTGGGAGCGCTCATAAATCTGACCCCTCTATTCTGGCTGTCCAAGGGGTAAAGATGTCTCAGTGATTTACTGTCTAAAATAAATTATGCCCCTCAAATTGGGGATATTTTCATAGACATAGACTTGTAATTGTTTGTGACAGCAAAATACAATTTTTCTGTCAGGAAGGGACCTTGCTTTGAAGAATCAAGTAATATGTTGTGTAAGGGTCCTAAATAAGCCAAGCAGAATTGAACAGTCATCCTTGAGCTATAGGCACACTGGATAAAAATTCATGAAAGGTCCCAGAGAATGTTTTTCATTAGTATTATGAAATCCAAGGCTTGTTGCAGTAAACCTGTAATTTTTGTAAATGTTTTAATTGTGTTTTAATTTTAATTATCTTTAAAAAGCTTTAAAAATAAGTATATTTGGGAAGTTGTATTTCTCCTGTTATCCACACTAGAATTTACAAACTGTTTTGTGAATTGTTCCTAAACTCATTTTCCTTTAGGCTGAAATATTTTATATCATGTGCCTGTGATTGCACATTTGGGAAAGAGAAATTGTCTATATATCATAGCTTTTTATTTTGGCTTTTTATTTTTGCACCTTCATTCAGTCAAATTCTGACTCATGTATATGTAGGATGTTTGTAATTTTGATAACTTCATACAGAAACTTTTCTATCTCCAGATATTCAAAAAACCCCGCTGTAATGAAGTGGTCGTTTCTCCAAGAAATAAGAGAGAACAACAAAGCCATTCCATGACCTTCCCTCCCCAAACAGGACAATTTGGATTTTTTCTGAACTACTGGACTCCCCTCTCTATGAAAGTGGCAGAGAAGCTGCAGTGCTGTGTGAAAAAGGCCTGTCATTAGATCACCCCCACCAAACATCAGAATCTGGGTATTCTCCTAGATACCTTGGTTTTAAAAAATCCTGATGGACCATGGTAACTAGATGGTTTGGAGTATCATTTTTGAAAGAGGTGCTAAATAAATTGTGTCCTGTGGTATATCTTGAGGATTTTGGGAAAATCTTTTTTTCTTTATTCACTTCACTCGAGGTCAGTTATTTGTGTGGCAAAAGAGCTGGTTCATTACTGACAGTTTTATACCAGATCTGAACAACAAACTGAATGCTCAAATCCGTGCCAGAAAATTCTGCCCTTCTTAGCTTCACCTCTTCTTGATTTTTTTAATATCACATTGGAAAACTACTTAATTCTCATATTGGAAAGTGTCCCAAGATTATTTTCTCTGTAAATAATAAACACTACTCTGTGCAGTTTTCCAGTGTTCCAAGTATCACAGGATAACAAAAGCCTATAATCAGCCCTGAAAATCTGCAATGAGTCATAATGTATTCCAGATAGGAATTTTATCTAAAAGTATCCTTAAAGAAAAATAGTATAGCATTAGTAAATTAATAAAGACTGGTCAATTCTTATATTTTAAAAAAATCTTTAAGTTGAGGCTTAACTTTGGGGGGGAAAGTGATTCCTTTCTAAGAAAGTATTTCACTCTCTAGTTCCTTTCTTAACATTTGCACCATCCATTAGTTAAATGGTGAGATGCAATGAAAAATAGTCTTCTATTCAACAGGTTTCCCAATACAATAAGAGGGAAAATTAGATTCATAAATATGATAAATTTCCATAGATTTTTCCATTATTGGGTACTGATATTTCTGAGGTATACACGGTTTTGTTTATCTTGACATAGCAAGAAAATCTCCACATTAAGTGACAGTGGCAAAGCTGTAATATTCTGGAACTTACTTTATGGTATCTTGTCTTAAGACCAAGGGATAAGGTTATAAAAACTCTAGGAACCACACAGATTTCTTTTTTGGGCCACAGCTGCTGACAGTATTCATATGGTAACCCTGCAGTACATAATTACAGGGTAGATTTCAGCACTGTAGTTCAAGGATCACCTTGGAGAAAATATCAGCAGTGTTCTTTCCACCACACCATCTGCTGAGAGCTTCCATCAGTGTCAGAATATGATCCATACATCTTAAAGTGAGATTTGCTACAAGATGCTTTCTAATATTAAAACCTAGAATTTGATAAAAATATATTTCTGTGAAAAGGGAAACCATTTATTTTAGTTCTCCAGACTGTGGTGACTATGTAAACACTGTTGACATAATCCAAATAACAACACAGCTATTTGTACATTCATTTCTGAGTTCAGAAAAAGCTGCCACATGCCTGCCTGTTCTTTGCTATCTGGGTTTAGACATCTTGATCAAGTCTTTTTCCAGAAAAACAATAGTTCCCCTGATTTCAGTGGGACAGCATTTCTTTTAGTATAACAGGTATTTACAGGTACCAGCTACCTTCAGTCTTCTTTCAGCTCGACCAAAAAACCACTCATCCCTCTGTAATGTACATCACAGACCTCAGTTTTCAATTTAAAATCAAATTATTTTCTCACCTAAAATACCATTTAATTTTTTAGTGATTTAAGAACAAAAGCTTTGATTTTGCTTTCACCATGAGATGCAAATTAAACTGCAAAGAGTTTTTTTCATGCAATTCTGAGCAGCTTCAACCCCAAAAGTGTGGGTGGTGGCAAGATGAACAGTGATGGAAATTTTATTTGAAAGTGACCGGTTGACCAGTTAATTTGGCCACAAGCACTTCTTTCCTATTTATGGTCAGGTTGTCCAGAATGTACCTCTTGAAATAAGAGTTACACCTTCTAACACAACCATTACATACTACTGGAGTCTTTTATAAGGATATCACTAAATTTAAGTAGTACTTCTATTCAGGAAGAAGAACAGCAATGAGGTTTTCATATGTCTGCTCAGAACTGAATACTCCATGCTGCCATTGGAAATTTGTTGCAACACCTAGAAATGCCTTATAATGCATTTGGGGGTCTTGTGAGCTGCTAAAAGAAAGAAGCCTGACTTTAAAAACAAGATAGGTCTAAAAAACTAACTTCTCCTTTTGGTCACATGAAATACGTGCAGGGAATTATTGATGTAAAGGTATAAATCCAGCTAGTCCTGGATGCAATATAATTTTGATTTGGTATGAATTCAAGGCACACATGGAAAGAGGTATATCTCTGATGGGGCTGAAGAATTTCTTATTCCTAACTCAAAGAGGGAGGATATTGAGTGGCCAGTTCCAAGGTAAAGAGGGAGGGACATTTAAGCTTAGGGGAGAAAAGAGAATAATTTTAAAGTGAAGCATAGGCACTGGAAAGGAAAATAATAAAAGGAAAAATACAGTGGAAATAACAGCATGGTTTCAGGTGAAATTGTGAGGCTGTTTGAAGGAGTGAGGCATGAACACCATTTGCTTGTGTGCTGTGATCTGAAATGGAGAAGAAGACACTCAGTTCTTCCCTTTCTTTTTGCACTGCATCACTTTTCCCAAGAGGTGTCCAAACAAAATATCCCAGCTGATCCCATGTAGTTTCCCAGGCCTGATGAAGCACCCACAGCAGGGAGGGAAAGAATTTGGCTTTACCTTCTTATCTTTGGTCAGGGTGAAGGCCAGATTATTTCTGATGGTATTTGTTAGATGCTGCTGAGGAAACAAAACTGAAATCTCTTCTAAAGGGATGAGGTGCACGCTTCTGTATGCATCAAATGCACCAAGTTATCTTCAGATAATGTTCCCTATTTACTGCTGTGTGATCCTGGCTGAAAACAGACTCTGAGAGTTGGGAAACCATTGCTGTTTGCATAACAGGCCATTACTTGTCATGGATCTTTGGGGCGTGCAAAGCACTCAGCATTAGCAGGCTGAGGATGGGATGAACATTTATGATGAAATTCAAGACAGAGATTGCATTCAGCTGTGAATTATCTCCTATCAAAAAGCTGTAGATCATCTGACTTAAATTTAGCTTATGTGAAAGACACCCAGGTTCAGCAAAGAAGCTATAATATGTAAAGCATCTGTAAGAAAAGCCTATTGGGCTTTATCAGTGTATTTTAGACTAAAGATTCATTTCTGTTACCTGAAAGTTTTCTTGCATTTTATGTAACTTGAGACAAGTTAGATTTAAAATTTTTTTTGTCTGGAAGAACCTTTTTTCCTCTCTGATATTGAAAGATCTTTTGCACAGATTTACCTATGCTGGATATTTAGGTGACATATTGGATACCAGACATCCAAATTCTTTCATTCTTACAGGCCTTAAGTATGCACTGACTGTCTTTGTTCAAGCTAAAGAATTATTAAGAAGGTTATTGAGGAAAATACCACTTAAGAATACTTTTATCCACTATTAGTAATGGTACTTTGGGTGAACTGCTCCGTTGAACTTTGAAAAGTCCAGTTGTTAAGCAAACTCCAGCTGACCTCATTTCATCTCAGTTAAGTGCAAGTCTTCAGAAATATAATAAAAATGTGAATTGCTGTTATCTTGAAGGCAACAATTCAGAAGTCAGAAGATTATACATTTGAAAGAAAAAATCTCACATCTGACAGAAAGATATTTCCATGCTATTGTTTGAGGGAATAAGAGTGATTTATTCTTACTTTCTCCACTTCACACAGGTGAAGATCACCCCAGTGCTGAAGAAGATGAGGAAGTTTTGACTCTTTTGTATGATCCATTTCTGAACTGTTACTTTGACCCGAATTCTGGGAAATACTATGAATTGGCATAGTCAGAACATCAGAGGATATTATTTTGTATTCATAGTATCTTCTAACTTCTTGCAAAATCTGACTGAGCCATATAATTTATTATATAACTTAAAACTTAAATTAAACAATAGTTTTACAACCAAATTAATATATTTGACAAACTGGGTCTTATTTTTATAGCTTTGTATTAAATTGTAATGCAGTGGAAGATCACATAGCATAATAGTTCCTTGTGTCTAAGACAGTTATTTGCTAGTCTAATTTATTTCCAATATTCACAGCTTCCATATGGAAACAAATGAAGCTGAATCAAGAAGGTTGGTGGTGTTTATGTGTAAATCATGGGTTTACTCAAATAAAATTAAAAAAACTTGTTTACTTATTTTGTTCACTTATTTTGTGAGGTGCTGAGGGTACCAGCTACCATCAGCTGGAACAACACAGGGCTGAAAGGAGTGAGGGATTGGCCAACACTCCCGAAGTGGAGTCTTGTTCCAGGTAAGGCAGGCAGGTGTGTACGTGGTTTGTGTGGGAAGCTGTGCTCAGAGGCAGGTCCAACATGTTTGTGTGAGGTTCTCCACTACACCTTATAAAATAATTTACTACACTTTTTTATTTTTATCTCTACTGGGTTTCAGTGCAGTTTTCAGTGAGGGCCCCAAGTTCCAACTTGGAGTTTTAAATTTCCTGCATCACTGTGCATTTTGCTTTTATGGTATGTAAAATAACTTTACACAAAGAATACAGATAAAGAGCAGAACATATGTAGCATTTGAAAATGAAATCACTATATAAAATTAATCAAATACCATGCATGTATTTTATTTCTTTTATTTATTCATGTATTTATTACTGTGCATGGATATTGTGTAGTGTTCTTTGATCTAAAATCCAGTTAACCTGACCCTGATGTTTCTGGCTGCTGCTCAGCTCCAAGCTGTGCCCAACATTCCCAGCCCCAGAGCAAGTGCAGTGCTGCTTGCCAAGAGCATCCCCCAGCCAGCAGGACACTTGTCTAAAGGGTAAATAAATCGCTGAAACACCAGCTGCCAGGAACAGGAGAAAAGGTGTTGCTTAGAAGTTGTCCATGACACAAGAAGTCCAAGGAGTTTTGCTTTAATGGAGTTGAGTCAGTGGAGCAGCTCTGAGTCCAGCAGTTCAGTACACAACACTTTCCTGGGGACAGCTGAAGGGAATGTGAAAGTCACATGGCAAAGTGATCTACAGGCATTTCTGGTGATTCTTGTTCTAAGTTTCTACTTGATTATATCCAGTGCTATCCCACTGTAATTATTTCCAAGCTGACTACTCAGTGAATTTTTAAGAATAATGTATTTGAATGTCATAAAGCGAGCTTAGTAAGCTCAGTGCAAGTGATTTAAAATTATATGCCTGTAAATTATATGTAATTGTAGATCCCAGTTAATGAATATCCTAGAATCAATTGAAAATGCAGTTGTTAATAGTGGCTTGGCATAAGATCAGATTGTGTATTTGGCTCTGTGGCAGGTACAAACATATCATCACAAATTGATTCAAGGAAGAGTAGCACTGAAATCCACAGGAAGACAGATACTGCACTGAGATAATTTACTTACCCTGCCTTAGCCAGAAAGATTTGTACCTGTTCTTGCTAATGCCATAATCAGTTTAAAAGTTCAATGAAATCATAATTTTTATCTTCAAAAATCAGGTGCTGGCTTGTACATACCTGTGCATATCTGGCCATTTTAGCATCATTTAGTGATCAGGACCACACTCCCTCTGTGTGTGGCAAGGGTATTTCAAATATGTTATTAATTTTCTTTCATAGCCACATGTCTCACAGGAGAGGCTGGGTGTTCCAGGGCACCACTGTAGTCCAGACTGGGTCCTGATGCATCTGAGGCAGGCACTCCCTTGGGAGAACAGACCCCAGCTAAATACTGGCTGCAAACTGGTGTCAGGGGAATTGCGTCCCAGTGCCTGTCTGGGTGGATGTGCTTGTCCTGGCCTCACAGCAGGCACTCACTGACCTGTCACACACAGAAGGGCACCAGTAGGCATCCAAAGCTTGGGCAAAAGGGAGTCCTTGGAGACTCCACACTCTTATCCCCATCTTTAATGAGCTAAGGAGTCAGGTGAGCAGTGACAGTAGGTTCAGGGTGAGTCTGTTGTTCCCAGTTCACAGTCAAGCACAAATAGGATCTGTTTTCTTGTCATTAGCACAGTAGTATTTTATAGGTAAGCAGCTCTAACCTGCTTTTCAAAATCAGCACTTTGGGATCCTTGCCCTTTGTGTTCTAGTTAGCAGCTTTATGTCTGCAGCATCCGTGGGGATTGACTGCACGGTGCTGTGAGCAACGCCTCTGGCTCGAGCAGCACGAGAGGCTCACAAGGGCTCTGAGTTTTGCTCACAATGTTTTTCTTAATCATCATCCTGTGAACCTCAAACTAAAGCACTGCTGACACACAGCAGGTGCTTTGTTGAGCCAATTTGTCAAAGCCAGCAGTTATGGCAAGTGATGAGGAACACAGAGATTTGCTCTTAGCAGTCATGTGCAGTGTTTGAGGCCATGAGAATCACAGAGTTTTCACTAGAGCATGCTTTCCAACAGGTAAAAATACCTGTGTCTGGGCATAAAGTTTCATAAATGAAACTGCAGGGATGTATTTCTACAAACCTGGCATCAGTTATGATTTTTGGGAACAGAAATTTTGAAATACAGTACATTTTAGTAAGGCTTCATTAATGTTCCTTGGACCTGCATTAAAAATAGAGGAAGTTAGCTTGGTAGAGCTGCTGGAGTCAGCAGATCACAAGTCAACCAATTGGTCTCTCAGGCCTTTCTATGTTCCTCACATATGTGAGATGTAACTGATATCTCTGCTTTGTTTCTGCTTGCTAAGAAACAGTCAACCAGCTTTCAGATAGTTCAGAAGAAGAAATCTTTAAAATACACTTTACTGCTTTAAAGCACAGCCCAGAGCAGTGTGTTTCTATGTTGCTGGAATGATTCTCCTCATCTCTCATTCTTTTTGTCTTAGGTCCTTCTACCATGGTTTTCTCCAAACTCCAGGTTTATTACCAGGTTTCAGCCCTCGGGTGTCTGTGGAGAGCAGCAGCACTGAGGTGCAGATCACTGACAGCCTGGCACCTCGTGCTACCACGTGGACTCCTCCCAGCAGCTCTAAGACTTCATAATCTTGTACCCAAGTGTTGTCTGTACCTGAGCCTCATTATGCCAAACAAAGAACACACTCTGTCCTAAGGAGCTTACAGTAAGAAATCAATATTGATTTTTCTCCTCTGCTGCCTGGGTTACTAGGTGAGAAAATATGAAAAGTCCTGCTTTATTATTCACATATTCTTCAGCCATAAAGCATTCTGCTCAGAGACTCATCCTCTAAACACTGAGTCAAGTGGCAAAGATACACAGGCTGGAAAATCCTGGAAAATAATTTTGCATAATGCATTTCATATTCAATTTCTTTTTCCATGGGGTATTTCTTTTTTTCAAAAAAGGGTTTAATTTTTTAAGCAATGGGTTACAAGTAAAATGAAAAGACAATCCAGTCTTTTCTATGTGATATTGCTGATAATCACTGCTTTTCTCATGGTTACTATAGAAACTTGGCATCCTTATCTGCCACTTTTTATGGCACTTGAAAAAAAATATTTGAATTCACTTCCCTGATAAACTGAAAGCTTGGCTTCACAATACCCATGGGAATATGTAAGTGTAACAACAATATTTGTCATTTCTTCTTATTTGGTGTTTAACCTGCTCATTAGCAGCTGTAGAGGCATTTCTGACTGTGATGTTCAGGGATCCTGCTGCAGGCATTGTCACCAGCACAAATGCAGAACTCCTGGATGAAACCCAGGAACATCCACGAGCCCAAGGGCTCACATGCAGCAGCCCAGGGTGCAAAGACCCGAGCAGGATTTTGCTCCTATCACACCTCTAAAAGCAGGTCTGTTTCCAAGTTTGACAGTTTTCAAGCACACAAATAATCTGTGGGCATTAAACTTCTTGGTAAGAGTGATTATGAAGGTTCCTGTGGTAAATCAGTGGTGAATCAACAGCCTTGTGATGCTTTTCATCCTTTTCCAAGTATGTGCCATCCAGTCTGCATGGCAGAGGAGAGTGGGCTTGGGCTGGGGATGCTGAGGAGCTGAGGCATTTTTGGAGGTGAGTACAAGGCCAGTGCAAACACCAGGTGTCCCAGCTGAGCACGGCTCCCCTGCAGTTTCACATTTCTTTTGTTCTAAGGACACCAGAATGATCCTTGTAACCAAGGTTGTTTTTCTGGTTCTGTCAAAACGTGGCCCAGACGGGTCCCTCTGCTTACACAGCCCCTGCCCTGGTGTCCTTCAAGATCTCTGCACAGAAATCCCCTCAGCACTGGAAGAGAAAGGAGATGGCAACACCTGAACAGCTGCTTTTGGCTCCCAGCCCTCAGCTCAAGGGTCCAGCGTGGGCTGCAGGGGCAGAACATTCTGCTGAAGGCAGAGCAGGGGGGGATCCATCCCTGCAGCAGATCTCAGGGTTTTAATTTGTTATCATGTTCTTTCACCAGGAGTTTTGAAGAACAGACAGGTTTGAAAGATTACAGAAACAGGTTACAAAACAGCAGAAGAAAAATGCTATCAAGAGCCATTAAATAAAATGCTATTTTACTTTTGCATTGTGACTGGAGTGCTCCTGGGGACCAACACTGTGTTCTCATCCCAATCCTCACAGGTATCCTCACCTGGCCACTGCCAGAGAAGAGGTTCAGGCCAATGGTGGATCCTCTGCCCTGACCCACAGAGCAACAGTAAAATACTTTTCATAAAGAAACCCAGCTAGGCTCCCAGTACAAACTGCTAGTGTACTTCAAAATATATTTACATTAGACTGCTGAGGGGGTTCTTTGATGAAAAAGTTTATTATTGGGTGATTGTGCATTTTATCTGCATGGGAGACCAAAAAACCTGAGGTCACAGAAATTACTGATGTTGTTTTAGAGCACTGCATATTTATTAGACCATCTGGTGCTGCAGCACTCAAGGCAGAAACCTTCATACAGGCAATCTATTCACAGCCACTGTTTTACCACCTGATGTGCAAAATATCAAAGCTCTGGATGCATTTATTACAGCACTGAGTAATTTTCTAATGAATACATAAAGCTCAGCAAACATCCCATGCAAGCTTCCTGTACATTAGGCTGCTGTTTGCTCACTGGGACTTGAGAAGGGCCTCTGAGAAGGAATGCCATTGTGTCAATGCTCTGAAATGTTAATGGGGTAAAATTGAGTAATTCCCACTGTGTGCAGGCACATCCTTGCATGGGGCTGCCCATCACACTGCAGGGATGGATCAGAGGAAATCAGGGATGGGCAGGGGCCGTGTGGGACAGTCTGGACACCCACGAAGGGCTCCTGCCATCCTCAACAAACTGCATCCTCTGCAGTGCCACACTGTTCCCCCAAAGCATCAAGGGTCCCGGGGTGCCCAGTGCCAGTGCTGCCTTCTCTGGGGTGATACTGAAGGGCTCAGAGCCAAACACTTGCTGTGAGAGCCCCAGACAGGAGCATCATGTCCTGAGATGTGATTATGAGGAATTGTTTCATAAAGAGAGCCTTCCCCTCTGCACAGTTACAGCCAGGCTGGGACTCTACACTCAGCCCAGTGCAAAGCATGAAGAATCCTCCACCTGTGTCTGAACCAGCTTCATCCTGCCAAGGGTGTCTGCCCTGGCAGAGGAGCTGGGGTGCTGAGGGCCTGGCAGCTCATGGTGCCATGGACACCTTGCAGAGCCCTTGCTGTGCATGACACCCATTTAATATCACCTATAAATCCTCACGTGCCAATAGAAGGAAGTGTCTGTCAGTCTGTGAGGTGCTCCAAGGACTCATCTTTTACTGATACCTCCTGTTAACTTCCAGCTCACAAGGAAACCAACCCACAGCAGGTTCTGACACACCCAGGAGAAGACTCAGCTCGCATGGATCCAGCATCCCATCTCCTGCTGCCACTCCCCCTCCAGAGCCACCTAAAAGCTACACACACAGGCAGAGGGTATTTAAGGTATTTATACCTTCCTCCAAGTGAAACAGGGGCTTGGTATCACTTTGTGCACTCATCACATTGAAGGTCATCGTGGGAACACTTTGCCACTGTTGCAGGTTGCTGATGCATTGTTTAAATGGGAATGAGCTGTCTGCAGTCAAATCTACAGCTGGGCTTGCAGCTCTGAGTGCCAGGCAGGGCCCTGCTGCTGAGCCACGCTGCTGCCATGCCTGGGCAGGGGGCTGCAGCCAGCCCTGCTGGGAGCTGCTGCCCCAGCCCCACTCCCTGGGACATGCCTTTCTCCTCCTCTGCTGGCTCAGACCCATCCATGTGCACCCTGAGCCCCGAAAATCCTGGGACACACGTTTGCAGGGCTCTGCATAAAGAACCCAGTGAAATAAGGATAAGGGTGCTAATTCATGAATTTCCTTTCCCTTCCTGGTCCTCTGACACCTCCAGCTCTGCAGCCCTCTCAGCAATAAACTCAGTGCCAGGAGATTAAAATGTACAACTACGTGACACCTTATAAACCACATAAATATGAACTGGCAAGGCCCTGTAACAATGAAGGATTTTGCACAAAATGTTCAGGCACTAATTCAGTCTCAAGGCTCTCTTTCCACTGCAGTGGGTATGCAGTGCCATTATGAAACCTTGACTGAATTATAACCCTTTATTCTTCTAGGGCACCTTTTTTTTTCTATCTTCACAAGGTTTTGTTTTGACCCAATCAGGAAAATAAAAAGCATTACAAATACAAATTCGCTTAGTAATAGATTTATTTTCCCTGGAAAAACATGTTATATGCTAGAAAAACACCTATTAACTTGTAGTTTATTTTAAAGCTAATGGATAATTGTTATTCTGTGGAAATTTTTTTCCCAGGGAAGAGTTTAGTTTGCTGAATGGTCCCTTTCCAGTTGCAGCACTGATGTTTCTCTCCCCCTGCATTAACACGTTACCAGATGTTATCAGAATGAATGGCTGTGCTATTGGCTTTGAATTTTTCTTTCACATTTTTGACACATGTTTTTTTTATCTTGCGTAAATCACCATACCAGATGATAAAGTAAAGCAGATTCAATGCCTGTGAATAGTTAAGACACTGTTTCTCCTTTATGCAATAGCCTGTAACTGTATTTTAAAGCAGTTAAAATCTTTTATCAAGCACATTAGCACATTTGTGTAGCTGGATCACTGAGCACACTCTAACAGCTCTTAAGAGCTCTCTCACAGTGTCAGGTAAATCCTTCTTGACTCTCAGTTTATTGACCACAGTGGCTCTGGATGAGCCTCTGATGCCAATCCCGCCGTGGGCAGGGGGACACCTGCTTCCACATCACCATGGAAATTCCCAAAGTCCCTCTGGAAAAACCAATCCAGATGTTGCAGATCATCACTGCTTCCATAGGGAAACCAAGCTGGAGAGATGACACCATTTGCGGTGGGCTGCTGAGTGGAATACCCTCGGCCAAGCAGACAGGAGCCCCTTGATCCTGGGGGAAGAAACTCCTGGGAAAAGCTCCAATCCTGCGTGGGACGAGGAGCAGGAGCACCTCATCCCACAGGGGTCAGTCCTGGGGGAACAGGAGGTGACACCTGGTGCTTGGGGACATTTGTGGCTGAAACCAGCTCGATGGCACCCAAACCTGCACACACCTCCTGCGCATCCCCAGCACCAGGACACCACTTGTGCAGTCCCTGCGGGTGGAAGGGGCTTATTCTGCTCCTTTTATGAGCTGAGTTATGACTTGTTTACTTGTATGCCTCACCCACACTGCTAAAGTTGTAATTAAACCTTGTTAAACTGCTCAGGCCCCCCTCAGGCATGTGTTGTAACATATTTTCCCCCCAAGAACCACAATTATTGTGTCAGGGGGAGGGGAAACCTGGGTGGTGAGGAAGGGTGTCAGGCCAGCTTGGGTGTAATAAATACCTATTTAGCAGGCAGAGGATGTTTAGTCCTAAATCAGATTGTGCATTAAAAGTGGAAATTGCTGAGATTGGTGTTTACCTGTGAAACCAAAATTGCTTCATGAAGAAAATAATTATAGATGCAGGCTCTCTAAGAAAGCAGTTTTGAGGCTTCATTAAATAGTTAAAATCGAGATGCTGCTGTGAAGCCCAGCATCAGCACATTGTGTGAGGGCTGGCTGGGAGGGGGCTGTGAGCTGTGTGTTTACACACCCCACAGAGCTCTATCCCACAGTTTTCCAGAGAGATGCAATGTTTTCCAGGAGATAACAACTCCCATGAAGAAATATTAAAGCAGGTGAAACAGGGCACGAGGGAGGTGTTTTAGTACCAGAAAAGGCTGATGAGTTCAAGGAATTATTAGGGACAAAATGAAATTTATGTTAATAATAGTCATTTATTAGCTGTAACAAGACAGCAAACACCCTAATGAGGAGTGCAGGGGCTCAGGGCTCACCAGGGCTGTGGCGCCTGTTCCAGAGACACCCCTGACTCTAAAGCAGCTTCAGTTCAGTGCTGGATTTACTCAGGGCCCTCTCTTGTGAAGCAGATCCAGTGGTCCCTGCCAGGGGGGTCTCTGGGTGCGTCCCTCCAGCTGGGGCTGTGTGGGGGCACCGCGAGAGCTGCGTGCCCGGGCGCTGCTGGGAGGAGATGCCGGCCGGGTGGCAGCTGACAGATGGCAGCAGAAAGCCCCAAATGCCCTGCAAAGGCTTTTGCAGGGCCAGAGAGCTGCTTGCTGTCACCTAAACCTGCCGTGGACACAGAGCCAGGAGCAGGGTGGCCCTTTCCTGGAACTCTCCTCCAGCGCTGCATTACGAGACGGCTCTTCCAGGAACGCTTCCCTCACCTTGGAGCTTTACAGCTGAGGCACGCTGGAAGCTCACCAGCAACTGCTTGGATCTGGACTATTTTTAGTCAGTCCTGTCCAAAAGGAAAGTCTTTCCCGAAACAGGTGTTCCTCCTGGACAGGTGGCTTAGCACGGGATGTGGGAGAGGAAGGACGAAGAGCCCTGGGTTTGGTGTGAAGCTGGAGCTGCACGTGTTGTGTGTCCAGCAGCCTCGGGGCAAACAGCAGCTCCCCCAGCACTCATCACCGGTGACCACCAGCTGGAGGTCTGCAAAAGCAGGTTATTTGGGAAGGAACTGCTGAGGTGTTCAGAACAGCAGCTCACCACAGTGCAGGCAGCATGAGGGTTTGGGGTTTCGTAGGTTGAATATGAGTGGCTTTAGTCTGGATTGACAATTTCCCCTTCCAAGGATGGCAGAGCTGTGGTGAAGGACCCTGGACAGCCCCACAGCTTTGATTCTTGCCTTCACTCTGACTCTTCACCTCAGGAACTGCACCACTCTCCATGCAGCTCCTGGATGCATTCTCAGTGACTGTGGGAGGTGGGAATAAAATGGGGGGGAAATAGATGGATTCTTCTTACGGAGCTGCATGAAAAAAAATTTCTTTATAGTGTTTTTCAGGCAATTGGCCAGTGGTACAAAATGGCACGGGAATCATTCCTAAAAATGAACTGGTTGCCGTGCTGCCCTACACAGAAGTTGATGGACAGTAAAGCCATGCAGTTTTCAAGGAAGTACAGACAGAAGTGCAAGGAGTTCTCACCCAGCTTGGCTCAGCTACACTGTTTGTGTGTGTGTGTCTGTGTGTGTGTGTCACTGTGTCAGTGTGTTCATTAAAGGGAGTCATTAGTTCTGTAACCAGTTCTCTTGAGTCAAACACAGGAGTCCAGCTATAAGAATGCTCACCAATGGTGAATTTTTGATGCTCTAGGAGTGCCATTCACTGATGTGAGAACAGCCTCATGCACTACCTCAGTCATGAGGGAAGCTCTGTGATGTGTTACACAAATGCCCCTCATGTTTGTCCAGTCTGGCTTGAAAAGCTCTGGAGGAATTTGCACTTTTGCAATTTTACCATTTCCTTTTGTAGCATCAGCCATTTGCTCTGGGGCCAGACTGGCTGTGGACTGCATCGTGGCTGAACATCGTCTGGAGTGCAGAAAAGGCAAACATAAGCTATTGAAATACAGCAGACAGAAGATAGACTTTTCACCCTCTAAAACCAAAGTGCTTGAGCTGTTGGTGTGTTGTCCCCTAAGGGACACTGGCTCAGGGCTCCAGCCCGGGGTTTCACGTTCTCAGGCTTCTCCTTTGGAAAGTGAAGAAGCCAACTCCAGCCTCACTCATCAAATCCCTCAGCCTGTCTCAACCAAGAGTAAAGGCTAAATAAACACATCTAAACAACTGAAAAGCACGTCAACATCCAACTTCAAAATAAAATGCAGTGAAGTGTGAAATTATACCTTTTATTCCATAAATCTTCAGCAAGCGGCACAGTTCTATAGCTTGTATCACGCTTTAATACTGGCAGAATTTAACACACCATGCAAAGCCCCATAAGGTAATTACATTTCATCTCAACAAAGCAACAAAATCCCAGCTCGTTCAACCCCCTCCATCTGAAGAAGGATTATAGACAATTCAGAGCATGTTGATTTTTCCTGGTGATAAATCCAAAGCAGGTCACCAATGAAATGTGAGTGTGGGTTCCCAAGGCAGGGAAAATAGAGATGTTATTTGGTGTCCTTCAAGGCAGTGTCACCCTGCTTTCTGAATCTTCCTGAAGTTTATCCTCCATCTAAAAGAAGCTTAAAGTGTAAAACTTAACCTTGAACAGACCACTTTGGCACTTGGCAGTTGCCCCTGTGCAGGATGTTTACATGCTTCACAGCAGATTCCTATCCAGCTTTTAAAGAGTTATTTAATTTTGCAATAAATGAGGTTGTATGAGTGATGATGGAGATGATGATGGAAAGCCAGCAGAAGACACTCACAGCCCCACGTCCTGTAACACCAACCATCAATCTCCAGTGTGCCCAGTGTTTGAGCATTCCAGACTCACAGGCCAGGCTAGAAATATTTGTCATCAGAGCATGTGTTGGTTGCCCTTCTGCCAAACCAAGGGTATCTCTGTACACCACAAACCACAATTAATGTAACTAATTTATCTATTAACTGCCCTCAAATAAAGCCTCCAAACTTTAATTAGACCTTTGTGATTAAATGCAATTAAAACCCTTAAAGCAAGTCAACAAGGACTGCCCGCACTCTCATTCCCCAAGCCAGCATAAAGCTACAAACACACACAGGAATGGATAACTGAGGGTGAGGACAAAAGCATCTTTCCTCAGGCACAAAGTAACATGACTTTCTGTAATCCCTTACTCAGCCTCTGCAACAAGACAAGACCTTGGAAAGGAGACAGGACACAGTGGCCTCCTGAGGGATGGGGTGAGAGGCTTAAAAGTCCCAAAAGGGGAGAGGGATGCAATTGCCTGCCATGACAGTGTTGTTGCATCAGCCCAAGCAATGATGATGCCCCTCAGCAGCCCTGGCAGTGACGGGGCTCAGCGATGGCACAGACACAAGGGAAATTTGATGGGACACTTTTTTTCCCTTAATTCATTTCTGTGCCTTGTTTCCTTGCATCTGAACCAAGCAGGCTGTGATAAATGTTGCACAGTGATGGGAAGCAGTGGGGGAAAGCCATGACAGCTTCCCAGCACTTGGTGCTGTTGTATAAAACTCAAGGCAGGCAATGCAGAAATAACTTGCACAAGCCTTTCCCCACTCTTTCAGCTGATACACCTCATGAAAGCAGCTCAGTTCCCAGTTCCTTCCAAAAATAACAAAGAATTGAAGTGGTGCATGCAATTGTGTTGCCATAGTTGAGTCTTGTGCATGGAGAGGTCAGAGGGAAACCACCACAATTTCCAAGACAGAGTGAATGGCACTGAGCAGTGGCAGCACAGAGGATTAAATTGTGCTGAGAATCACCTGAACACAGAGTGGTCTTGGTGGAAAACATAAAATTTGATGGGAAAATTTTATATCAAAAACTTCACAACCTTTCTAGGAGATGATGAGCAGTGGAAGACCAAACTGAGCCAAAATACTGCAAGGCGAGCACTAGACAGGTTGCACAGGGCAAATAATTTGGTAATTTTATCATCAGTTATGATGAAACAGGAAGACAAAACTAGAAGGGGCAATGAGAAACCAGAAAATGTCATTGGGATGGGGGACAGCAAGGAGGTGAGCAGCAAGCAATGAAAAAAAATCAGATTTCTAAATATAAACCACATCCCGGTCCCTTGTTCCAGCTGTGGTCATTTCTCTTGCCCTTTAGACTTTTTGAAAAGCTGATACTAAGCTGTAACTTGAATAGCCCCAAATCCTCCCTGCTAATGGCAGCTGCATTCAGAATTATGTTCTGCAGAGAGCTGGAGTAGAAGGAGAGTTGCAGTAGGCACCCTGTGGCTCCCCAGCCACCGCAGCTCAGGGCGTGCACGGCGCCAGGAAAAACCCAGCAGGTGCAGCAGAGTTCCCTGAGTTATTTCCTATTCTCTGTCTGGCAGTAAAGACACAGCTACACCAGGTGGTAACTCTTAGCAGATGGTGACTTTTTAAAGTTGATTGCTGTATAAATGATACTTTCTGAGTTTGTTCGTTTTAATTCAGATTCTCAGTAGTGTGTTCAAATGTCAGAGAGCATCATATTTCTATCTTTTATTTCCTTTGTGAGCAGAAATCTTCTTTAAGAAGTCTAGGAATTACAGCTTGGGAGAGAAGATAGACTCCCTCGATGAAAGTGATCTACTTTACAAATGTTACAGAGTACTATAAAAACAGGAGATGCAAAAAGCCCCACTGGCTTTGTTCTCAGTGGAGAGTTTGAATTTCTATTGCGCTTTTAAAGAGACATTTTGTCTGCTCTGTAATGTTTTATTGGATCTGTGAGGTCCATTAGCAGCACAAAAGCAGGATTTCCTCTGCTGGCAGCACAGGGAGGGTGGGGAGTGGGGGTGGAAGACATCTAATTAATTTACTACTGCAGGTAAATAATAACAGGACAACTGAATGAGGACCTTATTTACCCCCTAAATGCCCTGCAGCCCCAGGCTGGGGTGGCCATGTGCCAGACCCCCATGTCCTGCTCTGCTGTAACCAACCAGCAGCTCTGGCTGGCCCCATGTGCAGGATTGCCATGTGCTGCTTTGAATATTTGCTTTTCAATGACACAGACGTACCAGAACTGGCTACAAACAAACACCCCACTGACCCAGCACTAAGGTCCATCACCTCATGATGTCAATGCTCTGAAGATAATGGAGGTGACAAATGGATGAAGCACCTGTGTGATCTGCACTACTGCAGACCCCCTGCCACCACAAGACAGCCCCTGCCCGTGTCCCCAGCTTGGGAAAGATGTACCAGATCAGGTGCCACTGTGCAAACTGGGGACATTCAGAGGGCTCTGGTACAGTCACTCATCTGCCCTCTGCACTTCACCTCCCCTCAGAGTCTGCGTCTCAGCCCATTTATTTATTGCACCTCATTGGCAAAAAAGGGAAAGACATCCCCTGGCCAGAGGGAAATGTCCCAATTAAAGAGCAAACGATGCAGTAAAACAGCAGAGCATTCTTGAGAGCCGTGGTAAAGGCGGCCACCTCTTGTCCTCAATTTATGCTGCTCCCATCACCCTGGGCATTATATTTGTGCTGACAAGGATCAGTTTAACCCCTGCCTGCAATCTAATAAAAAGCTGGCATGGTGCAAGCATGCATAATCTTTCTTCAGTGTCCTAGAATGGATGCAATAAAAAACTGCTGCTGCTGCTCGATGGTCACAGCCACTGCCTGGAATAAATAACTCCCTGTCCAAAGCCAGCAGTGGGAAGGACTTTGGACCAGAGGTTTTTCAGACCCTCATCTCTTTATAGAATTTTATAATCATGGGTTTGTTTAGGTCAGAAAAAAAACCTCTTAAGATCATAGAGTCCAACTGTTCCACCAGCACTGCCCAGTTCACCCCTAAACCATGACCCATGAGCCACATCTACACATCTTTTAAATCCCTCCAGTGACTCATCCTCCTCCCTGGGCAGCCTCTTCCAATGCTTGACAACTCTTTTGGTGAAGAAATTGCTTCTAATACCCAATCTAGAACTCCCCTAGTGCAGCTTGAGTTCACTTGCTCTTGTCCTGTTGCTCATTACCTGGGAGAAGAGAACAACCCCCAGGTGGCAACAACCTCCTTTCAGGGGCTGCAGGGAGCAGTAAGGACCTCCCTGAGTCTCCTTTCCTCGGGGCTGAGCAGTTCCAGCTTAGCACCCCAGCACATCTGTGAGTGCAGCACCCAGCACCCCTCAGTAGGTACTAGGGGCAAAGCAAAAGGAAAATTCCCAAAGGCCTTGTGCCATCGACAAACAACAGATCCTTCCCCTCTCGTCATTAACTGGCCAAGCCAGCACAGCAGAGCTGGCATTACGCTCTGCTACCCTTTGTAATGAAATCACTGCCTGGGCGCAAGAAACAAATTCAGCTATATGATACTAATAGGGTTAGAAATTTCCCATGCAAATATTAATAATTTATATCTACATGCTTTTTTTTTTTTTTTTTTTTTTAATACGGCTTGCAGTCTGTAGCAAGGAAGTGCTGAGGTCTACCAGCCTCTCTCACAGATCTTGTATGGGAAAGGTGCTGGTGTTACCCAGCTGGAGACAGAGGCCCCCAACACGATTTCACCAGGGGTTCAAATTAGCTTTTGGAAATCATGTCCTGGCCTATTTCAAAAAGGAGACAATGCTTAAAGAGGAGCGCTGCTTGCATGGACCAACCAGCAACAGGAGATGGATGTTGAATCTCGGTGTGCCCAGGCCCCTTCCCACAGGCATCTTTGCTACACCTGCACCAAGGGCCAGGGCTGCTGATGTCCCTGCAGAGCCCAGGGTGCAATGAGCTGTGGCCCAGCTGCCACAGAACACACCAAGCATCCACCTGAATCTTGACGTAGCTGGCAGCAAAAGAGACACCTTTGGGCTGTGAAGTCAGAGGGATTTAGGGACTGAGGAGAGGTGGGAAGAGGAGGACATTTTATTTTAGAAGTAAGGAGGGATTAGTGTTGAATGCTCTTTTTTTCAGCAGTAAAAAAGCCTCTGAAAGGAAGGGCAGTGACTGGGAACCTGCAGGGTTGAAAGAGAAGCTAATTCCCTCAGACAGGCGTAATTGCTTCAATTCAGAATGGTAAAAATGTGAAATTAGGAATAATCAATGGCTGTTTATGATCTGTGTCTATACTGTGAATTCAGCTAATATGGAGTAATTACACTGCGCTAATTCCCGGTATTTGTCATCGTTCTGTTGCAGAGGAGTCCTGCAAGACAATAAAAGCAGATTGGCTGTGCTGGGCCCACAGACCAGGGGCTTAGCACGGCACGAGCTATTTTTTTCTTTCTTTCTTTCTTTTTTTTTTTTTTTTTTTTTTTTTAATATACCAGCGGCTGTGACTTGCCTGGTTTCCTTTTCAGCGGGGCTGGGCGGGATGCGCTGCAGCAGCCGCGCCGGGAGCCGGCACCCCGAGCCGCGGGGAGCCCATCCCTGCCGGGAACACGGCCCTGCCTGCTCCCGGGGAGCTGCTGCCTCGCCTTCCTGCCCGACACTGTTGTATCAGCCCTCCTACAAAACTTTGTCCTCACGCAATTCCTCCCACCACAAGGTAACTGTGCCGGATGCTCAGTCACCCGTGAAACCTGCGGGATGCGTCATGGGCTTGCTGCGTGATTCACTCCTTGGCCGGTGGAACAGTGCTGGTTACTGACCTCTGCAAAAGTGCGAGAGGAGAGTACAGGAGCGGGATTGTTCCGTGCAGGGCGGAAAACCCAGCTGGGAGGTGTGGGCTGCAGGGACAGCCCTCGCCCTCCTTCAGCCTCGCGTGTGGCATGCGGGAAGTGCAGGTGGTGTTCAACACAAGGCAAACACAGAAGGTACAGATCGCTTCCTTTCAGAGGAGCTGCACTTAACATCTGCAGTACCTGGGCAGGAGCAATCTGAAACAATACACCCACTGTGCTTATCAGTGGCCAAACCTTTCCTAAGAGAATTTGTCATCAGTTTGTCCCAGTGAGCTCATTCCTGAAAAGCATCGTTTCCTGAGCACTGCAGAGCCCAGCAAGGGATCTTTGCGGGAAACCTCCTCCCAGTGCTGAACTTTCATATCCTGGAAGGGACAGTCCTGCAGCCACTTTCTTGGCACCAGCGTCCCAATGCTTCCCACCACTCACTGAGGGTCAGTGCACCCAGTGCTGACTCATGGAGGGAGGAGGAGGAGGAGAGCAGCTCCTCACGCACCAGCCCACCCCTGCTGGTCTACCAGAGAGCTGATCACAGTGCAGTGAGTTTGCACCACTGATTATTCATTCCCCAGCCTGGCAGCTGATACCACATCTACTATTTTTTTCAAAATCCCTCTTTTTCTATGTCATGCAGAACCCCCTTGGGGAGCCTGCGAATGAGGCTTGATGCAATTTAATTGCACTGCACCAGTAAATTATTTGCTGAGTCAAAACTAAGCTGATGCCCCACTCCCAGCACTTGACACATTCCCTAATGTTAGGTGGGATTTAAAAGCCCATTTTTGCTGTGTGCCACAGTGGATGGGCAAAACGTGGTCTACTGCAGGATACAGAGAGGGCTCCTCACACCAGCGTGTGCCACAAGGAAAGCCCACAGCTCCCCATCCTTTCCTGTGGTGTTAGGGAAACATCTTGGATTAAATGTTCAGTTCCAGAGAGCAGAAGCATTTCACACAATTTTGTTGTCGGAAGCTTATGGTCCTGCTGATGGTTTTTGCTCACTTCTTCTGCAAGCAGCAGAAATGGCATCTCCATGGAGGATTTGGCCTCAGGTCCCTTGAAGCAGGAGGGAAACTCACCATGGAACAGGCCTGCCCCAGGGTGTTACAATCCCCATGCCCTGGGCAGCAAGCAGGGAGACACAGCAGGGACGAGCGCTGGGCGCTCCAGGGCTTGGGGCACTTTGTTATTGAGCTGAGCCAGTTATTGCCAGCAGCTAAACAAACTAATAGGAAGGATATTTCCCCAGAGAGCGAGAAGGTTTTTGATTTAGACTGTGCTGTTTAAGCTCAGACTCTCACCACAGCTAAAATTTCCTTCCGAGGGCAATAATTATCCCAGTGCACAGCCCGGGCCTGTGTTTGCTTTTCTCCTCTCTGCCTGGAAGGGTTTGGTTTAGAGGCTGTGATTTCCCCTGGTGTTCAGCACCTCCTGCACCTCCTGCCCAGCACTGAGGATCAGAAGTGGGGGGAAGCAAAGAAAAGCTCAGGGCACAGCTTTATACAGAGATTACCTTCAGGTATTAAACTAATTATCAGGAAGCAGCGTTGGTCTCACAGGGGCTCTGCTCCAGCCCTGTGCAAGCTGCAGTCCCAAAGGCAGCACTGTTGCTGCCAGCCCCACGACTCCTCCACTGGTTTTTGGATGAATATTGCTTTAAAAGCTCCAAGAGAAGCCATTTGGTTCTTCTAAGTGGTAAGAATGGAAAAGAAAAAGGAAAGAATGAATGGGATCGCTTTTGTTCTTGGCTGCCACGTAAATGAAGTGCGACTTTGGAAAAAATAGAGAGCCCCTAGTGCTAACTTCAGGAGTAATTTCTTCCTTCAGAACTATAATAATAACAATGATAAATTATTAAAAAGCAAACAGCCTAAATCTATACATTGAGTTAACTCATGACTCCTTTTGAGTTCAGGACTGTTGCTGGATAAATACATGCTTATTTGGAAAAGGAACCTCCAGCTTCCTGTAAATGACAGGCAGAGAAGCAAGACAGGGCCAGCCCACACACATGCAGCACAGCTGGGGGAAATCCCGGCAGATCAGGTTGTTCTGGTTTTACCCCAGTTTGGGGAACACCACTCCTGGCTCATGCCCGCCTGTTCCCATTGCAGCACCCCTGTCAGCCCGATGTGCTGCTTCGGTGAAAGAGCAGAAAGTCTGCTGCCCACCCTGCGAGAGGTTTCCCAAAAAAGCAATGGCCAAAATGAAGAAAACCTCCAAGGGAAGCGCTCCTGGCCGCAGCAATGAACGTGTTCTCCCTGCCGCGGGGGAGCTGCTCCCGAGCTGCGGCCGCCGTGCCCGCGGGCTGTGCCCGGCCCCGCAGCCGGCAGGAGATAAGGCTCGGGGAGGTGCCCCGGAGGGCTGGGCAGGCTGGGCAGGCTGGGCAGGCTGGGCAGCTGTCCCGGCACGCTGCCGAGCACATGGAGCCCCAGCTTCCCGGGGTGTCCCAGCGCCCGCGGAGAGGGACGGCACGGCCGGGACACTGAGCGGTACGTGGGCTCGTCCCATCCCCGGCGGGGAAATGTCTGCCAGGGCATGACTGCAATAATGTGCTGCTGCAGCGCTTTTCTTTTGACTTACTGGCGGGTTAGGGGGCTGCCTGGGGAAGGTTTTAGTTGTTCTTCCTTCTCGTGAGAGAAGGGGAGAGGAGGTGAAGGGGAAGCCCCAGGCGCTGGCATCCTTTCGGTAGGGCGCAGCTGGGCTGGTGCCATGGGCTGGGCTAGTGATCTCCCTGTGTCAAGGGGAGCTGGGATGGGCTGGAATCACCTCTGTGCTGTGGGGGCCAGATCATCATGGCCACGGATGAATTTGAAGGGTGTTTGTTCACTCTGCAAACTGTGGGGCTCGTCCACGGTCAAGCTGCTGCTCAGGGTATCCTCTGTTTTCTCCTGCACTGCTGGAAGGGTTGGTGTAGGGACCAGGTCTTGCTGCCCACACAGCACCAGCAGGGACAGAATTGCTCCCTTTAAAAAACTGATGGCATCATCTGGAATTTTGAGAAACCAGGCTTGATGGAATGGTAGGAGAGCACAAGGTACCAAGTGCTTTCTGGTAGAAAGCAGCAAAACACCCCAGATAACTGCGGGCTTGTGCCAGGGCCAGTTTTGCCATAAGATGCCCTCTCCAGCCATTTGGTGGATGCAGAAGCTGGCCAAACATTTTTATAAGCAAGAAAATTTATAAGCTCTCTAGCAAACAGCATCCTCCCTGAGCAACTTAGCAAAGTTTAGTCAGACTGATTCCTTTTGAGACTGAAAGTGGCACTGTGGTGGTAAACCCTGAACACAGGGTGGATGTGTACCCCTGCATTCAGTTGTGCAGGAGCACCCCTGCATTCAGTTGTGCAGGAAAACCCTGGCTTTTGGATGGGTGACTCAGTGGCTGTGAGCATCTGGCAGTCACCCTTTTTGGAGTCTCATCCCCACTCTGCACCAAAATGGTTTCGTTCACAGTCAGGGACCTGTTGGGAGAGAGAGGGACATGTGGGGTTCAAAAGCAGGGGGAAAAAAGGAAAAAGAGAAAAAAAAAAAAAGAAATAAAAAAAGGCAGAAGTTTGTGGGGAAGAGAAGTAAAGTTTTCCTGCAGCACTGAGGGAGAACAGGAACACTGGCTGGCGCATCCTGGAAGGAGTCCCTGGGCGGGCAGGGATCTGTTCTCCAGCAGCAGTGACTCAGCTCCGCCAAGCGGCGCTTCGGGCCAGAGCAGCCTTGGGTGGAGCTTTGCTTTACAGCACCGTGAGCCGCTTTAGCAATATTTGCCCAAGAACTTTCTTGTTCCTGAAATGTTTTTTTTTTAAGCAAACAAGTTTGAGGTTTATTAGACAAATAACTCCGTTTAACACCTATCACAATGCCGTCTTTTCTCCCTCTCCTGCCAGCAGCTCTCTGGCAGATGCCAGAGCACAGGTGCCTTTTATTCTGGTGCAACTGTAGAAAGAAAAAAAAAATTATCAATGCAAACAATTAAAAAATAATATAATAGAAATCCCAGGACAGGGCCACTCTCTTGTAATGCAATCAGGTTCTAGGAATTTCAGCACCCAGGGACTCCACCCAATAAATTTTATCTAGGATTAAGGTGAAGATAAATAGCCCAAAGAAATATATGGCTTCCCCAAAGCACTGGCGTTTATTGGTTTATTTTTCCATTTCTCTTCCTCTGCGATGAAATCAATATGTGCAAAGAATAAAAACACAACTTTGGTGAAGGGGAGGACTGTGCAGTGGGCCCCAGTGAGGCCAATGTTCACTGTAGGACTGGAAGGTTTTGCAAACCCAGTGGAGTTTTGCTGCACTGACTGTGTTCAAATCACACCCCAGCTCTGAATCCTCACCAGATCCAGGCTCTGCTCAGGGCACTTGTGGGGAAGACAAGAAGCTCCCAAGGCAAACCAATACCAATTTTGAAGTCTTCACAACTTGCCAAGGGGGATTGTGAGAACTGGCCCCATTTTCCAACCCCATCATCAGATCAGGCACTGGGATGGGGAGCCAGAAATGGGAAGAGGGTCCCTGTCTTTATAAACTTCATGCTGAAAGGAGCAAAAGGGAAGAGCCTTGTGCTGCCCCTCCAGATACAGCCACAGACAAGGTTTGTCTTCTAAAATCTTTAAACTGTCCTTTTTCAGGTCTGTGAATCTTATAGCAGCTCAGTGAAATGGGCTTGCTTATACCAGCTCTGACACAAGCTTTAAAATCCATTTCAGAGTAACTGTGCTGAGGGCTGGGGTGTGAGGAAGGACTTGTGGCATCACAGACCTCCCTGCCAGCTCCCGTGGGGACAGATTCCTGCTCACAGCCAGCCCTCCTCTGAGGGGAATAGCAGCAGAGAGAGGGAGATGCTGCTGGGAAGCCAGTGTGCTCAGCTGATACACAAACAAAAACACTTTGTCTCGGAACATGGGGCACACAGATGCCTCCCAAGGCTTCCCCTAAAATGCAGGTGGGCCAGTCTCCCATGGGAAGCTGGTAGCTCCGTGCTGGAGCAGCTTTGGCAGACTGTCCTTGCTGCAGTGCCACAGCAGGTGTGGGGACAGCAGAGCAGTCTCATGGGGAGGAGTGCCAGTGCTCCAGAAAGCTCAGCTGAAACTGATGGGGCTGCCTAAAAACCCCAGAGAGTGATGCTGCAACCCAGCCCTGGGTGTAGGGGAAGCCCCAGGGAGCCTCTCCTCGGGGCACTGAGGGGGGACACAGCTCCATCCAGCCCAGGGTCAAGAACACAGTCAGCCCTGGGAGGGGACCCACAGCAGGGCTGGGCAGGAGGAAAAGCTCTTCTCTCCTTCCTCATGACGCAGCAGCATGAAATCAACATTCAGCCCAGCCCTGCTACAGCCCGCTGCTCCTTATTTACCCTTCAAACAGGAAAAGCAACTCTCAGCACAGCTCGTTGACAAATTTTCTGTCAAACATTACTGAAGGGCTGCTTTAGTTGCCATTAGGCTCATGAACTCTCAGCACCCATCTCACAAGTGACAATTCACCACAGGGCTCCAGCGTGGTTGCCAGGACACAGGTTCAACAGGCTGCAGCCCCGAGTCTCAAAGGTAGGAGTGGTCCCAGCCCCTGGGGGTGCCAGCAGTGGGGTGGCAGTGCCTGTCCCATCGGTCAGGGTGGCAGTGGGACAGAGGGCAGCAGGTGGACTCTCCCGGGTAGGAAATAGTTCATGCTCCAAATTACAACCACTCCCTGTCCACTCCTGGGGTGAAGACACTCCAGGATTTGGCCAGGTGGAAATATTCCTGAGTTTAAGTCAGGTGTCCACAAAGCTGGCTGCTCTCCTCGGTGCAGTGGTGCTGCCCTTCCTCCCTTCTCCTTTGGATTTTAAGGAAGACAGGCTTGTTCCCAGAGACTCCCCTGACTGGCAAGGCCAGATCACAGCTTGTCCTCAGACAGCATTTTGCAGTGCCTAATATTTGAAATCTACCTTGCATCATCCCAGAAGAAAATGCAGCACAGCTGTGATTGAAAGTGTCCTCACTGCTACCAGCAGAAGAGAAAAGGCTGGTCCATGGCTGAGAGCAGGGCATGAGCGAGGAGCACCAGGGGCAGCAGACAGGGGCAGGGTTCCGAGCTCCAGAAGGAAGCGAGCTCGGGCAGTCAGCCTGCTCCAGGACTTAATCAGGGTGGGACCTTCTGCCTGGTAAGAATTTGTATATCTTTGATGACGTCCTCACCATTGCAAATGTGACTGAACATAGCAATTATCTTCTCATCTAGGATCTGCCTGGCTTTGGTGGGTTACAGGCACTCTTCAAGGCATTGCCTTCTTTCCTCAGGGTGACGTGTGACTGTCAGTCCTCCCAGCTGTGCTCTCTGCCCACCACCATGCGGGTAACAAGTAAGGAGAGACACATATTTGCTTTTCTCTGTTTTTCTATGGCTCTTTATGCCTTCTTCTCATTTACACGATGCCTTCCCAGCCCAGCAACCCTGCCCTTCCCCTGCCAGGGACATGGGAAGAGGCTTTGTATAAGCATCAGGTTTTTACAAGATTTGTGTCGATTTCAGCCTGTTGTATTTTTCCCAGTGAAACCTTCTGTGACTGGGAAGAGATGGCTATTGAGACGTTCCTGGTTCCATAAGAGCCATTCAGCTGCAATAAAAGTACATTTTTCTGCTCTCTTTCCATGCAGGACTGGAACGTTTTGCTCTGATGAGCGCTGCTTTAAAGCCAAATGCCAATCACAGTTGTATCAGCAGCTGCTCGGCTGTAGCTAGTGACTAATTGGGGGATAGCAGCCTTCCCAGCACTGGGAACATAAGAAATATTTGGATTTACATAGCTTTCTGAGTAATTATCAGATTTACTTTAACACAGAGAGAAATATGAATAGTGCCTCCCAGCAGAATGCCTATCTGGGCATCACCACATACTCTGGAGATGGTAATTAAGAGATCAGAATCCATTTGGAGGGTGAGGGATTGTTAGCTGCCTTCCCACACCATGCAAGCACTGGCTGTCAGCCTGTGCCTGGTGACCTGGGGACACAGATCCCAGTGAAGCAGAGGGATGCTGCGGGGCCGCTCTCACCCCGTCCCTCTCGCAGGTGTGATCCGCTCCGTGGTGCTGCTCCTCACCCTGCTGGGCACGTGGTTCATCATGCAGACGTACTTCCAGCACAGCTGGAAAGCCATCAGCCTGCGGAGCTGGCTCGGTGAGGCACCAAGGGCTCCGCAGGGAGGTGGGAGAGGTTCCAGGGTGAGCCAGCCCCCAGAGCTGGGTACAGCTGCCCTGACCGCTGGTATCTGCAGTCTCTGGCCGAGGCTTTAGCCACCAGCTCTGACCACTGGGGCAGGGAGGGGACACTGTGCTGCGGTGGGAAGCTGCACTGGGATGGGTGGGTCCAGGGATGCCTGCAGCCAGGGGAAGCAGTTTCAGAGAGGTGCTTGAACAGCTGCTGCTGGCTTGGGGAAGAGCCAGCAGCTCTCCAGGGTGTCTAATCCTCCTGCTTGATACCCACAGGTGCCACGAAGAAGCTCAGCAGTGAGTATTGCTCTCGACTTCATCACACAGCTCCCCTTCAGAGTTCAGGGGAATGGTGGAAGCGTGGGATCTCCTTCAAGAGCCCCTTCCCTGAGGCAAAAATCCCCCTCTCCCAAACACGGGGGATTTTCCTACTGCACACAGCAGTGGGGTCTTTGGCAGGCCCCTGCCTTGGCCAAGAATGGGGAAACTGTGGGCAGAAAAGCCCCAAGGGTCTTGCCTTGGACAGCAGCTCCAAATGCCCCGGGCACACAGCATGCGCCACACCTGGAGCAGCACCTGGCCTTGGGACCATAAACCTCAAACAAGAAGCTGGTCCCAGTCCCAGGACAAGCCTCCTTCATGGGATAAATTGATCCAGGTGTTGCCCCCTTAGTGGGCCACTGTGTCCCGTTCCAGCCCCGCTCAGCCCCTCAGGGACACGGCCAGTGTCTCCCCATGGGGACAGAGCCGTGCCCTTCAGCTCCACTCCTCCCTCACAGGCGAGAAGCTGCCCCGGCACAAGTGTGGGAACCAGAAGAGCTGCCCCCAGAATTATTTTGCCTTCAAGATCATCAGTGGTGCTGCAAATGTGGTGGGACCCTCGATCTGCTTTGAAGACTTGGTGTAAGCAGCACATGGCAGGGACAAGGCAGCTGTGGCTGGCCTGGCCTCCAAGAGGGCAAGTTTGGCTTCTGCCAAGCACATCAATAGCCATCACAGTGTATTTGTGGTTTAAAAAATTTTAAATAGATTTCTTTGCTACCACTTCTGGGTTTTTTGCCATCTACAGCCCTTTCACCACACCACAGTTTCACTGGTGTCAGCATCTCCAGGGCATCCCTGCACTCACTGGTGCTCTCTGCTTTCCTTTCCAGCCTCATGAGCAGCGTGAAAAACAACATTGGCAGAGGCCTGAACATTGCACTGGTGAATGGTGAGTCAGAAGGCTCTGACCCCCTTCTCCCCACTGCCAGGGGTCCTTCCTTCCCCAGGAAAGCACAGGCCACTGAAAACCCCTTCCCAGGCACTGTGGCTGAGCCAAAAGCACATCCATCTGGGGTTGCATGGGGAGCACAGCCACAATTATGGTTGCAAGCACTGCCAGTGAGGAGGGAACAAACCTACCTGGGCTGTGCACAACGAGCTCCACAAACTCCTCCATGCAACACAGTCACCATTGCAGCAGTCACACACACTGAGGGAAGAGCAAAGCATTTTGCTCATGGCCAGGCAAAGCCCAGAGACACCCCAATGCAAACTCACTGTGCTCTGTTTTCAATTTTAACCTTTCAGGAACAACTGGGAAGCTCCTGAAAACCGATGCCTTCGACATGTACTCTGGAGGTAAGCACATCACCCTGCTCCTTGGTGGTTCTCAGCCAGGGCTCACACCAGCACTGCTGGCTGCTTCAGCTGCTTCTCTGCCATGTATTTAATGATAAAGTCAAGTGGGCTTTGACCAGACTTGCCAGTCTGGGTGGTAAAAGCCCAGCTTTCCCTGAGGCCATCAAGCCTGGAGTCCTCACAATGCTCCCACATCCAGCATTGGCTTCTCACTCTTTTTACAAGCATGTAATAGCCTGGGAAACATTATTTAACTTACCTGAATAAACCAAGGCACTTGAGAAAGGTACTTTCTGAGATCAGGCAGTTACACTAATCCTGCCACTTTGCAACCTGTAACTCAGTTTTTGCACACTGGTGGTGGCTGAGCATTCCCCTGCCTTTCACACCAGGATAAATGAGGGAGCTCAGGGTGACAGGACCCCCTCAGTCATTCCTTTGGTTTGCAACCTACTCTTGGTGACTCTGGTTTTAAGGAGAATCACAATATAATGAGATTTCCAGCCAAGTTTGTGAGTGAGATGCTCGGTGGGAGAGGCACTGGGAAGAAGGCAGCAGTCAGCTCATGTGCCACTAGATGGGGCATTGGATCCAAGCATCCCACAGATGCGGGATGAGGAGTAATTCCTCCAATACAGCCAGAGGCACGACGGCAGGGAAGGCGGCTCTGTGGCCAGGCAGGTTTATTTCTTGTGTCGGGAGGTAAATTTACACAATTGGATTTCGGAGTTAGCAAGCAAAGTTTAGGAGAAATTTCCACCCTAGAGTTGTTCCAAAAGGAGCATGTTCAGTCCTGTGCACTGCAGGAGAGCCCAGGAGGAAACACAGCATGGGGAATGTATCATTTGGGAGCCCACCATTCCCCCAAACCCTGGCTAGCACCTGCACAGTCAGGTCATTTCCCACCAACCCAGAGGAGGCTCCCCCAGCTACCATGCAGAAGTACCCACTAAATCCCTTTTTTCTCTCCTCAATGCTCTTCTCTCCCAGACGTTGCCAAGCTGCAGACCTTCCTCCAAGGGATCAAGCGTGGCACCCTCGTGCTGACAGCAAGCTACGACGATGCTGCCACAAAGTGAGTCTGCCCACGGAAGGAACACCAGGCTCCCCAAAACACACAGCTGGGGGAGCTGGACATGCTGCTGCCTCCAACAGAGAGGGTGAAAGAGGGGACACCTAGCTGGCACCACAGTGACACCTCCTTACCCTCTTTCAGGATGAATGACAAAGTACGGGCGTATTTCACGGAGCTGGGCAGCAGCCACGTGGGCAAGCTGGGCTTCCGGGACAACTGGGTCTTCTTGGGAGCAAAAGGGCTGATGAACAAGAGCCCCTTTGAAAAGGTACAGGGCCCTCCCCTGCCATGAGCTCTGCAGGCTCCATCCTCTTCATGGCACGTCCCCAGCTACACCTCACCCACCTGTCTGCAGAGGACAAGGACCAGTGGCATTATCCCCCACACCAAACCGAGCTGCAGCTTCTGCCACCTGGCAAACTTGCACTGTTTCAACCTCCTCATTCATCTTCTTTCTCTCTCTTTTTCCTGCAGCACATTAAAAATGATAAAGAGACAAATAAATACGAGGGCTGGCCTGAGCTGTTGGAGATGGAGGGCTGTGCCCCCAGGAAGATGGACTAGCATCAAACTCCAGCCTGCCATGGAGAGCAGCCTCATCAGTCCCACAGGGACACCAGCCCCATCGTGGGGACTGCAGCCTCTCCACTGCCAGGTCACAGAGTCCAGCAGCTGCTGGACTCAGGAACTGCTCTCAGGAACTGGGTGTTTCACAGCAGGAACTGTGCAGGGCTTGGAGAAGAGCTGTACAAGTGCCTGCAGAGCTGAGCAGACACGTGGCCAGGCTGCAGCCAAGACATCCTCATCTGTGGGTCAATTTTGGGTATTTTATTTTTCTATCTTTTAACTAGAAACTTTGTAGAAGGTTTTGTAAATTTCTTAAATTACATTTCTAATTATAAAACACTACCTTCTCCTTCCATTTTCAAGCATAATCAACACTTTCCCCCACAGGCACAGCATGCCAGGTCCTCTGCCACCAGGTGAGCATCACCATCACCCATCCCACAGCCCTGCACACAGGAACTCCCCCTCCCCATGTGGTACAGGGAAAAGTCATCCCTGGGGATGCTCAGACTTTGGTGGTTCCCCTTGGAGCTCTTGCCAATGTCCTACAGTCTCCTACAGCCACAACAGGGCCAGAAGTCCACAGGGATAGCATGCAGCAGTGTAGGTTAATATTTGCAGACCAAAGTATCATTCCTGGGTGTTACAAACTGGTTTAAACCCAGAAGAGCAAAGAAAACTAAGTCTCTGTGTATAAAACTGAAAGATTTTTGAAGGTTCAAAATATTCCCAAAAATGAGATAAAAAACAAGATTAAATGTTGATGCCAAAAAAATGGATAAATTTTGATTTAATAGTAAGAGGCAAAGAGAAAGAAAGTGAAAAGTTGGGAAAAGTCAGAAAATAGTAAGGTTACTTTTAAAAGCACAGGATAGGTCACCACCTCACTGTGCTGCCTTGGTTGCTGCTCAGACAGGGTGGGGGGAGTGGAGCAGGTTTTGCCCTGGTTTTTTTTTTTTTTTTTTTTTTTTTGCTGTTAGAACCATCTTATCTGCCTTTCCTGATCTCGGGAGCAGTTTGGCTGGGATGTGGCTGCCTGTCCTCGGGATGCAGGAGCCGTGCCTGGTCTGTGCAGCCAAGCCTTGGTCTGCTCGTGGTGCTCCCTCCCTGCCACGGGACACAGGAGCAGGGCAGGGGTTCCACAAATCACTCCTGGCTTCGGTCCAGGGCTGCAGGATCAGGGGTTCTCCCCAAGCAGTGTCAGCTCCCAGAGGCCTCAGGGTATCCCACAGCAGGCAGTGATGGTGGAGGCAGGGGAAAGGCCAAGGTCAGGGATTCTATCCCCGCTTTCCCCTCCACATTCTGCACGTTTTGCCTCCCTTTTTATGGGCCTCAAGGCAGGCTACTCACAGTCTATCCCACACATGGTTTTCAGGTGTTCAAGAGTGATTATAATAAGCAGATGTAATGACAGAGCACTTTTTGAAGCCATTCTCTTATTATCAGGTTCTTACACTGGGTTAAATCCAAGCAAAATCCTCTGTGGCACATCCCCATCAAAGGTCAGGATAATGCCAGGGTTGTGCCAACCTTGCTTTGCCCTCAGGGAGGGAGGGAGGAGGGAGGGAGGGATGGATGGATGGATGGACGGATGGATGGATGGATGGATGGATGGATGGATGGATGGATGGATGGATGGATGGATGGATGATGGATGTACAGGTTCCTTGGGCAGCTGAAGTTGTGCAGCACAGCCAATAGGTGGGAGCCTTTTACCGGCAGAGCTCTGGAGCGCTACAACACGCCCGGGTCAGCCACACACCGGGAGCTGCAGCCCAGCCTGGGGCCAGCCGACACCACCGGGAGAGGACAGATCCCGGCCCGAAGGCGAGCAGGAAAGCCCCACAGCGCTCCTAGAGCAGTCTCCACGCTGCTGCCCAACACCGAGCCGGTCCTGGGGAGCATCTGCCCCCTGCTCCTGCCCAGATGCATCAGCCAAGCACGGTCTGCTCCCAACCCCTCCCTGAGCCCCGGCACTGCTGGGATCAGATCAGCTGCACGGGTGATGGCTGGGCTTATCTGTCATCAGAGACAGCAATGAATTTGCATCATGTACAGACTTTAATTTCCGACGATTGTGTCTGGTTTTTCCCCATTCTCTGAAGCAGACCAGCAGTTTTGCAAAACATGAGGATGGAGCGTTTCTCCTGGAGCATTTGGAGCTGCATTTGAAGGATAACAGACTGTCCTGCACAGCCCTCTCTGCTTCCAGCAGCCCCTGCACAGCTCCTAGCAGGCAGTTCACAGGGTTATGGGAGCATCCGGGTCACCCCAGGGGAGCAGAAGTGAGGAGCACAGGCAGGACAAGGCCAGGAAAGGACACAGCCTGTCCTGTGCTGGCCACCTGTAGAATGAAACCCTGGATCCAAAACTCAACACCACCAATCAACTGGTTTTCCATAAACAAGGAAAAATCCCCACATAAACTGTGCAACACCTGTAAGAACTTCCAAAGGCAGAACTGAAATAAAACCCCAAAACAGCCATCACAGAGGAATCCCCGAAGAGGTGTAGTATTTTATCCCAGCTTATCCTCCCATGCTCTTAGCACACACCTGATGGCAGTGAGGGAAACCTCTGCCATAAATCGATCCCTAAATCTGCTGCAACAACAGCGGTTAATCCCAAGTGCTGAATCATCCCTACCCGTGGCAGAGCAAGAAATAACACAACCAGCAGACACAACAGCCCTGCCAAGCTGCCAGCATAAATATGCCAAGTATTTTAAGCCCCTCAAAGGATCTAGATTCACTTATAAACCAAACAGCCCAAGAGCTGTAAAGGTGGCTCCACAGGGTAAACCAGAGCACAGCAGCAACTCCAGCCCCCAAAACAACCAGCCCCTTCAGCTGCAGGAAACTCTTCCTACCCCTTCGCAATGCACATTAGAAATCTGGTTTAAAGCCAAAATAAAGGAAATTTATGTTTCAGCACGCTACAGGCAGTTAAAACTAGCTCTGAATCCATCACAGAACAGTTACTAAGGTACATCACTATTTTCAAGAAATAGGGAGAGCTAAAAGTGCAATTCCTGTGCAGGGACATTCAGTAGCTAGCTGCTTTTTGAAGAGCCATACCTGCCAAAGTACATGTGTCCTGATAAATTAATCAGTTTTTAAAATATCCAGACACTGAGAGGCAGGGAATAAATATGGATTCGTGAGTCAAATTGAACTTGCTAATTTCTTTAAAAGGATCTGAAAAGGACAGTGGGTGCAGGGACAGCAATCTCCAAATGAGGTTTTGCAGTGCCATGGCATTTTGAAAGCTGTATTACTGCAGGGACAGGCACCTACCTGGCTGCTCTGCACTGTGCCACATCCCCAGAGTCTTCACCAAACACAAGCCTGAGCTGCCCAGACTCCCAGGATGCAGCTTCAGGTAACCTGGACTCACCTGGGGGTACAGGAGGCACCGAGGCTGCAGCAGCAAACACGCAGCCTGGGGTGTTTGTGGGAGCAAAGTTTGCAAAATCCACTGCTGCAACAGGAGCTACGAGCCAGGATGCAGACAGGCAGCAGACGGATAATCTTCCTTCATTTTTTGGGGTCCATTTGGGCAAAGGACCAAAGGAGTATCTAGGAAAGATGCTACAGGAAAGGACCTGCGGGTGCCGGGCCGCAGCTGGGCGAATCCGCATCCTGTGACATCTTGCCCTGTCAAGTGCAATTACTGTAATCTTCCACAGCCTCTCAAAATACGGATCCCGGCTTAGAAACCGGGCATCCACAGCATGAAAGCTGCCTTTGTGCCCGGGCAGAGCCTGGGTGCGAGCCAGCCGTTAGGTGCATGAAGAAAATGAGTTCTCCACGTGCTGGAAGAAGGGAGGAAAAGCAAGCTTTCCCACCCGAGCGCGCCACAGCCGGGCTGGATTTCACGCACGTCTCCCCACAGCAGGCGCGGAGGGGCCGGGAGCAGCGCGGGTGTCCCCGGCCGTGACGGGGCCGTGACCGCCGGGAGCCGCCGGTCCCGCCGCCCGCGGACGGGAGCGCGGCCGGCACAGCCCACCATGGGCGCGTCCCACGGCAAAAAGGTAAAAAAGGCACCGGGGCGGTTCTGCCGAGGGCTGCGGCGGTGAGAGGGGATGGAGAAGGCACCTCTGCTCACGCGGGGCTCGGTTTGCGCCCGCGTGCCGGTGGCAGCCAGGGATTAGAGGGACGGAGCCGCTCCTGGGTGCGGGTGCCGCTCGTCAGGGCCGGATTAGGTAATTCCATCTAATGGGCTCAGCCCCGGGGCCTGCCGGGGCTCTCAGGACAGCGAGGAGGGGATCAGAGCATTGCAAGAGTGGCTTTAAGACAAAGTTTGGTTCTCTGGGGAGAAATGTCAGATTTGTTCTGAATGCCTGCAGCAGCCTCTGGGATGTCTCCTGTGGATGCTGGGCAGAGCAAGCCCTGAGTTTCTTGGCCTGGGAATTGGTGCCAGCTCCCTCCCAGGACAGGGAGGGGCTGGGCCGGGTCCCACAGCACCAACATGTATCCCTGTGCTCCAAATCCCCTGGGGAGAGAGGTCAAACAGCTCCAAATGGAAAGAGTTTTATGGAGGCAGAGCCCTGCAGAGGTGGCTAGAGATGGTTGGGCTGAGGATGTTGCATGTCATTTTGCTTCCATGGCTGATGACATCAGTGCCTAGAGATGCATCGTCCCCGCTCAGTTGCAATGCCTTGTCTGGAATAAGATTTACATAGCTCATCTCCCAGCTCTAAGAGAAACATACTTGTGCACCACACTAGGTAATACCTTCCACTGGGATGGATGGGGACAGCAGTGACCCTGTGCCCCAAAAGGGACTCTTCAAGCTCAGCCAAACATGACTGTGGCCTTCAGAGGTATGGGCACTAAGTGCCTTTCAGAATTTTGCCAACTTGCTGGACTTTGTTCCAAAACCAAAGCTAGGCACCCTTGCAGGGCAAACTTGTGAAAAAGCAACCCACTGGCCAGTGTGACCAACACCCAGAAGGAAAATCAGAGCTGAAGTGGGACTAGTAAACATTTATCTATTTTTCTGGGCTTCTGACAAGTGCCAGGTGCAGGAGGTGCTGCTCCATCTCCCATCCCAGGTACCAAGGCCATGCTGGCTTCAGCACACACGGGAGCAGTGGCTTTTCCCGTGGCTCAGGACTACAACACACCCAGGAGGAGCCATGCTCTGCCCACAGCTAATCCCCAGGCCCCTGCTCACGTGGCCCTGACCTTCAGGCCCCCGCGCGCATTTGTAGAGGCATTACTGGAAGCAGGGAAATAAGCTGGTTAGGTCAGGCTTGGCTCAGCGCCACCCAGTTAAACCCCGCTGCATACAAAGCAGCCCATGGCAGCCTCCTGACCACCAGACCAGACTGCTTTTGGACAGCTTTCCCCACTGTTCCCTCTCTCTGAAACACCACGATCCCACCACAGCCCGGCACTGAATGGCCTGGCTTTGAAACGAGCTCGGGCTCTCCAGCTTCCTGGCAGCTCCTAAAAGCTGAGACAGTTTTACTTTCATGGGTACCAAAAGGTCAGAGATGTCACTCCCATTTCAGCCTCCCAAATGTTGCCTGGCTTGACAAAAGCCTGTGCCACTGCCCAGCTGGCACCAAGCAGGGATGTCTGACTGGCAGCTCCTGGTCCTTTACCCTTAGGCTGATGCTGATGGGAGATGAAAACAGGACAACTCTTTCTGCTGCCTTTCCAGGGTGGGTGTGAACAGCAGGATCCAGCTCTCCTGAAGAGCAGGATGAGTCCAGGTGACAGCAAAGCTCCCCTTTCCCCAGCCCTTGCAGAAGCAGTGCTCAGGGACCTGAGGCACAGCTCAGGGCACAGGGAGCTGCCAGGGCTGAACCCATCTATCAGCAACAGCCCAGAGAGAACTCACAGGGAGCCCAGAGCGGGGCTCAGCACCCCTGGCCAGCACAGCCTGCATTAGCAGTCTCAGCTGCACCTCTTTCAGGCTTAGTCCAGAGCAGCACTCCAAGGGGATTACAGTAGTGGATTGTGGAGTGCGAGGCAATCCCCAGCTCCTCAATAAAAGGGACCGGAAAGGCTGCCAGCGTGGCTCCAAGGACATTTTTACTTTAAAAGGCTGCATCTAGTCCCAAAAAACCTGTTCTCGTATCACCAGTGTTCTGTGGGCCCAAGGCAACAGCAGGGCTCCAGCAAGACACAGATTTTTGCTGGGCTGCCCTTCTCTTGAAAGGAAGGCAAGGACTTTGCCACAGGCTGGTTTGTGCATGCTGCAGAGCTGGTGCTGATTGTCTGATGAGCTGGTGATGATTCCCTGCTGATTCCTCTGCTCTGCAGGGCTTCAGCCCCACTGGTGTGGCTGACATCCCTCTAACCTCAGCAAACATCCTTCAAATAATCTGCTAGCACAGCCTCACCAGCAACAGATCCCCAGGGTGCCAGGGCAGATGCTCCAGACCTTCTGGCAGTGGAGGAGGTTGTTCCCAGGCACCTGCACCTCTCCACTTCTTTTCTCCAGAGAGTTTTCTCAAGGCAGAGTTTGCATAGTGGCTGTTTCCCCAGGGAAAGTTCTCTGTCCCCAAATTCCCAAGAGTGTCAGTTTACACTAATGTCAGATGAGCCCGGATTAGCCCTGCTGCTGAGCAGGGAGCTTTGCTCTGTGGCTGGTTTAGAACAACAAGAGGCAGCACGCCAGTGCCAGGGAGAGAGGCTCTGCTTGTTCAGGCAAACCACAGTACCTGGCTGCCCATGCTGAAAACAGGGCTTTGAGAACATCCTTTAAAACTCCTCCATCTGAGCAGGACAGGACAAGCACTTCTGGGAGCTGCTGTTGGGATTTCCCCAGAAGCACGACTTGCCCTGCTAGTGAGGGACCCCCACAGACTGGCCAGAGAAGTGTTTTAGCGTGTGCCACAGAAGGACAAAGAGGTCTGAAACAGCCAGCACCTTGTGACACCCCAAGAAGTCCCATGGTCCAGCAGCCCCTCCCAGCTGGGAGGAAATATTTCTCCAAGGCAGTGAGCTGGGACACCTCTGCTCCATCACGCTCCACAGAGCAGCAGGCACAGTGGGATTTTCCTGGCTCTCCCTGACAAGTATTTCAGAAAGCTGGTAGCCAGTGTCCCTTGCCAGCTCTTTGAAAGCTCCCTGTGCCTGGGCAGCACAAGATGCCTCTGAGGGACCCTGCCTGCTCTGACACTGCAGCCCTAGCTGTCCCCCCCTCATCAGCCAGGGCTCCAGGGCTGCTCCCCTGTGAGCAAGAGGGGCTGCAGGTGCCAAGGCCCCTGAGCAGAGCAAATCCCACTGACAGTCACAGAATGCCAAAGGCTGTTTGGTGGCACTGGCCCCAGGAGCAATCCAAAAACCAGATGGCAACCAGGAACCACAATGTTTCAGTGTCCTTGAGCATTGTGCTTCTTGGAGAGAAGGGTTTGCATGTGCTGCCTGCAACAAGCTTGCTTAGAGGGGCAGGGATGAGAGTTACAGAGGCACAGCAGCAAAGTCCCAAAGTGCCTCAGGAGTGGGGACATGAGTGATAAAAAGCCCATTTCTGGGCAAAAATAACACACACCCAGAAAATAATGGCTCTGCACCATGAGACAGCAAACATCTCTAAGTCCTCTCATCTGTCTGACACAGCACAGTCCAGAGTGGGAGAGCTGGGCCAGGGCTAGTCCCAAAACCTCCACAGAAGCCCTCTAAGGTGACTTCATCCTGCCTCTTGCCTTCCTCTTCTTCAACCCTCTAAGGTCCCACAGGTAGTTACACAGGGGACTCTAAGTAGAGACACTGCTCTGGGCTTTTGTAGCTTTTAAAGTGAATAACATGCTGCAGCATCCCAGCTCTCAGAGGCCAAACTCATTACAGTGGGGCTGCTCTAGCTCCCAGAATGAGATCACAGCTTGATTTCTTACTTCTCCATCCCAAGCATCTAGATAGCACCAGTAAACCAGCTCCAACACCTAACATAACCCACTCCCTGCCTCCAAACAGGCTGACATTCTGCTCCTGAGAGAGCTCAAAGGGGCTCAGTGAGACAGGGAACTCACTTGGACACAGCTAGCCCAGGCTGAAACTCTGCCTTCATGCATGACAAGCAGCACAAGGGTTTGATCCATGGGTGAGGGTGCTGGGCAGGACACAGAGGAGTGTGCTGCCAGCCACTCCAAGGCTAGAGCAGAGGTTATTCAGCACTGGCTAATGCTGCCTGCAGCACTGGGGTTGCAAGGGAGTCATGGAGAGGGCTCAGACTGAAGGGAGGTGCATGTCATGCTCATGGAGAGACCAATAACAGCAATGCATAGGAAATGCTGCAGCTGCGGGCTCTGGGATGGCTCAGCAGTCCTCAAATAAAAATGGATTAAAGTAATTAAAGGCTTCACTGGTTCACTCTGCTCCTGGGGGGGCTTAAGTGGCATCTGCTGCCTCCTCCTGAACCTGCATTAACAGGGATGCTTCATGTCTTCCTCCTCTGCCTCCTCCATTTGCAGCCCATGGTGGTATTTACAGCCTGGCAGGTGGCATCTCATCCCAGACAACAGCCAAACTTCCTCCCTTTTGGCCTCTTCCTCTGGGGTCTTCTCCACACAGGACCCAGCTGGCACAGGCTGCCTGCAGGGATCAGACCCCACTCTGACCATTTGCTACCAGCAGTGCCTGGGGCTGGTGGGGCATTTCTGCCCTTGCTTTTCACAAATTCCATTTTCCAAGGTAAGGACCAATTCAAGTGACCGTGGGCAGGTAAAGAGCCCAACAAGGGGGTGTCATAAGAGCAAATTTCTGATGGCAGCCCTATCCTTGGCCCTTAACATATGGTCCCTAGTTGTGAAATGGAGTGATGATGCCTGGCAGCTCTAGGACAGCATGACACTGTGCCAGAAATAAACACTCTCACTATTAATCATGTGGCATAAGCCTCACTTTTCACAAAACAACATTCTTCAAGGCACTTTAGAGTGTCTTAATGGTCTCTCTGCAGCATGACGAAAATTCACTCCAAAGCTGCTGGAGCCCTTTTGTGCCAGTGACTGATGTTCTTCCTGTGCAATCAGCAGCATCCCCAGAAATAGTGGAGCAGCCTTTCATATCAGCAGTGGTATCACATCTCCAGCACAGGGCCAGAATAAGCTCCTGAGACACGTAAAAAATGGTTTATCCATCGCAGCAACAGCTTTTAACTGCTGCTGACAGCACTGAGGTGGGCGATATGGGTATTTCCAGCAGTGAACAGGGCTACAATTTGGCTTTGCCCTGGCATGCAGAGGTGGTGTGTGCTCTGCACTTTGCAAGGGACCAGATTAAAAAGCACTGAACTGCAAGTGAGGATTTTCTTAGGGAGCAAGGCAGAACAGCTGGTCCATCGGTGCGTGCACTGCCCTGCTTTGTGCCAAGAGCCTCTTCGTGCCCTTCTCAGTGGGATGTCAGCTCCACAGTCAGCTCCAGTGCTGACAAATGAGCTTTGTGCAGTGGCTGCTGTGGGGCTGAGTCCTGCCACTGATTGCTCTCATTAATCTGCAGGAAATTTTCTGCTCAGGTCTGGTGTGTCACATTCCACCTCCCCAGCCGTGTGCTGGGAGCAGCCAGGGAGGAGCTCAGCTCAGCCATGGTGGGAAGTTCCACCGAGCTCCTTGCCCCAGGGCTGGCAGCTCCAGCAAGCCTCCATCCCCATGCTGCTGCCTCCCTGCTTCAGTTGTTGTTTTTTTTTCCTTTTTTGTTGACAGTCAGTGACATGAGACTGGATTTTCCAGCTTTCACACCACAGGAGGGCTGTGCTTGCCTTCTGGGGCCACAGGGATTTGGGAAGGAGAATGACATTGGTAAAAAAGACAGGCAGGGGTCAGCACAGCACTCATCTGTGTCAAATTGTGTGTTCTTTATGAATAAAATAACACCAAGCACTATTTGAAGCATTTACAATTTTCTACTCAACCAGGCAGCAAAGTGGCCACCTGGCTGGTGCTCCCAGACACTGGCACAGGAGCTGAGAAGTGTCAGCCTCACCCCCACCAAGAGCCTGATCCCCTTCTGTAAGCCTAAATTTACAAATTCCTGTGGTCAAAATATCCTTGAGGCTGCTGGCTGCTCTGGTGAGAGTGGCCACATGCATCTGCCCTCAGCTCACTTCAACCCAAGAAAGGCTGCAGACTTGTAGAGGTCAAAAGACCAGTAATGAAATCTTACACCAATAACTTGATATTTCTTAGAGTCCTTTGCAATGTGATAGTGAAATCAGCTATGGTTGTGGCCAGGGACCAGGAGTAACACAAGCTCAGCTTGGTTTGAAAAGCCAGCTCCCTCCGGGCAGGTGTGCATGGAGGGCTGGGCACGGGCAGGGCTGAGGCACACACTGGATGCCGCAGTGGCTCCAAGATCCCTTGCCATGACAAGGGCAGCAGATTTTATAGCTGCTGGCCCAGGAATGCTGGGATGTGCCTGGACACCAACTCCTGGGAGCCTGCCCGTCCCGACTGCAAAACCTGCCAATGCAGCAGTGTCCCGTAATGAGCTGGGAGCACAGGAATGTGCACAGTCAAGCTCCCTGCCGAGGAGTAACCCTCCCAAACCCGGCACTGCTCTGCCTCTGCAAGAGACAGGAACATGCAGTTTCTCACAACAATCCTGAGAGCAGCTTCATCCTGACCACCACCAGGAAGGCAGAGCCCAGTCTGCAAGCTCCAGAGGGAGCAGGGTGTTATACTGCCTTTCCTAGCCCTCAAGAAATTTTGGAAATTCATCCAAACTGCAGCACTTCCTTTGGCCAATGCCTTCAGGGCATCAGCAGCACTGTGAGGCATTGGGTTGTGCTGCTGATTTTTTGTGTTTCTCCTTACCAAAAACATGCTGTCATCCCAGCAAACATGAGCCCTGGCTTGCTGAATCAAATCAGCCCCAGCACCTCACATGGCAGGACTTTGCAGCAAAACAATCGAGCTGATAGATTTTTGTGCATTGACATCACAGATGGGAAAAAGTCTTACTAATCCTCCAAAGTTCCTTCCAGTGGATGACTTCACTGATGTCTCTGGATCAGTCCCAGCTGCTGCAAATGAGCAGAGATAGACCAAAATTCAGCAATAACACAGGGATTTGGGCAACAGCTCAGATGGCATCTCAGAGTCCAGGGGCATATACGAGCACTGAAAACAGCAAAAGGTATTTGGGGCTTATCAAAAGTAATGGTAGAGAACAGCTTAGTTAACCTCTAAGTCACTTGTTTTGTGGCTTCAACACACACAGAAATGCTGGCTTCGATCTTCCAGCCATCAATGAACCTTGTTCCAGGTAATGACAACTCCTTTCAAAGTCTCTGTGTTTAGCACTAAGACTGTTTTAATCAATGGATGTGGTCATTCATTGCACACCAGTGTCAGGAGCTGTCACAGCACCTTAGGGACAAAGGACTTTCTCTGAGTCCATCTACTCCTAAACAGGTCGAGCAATGTCTAACCCTGCCAATGGTGTCTCTCTCCCAAACCAGACCTGTGGGACAGTCCCATCAGCCCGAGTGACATTTTGCCCACTTTTATACCTCTTTATCACCCTGATCAGATTGCAACCATTTCTTACCTAATTCATTAGCTCAGACTTTGGCTACAGTGCAATACAAATGCTCTGATACTGCTTCTTAATGGCACCTGTATTGATCTGAACCTGCCTGAAGCCATTCTCCTCACCCCCTCCACGGCTGGCACTCCGATCATGCTGATGGCTCTTTTCCCTGCTTTCCTCAGAGCACAGAGTCCAAAATTACTGTCAGCTGTGCTACAAGTAAACATCACAGCACCCACATGTGGGACAAACAACACTGATTAATGGTTTATTCAAATTGGCTGGCTTTAAGCTCCAGTAGGAGCATTGCAGTCCCCTAGTGGGGAGCCAGGGAGGAGGACAGTGGTTAGAGGTGGTGGTTCAAAGCAGCCCTTGCCTGTGATACCACCTCCAGACATTTGCTGCAGGAGCTCTTTGCTGTGCATCCGAGACAAGGCCAGGAACAATCCTGCTGGGACACAGAGATGCCCAGAATGTTTGGGAGTAACACAGAACAGTGCATGTAAAGCACGGAACTACTTACTATTTATACCTTGTGTTGCTTTGTGGGATTTAACCCACTTAATTACCAGGCTAATTCCAGCTGAAACAGTGGGTGTCCTCACTGGTGTGGTCACAGCAGGACAGGGATTCCAGGCAGGAGGAGCTGGCCTGCAGGTTGGAAGCAGCACCTGCTCCCATCAGCAGTGTCTCCAGGACTGTCCTGCTCAGCTGCACAGGGGCACAGTGTTACTATCTGATACTAAATTTATTACTACTTCTTACTCCTGGCAAGATGCAGTCTCACTGCACACTGAAGTGGTTTTCACATGGAAATAGAAGGGTTTGGGAAATAGCAGGCATTTTCTGCCCATCTGCAACACAAACTCCCCATCTGAGCCCTCTATGACAAATTAAACCCTCTGACTGTAACACCTGTCCCTCAGCTGGCTGGGGACTGAGTGCCATAACCTGCTTTGTCCCATAGGGAGCAGGCAAAAGTCTCCATCACCTGGGCAATCATTAACTGCCCTGGGGAGGTAAGCTGGGGAGGTGCAAGGAGAAGCTGTCCTGCTCTGCAAATACACTAATGGCTCAAGTGGAGATTAGCAGGAGTGTGTTACCAACCAACCTGTGCCAAGAGGTGACAGGGTACCAGGGACCCAGTATGGTCTGACTAGCCTACACATCCCCTGCCTCTGGCTTTGCCACCACCAAGGTCACCACCACAGTGCAACCAGCATGACTTCTGAGGTCGTACTGGGATTGCACTGAGTTTGTGCTGGGAACTGGTGCCACAGGGTGGGAGGGAAGGCTGGGCTGCACAGCCAGTCCCTAGCACCACAAGCAGCACCTCAGCCCACATCAAGCATTAACTCAGCAGAGCAAATGTTTAACCAGCCTCCAGGGCCTCCCTGCAGCAGGAGGTGAAATGCCTGCCTTCGAGTCCAGCCCTAGGTGACTTGAGCAAAGTTGTGCCTGCAGATTGGGAGCCTGACCTGTCTGGCAGTGATGCTGCCATCCCAGCCCCTGCTGAGAGTGGAGATTTAATAAAGATCCAGGCAGAGCTGTTTGCCCTGTCTCTCACAGCAGCAGCCAGGCTCCTCAGCAGGCACACTCTGCCACTGTCACTGCACTCATATCAGTGGGCAGCACTGCACATCCAGGGAGGGCCAGGGTTGCTCTGGGAACTGGCTTGACACATCTGGGGTGTTTTAATACACAGGAGACATGTCCACACAAGAAAGCTCCTGGTGCCACTCTAGTAATTGGCTAAAGAGATGACAGCCAGCAGCCAACATCACTGACACAGTAACTCAGCAGCTAAAAGCCCATCTAATGAACAGCCCTGGTAACAAGAACCTGGCTGTGGGCTCCTCCAGAACCATTTTCCTGTTCCCAGTACTCATTAATAACTGTACAGCCACCCACCAGTGACACGCCAGGCGCAGCATTATTTTCTCTTTATGTGCACATTGAATGAGAAAACCGTGTCATTCCCCCAACATCCCAAGTCCAAGGGATGAGCCCTCTGTGCCACACATGTCAGAGAGTTGTACCAGAGCTGTTCCAGAGCTCTCCCAGAGCCATGCCAGAACTGCCTGGGTGTGCCAGCTGCTGACACAGGGACACCCTGGGCTCGCTCCTCCGGGGTGATACCTCCAAAGGAGATCCCCCTGCAAAGCCCTGCAGCATTCCGAGCCACACGGGGCCATCCCGCGTACAGGAGATGCAATGGGTGATGCTGGAATGAGCTCCCTGTGTCACCTTCTCCTAGGACATGCAGCCGCTTCCTAAGACACACAGGGCAGCTGGTGAATGATGCAACTCCTTGTCTGCAGGAGCCACTCCAGATAAATCTCACTCTGCAATCAGCCACCCTCACAAAGTAACCTTCAGGGAGCTACAGGGGCAGCACAAAGGCTTTTTGTTAATCTCAAAGACATGGGAGCACAGGGGGAGATTGCTTACTAATTTAGATAGCAAAGAGAACTGTTCTGCAAGGAGCTCCCAGATAAAGAGCTTTGCCATGAAAAGTCCCTTGGCTCAGGACAGCACCCCACAAACCCACTTCTTCCTCCTCTCTGCAGGAGAGGAGCCCAGATGTGCAGCTGGTCAGGCAGCAGGGTGCATCAGAAATATATCCAGAAAATTTAGCTGGCCTTTTTCTGATTTTACTCAGTTAAAAGCAGATGTTGATGGAGCACAGTCCTTTTCCACTCCCACATCCACCAGCCATAACCACGCTTCCTTGGGAGCTCAAAACAGGTTTAGATCAATGCTCTTTTCCCCCTTTGACACATCTCCTGTGAACTCACAGACCTAAAACTTGTTCAAAGGTGACCCAAGGGGAAGAGCACAGATGTGTATCCATTTCCTTTTCCACTCAAATTGAGCCAAATGGTGTTTTTGAAGTGTGCAATGAGCAGCCAGGCCATGGGACAATGCATGATGTGAGGGGAGTCTGCTGGGCCGTGAAAATCTTGTGGGGGACACATGGGGTATGAGGTCACAGCTTGAGCAGAAAACCTGCACAACCTCCCTACTTAAAGGCTTCTCCTTTGCCATAGCCTTGGTTTAGGTGCAAAAGCTGTGGGGGGGTCTTCCAAACCCTGCCTGTGAGTAATCCACGGCTGGACAGGTAAAACTGCACTCACAAGCACACAGACACACCACACACTGGAGTAAGGACCAGCCTGCTTCTCCTCTCCTGCATCTGAGGCCCCATGTCAATTAAACTGAGCAGCTCCTGGTCAGGAGGTTAAAAATAATAATGATTTTTTTTTTAGTCTCTGTTAGCAAAGGACAGGCAACTTCTCCTATGTTTCATTTCCTGTGACAGAGCAATACCTGTGCAGTCTTTTCACATTTCTATCTTGTCTTTTCTTCCAGAAAGAATATTCCCTTCAGTCCAAGGGCCTGAGTGGAAGCAAGAAGCCAGGGAGTGGCAGTTCAGGTGAGTGCCAGCAGCCCATGCAGGCCCTTAAACAGCTTTGGAGGCAAACTGGGAGGGACTGGGGCTTCAGCTCACACCTGGTGCTGCTGAGCCCTTGGCTGGGATGGGGAAAATGTTGGGATGTGGAGAGGTGCAAGTAAATGAAGGAGCACCCCTGTGATTGTGAGAACCTGGCTTCTTTCTCCAGTCCTTCACAGGGCCAGGAGTGTCAGGCCAGGACATGGCCTGGACAAGGCACCCTCGGGTGCCGCAGAGTGTGAAGGTAACTGGGCACCCCAGTGGTGCCCCCCAGCTTTCCCTATCCCCTTCTCTGTGTGGAAATGGTTTTGCTTCATCCCTGACCCTCCTGGGACTGGGACACTGAGCACCTGCAGGCTGGCACTGGGCAGAACTGGACAACAGAACCCACTGAAGAGCCAAAAGGAGTTGCTGGAGTGGTTTAACCCCTTCTTCTCCTCCAATTTTGCAGCCTTTGGTTTCCCAGGCTGTGTCAATTCAGGGACAGCCAACATAACGCCTTCCAGCCAGAGTGATGATGGGGACAAGGAGCCCAGCTCAGGCGGGGCTGCACCCAGCAGTAGCAGCAGACCTGGGGCAGCGATGCTGTGGCACCACACAAGCTCTGATGCCACCAGGACCCCGTGCAGGGGCTGCTTCTCCCTCTCGCAGCCCTTAGCCCTGGGCCGTGCGGCACTCGGGGGATGGATGGCAGGGTGTTGCAACATGCCAGGGAATAATCACGATAGCTCGAGCGGTTGCCCTGGTGCCGGCTTGGCTGTTGCAGTGGTTGCTAAAGAGAGTGGGCGTGCGGCTTCCTCTGGGGCGATCTGATTTCTCCAGGAGCGTGGTTAAGGCACGTTGAGGAGAAATCGTCCTCCGTGGAGCAGGGACACGACCTCTCCTGCAGCAGCAGCGGCTGTGCCGAGCAGGCAGCTCGGGTGCCCGGGCACGCACAGAGCTGTTTGCTGTGGGGCGGAAAAGCCATCAGCGCCTTCATCTGTCCTGGGAAAACACCATCAGGCAGCAAAGAGCCAAGGCAAGAAGTTTTCAGGGCGGCGGAGGGAGCGGCACCGAAGAGCGAGCAAGGCCAGCGGCTGCTGCCGGCCGAGCTGCGGCGCTCCGTGAGGGCCCGGCGGGGTGGCAGGAGCGGCAGGGAGGGACCGGCCGCCACCTGCACGTGACCTTCCGTCCCTGTGCCACCGCACAGAGCGGGCAGGAGCCGGGCGGCTTCCTCCGAGCGGCCAAAAGTCACACGGGCGGCGGGGCGGGCAGCAGCGGCAGCCCCATGTCGTGGGGCACAGGGCAGCGCCTGCCCCCCGGGCTCCCCAGGGCCTCGCTGCGGAAATCAGGTAAGCGCAGGGCCCAGCTGCCCCGGGATCCCCGCTGCCCCGGGATCCCCGCTTCCCCGGGATCCCCGGTGCCCCGGGATCCCCGCTTCCCCGGTGCTCCCTGCTGCGGGGCGGGCTGCTTCATCCCCTGGGATTGCGCTGCACTGTGTACACAGGTGACTTGGGACCTGGGTTTAATTTATTTTGGGCTATCATGCTACTTTAATTCTTCTGTAGCTGGTTGAGAATAACTTCTGCTTCTGCCCTTCCATATCTCACAAGAAGTTCCCTTAGAACACCCATCCTGCGATGCAAGCCTTCTTGGAGAGGCACTGGGCTGGATAGGGGACTAACGCAATCCCTGCCAATCAACATGGGAGGATATTTTCTGTATTTAACAAAATACCTTTGAACTAACTTTAAGCATTCATTACTGTTGATGTGCATCTCTGTCATTGGCAGGCAAATGTGCAGAGCAAATATTTGGTGAGATATTAAAACTAAGTTTATGATTGTCAAGAGGGACTGCTAAGCATCTGCCACTGTCAAACAAAACTAAACCAGTGCTCCACATGCTGCTTGTAAAAGGCATGGGACGTCTTGGTGATTGCTAACAGACTAGGATCCCAGCCTTGCTATCTTTGCTTATCACAGTCCGAGGTAATTAAATGAAATTATTAACCAGCACACCCAGTCCTGTCTGCCAGCAGGGAGGCACTTGCTGCTGCCTGATGATGCAAGCATTTCCAACTGGTAACTTCTACATGCCAGACAGCTCAGCAAGCCTCAGTCCTGGTGGCATTTCTCTCTTCTAAATCCATGTGCATGAATGCTCAGCGGATGCCCATGGTGACATCCAGTCCTTTACCTTCAGGGTGATGGCCGGTGACAACGCGTGAGCAGCCGGGGCTGAGCCCAGCACTGCTCTGTGCTCCCTTAGGCAGGTGCAGTGCTGGTGCAAATGGGACACCCAGCCCTGGGGCTGCCGTGCTGGCACAGGGCTCAGCAAGGGCAAGCAGGACTGGGGACGAACTGGGGACACTGGCTACACCAGTGGGAGAGCACTGGCTGTACTGGAGGGGAGCACTGGCTTACAGGTGAGCAGCTCCATCTCCAGCGTGTGCTCAGTAGAGACACGGAGGTAGGAACAGTGGTGACACGTGGCAGCAGTGCTGGGAGCTGCAGAGATGTGTCCCCCAGCCCTGTTTTACATTTCCATTAGGGTTTTCTCTGCTTCTCTGACCTTGTGACCCCGTGGGGTTTATTTCTGACCGTCAGGGCTGAGTGAAGGCAAGGGGACCTGGAGTGTGAGTGCCTGCTGCCCTGAGGCAGCCACTCGATAGCTGGGAACTGCTTCCCACAGCAGCCACATCGAGTTACACTCACCCTATTGCATTATAAATACCAGAATTAGCCTTGCTTAATTATTTAAAACTATAGATTAAAAGCAGACAAAGGCTCTTTGACTCCTTCCCAGAGCACACATATCATTTATCAGAGGTACGGTCGCCTGGTGACAAGCCCAGGGGAGCGTGCCAGCTCTGTCGGTATGAGGTGCTCCCGAGCTGCTGGCACAGCTGGAGCCAGAGGAGGGGAAAATCACAGTGAGGGTGAGAGCTGGTGCCATCTCACCCAGGGAGGGTAATGTTTAACATCTGCCAATCTTTGGGCTCACATTATTATTACATTATTATTATTACCATTATTATTATCATTATTAACGTCACCATCATCCATCTCCAGGGCAGTAAGCCACAGCAGTCATTAGGCTAATGTGAATTACAGGTATTTTGTTCCAGGTTGTTGTAACAGCAGCACACGGATTACTGGGGTGATAAGGCACATTTTGTGGGCTCAGCTGTGGGGACTCACCCACCACAGGGTGTCCAGGCACTGCAAGCCTCCCCATCAAGCAGCCCCCACATCCAGGTCCCTCCCCCTGCCCTGAACCCACCATGCAAAAGGGGCTTCCTAAAGCAAGTGCCAACTTGGAGTTCAAACCTCCTGTCCTCCTGGCAGAAGATCCTCTGAAAAGCTGCTGTCATCAGACACCTGAAAGCTGCTGTCATCAGACAAAGCTTTGGGGCTTTCAGAGACTGACATGGAATTCTTTCCCATTTTGCCAGCCCCAGCTATTCCATATTTCTAAAATACAGTTAATTAATACTAGAAAAATCATGCAAATTAGCAAGTGCCATCAATTGAAGAATCCAAAACCAGTGACAAACTTTCAGCTTTATCCTTTGTAGGACTTAACATATAGCATGACCTTTTCTGCCATTACTCTCTCACAAGAAAAGCTGTAGAGCCAAACTCTAGCTGTACTTCAGACACTGGAAATGCATTGACAGAAAGTTCATACTTTAAAATGAAAAAGAAAAAAAAACTTTAAGTTCTGGTTAACAGAGAAGCATGCAAGAGCTTAAAAGTAACAGAGGCTGGTTTAAAGATGCCACACACCTCCACCTGCACATGCAAACTCTTGTAGGGAGTGAGGACAGGCTCTGCTCCTCTCAGCATTCCCAGGAGGGTGAGAGACAGTACTCTCATTGTGAGGAAAGGAGGGTTCCTCATGCACTGGATGTTGTTGGGGTCTGAGGCCCAGAAAAGGGATTGTTTCCCCCCATAATTGCAGTTAAAAGTGTCACAAACCTGCATTACCCCCTAGGCTCAGGTTACTTGTGTAAATAGCTTTAAACTCGCTCTGCTGGCCCACACTGGTGTGTTGGTTTTGCAGCTGCCTGACTTGCAGGACGTGTATGACCAGCTGCTGTCAGCAACCCTTCATTAATCTCTTGGTTCTTTAAAAAAGACTCATTCATTAATAAATCCTGGGCATCCAAAAAACCAGGGGTTCTTCCCTGTAACCAGAGTTGTAAGTGATCATTTCTGCTCAGGAAGTGGTCTCTTGGATCAGTGCTTTTACAAATCCAGATCCAGGGCTCTGACCCTGGACATCCTGAGATTTTTGCCCAGCCTTATCCCTTCTACCAAGTAACAGGGTCTCACAAACAGTAATATCCTCTGAGTACAGATCCCATTCCCAAAGTAATACCTTCTGACTGTTTTTACATGAGTGGCATTACACAAAGGCCCATTATCTGCCCAGAAATGGATGCCAATACAATATTTTTAACAAAAGCAGTTTGTTCATCATCTGGCCCTATTGACAAAACTCTTCTGAGATGCTCTAGTTCAGTTCTCAAATGACACAGACAGCAGAAATAAAACACTGTGAACTACATTTGCTTTCTAGATTTCAGCTAAAGTTGAACACTGACCTGTGCTGCAGAAGGCAGCACTGACAGCTTTGCAGTTTAAGGATGCAGGTGGCATGGGAAAGGGCTGGGGGATGTGCAGGGAAAAAACAAGATGTCACAGGGGGCAGGATGTCAGGAGACCTTGGCACAACACAAGTCAGGCATTTCACATAGAAACCTGTGCAAAAAGCAGCTGCTGTCCTGTACAGGTGCAGGTTGGGCAGGACCCCAGACCTCCACTCTACAGCTTTCTAAATCCAACAGCTATGGATTAACTCCATTTCCAACCTGTTTAGTTTTTCCCTTGTAAAGAACAGCTGTAGCCATGTAGGCAGCCTAAGCAGAGCTGCATCCCTCAGGTTACCTGCCCTTTCCAGGACTGTTAATCCCTTTAACATTCCTGGGGATTATTTCCATCCCACAGGAAGACAGCACAGGCTGCCAGCAGCAGTGCACAGTCCTGACACGGAGGGGCTCACACGGCAATCCACCACCAGGAGACAAATTGCTTAATCCTAAATAAATGTTCTGTGAAGGGCATCTCCTCCTTGTGAGGGAAAACCAAAAAGCAGCAGCAGCCAAAGGAAGCATAGCCCAGCTCCAGCTGAGACAAACCCTCATGTCCAATGCCTGTGCTTGGGCATGGGCCAGTCCTCTCCCTCCTCCTCTTCCTCCTCTTCTCCAGGAGCAGGCTAAAACATCTCTCCTTGCTCTGGAGGGCTGCACAAAAGCCACTCAGCACCTCGAGCAGCACACCCTGTTTTACACTCCTAGTAGAGCATATTTAATATAAATTTGCAGCATTCATGCTTTCAAAAGTATTTAGTGCTGCACCAAAGCAGCCTGATATCCTGTTTCCCAAAAAGATTGAGTCTGAGCATAATCACAAGTGGAAACAACTTGTCCCAGGATTGCAAAGTGATGATTTTATTGCAACTCTCCCAGGAAATGGGGGATTTATAAGTATTTCCAGGTGGTCCGAACAGGAATTTGGGCTTTGCTTTAGGTCAGAACAGAACAAGATATTAAAATGTCACTTTTCTTCTCCAGTCAGTCCCACACCCTGGGGCAGGAGGGTGTCTGGTCTCTGGGCCACCTCAAAGATGCTGAAAATTCCCTATGTGGTCTCCTAGAAAACTAACAGAGACTGGAGGCTCATTTCACAGTATGGTTGAGAGAGGAGATAACTCCATGTGTGATGTCCAAGTACCTGCCAGGGGCCCTGGCATCCTATCCTGGCAGTCTTGCTTTTTACTAACAGAAAAGCAGCTGGAAACACACATTCCCTAGAAAGCTTTGAGCTTCTAGAAATGAGGAAAGGAAAAATACCTAAAAGCAAGCAAAAGCCTGAGTTGTTGAAGCAAACAGAGTTACTTTTTATAAGCCACGCTCCAAAGCAGACCTATTTAAAAGATCACATTGTATTCCTCAGTACAGCAGGGGGTATTAACATCCACATGTATTTTTTTGTTTGTATCTTGCAAAGAACAAAATAAAAATGTCCAACACCTTTTGCTGATTTATGATGGTGGCCAGGGAGGTGCCAGGGCAGAGCCTTGTTCATTGATCTGTGGCTGAATCATGCAAAAACAGACATCCTGCTGTAAATCCACTGCAGAGACCTGGCTTGATTTACACCTCCAGCGCCATAAATGATGACAAAAAGCAGCCTGATAGCACTCTGTCTCTGTTACATGGACATGCATTACCTCAGAGATGATAGATCTACTCCCTGACAAACATTTTGCACTGGGTCCTATTTGCCAACCTGCAGGAGAAAGGATGCCCCATCCTTACCCTCAGCATAACCCCAAGCTGTGCTCCAGACACACCAGTATTTTTATATTCTCACTTTTTCTGCTCAGTGTAAATGAAGACATTCCTTGAATTGTTCCAGGCTGAGGGTTCTGAAGGTTTAAAGTGCTATTCTTGTAGAGAGGTTCAAGGCTCCTTCCAGTCCCAGTCAGGGCTTTGACTTTGTCCCTGGGGCAGCAGTGCAGACACCCACAGGAAGCCAAACCCTCGAGGTGGGTTTCTGCACACCTCTAGGCACATCTAGTACCATGAAAACCAAGCACAGAGGTACCTGCTGTGTCCTGGCCCCCGCAGTTTATTGAGACAAATTGCACTCCTCATGAGGACTTTCACATGCTGGTTTAACAGAACCAGCCCAGAACAGCTTCCACTCCATTTCAGTTCCTCCCACTCCTTTTTTCCCAGTTTTTTTTTCTTAATTTGTACTAGTTTAAGGGAGAAGTTCCCTATCTGCCTTCAGGAATAGGTTGATAAATTGCTGTTTCTTTGTAAGACTCTGTCATGCAATGTTAGATTGCTGCAGTCTGGAAGTAATTACATTAGCCCGTACAAAACCTCCAGGCTCACCATGGTCCTCCCTCAAAATGCCACATGGACCTGTGGATGTGGGGAAGGCAAATCTGCCCAAGCAAATCTCCCAGGATCTGGGTCTTGGGGTAGGGAAGAAGGGACTCCCAGTCCTGAGCTGCAAAAGGAAAACCATACATCATGGAGGCAGGGGAAAAGAGTATTTAATAAAGAGAAATGCTGCACCGGTGCCCCAAGAGCTTAGCAACAGAACCCAAGAGCTAATTGGTCCAGAGAAAAATACCAAAGTCACTTGAGTTTCAGCCATTTACACACTCAGGTTGGTCCTTCAGGCTTGGTTGGCTGCATAATCCTTCCAGGCTCACTACTCACGGCATTATCCCGTAGCAGAGCACATCAGGTGGATTTAAGATAGACAAATGCAAGATGGACATGTCCCAGCCCTTCTCCTGACATGCACCAGGATTTGGTACCAACACACAAGCAACTGTGGGCATCTGTGTCACTGGAGGCAGCCCTGGACTACACAGGAACAGCAGGAAAGGGCAGTGGGATGACACGGTGATATTGAGCCTAGTCTATTAGCACAGCTTTCAAAAACTGTGTTTCCATTAAAAACACCTGACATTTTATTGAAGTTACTCCATGAAGAGACCTTTTTCTTTGAAAAATGAAGACAGAGCTTTTCCATTTGAAATAGGACTTTAACCACTTTATTCATGCCAAAACAAACATTTGTTTTTGTACCTTCCTTCCTTCCTTCCTTCCTTGTCTCTTCTCTGCCTCTTCTGTGGAGAAAGAAAAAAAAATAAGAGAGAGAGAAATACAAGAAAAAAATGAAGCTATTTTACTCCAGTGAAAATCTGATATGTTTTCTCATTGTTGCAAACCTGGCTTTCATCTAACAAAAATTAGTCATGAAATTGCACTGCCTTAACCCTTGTCTGTTCTTCAGTCCCTGCATCTCCCTGGAAGGCAAGGCTGAGCTCCCAGTTTCAGCCTGGGGAGTCCAGCCCTGCAAGGGTTTGAGTCAGCCTGGCACTTGCTACCAAACATCAAACCACACCACCTTCCCTTCTGCCAGCAGTGATGTGTGATCCTAGAGGAAAATAATGTGATACAAAAAAATCACTGGTTGCAGCTTCCAAGCACCCTCTAAATATGTACCAAACTATTCACCCCAATTACATTCCTGTAATGGGCTCTGATTTGTTTTCCTTTGTTCCCAAAGCAGTAGGGCACTGGCCACATTAACATTCAATGAGAAGTTGTTTGATATTGAATCTTTTCTTCAGCAGTATTATTCCTTACACAATTTTGTTTGATTGCAATCCACTTCACATGTTTAAGTGCTTACTGACTGTGAAAGAATGACCTAGCCTGCTTTCTCTCAGCTTTTTTTATTGATTTCTCTTTTAAAAAGGTTTTATTCCTTTTATACATTAAACTGAAATAAGAGAAAGAGGCAACATTACTGAACAACTGTTTTTCTTCCAGCTCCATCAACCCATATAACTTCACAGTAGGCCTCAAAAAATACTGTAATAATGAGACACTTAAAGACATGAAGCTGCCTACACCCTTTTCCTGGGACTTTTTTGGTTCTTACTGGTAAACTTCCAAATTGTTCAAGTGAATAGTCAGGAATAAATTGCTCTTTCTGAGCACCTGATTAGACCATACACTGAGTAATTGGAGGCAGACCTACTGTGCTCCTCATTTAAAGACACAGCCCACCACATGCAGTTTGTCTTATAACTTGTGCTTTGCACTCACTTTTTATAGGAGTTTTTTGTAAAGAGAAAATGTAAAGGAATTGGAAAACACCAGCAGTGAGCATGCCCTGTGATTTGCCTGAAATCCAAGCTGCCATTCCTTCCAAAACAGTGGGCTCTTGTTCTTACATCCAGAACATACAAATTATTGCAGCATGATCACAGACTGCATGGGCGAAGGATGCTTTTCTTGGCCCTGGACTCAATCCTGATGAATAGGTCAGCAGGATATCAGTAAAATCTTTCCTTGACAAGAGGTTTCAGATATAGCAGGACTTCCTCAGGCCAGTGCTTTAGAAGCCCCTTAAATCCCACAGCATCCCTTTGTGCTATGGGACGAACAGCTTCATCCAGAACACCCAAAGCAGCAGCTCAACACAGTCTACAGCCATGGCTGCTTCCAGTTTTAGATCTATCTAAAATCTATCTTCCAGTTTTAGATCTATCTTGATTTAATTAATCCTTGGCACTAAATTCTGCAGCCACTGAAGTTAGTGGCTGGCAAGTAATTTAAGTGATCTAATTAATATGTGTCTCATCAACAACTCGAAGGGAGTATTTTTTAAAACCTCTAAAAATCCCACACTAGCACATGAAGGCACGTGCACTCTTGACACTGACGTGGTGTCCAGCAGCTAGGACAAGCACCAGCTCCTCTCCTCTGTCTTTCCTGGGGTTCTCACACCGAGCAGGGTCAGACTTCTCATGCAAACACCTCATTTTTTCTTCCAGCGTCGATGTACACGGAAATACAGCGGGAGCGACCAGATGGTGGGAATATCCTGACTCACCCAGACTACATAGATGGAAACCCAGACCTCATCAAACCTAAAAAGCTCCTAAATCCTGTAAAAGCCTCGAAGAGCCATCAAGAGCTGCACAGGGAACTGCTGATGAACCACAAAAGGTAAGGGGAGGTTGCAGCCTGCCACTGGAGCAGCCCAAGAGGTGCTGAGCTGTCAGAGCTCAGGAGCTGAGGCACAGGTGCCAGTGACAGACTGCAAGCTGGAACAACAGGATCAATCCCCTCACTTGCAAACCCAGTATCCTGTCCTCTTTGGCTGTATCCTTTCCTCTTTTCTCTGATGTGACCATTTCTTCTACAAAAATAAAGCAGAGCAAAAAGCCCCCGCTCTGCCATCCTGAATCATTGGCTAGCACTTTTTAGAGTCACAAGCACTGGAAGATGCAAGGCATCCCTACAGCTCCTTTTTGGTGTCCCTTGGAGGTTTTCTGGTTTTTCTGTCTCCATCACTGATCTGCCAAGTCCCCAGCAATGCACAGCATTTCTGTGCACTTGAAGGTCATTCCAAAGGCAGGAAGAGGTGCAGGCTGGATGCAGCCAGTGAAAGCTGAGCTAGCAGTGGGGTGAGATCATCTGCACAAGGCTACTCACCAACTCCCTAAATATCAAATGGGTAAAGAAAGGCTAGAATTCCTATTCCTGACTTCCTACCCCATCACCCCAATTTAACTCTTTGAGGGTACAGATACAACATCAGGGAAACCATACCAATGATCAAGAACCTACAACTACATCATTCCATTGTGGCAACTGTCTGAACATCAGTGCAATAAAATCATATTCTGCTCAGAGGCTTTTAAGCACAGCAAAAAATCTGCTGGCTTTTTATTGACATTTTCTGAACACCCTGAAATACCCTGACACAATAGCTCTTTGGCTGCCTAATTAAAAGGAGCACAGCCTCTGTTCTAAAGGACTGCAGTCATCACAAGAACCAGACACGTATATTAATTCAGTGAACAATCAAGCCTGCCAGCAGGGTGCATTAATCAATACTGGCACTGGCTGGGCTTGGGTTTGATTTGATTTTCCCAGAATCGGAAGAATTACGGGGACATTTCTCTGGCATCAAGGCAGATGTCACTATACTAGCCAGATATTTTTTAAAGTCTTTGGCGTGAGAGTGACCATCTCCTCCCTAGTGGTACTGCCCAGTTTAAAGGGTCACCTACCAGCACTGTCTTTGATCTCACACAACATTATTCCAGTCTAACCATGATAGAACAAAGGAACAAGGAACCCCTACAATGGAAAGAGCAGAGAGGAATGGCAGTGAAGGAGGTGCAGATCCTGCAGCACCAGATCACACTGGCAAACACAAAGTACATCACCTCTTTGTGTTCCAGTTCTGCCTGCCACCATGTCACAGCCACGTGTGCCAGCAGGTACTGGCAGGAGGCAGCTCCAGCACAGGCATCCTGCACCACCTACTCGTGTGGCCCCTCTCAAGCATCAGTTTAAAGCTGTTTTGGCTCTGACCTCCCTAGTATTTTTCAGCAAATATGTGAAACAAACCCTACTGCAAAAAGTAATCCATTGTCGCTGGTTTCTTGTCACTCTCAGATCTACCAGTTTTGCTTCCTGTTAAACATTACCATTGAGGGAGAGAGGGGAGAAGGGGAGAGAGGAGGAATTACGACTTGCTCCTATTTCTGCTTTGGTTGGTTTTTCCCCCTCAAGCAGCAGGGAGAAGCAACTGAAATCAGCAGCTTGTGTAACAAAATCCTTATCTTACTCAACACCTCTGGGCACTAACACAGGCTGATTAAATCAAAGAATAGTAACAAATCTACAGGCAACATTGCAAGCTGTGTCTCCAGCAAGACAAAGCAGGTCTTCCTGCTCTCAAGCCTTGGGAAAAGCAATTTTGCAGCATCCAAGTTGTTCCTGCTTCAAAAACCACAATGAAAGCTCTGGGGCCAAGGCTAAGGCTGCCTTCACTGATGTTGCTGTGAACTTTGTCCTGTCATTAAGCAAAACAAAATAAATTACAATAGGAAGTATCATTAAAAGTGGTACTGGGAGGATGCAAGCACTGAGCCCCAGCCATGCTGTGACAGTGCAGAGGTTTGCTGCACCTGGAGAGGGTGATTCCTCTCTCCTGCCTGCCAGTTCAGCTTCTCGTGATGTGAGGTACCACCTCAGCACCTGCTGCCCTGCCAAGAAATCCACAGCCCATAGGGTTTGATGCCTCTACTTTCAAACAACCTTGGCCAAAACCAACGAGCTTTTGGTCAACAGAAGCCTCCTGGTGCTGAGGAGGAGCTTTACATTAACAGCATTCCCCAGCCCAGCGCACCCTGGGCAAGCCCTTAGCACAGGCCTGGGGAGCTCCCCTCCTCTCTCAACACAGACCTGCACCCACAGGAAAACCAAACACCCATAAATACTAAAGGTATGGCAATATCCAGAGTGTGAGGTTTCTGAAATCTGTTCAGGGAACACCTTCTATCTCTTTGTCACACATTTATGCCCTGCCTGCATGGCTCTGCTGTGTCTCCTTTCCTGTGATCGCACCCCTCACAGAACAGGGATGCATCAGGTAGCCAAAGGGGACTCAGGCACCTGTGCCATCAGCAAATCCTCCGGCTTCCAGGAGAAAAGGACAGTTCATTTTGGCCTCTTGATCCACAAGTATCCATGTCAGCAGGGGGATCGCCGGCCCTCAGCTCCGAAGCAAAGCTTCCAAGCTTCAGATGGGATGCGCGGGAGGAAGGAGCTGCCAGGACAATTACTGCAGCCCAATGACTACCCCTGCTGGTGGGAAAAATATCGTCATTATTGCACATGTTCTCAACGCCGCTGAATCTACACCTGACACGCTAAAGCAGGAACAGCAGGAGCCTACGGAAGGTCCCTTTTCCACACCCGACGCAGAAAGCTGTGGTACCCCGGTGCAATGGGATCAGTAGAACTTCCAGCACTAAACGTGCCATACACGGAGAGCAACATGTGCCCACCCCAAGCAGGCAGCCCAAGGCACCATCAAACACCCTCAAACCTTGTGGATGGATTTGTGGGTCAGGGCTGGTTCATGGATCTCCCACAGATCTCATGGAACACAGGTCTCCCATGCTTCCATTTAGGACCAAGACAAGTTTTGGGGTTGCCAGGCTGGCAGTGGTTACACCCCAGGTGTAGATGCTCTGGCCCTCATTTATCTGCTTTTAATCCACAGAGGTTTGGGCGTGGACAGCAAGCCAGAGCTGCAGCGAGTGCTCGAGCACCGACGGCGAGACCTGCTCATCAAACAGAAGAAGGAAGAGGAAGAGGCAAAGAAATTGCAGTCTCCTTTTGAAAAAGAGCTATTAAAGAGGCACCAGAGGCTGGATCAGGTAGAACTGAGCTTTCAGCCATCCTTGGCTTAACCTAACCACCTGACACCAGGCACAGGGGAGATGGCTGGGCTGAGGCTCAACCCAAGGTATAGAACTACTACCCCTCCATAAAAAGGGAACCAAAGTACATCTTCCACTGCTGCCCCACACAGCTGCAGCACTCTCATCCTCACACTGAGATCCACCACATTTATACCACTTCACCCATTACACACCACTTGCCGTGGGTCTCTTCTGGGTTCCACACAGAGTCCTTGGGTTTTTTTCAAGTTTAAAGCACCCTAAACTGCATTGGGGGGCAATAATAAACTGCTTTGGGCAATAATAACTGGACCCAGCAATAGTGAAGCCTTGTATTTTAATGTAGCTGATGCCCTTTTGTCCTCTCATGTGCACAAAGAATTCTTTCTTACAGCTGGAGAAGGAGCAGGAGAAGCAGGAAGATCATGCACCAGAATTCATAAAAGTCAAGGAAAACCTGAGAAGAACATCAACAGTGACAGGGGACGAGAAAGCAGCATAGCTTCTGCCAAAACCCAACAGGATCCTGCCAAGGCCAACACCCCCACTGAAATCTCTGTACAGGGTGGACATTCCCAGCCACACCATTGGGGCTACTTGCAGTTATTAACACTTGCTCCAGTAGAAGGCACAGAAAAGGTTTTCCCAGACCAGGAGGGAATCACTGTGGGAAAAGTGCAGTATTTACCAAAGTACTCACACAAGTGGATGCAGAGAGAATGGTGTTATTTTCCCCCCAGACTGTGGGTGCACACTAACCACCAGCTAACTCTTGGTTAACTCTAGAAACACAGTGAGTATTTCAAACAGGGAGGTCTGTGTAGGAACAGCTAGGGGGACTCCTGCTTCTCTGTGGAAGCAGGTTTGCCAGGCACAAGGGGACAAGAGGGCAGCTGCAGCTCTGGAGAGCCTCCTAGAACCCTGGTAACTAAAAGGGACAATCTGTGTATTACTGAGAACAGCCCAAGTGACCATAATGGCTTTCCCAAGGGTCACTGGCTTTGCACCAGTGTGCCAGTCAAGCGTGGCTGAGGCCGTGTCTGAGCAGCACACCTGTACTATCAGAAATACCAACCTCTGTGTGCCCTTACCAGAGCAGCACAGGTGCAGCTATACTTCACAAACAGCTTTAAACAGCATTTCAGCCATTTCAAAGTGACTTTTTAGGCAGAAAATATATTGGGCTGCTCCATCAACTCCCCAGGTGGAAGGCAAATGCTCTGTGCAGAAAGCAAAGGCTGGGTGTTCCCAGTACGGGTGTCCATGGAAGTGTGCAGTGACCAGGCAGCAGATCCCTGTGGATGCAGCAGACAGACAGACAAACAGCTTCTTGCCCCTGCACTACTGACCATCATCCCCTCTCCCAGCAGCTGGACATGTGCTACCATGGAGCCCCACCAGAAATGCCCTGTGATGGAGAGGGGTGATGTGATCATGTCCCACAGGTGCCAGGCTGTCCTGTTAACCACCCTGCATGCAGCTGGTACCTGTGGGCACCAGGGGGTACAGGGTATGTAGGTCCTGGTGCAAAACTACTTGTCAGTGCTTCTCTTCCCCCTTTCCAGAGGTCAGAGCTGCCTCATTGTAATTGCCACTTTACAAAGCGTCGTCTTTGCTGCTGGTATAGCCAAGCTGAGGTGGATGGCGCATTTGCACCATGTTTGGGCAGAGCCTGTCTCACTTACAGGGCATCTGTGCCCTGGGATATCCATATCTAGGGCTAGGAGTGTGTTTTCAGGAATAACTCAGCTTCTTGCTTCTCACACCAACCCCAATACAAAGCCTGAACAACATAACTCACCAACTGCCTTTGGACACTGGCTCTTGAATGGCCTCAGCAGACCTCGTCAGCTGGGCAGGTAATACCTGGTTAATCCACATTTATTATCCACATCTTCAGTGGATCTATATGTAACTTAAGGGAAACTGGGCATTTATACATATTTATTAAAAAGTTACTAATCCATTCTCTAGTCTCCTGGTCCAGTGGGATGTTTCATTTCAGAGAGCTGTTGCTTGACCTGGAAGCTTGAATAAAACATCTGAGCCACATCATGTGTCAAGAGCAGTGATATAGGTATGGAGCTTCTGTGACAGACTGGCCTATAAAAGCCCTTAACTCAGCCCTTAACTTCAATCCTTGAGCATCCCATCTCATGATACTGTCTCTGCTGTAGTTTTTAAGGCCCTTGCTCATATGCTTATTCTAAACATGATTTTATTTCAGAAATCAAGTGCATATTGTCACTATGAGTCAAAATTTGAAAGGATCTATCAACGGCCTTTCCAACTGTGAAGCTTTTTATACAGGTTATGATTAAAACCATAAGGAAGAAGTATCCAGTATTTTTTCGCAGGGAAAAAAAAGCCAAATTTCTCCAAGGATAAAAAAGTGTTGCTAAGGATGCTTGTATATAGCTGTAAAGAATGCTGCATGATACTCCATAGGTAACATCAGTGTAAGTAACAAGCCAGAATTACTGTGCTGAGGTTTTGTGAGGAGTTATGGCACAGATTAAGTAACCTTGATCAAAGAGCTCAGAAAAATTCAGCAAATTAATTTGTAATTTTGCCACAGATGGAAATGCACTCCAGGAGAGGCAATCTGTCGCTCCATATGCACCAGTGAAATCCATGTTATCAGCTCACCCGGGCTGGGACAGGGGCATTTATGCAAGTCCTTGGGTGGGAGCCATCCAGTAAGGTCAGCAGTGAAGAGGCAGGAAGAATTTTGCTGCTCTTCTTAAGTATTCAAATATTACCTGAAGGGGAAAAACAAATCAAAGTGTCTCCCTTTGCCCACCAAGCACAGAGAGGGGCTTCACACAATGCAGTCCATTGTGGCTGAGTGTGTCTGGGTCATTTCCAGCAGAGGCCCCAAAGGGTGAGGGAGGGCTGGGTGACACTCTCCTAACTCAGGCTGGACTAGCAGAGTCACAAGAAATCCTTCCAGCAGTGGAGAGACAGCAGAAAGCCCTGACCCAGCTGCCCACCGAGAGCCCTGGGGCTGTGAGCTGGGACCTTCCAGCAGGGACAGCCAGCACAGCAGAGCCCTGGGGCACAGAGCAGGGCAGAGGGAGCTTCAGCCCTGAGCAGAGCTCCAGGCTCCAGCCCTCGGAGATGGCACATGGGAAATGATCCTTTTACTGCTGAAGTAGTGGCTTAAACATCACAGCGTTTTCCAGCACAGCTCTTCTCACCCCTCTGAACTGATAACCCCCAGCTGGGCTCAGACACAGAGCCTGTACAGTTTTCACCAATGCTCTTGAGCTTCATGGAACAGCAGTGAGGAGGTGGCACCCTAAAAAATCAGTGTAGGTATCACCAGGAAGATTTTGGGGTATCTTTGTGTCTCTATTTCTTTTGCATTATTTTTTTTTCCCTATGCCTCTAAAGCACATTCCTGAATAAAACTGGTGTATCCAGAAGGTACAGATTATCAGAGTATTGATGGAAGACAATTCTTTACACTGTGTACGTTGCTTATGTGGTATATAGTCTGTATTCTGTGTTGGTGTTTATAAATTTATATAAAACTATATATCATGCACCTATACTGAATTAATTCACTGTTTAATGTGGACACTTCTGAAGAAATAAACTAAATGATGATTGTATATTTTGCTCTTTTCCACAAGGAACTGAAAAAGCTCCAAGGATACGAACAGACAACAGCCAAATAAACTGAATGAACATAAAGAACAGTGAAGTCTGACACCAATTCCTTTGTTGTGTTAACTCATTGTCAATGAGCTCTTTGCATCATGTACACCCAACTGCATCCACTGCTTATCCCCAGACATCATCTCAATTTGATGAAAGTATAAAGGCACACAAATTGTGAATCAGGCTTTGTGCACTGAAATTCCAATCTGAGTCCTAACTGACTGTGGATGCCCACCTGCCTGGCAGGGTAAAATCCACACAAAGTCAAGGAAATTCATTATTGGATTTAATTTTAAAACACATTTTTGAACTGACAAGTAATCCTCACACTAGTGAGCCTATTTAATTATTTTAAAACATTTTTAAAGTTGCTTTAGCAGCAACCAAAGACCACAGATTTAGTAGATAAGAAAAAGACAAGATGCTTCACACGTGCAGGTCACACACACCATGGTTCCTGAGAGTCAGGACTAAAACTAAACACAGCAAAGTAAATGAAAAGGACTTCTCTGTCTCATTAGCAACATCCTTATCAGCACACACGCCAACATCCCACTCAGAACAAGGCAGAGGTGGTGCTTGGATGCATTTCTCTGACACTGGTTATCTGCTGGGATTGCCACACTGGGAGGTGTTCCCTGTGGCACTGGTGTGGCCAGTCAGCTCCTCACTGGGGTGAGATCTCATTCTCTAAACCTGTTCTTCAGGTCAGGTTTACAAACCATCTTCCCACCTCTTTGATGCTGACAATAACAGCTCCCTTGCTTCCCTACCATGGCACATTGTGTACTTCATTTCCTGGCATAAACCTTTCAAAGCAACAAATCTTCTCTAGGCCTTTGGTGAGATGTGAGACCAGGGCACTCATGCAGGACTTTGTAAAATGCTTTATCAACCTTTCCCAGCCCCAAGCAGTGAGGTTTCAATGGGCTGTGCCCCAAAACTCCTGACAGTGATCACACACCTCCTTCCATGCATGGATGCCAATGGTAGTTGAATGGTAGTTCATTGTGACAGTTCCTCTTCTGTGGAAGAGAGTAAGAACCAATCACTTCTGCCCTCTAAAGATAAAAACCTTTTAGCTATGCTCAAACTGCTCCATTGCCTGGGATTTCTCTTACTGCCAGAGTTTTCAATACCAGCTTTGCTCTTTATCCAGGTCATGCTGAGATCTCTTCTCCTATGCACTCCCTCCTGAAGTGCTCCTAGATAATTTGCTGCAGTGAAATTTCCTGTCAAGGAACACTTACATTTTACTGCCTGATTTACTCCTCATGACTGCCTCAGAAATGGCAGGTTCTGGTTTTCTTCCTCAAGCCAGTGGTACCCTCAGACTGGCCCTGGCTGAATACTCCTTCCCAGGAATTCTCCTCTGCCTATTCTAGGTATTTCTCCATACTTAGATTATTTTCCAAAATTATCTAAAACTGTCACAGACTGAAACTTCATCAACGTTGTGTTGAAAGCATTATATGAAATCTTGAATTGGTCATGATACTGGTGAGATCCAGCCTAATGAATATGGGAAAAAATGCAAAATTATCAGCAACATAATAATGACAGTGTTCCAACACACCGTGACCAGGTGCTCTTGTGTGTTTTGTTGGTTCTTACCACAGCCCACGAGATTTCTGGCACTGGCACTTGGTGCCTAGCTGGGTGTGCAGCTCTGGTGGCTCTCCAGCTCAGACCTCACTAACACAGACTGGCAATGACCTACTCAGGCAGCACTTCAGCCTGCCCAAATATAAACCTGCATGAACATCAGGTTGCAAAGAGATTCAGGGACAGGCTTTTTCCAATCTGCCATCCCTCACCCTCCCTTCAGGAGAGCCAGACCCACTCACTGAATTACAAACAGCAGTCAAGAAGCACAAGGCCAAGCACTTCTGACTCCAGCCGAAGGAAATGTAAGAACAAATGGAAAAATCCCACAGAGCACTTCAGAAGGATGTACTGCCTCCCAACCACTCATGACCCTGAGTCACTGTGGGATGCGATGCTGTGCAGTACAGACCAGAAACTGGCACATCCATAGGACACCCTGTCGCTCTGGGAGTGGGATGGAGCCACATGGCATCTTTAATCCACATCAGTGATCCCGAACACACCGTCCACTGCCCGTGAGTGCATTGCAGCTGGCTGCTCCCATTGACTGCTGCTCCTCGTGGCTGCTGGGCTTGGTTCAACAAACTCAGCTCCAGGCTTAAAATTATCGTTACCCAAAACTACATCCAATGTCCCGGCATTTGCTTAACTTCCCATGTTAAAGCAAGCCTTCTGTAATGTGAACCATACGCATTCCACCTCGTTCCCTGACAAAGCAGTTTCCAGCACAGGTCCACACCGGCAGCACGGGCCCACCGAGCGGTGGGCACGGGGGATTCTCTGCTGGATTCCTCTCCCGTCAGGCTCACCCTGCTGTAGCCAGGGTCAGCGGGGTGTGAGGGACGAGAGCTCCCATCTCCTGCCCACCAGCCGCGGCAGGGAAGGTTCAGGACGGCCGGAGGTGAGGGAGCACATCCCCGTGTCAGGCTCCCTCGGGCCCCGGCACAGCCCCGCATCCCGGCCCTGCACCCCGAACTGCGGGAAGGGCTGAGGGCAGTGCCGTGACACAGCTGGGCAAACGCTGAGAGCACGGCAAACCCCCAGGCAAGGAGCAGCGCCAGCCCCAGCGTGCTGCTCTCCACCCGGAGCAGGCTACCAAAACAATAAAGCAAAATTTAAAACATCAGAAGGGCAGGGTGACGGAGCTGGAAGTGCAATCTCCAAGGCGCCAGCTGCCCTTAGCGGGACCAGAAGCAGCCGCGTTTGGAAGCGCAGAGCCCAGAGCGCCGGGGGCTGTGGGATTTTCCTGCCTGCAGAGGTCAGCGCTCCCCGGAACAGCCGCGGCCCGCGGCGCCGGCTCCGGGGACAAGGTCCCCGCACAGGGCCCGGGCGCCGCGGCCCAGGCAGGAGGCAGCAGCCGGACGGCTCCACGGAGGACGCCTGAGACGAGGTACGTGGGGACTGCGTTTGCACGGAGAAAAAGGAATCGCGTTTTCCTCCCGCAGCCTCGCGGAACAGGCAGCTGAGGCCGAGGCGTGCCCGGGCCCAGCCCCGCGCTCCCCGTGACGGCTCAAGGGCAGCGCCGCGTTACCCCGGCCGTGTGTGGCCAGCGCCCTGCCCCGAGGCTTTTCTCTCTGCAGCAAGACGCCTTGGACTAAAGGCCCGAAGAGCAGAAAAAACAGGAATTAATAACACATTTGCAGTGGTTTCCAGAGTTTGTGTTTATTAAAGTAATCTGATGCTTGGAAAGGCAGCAGCCTCTTCAAGGGAAAAATCTGGTTTATTTTCTACTCACCACGGCTTTTGTTTTTACTAGTGTCCTGCGACCATTCTCACTAACATGGGGTTAGGGGTTAATGTAAAGCTGAGCCCCAAGGAATGAGGCAGCACAGGCAGAGCCACCAGTGACTGTGAGTCCTGGGCCAGAAACTCCCATAAACATTAACACATAGCACTGGGATATTGCAGCATTAACTTCTCATAGAATACTGGGGACAGAGTGGGAAAAGAAAAATATTTTGTTTTAAAATATGTCCTAAAACCTACAGTTTGATTTCCTTGAAGTGCCATAAATCTCCACCTGTCCATTGCAATGAGGACAGGATAGTGCCTAAATATTCACGCAACCCTTGTGTACATCTTGGCCAACCTTCCAAAACCATCCTCGCTGTGCCAACGCCTCCATCAGGCATCCACTGACGGGTGCCAGTGCCAGAGGAGCCCCGGCCCTTTGCAGAGCAGCGCAGGCTCCAGGATGGCTCTGCTGGAGGCCAGCAAGCACTCTGAGGGCTCAGTGCTCGGCAGCGTGAACCCCGACCTCGCCGGCGAGCGGCAGACAGCCTCCTTCAGCGTGGAGAAGCTCACAGCCCTGCTGGACGGCGGCGCAGAGCAGACACGGATACGGAGGGCAGTGGGTGAGTGACCCTTACGAGGCCCTGCTGGGGGCTGGCACACGCCATGCCTATGTCCTGCTGCTCTGCTGCTCTTTTGCAGCACAGTGGGGTTTGTGCTGCTGGACATTTGCTTATCCTCCATCTCTTTAAAAAGTGGGAGTGTGGAGCTGGAGTCTTCTCTTCATGTAAATCAGTACAACTCCTCCGCAGCCACTCCTGCTGTCTGAAGCTTTTCCTCCTCCCTGCTCCCATCCCCTGTCTCTGGCAAGACTGGTTAAACTGGAATACAAGAACTGAGGGTCGAGCATCCATGTGTGAGGGAAATGCGTGCAGGGGCTGGTGCTGCTGTGCAGAAATGCACATCACATGTGAACCACAGCGAGCTTTCCTCCTTGGCACGTTGGGCTCATCCAGGTGGGAATTTCTTGCGTGGGTTGGCTCAGCCAGGCTGAGCTGCTCTCACTCATGATGGGTGTGCCAAAAAATGACTGTTGCTCAGAAGAAATAGAGGAAAAAACTCTCGCTGTTGTCTCTGTAACTGAATCCATATTATACACCTACCAAAGGAAAACACCACAGCCACTGGGATTGCCCTTTTCACAGTGCCACTGGAGTTCAGTGTAACATGAATAGACTCAAGGTTTTAAGGCAAAATGGACAAGGGGAGTGTTCACACTGACACAGAAACAGTGACTCTGAGTTGTGTAACAGTGCAACGGGCTGGTAACATCCCGAGCAGGACATGCAGCAGGCTCCAGCTATAATCCACCCTCTGGCTAATGCAACTCACCACAGCCTGGGCAAAATGCAGCTCACCACAGCTCTTACTGTCCTCACAGAAGTTGGAGGCAGAGGGATCCTTGGCATCTTCTGCCAGAAGTCACCTCTCCCACCCTGACCAGGGAGGGTGCCTTACCCTGCAGGGTCACCATTTCCACTGAACAGATTCCTCTCTCAGGCCCACTCAGTTCCCCTTCTGCTTCCCCAAACCCCAAACTGCTTTTCAGAGTTAGATGTGACAGCCATGGGAGCCAGAACTGGCAATACAAAACCTGCCTAAAAATCACAGCATCAGTATCCATGAGTCCAGTCCTGCCTGCTCTTCCCGAACATGGCTCGAGGCACTGCCTGCACTTCCCCAGCCCCAGGGGAACCAACTGTTCTGTGTTGCTTTGCAGTGGAAGCTATCGAATCTGACCCTGTATTTAGCAGAGAAAATCAGTATTTCCAGACCCAGAATGAGAGGTACGAAGCAGCAGTCAGGAAGGCTGTGCATCTCCAGAAAAAGATGCATGAGATGGGATGGACTGAGAATGGACCTGAATATAAATACATTTACAGGTGATTTCATTTCTTTTTTTTTTTTTTTTTATGTACAACTAATTTTTTGTTAAAACCTTTGTATGCTAACAAGAATCAGCTTTAGCAAAGGCCAGGAAAGGCCAACAGCTGACAGATTAGGTTTGGATAAAAATGTGCTGCAGGCTTTTACTTCAGCAGCTCACTTGGAAAAGGGAAAATGCTGGTACATTACTGGGAACTTCTCAGAGAGCAGCACATGGGTACAGTGTGATAGATCACAGCAGTTCACAACCACAACATGAGATTTCCACTTCAACAACCTCCTTACTTGTGCTGCAGCTCTCATACCACCCCTTAGACATTTTTAAATGTATAACCAGAAGGGGAGGTGGTGCTGTTTCAGTTACATTACTGACTTCTAAATAAATTAAAGATTACATTTTGTGTATCTAGAAAACACATATTTTATTAAAGGGGGAAAAAAAAGGAAGAAAAAACTCACCTTAGTTTGTAGGCAAATGAGAATAAAGTATTTTCACAGTCCTTTCCTTCAAAAGTTTTCTTAACACTTCGTGTAGGGTTGAGCTCCACATTTCACTTGTGTGCCCCTCCTTTCCCCCTTTGCTCAGTCAGTTCCTGGCCCAGGGCACACTGTCTGCTTGGCGGGGTCACATACCCAGTAGGAAGGTGCAAGTTCAGAAGTGTCACCCTGAAGGGCAATGCCTGTCCCTTACACAGCACTGCTGACACTCAGAGCCAATTTTTGGCTTTTCATAGACTCATAGCACAGTTAGGGTTGGAAAGGACATTTAAAGGTCATCTAGTCTAGCCTGCAATGAGCAATGGCATCTTCAACTAGATCAGGTTGCTCAGAGCCCGTTCAGCCTGACCTGGATTGTTTACAGGGAGGGGGCATCCACCAGCTCCCTGGGCAACCTGTGCCACTGTTTCACCATGCTCATTGAAAACGAGTTCTTCATTATGTCTAGTCTAAATCTGCCTGCTTTTAGTTTAAAACCATTACCCCTTGCTCTACAGTAACAGGCCCTGTTAAAAAGTTGTCCCCATCATATGAAAGATAATTTTTTATGCTGAGCTCTTCACCACTTACAGTGAGCGGAACTAATGAAGGGGGAAATGTGCCATCAAGAGCTCTTGGACCTGATCATTATATTCCCATTAAAAAGCAGCTCTCCACTGCTCTCTCAGAACAAAAAAAAATCCCACCCAGGTGAGCTTTTATCAGGCCCCCTGATGCCAAAGGCTGCAGCAGGACCAGCCCTGTGTTGTCCCATTTGCTGGATTAGGAGCAGAGCTCTCTGGCAGGGCAGCTCTTGCCTGATGGAATTCCAGGTGAGCACCAAGCTCTTGTGACAGAACCCTGGCTCCCAGTGCCAGGCACAGTGAATCACTCACACAATTTAAAATCCAGCTTTTCAAATCGCAGCTAAAGGAACGTTATTTCTGGCCAGGCTGCCAAGGATTCATTAAGTCATTTTCTGTTAATCAAAGCAATTTTCCTTTAACTTCTTTGTTCATATATCCCCCCCACACTGTTTCAGCATGATTAATTCTCTCTCAGGGCCAGTATAAAAGAAAGGTCAGAGTCATTTGTTAACAACAGAATGTATCTGTGTGAAAGGAGATGCTCTCTAGAGCACTGCAGTAAAGCAATGTGCTAACAGCCACTCAGCTACTGAGAACAGCACAGACACTTACTTGTACATGTACCTGTATCTGTGGGGGGATTCTACCTTGTTCTGAGGAATCCCAGGAAGAGGGATATAATTATATTCCTCATGTTTTCTTCTTATTTCTCACACACAAAAAAAGCCTAAATAAATTTCTCATTTGCACCATGGAAATCACTGTACCCAAATTCCCATGCACAGTTTCTGGAATAGTGCTTTTTAGGCTGTATGCAGATCATGATGGCAATGGACCTGACCAGGTAATAAACCAGGTGTTACTTGGATGTATTTGAATTTTTCCACAAGAAAATAACATCTCAATTCAGGACAAATCTCCGTGAACCCCAGTATTGTTCACTGACAACAAAAGGCAGCAAACAAACAGCAAAAAGCACAGCAGCAAACCCAACATACCATGGTATTTCTCCAGAATGGGAATGGGAAGGTTAAGGAGATCCAGGTCCCTTATACCTACATGTGTAATTCAGTCTAATATGCCTCACAGTGAATTGCTAGGGTTTGGGGTTTTTCAAGTAGGGTGCTGTTTTATTCTTTCTTTTTAGTTCAGCCTCAAAATCTGACTTAAATAATCAAGAAAAAAAATCCTATGAAGTAAAATAAAAATATAAAATGCTCACAGAGTGTCAGGAGCTTTGGAGATGTGTTGTGCTTTTAGCTCAGCATCTGCTACTCAGAACAGATAATTCCTCCAAGACCAAGTGAAATGAGCAAGCAACACATATGCAAACTCTGTTATGAAAGAAGAGACAAAAGCAGCTTGGAAGGGCATTTTTCCTGCAAAACTGTGCTGATGCTGGGTGCTGGGCAAGGTATCACAAGGCACAAATCAAAAGGCAGCAGGTGGTACTGTCTGGTGACCACTGCAGTGCTGCTGCCTCATTCATCACCTGCCTGGAACTTCCTCCCCTCAAAAACACCTCTTGTGCCTTCTCTGCAGGGCACTGTCCGGAGATGTCGCGTTCCTCCTTCACCGCGTCTTCATGAGAAGTATTTCAGTGCTGGGCTCGGACAAACAGATTGCCAAGTGGATTCCTCTCGCCACCCAGCACAAGCTGATTGGAAGCTACGCCCAGACTGAACTGGGACATGGTAAGGCTGGGGGGAAAACAGCTTTTCTCTGTGACACAAGCCTGCAGCCCAGATTCCCGTGGGAATTTGATTCCAAACTGTCCATCCTTTAGTGGGACGGGGGTGGTTGAGTTCTTGTTCATGGCTCTCATCAGAAAGATAACCACAAAACCCTGATAATACCCACAACCAGCTTCCACGGATCCTTTGCTCTCCCCATCCCTGTGATATGCCAGGAAATAGATACATAGATAGATAGATATTTGTTTAATTTCTTTTTTTAAAGGCACTTATCTTCAGGGTTTGGAAACAACAGCAGTCTTTGATACTGCTACTCAGGAGTTTATACTGAACACACCAAAGATCTCTGCCATGAAGTGGTGGCCTGGAGACAGTAAGTACCACACAAAATATCTTGGTTTTTGCCTCCTTCAGTTACTCCATCTGCCCTGGTTAAGGTCTGTGTTTGGGGGCCCAGGTGCTAGCAGAAAACTTCAATAAAATATACTTACATGGACAAGCAAGTAAGAGAAAGGGGGTTGTCCAAGTTCAAACTCCACAAAGGAGCCACCATCATCTACAAAAACCCCTTGGGTTGCAGGCTGAAGAACTTCACTCAGGAAAGTTCCTGCCTCTGCAAGAATAAATCTTCTCTTCTTTTTAAATACTCAGACAACCAAAAACTGCAGGGAGGTCATCAGCATAAAGGATTCGAGTCATCAGACAGTCTCAGCATAAAGGATTCAAGTGTGAAATTCTTTGCTCCCTTCAGGAACGTATTTCACAGAAAATAACTGGAGTCACTGCAACAGCCACAGCACTTCCCACTCTCACCATTACATTAGCTCAAACTGTTTATTTTTTCTCATATTCTGTTACAAAACTGTTAATCCAAGCCTCATAGGCAGCAACAGAGGCAGAATGATGGTGCAACTTCTGAGAGCTAAGAGCAGGCTGATTTAGGTTTGCAGCACACACTGCTGACCCATACCTAAGACCCAACACATTATTAGTACTGACCTCTCTAACTGTGTTTGTGCTGTACCTTGTCTTAAGGGAATGGGGCTGTTTTTCTTCTCACAGTGGGAAGATCAGCAACCCACACAGTGGTCTTTGCTCAGCTGTACATCCATGGGAAGTGCTATGGCATCCATCCCTTCATCGTGCAGATACGCAGCCTTCAGGACCATTCCCTCTGCCCAGGTAAATAACCCCAGACACTGCAGCACTTGTGCAGGTGCTTTGCCTATTTTGTCCTTAAATATTTTCTAAAACATTTGGCCCAGATCGAGTTATAACTGCCAAAACCAAGCCAAGAGAGATAGCCAAGGTGTAGTTATCATTAATCCCAACCTTTTGATCTGAAGGGAAATATAACATATCTTCAGCTATATCTGGACCAAGCCCTTGGCATAAGCAGAAGCCTGGGCTGCTCTGAGCACCTCTGCATTAACAGCTCAGTTCTAACCCCAGCCAGCACAGATCCATCTATCAATGGATCATGGAAACAAACTACTACAAGGCATTCAAATGCCTGTGTCACCCCTCGGGCAAGAGCACCCATGCTGGGGAAGAAGCAGAGCTGATCATGCCCTTCTTTTAAGGTCCCCATCCTGGCACAAAATGGGGAGCAAAAAGTTCAAGTGGAAGTAAGCAGGCTGTGTTTTCTCCTGCTGCAGGCGTAACTGCAGGAGACATTGGTCCCAAAATGAATTTTGAGCACATTGACAACGGCTACCTCCTGCTGAAGAATGTGCGCGTCCCCAGGGAGAACATGCTGAGCAAGTTTTGTGAGGTATGTGTGGACTCACATCACAAACTTGCTGTCAGACTCTCATTCCACAGCCAGAGAGACAACAGGGACCTGTCTAAATTTGGGACAAAAATCTTCCTTTGAGTGTCAGCAAGTCTCTGAGGTTTTACCAAGGGCAGAAGGTACCTGAATCCTAAATGAAAGTCAGCATCAAGAATTCCACATTCGGAAGCTGGGGATCATGGGGCAGGCAGAACCTACCTCTGCCACAAACAGTAAGAGTTTGTCTCTTCCAATGGATGTCTTTCATCCATCATACATAAAAGCGTTGTTTGCATTCAGTGAAGGATTTTTATGTCCATTTTATCCCGTGCATAGCGATTACACGTCCACAGTAGTACTGACTAAGGCAGCATCTGACAGCCTCTCTCTTCTCTAGGTTCGACCAGATGGCACCTATGTCAGACAGGGGTCACAGAAGATTAATTATTTCACCATGACGACAGTGCGCATTTCGCTCATTTCAGACGAGGTTCTGACGCCCCTCATGAAGGCTTGCACCATCGCCATCCGCTACTCGGTGGTTCGCCGGCAGTCCAAGCTAAAGCCTGGGTAATGCCGTGCATCGCGGTGGGAAGGGGACTGCACACGCCAGTTTGTATTTCTTCTCTTCATCTTATCTTTCAGCCCATCACTGGCTGATTTCCTGGCCCAGACAGGGCATGATAAACATGCTTCCCCATTATTTACATTAACGAGCTTCAGTCAAAGTACAAGAGAATGTTTACAGTTCTTTCCAAGATAAGTTTCATACTCTGAATAGGTCAGTGGCTCACAGAGGCCACTTACTCTTTTATAACTGGCCTTCCCCTGTAATCCCATAACTGAGCAGAATCCAGACAAAGTAGACAAGTTACTGAATTCTTATTCCATAGTGTCCTACTAGTCGATGCAACATTAAAATACCTTCCAACATCCAGAAATCTAATACTCAAACTTTAAGCACTGAATTGTATTCAGTGTTGAATCCCCATTATTTTTAAAGAAATATGTTAATTTGAATGGATCACAAAGATTTCCATTTAAATATCCTTTCAAAAGCAGAAAAATCCTAGTGAAAACATGGTTTTGTTCAAACAGAAACCAAACAGAAGAGCACAGCAGCTGAACTATTGTAATAACCAATTCCGTTGATTGAAGTCCTAAATGTACCAACCACAGAAGTGATAAAGAACATCCAAAAACAGCTCAGAAAATTTTAAATAATTCAGACTCAAATATTTTCAGGGAAACATTTCTACGCACAGGGCCACAAAGATTCCATTTAAAAATCCAAAGTTTGTCAGGCTGCAATGCCACTGCCTTTTGTGGAACACTAACAGCTTGCTGTCCTTGAAGGCCTCATTCTCATCCTCTCCTCAGTCCCTGTTGCCCTCTGTACTGACTGGCCACACAGAGCCTTTTCTACAGTGTTAGGCGTTTTTGGGTTTGTTTCTCCAATAGCTCAGCAAGCTGGACAGATTTGCTGCCACACTGTCAGCTCAGTCTTGTCCACACACTGCTTCTTGGTAATGAAAAATGCCATTTTCATTCTGCAGCAGGTAAAGTAACAGTAGCTATGCCCATGTCCCCACTCTCCCTGCTTCATCAGCTGTCTTCCAACAGGGAACAAGAAGCAAAAATCCTTGACTACCAGACTCAGCAAGAGAAACTGCTGCCCCAGCTGGCAGCAGCCTATGCCTTTCATTTCACCAATGACTACCTGCAGGAGCTATTCAACAGGGGGTACAGAGAGATCCAGAGGAAGAACTTTGACATGCTGCCAGAGGTGAGCTGCAGCAGGATTAACTCGTACAGCACTTCTGTTCCCTAAATGTTAAAGTATTTTAGCAAATTCACAAGCATTCCTCTCACCACTAGAGAACTGGAGAAAGAGGAAGCACTAAGAGCTCAAATGACATGTCCCAGATCTGCAACCAGTCAGCAACAGCATTCGCTGCACCACCCCAAACTTTTTGTTTTGGGAACCATTGCAGAGTGAAAAGTCCTTGAAAAGCATGTCCAAAACCTCGTTCCAAGTAGCTGGTGGCACAAAGCATTATTACACAACTTCATCTACAATGCGCATGCGCGTACATCTGAGCCAAAACCAAAAATGTGACTTTTTAAACAGAACAGAATATTTTGCAATTAGGTGCTTGAAATGCAAACACACTCTGAACAAAGGTGGCCAAAGCCAGAACTGGCTGAGAGAAACCCAAAAATGCATAAACTGACTACAGTGTGCCCAGCAGGAGCATGTGCAACATCCTAGAGAGACACCAAAGGTCAGGCTCAGGGAACTGGGTGCTACCAGCATTCACAGGGGAACCTGACAGGGATTTCATGCCCAGATACTGCACAAAATTTAAAAAAGGAACTTATTCTGAGGATTCCTGGTAATACTCTGCCTTTTTTCTCTCTTTTTTTAACAGCTCCATGCATTATCTTCGGGTTTTAAAGCTGTGATCACTCAGCACTGCACGGCAGGAGTGGAGATCTGTCTCCGGGCCTGTGGGGGCCATGGCTACTCCCTGCTGAGTGGACTGCCTTCCTTGTATACCAAAATACTTGCTTCTTGTATTTATGAAGGAGAAAACACCATTTTGCTCCTGCAAACTGCCAGGTAACAATTCAAATGTGTTCATCTAAAAGCCTGCCCCCTTATTTATTGAACCTTTACCACTTCTCCAAAACCAGTAAAACCAGCTGCTCCTTTCTCACAGCAACATCTAAAAATACAGCTCAGGATATAAACTATTCATGCCTTTAGTCTAAGCATGGAAGTGTGTGGGAACTGGATTATCTCTTCTATTTTTGGTTTGGGGACGTATGCAGGTGCTGTTCTGCATAACCTCATTTTCCTCTTTGTCTGGTAGCACACAGCAAAGGTATTGCTGTGAAAGTTCTGTGGTTAATTTTTTAAGCAACCAATGTGACAATGGTGCCATGTAATGCAATATTGGTAAAGTGGGGTCGATTCAGAGGAAGCAAAGTTGTTGGATACTGAAAGTGGATGAGTCATGCTCCAAGAACATCACTTTCCTCCAAACATGCAGACTTGTGATTATCAAGAGTAGATGAAATACAGGATAAACTACAGCTGCTTGAACTTTTAATAATGTTTGTTTTTACTAGAAGGAGAACACCAGGGCACTTCCAAGGGTCAGAGCACCACGTAGCTCCGTGCTGCCATGCAGACATTTCTGCACTCATTACTGCTTCTTGCAAGATCAACAGCAAAGTCAAGAGAAATGCTGTACCCTTTTAATTCCAGACCTGGTCAGTGTAGTTCATAGCAGAGGTACCAAAAAACTAAGGGAGTGGGGAATGCTCCTTGTGAACTCTCTCCAAGGGTCTCATGTGTTAACATAATGTGACTGTGTTGGGGATCACAAAGGGTAAGACCAAATCACCATTAAAGCTCCAGAGCATTGAGACTCAGGTTGCAAAGTTGATAATGTATCTAATCACTACACTGCTGAGACTGCTAATAGCCACAGCAAGTTTCTGCTGAAAAAATTATTATGGATTGCTGTAGTATTAAATAAAGCAGACACACCCCCCCGAGACCCACCACAGATGGGTTATTGTGAGTAACATACAAAACAAAAGGTCATTACTTGTTCAAGTCCATTCTGGGCCACTGATGGGATGGGTCACACCTTGCTGCTCCTCACCTGAGCCCACTTTACTTTCTGCATGTCTATTTGCTGCGAGGAGATCACCACAATACCCTGCTCTGACTGTTACCCTCTTCCCAGGTTCCTGATTAAGTGCTTCATGGCAGCCAGTGCTGGCCAGCCTGTGCCACCATCTGTCACTTATCTGGCTGCAGTGAAACATGGGAAGTGTCCAGCCAAGAACAAGTTGGATTTTCTCAGTCCAGATATTTACACTGAGGCCTATCAACACGTGGCAGTCAGGTCAGTACAGAGGATGGGAGACAGAATTTCTCTCTTTGACATCAGAAATGTGTTAAGAGCTCAGCTTCTTCCTTGCTTTAAAGGGAGGTAAAATAAAATAACTTAAACTAGGATTGGTACCATCTGTTCCTGAAAAGAAAAGGAAGGCTACACAGGATTAACAGCCATGTCAGATGTTCAGCATGAAACTTTCACACTCAGAAGTTTTTAAGCCATTTGCTACCAAACAACTACATTTCACAGCATTGGTGGCACAATTAAAGTAAATCCCAGACCACATCACTGAGTTGCCGTCCAATAAAATCTTTATTAGACCCTGAGCAATTCTATTAGAATCTTAAAATTTCACATACCTGAGAAAGTGATGTTTGTTTTCAGTTTACACATAGCAAGAACAGAGCCTCTCATTCTGTCTGTAGCCTTTCAACTGCACACATTCAGCAACTCAACATAAATAAAAATTATATCATGAGTGGTCTCAGAATTGTGTACACAGTTATGGACTGTATAGGTGCCACCTCTGAAAATCAGGTGTCATTGAAACCAGTGTACAAACAGCCACTCTTCAAAAAGCTTCCTCAATGGGAACAGGATTTGAATCCCTGTGTAGAAAAGGAGAAACATAATGTGACAGCAGTCCAGTATTACTGTTTGTTTTGCAAACTCTCCTTACACACACAGAGCCCAAGAAAAGCTCAGCCAAACCCCTGGTAAACTACCTTGGAAGCTGAGAAGGCAGAAATCCTTCAGGACCAGGGTGGTCTGGGTTCTTCTCACAATTTATACTTAGATTTTGCATAATCTAAGTTCACTCATACTGAGTGTAGATAACTCCAGATGTCAGAAATGCCAGTTTGCACTTCAGTCACACATAACTCCTGAGTGCAAATTCATGCATGTGGGATGCACATACAAGATGCTTTGTGCTTTTTCAATTTTCCAGGCTCACAAGCAGCACAGCAGCAAAACTACAGGACTTGATCCAGTCTGGAGTCAAAAAACACGATGCGTGGAACCAGTGCACAGTGCAGCTGGTGCAGGCTGCAAAGGTTAGCAAAATTTATCTGCTTATGTGATGTTTGTCTTTATGAAACAATATGCAACAGAAATGGCATGATCAGCTTAAAGCCTCAGTGCTGTTTATTGTTTCCTGTTGGCATCTAAGAGACTCCACAAACCATCACTGTGGGCTGCGTGGTGGAAAAGTTGTATTAAGAAGCAATTCCTTATCTGAAAAATGTGCTGTCTGTATAGGCCAGGTAGAAAAAGACTAGGAGAAGTGAAAGGGAGAAAAAATACATTCACAGTTATGCTGCCACTACTGGCAGAATCAGACCTCCCATATCCTGCAACAAAACCCCACCATCTCCAGCCAACACTCATCTTTTTATAAGAACCCAGCATTTCTGGTGCCCAGAGGATTCTTCCTAAAGCCACTCCACTGAAAGCTGGTGGAGTCACAGCAAAGGATGAAACATGCCTGGTACTTCTTCCATCTGCTGGAAAGATAACTGTGGGGAAAAGAGTGAAAACCAGTGATAAGTGCAATGTTAACTACTGCTGAAAGATAAATCAAATTTATAAGAGATTCTTTCAGCTGAAATAGCATTGGGACAGCAGCATTTGTTCCCTAAAAGAAGGATGAATTAGTACAGAATTAAGCAGAAAAGAGGGGAGAAAAGCCCTTAATATTAATGAAAACTAAATCTCTTGATAGTGCTGTATTTCCAAAAACCAAAATTCTTTTAATATGCAATTAAGTGCAATTCCACTACAGTTATGGTGAAGGCTTCCTTTCCTTTCCTTCCCTTTCCTTCCCTTCCCTTTCCCTTTCCTATCCACAACTTATTTTAACATCATTAACTATTTCTGAAGAGCCTAACATAAGCAGAGGGCTGGCTGTGGTATCATCAGTGCTGCTGCTAGACTCTTCAGAAAACAGGATCCAGGCCCCCAAAACTTCTTAAGTATTTCAGGGAGAGGAAAAGTCATCCAAACCCCTTGAATTTTCCCCATACCTTTAAAATTTTGATATACTGCTGCCTTTTTGGGGCAATTCTGTATTTACTTCTTATTCCATACCTTCCCTGGAGATTGACCCACACGTCTGGCATGGCAGCTCTATGAACTGGCACCTGCCAGCTCTCAGCTGAGTGGCTCAGACACTGGGCAGACTCCACACAGGTTAATTGTTTGGGTGGCCACTCAGGGCCACTCAGCTTCTCAGGCAGGTTCTGCAGTCCACACTGGCCTCCACCTCTGCTCTTCACCGTGGCAGCAGGAAAAGCTGCAGTGCAGGTGTGCCATGCTTACACCTGCAGCTGGCAGGGAACTGTGCAGTGGGGGAGTGAGCCCACACAGATCCCAGCACCACCAACCACCCCCAGCAGTGTCAACATAGCAAGAGTCAGCTTAATTCATCTCCTCTGCACCTCTGCTAATATTTCTGTCATTTCTGGGTCAGACATTCTACTGGTGTGTGACCCCAAAATTACCAGTTTACTTAAAACCACAAAAGTGGGAGGTAAATTTGGTTGTTTATCTCTGACAATGGTGTTTCCAGAGCTGAAGCCTTGTAGACACTGATCCCAAAGCACCATGAGCCCAAGGCCTTCAACAGAAGTTTTCTCCTGTGGGTGTACAACCAACATTCACTTTCAACACAAGCACATTCCAATGTGTTTCCTTCACAGAAACTCTTTGGGATATTGATCAGAACTATTTAGAATAAGTACCAGCATGATTTCTGAAGCAGTTTTCTGGAGTTTACAAATATCATGGTGTTGACTGTTTACACATTCTGTCTCCTGCTGTCGCTGTAAGCCATGAATGCAAAAGGCCTGGTCACCCAGCAAACAAAGGATACAGACTGGAGAAATGCCAGGGAAATGAAAAGGTTTTATATGCTTTGCAAGAACGTTTGAGTCATTTGGCCTACTAAAGTGTTTGAGGTGCATTCACTGTTGATTGCATTTGTTTTCCAGGCTCACTGCCACTACATTGCAGTGAAAAACTTTGCAGAAACTGTGGAAAAACTCGAGACCAAGGCTGGCATCCAGAAGATTATGAAACATCTCTGTGACCTCTTTGCACTACACGGGATCTTCTCAAATACAGGGGCCTTCCTGCATGATGGCTACACATCTGCAGCTCAAATGGACATGGTCACAGCATCCTACCTGGACCTCCTGGCTGTCATTCGGTGAGCTGCTTTGGCAGGACACACACAGCTATCCAGTTTATCCCTGTGCTAGATAGAAAAGGGTGCTGCTGTACCTATGGCAACATCTCCACAGTCAATTCACCTCATTCAGTTTTTATTTCCAGTGCCTGGCAGTACTAGAAATTGATTGAAATGTCTACTTATAGCTTGTTTTCATGGCAAAACAGACTCAAGTGTCCAGCTCCTCTGCAATCTCTAAAGTTCTGTAACATGAAGTCTTAAATTATAAATGAAGAAGTCATGAACACTTTCTACCATCTGCAGTAGAGTGAAAGCAGGAAAATATGTAGTCAGAGCACACTGGCAGGAGGCAGCCACAGCAACCCATCACACATTGGAAAATCTGCTTAAGCCACAGCTAATACAGCCTACTCTGTTGCCATGGCTGAGCTGCAACTGGTACCCAAACAATCCTGCCTACAGCTACTTCAGATGCATCTGCTCGACACCATTTATTACCAACTCTGAGTTCTGAGTTAAGGTTTTCACTTACCACAACACTCACAGAGGCTTTTTGACAAAGAGTTCAGCTTTCACTACTCTGTGCTGTTTGTTTAGAACATAGTAACTTGTGGTGCAGAGGAGTTGCTACTGTAGCTAAAATTCTACCTAAGCCACCTGGAGGGAAACAAGAACACACTATAAGCAAGGGCTGAACAGGGCTGAGCCAAACAGCAAGGGTTTTCAGAACTGATAACAGAATGTGAAATAAGTGATAAGCCTAACATAACATTTTCAAAAGCCTAACATGTTGTCTTTGGAATTCACTGCAATTTCTGTGTTAGTCCATGCCTTGTTAACAGGATTCAAAAATGGAGTATTTACATATTTACAGTTAGTAGAAAGGATGTAACCACTCCCTAGTCTGTAGCAAAAACACAGCCTTTCCCAAACCTCAGACAACTCTTCTCCAAAGGAAACTGGAAGATAGAAATGCCCACATTTGAGCAAACTACTTTTCATCCTGGTACCTCAGGTGTGAGGTACAGCCAGCACCACTTCCTACCCCCAGCATGATGGAAGGATGAGGAAAAAGAAACCACCTCCTGCTTAGGAGATGCTGCCTGTGCTGTGGCTCTCCGTGCTGTCACACTGTCCCCTGGGCTAGATGGGCCCTTGGATGGGTCAGGGTTGTTTTGCTCTTACAGATATGAACAGAATAGAAGAGCTCAACACCTTGTGATGAGATAATGGAAGTACTGAAAGGCAGATGAAGGTTGAAGATCAGCAAAGCAACTTCACATCAATCTAGTAGGAACCTTATTCCATTTTAGAAAAATGAAACTAAGAAAGACAAAAATCAAAAGAACAAACTGGCAGAGACTACTGAGAAAAAATCTGACATGAGTCCTGAGTTAGGGACGGAGCCAGGGTGAAGACCCTGCAAACACCCACTCAGCAGTGCAGACAACTCAGGGCATTAGTAGAACATCACAGAATCACAAAATTATTAGGGTTGAAAGGGACCTCTGGAGATCATCTAGTCCAATCTCCCTGCCAAGGCAGGGTCACCTGGAGATGTCTCTGAGGAATCAGAACGAGCAAGATTTCCTCCCCCCAGTAAAGATAAGGAGGAAAACTGGCATGAGCTTTCCAGGAGAAGCCTGGAAACTGCCAAGTTTATTTTCCTATCTTGCAAAGCAGTAGCCTCTCAGTAACAGGAATGTCACTCCTGTGCTCTGTAGGAAGGATGCTGTGCCACTGGTGGACGCTTTTGACTTCACAGACCAGAGCCTGAACTCTGCTCTGGGCAGCTACGATGGGCAGGTTTACCAGCGGCTCTACGAGTGGGCTCAGAAGTCACCCACCAACCAGGTAGGGATGAACTGCAGCTGGGCAACCTCCACAGCAGCCAGGGCAGAAACTGCTTTTCTTCTAACAAAAGCAATACAGATAAGAGACAAGAGCTTTTAATTTGTCTTTGCATCACGTTGTACAGAATAAGCTAAAATAAAAGGCTTTTTACGTATTATAGAACAGCACGAAATGCAGGGTATTTTCTATACACTAATGCTTCTACTAGTGCAAAACTTGGGATTTTAAATGTTTAACCAGAGAGAGTATAAGTGTTAAACAAGGCAATTTGATCCTTCACGATCTTTAGAGCTCTGCTTTCTCAATTCATCCATACTGTGGAGCAATGTAAAAATTTTTTGTGATGTAAATATGTATTGCTGTGTTTGAAAACTCATTTGGCCTTGAGTGAGATTTTTACTGTGGTAATCGGTATCCCTTTGAAATTCCACAGTTGAACACAAAATTTGCCTTCAGCAAATATTCAAGTCCAAGCATATTTTCTGAGGTTAAACAGTATGCTGTCCCCTTTGGGATGAGTGTGGTGTGCTGGTTATGAAGGACAGTACATATTATAGGGAAAAAGTTCTTGCACATAGTTGAGGTAGCTTCTGGTTTGTTGGTTGCTTTTTTTTTTTTTTTTAAGTAGTCCAGCTTTATGTATTTCAGAGATTGTTCTTAAGAAAAAAAAATAGCCTTTCCCTTCTTAATTGCCGTAATTCCCTTCCACATTCTCTTTCTGAACAGATGAGCCCAGCCTACGAGAGGTATTTGAAGCCCCTTCTGCACAACACGCTATCGAAATTATGAAGAACGTGTTCAAAGCGAAGGGCACACATTTCCTCCTGTTCTTTGTGCAGCAGTACATTTATGAAGCATCAGTAATGACTAATCAAAATTAATAATCAGTTGCTTACTTGCAGTTACAACAAGTAGGAAAGGTTCTCAGCCAGCCATTTGCAATTAGACAGATGCCAGCAGTGCTGAGTGGTACCTGCTGCTGTGAGACAATCTAGTCAGGAATGGTCCAGGGTTCACTGTTTTCTATCCTGAAGTGTCTTGACAGCATCAAAACTCTCTCATTTGACTTTCTTATTCTCTTTCTAAATCCACTATATGATGATTGAGGAAAAAAAAAAACACCACCACACTGTGAACCCTCTCTCAGTGTGTTGTAACCATATAGTGCCTTCAAAAAACCCAGAACAACCAACTTTCCTGAAAAATCCATGGTGAAATCACGATCCTTTGTTTTTAGGAACAAGTTGTTCTCTTCAATCAGAAACTATATTAGAAAGTGCATCTGTTTTGACAATTAAAATAGCTCTTGATTTGCTCAGTACTGGAATATTCCTGCCTAATGAAGATGCAGACAAAGCTGATGCCAGCTCCAGTCTGCAGAATTTACCTTCCCATTAATAGAGCTGCTCATTCCTATAAATCTTGAGCTCCAATAAAGTGCATTATTTGGAATACTGCTTCTCTAATTATTATACTTCATAATTATGGAAAGGGCAAGCTGATCCAGGCCAGTCATTAATTTGCTCATAAATTAAGTGTTGCAAAGAACATCTTGTGATTATAATTCAATGCCAGTTAACACGAATATTTCTTACCATGTGTTGCAAGAAAGAAACAACTTTTCCTGAGCTTCTTCAGTTCTGCTTCTCTTCCCTCCTTGATAGCAAGAATAAAGCTCTCATTGCTGCCTCTTATTACATAAGTCAAACACCTGCAACGTATGAACAGGAAGAGACAAAATAGGACAGAGAAATACCCCCAAGACAGCCTTTAGAGCCAGATATGGGATGGAAAGCTCCTACCTACTTGGGACAAGAACTTAATGGGAAAACAGGATCCACTCCACGAAACAGATACCAACTCCCTTACTGCCTGCTGCAACCAAGATAGATCATAACCAGAAATTCTGTTAATAGCTATGATCAAGGGACCAGGGTAAGTAGAAATGTCTGTATGAAATTGAGTAAAGCCACAGAATTTGAGTGCCTTGATTCGAACATAACTAGAAAAAGCATTCTGCAGTTAGAATTATAAAGTCACTACATGAAGTGCTGACAAACCAGGCAACTCTATTAGCAGCTACAAGTATTTAGGCTTTGTGTTCCCTCCATCCCTACCCCTTTAGCCAGTACAAATATTTGCCATCTTTCTATCATCTAAAGCAGTTTTCAGAACACAAGCTTTGTCTATAATGAAGACATTTTAATCAACTGATTAACATAAGAAGGAACAACTTACATCATTAATGGAAGAAACCAGGGCCTTACGAGAACACCCAAACTACTCCGCAGCACAAAAAACCAGGATTTGAGTGGGAGGTTTTTTGTTTGGTTGGGTTTGGTTTTTTTGTATGAGAATTCTAAAAGTATGAGAATTCTAAAAGACAAAAAGAAAATACAAAACAGTATTCTGTATTTCACATTTTTATTAGCTTCTTCTGGCAGGCATTACACTTGGGAATAATATTGCACCAGGCATTAAAAATATGAATTCTACCACAGGGACATTTTGCATTTAGAATCCAATATAAATATTTGTAATCATATTTCCATGGCTACAGATAATATTTGGTTGCTTGATTTATATGCATAGAAAGAAACAGTTGTCATAACTGTAAGAAACTGTACTTATCAAGTACTTTTAAAGGGTGGGATTTGTTTTCCTAGAATATTACAATACTGTTTATTGATTTAGAAACTAAATTAGTCTACACAATAGCAGCTTCTCCCCAACTGCATTTTAAAATCTTTTTTTTGTTTCTTGCTCCCAGTGTCATAGCATTAGGTGGATTAGAAACCATTTAAACAAGAGGTAATTTTAGCACTTTGAGTCGAGTCAGAGAATTGTGTTAATGACACAAAATACCCTATTGTACTGATTCTTCGGACTCCCTCTTTCAAACAAAAAGGTGTCTTGACTGAACAGGCACATGCACGGTTTTTTTTCTGAACTGGACAAAAGAACAGAGCTGCTAGAGAATGAAACTCCTCCAGTCCTCACTGATAAACAATAAATACTCGTATAAAAAAAGCCCATATTGTTGCTTTAGTCAAAATCCAGACTCTCTTGGGTTCACTGTCCAATTAAGTTGCTAATCACTGAAGTGGCTCCTGTGGAGTCAGAATCAGTCATCTGTTTTCCGTGCCAGTCTACAGAAAGTCCAGTTGTGCTCCACTGTGTTTTCATTGGCACGCTCGCTCATGTGATGGACTCTGGTGTTGCGGATCGTGAAGCCTTGCTTTGTGATGTACTCCATGAGATGCACTCGCAGCGACACTTCCTGGTGGTAATCGCATGGCCCAAAGGTGAAGGACACCTGGCAGTCCCTGGTGTCCATCATGTGCTTATTCCACTTGGTGAAGTGGTTTGAAATGCCTTCCAGCAGCGCGTGGACTTTCGTCGTGATGGTGAGCTGCGTGATGATCACAGCCACCGGGTTAGAGTACTTGGAAAGCTTCCGGGTGCTGGACAGCTCCACCACCTCCTCAAAGGTATCCACAGGATACAGCGGCTTGGGGTCATTAAGACACTGAATTAAGGGTTCAATCTGATAGAAGTCTGCTTCCTTCCGGAGCAGGTCAAACTCCTTGAAGTCCAGTGGCAAAGTGAGCTCTGAGGTCCTTAAAAAGTTAAGAACATAACGGAAAAGTGGTCCATCTCTGTCAATAAAGTAATTGCCCTGAGAGTCCCTGGCAGTGGGGAAGTCTCCCCTGAACATGGCCCCGAGCATTGAGTCAGGATATCTCGTTAGAGTTGTGAGGGAGGTCGTATACATGTGTCCACCCACATTTAGCGTGACTGGATCAGTCATCTAGAAAGAGAGAAATCGCAGAGTTTATCAAGCCCCAACAAGAAGATTCGATCACCTTGCTGACACACACGGCAAATACTGCTGGAAAACTGGGGGAATCACGCTTCTCCTGTTTAATGCCTCTAAAGGCTCTTCAAACCTGAACAAATCCAAGCCACCTAGCAACAAGGCACAACTGGCAACTAGACAGGATGATACTTAGCATGCAGAATGCACGTTTCTAGAATGCTTTAGAAATCTTAACAACTGAGCTACTGTCGCAAGATCGAGTTTAGCATTCGGGCAGCAAGTTTTTCCTATTCTACAGATGGGGAAATGAGAACAGAGAAATTTCCTGAAGAACAAGTTAGAATGAGGCCCAGCAGTGTTCCTTACTTTCACAATCTGTCTCTCATTCTAGAACAAAACCAAAACCAAAAAAAAAAAAAAAAAGGGAAAGAAAAAAAATCAGCCAAACAAATGTTAAGCCTCTTTTTATCCCTCAAAAGAGGAAGACAGTGCAGGTTTAAACACAGGACCAAGAGCTCACAATCAAAATTATCCACACTTTGGCTCAGAGACTTCATTAAAACAGGCAAGGGAGAAAAAGAACTTTCAGCTTTTAACTCTAGAAAGAAATATTTATTAACAAATTAGTGTGTCGCATAGAAGTGGGGAGGAGAGCACAAACCAGTCTGTATCAGATTCCAGATAGCACATGAGGAAGCAAAAGAGAAAGGAACATAAATCCCATCTGGCCACCAACTCTAAAAACCAGGACTGCAGCCAGCCAGAGAAAAGAGACATATGCATGGCAGCAGAATGAGAAGGGGAGGAAAATAAGATGTGCTTGTCTAGCTTGAGACAAGGTTTACAAGGAAAAATACTTGTCTCGATAAATAAAATGAAAGAAGTCCTTAAAATAATAAGGAGGAAGCATAAACTATTTTTGGCTTTTGCATTAGGAAAATGGTAATTGAGCTCAAGGCATCAGTTCAGTCCTGGCTGCCTGTCCCCAGCAATGTGAACCTGGGCACTCCCCACAAACTGCACAGGAGGTGCAGCACTCCAGGGAAGGTGTGTAAGCTGTTGTAAAGCTGTTTTAACAGGCTCAGTTTCCCCTCTCTCACGACTGAAGCTCTGGATCTTCAGGAGGCAAATCTGGAAGGATTCTTGCTGCAAGACCTCAGAAGCCCAGTTGTGCCCAGTGCACACTTGCACTCACCATATATCCCCAGTCTCCATTATCCATCTGTTCACGTGCTTGAGCTGTGGTATTCCAAGTTTAACAGAAGGCTGCTGAAAGGATACACAATTCCTCTCCTCTTATCTCCCTGCAGGAGAAAGCACACACAAACACAGAACAAAACACGGCAGACCATCAGTACCTACAAGAACACCAAGGGGAATGCTTTCCAATCAGAGGCAGGCTCTCTGCCAGGAAAGCATTCATAGCTACAAAGTCACATTAGCAGGAGAATCTGCAAACCCTCTTTTCCCTCCTTCTCCCATCATATTACCCACAGGACTGTCTCTGGAGCACACCTAAGCTCTCCACCAGTTGCCTGAACATCTCAGTTTTCTTGAATAACAAGCAATGTGCCTCTGAGGGCAATACATGTTCACAAGCAACCTTTCACCTGGGAAAATGTGAGTACTTTGAAAGACAGATGTCATTTTCCCAATTAAAAAAGTTTATTTAGCCACCTCTGAGGTTACACACATGATCTGTTAATATTAGTCAACATTCCCATGCTCCAGTTTCAAACTGCTCAGAAAAATAAATCAAGCATGAAAGTCAATGAACACTAAGAAGAAAAAAACCCTCACTGCAGAATTAATAATTCAGTAGTGGAGAACTGCAATTGATAGTAAGAACATTAATCTAGAGACAAAGAGTATGAAAGGACTTCCCAGACACCTACTTTCAACAGCAATCTCTGTAGGGACAAGCCAGAGGACATCTAACATGCTGTCAACACACTCCAACAAAAGCAATTTGAGAAGAGATTCCTGCTGTGACTTCCCAGAAGATGCTGAACTGTTGACTTGCATAACAAGGGGACTGTCCACACAAGCACAAGGCAACTCCACAGCCAGACTGTGCAGCTCAAGAAGGGGGAAGTGAATGACCTCAGAGCCCAGTGTTGATGTGCCAAAGGTGGCCTGTCAACCTTGTCAAGCGATGGAAGGACAGGGAAGCCAGTCATCAGCAAGCCTTTATCCCTACCCAGAGCCTGCCTCTCTGCTAGAATTGCTGAAAATTTAGGTCAGCCTGTTTTAAGTAGGGTAGAGCTTCTCAGCTTTGTTTATTTTTACATCTTAAAAGACCACACAGTTCCCAAGACTTCTGATCCCATCCTCTTTACTAACAAACTTCAACATACAGCCACCCAGCTAAAGGCAGCACAAAGATTTAGCCAAGCCAGAGCCCCACACTGCAAAATGACTGAATGTTCACAGTTCATTCCCAAGCAAAAAAGATAACTTGCCCTTCTCATTCCTAGGAAATGAGGTTGGTCTCATTCACCACGGAACAAGGCAGCACATCCCACCTCTCTGTGCCCTGCTGCCTGCCCAAATCCACAGCCTGGGCAAAACAGTGTCCAGCAGGTCAGGTCTTTGGGACCCAGCAGCACAAGCACAGCCCCAGCTGCATCTCAGGTGGATTAAAGAGTAAAAAAAAACAAAATATGAAAATAGTGAGGTCAGACAACAGAAGACTAAGGAATACTAAGATACAGAACAAGTCATACCAGGATCCTATTTTTACAAATTAGAGACAGAGCATGCCTCAAGAGAGTACATTAAAGCACATCCCCCAACAGCAGATAAACCTGGAATGCCAGCTCTTTTGCCAACCTCTGTAATTATTTTTTTAACTGCTCACAAATCAAGAAGTGATTTTTTTCAGGGTTTTGCTGTTTCATTTTGTTTTGGTTTTTAGGGGGTTTTTTGGTTTGGGTTTTTTTGTGGGTTTGTTTGTTTGGGGTTTTTTTTGTTTGGTTATGGTTTTTGTGGGTTTTTTGGAATTGTCACTCAAGTACAATTTGTAAACTTTTAGCAATAGACCAGACCTTTTAAATTCCAGCACTTGAAGGTGTTACTCTGGTCAAGTACAAGACAAGGATAACATGCAGATGCATTAAAACCATATGAGACTGGTACAGGTTTCTGATACTCACTTGAGAGTGAAATGATGCAGCCAGCCAGAAACCTCGCCAGTAATCATGACAGAAGAGCTCTGCAGTCTTAATAAAATTAACGCAAATTACACATCTAGAATGTTTCAAAGGCAGAGATGTCCATCAGTGTTACTTTAACTAGTGAATATGAGGTTATTTTGGTCAGCATGTAAGTCCAGTACAGATGAATCAAGACTTCATCAGGGAAAGAAAGGGATGACACTGCAAGCCGGTGCAAAGGCGTGATTTAATCTTTGATCACAGCACTGCTGTGTAACACCAGAGTGAAAAATTTACAAGAGCAATCATCTGGAACAAACCTAGCCCTCAACATAGAAAGGGCATGGAGAAATCTCTGTGACCTTTGTGTAAGGACCGAGAACCACAAGGCACACACAGACCTCCCTGGCAGAGCAGTGCTGGAGCGAGATGTGCCACACAAAAGCACCCTCTCTTCCCTCCTTCTCCCACCACATTACCCACAGGACCTTCTCTGGAGCACACCTAACCACTCCACTGGTTGCCTGAACATCCCAGTTTTCTTGAATAACAAGCAATGTGCCAAGAGGCCATCCCAAAATGCCCGAGTGTGATCCCAACTCTTCACTACTTCCCTCGTCAGCCTGGGAGCTCTGAATTTCTAGACGACTTCACAGGTGAAAGTAGCTTAGTTTGGGTACAACCTGAGGTAAGGACTCACCAACCACATCACAGCAAGGCTGAGGATGGACACCCTTCATGACACATGCCCTTTCAATGATGCTTTAATCCTCCTGAATGGGATACAGTGATCACCAGGGGGGTGGGCAGACACTCCATCCATCCCCCAGCACAGGCAGCCTCAAGCCAGCTCTGTCCTTGTGTCACACACCAATGGACTGCACGCAGGGACAAGCTTGCCAACACAGCTACTCCTGTCCAGACAGCAAATTACAGATGACATACAGTCATATCCCAAGGCAGCCTACATTTGATAACCACTAGAAATATTTAAAGTGAAATTCAGTCAGACAAATTGCTGACACAGTTCAGCCAAACAGGATGTCCCTCTCTGGTGGGAGCAGACGGTGTCAAAGCACAGTCCTGCTGTCGTGACACTGCTCTGCATGCAGGGACAGGACACACAGCAGTGACACGGTCACTGGGGCTCCTGCCACAGCCCAGCACAGCCAGAACTGGAATGGCACAGTGAGAAGCAAGAAAAGCACTCAGGTCATCACTTTATACTCAACACACCAAACGGGATACCTGCATTTATAAAACACTCACTCTTATTTCATATGTTATGACTCAGAGGATTACAAGGCTGTTTATCAGCAACACTGCTGCAACAGGTAGTGCCACTAACTCCAGCAGGGCTTCTCCCAGAACAGAGCTGCAAACCAGTTTGCAAGCTGAAATTCAAAGAAAGCATTTAAGAGTCAGATGAACGTCTGCACCTGTGAAAACACACACACAGACACACACACACTCAGCAGGGATGCCAGCAGCCCTGCCAGGCATTCCCACTGCTGGGACTACAGGCTACCACCACTCCTGGAGAGACCCCTGCAATGGTGCAACGTGCAGTTACTCGAGGAGCAGAAATACATTGTAAGTTAAGAGGCACAGACCACCTGATTTGCTCTGAATGTTCTTCATCTAGTTTTTCAAACAGAAGAATTAAGGGATTGAATCATGGCAATAGTCTTTCATGGGCAATTTGGTATCCACAGGCTGTTCAACCTCGAGTTACCTTTGATTCCTACATCAACAGAGAGATGGAAGGATCTCTAGCAGCAGCAACTTAAAAATGAAAAAGAGCAAGGTAAGACTCTGACATACACTTGGCATTTTCAGCTACTCTCCCCCTTTGTGAGCTCCCTGCCTCTCCCACTTAGATCTCACAAGATGAGAAGAAACTCCATCCACCAGCACAGTTATGCTGTACAGGGACAACATCTTTCACAGCCAGTCAGAATATGTGAAAGGCAAGTTCTTACTGTAAATTATTGGTGACTCACCTGAACTGACAAACACTGAGCAGCACCAGAACTGACTGTTCTCCACCAAACTACAGTGAGCTGATGGTCTGCAGAGCAAGCCCTGAGCTCCAGCTCTGTGCCACCCCAACCAGGGCAGTGAGGAGGAGGAGGAGCATTCTCAAAACAACCAGTTACCAAATCTTCAGGCAATTCAGCAGATCAGCTTCACTAAAGAAAGCACCTACTACCTTCTACACATGTCAAGTTTATTATGACTAATGCAGCTTATTAGAAGTTAACTTAGCTCTTGCTTTTCTTGAGATGTTTTTTTACAAATACTCAGTCTTTACCCCAGGCAGGATGGAAAAACGCTCACGCTAGCCACTCAACATTTTCTCCCCTTTATGTTTAATTGCTTCACTACAAATTCCAAGCTCCTGAAGTTTCCATCCCTTCCCCAAGGAGCTCTATGGCATCCTGTTTTAAGTCCTGATTCCAAACCTTTATTTCAATTGCTTCTTGTTGGAAGAGCCCACATCCCAGTACGACTTTGGCCCTCCTATAAGAGACCCAAAGGAGGACTCTAATATTCAGCCTGGTCCTGCTGAAGCAACCCAGGGCACTCAGGCTTCCAGAACCTGTGATAATAATTAGGTTTATCCATGTACTTTGCTTCTGTGATATTGACCAGTGTTTTTTCATTGCGGAAACATGTCTCTGAACAGTTTTGGCGGCAGGCAGGTGTCAGAAACACAGAGCCTCCCTGCACGCAGATGGGGCTTAGCACACATACGGACCAAGGAGTGACAGCGACACGGGACAGAAATCCCCCCTGAAAGCCCAGAGTGGATCCAGGGCTTCAGCAGGAGCCGCGAAGTGCCCGTTTCCATCCCAGAAGAGCCAAGGAGATCGTGATAAAAGAACTCTCCCCCGGATCACAGTGATTCAGCAAAGATGCTGCGAATTAACCCGTTCTGCCTCTGCCCGCAAGTGCCCCAAGAGTGCCCGGCCCGACCCCCACCCCAAAACAGAGTCCCAGCTCTGCCTCCGCTCCCGTGGGGAGGCAGGAGCCGCTCCCCGGCTCCGGAGCAAAGCCCACGGGTCCCGGACCCTCCGTGCCAGGGATCACCGCCGGGCGCCGCGGCTCCCACCGGGCATCGCCCCCGCGCCCTGCCCGGGACAGGACCCCGCAGCCCCCGTCCCGTCCCACCGACCGCGGGGCCTCCGCTCCTGTGCCCGGCCGGCCCCGCCCCGGGAGCCGGCGCGGCCCCTGCCCCTGCCCCTGCCGTGCCGCGCTCCGCGGCCCCGCACCGCCCCGAGCCGGGACAGCCCCGGGGCTCGGCCCCGCGCCCCCCGCCCGGCCCGGCACTCACGGGCGCAGCTCTCGGCGCTGAGGCGGAGCCCGGCGGCAGCAGCGGCGGGGACTGAGCCCGAGCCCGGAGCGGAGCCGCCGGCGCGGGCGGGGACTGCGCGGGGGAGTGTCCGGGCGAGCCCCGCCCCGGCGGTCGGTGACGGGGCGGGGCGGCCGGGCG